>NC_139323.1:18682500-20055000 GCF_056507025.1 Lutjanus erythropterus | reverse complement strand
GGACAAAATGACAACTACCCGAAGTCCAGAACATCTTGATCGCCCCCTGGTGGATGGCTGCAATATGGGTCATATATGCTGCCTCCTCCATGTTAGCAGAGGGGTCAGATCAAACATGTACTTGCCAAGTAATTTTTTTTCCCAAAGATGTTTTCTGTCATTTTAGTTGTTTTTTTTATCACAATGATGCAAGTTTTCTAGTAACTTTGATTTTAATTAGTTATTTGATGCTATAAAAAGGGGGGTTTCACATCATGATTGACAGCTGAGGCCTGCTGCCAAATGAGTCAGCTGGTATGTATGAGCAGTACCTTCAACACTGCGGCTCCAAACCCGATCAGTAATGCACAGATTCTGGCTCCAAATGATGCCGCCAGTGTAAGATGGTGGCACTTCGCTACATATTTGAGGAAGTGGAGGCGCATCATCCTTCTTAATAAAGTCAATGGTTACAGCGCTGCTTTGTGCTACATGCTAATGTTAGTAAGCTAACCATGGATGTACCATATATATATGGATGCCAAACTCCAAAAGCCAGTACTAAAAATTACTCTCCAAGTATATAAGCATAAGTATTCTAGCTTTCAGGTTTACTTCCACATTGTGAAACCCACTGCACATCAGTCTTTCATGCTAAAACTTCATTATAGAAAGAGTCACACTTGACCTTGTTTGTATTTCAAGGTGTGTTGTCAAAAGTTTTACACATATCTCTTTTATAACAGTGGTCTAAATGTGAAATCCTTTATGGGGATGCAGAGGACTTTTTCGTTGCAATACCGCAAGTGGCCACAACGACAAATTAGCAGAGTGGCAAGTGACAATCCATAATGCTAAAAACTTTACAATGACAATGCCAACATGCTGAAGTTTCAAATGTACATTATGTTTACCACCATACATTAGCATGTTCACTTTTGCTTATTAGTACCAACATATTAACATAATAATACCATCCTTTTTTTTGGTGAAAAAAGACAAAACATTAAATGCATATTGCACATTAACATGAGACATCTTCACACACGGAGTTCCAAACAACATTTTCATTATGATGAAAAACAATTTTTGAGATGAATTTCATTAGACTTGAAGTGTGCAGCTTGCTCTTGTGGTATCTGACTACAATATTCATCTTCTACATTTAGCTGTTGAGAGTGTTTGGATGCTTGTTCATTTACAGCTAAAGAAGACAGATACTTGACAGGGTGAGAGGAAGCCTGAAGAAAATAAAAATGTTTAATATTCTAGCTGTGATCATTTTCCTGCACTCTACTTGAGGAGTGTCAAGTAAAAACCCACTACTAAGAATCACGCAACACAAATTAATTTAGTAAAAAAAAATGTATCAAATAAGATTTATTTTCCAAAATAAAATTACATTGTCATGACTTTCATGTTTCTGTAATGTTAATTATAACAGCATTTTGAAATGTTTTAACCCTATCCAGAACTGCAAAACCATTGAACACATCACAGACATCTTGATGGCTTTTGACAAAAAAATAAAATGCTTCACACAAAGAAAAAAGTTTTGATTTTGTTTTTTTTGTTTTTTACAAAAAACATTTAAACACATTTAAAAAATGAAAGCCACCCATTTCCTGTATTTTTTTTTTGTCTAAGATTAAACTGTTAGGTAAGTGCAACAGTTTCATTGATATGAAATTAACAAACAGAGCCTAATGTACAATTTAAATTAAAATTACATGAAAAATAGCATTTTTTACGGTCAGCATATGACTCAAGTGCTTGCCAAATTACTCCGGAACTGGAATCTCAAAGACTGTGAAGATATTTTATCAGTTATTTAGTTATTGAGGAATAAATGTTCCTTGGTTTGGGTTCTGACTCACTCAGGTAGTTGGTTTGGGGTGGATGTAGGAAGCACAACCTATCTGGATCCAAACAGAGGAAACATGATTCCAGAGTTTCGCAGGTGGAGCGGGGAACCTGCACAACAGAATAAAACACATAATCAATTATCAATAGAAAGAAATGACTATTAGAGATGTTCAGTACATGTAAAAACTAATATTCATCAAGGATTTGTCATACTCACTATACTGAATCACCATTTTAACTGAAACTGAAAGCCATTGGAAGACCATCTGAATCGCCACTGAACGGCGCCACTGTGCGAACGATGATGAGGTCACTCATTGCTGTACATAAACAAGTGCCTTCAAATGGTGATATGTTCACTTAGTGCAGTAAAAAGAGTGAATGATCTACATAGTGACTAGGGCTGTGCACAATTAGTTATTAAAGGCTGTGACCCTTGCTAGCTGGCACCAAAATTACTACTTGGTTAAACTAATTGTCACTGTGTGGTGTTTGCTGCCCCTGGATCCGACATGTGACAACTAAACACCTGCTGTTGTCACAAGCTACGTGGCTTCCTGCTGCTTATTCCAGCAAAATAATTTGCCTTTTTGCTGCTGTTTCGGTGTCTGACTATGTTTTGGCCGAACTGAAGTCCCAGCTCTAATAGTTACAGTTCATACTTTGCCAATACTTGAGTGACAAATCAGTTTTTATTAAGTCCAAGCTAAATGTGAGACTTGTAATGTTACTGTGAGGTGTGGTTGCACAGCTCTGACCACACCTCTCACAGTGATTTCAGGGTGTACTGAGCACAGGCTGAATTGTCTCTCACATTTCAGAAATTAAGTAAGAGCTTTAACCACTGGAGGTCAGCAAAATCAAGATTCTTAGCTGGTGTTGAGCTAGTCTTTAAGTTCCAAGATTTTTCTATGGAAAAAGAGTAAATAAATAAATAAAACTCTGCAATTTGTCATCTTCAGTTCTGTTCCATACGGTGTGTTTTCTCTAAGGAGCAGCTCAACAACAAGCTGAGTACTGACCCTTTCGTATGTAACAAACATGCTGAGCAGACAAACTCAGCTGTCGGTGCATCAGGAGAGATACAAGAGAATCGCAACAAGGGACAATCGCCGACTATGCATTTGTGAGTGATTGTGTAGATTTTTTTTTTTTTTTTTTTGAGTCAAATTTCTGCAATGTCAGGTTTCTGAGGGACGCCACCATACAAGTCTCAGGGCATGCTGGGAGACACAATGCAGAGACAAGATGCAAGTCAGAAGGGGAAGAATTGCTGCTTACCACAGGGAATATTGTCAGCAGACTGTCTCACTGTTAGTTAGTTTTCACGACTAACACACACACTCATCATATCTCATAATCTGTCGTACCAACTCTTGCTTCTGTCTTGTGTTTTAATCTGCGTTTGTGCAGCTGTGTAAAGCACTCTGTAACGCTACAGTTCACAAAAAGCGATTTGTAGATAAATCTGCCTTGACCCACTTTGTTTGCTTTTTTCATTAACACTGTGCAAGTGGAAACACGGTGGAGCATCAGTGCATCGATATCAGGACAAATGCGATGCAATGAAAGCAGCTTGTTGGGTCAAATAGCTCTGGTAACAGGTCTAATTGAATCTGTGTCAGGTTCTCAGTGCAGGTACATCCACCACTGCAAGCAGCAGGATGGAAATCAATACGTCCTCTCTGCATCCACGGACACAGTCTAATTTCATTGAAGGCTTCTCTCCCTCTCTGTGTACATGTGCAGGTTAATGAAGGTCACTGTATAATCCTATTAGAAGATGAGAGGGTGTGTGCAAGAGAGAGGAGCCTGTGTGTATACAATACTCTTTAGTTCCAATACAATGCTATCTTTGTACAATTTGGAGGAAATAATGAGTACTGTTAGAAATGACGTAAGCTCTATGTGATCACTTTTAATGTTTATATTTTGTATTATGTAACAAAGAATTTTGCCCCGGTTGGATTATTTGAAGTGGGGTTATATCAGGTACCTCAGAAAACTGTCATTGTGTTACTTCTGTGAATCCAAACTAACATTTCAAAACGCAAAAGTCACACAGTAACAAACTTACAAATCAAGGCAGCAATAGATCAGTAACTCCTGTGTTCTGCAAGGAGAAATTATAGATTTGGCCTATGGAGTCTGGTTGGTTTGGAGAGAGTGATATTTAGCTTATATAAAGGCAGTTTCCTGTCAGAAAAAGAATAAAAATAAAGGAGAGAAAATATTCTAAAGATAATGTACACTAAACTGATTTTTGGAATTAGAATTTCAGTTGACCAAGATTTTCTTTAGTTTAGTAAAGCCCTAATATTCATATGAATCTGTTGCAGTAACTAACTATGAACCTTAACACTTAAACATACTGGATTCTTTAGGTCATAACTTAAAGGCACATTGTGTACTTCTCTCAAAAAGTAAATCGGTATGCATGCTAACATACCCTGGCCCAGGTCAGGGGTGTGGAGGCTCAGGGTCCTGAGGATCGGAGGTGGATTGACCAACAAGGGGGTAGCGAACTCAGGCTTGGGCTTCTCCTCTTGTGACGTTGGACAGCTGGAGATGTAATAAATGCTGGATGGAGCTGGTGGAGGAGTCATGCTCAGTGTCTGTGAAGAGAGTAAAGTTTCTTTAATTGAGAAAAAACACTATTATCGCTTAATCTGTTTTTAAAGTGTTTTATAAAAAAAAACAAAAAAAACACAACTGTTGTCTTCTTACTGTAACATCAGCTTTACAGTGCACTGGGGTTGTCTCAGTCTGGATCAAATCTGGAGGGGCAAGCGGGCTAGAGGAGGGACTGGAAGGGTTGGTCAAGGCCAAGCCCAGTTTACTACAGCTGAGGGTTTCGTCATTTAGCAGAGTGTTGAACAGGTTGGTGTTCTTACCCTGAGCAAGACACAGCAATAAACAAGCATGAGGAGTGTTTGCTTTTCTGTCTTCTAAATCTTTTCATCTACATTAACTCCATCTGCCGTTATCTATTTTACCATATTTATCCTTCATTTAAATTAGGGGACTTAGAGTGTTGTGTTTTAGATTGGATCACATTGGTTTTTTTTCCCCCCACTGCTCAATCTTCCAATTTACGACTTCATGCTCAATTTTCCAATTTTTCAGCTGGTGTGGAAATACAGATGTCAAACAAAAGCCAACAACATGGCAAAGTGCTAAACAGAAAAGGAAAGCATCCGAGTTTTGCTAAAACTGGGAATGAAGGCAGTGGTGATGTGGATGCGGACAAGGTCAGTGTCAGGTGGTCATACCTGGAGGTGACAGCTGACTTCACTGTCCTCAATAAGCTCCAGGGCGGGCAGCTCTTCCTCTTCATCCTGAGACACAAAGAAACTTCCTGTTCCCCTCAGATTCATATTTCATTAACAAAATATAATTGTACATCAGACCATGGGGAAAAGTTGAATTTTGAGTCACTTTGAGAGACTGTGTATAATGATTCATATTTCCAAAAACAATGCACATCACATCAGTAAGTCTTTGACTTTTATTTCAGCAGCAGCATCACTACAGTGCATATGAAAGTATTAACTGCAGTGCTGTTTGAAGTAAACTTTAACTGCTCCTTCTCATCAGGCTGGTGCCATAAGAAAATACTTAAAAAACAATAAGATGTTAGGCCAAAATGACCAGAGCCCTTGGAAACTGCACACATCATAATGTGAGCATTTAAATGATCACTCTTCACATAAGAAATTGAACTTGAAACTGTCCTTTCAAAACCTTGGAACTGACTACAGATACAAGTGGTAAATAAAATGTACAATATAATGAATTACAAAAAAGATTTTAAGTGCTACATCTAGTGCTCTTCAAGTACTGAACAATAAATTAAATATAAAATGTGAATATATGTGCTGCCCTCTCCTGGCACTCAATGTTTCTTCCAAGTTGTACCTGTATTTTGAGTTTGACACTCAACACTGACCTAAAGTTAATAATGTGAAATTAGCAGTTATTAGTTTGTTTTAAGAGATGGGGACACATGTATGTCTTTAACTACACTATGAACACACGTTTCATGTTAAGCATGTGAAATAAAATGGATCAGAAGATGAGGATATTACGATATTACAATTGCAATACTAATTTCCGTAAGCGTGTCAATGGGAATGCTCATTATGAGTCAGCATCAAGCTAATGGACCTAGTGCTAGTTATTTATATGTAAAAAATATCGATTCAGGAATTAAAAGTCAATTCAGGAATCGTGGGAAAAAAGTGCCATGATACTTAAGAAAATCAACGTCCTGTAACTGTATGGTATCTTGCAGATTTGGTAATATCAGGGCTGACACCTGCTGGCTGGTTGGCTGGTTTTTAGTGGCTGACGCACTAAAAAAAGAAAAAAAATTAGGTGAAATGACTTTGATAATTAGTCATGTGATCTATGTATATTTATCACACCTGTGGGTGCTCATGTGATTTAGATGAGTGAACCTAAAGAAGCCACAGGAGAAACGCCTTGTTCACAGTGGTTAAGTTTGTTATATTTCAACATACGTTTGAGTTCTACGGTAACAGGTTTATCAGACAGGGGGACTGCTTTATTCATGAGGGTTTACTGTTGCCTTATTCAGTTTGTGCCCTTTCTTTGCCCTGTAAGTAATTCAGTCTAGTTGTAACTGTGTTCGTAAAAATAGGTTTTTCATTTTTCATTTTGTCACCTCTGAATCAGTATGCAAATAAATTAAACATGACACAAAACCAGCGTTTTTTTAGTGCAGGACAGACAGTAGCACTGTAAAATCTCCTTTTCTATATGTTCAGTTTAACAACCATCCACTCATTAACATAAGAACGACAACATCTTGTGATCCAATATCCATTAAACAGCTCACTGATTGGCTGTCATCTTATTTATTGCCCAACAACAAGCTGTGACCTTCTCAACAGTGTGTGTATACATTAAGTAGCATTGGGCTGCAACCCCCCTCCCCAAGTGGATATGTTTGCACTTGATGCAAGTGTGTACAGTGACTGTTTGTGTGTGCATATGCCAGTGTGTGTTGACCGTGCATGGCGGTGCAGTGGGCCTGCAGCACTGACTGTATGGCTGGTACGATAAGAGCTATGGACAGTGGAGAATAAAAGCTTTACAGCAACATTAAAAGATTGGGTGAGAAAGAGAAAGTGGGACAGAGGGAGAGCCAGAGAGGGAGAGAAGAGACAAAGAGAGTGCACTCACAGATAAGAAACAATTGAGACATCAAGCTGCAAATCCAACGCAAACATTCAAGCAAGCCAGTATGGACTCTAATGTTTTGTGTGTGTGTGTGTGTGTGTGTGTTATCAGACTTGCCGACTGTTCAACCATGTCTGCTGGCTTGGGAGATAAAATGGTCTCTTCTTCTACCTCCGGCAGGTCGACCATTCCCTCCCCCAGGTAGAGACTCACTGGGTTGATCTGGACACAAAACTGAGGAAAGAAATTATACAGTGCAAGTTACTTAGAACTGGGTGTATAGATCGAGTACTTTATTTCAATATCCTACTCATACCATGTCTACACAAACATCTGTCTGTAGTCACTGACCCACAAATGAACTCTGAAATAAAGCCTGTATTAAAATTATTAAAGCCACTGGAAGCCCAAATCCATAATAGCCTACTTGCTATGTAATTTAGGCTGGGTTGCATCAACAAGGATTACTTTTTTAAAAACATTTAAATCATGGTTCAACTTTGAACTGTGTTGCACAAAACTTAAACTAGCTTTAAACCAGCTTAGTTTTTACTCTAAACTTAGATTAAATTTATTTCTGCTGCACCAAAGACAACTGCCAGTCAATCAAAAACTATTTTGACTACAATACAAGTAAGGTCGTGCATGTGTGTGGCTCACCACTGCACTGGCTGCAGGGCTGCAGGGTGTCGCGTGGCCCTGACTCATGAGGGTGGTGTGGATGTAGATGTCATTATCAGTGTGTGTGTCACACAGGTAGAGATGAAGCACATCTCCAGTGTAACAGTCTAAAGCGCCCACCAGGGTGCGATCAGAGCACAGTTTCTGGAAAGAAGCCGTGGCCTCAACAGTCCAGCTGCCCTGCAAGAGGCAAAGCACAACACTGTTATTCATCAAACTCCACGGTAACAGAATATTTTGTGACATCTGCAGCTTGACCATTTGAATTTATTCATATACAATATGTAAGAAGAAAGTATGTAAGTTTTGCTACATGCTTTTCCTAACAACATAACACCTGACCATGGAATTGTGCTTTTGTTTCTGTCTTACGGAACACTTTAACATAAATAATCATGAAGGGGTTCGTTGGCCAGGAAAAAGGCAAAATAACCTCACACTGATGGTGAGTTTTACAAATAATCTGTCTCAAGCCAAAGGTACATATTCAGTTCATACAGTAGAATAAACAGTGTGAAAACCGCGCAGAATGAATGCATGAAGAGAAGCAAACAAGTTCCTGGACAAATGGTGATGCTATTGATAATCATGAAACGTTAATTTGCTCTAACCTAGCTGGCATAGAAATTCCTAACCCTCTCCCAATGATGATGAAGGTGCCAGTATCAGACACTTGTGTTTCACGTTGCATAACTGCGTGTTTACATTCTGTCCTCTCCAGTCAGAGTCAGTGTCAAAAGCATGAGCTCACTTCACTAAATCTAATTGAAACTAAATGCAATATATGTTAAGAAAAAAAGCAGTTGCATGTAAAGGGGGGGGGCACAAGCAACTTTGTCAAACACTAATTCTGTAGCAGTACAGTGTAGCAACGTATTTGACTGCTTTAGCAAAGCAGCTGCTACAACTAGCTAACTAAAAATAATTCAGTAGTTATTAACTCAGGACACAGTTTGTCTTTGTCTTTCTTGGGATGCAGAAAAAAAAAAAAACAGCCGAATATCACAGGGCTGTCACCAATTTATTGTGAAAGATTTACAGCCTGGATCTACAGTCCAACTAGTTTAAGTAAGCTCTGTAGCCGAAAAGCATAGCATAAATCACAAACTGCTTGGTAGCCTAGGTTTGAACTTGGTGTGAGCTGTCCTGACAACCAGAGATAACTGATGTTGTATTTCCTACGGTCATGTATTTTTTCACCTGCAGGAAGATGACCACAGCCTTTCACCCAGTAACCCCAGTTAAAAGGCTGTTGAATCTTTTCATGTCATATCTTTATCTGTATATTGATCAAATCCTAGCGATATCTATCCCTAATAATTATAGAGTGCCTAACTCACGCCACTTTTGGTGGACCACTATGAGACCTAACTTAGGAAAAAATATGAACTGTGGTCAATGACAAAAGAACATTTTTCTTTTGAGCCCGTTTGAGTTGTGCCATAAATGAAACATATGTTGTTTGTCAATTTAAAATATAAATTTACGAGTCAACAAAGTCACCATTTGCAGTAAAAGTGTATCAAACTGTGAAGAAACATAATTAGAAAGACTACACACACAGACGTCGTGCACGTGATGCCATGACGTCTTCCCTTCAAAAGCTAATGTTAGCCACTGATGCTACAATGCCTCTCTGTTTTCGCACTGGGATGTAATCACCACAACAGTGGGTATTACTCCGATACAAGGACCAGGAGTCACCAAAACACTAAGTAAGATAACATTACAAGGGACAAGATTGGCATCAGTGACATATATTGGGTGCGACGAGAGATGTACTTCACTTAGCAGTTTCACACAAAACTACGACAAAACCACCACAATCTGAGACTTTCTTAACTTGTAAAATTATGTTTAAATCAACAGAAAATGTGTAATTTGCGGTTCAAATTACAGTTCAAATGGAATAAAAAAAATAATGTCTCTCGCCACAGACAACCATTCATATTTTTGCTGAATTTAGATTCCATGGGGCAAACCGGAAGGGGCATGACTTAGACACTCTGTAAATACCGGCAGACTCACAGTTGTGGGTTTAATTCCAGCGAGAGATGATGGAACAGCTTGTGCTGGAAGATCTGAATAACAGGACCTGAGAAATAAACAGATGAAATGCAGAGAAACTGATCAGCATAGCAGCAGTAGCTGTGCTGTTTAAGTGCCGAAATGTTCAAGATTCCCTTACTTGAGGAACTTGAGGCTGGCGCTCTGTACCACGGTCATGTCGCCAAAGTCGACATAGTACACCTCGACCTGAGTGGGGCTGATGATCTGGTGAATCACCACTCGGTAGAACCACATTCCTTTGGGTGACATGCAGCAGACCTGACCCTGTCGGATAAACTGCTCAGGGAGGCGATAACGTTCTGACACCTTAGGACAGGTGTAACATCGTCTAGAGGAAGAGAAAAATAAAATAGTAGAGCTAAGACGTTATTGCTCAGAGAAGCATCGGGGAGCTCGAAATGTACGATGAGATAGTGATGATTCAATTTTGTGATGTTTACAGCATATTTTGGTGATTCATTTTCAAAATAATGTTGCTATTAAACGTAAAATAGTTTGCAGCTTCTAACTTTTATGCTGTCTTTAAAAAAAAGATATTGGCCTCTTCAAATACTTTTTAGGACATGAAGATTTAGACAGAATAACATGGGTGAGTGTTATGTATCTTACTCAGCTTCTTTTTACTGTATCAAAAAAATCAAGTCTCATAGGGCGGAACACATTTCAAAGATGACTGAATTGAATCATGATGAATTAAATATAGTAGCTATTTTTTGTTAGCAGTAAGATGTCATTTTAGTGGTAAGTTCTACTGTTTGATTAGCTATCTAGATGGAAGGTATTTTCCTTTGAAGCATATTTAGTTTTTCACATATTATGTATTTTTGTTTAGTCTGTGATTTGGGTAATGCTCTGAGCCCCTGAATCTATGAGTAGGAAGGCAGGGATAGGACCATCATGCACCTGGGTGGGCTTTTTTGTTTTGTTTTTTGTATTTTGTTCTTAAACCAGAGCAGGAGAGGCATGCAGGAGACAATCATTTGTTCTTTTGTTTCTTTTTTTGTCTAAATAAACCATAAGAAACACATAAATTTTGCATGGTCACTAACACACCCCTGGTAAAGAAGGGGCTCTTTGATTTAAGTTTGATTTGACTTCTATTAAATATGGTCTATTATTCTTGAAGTATATTTTTGGCTAATGTACCGATGCAGTTAAGACTTTCAGAAAATATATAAACATTTTAACTGCCCATCAGAAATAGCTATGTGATTTCACATGAATGAAAGTCTGCCAGGAAAGATGAAATGGTAAATCTATTGAGGGACATTATGAATTTCATTACTGATCATACTGCATACTGCAGTGAGTATATTATCTTTTGACAAAGCTGCCACTAACATGTGCACCACCTCATCTCAATCATCATGTCCTCCATCGCGCGGGCTTCCTCACTCTGGCTGAAGCGGATGTGGAAGTATCCAGGCGACTTCACCTGTTCCACCAGGACTTCTATCAGCTCTCGAGGGCCATGGCGCGCTGGCGGTTTGAGACGTTGACTCTGCATGGCATCAAGGGGCACCGCAGGGCTGGAATGCACCTGAATTGCAGGGTAGATCCCAGACTTCTACAGGTGGACACATAAAAAGCACCGTGAGAGTGGTGAGTGGTGCATGGCCGAGTTAACATGCATGTGGTTTCAGCCTGATCACTAATACCTGTTCCTGATGGGGAAAATTGACATGAATAATTCCGAACAATTCTGTTTCCACATTACAACTTCAAAGCTCATGAACACACCAAAGTCGGAAGGACGACTCCCTAATTTGGCAAACTGGACCATCTGAGGAGCATGTGAATGCAGCACTACTCTATATTCAGTATTATTCTACAGGACTTCTAATAATAATTGACAGATTTCAGTGTTGACAAAAATCACAATTTTACACCAGGTACACTTAGAACTGGGCATTGACATTTGCTTATGAAGTGCAGGGAAAATTCATGATTTGCAATGATGCTCTAATTACTTGATGTAAAAATGGATAAGTATGTATAATGTGAAATAATTTGAAGAAAACTATGTTTAGTGACCATTTTGTGGGTCTTTAAATTGTTACTGGTCTCTTCCTTGCCATCATCCACTGTGTTATCATCATCATTTCCTTCCCGTTTCTCATCTCGTGCTTCCCATGGAGACTCTCCACAGCTGAAGTAGTAGCTCCTAAATGGCCGTGTCACACTGTTATCAAAACTTCCAGTCTCCTCTGAGCCTACAAAATAAATGAGAAATAAATTATGGACTTAGTTGAAAGACATTATTCCACAAGAATGCTTAGTCACATCATATCTTACAAACCACTGTTTATTACAATGAATAATTGATCATAAAAAACACCGCTTGATGAAATAAACACAGACTGGTGTCCTCGTGAGACACTATAGTGGATACACAACTACAGGAGAAAAAAAGGGAACAGCAATCTTAGACGTAAGGGTGGGCAATATGTCAAAAATATCATATCATGATTTCTTTCCAGGCAGGATAAAAATCCATGATCTTACACATTTTTTATGTTGGTTTTTACATCTATTTTGCAAGTCACTCAGCTAAAAGAAAAGACAGTTTTAAGAAGTACATTTTCCAACAGATTTTAATCTAGGTGTTTAATTCTGCAAAGTATGAACATTCAACAAGAACTCTGACATGGTTTACTAATTATAAAATGTCATAGCAACATTTACCTATTTCTGGCACTTATTTGTTCTGTTATATAGAGTTTATAAAATTCCTTTGTGTGAGTTGTCTGTTTTGGCTGTAGAGCTTCTGGCTATGTGGTTGTAACTGATGCACTCACGTGGGATCCTCTGTTTGTTTCAGTGCTTTCTCTTGAGGTGGTCAAAAATGTTTGTCCTGTTGCCATCCGACGAGCAAACCTTAACTTTACAATCTTGTCAAATAACTGTTGTTTGCACTGTGTCAGTTTTGGAAAATCCAATTCACTTCCATCTTACTAATGCAGAATTCTTATTGGGACCAACAACTGTGTTGTCATACATGCCACTACGAAGCAAAATGAAAAGGGGGAGGGGAGGAAATGCAAGGCACTACCTACTGTTTGCTATGATTGGTTTATTGGTTCGTCTCTAGTGAAGGCACAACACAAACTAGCAAAGTTGAGAGATTTACAATTTGGCTGAGAAAACAACTTTGGAGACCTTTTAATCATTTACAATCAAATATTGTGAATATTCCTAATCAAGAACACCTCCGTAAACATAACATTCATATTTACAGCAACATTCAACACGAGCAAAAGCACAGTGTGTCACCAAATAACTTGTCCATGTCCACTATTTCCCACCATTTCTCAGCTAACCAAAGCAAATAATTTCCACGGTAATTTAGTTCCAGTGTACATTTTACACATCAAACCAACATGAATTACTGAGGGTTACACCTAATAAAGTAATTAGTATTGACAGCTGTTATTTGAACATGTGCACATACACACCTGATTGTGTTACATCACTGTCCTGTATGTCCATGACTATCCAGTGCTGGACATTGTCATGCCCTGCAGGTTTCAGGTGGAAGGTGTCACTCATGGCACTGACCAGTTCGGTGACACTGACAAAGCCACTCTGTTGCAGCGGCAAGTCCTCGCCAAAAAGCTTCTGAGGAGCGAAATAACAAAAACACAGGTGAGATTTCAAACAAGATCACTACCAAACATCTTTCTTTGTCACCTAAGATCTACTTAATTACGCAGGAATACGTTTGTCTTCAAACTGTAAATTAAATATGAGTTACTTTCTAGATCAGCAAGGCATTTTAAAGAGTTATGGAACTAAAGAAAAACAGTGAAGCCAGTACTTTTTATTTAGCTGGATCTAGAGAAACTGAATCCAGTTCCTCAAATGAACGGGGTTATAGGCTCCACAGTGCATAATTAATTTGACTTAAACTCTAATGTGACACTATGAAGGTGAACAAGAGCAATGCATTACTTTCCTCTCTGCTCCTCCTTTTTTTTTTTTTTTTTACCTTGTACTCAGCAGGCAGATCGTGCACCGATAATCCACCACTGGTCTGAGCTACAACCTGCAGAGAGAAGACATATGATGATGACGGGGTTCAATAAATGACTTGTAACCACACGTATTATATACCCTGTAGTCACTAGTGACAAAGGCTTTGTTCAGACAGTAGGCAAATTATTTTCAAATGATCAGATTTGTGTGTCCAGACATCACCGGCTTATCTGCACAGGTTGCTGTGGTAACGATGTGGGCGTCAGTAAGTACATACGCTGGTGATGCTTTCCAACACAGGAGCATGAGAAATGGAGAGAGCCTGTACAGTAAACTCCTCCTCAAGTGCAAGCAGACAATTTATTTCACTGTCTGTGCGCAGACTATAGCGCTCCTTGTCCACTATAACACTGTGCTAGCAGCAGCATGGATTCTGCTCAGCCAGATTTAACTTTGTCATTGTGTTGCGTTGAGATGGAGGCAAAAGACACCCTGAAATCAGATTTCAGCAGCCAGAGAGTCCAGACTGAGAGGCATCTGTAGAAATTTGACTGAAGTAGCATTTTAAATCACACCACATCTACTTATTAAGTAGCAAGAGGTCTGACCTTTCGTAGCTTGTCCTTCAGCTCCTGGCTGATGGTACCAGCGACTCCATTTTCCAGAATTTGCTGGCGAAGCTCCTCCTCCAGCTGATGGAAAATTTAAGCAGGATCAAATGAAACAGTACTTCAAATTAACAACTGAAACAAGATACAGGTGCAATGTTTTCTTGATTGAGATGAGAACAAACCTTGAGGACACGTTTCTGAAAGAGCTGATCCTCCTGGCAGACCTCTGTGTGTGCTTCCTGGTTCTTCTCAAACAACTCTGGTTTGTTACAGACAGCTGTTGACTCTTTATGGACAGGGCTCAGTGTAGCCTCAGCAGAGGGCTCACTCAGAGAACTCTGCTTCACTGAGGCTTCAGCTGGAGTAAACCAACAAGAAGTATTTCAAAAATTAAGGTCAGAAAATATGAGAAGCCACCGCTCAGGGCTATTCTGTGCAAACCTTAAAATAAAATCACTTGAACATTTGGAGTTTTACAGTGTCATAGTCTCATTTCTGAGGCAATAAACCCATTAAAATTCAGTCAATCCATGCACCTCTGAAAGATTAAACAGCTGTTTATTCATTAGAAGATGGCAAAAAAGTCTCAATATGGTACTGGGCTATGGTAATAACTTTCATGATACTACATGGTTAATTATTTTATGTTTTAATTTGCATTATTTTATAAAAAAGACTGCTGCGTTATTTTTGTTTTGCAACTGTGCAAACATAATTTGAACATTCATTGAAGGAATCTGAATTAATATAATTTTTTTGCACATGCTCAGGTCATGGCTGGCATTTTATTACAGAAGAAAGGCAGAAGCGCTTAATGTTAAATGAAATTTTATACTAACAAAAATGCTGTTCACACAAAATTTGTTGTTTTTGTTTTTTAATATTGTGCTAAATTGTACGTCAAGTTTCTGTCCCTGTTATGCCCCTACAAAACAAACTGGCATATATGAAACCAAAAGACACAGGACATGGATTGCTTTTTAAGACACGTTCTTCCAAGATGTTCAAAATGTGTAAATGCATAAAGTGTCTCCATAAACTGATGTCAAAACTGATTTCCCACATCTCTAATCTTAAACACACCTGTGGGTATTGTTGGTGTCTGAGCTCTGGTTTCTGGCACTTTGGAGGCCGACTCGTCAGTTGTAGGCGACACCGACTTTATCGGTCCAGTCCTCCTTGGTGTGCAGGACGGTCTCAGCAGTGGCCTGGGCAGCATTTGTTCCCTCAGGGTCAGAACCGAGCCCAGCCGTGTTTGCTTGATGAGGACCAGGTCTGCCACCGTCTGCAGCAGTTCTCCAGTGGTGTAGAAGCCGTAGTTGTGGACACGCAGAGGGTGACCGAAGAAGTACAGGAAACTGGTCTCCAGGTCAGACAACCTGAGGGGACCCTGAGAGAGCGGCTGCGTCGTTACTTGAAACAAGACAACACTCTTCAGTAACAGAGCTACATGATTATGTTAGAAATTTCTGGTGACTTTACTGTAGTGCTGAATAGAATTACACGATTGAAGTTAGTACCAATTATTTATTAATAAATAATAAACATACACACATACAAACAGCTGAAAAAACTTCTGTCCCAAAGAGCCAACCTCATTGTGGAAGATACACACAATACATATTGATAGGAAAAAATGAATGTAAAAAAACTTCACAGGGCATGTTCAGGTCATACCTGGGAGAGCAGTAGGCGGAGCTGTGCCCTCAGGTGGGCAGGCACAGCCGGAGGAGCACGTCCTCTTCTGGGAAGGACCACAGGAGGGGACGGGTTACCGTAGCGAGTTGTGAAGTAGCCAACACCTCCCCTCATGACTTTCTTGTTGTTCTTAGGCGTGCGCTGATTAGCTACGAGCTCCTCGATGTTTCGGGTGGTCTCATCGCCAACAGCTGCGATGGCAGACATATAACATGAGAATATGGACGCTGCTATGCTTTAGATTATTTTATTTCTCAACTCAATGCATTATTTTAAGTGGGGCTGCATGAGGTATTTATCTATGGTCAGTGTATTAGTTACAGTTGATGGTGGTCGACACACCCCCATTTTGGACAAGCAGCAGGAGGTAAGAAATAAAGCGACTCATACGAACCCACTTTAAATAATCCAAACTATCCCTTTAACTGAAGCAGTATTAAATACAAATAAATGCTCAAATACAAAAGGATCTCTACCCTTTAAATATATGGTGCCATCTGCTCTGAAGTTAAGTGACACCACATCGGGTATCTCCTTCACCATATCCATGATATTCCTGAAGCCCAACAGTTTCAGGGGCATGGGATGCCCCAACATGGCGACATAATCTCGCCTGAGCTGATCAGGGTCCAAGCCCATCTTAGATGAAATGAGCAAGGAACGAACATCCTTCTTCAGCTTAGCCAAAACTTCTTCCTGGTTCACCGTGCCTGCTGCCATCTGGAGAACACAGCGAGAGGACAGACGGGACAAAACATACCACACATCCTGAACACAACCACGTGATTGGATATAAGGTAACCAGGTGTCCCATTTTCATTGCTTGCCTCACAACCCACATATTGACTGGCTCTAGTTTTGATTGAAGGGAATATGACATTAAGCAACACAGTACACCTGAGTCTTATCAAAAAAAAACGTGTGGCTCAAAAAGAGATGTGGCGATTCTGAGATATATTCCTACTGAAACTCACAGATAATTGTTCAAACTTGGTGTTGAAGGGACAATTCACCCCAAAATCACAAATATTTTTCCCCCCTGGCCAGCAGTGACATATTGATGACTTTCATAGGCAAGTGATCAAATATCTACTGATCAATCTATACCGTCTTATATTTTATGGACCAAACAACTAAATCAACAAGCGAAAATAATTGTTTCAGGAAAGGCTGAACTTATTTTTCAACTGACAAGATTGTGAGAAGAATAATTTATAGATTAATCGAGGAAATAATCCACAGAGTAATCACAATGAAAGTACTCACTAGCTGCAGCGCTATTTAATTGCTTCGACTCAGTTTTACTTCCACAAGAAAATTACCCATTTTCAAACACAAAACCATATGGGAGAAATTTAAAAATCATGCTTGAAAATAATAAATGATTAAGATGTCAGGAGATGGTGGCGATGTAAGTTATGACCGCCATCTTGAATCGCTTCTACCTCCGCATGCGACTTTTCATTTCATGTCCAATAACACATTATCGACGTAACACGTATAGCTACACTATGAACAGGCATAAATTTATCGATCAGACACTGCTTTTCTGCACACACACACACACACACACACACACACACACACACACACACACACACACACACACACAGAGCAATAACGTCCATAACTCAATTGCTAAATTAGCCGAAGTTAAGCTAGCCTCCATGTTGCAGAATGGAAAGCTTCTCTATGTCAAATATGCAAACCATTATTGCTGCAATTTTACAAGCATGAATTAATAGTGTCTTTAAAAGGAGAAATGGAGCTAATTACTCTTGTCAAAACGTTTCCGTCAAGTATCGTGGACAGGACTTTACCTCAAGTCTTCAGGATCTTCGCCGCATCCTCCTACGTCCTCCACCACACCTGCTGCTAGCCAACGACCGTGCTCGGTGTGCGGCTGCAGCAGAGTGTAAAAACAGCGTCTAAAAAAAGGACCGTGCTTTGTTTGCAACACTTAACCTATGTTCTTCAATATCTCCGTTCAGAAACAGCTAAAAATAAATTTAAAAAACACACGAAACTCTTTCTTTCACTTTGCTGTCTGGCCAAAATAAAATAATTTGTCAAGCTGGCTGTAGGCCTCCTGCAGTACCTTGGAACTCCGCGAACAAAGATCGTTTATTGCACAAAAGAGGATGACTAGAAGGAAAACAAGCTCCTACCTTGTGTGTAGTGAGGATAATTTTCTGTCCAGTTCGCTAAACTTGTGGACGACACGGTCAAAAACAAGTTTTCAGTACTTTCAAGCCTTATAAAGAACAGCACTGTGGCGAACATCCTCAGATAAATTATGATTAAAATACAAATTTAAAGTTCTGTTTTCCTACTTTATCTTACTCGTAACACTATAAAGTCATATTAGTCAATATTAGTCATATATTATAGGGAGGATGCAGCGCGAGACCGAGAGCGCATCCAATCCGTTTCAGTTGCGTCTCTAATGCATGTATGGATGGAGGGATTTAAAGGGATAGTTCACCCCAAAAATGAAAGTTCAGTCATTATGTACATATCCTCATGCCAATTAGATTTAGTTTTTCTTAGTCCACAAAACACTGCTGGAGTGGACATGCATAGTGACCAGTTTTCAAATGTGACAGAAACTGCAGAATAAAATCATAAAATGCCTCCATACTGCTTGTCTGGTGTAATCCAAGACTCCTAAAGTCCCATCATGCCAAGTTAATTTAAATAAATGTTATTTACACCATGTTTATAGCTTCAGTCTGCTCTGTAGATCCTTAGCTTGGAGCCATGTTCACATGCAGTGTCTGAACTGGGTGTGTGTGTTGTGATAGTGTGCAAACAGGGACTTGGATGATGCCAAATAAACAGGACGTAGGCATTTTATTTTATTTTATTTCATTTTCATTATTCATTATTTTTATTATTATTTTTTTTTTCTTGCAAATACACTACTCACTGTAACTTTTGCCTTGGAAAATGTAAACAGACTTGTTTCAATTGATTCCACAGCGTGTCCGACCCGGTGACAGCCATTAAGAATAATTATAAAGAAATATTTTCTCATTTGCTTATGTAGGTCATATAAAGCAGGGGTTCTCAACCATTTGTAACTAAGTTCCACCTCTTATTGTTAAAAAAAAATTAGGGACCACATTTCATAAATGAGAAAAAAAGAATAATATGACCAAAGGAGGACAAAAATAAATAAATAACTGGGCTGTGACACAATTTCACCATATTCAATACACTGCGTCAAACTGAATGTATTTAGGGTCATATTTCCTCATCACACACCCCGGAGCTTTTACTGAGGCAGGTTTGTCTCCCACCGCCTCTAAAGCCCACAAGATGGCGCTATGAGGCCCATCAGGTTAACAATGGCTGATATATTGATACTGACTGTTTGATAACCAGTTAAAAACTCCTTGTACTAGCAATAAACATTTATTTTACATGTTTATTTAAACATGTATTTAATTAATTTACTCACTCATATATGCTCTAATTTAGTGGAACTAGCTCCAGCAAAATAAATAAATCTGTCAACTTAATCCAGTTCGCAGTCAGACACAGGTTGCTGCCTGCATTGCACTGATGATCCACTAGATGGCAGAAGACATGTCTCTGCTTACAAGAATTGATCATACTGATGTTGGAGAGGTCTCAGAAACTTGTCTATAAAATATGATGCAAATCGCATTAGTGGGTTTCAAATTAGGCAAAAGCAGAAGATTCAGGTTCAACCACAAATCACAGGGCAAAGTCCAGACTTATGACTGATGAAGCTGACAGATTTAATTATTTTGCTGCTGTGTATGAATAAGTAAATAAATAAAAATATGAATGAATAAATACATAAATATAGAAATGTGCAAATGTACAAAGATATACATAAATAACCAAATAAATGCCAGCAGTGAGCCAGGTGAAGAGGCAGGTACTTGGCTGCAGTGAATCATGCGCTACAAAAATTATTTAAGCACAAACCTACTGATGTATATTTCTCTTGGAAATCTCACCTGTCAAGAATAGGCTGTCCTCTGGTGAAAAAATACTGGGAATTTCACAATTTTCTGTCTTTAAAACAATTGGCCAATCAATTAATAAATTGCACACAACAAAGAAGGGAACAGTTGGACAAACTAGTAAACCTGACAACAAGATCTGCAACAATTAATCTATTGTTAATAAACTATTAAATTAACTGCATCTTTTTTGATAATGGTTAATGGTTTTGAGAATTAATAATAATAATTTCAGTTTATTATATGTGAATATTTTCTGGTGTCTTTACTCCTCTCTGACAGTGAACTGAATATCTCTCATTTGTGGATGTAACAAGACATTTGAGGACGCCATCTTAGGCTTTTGAAACACTGGTCCATAAAATGTCAGAAAATTGTGAAAAATATTGATCAAACAACAAATCCATTAATTCAGGCCCCACCTATCTATTCTGTCCCAAAAAGAGATGAAACAGAGCTGAACATTATGTCACAGTGTTGTGTTGTCAAGTTAACAGGTATATCCAATATATAATATCCATCTAGGTTCTCTATGAGGAGAAGAGCATGTGATAAAGCAGAGGAAAATACAAGGACATCACACAAACCTTCCTTTAATAACCCACACCAACCGACAGCTACCTTTAAGTTAACTGTCGTGCATTATTGTTTCTTTTACTGTCTTATTTTCAGTTATTCAGTTATAACAATAACCTCACAAATGTTCTTTCATTCACAACACCACACATACCATTTTCTAACAGGAATCATGAACTTTTGCATACCTACTGGGCATGAACAAGAATTGCACCCATATCCAGGACCAATTACAACTCAACTGACACAGAAAAATTCACACATTTATAGTGAAGTTTCACAAAAACTGCTATGGCTAATTAACTATCTGATCTGGCATCCAGTTTTGGATGGGGCAATTAGGATCAAACCCAGTTTACTTCAATACAGTTTTTTAAATGTATAAATAAAATAAAGAAATTAAAATGATAAAACATAAAACTGAAAACCTGAGATCTCGGAATAAAACTGCTTTTAGTCTTTTAGAAATAACCAAGGAAATATGAAATTCAGTGTTTTCAATATGTTCAATTGGATTTTTAAGAGTTTTTTTTTTTTTTTTTTTTAACCATTTTTTATGAGCGCACCAAGTTCCTACCACCACCCTGGCTCCCAAGAGGATGGAAAAAACAAAGGGTGTTGAAACCGATGAGTAGTGGGGATGAAGACCAGGGATGGTGACGGCAGCGAAGACTCAGTGAGCAATGAGAGGATGACGAGGATGGGGATAAAGACCAGGAAGCTGTGGGGCGATGGCAGCACAGTTCTGTCCGTAGTAATAGTCTCAGCAACAACAACAACAACAAAAAAACAGCCTGCACAATAATAGAATAATCACTCAGTTATCCATATCAACAGATTCACACTCTGATTTCTTCTCAACAGTAAAAGCACTAATATCTCTGCATACTGCACATATCAAAACCATTTCACTTGCATTCTTTAAACTTATAACTTAATATTGTCTGTTCAGCTTAATAAACCAGCTTACTGAGGCATAACAATCACAACATGAACACAAAATATATAAAACATGTATTGCACATAAATATATCAAAAGTAAATAAACTCTAAAAAATTACCAGGCTACAATCACATGGTAACCAGTAGATAATCTGCATGTTCCTCTCTTTTGTAATACACCTCAGGTTATAAATTAAACAAATCACACAACTTACATTGCTTATATTTCAATAGACTAAGTTTTGTAAGTCTCATCTTTTGTTTTGTTTGCCTCCTTACTGACACAGGTGACTACTCACCAAACAAAAACGGCTGCACTGTAGGAAGCGGCAACAACCCAAAACATATCTATCCTCTAAAAAAAAAAAAAAAGGTCCCTTGTCATCGTCTTCATAATGGCTATTCTACTTTTATTTAAATTTTCATTTGTGAGAAAGGTTAACCAAAAAAATGCATTAACAACAGACATAATGGACATACACCCAACGATAAAAAAAAAGAGAGATGCAGATTTATATATTATCATACAATATGCTGATTATTTATAGCCTATTATGCATTTCTTGTGTTGTCATAGTATTAAAAACAGCCTACCTGAGACAACAGCTGAAAAAGAGACGAGGCCCCAAAGATTCTGGAGTGATGAACTGAGCTGGACCAGTCTGCAACACAGATCAACTGAAAGAAGAGAAAATGTAGGTCAGTAGACTGAAAGAATATAAGTGGACATGTCTGAAAAGATGGAAACTACACTTCAAACTGCGGAGAAGACACTGTTGAATGAGGCCTAGTCTGTTAAAAGATGTTTGGATCATGGTAGTTTGAGTAGTTTTAGTTCATCAAGTCCACCCCTGCTCAACATTTTGCAAAAATCACTATGATGCACTGATTGTCAGCAAAATATTTCATTTCACCATTGTTTTTATGATGCCAACCAGAGTTCATCTGACAATTTACCGTTTCAGATTTTAAATGCATAAATAACCTTTGTCATAAACCCACTTTTCAGAAAAATGAACCACCAGACCAACAGCACACAAATAATCACAGCAAATAATCAGGGTGATAATGCAGCACCAGTCAGTTCGGTATTAATCAGTGTATTGACGGGACAATGAAAAACCACATTTAGCCAGAGAGAAAATAATTTTCAGAAAAGTCTAAATTAAATATTCACAGAAACTTTAAAAAGAGTTCAGCAGAAAAACCCACTTTTCAGGGCTTCAGCAGTAAACAGCAAGAAGAACTTGAGATGCTGAACTGAACTAACAAATTAGGATCTGTGGGAAAGTTTTAGTGGCTCAGTTGAAGTTTTTTTTTTTTTTTTTCTTTTTTTAAACACCCCAAAGAGTAATTCACCACCTCAACAAAGTTAGAGGTGTCTGGCCAGTTTTCAAGTGTTTGGTTCAGATTTTCACACAAACCCCACAAAGGAAAAAAGACACAACACCTCTGGGTAATTTTCACAACAAACAGTTTCATAAAGTATTTACGAGGCAAGAGTTAAACGCTAAATTATGGAACATAAAAATGGTTAAATCCAGTTCCATGTAATTCAGTTCACTTCACACGGTAACACAAAATCCACTTCGGGATTTCCCGCTAATGCAAACCAAGTCAAAACACGGACGTATACGCAACAAGAGAACCCCAGACCCACGAATGATCTCGCGAGAGTGATCATTTTTAACACGTACCATGATTTTTCCCGCAACCCTAACCGAAGGTTTTCCGTCTTTAAAGCTACCATAATTATATAACCGTAGCGTTCTCACATTTTAAACAAAATTGAGTTGTTACAAGGTGCACAACGAGGGAACAACCGCACAACTCTCGCGAGAGTTTCACAAATCAAGGGTTCCCTTGTAGACTTCACAACAGCTCAGTTCTGTTCTCTCTTAGACAGAAAATTAAACCCCAAAGGTGAAAAACGGGGGGAAATGAAGACTTGGCTTTCGCCGACTCACCGTGCCGTGGATGGAGTTTACTGATCGGAGATATTCGAGCTTTTCAGAGGACTGACTTGGCTTCTTTTCACCCGCCGGCGTTCAGACATCATCATCATGTGACTTTTACCTCCATTACAAAGGAAGTTACGCGGGCCGACTGCTCGAACACCGGTTAGTGATTGGTTGTCAGGATGGACAGGTGGCAGGGATGTGGGGTTAATTAATTAAAATCAATTCAATTGATTTGCCCAGGACAGTGCAAATTAAGAAACATTACTGTAAATATACCAGAATCAGCCAAAAAATCTAGTTTTTATTGGCCAGTTGCCAACCTAAAATCAATGTAAAAATTAAGAATTAAATTAATCAAAGAATTCTGCCACATGCCAAGCTCAATATTATCAACTTTTCAGAAGCATTATGAGGAAATGACAAGAAAAGAAAGATGAAGAAAATATGTATAATTCATAGAAATGTCATGAACTCATTAATTGAAAACAAAAAACATATTTTTTCTTCATTAAGCCTTTAAATAAAACCAAATACCAGATATCAAATATATGAATCCCTCTGATTTTTTCTTTATTTTTATTTTACACTTGTAAATCTTTTGTTTTCATTTTAGAAGCAGGTAATTATCACATTGGCTGATAAAAATCCATATCATGCATCCCTATAAGCTGTAGTTTACAGACAGCTGTGGGAAATAAGAGCCAAGATGTAGAGAGCAAAGATCAATGATTTGATATTCAAAAGTTCTGACTGAACCAAATCGACTCCTATGTAACAACAAAAACAAACAGCAGTTCTGACTCTTTAAATGTTTGTTTTATCTAGAAGAGTTTATCATAAAACTTCAGAAACACTTTAGCTTTAATAGAGCATTTTCCCAAACAAATCAAATGAAAAGCTTTGGCTAATATACATTGATACTAATATAGACATGCAGTGGAAGTTTAATCTGTGTGTTAATCATCCGGCTTTTGCAGAAATCAACTATTAGTCCAAACTATTTAAATATTTAATAGATCAAACTAACTATTTAGATTTCCACATTTAATTTCTTATTGTTTTACAGATATTGGCTTTTTTATGACACTCCTATGACTCTGTATATGAACAGGCTGAGATCAGGAGAGAGAGGAGCTCAAACTGTTTACATATTTTCTTTAGGAACGTCTCGACCTGGAGATCTGGACAGAAAGAGTGAGAGAAGCTCACTCACACTTTGAGAAGATCCAACCCACAGAAAGGTTCAAATCATCAGAGAGCATCGCTGTGAGAGTCGGGTTTGTTTGGAGATTCTGCAAGTGTTTTCCTGCGAAACTTCAGCAGTTTTCTGTGGACAAAAAACTAAACTAGATAAGAACTAGATTAAAAAAAAGAAAAGAAAAAGGACTGAATTTTCATTTTTGGGTGAACTAACCCTTTAACCCCTTTTTCGTGGGTCTAGGGTTCCCCTCTAGACATCACCGTAAAAATTGATCGAGTATTTTTACAGTGTGATATTGTTACTTTTGCATTAATGAAGGATCTGAGTACGTCCACCTCGGAGGAGTAACATCATGTCCATATATTATCTGGACAGACAGACTGGTCTGTGTGTGCACGCGCATATGAACGCATCTTCACGCGCGACGCGGTTATTTTCTCTGAGCTACAGATTATAAACGCCGCTGCACGTTGGCGCTCATCAAACGTGATAAAATACTTTATTTCATTCTCACTTCTGTCGGGCACAAAGACACAGAGCAGCTCTGGATGTGTCTGCTGCTTTTGCAAATACAAGTGCAATGTTGTTTTTCTGTTTCTTTGCGACACCAAAATCTTGATTGCATTATGAAACAAATACACTAACCCAAGTCTGTCCTAACTTCTAAAATATTTTACACCAGTTATGACATTACAAGCATCTGTTTCATAATTTTAATAAAGCCAATTCATGATATACAGATATATGACAACATTAAATATGTTTACAGTACAACAGATAGTTTGTCTTCATGAGATTAACTGGGTCCTGTCTGGAAAGAAAAAAAACAGCCATGATTCTTAAATAAAAACCTTCTGTAATCAAATTTTAGCATCTCCTACTGGAGTTTCCAGTGCTACAACAACAATGCATATAGAGGAAAAAAGCCTGTAATGCATGTCAAAATATCTCTTATTGCTGTACTTTCAACCCTCGAATTAATCTCATGAGCATACGGTGGGTAAGCAGCTCAATGAATTGTCAAAAACAGCACATGGTTAGAAAAATGCATGATAAAATAAAGTTATATATAATCACATAGTTGTCTGCTTTTCCAGTTAAAGTCTAATTCAATCACCATCATAAAATAAACATCTCACGTCATTGGATTTGAATTAGTGCATCGTTTACTCAATTAAGGAACGAAAACGATGTTATTTACATCAGGAAAAATCTATTTGCATGAGTAAAATCAATTTTTTCCTGAATTTTCTTACCATTTACCCTTTCAGAATATTTGGAATCATTATGTATTAAAAAACAATAATTTTCTACCCTTTTCCTTTGCTTTATCTACTCATAATCTTTCATTCAGACTGATATATTTAAAGCTCAATTCACACTGACACAGTGGAGACAAAGCCGAAATGAGGAACAGAAGATGAGAGGCACTTCAAGTCAGAACAAGGTCAACCTTCACCTTGGATCATTTTCCATCATTAAAGAAGCCTTGACTGTGTTAATAAATGGCTGATCTGTCTATGTACTAATCGGGGTGAGAGCCAGCATCTGTGAAACTCTCAGTTTCACAGTCTGTTCTCTCAAAACCGACCCTTGAGTTGATCTTAAATGTTCATCTCTCCCGTTTTTGATCTCACTGAGACGATGGTGATGAATACCTGCATCTGTTAAACTGAAGATATCACAGATGATCAAGATGCAGCCTTATCTGTAAGATAAAACAATGACTTCAAGACTCATGGTGATTGGCAGCGTCCGTTTTTCAGAACTGTTGCTTTGGATGTTGTGTGTCTATTTTTGTGTGTGTGAAAGAAAAAGGAGGAAAATGGCTTCATCCGTGTGTCTTCTCTGGTGGAGTGTGCTAGGGGCTCGCCTTCCTCGCATTGACGAGGTACCCCTTAGCCTTGATGATGCCCCTGCTCTTGACAATAATGGAGTAGCGCAGGACCCACTCAAGCCTCCAGT
This sequence comes from Lutjanus erythropterus, assembly GCF_056507025.1. Classification (NCBI taxonomy): domain Eukaryota; kingdom Metazoa; phylum Chordata; class Actinopteri; order Lutjaniformes; family Lutjanidae; genus Lutjanus; species Lutjanus erythropterus. The sequence continues at coordinate 20,028,272 of NC_139323.1, read as the reverse complement.
CAGCCATGTTTAGGTCCTGTGTTCCCTCCTGCACCGCCTCCTGGAATGTGGCTGCTGACATCAGCTCTGTGGATAGAAAAAAAAAATCTGGCTCTGTCTACTACTGTTTTTTTACACTCTTCTTTCCTACCTCTACTAGAAAATACTTGTTGTTAAGTTTATTGTTGGTTTGGGTCTTTTCTTAGCCCAAATTTGCCAAAATATCACAAGACTTATCCCCTGCTATGATTAATATTTTGTTTGACATATTTTTTCCATGTAAAAAGGGAACTGAAAGCACTTCTACCCTTTCCTCCTCATTCAGAAATTCGGGATCTGCCTGTGCTCCCAGGGCCACCACCCACGCTTGTGCTGATGCATGAAGATGGCTAGCATTAGCTTTAAATGAAGAGAAGACATGTGAGATTCAGCCATATGTGTTTGAGCCTCAGTCAGACCCAGACTCCGATGAGGAGCCTGTTATGCCCCAAAATTGGCAATTAGCAGAACAATCAGTGTGATGAGTGTAGTAAGCTTCTTCGTTTTTTAATTTTTTATTATTTTGGGGGGCTTTTGCCTTTATTGTAATAGGACAGCTGGAGATATGACAGGAAAAGGGAAAAGAAAGAGGGGAAGACACGCAGCAAATGGGCCGCAGGCAGGAGTCGAACCAGCAGCCACTGCAGAGGACTGACAGCCTCAATACATGGCACGCATGCTGTACTCAGTAAACTTCTTCATTTGTTCATGTTGTTTGTTAGCTTGTTAGCTTTCAACTGGCTGTATCTGACACAGCTAATTTCTAAATCTTGCTGGTGGCTTAAGGTTTCTTTGTCTGCATTACAGCAACTGACTTTCATACTTGTTATGTACCAAATCTAGTACATCTGATCTCAGATTTCAGAGATGTGCACAGACATCTCCCCCTTCAGCAGAGGAATGTGAAAACACGTCTCTGAGTGGAGGGGATTTTGAATGTTTGAATGTTTGACTAAGAACTGAGAACACTTGCTGTAGGACATCTTGACTCTGTTTATGAACTCTTTCACATCGAGAATCTTCACTATAAATCCATCCATTTGACAGAAAAAAAAGAGAAACTGAATTTCACCTTTGGGATCGTTGTGTGTGAGCAGCTGGATATCAAACTCCTTAGCAAAGGCTGTGAGGTCAGGAGGCATCACACAGCAGGAGGCCAGGTTCACCTGGTTACTGCTGGGCTTCACCTGGTGAAAGAAATACGAGGTATGTGGTCAGTGATTGGTATTATTTGATTCAACATAGGAAATAGTACTCAAATCTGCTGGGTCTGTCAGTGGTACACTTGCCAGAGCTCATAACAGAAAGAACCTGACTTTAAACTGATCTAAGGTCAGCATCTCTGTTGCCTCGATCGATGATCTGGCTCTCAGACAGTCTGTTAGATTTCTGGCATGTCAGAACTTTTTTGTTGTTTGTCTCGCTGTCTGAGCAGTCCCACAGTCTGATTTCCTATATGACTGCTGTCCAAGATCTGTGGTCTTGAGTGAGACAACTGTGAATGTAAAATTAACTTTGCTACAGAACAAACAGTTCAGACTGACTGCAACTTTCCAGACATCCACAGCTGTTTTTTCTCTCATTTCTATCCATCCTAGGTAGAATTACACAAAGTAATGCTGTTTTTCTCTCATTTAGTTCAAACTGTTGAGGATGCAGTCATCTTGTTTGAATAAACTTCACTGAAACTGTCAATGGATAAAAGCGATCAGTGTGAGCACAACATGGGCTGGGCAAATTAATGTGAGCATATACAGTATCTCACAAAAGTGAGTACACCTCTCACATTTCTGCAAATATTTAATTATATGTTTTCATGGGACAACACTGGAGAAATGACACTTTGATACAATGTAAAGTAGTCAGTGTAAATTTACTGTCCCCTCAAAATAACTCAACACACACATTAATGTCTAAACCGCTGGCAACAAAAGTGAGTACACCCCTAGATGAAAATAACACATACCTAAGATTCCCACTCACCTGTGCCCAGTTGTAGAGCTGTTCCAGCAGGTCTTTGTCCAGGTCAGAGGTACCAATAGCAGCAATCCGCTGGCTCCTGACCAGAGCCTCCAGTTCCTCCCAGGCTGGCTGAAGGTGAGCCAAAGTCTGGCTGTCGCCCTCCACAGGCCCAGGGGGCGCTATGATGACAGAGTCAAGCTGGGACACTGCCAGCGTCTGGCAGGCTACAGATGACAGACAAACAAGGTAGTTAAAAATAATGTCAATATCAGTTGTGTGTCATTTTTACGGCACATGAAAATGTTGCTGAAGAGATTTAAAGCCCACCCATCTCCACTGCATCTCTGATAGATGACCGACCCGACTCACACAGGAACAGCTTCACTGTAAAAACAAAGCAACCGTAAACATGTCGTCCCTCACATACTGTTTGGTAGTAGCTGGTAGGTTGAAATCATGGGTATTTTCTACCATTCATTACTTGTTTCACTACTTACCATTTTATCTATTTTTGATTCAGCCAAGCATTAATCAGATGCCTTGATCAGTGTCTTTAACAGAAGTGGCCTGACATGTTTTGACTGGAAATGGTGTGCTGTCATGCTTTTTAACAGTGACCTCGTCTTGTCAAATATATAATAAATCACTACATTGCACTGCACACAAGAGAAAGGTTGTCTGGAAGCAACTCCTGTGCTGATATGCTTGCAGGTTGATAAATCTTTTTTTTTTTTTTTTTAAATATACTGTATATATACTGTATATTGACCAAAAAAAAAAAAACAAAAAAAAAAAAAACAAACACACATACAACAGGCATGTAAAATATATCCCTCAGCTGTGTTTACCAAATTTCTCTTAGTCCCTCACCCTGATTAAGGAAGCTTTTATATTTGTTGACGCAGCATTTAATAAATTACATTACTGCTCAAAGCCAATAAAAAAAACAGCACAAAGTCCATGGAAAGTTAATGAATATGTTATTCTAGAGAGTTCATGTTTCTTCTTGCAGGCTACAAAAAAAAAAAATCATTACTCACCTGAGACCTTCAGCTCCTCCCTCTCTTCAGGTGTGATAGCATCCGTTTCCTGGGCAATGGAGCAGTCCAGTGTATCTGGAAAGTCCTATATGACAAGGAAAGCACTTTATTTAGAGACTGTGTCACTTGTTTTGTGAATAAACCCCTTCATTTTTCTGTTACAATGTTGGCTTTAGGTCATTATATAAATGACAGGACAGACAACTAAGAGTTAAGAAGTTACAACATGAAGGAAGAAGAATTTGTTTTTCTCATAGGTTGCATCATCGGTGGATTTTAAAATATTTTTACAGTCTTACTTTTAATTATAGGTTCCCTGTGGAGATTTCTTGTAAACAAACAAAAGTTACGTTTACAGTTAGTCAGTGGTTCTCCTACACTTTTCTTTAGGGGAGGTGGCACACACCAAAAGAACAAACACGAGGGATGGCACATTGACAAACTCACCTTTGGTCAGATAGAGCGGCAGGCAGAGTAAAATTGACATTCTTGTTCAAACTTTTGTTTACTTTGTTTAGTCAAGATTTCAACTGAAGTGATCACAAGGAGAGATGACTTAATGAGCTGAATTATTTGCATAAAAATAAGCTGTGCAACCTCTGAACTTTGCAAAACATTAGCATATTGTGTGTGCAGTGTGCATAAATCACTGATTTCTGAATGAATGGGCATCTTGCGTTATTTGGCAATGAATGGGTTTCCTTCCTCATAAAAATTCTTCATAAAAGTTTGAAAGCTGCCTTGTTTACATCTGTGTTTACTTGCAAACAATCCTCTTCTTCCATGAATCTTCCAGCAATTACTTTGTATCTTGACACATTAATTAACTCACTCATAATAAAAAATTGCAAAAGTGATTTTTTTCATCCTGTACAATGTGTCGATGAAAGCCTATTGGCGATGTCCCGGAAGCTTCTTTTTGTTTTTGTTTTTATATGAAAATGAAATCTGCTGAAATCGTGTTCATTAGACCAGATTTCACCTACTGGTGAAATATGACTATGGAAAAATACCTTCACTCTAATCAATATTGTCTTTCTTACAACCTACAACAGAACAAATAGCATTATTAAACACTTTTATGTTTTTGTGTTTTAGTCAGTTTAAAAGAGGGTGAAAAGAAGTTTTAGACATTCAGCGTGAATATCAACCAGTTTTCAACTACAAACTTTGGCCTTAATAAATTTCTGTTTGTTCAGATGCTGTATATAAAGTGGGTCGATGGATTTTAACTATTTCATTCAGAGAAAAAGTGAAGGTGAAAATGTAGCGAGAAAGTAGTGGTCTGATTATTTTTGTGGTTGTATGAGATAATTGTCACAGCTTTCCCTTCACCCACTGTGGAAAAGAAATGATTCAGGAATTTCTTCAAAATTCACAAAATCTGATAAGTGATACATCTATTACAGTACTACTCTCAGGTGAACATGTTACTCTGCATATATAACAATGTGCAGCAAAGTCTTTACTCTGTCAGCATTCAAATCTAGCTGGTGCCACGTGGGAAATGTGACTAGTCAGACCTGTTAAGGCTGCTGTTGTGACTTCTGTGTAAAAGTGACTTTGCATTTATTCAAAGATGTTGAGATATAAAACTGCCATCACATTTATATAATGTAGTACATGTATAAAAAGGGTTGGCACAACAGGATGCCAGTGGTGAGTTTTACAACATGAACAACTTACACAGCATTACAAAATCTCAGTTTTTTTTTTCTCCCAGCAAGCAAATACATGCCAAACAACCTCAGAATTGAAGTCTGACTCAAACATCCCGTTTTTGACATTTCCCTGCAGGGGATGTGTTTAACAAGCTTTGAACCCTTCGTTCAATTCTATCAAACCTCCCCCATCCCCATTTGAGTCCAGTGGGCGTGGTGATAAAAGCTGAGGCAGATTAGCTGAGTCTAGCAAAACAGCCGCAGCAAGGGTGCATTCAGCAGAAATGGTGGTCCACGACGTGGTGGGATCATGCACCCATTCTCCCTTTTAATCTGGTTTTCAGTTTTATTAGAACACGTTAAGTTTGACAAAAACAGATTATCCAATGACAACTACTTTATAGGAATCCAGTTACAGTTTAAGAACAAAACCTCTGGAGCAAAAGTGTCTGTGCTCCCACCCCCACCCCCAGATGCACATTTGGAATGGCGCCTTTGGCAGCCAACACCGCATGAACATTCATCATGACAGCTTCTTTTCAGTAACGCCTAGAGGCATCCTTTGATGTTCATCACTACAGTTGTTTTATTTTCCCAAGCACCGGAACACAATGGCCTGACAGTGTAGTAGGAACTCATTCATATAGTACAGGTCTCACCATAACTGACCGTAAATGCAAGTACTGATGTTGCTCATATGAGAGTATATGAGAGCCTGAATAAGACCACCCACTTTACTCTGACATTGAAAATGCACATTAAACAGAAAGCTGTAAAAATCTCCCCACCTTCGATGGCAGTTTTGTTGTAGAAAACCAGTCACTCAGTGTGGCTTGAATGCAGTCTTGAAGCTGAAATATCAAATAGAAAAACATGAACTTAAATTAACATCTGTGAAACAAACATTCATATCCTTAGCAAGGATCCCTGAAATTGAGCAGCTTTTCATTCTCAGCAGACTCTCTTTGTCTGGACAGCTGTGATATGCTGCTTCGCCAACTCATGGGTCACAGTGTATAATAAACAATAAATGAGTTGGACAAACTTCAAAACTGGCTCACAGCATGGAATATTCTGTGCAAACAAGTCAAGTTTAATTGCTGATGAAAGTCTTACCTTAAAACTACCATTTCTATTAACCATTTACAAACAGATAACTATGATGTTTGAAGGCCAGCTGCATCAGTTGAATAAGAAGCGACAAGTGAGAAATGTAAGAGTTGAAGGTAGCGGAAACTGTCAAGTATGCAAAAAAACGTAGACATGTTGAGCCAGGCAGAGAGCAGGTTCCACCTCATGAAGCTTATGAACATCAGCACTGCTGTTGTATTCATGTTATATGGGATGGATGGCAGAACATTACATTCATGGTCAGTTACATTCATGTTTGATTCGTTTTCAATATCATTAAGTGCCAACTCATATTTGAATGTTGAGCATTGTGTCCCAATTTTGTAACTTGAATGTTGTTGTTAACACTTTACATAACACCACAGTTATGGTAACTGCTGTGAAAGAGATGATGAAAATCCTGCAGGAAGATAGAGCATGATGTAAAATATGGTTTCCAAATTACCTTCTTTCCTCTATTACTCTTTATTTATTTTTTTTTATTTTTTGTGGTGTCAGCCACATGTATAATGCAACATATGACTTACAAATATACAGTATGCAATAAGCCAAAGATCTGCCCTGTCTGTTCTGTCTATTAATGTTATACTGACGATCAAACTGTGACAACCTTGGATTTAAGTATGGCAGGCACAACACACAGCACTGTAACCAAATTCCATTCATGCTTCAGGGGAAACCTGCAGGTGATGTTACAAACCTTTAAAAGTTAAAACAATGAGTGGTGCAGTATGTGGTCATGAAAAACAAGTCTGATTAAACCCTTTCAGAATGTTTCAGGCCACTACTCCTTTATAAAGCAACAGTGCACAACTATAGTATGTGCAAAAACTAGTAGTCATTAATAGGCTAGTCAGCTGACAGAAAAATAAACCAACTTCTAACAATCATTTAGTTGACAAAAATGTTCATTCTGAACGCTGGCAGCGAAACTAAATTTCTGACTAATAAATAGGTACTGAAAAAGTTTCTGAGTACATCTTGAAAACTAAAAGCAAACAGTGTTTGAGTGGAGCACCTGCCTGCGCAGGATATAGATCACCTGTTTGCAGTACACACAGCATTGTTATTACATCAGTATACATGATTGTAGCTTGATGCACATAATTCTTACATCCATACTCATATTTCTACTCATCTTGTATTTTCCAGATATGGCAGTTTGAAACTCCAGTAGGCAACATTGTTTTGGTACAATTGAGAAATAATTTCACAAAAACCTTCCAGCATATTGTAAACCAGATGTTCTGAGAGAGAACTAGACCTCTGCATCTACTCTAATCTGGCCCGTGACGGTAGACTCAAACCAATAACAGGTCTTTTAAGACCTGGGGGATTCCTCCTACTAGCGCAGCTGCACGTGCACATTCCTTCAGTGAAACCCTGAATCAATGACAGAAACTACTGCAGGAAAAGTAGCTATAAAACAGCATTATAATAAAGAGAAAAGAACCTAACAAGCAACAGGCTTAACCCAGGAGTATGTCAGCTCACTCGGTTACTTCAGAGTTCATCTTCAGTTGTGTTCATTCATGTGTATCGCAGAGCTTTGCTGAGTGCTGAGAGGACCGGGCGGAGCTGAGACACAGAGCCAACAGACAGCTGGTGAGCTCTGCAGTCAAGGGTTGGTGGCAGACTGGCGGTTCTGGAGGAAAAAACACTGAGTCGCTGTGATGCCGGCTACTTCACCAACAAGCGGGTGTTGTGATACTGAGCTCATTTGTGCAGGGGAGCAGAGAGAAATATGTTTTTAAAAGTCTCTTTATGTTCAGCTCTCAGTACTTCTGTATCTTCACATCGAATCTTAACGTTTTTAAATATAGTTTCTCTTCTCTGTTGGTGTTTTTTACTGTCAGGTGTCTGTTTTATTACACACAGTTGCTGTCTGTCAGTCTGTACTTGCTCACAATTGCAAATTGTTGCTTGCTCATGGTTATGCTGCTCGTCTAGTGGGAAGGGCTCAGGACAGAGACGAAACCGAAAACTCAGATGAGACTCAAAAATCAACCATTTTCAGGCTTTCTACCTTCTGCAGCTTTAATATTTATATATTGCTGTAATATATTGTAGATAAGGCACATGCACCTTTTCACAGTTCTTATTGTTATTATTATATTGTTAAATTATCTCTCCTATATATTTTAGTAGAAGGCATTTATTTTCTATTCTTATAATTCTCTATGCTTATTTATTACACCGTTTCAGTAAATACTTGATTCTGACTGGTCAATGACAGTGTTCTAAGGTCTGTTATTTCTATATAGCAGACTGTTGTTCTGTATAACAGACCGTTATTATGAAGAAAACACCGTCGGTATGGAAAAAGTTATGATCATAGTCTCTGGAGGAACAATAAAGCCACTGTTAAACCACTAAAAACATTTAAAATGAATGTTTTGTGTCAAATTATTGATCTTATTCTACATTAGCATGTAACAAGCAGGATAATGTACAATGAGCGGGTATTTTCTACTTTTGAAGCTGTAGCTGTAATGTCAACAATTTCCCCCCGGGGATCAATAAAGTATTTCTGATTCTTATCTGTGATCACTCCAGGTTATAGAGGGTGATGAGCAGCTGAGCTCACAACAATCACCTCAGGGTGGATCATTACATTAAGTATATTGCTTTAATGACATAAACAAGGTATACTAGGATCTAACTTTTAAGCTAGTTATATCACTATAGCTCAGGTCCGGTGACCGTGGACCTGGACAGGTATAATTTGAAAAATAATTAGCAACATTTGAAAAAATATCCCTGTCTTATTTCTGATTTTATGGACTGCTCATGTAACGTTACACACGTCTAATTATCACTGAACACACGCTAGCTAGTTAAATTTTTAGCCAGGTAGCATAACGTTAACTTAACGGCTAAGCTAATAAGCTACACTGTCACAGCATTGCCACAATCATTAACTTAGGCTGGTCAGAAAACAGTCGTCGTTATGAATTAGGCAGGTTTAATGCTGTCTTACCTCTTCGCTGGGAGAGGCTGGACATTTCTTTTTCAGTCGGCTTCGGCTGACTAAATTCCCGGTGTGGAGCCTGAGAGTCTTAGCGTGGGTCAACAACATCTTCGCCTCAGCGCTCATGTTGCTGTTTTGAGGATCCATGTGGTTCTCGCTAGCGAGCTAACGAGTTGCTAATCCGTGCCTGCTACGACCAAATGTGACAGCAGGCAGGTGGCTGCTGCTGGCTGACAGGCTAACCTACCACACTAACCAGCGCCCGGTACTGTGAAAAATGATGAAGTCAGGATGACTTGCAGTCCGTCTTGACTGACCTGCTGGCTTGGTGCTTATTCACTGACTGTTATGGAGGCAAGCCGGTCGGTCACGCCCACACGGAGGTGTCGGTGTCACTCCTGTAAAACCTGGTCAGGATAACATGGAGTCAACGGATACAGCTTTGACACTAAACTGGATCAGTGGAATGGACTGACCACTAGATGGTACTGTAGTGTTTCTAATTATTTTCACAAGCAAGGATGACAGTCCACGTTGTATTGCCATTGTAACTGACACACTTTGTACACTTTCTCAAGTACTGTACTTAAGCACTGTTTTCTGCTGCTTACTTCTACTTTACTGCATTTCAGGGAGCACTATTGTACTTTTCCCAGTTTTATGCACAAAGTTCATCAAACACACACTTCAATTATTACAACACCCCTTTTGGTCCACCTCCTGTCATGTTGTATGAAAGAAGAAGAAGAAGAAGAAGTAGAAGAAGAAGAAGAAGAAGAAGAAGAAGAAGAAGAAGAAGAAGAAGAAGAAGAAGAAAAAAAAAAAAAAAAAAAAGAAGAAGAAGGCATATTTTATTAGTCTCCTGGGAAAAATTCAATTTTTCACTCTGTTGTAATTTTTTTATACACACAGGCCTGAAATACACACACGCACAAACAGGACCTATAGACATGCAGCGGTGAGAGGTCAGAGCAAGGAAGCTGCACATATGGTCAGGCACCCTGAGCAGTTAGGGGTTAGACGCAAATAAATGGTTGTAATGGTAAATTTAAAAAAAGATCATTTAGCCTCAAGCGTGTCTCCCAGTAGAGAAAACGTGATGCTGTCAGTGCCATATAGGTTGCCCTTCATGCTTAAAAATTAATTGCCCTTTGTGTCTAAACTGGAGTTTTTTGAACTGTTTCACCATAAACGCATCATGACTTTCAGCATGATGTGTATCCCCCTCTGTACAGCTGGTTCCCCTTTTTTTTGCCTGCTCATTTCTCTATACTTCGTACTTGTGCTGGAGTATTTTAGTCTGTGGTGTACAGATACTTTTTTTTTACCAAAGTGTCTACAAGGAACTTTCATATTGTACTGATTTTAGAGGCCCCTGTTGACAAAAGCCGTTTCCACAACCATAACCACAAAATATATTGTTAATAATTAAATTGTCTTAAGAAAAATCTCTTCCTGCTTCTTTTTAACTTGCTTGACACTACTTGACACTATTTACTGTACCTTTGCTTGGGGAAATGTAATCATAGGCTCAACCGGTCTACATATGATTTGATTGCAAAGAAAATCTGACCTGGTGGCACACATAAATTAGAATTATTTAACATTTAAATGTGCATAAATACCATTACTAATCTAAATGTGCATTAAGCCTAACAAGGACCATAAAACATTATACATTATATATAAAACATAAACAGTTTCACTATATTTGGTATTGAAGTAATCCAAAAGTAATGGAAAGGATCAAGTTGTATTATTTTAATTTTGTGATACCTGGATTAGGTTCCTGATTACAGGACTTTTAACAGGTAATTAGTAATTGTATCAGAATACATTTTTAAAGCACTCTCCCACTCCTGCATATATAACATTTAATTTCAACTTTGTGGCAACAGTTTATGGTTTGGCAAGAGGCTCAAAGACATCTGTAAATGAAGTGTTGGGCTCATCAAAAGAAAAACTCATCAAAAGAACTGTGAAACAACTACCTATGTTTTGCATGTTTGCATGTTAGCTCAAAAGTGATTGAATTTACACTTATGACTAAGCATTTTAAGAACATATTTAAGGTTTTTGTGTGTATTATAATGCAATGTTGATGTGACTTTTATTTAGGTTTTGTGTAATCGCATGTAGATTATCAATTAACTACAGAGATGATGTGTGATGTTGAACAAGACAGAAATGCGTGAGTACTTTTCTTTCTTAAAAAAAAAAAAAAATTAAATAAATGGTCCTTTCCTGTTTCTTCCCCCATACACAAAGGCAGGTCAACACCTTTGGGATGAACGCCGACTGAGAGGCTTTATCGGCCAGCATCAGCATTGGACCACATTAATGCTCTCGTGTCTGAATGGCAGGAAATCCCCTTACCAGGTTCCAAACACTTTTAGAAATCCTTCCCAGAAGAGTGAAAATTGTTATAGCAGCATGTTGATGTCCAGAGTTTCAAAATGAGATCTTTAACAATCACATATGGATCCAATGTCAGAGTCTATAAAACACTCACATCTTTCAATGTCTGACAAATAGCTCAGCAGTACATTTGGTATTTGGTAGACACGCATATGAAGAGTAACTGACATCACTGCTCAGTATGCATGATGCAGAAAAACGTTATCAGGTCAAAAAAACATTTGGAAGCAATCAAATCATCATGGCGATGAGTAACCATCAGTTAGTCTGAACATTTCTCTTGTCCTAGAGCACAAGAGACAGTCGGGTTTTTTTAATACAATTTCTTCAGTTTCTTCAAAAGCAAACAAATGTTGGGTATTTTATAGGATCATTCCAGTATATATTAATTTAAAAATAGACCCCAAGAGAAAAATATAGTTAACACAGAAAAGGTGTGCAATTGTTGTTCCATATTTGGTTGAAAAGGATCTCAAATCTATTGGATAATAATCCAAGGGTGGGAATTGCTATATTCAATATCCAACTGCTACATCCTATGTGTGAGCACTACATCAGAAACAAAAGAACTCAGATATATGTTAAAATTACAAAGATAAAATAAAATAAAATGTACAGAAATTATAGACAAACAGTTCAGAATTAGCAGGTGAAAGAGACGCACCGGGCTGTTGATGTCGTATAAAGAGCAAGAAAGTCCATGTCTGCATGAGGCTGGATGGATGACTGAAACAAGAACTCAAACAGAATTTTCACTCTCCTCGCCCACGTGAGATGAGACCACAACATTTGTTAAAGTTTTGAGGTACACAATGCTATGTGCAATGATGTTATGTGACATTTATAACATAATGTAGTTACTGTAACCCCAAACATGGTCTTATCCCCACGTTAACCACACGTTCACAGGGACTTTCTGGCAGCGTGAGACACAGCCACTAACCAGTAACTGGTGTGCCTCTATGGCAAAATGTCAGTGTGAGGGGTGACTTGGATGAAAGACTTATAAAAGTCTGACTATAGCCCTGGCAAAAAGACAAAAAAAAAGTGGCACTAATTATTGTGAACTGCCTATTTCTTTAGACCAGGAACCAAAACCATACAGAAGTAAACGATTTATCAGCAAAATGTACTTAAAGTATTAAATGTAAAAGTATTCATTGTGCAGTAAAATGCTCCCTGTCAGTGTTGTACAATGGTGTTTTTGGATTAATATTACTGCTGCATTAATGTGTATGTTGCATGTAACAGCTATAGATGTCATTTTAACTACTCTATATACAGTTGGGTAGTTTATTCTACAGCAATGCATCATATCCTACAAGATCCCTGTGTGTCTTAACTGTCATTGTCGCGTGACAGCTATGTTTCTCAAAAGCCAACTTTTCATGAACTCAGAACAACAGCCCTGTTTTCAGCTTTGTGGTGATGTATTTTCCAGTTAATCCAGGAGGGCTTTAAATAGTTTGTTTAGCTTAAGAAGTCTGAGAATTTTCCAGACCCACAAAGGAACACTTCATCCGTCAGTTTATCAGACACATTCAAATTCAGGGTCACCATGTTTTGGTAAAACATGGTTTTCATTTGACAGGAAGGGTATGAAAAACTGTAATCTGCAGTAAGTAATCTGCAAGTATAAAGTTGCATAAAATGTAAATACTCAGGTATATTCAAGTACAGTACAAACACCTCAATTTTTCTACTTTAGTAGAGTAAATCGCCTATTTACATTATATCACTGGAAACATGCTATATTTGGAACGTATGAAGGAGAGCTGTCAGTCCAGTAAACTTTGAAAAGAGCATAAGTTTGAGTTTTGTTGAGACAGTATTTTCCTAAATGGTACTTTTGGTGTGCTTTCCTAACTCTGAGCTGATTTTAAATCTTTTTCATAACCTCCCATGATTGGATTAAGGCTGTTCAAGTTTGAAGGGCCCAGATGCCCACACCACCCCTCTGCTGCCAGTTCAACCACTATCAAAAACATTTACATGTTTGTGTACACATTCACACAAAATCACCCACATATGTTGTTATATAATTTCAAATGAACTTTTAATGTGAGGCGCCCCAGTAGCTCACTTGGTAGAGTGTGCACCCCATGGACTGAGGCTCAGGATCAGTCCTTTGCAGCAGCCCAGGTTTGATTCCATACATGTCACCCCACATCTCTACTGCCTTTCCTGTCAGCCGCCTATCAAAAGAGAATAAGCCTTGGTATATATATATATATATATATATATATATATATATATATATAAATTCAACATCATATATACAGTATATTGGCCTACTGACATCCCTCTGAACCCGTGGATAGGTTTATTTCTTTATCTTGTCTTATCTTATTTTATCTTATCTTATCTTGAATGTTCATTAACATGCATTTAGCTGCACCACAGTAAACAAATGTGTAAGGTTGACATGGGTTACAGTGGTGCAGGAAATGAGCCATAAACAGACTGTATATGGATAACAGCACAAAAGGATGATAAAAGGCACAAAATGGACCAGGAACCACATATCATGATAGATTCAGCATTCTTCAGAAATAGGATTTGAAGAAGGGCAGGGCTACAAAATGGTTGCAGCTGTAGAACAATAACCAATCCTGCACTGATCCCATTAATTAGATGTAAATTATACTTATTAGACACACAATAAACCAACTTTGGAATGGCGTCATACATCTGGCTTTAGGCTTTAGATCAGCCTTTGTGTGAGAAATTAAGAATCCAAGAACAGAATTTTAAATGGCACAATAATTATCCACTTATCCAAAATCGGGTCACGTGGGTAACAGTTCCAGCAGGGGACCCCAGACATCCCTTTCTCCGGCAACATTAGCCATCTCTAACTGGGGGATCCCGAGGTGTTCCCAGGCCAGGGCAGAGATATAATCCCTCCAACTAGTCCTTGGTCTGCCCCGTAGCCTCCTCCCAGCTGGATGTGCCTGGAACACCTCCTTAGGGAGGTGACCAGGTGGCATCCTTACAAGATGCCGCAACCACTTCAACTGGCTCCTTTCTATGCAAAGGAGCAGCGACTCTACTCCAAGTTCCTCACGGATGACTGAGCTTCTCACCCTATCCCTAAGGGAGATGCCAGCCACCCTCCTGAGAAAACCCATTTTGGCTGCTTGTATCCGCGATCTTGTTCATTCGGTCAGCGAAGGTTGACCAATAGATTAGATAGATACAGCTCTGTGTTAATGGGAAAGCAGCGGCAGACATTACCAAAGTTGCAATAAACATAACATTTTATGATCTATTTCTGTGACAAGCATGTCCAGTTCCTCAGTTAAACAACTGAAAATGCCTGAAATTGTAGTCAGGATTTACTGAGGACAGAAGTTGCACCAACAGCTTCTGGGAAATTTCTTTTTGTTTTTGTTTTTGTTACTTTCCCAAACATTACTGGGACTCTTGACTGCACCCACATGTGTGTAAAGCCGTTGTCCAGTCTGCACCAGGCAGACTTTGTCATTCCTCTATGTCTCATGTCATTTGGTTCACAATGGTGGATACATGTGCCACCATTTCCTGCAGTCCACAATGTTCACATCTACCTGAACTGGGTTTATAGATTAATGTACTGCTGAAACTGGTGTGACCAAATCTCATTCTTGATGTCTCCCTCATTTCTTCTTCTATTGATTTGTCTGTTTTTTCTTACTTTCCTTTGAATGCTGTAGTAGCATTGGCCATCATTTCCTCTATCCTATTCTTCTACTCAAGTGCTGAAGGGGCAAATCTTTACTTTGGAATTTTTGCAGATGTAGAATTGTGTGTCTTTCAGAGCTGTGGTTATAACATTAACTTTTCAGAAATTTGCACACAATTGCAAGCTTGTGAGTCACATAATTTCTGGCACTGTTGTCTCACAGAACTGGTTTGAAACTCTGAATCATAAGATCTGGTAGGCCTGGTGGTGTGTTGTAGTTCCAGCGGATGGATGGCTTCCTTTAATAGAGCCTTGATCCACTTGAAGTTTCAGACCTGTTAAAAATTTCTTCGCCATTAAAAGCATTTAACTGATGAAACAAGACTTGACTTTTATTTGGAAGTAATCACAAGAAATATAATGATGTTGTCAGAAAGCATAGCTTTACCACAATGATTCAAAGGTGTGTCTACCAAACAAGACAATGGTTGTTTTAGTCATTTGTTGACAGTGGCCCACTTTGAAATACTGCGGCCAGTAATCTAACAATCAGGAACAGTCACAGTGAGCAGGTGACAGGTTGTACGCCTCCACACAACTTCTCTCAGCGAGGTAAAGCAGTTGGTTGCCTGGCTGGGAGAAGTTTGCATGTGGCGTGCAGCCTGTCTGCAACATTTCTAAGTGATTAATTGTTAACAAATGCCGAAAAATGACCGTTAGTCTCTAAGTGAAGACAGCATGAGTCTGGACAGACATGGATGGATACTGCAACTTGACTGGTAGGTGGAAACATACAATTGCGAATAATTATATTTTTTGACTGCTCTGTTTTATATGACCATTTAGACCTGACTTCTCATTGGCAAGTGATCGACAGCTGCTTCACTTTGAAATCTTGTTTCAGCTAGAGATTATGAATGTGAGGGTCATGTTGGTGGAACTTTCAAATCTCTGCCGGTTGCATCTGGTAGTTGTGGTGGCATTGCAGTAGGTGCTTCACCATCTGTTGCCTGGCGGGGATCACTAATTCACTAATCACAGCTTCTTTGAGTTATGCAGTACCTTCGGCACCAGTGCAATGACATCTCCAATGGCATGATTATATATATTATAGGTGCACAGAGACACATGATTTGTGTCTGTATCTGTTCAACCAACAAAATTATCTCTGTCTTTATCTGAATTCAGCTTAAAGACCAGAAGTGGTTATAATGGAAGTCACAATACAATTGTTGTACCATCAAAGCATCAAATCGATTAAATATTGGTGTATAATTAATTATGAAATATATTTCAGCATGATACTGTCCATATCATGTATCTCTTTCTCTCCCTTTATGTTTTTAACTAAACTGAGTTTTATGACAGTTTTATGTGAATTGAAAGATTCTACTTTGTATTGAAAACACACTCTACAGTAATGATATACAAGTATATAAATATCTTTCAGCTGAGAGCTTACATCAGTGACTAATTAAGGTAAATGCAACCTTTTTAACTATACCAAGGAAATCATGGAGCTTACATTTTCCAAATAATAATTAACGTGAGAAGAAATATTTGTGTCCACGGCATTATCTATGCTTTCCCAATAATGTATTAGGATTTGGGTGCATTCCTGTTGGCGAGCCAGATAATACAGTTATCGAACACAGACTTAGTGTTGTAGAACATTGAATGTTTTTCTAATGAATTCCTGATTCTCCTGATGGAAGACAAGCAGAAAGGTGATGTTTCATGTTTCAGTTACATCAGAGATACTTGGGTGGTACTGGCAAACATATATATGTGTGTGTGTGTGTGTGTGTGTGTGTGTGTGTGTGTGTGTGTGTGTGTGTGTGTGTGTGTGTGTGTGTGTGTGTGTGTGTGCAAAAGCCCTGTGGGACTGAGACAGTGATCAAATTGCACTTTCACTGAGCACTTGTAAAATGTGAGTGTTGACATGTCAGAGTGGGAGTGGTAAATGATGTTTATGGGGGAGGGCAGATTATGTATGCACTATAAGAGTTCAGAGCCATCATGAGCTGCACTGGACTGAAGCCTGTTCTCCCAGGACATCTTGTGAAACACCGAATGTGAGCAGGTATGTTTCTCTCCATGCTTATGAAACATGTTGCTGATCCTGATCCTGATTTTGCTAGGATGTTGTGCCTTTCAAGGATTGTAAGGAGTGTAATAAGGTGTCAGAGATAGAGTCCAGCCATAACTTGCTACAAACTCATTTGGTCTCTGTAAAACAACACTCAGAGCTCAGGGATCAAACAGCTGCACACAGCTGGAAACCAGACAGGGATTTAAACATTTTTAATCGCGGGTCAAAGACATAATATTTTTCTTTCACATGAGCACAGATGGAGGCGTTTCTGATGGAAAATATTACATCAACATCCAAAATTTACAAGGCGGTGGGAGGGGGGCTGGAGGTGGGAGACTGTTTCCAATTTTCTGTCTTGCTCTGCCTTTTGATTTAATCTGTTTGTTTCTGTGCAGTGAGCCACACAACAAGAGCAACAGCAGCCATGAAGTTCCAAGCTCTTTTCTTTCTTCTGCTCCTCACGTGCATGTACCTGAGTCTTGCACAAGGTAAGTGAAACAGAACGGGTCTGATTCACACCTGAGTTACAATAATTCAGCTGTAATGAGATTGCATGCAGACTTAATAGTGCATTTTTTTTTTCAGTAGCTCAATATTGTGCAGCAACAATTTACAGTGTAAGCTAAAACCTACAAATGGACCTAGCTATGGTGGAAATGAGCACTTCTTTCTAAGACTGTGGAGAATATGTTGACTCACTTTGACCAAATAGTAGCTGCATCTGTATTTCATTATCCACATTCCTTTATATTGTTACTAAATCCCGATGTGGTAATCTCGTGACAGGCTTAATTAAGGAAGTACAATAACTGATTTTCAGAATCATTTCCCCATCAGCAAAATACAGCAAATGAGAAACTGAGGATTGCGGACTGTTGAGTAAAATTGCCAGTTTCTTCATTGATACATCAATACACTCCTATATCAACTGAACAAAATTTGCATAGCTGATTTCTACTTTTTGGGTAATCTCGGCATCTTTTAGCTCACTTTTCAGCAAAACCATTACACCCAATATTTTTGGGTCCTCTAAAAGCTGGCTAATTTATCATAGATACTAGAAAAATCAGAGGGAAAGGGGGTCACATACAGATTTGTTGCAAGGAGTTTAGAGTTAGATGATCCGTTATGTTCAGGGAGAGGGCACAGTGTGGAAAACTACTTTTTCTTTTTTTTCTTTTTTTTTGATATTTTCAAAAGGAAAAGACAAAAAATAAAAGAAAAAGAAATGTGGGTATTAAACTGTTTACAAAATACATGTTTATGTAAAAAAAAAAAAAAATCTGTTATGTTACAGAAACAGGTTCTGTTAACCTGTATGACTGATGTCAAATTACAAACCCTGCAACCCAATTACACATTAGATAGTAAGTGAAAGATTAGAGTAAGCAGGGTCGTAGCCAGGATTTTAGAAATACTTAGAGCATGCAAATCAACCCTCTGCATACTCTCAGGAATAAAGATCTGGTGCAAAAATAGTAAATCCTTAATTTATTAGCCTGCAGTTGATCAAATTTACCGTACTAGTGTGCCTGTAAAATACCCACCATGATTTGATTTTTTTAAGTACCTCTCCATGTTGTTACAACCCCCAAATTCTGAGATAAAATTCCAGGGGCATTACCTCAGTTTTCTCAGTCATACCATCCTGATGGGAGAACTTTCTGACAACTGCAGTTTACGGGCAGGACATACTCCCACTGCGTAAACGGTTGATGAATATGCTGGAATGATCCACTTTTGCCTAATATTACAGTTCTACTTTTAGACTATATATATAAACATAGCCAAATAATTCATTATACATTTGAAAAAGTATGATATTGATATTTATATAAACTTATAATGACCAAACATTAAATCCAATGCAGGCAGCTGAGCCATTTATGGAAAAGGACATTTGTTTGTGTGTGATTTAAGCATATTTCAGACTCAGGTCCAGATAATTGGGAACAGCTGGTGCAAGTGGGGACAAAATCTGCATCTTCAGTAGGAAAAACACTGATTCTGGGGTCAATGGTTAAGGTTAGCAGTAGGTTAAGGGTGAGGTCTTAAATACTGGTTATGGGCAGGGTTATGGTCTCCAGGATATGAATGTAAATCTGTGTGATGTCCCCAAAAATGACAATACATGACCCAAGATTATGAGTCCAAAAAACAACAAATAAGTCATAGTATCAATAAATGCTGCTCACGATAGGACGTTTTATACATAATCTTGACATTTTATATGCCTGCCATTAAACACAGACATATACAATAAGCACAACACGTCTTCATATCTAAGTCCTAAGCTAGCTAGTTACATCTGATAGATAATGTTAGCAAAACACTAACTAGCTGAACTAACTACCTGACCCTAACCAGTCACATTCCTCACGCATAAATATACCCACAACCTCTCCAATCCAAGCAAAACAAATGAACAAAGGCAGCGACTACCAGCCAATCAGAGTTCCTGAGGGAAAACAGTTTACAGGAAAAGAGGAAATTTACTGATGTTCTGCAGAGTAGTTACTCAACTGTTATTGGAGCACAGAGCAAAAAAGAAAATTGCAGGACATAGAAGGGTTTAGTTAAGCTATATTATTTTCTCTCTGGAGCCTAAGTGGAGTGTAAAATATGAGCAATTGCTTAATTTCCCCCCAAGGGAGACATTTTCAAGTGGGGCAGTTTATCTCCCTGATCCTCAGTAACTTAATCTCTCTCTCTCTCTCTCTCTCAAGGCTCATTTGGCAACTGCTGCCTCGGCTACGTTCGCGGGATGAAAGCAAACGCAAAGAAAAACGTTGAAAGTTTCAGGATTCAGGAAACAGATGGTGATTGCAACATCAGAGCTGTTGTGTGAGTAATAAATAATATGTCCTTCATTTTGATCCTCACATTGTTTAAATGTGCCTCTATAATAAATTGACAAAAGGATGGAAAGAGGAACTGCTTACTAAGAAGGTGATTGATCCAGGCTTAGAGCAGCACCTTTAGATGTACACACTTATGTCTTTGATTACTGATGAAATCTTGTGCAGTAAGATTGAAAACATTAAATAATAAGAGTGATAATGTGCAGGTTTCTGATGAAGAAGAGGCCTCAGCATACCAAACAGAGGTCTGTCTGCGCCAATCCAGATCATGCTTGGGTCCAGCAGCTGATGCAGACTGTGGTTGCGAGAAACGCGATACAGAATTAGGTAAAAAGTTACACAACATACAGTCACAATGAGGGACTTTAATGCCTTCCAGATTGTGTGCATTCTTGAACTTTAAACATTTGTCTTTGTAGACCACTGAAAGGAGAAAAGGAGGAGAAGACTTGGGGAGAGCAGATGTTTCACCTTCCTGTCAGGCATCGTATATCACCTGTAACCACACAGATTATGTTTCAACACATGTGGTATTTCCTGTTTCTAAGAGAGAATGTAAATGTACACAGTTCCCTATAGACGAACATACCATATTCTCAATGTTGTAGCCACTATAGCAAAATCCATGTACATGAGCCAACGCTATAATACTGTTCACTGTTCTGTGACATGTACCCTGCTAGGATTGAGCCACCATTTGGCAGCTTTGAAATGTATGTGCAGAGTCTTTTAAGTGTATGTAATGAATATGTCAAAAATATTAAGCTCAGAGTTTTTTTTTATATGAGAGATTTCCATATTTTTTATATCAGCATTGCAACTGTACTTTGTGTCTTGGTGTATCAAATAAAGAAGCAACACAAACCAAATGGGTTTTGATTTAAAAAATAGCTATTTTTAATCATTTTTCTCCTGATTTGGTGACTGAAACATAAAATTGCACCATTTTTCCCTGATGACATTTTCACTGGTTATCTATGAAACAAAGCAGGCTTATCTTTGCTCCAATGATCACGCTCTCTGAAAGTTTTAAATTGGCATCAATTTGAGTCAATAATTGACAACATGAACCATCCGTCAACACTTTGAAACTTGGCTCTCGGTACAGTGGGTCTGCAGAGCTGTTTTTTTATTGAGTTGATTATAAAGTGTCAGTGAAGGATTAACTTGAAAGAGAAAAATCTGCGAAGTCTGTGAAGGTTCTTAGCCATCCAGTCCAAAGAGGTCAGATTAAAGGATGAATTCACAATTTTTCAAGTCTTTCTTACCTGACCATGTGTACACTGAAACAAATTTGGCGTGCTGAAATAATTCCTCCTGTTCATACTGAATCTGATGTACTTCCTGTGGAAGTGCTGTGGGGAAATTCCACAGTCTTTGTTTAGAGTTTTAAAGTAAAAACACTGTGTGTGTGTTATTAGCAACAACAGATTGTGTTTGCTCATTTTTGTAACTTAGAGACTGTTTACACCTGGCATTAACACATGGGCTGATCACAAGTGTACAGCGCTGAGTAAATCAGTTCACACCTGAAATTAGACTGCGTCTCCAAATGTGTCTCAAGTAACCACATGTGATCAGATCTCACTTCTCTGCTCTATATTTAAATAAACACATAGCTACATAATTTCCATTTGCAAACACATTGTTGTTTTTAACCAGCAGCTCAAAAGTAGTAGCCAAGGCTTGGAGACAAATGCACAATGGACCTCATGCATGATTAACTTGTACCCACAGATTTGATGTTAAATTGTGTGCGCGAACAATTTAAGAACTGTTGTGGCATCATACTATACTTCTCATTTGTTCTTGTGTAAGATCAAACTTTGAGAGTGTCCCAGACCACACATAAACCAATATACAGAAAAGCCAACTAGCATTTTGTGCTGATGAAGAAAACACAAATTACTTCATGAAAACACAAAAGAATGATTCATTTAACAATTTTAAATGTTTACACTTAAAGATGATCAGGTTACAGAGACAGATTCTTCAAAACTGGCGTGCCACTCTGGAGCCTCAAATAAGAAGAGTGACAAAACAATCTAACTCACCTCATCTGCAAGTACTCACAGCTATGAGCTACAGGGACCGTTGATAGGTCTGACATATCCCAGTCCACTGTTAAACCTGGATTATACTCCCAAATGGACACATGTACATGGACAGCTGTGGACAACTCAGCTCGGCAGAGACAGCTAAATCCATGGTACTCATGTTCGCATCAAGGCATCATCTCCGCATCCATTCCTCTTCTTGATAGAAAAAATCCATTAAACAATGTCCAAATCATACATTTGATGTTTCTACTCAGGCATGGCTCTGTAAATGCGAAACAAAAAAAAAT
This sequence comes from Lutjanus erythropterus, assembly GCF_056507025.1. Classification (NCBI taxonomy): domain Eukaryota; kingdom Metazoa; phylum Chordata; class Actinopteri; order Lutjaniformes; family Lutjanidae; genus Lutjanus; species Lutjanus erythropterus. The sequence continues at coordinate 20,006,104 of NC_139323.1, read as the reverse complement.
GGCCTGGACCCAGCCACACAACAGTATTCCAGCCAGTAGTTTCTGTTGTTGTCTGTGCACAGGACAAGGGGAAGAGAGGTGGAGTGAAAAGGACAGAAAGTCTTCTGAAGCAGCACTGAAGGAGGATTTGTTTGATTGTTGAGTTCAAATGTGAACAATCTTTCTTCTGTATAGCACACCCCACCTTTAATGCTGAACTGACAAAAAGGCATAATGAGAATTTGCCATAGTTTTTCGCAAAGTTTCAGTTCAACTCTCAAAACTGCACAATTTTTAAGGGTGTCTGAGGTTATTGTGGTTAATATTTCGATGGTGAAACAGACGGTGTTTTCACAAACACGTGTCGCTTATCTCGGCAGCTGAGAGAGCTCAGATACTTTATTTGCATTACAGTGAGTCAAATAGAAATCAGACAGCATGTTTTGTGTGTACTCACAGGATGTCAGTTGAGTACGTTGTCCTTCAGTGTGGCCCAGGACACACTGTGTACACACTGCTGAAAAACTATGGAAACTTGGCCAGAACCATTTCCAGATGTGGTCTGAATGACCACATCTCAGCGTGTCCTCAATGCATCTTGGGTGCATTCAGACCTGTACCAGAGCTGTCCACTTGTAATTGGATCACAAGCGTGTTAACAGTAGGTGTAAATGGGGCCTTGGATGAAGACCGGGCCATATTTTTAGATAAATTCATAATGTTAAGAAGTGGCATCGGATCTTTCCTATCAGACACCCCTCAGTGGACCTGGAACTGTATTTTTGCACAGAATGGGGATTGTGGATTTTGTCCCCAATCAGTTGCACTAGAATCATGTTAGGAAAGGATACTTTCACAAAGATTACAGCAAACACAACTTGTTTCAAAGTACATGCTTGAAAAATTGTTCTGTTTGTGCATAAATTATCTGCTGGACCCTTTTTGTCTCCAAATTCCCATAAAGAACGCTGCCCCAAGAAACCAAACAGTATTCCTATACTGGAATATTGCCTGGCCCCTTGCTTTCTGTATATCAGTTAATTTGTCGTATGAAACAGCTTTGTTTAGGGAAAATGCACCGTGTGAGCACAAAATAAACTAGACAAAATAGTAAAGTTGCAGTTGCCCATTTTTCCCAGGTCTAATCCAGCTTTGTGTAGACATGAAATGAAACTGGCATTATACTTAAGTCTTGAAAACTTGTCCAAGACGTCTCTCATTTATGAGAACTAGAGGGATGAATTGCGAAATATCTTCAAACGTCAACAAACTCAGGGCATCATGGTGGCCTAAAGGCAAAGACATGTACCTGGTCTAGGTCCAACTAAGGAACTTTGCACGTAATCCATGTTTCCCTCTGTTTGTGTGTCCTATTTATTTCTTATGTAATCAATAAAAGGCAAAAAATCCTTTAAACGTGTTAAAGTACTGTTTTTGCAGTTAGTGTACATCAAAATCCACATAGGCTTACTTACCATTTTGTGCTAACAGGAAATGACACAAGACATGACAAGAATCAAACTGCAACTTTGAAATTAAACTTCATCAGCAAACAGTAAGAAGATGTTTGCTAGATGATAAGATACTTCTTGTTTGTTTTCTGAGGAATTTCTGGAGCTCATTCACAATAGTCTGCAATTACTTTTAATGGCTTCCAGCTGTGAGCAGCTCCTGCATTTGATTTGTGCAGGGCATAGTTGGACAATGGTGAACACCAACAGCATGTTCAAGACTGAAATTTGTTTTAGTCTTTTTGTCTTCTTTACCTTTTCTGAACACACTCAACACCTGCTGAGTGTAGGATGAATTTAGGGCACAGAGAAAGATAGTTGATTTGCCATTTAAACATATTATCCATCATACACATCTTCCCAATCAATGTTTTCAATATATATGCATAATTTATATTATTAGCAAAAACATATGCAATTATATGGAATTATGTAGTAAGCAAAATATGAGATGAAATATAAAAAGACTCTTACATGCTGTAGTCTGTCTCTGTATATGCACCTGTTAACCTTTTCTGTGCAAAAGTTTTTTGCTCTGTGATATTTCATATTCTTTTAAGTAGCTGCCTTTTGCTTTGATTGACCATTTCTTATAAAATAAAGACAAAACAGTCAATGAGAAAAGTGTAGCATCATGATTTGGAGCTGAATTTAGGAAGTTAAATTCTGACCTCAGAAGTGATTCAGTTTTATTTTCTCTTAAACCACTAAAAGAAAAGGAAAGCACTCCAGATTGAGTACGGTGCCCATCAGATCATTTAGAAACTCAGATTTGATGAATGAGTGCCTTTTGTCAGAATATTCTGAGAAGATGTGACTCATTTCCATCCCATCACTTACAGTTTGACATGCGCTTCACACTTTTTAAGTTTTAGTTTTGGTGGCTGACTTTATTTTGTCTATGAGGCTGAACAAGTCTCAGTTCTGCTAAATTCTTCTAGATGAATCAGTGGGTCCAGATATGGTTACATGCTTTCACATAAGAGTAATCTCCCGCAAATTCAGGTCTCCCATAGAGTAGAAAAGAACCAGAACGTTAAGTGCAGATGTTGACAGAGTCACAGCTTAGTCGTCCTCGTTTATCACATCATAAAACATTTACAGATAAAGTCTTAATCAGTTCCCGGACTCTCACAGTCAATCCTCATTTTGTTTCAGATCACTGGTCTGTAAAAAATGACCTAGTTAATGTGTAAAAGATAATAAACCGCAGGTGGTGACAGAAGCCCTGAAGCACTTTGTGTCTTTCTCACCTCTGACTCGCTTAGTGAAAGTTTTCTTTCCTCGCCTGCAGTTGCTGCGCTGCAAGCATGAAACTACATGTATAGTTTACTATGCTAGAATTAATCACCTGTGTGTCACTCCAGCTGTGTCCGGATGTTTGAAGGCAATTATGCTTATGTCTCTGGAACGTCAATTTACACATGTAGACTGGGTTGCACCAAAAAGATGTATCTAGGGTTGATTCTGATCAGAGTTTAGCAAAAATAAGTTTAAAATGAGTGAATCAAAATTTAAAGAGCTTTTTGTTGCACAATTAAAAACTCACTTCAGTTTAGCTTGTAAATCAGAGTTGTAAATCGAAATTAAGTTTATTCATGATGGAGATTCTTCTTTACACAAATTAAAATACAAAAAAAAAAAAACATTTGAGTGCTGTTGGAACCTGGTATACCTGCACTCTAGTATAAAAGCAAGGAGAGAAGTGTTAACTTTCAGCCGCTCTGTATTCTTTAAAGTCGCATTGTTTGCTACTTAGCTAAAAAGTAAAACAACAAAAATGTTATATTCTCTACTACCTACATGAAAAGTTAACTAAATGTTAGATTTAATTAGATTTAATGTTTAATTGCTAGCTAAAAGGTAAAATACATGTTTTATTGTTTAGCAGATAAAGTTATAAAAGATATAAAGTTTGCCAGCTAGCTAAAAAGTAAGAGAAAAACATGTTCTATTGTTTGCCAGCTCAAGTTAACTATGTGTTCCATTATTTGTTACCTAGCTAAAGTTAGTGAGCCTAGTTAACCTACCAACAATGACTAAGCTCTAATTTCTCCTTTGAGAAAAAAAATGTTGGCGGAATTAAAAAAAAGAAAGAACAGACACACACAAAACTCAACTGGATTGATTCTGCCCCTTTACTTTCTTTGAGGAACTTTTTCTCAATCCATCGAGAAAAGGCAGCAATGTCAAAAGTTAAACCTCCTCAAGCGAGAGTTTAAAGTTAATACGGGATCACATTTTAATTGGAGTTTGGATGCAACAAAATTAAATTTAATCCATGTTTATAGTGAAAGCTAAACAGAGGTTTAAAGAAAATTTTAAATTTATTCTTTCTCAATGTTGAGCCAGTTTGAATCTTTGGTGCAACATAATTTAAAGTTAATAAAGTTTAACTAATCCTTGTTGGTGCAACCCAGCCACAGAGTTTTAACATCACTTGCTAGGGCCTACTGATTGTGAACAATACAGAATAAAGTGCCTGTCATGTATTGCTAAATGTAAATAGAGGACCAAAGTTAAACTTTCTGTTTCTGTTGGTATCAAAGCAAAATCAACACATTCATCTTACTCTACTGAATGGTTTTGGGTAAAAGTGACACTCTTTATCCACTGGAGCTTGAAGTCAAGAAGTAGGGGCCATAAACTTTTACATGTAGAAACAATATGACCACATGTACCGCATACATTTACCAATCCAATCCATTTTTATACATATTTGCCTCGTTCTTTAGAACAGCCTCTCAGTCGTATTTCAGTTGAAAAGGAAATGTCTTTGTAAGGCAGTGGTTACTCTTTCGCAACCATCTCAGCCGTGTTTTTATGAACTGAGCAGATTTGACATCCAGAGCTCAAGGCTGCTCGTTCGTTGCCAAGTCCAATTACAAACAAATGCTGACATGCTTTTGGGGTTGATAATGTTGGCTCGTCATGATAATCCCAGGCAGTCAGGAAAGGTAAAGGTAAAGAGAGAACATAGTTTATACAAATACAAAAGCAATGCACATTTTAATTTAACTGGGCATTGAGGTGTCGAATCATTATGACACTGTTAATATACAATGAACATCATTTTGGACAGATTAAAAGTGATTCTTTGAATTAAGGGTTTTTAAATCTGTTTGGCTACTGTCTATGTTTAATGAACCTCACTGACATGTGTCAACATGTCACGCTTTCCCAGCTTTGATTGTCCCAAAGTAAATTATTTACTCTGGTTATTTTCCCTCGATGCATGAGTTCAAGCTCCCACTTTAAACTGATGTTAAAAAAGGAGCAGACGGACGTTTGTTGTTTAATATTCATTCACCGTGACAGTGAGAATTATTCTGTATCTTTAATCAGTCTAGAGGATGATACTGTGTTAATATTCCTCATGTGGAAAAGATAACAGGAATTTTCACACCAGCGATATTGAGCAAGAGCGGGGCTCCTAAATAAACAGCAAGTTAAGACACCTTCTTGGCACTCGCAGGGACTTTGAGAATCTCTCTCTGTCTGCTCCTGCCCGCACAATGTGTGTGCATTTTTGTGTGACTATGCTGCGGGGTAGGACTTCAACACTTTATTGCAAAATATAATGCTTATCATTGTGCCGATCACTAATCAGAAATACAGCAGGTACATGCAGATGCTGGCAGAATTGGCGATAAATTGTGAGGTGACGGTAACAGGCAAAGAGTGATACTTGGCACCTGGAGTGTTGCAACCTTGAGTGGATTTCACAGGTGAAAGGTGAAGGAGCATTATAAGGAGTTTTTAGAGTTTGACTTCACAGACCAGAATGAAATAAAGTGTCTCAAAATCTCAGCTCAATATTTCATAATTCGTTGGAGATCACAATGAACAAATGCGTCATATTTCCTAATCAGCTTTTACCGAAAGTGCTTGAAACAGCTCCAAAATCAGTTCCTGCAAGCTGTCTCAAGAGACACAGCTTAAAGATTTGTCAGGAAGCAAGAAATCATTTAACATTTCAATAGAAATCTCCTTGTAAGGGTTAAAATCTTGGCTGGACTCTGCAATAACATGACTCTTGAGAGGAAGCTGTTTAATGTCATTGTTTGAAAATGCTTTTATTTTGATAAATTAATTTGACCTTACTCATTGCAATATACAGAGTTTCAAACTTCAGGCCAGTATCCGTGACACATTGATGAAAGTGTTGTCTTAAAACATAAACACACATTAACATAATACTTGATACAGATGTCAACAAAATTAAAAGTAAAAGTAAGATTGTGCAAAACTTGAAACAATCTGTGTGTTCCAGACTTTTTATGTCAGTCATAAAACTGTGCACAATATTTACAAACATGTTTTATTACAAAAAAAAAATAAAAATCTACATTAAAGGACCAGTGTGTAAAATTATCAGCATCTAGTGGTCATCTTGCAGACTAAATATCCCTTCCTAGTGAGTGAGACAAAGTTCAGCAACCTTTAATATAAAGAGACATTTTTGGCCAAAAAAAGAAAGAAAGTTGGAACTATTAAAATCATCAATTATTAAAATCATACTTAGGAATTTTATATTCCATTTGTGCCACATTCTGTCACTAGTCCCCGTAAATCCTGCACACTGGACCTTTACACGAAGGCATTTTAGGCATCAGTTTTTGCATAGAAAATATATTATTAAAAAAAGAAAACATTTAAGGTGGCTGCAGACTGGATTTACATTTTTCTATCTTTTTTTCTGGCCTTATATGGTCTTAATTTCTTCATGGACATGTTTTTCTTCCATAGTGTCAGGTTTCATTTCTAATGGACAAAGCATGTTCTCAGTGTTCCCCTTATCAGGATTACCTGTGACCTGAGATTACTTCAAAAGATTTATGCAGTGACTAAGAGGGATTGGAAGATGCAGATAGCTATACAGTGATTGATGAATGCTACGCGTCAGTAAGCTTCAGGTTGGTGACGTACTCAAAGAGCCACAGCTAATTACTTAAGAGAGGTGCCCTAGTCTGTAAGCTGTAATTGACTTACACTGCGGGGACAGGAGAACCCTCCGACTCCAACCACCACCTGTCTGCCATTTTGGCCCAGTATTGCACAACACAACTTTAAAACTTTTCAACATGCATCATAACCCCTCACAGATTAAGGGAGCCTGAAGTGATTGAAGGAGTGTCAGCGACTAAAAGTGCACGTGTCTGCAATGTGTTGCCATAACTAAAGCCAGTCCAGCTATTAGGTATTACAGCAGAGCACACACAGTGGAGGGAGTGTGTTTGCCCACAGATGCTACAGACCACTGCGTTGGGCTCCCGTACTCATCAGGGTGGAGTGCTGAATAACCCACAGCCTCCACTGACCTTCTCTTCTGGACCCGATGGAGCAAGATGCGGTAGGTTCCCGTCAGTGGACTCCGACAGTCTAAGCAGGGATTGTTCTGAAAGTGAACAGTCACTATACCAAGATCTGACAGCAAATCCTTCACCTCCTCCTCCTCCACAGACAGATCCCTGTCGTGCCGGGCAAAGTGGGCTGGAGACAGGGGCAGTGAGACGTACGGGCGAGGGTACTCGATCCCCTTCATCCAAGCACTGTTTGTAATCTCTGTGAGGGTGGTGCGATCAGCAGGCACAGGCCGCAGCATGCCCTTTATGACCAGCTGGCAGGTGTCGGGCACATACGCAGGGATGCTGTAGGCCCCCTGCAGGATGCAGCGCTTCAGCCTCCCCAGGTTGTCCCCATAAAATGGCATGGTGGCTGTCACCATGAAGTACAAGAGAATACCTAAAGCCCAGGTGTCTGAATAGCGTCCGATGTAACCTTTCTCTTTAAAGAGTTCTGGAGCAGCGTACGGTGGTGAGCCACAGAAGTTGGTGAGGAGCTCATTAGGGCCACTCTCTGTGCTGAAGCCAAAATCTCCCACCTTGATGCAGTAGCTGGTGGTGTAGAAGACGTTCTCTGCCTTGAGGTCTCTGTGGACGATGTTGTTGTCATGCTGAAATATAAAAAAATATATATATTACTTTTAGTGTAAGACAGTAGTAACAACAATGATTCTTATAAATTCTCCATGTTACACACATACACAAAGAGAACTAGAACAGAACTCAACTCAGGTGTGACAGCCCCTCCCACTCTACCTGCATGCTGGTCTGATGCAACGGTCACACATACACTAATTGAAAGGCCTGACCACAAATTCACATCTGTTTTTCATGTTAAGTTAAACTCTGGTGAACTTTGAGGGGGCAGAGTCACAGCCTCAACCAATAGCGAAGGTGTTCGCCTTTGCAGGCGGTGGTCACTCGCCTGCATCAGAGTTGGTGTGACTGGGCCATTCGTCGGCTGCCTGGTTTTGCACATACTGGGAGTTGGCTGTTAGTTGGATCTGAGAAGGCTGCCTGCTTGTACCTGCCCATCTGGGCTGGGTTTCCAAAAAGGCAAAAAGGACTGTCTTATTGACAGTCTCTCTCAGCTCTGGTTTGTTTCACAACCCAACTCACGTTACACCAATTTTCACTCATCCACACATTTCTAATGCAACTAATGTCTCTACTTACATCCACTAGTTGGTTACTATGTTTATTTGTTTGAGTTGCATTTTTTTCTTTTTGACTGTTATATTTTGTGTTCTCTACTTACTCTAATGTAATTAACTTAAGTGAAAACTTATATTTCCAGTTTCCTCTAGCTACTTTATACTTTTACTTGACTATATGTTTCTGAGGGAAATCATTTACATGTCTATGGGACCATGTTCCTCATTTTGATTGACTTTAGTCTTCAAAAGTCAAACCATTACGAGAAAGACAGATGGCTGTGAAGACGGCTCTCATTACGGGGCTGTTTAATGTCAATCAAACGACGCACAAGTGCAAAAGTGCAGGTTGTCACTGTCTTTGCTACCCTACGCTCAAAGGTGAACATTGCTAGCCACCGCAAAGTCACAAGTTATGCAGAAAAGGAAATTCAGCTACAACAAAAGCCTGAGAAACTCTATCTGCTGTCTAAAGGTGTGATGCTGAATCAACTAGAGGGCAAGGCATATAGATGTTATGAGCAAAGGGGTGGCTGTTTATTTGTTTGTTTGTTTTTAGTATCAAAATATTGGACTGCTCCTCAGTGTTGGTAAAGCGTCCCACATAAACATAATCTTTGTCCCACATTTGGTTTGTTTGGATCTGGTTTAAATATTTCTCCTCTAAACTTCCCAAATGGTTTCATCTAAAGATTAAAAGAGATAAGATTAGCCAATGTTTGACAATAAATTAAATTATTTTTTACATTTTCTCCTTAATTTATTTTTGGCATCACTGGGCAAAAGTTCCATATAAGTCTTTAAGCATGATGTAATTCAACTGGTCTGAGAGAAAACTAGAGTTCTGCTCTGCCTTTTGGCTCTGTTCTCAGACTTCAGGGAATCTAAATAATGACAGAAGACTTTGGCCAGTCACAGGCCGGTAAGACAGTCAATTGTGAAATCATTGCCCAAACATCAGTATCTGACAACATGGGAATGAGACTCAACAATCAGCTCTTTGTCCAGAATCGCTTCCTGCACTTTTTACACAAAGAAAATAAGTGTGGTGGCTCAATTTTAAAGTGATGTAAAATGTTTGTTTGGAGCAGTAATCTTAAAATAAGGGGGAGAACAAGACAGATTCAAATGTCTGGGGCATTCTAGTGTCCTCGGGGTTCAAGACATTGAACACTGTGTAATTACAACATCACAAATTTATGGCTGACCGAGGAACTGTTGTTGTATGTTATCTCTCACTTAATTTCCTGTCAGCCTCCTACTGACCACTATGAAAAGAGGCTATCCCCCCCGCATACATGCTCATATGCTTCTAATTTATATGTTTACAGATTCAGCCTTTAAAGCAATTAAACTTCATCTCAAATTCAGCTGTTCTGTACTTTGAATAACTCAAAAGCTGTGGATCTGACCAAGAGTGAAACTAAACCTCACCATGTGTTTCACAGCAGAGACCACTTGTGCAAACACCAGCTTTGTTTCCAGGTCGTTCAGCTTCCCCCTGGTGGTGATTCGGGAGAACAGGTCTCCACCGCTGCCGTACTCCATCACCAGATACAGCTTCCTGCTGGTCTCGAACACCTCGTAAAGTCGCACTATGTTTGGGTGGCACAGCTTCTCCATGCAGCTGATCTCCGAGGAGGTCAGAGGCTGGCTCCTCTTATCCAGACGCTGCTTGTCCATGATTTTAACAGCTACTCGCTCTGAGACAGGAGAGGAGGGGGAGGCTTAGTCAGTGTCAGTGATGGATTTAGAGAAGAGGGTCTAACAAGGAGTGGGGGTCAGGACGAGGACAGAGACATACTTAAGAGATTTAAACACATGAGAACACAGCGAGATGGATGCCACGGCTGAAGGAATGTATTTTGGCAACTAATTTAATTGGAAGATTGTGCAGCATTATTTTCAGGTATGACAAAAATGTGGCGAAGGACCAAGAACCCCCAACAGTTCAACCTGCACACATACACAAGTGCAGTTTTAACAGAAAATGCACAATAGATGCACCGCAGGGGTCGAGCAAATCTGTACTGATCAGAAAGGCTTATTCAGGGGATCACAAAGCAAAATCATTATTCACAAAATATTATTCACGTACAAAATCCCCCAGAGTCAAACAGAAAAGGCTCCTAGGCCGGACAGGGGGGAATGTTGGATAAAATATTTATTATTTTACGATTCAAGCATTAAATAACAAGCACCCCCTATTTTTGCAAACAAGCCCAAATTCAAATACAAAATAAAATGGATGCTGATGATTACAGTTTTGATCCTGGTCTCTTCTGCAAACTAACTCTTTGGAGTTTACTCTTAGAACAACTACATTACTGTAAGTGATATTGAGCTATATTTATTCTGTGTTGATTTATAAATGTTATTTTATCACTTTTAATACTTGACATGGCCTTGTTCCAAACAATATAAAAGATTTAATGACTCTCTATGTGTCTGATCAGTTTCTGAGATCAGTGGATGCAGCTCTGCTGGTTGTGACTGGACCTTTGCGGTTAGAGCTCCATCCATGACTCCATAAACATTATTAATATGTTTATGAATTACCTGCCCTTTATTTTAACTGATATATTTTCACTGTCTATAAGAAAATAAGTAACTGTTTGTCTTTGGTAGTTTTACACACAGATTGAGTTACAGGGGCCTGAAGCTAGTTTGTTAAGGTTGAGCGAGGTTTCAACTGCTTGTTAATGGGTTTTTAAAAAAGTAAGAAAGAGAAATGAATGAAAAAATGTGATAAAACCACATCAGTAACTTATGATGGCTGACCTTTTGTCAAGGCGTGGATGCCCAACCTGACCGTAGAGAAATTCCCCTGCCCAATTTCTCCACGCAGCTCGTAGAAGCCAACTCTTCTTCCGAGCATCAGTTCATTGACGATCTTCTCATTGTGGGCCATGTCATAGATGATCCTCTCAAACGGTGACTGCTTCATTCTCTCTTCGGCGGTCAGCGGTGCGATGGCACAAATGTTGGCGGGGACCAGAGGCTGGGCTGGGCTCGTCTTTTCCACCTTAACAGACTCCTCTTTGGGTTTCTTGTTCGATCTCTGCTTTGGCCACAGGCGTGATGTGATGACTTGAAAAGAGATTTAAGAAAGAAAATTTGAAAGCAGTGCAGAAATTTGGGTTTCATTGCAGAAGCCTGTAAAAATAAGTCAGCAGCACTGTGAAAAAAAAGCAAAACAAAACAAAACAGCAGTAATGTCAGGTTAAATATGCCTTTAATTAAGTGATGGGCTCTGGCACAAACATTTATTTTATTGTTGGAAAATATTAGCCAGATAGTCTCTTAAGTTATTTTTGGGTTGGATCGTTTAAGTCTTACAAAAGTCAGCGTTCAGAAATAGACTGCTCTATGTGTAGAACATTGGTAATGAGATTGACCTCCATGTTTGCCCTGTTTGTTGTCTGGCCTCTTATACAAGAACCCTAACCTGCATCTTAGTTTGTGTTTATCCCATAAGTGGTTGGTGTTGGTTACAAAATGGACGCAAATAACGTAAAATTAAAGTGAGTCTGCAAATACAAATATTTACTAATGTTATATCATTTAGTTTCAGACATGGAGTGCTTCAATGAACAGCAACATCAGAGCTACAATTAGTCAATCAACAATTAGTTGATCAATCTTTAAGTCAACTGAAAGAAAAGAGCTTCTTAAATTTAAGGATTTGCTGATTTTCTTTGTCATTTATGATTGAAAATGAAGAGTCTTTGAAGCAATTTTTTTGACATTTTAAAGGGTAAACGAGGGGTCTTCAACATTATCTCAGGCCATAGACCTCTTTGCTGATACAAATATGGAGCGGGTACCCCCTACTGAATATACAGTATTGCACTGGGTATTTTCAGGTATTCTTACCCGTAGCTGGTAAGTTGTAGCATGGCTAATGTTAGCTGTGTTAGCCTCACCATCTGCACTTTTGCACATGGTGTACTCTTGAAATAGTAACAGCAAATTGGCCAGTGTGTTTCAATAATACTTGATGGGTGCGGCACTGATGAAGACTCAATAATCAGCAGATTAATCACTAATGAAAATAACCATTACAGTAGTTGCAGCCTTAATTAGTAACATCTATCCTCAGGATGCAAGTGGAGCGTGACTTACAAATTTGTGCTGTTATTGTTGTGACTACTAGTATTTTTCCAGGCTCAAAGAGCTCAGCAGATGCTAATATACGCTTGGATTGTGTTAAATCATTTTCAACATATTTGTTTTATTTTTTAATGATGGACAAAAGCAGGATGTGTCAACCTTTCCTGTTTTTTTTTCTGCTCTGGGACCACGGGTCTTATCCACAATACAAACAGTTCTCAAGTCTCAGCACATTTCTTTTAAAAACTGGCCAAAGTATTCATTCTTTGCCAAACAGGATGGTATTTGACTTTCTGTTTAAGTAATGCTTACACCCTGCGTCTATTGTTTCCACAGGAAATTGTTTATTAGGGTTCAGTGTTACATAAAGAGCAATGAGCATTAGGGTCAGATGTCAGATTGTTCATCAGGGGCTGAGGTCTGCATGCATCTCTCTTATCATGCACATATAACCTCTCCACACGTCAGCACATGTGAAAAACAGATTAGTGACTGGAGTAAAGAAGACAATAATAATGGCCAGTAACAATGATATCTGGCATTAAATCGATGGTGTAATAATACAGTATCTCCTCCTGGTCACTGTGGTTAAATTTAGCTGGTGGTGGCTCAGGCCAGGATTACTCGCTGCTTTTAGATGCAGTATTAGTGGGTCGAGCCAATTTGAATTTGGCCAGGATTACTTGCTTATTTAAGGATACTGTATTAGTGGGTCTAGTCAATGTGAAATGGATACCTGGAAATGTTTTTTCTCTTTTCTTATAGTTACTTCTGCATTTTCTTTGCATGTGTTTTATTGTATTTGATATGTGTCACTTGTTGCTTGTTCACACATATTAATATGAAGCACTTTGAGTTTACATGCAATGAAACATGCAAATAAAAGTATTTTATAAGATTATTATCTAAGGTAATGGTGGGATCGCATTCAATTCTTACTGGATGTTAGGATTTCATTAATTGCCATTCAAAACTGCATGATTGCTTTGTTGTTGCTTCCTTCTTTTGTTTATATGTAGACCAGAGTATTTAGGGCTAAAAATGAATGTATATTCAGTAGCGACACAGCCATTTTGAAGTTTTAACAGGCTAAAAACAGTAAGGCTAATAAGGCATCCTTTGTTAGGGGTTTATAGTCATGCATTGGTTTTACTGACTATTAATATACCTTTAAATATTGGTTAGAAGCCGCTAGCAGGAAGAAGTGTTTAGCTGCCCGTAATCTGGCAAAAACACCTTTGGCTGATGTTTACCATTTTTATTTGACAGCAGAGCAGTACACATTGGTAAACCATAAATTAATTCTAATATGGGTTTTTAACTTTTTAACTAACCATGAAGTCTCCAGTAATAAATGTTAAAAATCCATCAATAGAGGGTTTACAATAATCCATCTTACAGATGAATCAAAGAGCTGAAGAGACAAACAAACACAAGCATAAGGGTTTATTCATGACTTACAGTGATTAATTAAAGCTTATAAACTCTTTATGAAGACTGTCTTACTAGAAAGTGTTACCCAAATTTGAAACAGTTTGAAACTGTCTGAAAACAAATATGTAGAGACAGAAATATTAGGAAAGTATAAAAAGCAGGTATATTTACCTGGGAGCTGCGGGTCTTTCATGTCCGTTCTTCAGGCTCTAACACCTGACTGTGACAGAACTGAGTGAAGCCTCACAGGACTAAATCACTCCTCATAATCCTATTAACGCAGTGTATTAGTGGACTGCTTGTTGTGTTATCTGACATAGACTAAAACAATGGAAATGCTGCATACAACTTTTTAATCCCGCCTCATGTTTGTTTTCATACTGAAGAACTGATGATAAATGAAGCATGTGTTTATTCACTACAGTAAATTAGTTGCAAGTGTGTGTAACTGTAACATTTTTACCTTTAGTGATATGACAGTCTAAAAATATTTAAAGGCTTTCTTAAAGTTTTGTATTTTTTTTATAACAATAAATCCCTCTTAAAAACATATACTCTCATGGGTTTTACAAATAATACTAGCTGCAATGATTTGTTGATTAATCAATTATTTATCAGCTATTAAATTAATCACCAACTATTTTGATAATCAATTATCAATTATTATCATTTTGAGTCCCTTTTTGTCAATTCTTTTTTCATTTTTAAGAAAAAAAAGAGTCCAAATTCACTGATTTCAGCTTTTAAAATGTGAATTTTTGGTTTCTTTCCCAAAAAACTAATAAATTGAATATATTTGGGTGGTGGACCAAACAAGAAATTTGAGGACATCACCTTAGGCTTTGGGGGAAAATTATCAATTTTATGGACCAAACAACCAATCAATTAATTGAGAAAATGACTGATAGATTAATCAATAATGAAAGGTTAGTTAGAAATAATAAAATTCAGGTCTTTGCGGCATCTTTTCTTTTTAAAAAGTGCAATATCACTAAATCTGCTATATTCAATCACTTACAGTCACAGTGGATTTAGTCTCTCATTCCCCTATGCAGTATCTTAGGCCTTTCTGCACACTGTTTTGGTTTTGTGCCTGCAGCTGACGGACCAACATGGCAACAAGCTTGTGAACATACTTTAACCCCCATGTTTCAAAAAACGACCCAAAAGTGTTCTCCCGGATGCCCCCTACAGTAGATAAAACGTTATTAAGTGCCCTCTAAGGTGCATTTCCAGTGGACAAAACATTACAAAATGCCCTCTGTGGCGCCCTGCCAGTGGACAAAATATGGTTAAGTGTCCTCTAAGGTGGCCTTTAAGTGGACAAAACATGGTAAAAATACTTTTACAGTATTAAACATTAGCATTAGCATTTTCAGTTTGGTATGTGAGACCAAAACAGAGCTAAAAGTAGAATGAACACTGAATTCCATATCAAACTCTTGTATTAACATGGCCATGCTCTGTTTATAGCTTGTTTCTGCTGCCACCAAGTGGCCAAAAAGATTTTTAAAAGTGAGTAAGGTTGGGTGTCATTTTCTATGCATGTGATTTGCCAATAATTTTAAAGTCCAGTTGAAATAAAACGGTAAAAGTCTTTCACTGCAGTGTTTTCAAAGTAAATTAAATTATCCCTACCATGTATCTAATCACATTACGGGCATCTTGACATCTCCTCACTATCGTTGTCGTCCGAGGCATCTTGCTATGATTGACGTTTAAGTCAAGTCAATAGGCAGAGCTTGGCTCCCAAACTGTCCAATCACAGACGAAGATTCGTTGGCGGGAGAGGAAAAGGCGGGACTTATGGCCGCCTTGTTGACGAATCGGCGCTAGCCCCTCACCGAAGGACCGGAAGCACATGCTGGCGCCGTGCTGCCGATGTTGTTGTCATCTGTGTCATGTAGCTGGAAAACGGTCGTGATTTGTGTGTTATTTTATAATATAGCGTTTGTGTAAAAGAGCGGAAAATGGCAGCAACGGTGGCTACACCTGTGACCCCCACGGAGCACGACCCCGACCGGTGTGGGAGTGAGGAGGAGAGCCGCGGGGCCGAGGCGGAGGAGGAGAGCAGCCTGCAGCAGACAGGCCCCACTGCCGCCGCCGCCGCGACCCATAGCCGACTGTCCAAACTGCCGCTGGCCCGCATCAAGGCGCTCATGAAGACCGACCCAGACGTGTCACTGGCCAGCCAAGAGTCTGTGTTCATCATCGCTAAAGCCACGGTAAAAAAAAAAAAAAAATATATATATATATATATATAAAAGGGATTAAATAGAAAAAAAAAACACGAAGGAAGTCCTGCAACCTCTAGAGTGCCTACTCCCACGTTTGGAGTAAGCCTATAGCATATATACGTAGGTAATATATGACAAATATGTTCAGCAAAGGTTAATGTTAAGGATTATAATAATAGTTATATTCACATATTGAGTGAAGTACAAAAATAAGGTATCAGATGAAGTTCTCTTGGTGTCAGGATCACTTTAAGGGCACTGCTATCATCATCTTTTTTAAAGATAATATTATAATTGATTTAAAAATTAAAATCAGGAATGTGAAATACAGTGTGGAAAATAAGGTCCCATTTCCTTTGGCCTCATTTGGTCTCAGGTCCGTATTGATATTGCTGGGAAAATCTAAATATTCCTCTTATCTTAATAAAACACACACACACATTAATGTGAGTTAGCTTCTGAATTTGTTTTTGTTTCAACTAACAGAATATGAATGTACTTCTTCCTCCAGGAGTTGTTTGTTGAGATGATTGCCAAAGATGCCCTGGTTTATGCCCAGCAAGGGAAGAGGAAAACTTTGCAAAGAAAAGACTTGGGTAAGTTAAGAAATTCTGAATGCAAACACATGCAGAGCCAGCAGGTTTTAAAGCGGTTTTACTGTGCTGCTAGAGCTGCTAGAGTTTGTGAAAACATAAAACATTTCTCACTAAAGGTGTATGGGACCTTGAATGGTCACTATATATTTTCCTGTCATCTGTCTGAAACAAACCTCTTTTCTTTTGCCTCCACAGACAATGCAATAGAGGCCATAGATGAATTTGCATTTCTTGAAGGTAATTGAAGGACATTTTTTAAAAAAGCCTGTTGTTATGATATAGTTCACAAGTACCAGGTTGGATAAATCTCCTACATGTGTAAAATAAGAATACCAAAGATGTAACGCACAGCATGCGCATGCAGTTGTGTGCGCATGTATTAGAGACATAATTGAGCACTTTTATTTATTGATTTTTTTGCATCAGTACACTTTATACTAATTCTTTGTGTTTTTTTCTGCAGGCACACTAGACTAAAGGCTGCTTCAGGAGACGAGATCTGCAACCATCCAAGAAACTTTTCGTTACAGGGAGAATATTTGTTGTGAAAACCTTTGTGGTACTTTTCTAAGTCAAACTCTCAAATTGGATATTTATAAATGCTTTTCTATAATGTGCCATTAAGATTTTTCATACTTAACTTTGAAGACATCAGTGGTAATGTGTACATTTTCTGTAAATATTTGTGAAATACCTC
The DNA here is from genome assembly GCF_056507025.1 of Lutjanus erythropterus. Taxonomy (NCBI): domain Eukaryota; kingdom Metazoa; phylum Chordata; class Actinopteri; order Lutjaniformes; family Lutjanidae; genus Lutjanus; species Lutjanus erythropterus. Next base: position 19,989,038 of record NC_139323.1, on the reverse strand, counting down.
TGTACAATGAAATAAATCTAAGTTTTAAACAACCTGTTTGTCGGAATGAAACATCATCAGTTTGTCACACCCTGAATTACTACAGAATTTTTGATTTGTAAGACAAATACTGTCATTCTGTCTGTGATCAGTGTCAAGATGCAAGTTTATAAAGGGCTTTTGATATTTAATATTTTCAAAAGTGCATAAATATGTATTTTAAAAAAATATATATGCTGTTACAGACAAGTTGTAATGTAACAATGGCTTTATCAAATATGCAGGGTGGGACTGGGTTCATCCTTCCAGGCCAGTCACACATTCACACCAGATCACATTTGCTAATACTTTCCTTTTTACTGTTTATGCTATTAACATGTCTTTTTATGTTACTAGTTCACACAAAAAATGCTTCAACAAACCTAACAAATTGTTAAAAACTGCCATGTATCTTCAATTTAAACACTTATTAATTGATTTTCCATAATTAAGGCCACCAGAATTTTCATATATCATTTTGTGTTCTTTTGTACAGAGGTGTATCGCTGTCATGCCAGAAAAAGGAAAACACATCAGTATGACTATAAAAGGCTTATTAAATTAAATGTTTTTGACATTGTAACAAGATATTTCATATTATTACACCATACATGCCTATAACAAGAAAAGAAATACTGTATATGTTATGTGAAAAAAAAAATATAGCAATAGCTTTCATATTATAATATCATACTGATCCATTTTTCTTTTTCTTGCAAGGCAGTAATATGCTGCTGTACTTTAGGGGTGTTCTTCAACTGAAATGGTGGTGATCGTCATGAAGCTTTGGTAGCTACTTCCATGCATAGACAACACATGATACCATTTATTTGTTTGTTAAAGGGGCGGCAGTCCTCAGTTCTCAGTGACTGTAGCTGCCTTGTGTTGCTTTTGCTTTGATTTCATTTTGTGTTTTGAACACTGGCCTGACACTCTGGGAATTCTCACGCTGCTCCCGATGGCCTGGCCTACAATTGCCTCATGGTCAGCTCCTCCCAAGCACAGGCAGCGCGCCCTGTCCTTTTCTGTTCCCGTTTCTGTTGAGTTACATGTCTCAGCTCCTCCACACCCTCCCAATAAATAATCTGGAATTTTATGGATGTGGAATCCAAATAAATTTTTATCAGATTATCAGAAGACACGAAAAGCATGTAGAGTGTATGGAGTTTCCTCGACCACAGATATAGAACATTTTGAAATATCTCAGCTGGTGTTTTATATCTGTGAGAAAGGTGGTGTCTCTCATTCTCTCATGAACCTTCATCAAAGGTTGATTACAGCGTAGTATCATTTGATTGACAGTAGCTGTGCTGAGAGGAATTTAATCTGAAAAACAGCAGTAATGGCAACCAGAGGCAAGCAATTATAAGTCTGCTCAATCCAACATCTTGCGAATGTGAAAACATGCAGGTGAGATGTTTCTAAATAAGATGCAAGCAACACTCACAGGTGAGAAACTACATTGTTCTACGTTTGAATGTTTTGTATCCTCCACCTGTCTTCATTTCATTACAGCACAGGTGGATTGTTTTATTGTTTTTTTTAAAACATGTATTTATCGAGACCTCTGTCCAAGGTGCTGGTCCTGGGACCTCCAGGGATGCTGGGAGCTGTCCAGGGTGCTGCCCTTGTAAATACATGTAAAGAAAGGCTTCTTTTGACTAGAAATCATAGGATGTAATCTTAACTGGCTGGATTTGCTGAGTTAAACTTGAGTGAGCTATTTTATTGTTATAGACTGTTATAGTTTTGGCTAATTTAAGGAACAATTTCATGCTTTTTCTCCTCATGTTTTCTTCTAACGTTATTCCCCCTCCACCCTGATGCTAACTCTTCTGTAGTTACTTGTTTGTGCAAACTAATAATGTGACTCAAACTATGTTACTATGAAATGCACATCATTACAATAACTAAATTTAAATCTACCTCTTCAGTGAACATGTGTCTTTCTTCTCTCTTATTTTGTGTCTCCACAGAGCAAGTCTCTGAGGAAACAGGAAGTGATCCAGCACAGGATGTGTACAGGTGTCGTCAAATAATAATATCACTTGGAAATGCTGGGGAGAGTTGAAAGTTGTCTGTTTTCACTTTAATTATACTTTATAAAAGATTTAAGGCCTTTTCAATGATTTTGCATTATTGAAAAAGGTGGGGTATATATAGTATAACAGAGTTTAAAAATCTAATGATGTTATATTTGCTATTTGCTTTTTAAAATGAACAAACAAATTATTTGAAAAGAAAATTTGTCACGCAATAATTGTGACCACATGATAGATAATATATAGATGATCACATATTTCCATAGAGTACACAATATGAAGAAAAAAACAGATTACACTATAAATAACAAAAAATAGACAAGCATAGGATGTTAGAAAATATTTTTTAAGGCAATGAGGTGGTGAAAAGTACAAAGACAAGTATGAAAATAAAGTGACAAAATTATGAAAAGTCAAAACGCAGGAGCTGCTGCAACACTGCCAGCTGGCGTGGTACCATCTTACATATGGTATGTTCTGAGTGGAGCGATACTGTGCAGAAAATAAAATTATGTTAAGCGCTCACTGGTAGGAAAACTATGTAGTGGCAACACCAAATGCATTTCTTTATTGCTATTTCATGTTGGCTTTTGTCTGACATATCCGCTGATAGTGATATATCCGTGATAAGCTAATGTCAATATCAGCTGGACTCCTTTTGATTATAGATCAATAAAGATGGTTTCTGTATCTGACATTAATTTTTACTAACAGTAAGTCTCTTCAGAAAGTGAGTAAAATATAACATATTATATTTAACGCTTAATTTTTCTGCTGCAGCAGTACATTTTGGACATGCGTACAGTATAATACAAGTGAGTGGTGAAATGTTAAAGGTTAGATTTCTTTCTCAACACATTGACTGTTGTACGACACTGAGAAAATCACATAAAGCTCTGAGTTTGCGTTAGGAATGTATCTGAATCTCTCTAGACCCGAGATGTGTGTTGTTCTTCCTGGCAGCATTTGTTCAACACATCCACAGTGTTCAGTTTCACACTCTCGGCACAGTCAAGACCCCTTGAGTTTTTGCAGTGGGGATTTTCAAAATAAATGCCTGAGTGTGTTTAAGCTGATTTTCTGGGTTTAGTGTTTCGGGGAGTAATGAAACAGAGCTGTGAGAAGCACAGATGTTTGGTTCCAGAAGAGCACCAGTCACCTCCCTGCAGAGGAATGCCTGACTGGCACAGAGGAACACAGAGTGCTCTATTCTAATAAAATATAATCACATGTCGAAGGATTGGACATCATCTTATTTCCACAGTCAATAAAGACATTCCATTAAGGAAATCTCATGTGAAAGAAAATGTAGAGCCTCCTCTTGTTCAGAGCAGGACATGAACAATGAATCCTGAGACAGGTCGGTCTTCCTTTATATTGATGGAAAAAAATGGCATGCTGAGAGAACAAACTTTGATCCTATGGCTTTAAGATCATTTGAATCCTTAATTTAACAGAAAAACTAATTAGAATGACAGTATAAAATTAACTTACCATTAGATCAAATACAACCAGGTCTTTCTATAAAATGCTAGCAGATCTGTGAAGGTGTACAGCAGTGTTTTGAGCTATCATTAGTATGCTTATGTCTTCACAGTGACAAAGGTAAGATCATGTTTTGCATGTTTGCATGCTAACATTTGTTGAGTACAGAGGCAGAGCACAATTAATTACCACTCACACCAGAGGGGAAAAACAATTCTTCACTCTGCACACATCAGATCAGCACCTGTGGGTTCTTCACCAAAACATCATCACTTTTGGAGGGTAGAAAACAGAAGATCTTGGAGACTTTAATGCAGCTTGCAAACCTTTGTTTAATAGAAATGTTGATCATGTGTTGTCGTCAGGCTCCTTCAGTCTTCCCCTCATACAGGTGGATCAATGAGCTAACAATGGCCAGCCAGTGTCAATATTGAATTACCATGTATAGTTTGGCTAAGCGTTGTCTGTGAATAACAAAGCCTGTTAAAGACAATGTTTGATCTAAGCTAGGCTGAGATTTAGTCACAGATGACAGTCTCCAGCAGCCTCAAACTAAAACACCAGCATTGTTTAGCTAATTACCAAGTATTTTATGTGAGTCAAATCTCCGTGTGAAAGCTTTGGTTATTAATACAGTTGTTTCTAGTTTCTTATGTTGCATAATTAAATGGTAGAATCTAATTTATATTTACTGACATCAAAAAGAATTTATGCTGCTGTCAAAATAAACAAATATCTTTCCTTTCCAGGAGGGACTGGGAACCAGAGATTGTGATTAATTTGTAAGTGTATGTGTTTCAGCATCTTCCTGTCTCACTCATTATGTGAAACAGTCGTCCTTCCCCCAAAATGGGACGCAGCCTTGATGACTGGAGCTGGATGACGTATTGCCGGTCTGATGTATTAACTCTGTATTGCGTGAACGTTCTGTCTGCTAGCAAACAACAGAAAAATGTATAAAAGCTGCTATGCGGTGGAATGAACCACCAACAAGGTAAAGAAGCCAGAACTAAGTTTTTATAAGCTGCCGAGCTGAAAAATTGAGCCAAAGAAAACAAAAGTGGATACAGACGTACAGCATTAGCAGGAAGAATGAGAAAACTGTGGGATCCAGTCCAGCAATCCAAGCACTCCAAAATACAAGAAATAATAGTCACATCCAGTTTATCCTGTTTGTTTCTGCATTTTCTGAGAGCGTGCAACACAGTTTTGATGCAGCTGAGAGTAGACAGAAGAGAACAGATGCAGCTGATGAAATGTCATTAGTTTTGTAGGTATTTGGTCACAAACTAAAGCACTGGTCATGCTGAAAGTTTGACCTGATGATGGCGCTAGATGGAAATTAAGACATTACCCAGCTTTATTTCCTCTTGAGGGGAACTTGAATATCTTTACCAAATTTTATGACAACCCATCCAAGACTTGTTGAGACATTTTACTCAAGGAAATGTCAGGGAATCAGCACAGTCATAAACACACAGGATCTGGGCACTGTTAAGACACATTAAGTTAAGTTAAGTTAATTATAAAACACATTATTTTATCCTCCAAAATACCCAGGTCAGGGGGTAGCATTTTCCATAAGTGCAGGAACTTTAGGGTCAAGCAATGCATCCAGCATTTAATTTCAGCCACTATTTTTTAAAAATCTGCACTGACAATTTTTGTTTGTTTGTTTCAACACATCAGCATGGAGTTATAGAAGAAAGATGGACTGATGTTGAAGTCCAGGCCTTACTGAGCATTTATGCTGACTGGAAAATGGAAACGGCATCATTGTAGTTGTATTGTTGCATGTAAAAAAATGATCTTCTCAGTGGACAAATGGGCTGATCGAGCCTTTTAGTTCCTTGAAAAGTGGTTCCAAGGACCGACATTGCATGTGCTTCTCATCCATAGGAAAACTGCCCATCAGCACCTCACTAATTAGTGGCTTGATTTGATTTAATCCATACAAAAACTACAGGAAGTTATGAGCTCGCACTATTCCTTTAATTGGGAACACAAATTTGTATAAGAACATTATGTAAATCACTCCCAGATCATCTTAATGTCTTTAGTGCAGAAAAGAAGGAAAAAAATGTGCTGTTCATCATTTTGCATTCAGAACTGCATTCCATACAGTTTGTTGTCTGTTTCTGTTTTGCACACGTCCCTGTTTGCCTCCTTTCAAAGATTAGTTGAAGTATTGCCCCCTGCGTTTTATCCCTCGGAAATCCCTTTCAGATACAGTAAGATCTCTTAGGCTGCATGTTCAGCGCAGTGAACCGAGCCCTCCAACACGTCCAAGAGGCCATACTATCCCAGCATACATCTCAGGCTCTCCTCCTCCCCCTCAAAGAGGAAGACATTATCCCGACAGTCCCTCTATTCACTGCTGTTGCTTTTATTTTTGATTGCCCTGCACGTTAGTGAGTCTGAACACCTTGACAGGAGATATTTTAATCACTGCAAAGATATGCAGAAAATGTATCTGGCTCACAAGTCGACCTGTAGTCATGTGGAAGGTATGTTTTTGCAGCTGACATTCCAACCTGATTTCTTGGGTCAATTTCTTGAACAGTTAACCCCACCCCCAACACACACATGCACACACAGACACACACACACACACACACACACACACACACACACACACACACACACACACGTATTATGCACATTTTTACACCAACCTCAGTGCACAGACTGCATATTTTCACAACCAGGATTCAGACATGTGTGCCCATAAAGGGCATATTGTTGCCTTGTTGTCTGAATTTCTTCCAACAAGTGTTTCAGGAGCCAAAGGATATTTTGTTCAATGTTAAGATCTGTTTAACCACAGGAACTCAGGCAGGCCCATATTGATATATCTGTACAAAATGTGTGTCCATTACATGTCCCACATTAGTGTCTAAAGCAATATTTTGCTGCATGAGAGGTGACTCATGGTTCCAGTATCACACTGCCAATGTACTTAACATTCATCTACTTTTGTTTTTTCCAGTGTAGAGTTCATCCAGAGCATTTCGGCTAATGAACTGTGATGTATTGTTTCAATTTGTTAGCGTAATTTATGGATTTTTAACCTTGGGAACACATTTATAGCAGTTTTCCCCTCATAATTTTTGCAAGATTATTTAATGGAAACCCCCCCTCCCCTTCCCCAGTGGTTTATTTATTTATTTTTTTTGATGATCTAGTATCTTTGTTCTTCTTGCAGATAGCAGGCAACCATAAATTTTCCAGCATATCTGCACTGGAAAATGACAGCAGAAGCCTTTTAACATATCTAAGCCACCAACAATGAATGTCAGACTTTGGTGTCAATCCAACAGAAATAACTTTTAGGAATAACTTTTTCTCCACTCATCGACCATCGGCCTCAGAAGATCAGAATCAAAGACAACAAAAAGACATGTTATATTCAAGGATGCAATCTTACACAACCCCAAATGTTTGCTAATCAGTGGTTGCTATTAGTTCTCACCAAACACCAAATAAACAGCTTGTTATTACATTTACATTTACAAGATTTTCATTTGATGTTTAGTTGGTCTTTAAAGTAGCAATCTTGAAGATTTTGGTCCTTGTTGATTTGGTGACACCTGTAGTTACTACTAGTAATGTCAAATGCAGTTAAATGCTATAGTTCACAGAATTCAGAGGGCAGCAAAACAAACTTGTTGTTTGCATTAGTCTGCACACTGAAAAGTGAAAAGAGCTGTTACCTCGCTGAGACGTTTGAGGTGTGCAGCCTGTCACTTGCAGCTTTTCATCTAACACTCACTGTGGCTGCTGTTCCGTTACTCTTTGCAATCCCATAGTTTTTCTGTCAAAAATTTTTGTTTAAAAAATCAAAATTTGATCATTCAATCGTGACTGATAGCTGTAAGTGCTAAGATCACTGACAAATAAGGCATTTCCTCTGACTACTTCATCATAAAAGTCAGTTTCAGTTATGTTGGTGAAATGCTTTTAAAGTAAAGCTGCAGCAGAAGGAATCGTCTGGTTCAGATTAGCAGTAATCTCAGAACCCATCAGATATCATGTGATGATGGTTTAGCATTCTGCATTCATGCAGATATCTGGTTATCGAGATTACATTAGGAGTAACTTAATATTTAGCATTTTTTCTGGGAATGACCATCAGACACCTATTTCATAATACTGCAAAGATGTAAATAATACAGTACTTTCATTAGTGGACCACAGGCTCAATTACCATTGTTAACTCATTCTGCAATAGATAGAGAGAACAGTGGATGGCAAGTCCTGTGTTTTATCAGTACCTAGGACATTCTTGAGTGTTTTTTTTTTTTTTTTAAGCAATACGTGCTTTTGATACTGAACACCACAAATGCTCATTCTATTCCATTTGGCTGACATTGGTTTCATGGTTTCATCCTGTAAAAACTTGATATTATCTAAGTGGTTAGTTTGTACTAGCCATAAGCTCATGGGATGCGGGTGAGGAGAACCATGTGAATAAGCAGCACTCCAAGCAAAACCAAACATAACCAAAAACAATATTTCCTGGCCACAGTAAGTGTGAATGGAGCAACCCTGGTGTGATAATTCCCTGGGTTGGTGTTTAAGACCTGCTAGAGTACACAGACACACAAACATGCATTTCCTTATTAATAAGAATTACAGCTCAATCACAGTCAGTGATTTAATATGTCAACAAAATGATGTGACAACATTTGTGTGTCTGTCATACCTAATCAGCCGTGTGATTGATCATTTCATACACTGCTGTTGCTGACTTTGGCATCTTTGTTTGTCCTTTTTCTCCACCACAAGGTCTTCAATGGAATATCTTTCTGAAACAGATGCAGGCCTTCATCAGTTTCTCTGGTTACTCTCCCGGTAATCAGCTCCTGATGCTGTTTTCTGTTGAAGTCTCTTTATAATGGATGTAGATGCTTGAGTCTCAGACAGAGCCTCCAGCTTGTTCTTGTGGTGTTCAGTTATGGAAACTAAGTAACGATTTTATTATGATTCATGAGCAAACTGGAAGAGGCTGCAAAGACATATTTTTCAACATCTGAATCATTTTATTGGCAAAATATATTACATTTACTTTGTGACATTGGTGCATTCTCATGAGCCAAGCCATAAAAATGAAATAAAAACTAGAAACAAAGGCTGGGATCAAATAATGCCCAGCGATCTGTTTAACATTGGCTGCCATACTTCCAAGTTTGTTCTGTAAATTAGAGACAAGGTCAGAGGGACTAAACAAAAGAATGTAAGATTTATTTTCATTTGTTTGAAGAAGAATTTGTGACATTTTATCACTGGAGATTTGTAACACGTGCCCAAACACAAGCTACACTGACTTTAAAATAAAACATACAGCTGTGTATCATCTACATAGAAAGAAAACTTTGGACCTCATGCAAGAAAATTAGAAAATCAGAAATGTTCATTTCATGGCATATGGGCATGAAATGGTATCAAAGACTGAAAAGAAGAATTTATTGAGTTTGGAGATTGAAGTCCATGAAGTAAAGTACATAATTTTAACAAAATCAGCAGTGGAATTAATGGCTCTGTTAAAGATGATGAATGGTCAAAAAAATGATGAAATAACGTCAGGCATTGCAACAGACGATAGCAACTTGCATAAACATGCATGTGAAGATAAAGCCAGCCTGACAGTAACGGTAAAAGTAAATTGAAATTATAGAATAATGTCAACATAATATATAGGATTTTCAAACTTAATATTTCTTCAAAGTAATGTAATTTAAACAAAATGAAAAACATAGGTCTGGATAACAGCAGACTAATTGCACAAGACTTCTGGACTGGAAGTCTGGTCTGGACCGCTCATAAATTGTGTCTGTACCTAAGAGAAAATTCAAAATACCAGAAAATTGGTGAATGCACCCAGTATTCTTAAATCACCCTTCCAAATCACTGAACAAATTTGATCGTATGAGGAGTTCTTGGATGAGGCCTTTTGTTTTGACAACAATGTGAACTAGTGGAGGTATAAAAAATGAAAATAGCAAGAGGCCAAGGATGAAACCTTGTGGAGCACCATTTTAAAACCCATAAAACAAGCAAGCAAGCGGGTCCTCCTCCACAGAGGTCGCCATGTTGCACCACCATGTTTCTATAGTAGCCCAGTACAGACAAACCAAACACTGGCTCTAGACCACCATATGTTCTCCTACATTCTTGAAATGGGGGGAGATACAAGGTGTTTGCTAGATGTCACTAAAGCCTACACACTACTCCTTTAAAACAAGCTACATTGTGAGTTTAAAATCAAACATGTACGTATGTGTCATCAACATACATAGAAACAGAGTTTGGACAATAACCTGAACCACTGGGAGCATAAAAAGTGAAAACAGCAAAGGGCTGAGGACCAAACCCTGAGGAACACCACGTTCAAAATGAGAAGTTAAAGAGGAGACAACACCCAAAACCAAGCAACTTTATTCATACAGTATAAAAAAGATATAGGTGACGATATCTAACAAAAACAAGCCTATTTAAGTGTACAGCCCATAACATATAAGGTATTAATTCATGGGTCTTAAGAAGTTAATAACAATAAAGTTACAGGTCAGTTTTATTTGATACAATAATAATTAACATTTAATGTCAGATCTACAACAGGGATTTTCAAACCATGATTCACATTACTGTTATAATTCAGGGTTTAGTCAAGCTAATAAATTTAATTTATTATAGTTTCTAGGTGTGTTTGGCATTTTGTCTGGAGTCCCAGAGAGAACATAACTCTGCTGCAGCACTGATCCAGATACAAAAGTCAGACACATTTACTGGTCAGTGTAAGAGTTTCCCAAACTACTTTATACAGCTTGAAACTAGGGCTAATTGGTTATTATTTGGAAAGTGATTATTTTTGTGCCTTATGAATACCAAATCAGGGCTGATCATGTGAAAGCTACAGGGTGATTCTTTGTTGAAAACCTGTTTAAGTCTTGGAGGGGCAAATGCACTAAGAATAAGAGAAGAGACAGAATAAAGGAGGAATTTAAAGCCTCAAATGAGACAAATGAGGCTTGGCAGCCTGAGTGAAGAAGCAGGAAAGGAGAAAGGAGTGAGAGGTGAGATGAGTGTGAAAGAAAAAGAGAGAATGAGGGAGGGGAGTTTAGCTGAGCGTGAGAATGACTGAAAATGGATAAACAGAGGGTGGGAGGGAAAGACGGTAAGACAGAAAAAGAGAGGTGGTGGAAGTGAGTGAGTGAGAGATGGGCAGGGAAGTATAAAGAGAGGGAGGGAGTAATATAAGAGAGGCAGCCATAGAGGGAGAGGTGACAGAGTAGATTATCCTCCTCTCCTCTCTCTCTGCCAGCCTCATCATGTTCATGCTGCAGATGTTGACTGTTATCTCTCTGACTGTTATTCTCCTGGCATCTGTGGAAGGTAGGACACAACCGTACTTACTATGTGTGTGTGTGAGAGAGAGAGTGTGTGTGTGTGTGTGTGTGTGGCTTGCATGCTCCCTGCAGGTGGACAGTGTAGCAAAGAGAGCGATGGCGAAGACAGAAAAGGAGGGATAGCAGCAGCATGCAGGAGCAGCAGGGAAGGAGGCATGGATGTAAACAGAGGGGCAGAACACACGCAGGAGGACGAGCATCACACAACAAACACTCACACAGAAAGAAAGCAACTGTGTCAGGGCTCAGTCTCTGTGATGGTGTCGTCTCATCTGCTTTTTTAAAAAAAATTTGAAAGTGCAGTGATGTGCCCGAGGACGGATTCAAAATCATTTGTGGCATAACAAAGCAGCACTGTCCTATTTTACAGCTCTTATCGCTCCTGCTGCTTCCATCACACTTTAATTTGTTTACACATTTTCGTTGGATGAAAAGGCATCATGGCACACCCTCCAACACAAACACACACTCCTCTCTTTCTCTCACTTTCCCTGCCTCTCATTTCCCTGCCATGGCATGCTAGTATGTTTTGCAGCACAATGGGATGCCATTGTAATTCCTCTGACATTCTTGTGTGTCCATGTGCGGGTGCACATGTAACCAGAGGGGGCATGTGCACATTCTGCAGAACAGGTAACATTTTACTGCAAAAGCTGCTGAAACTGTCTTTCACATGGCAAAATATTGACTCCACAGTCTTTAAAAATATTTATTCTGGGCAGTAAATATGAATGTAAAATGTTTCTGTATCTAATGTTAATGTTAATTGACTGGGCCCACCTAACTTCTAACAGCAGGAAGTTGTACTACTTGTAATTAATTATTTCTGAATAATGATGTATTTGAAGAGTACATATTTAATAGAAATGGACTCCACTTTTGAATTAATTCTCACCAACTTTTCGAAGATTTTATTTATGTTTCCCCCTATGTATCCTGCTCAGTGTCTGAACCGTTGCTTATACTAAACTGAGTGTGGATTTGGGAAATGAAGTTGAACGGTTTACTTCATCCCAATATCTCTGAGGGTAGTTCCAGTCGTTTTAAATCTACTTTTTCTCAACATATTTTGGTGTCTAAATGAGTTAGAGGTATGAAAAGTTTTGAAATTGGTCCAGAGCAGCAGAACTGGTCGCAGTGTAATCTACCAAACTCTGTTTAAAAAACAAACAGTGATTTTAGTTGCTGGTGTACTGCTGCCATGATTCATTCATTTTTTGTGTTTTGTGTGATTTTGTGTGTATTAAAGGGTTGTTCAGATGCGAACCCCCTGAAGTTCAGGGCTGAATTTCTTTCCCTGGACACAACTATCCCTCCCTAAGTTGAAGAAATCTGTACTCTTGGTTATTTGTAATAATGTGCAGTAATGCATACTGTTTGAAACTTTTGTGGCTTCCATAATGCTGCTTCAGTGCCCCGTTATCACTTGAGAAAAAGCTTTGCTCTGGTTAAGTTAAGTAAAGCTAAGATAAAAACAAACTTTCAAACTTCCCTAATGTTTTGTTACTCTCCCCTTCTCTTTTTTTGTTTCCTTTTCCCAGGTAAAGGTGTACAGATGCAAAGGGATGTCCAGTGCTGTATGTTGTACTCCCAGGGCAAGGTGCGTACCAAAGATGTGCTGCGGTTTGAGGTGCAGACGGAGGGGCCCGACTGCAGTATACAAGCCATCATGCAAGTATTTCAACTATCCACTCCTGGAGCTAAAGAGCACACAGCAATCTGCAGGCATGGAAAATATGCCTCTTGTTAGAGGAGGGCAGAGCTGGGCTGAGAGGCATTGTCATCTTTCCAGGTCATGTTGTTATGGCAGGGCTCTGAGCTGTAATTGCCAGGGAAGTAAGAAAGGAAATATGTGGGAATAACAAGCCATCTGAAAATACCTTCCGAGCCAGCTGAGCCCTGCCGCAGCCAGTCAGTCAGAACAGCAGGGTTTAGTTAAGTAAACCATTCTGCATTGTGATACCTATTGTTTCCAGCAGGTCAGAGAAATCTCATGTAGCTGGGGAATGAGGAGCTTGCTTTTTCATGTGGTCCAGTTAACAAAAACATTGAGTTCTTACACAGCGGATACAAGAGTTTCTTTTGGTCCTCTCTATTTCAGTGGTTCCCAACCTCTCTTCTCCAACTTTTGATCACAGTTTGACTTCTTTCTACCCAAGAAAAAACCTTATTCAACTCTATTTCCAGCATCTCATATCATCTTTTTTTTTGTGATTCCTTTGGGCTCAAATTCTCAGAGGCTTTGCTACACCTGACACACATATTTGTGGTCCTGCATATTATTGCTGAATCATTGCTTGTGCCAGTCTTTGGGGTTTCTCTTTTTTTTTCCCTTGTCCATCAGAAACTTGTACTGCCGTCCTGGCTTGTGTAATAAGTACTGTGTTCTTTTTATAGTCTTTACACAAAGAAGGCAGTGAAATGTGCAGACCCCAGAGACCGGAAGGTGAAGAGGTTGCTGAGAAAGCTCCTGCAGAGACAGAGAGCCAAGGGCCACCGAACCATGTGGCTCCTTCCTCATGACAACCTGCCCGTCATGTCAGAGGTCAGATACAAGCTGCTGTACAGCTACATGAGTGTTACAACCTCTTCCAATACACCATATATTAAATGTAATAAGAAATGAAACACGATTACCTTTACAGTATGATGCACAGACACATCATTATCTGCATCTGTCTCTGTATTTGAATGGTTCATGCTGGAAGTTACATGGCAAATGTTTTATTTTCTAACCTACAATTTATTAGCAAGGCCATTGTTTTGCACTCAAAGCATCAAGATGATTTAATATTGGCATATAATAATATAATAATTATGAAGTACATTTCCACATCCTCAAACTTTACCTTTCATCTCTCTGTCTTTTTTGTTTTCTTTCCCCTCCCCTTTAACTGAGAGATGTAAGAAACTGAAAAAAAAACAACCTGTTTTTTCATTGGAAATAAGAACTTTTTAGAGGAAAAAAAAAACAAAAACAATATATATATATATATATATATATATATAAATTCTTCAGTAGAAACAAATTTTCTTAAATTGCAGTGATGCTATGTTCATGTTTCTTGATGTGTTAATCTTCCTGCAGTTCAAAGTATCACTATTATATTATACATATATTAAAATTATACATTATAATAATATTATGGTGATATTAAAATTAAGTATTTCTCTTGATGTTACTGTGTCACATTTTTGAAAAAAAAAATCCTGAATAATTAAAAAGCATACTTAGATAGAAAAAATATTTGTTTCCGTAGCATTATTTGTGTTTTCCCAAATACAGTATTTGTATTTTGGTGCATCCCCTAATTTATAATTTTCCCTCTCTTTTTATCATCAGGACAAGAAAGATAACTGGGCAGTTCTCAATGTAGAGTGATGGAACACCATCAAATATGGAGGAAAACTCATAGTCATAAGTATGTGTCATAATGTTGAAACCTGTGCAAGTTCAGCGCATGTTATATAATATGTGAAAGTCCCTCTCTTAAATGTCTCACCTCATATTTTTACATTCTTCCCACTTCTCCACAGGCCAAGTAAACTTTCAGCAGCTCGTCATCTTTATACGGCGAGGCTCGCTGACTCTCCAGTCGTCTTGTGTCTCTCTCTATCTACACTATCTGTCTCCCTGGGACCAGACCTGGGCAGCAATACATATTTAAATGGCTTTAGATATTTAAACATGAACTTTGCTTGAAATATTCCCAAACACATGGCTGGAACAGCCTCAACAGAGGAGTGTTTACTTGTAAGATAAGTTGAATTGAGTTTTTTTCAAATGGCTCATACTGTTATTTGCCCGAGTCTGCCTGGAAGTGTCTCCCTCTACAACATTACTACTCATGGCTGATCAGTGAAATCAGTGAAAAAATTGTAATTAAACAGATATTAATATTGCACTGATATTAATATTGTATATCAGCAAGATACTCCATGCTTATGTGTGACTTGTATACCCTCAGTGATGTGTAATGACTCTGCACACAGTGCAGGCTTTGACCTGATATATTTGACTGTTAGTAGACAGGTGAAATCAAAGTGGAGTCAGAGGGAAGATTTCACCTGGATTGGACCTCCTGTGTCACCTGAAAAGCAAATGTTCCTGATATTTTGTCCACCCTGTATATTGACTGTTTGTAAACTCAGTATGAAACCCGAGTCCATCTTTTAAAATGAGGCCCTCTCAGGCATCTACCAGAGATTTAAATATCTACTATCTAATATCTCAGTTTACATTTGTCTTTTTCACCAATAGTCTGTCACTAAACTATGCCAAAGTATTCATGATTCAATTCACCACATGGCAAGGCTGTTAAAACTTAGAGGGCTCAACTGTGTGTGAAACACACAAGTATTGTATTGTAGAAGAATGCACTGTATGTTAAAACACAGTATCTCAAGTGAACTATTTTATAAATTAATCAGAAATAATAACAAACTGCCTCACTGTTTTTTTTTACAGATCTGTGTGTGTGTGTGTGTGTGTGTGTGTGTGTGTGTGTGTAGATGCACATGTGCGTGCATGCGTGTGTGTCTTATTTACTATACATTACACTTTTAGTCATGCAAGCAGCATGGCTCTAGGGACAGCAATGTTGGCAGGTTCACTTTGGTCCAGACTGAAATATCTCACAGCACAAACATCCATGTTGTCATCAGAATGAACAACAACAATTCTGGTGATCCATTAAAGGTTCAGTGTGTAAGATATATTAAGATTTACTGGCAGATTACAGCAGAAATTGAGTATAATATTCATAGGTATGTTTTCATTAGTGTATGATCACCTGAAAATGAGAATTGTTGTGATTTTGTCCACCATGTTGCACTACTGTTTCTAGACGCCACTAACTCAGACACTATACACATTATGTTATAAACAGACCAATACAACGAGATAATGGAACAAAAAAAATGCAGACTGGGGCTGAGCAGAAATGGGTTAAAGTTATTCTGTGACATAAATTAAATGACAGGCAACAGGCTTAAGTGGAAGAAATACAGAAAACTAAAACTGGCAAGGTCAAAAAACAAGGAAAAAGTCCAAAATGGCAAGAAAAACACAGAGAGGGCTGAGATTCACAACACAAGGAAGAACAACAGACAAACACAGAAACAGAGAAACACAAGGACTAAATAGACAAACAGCCAATCAGACACAGGTAGAACTAATCAGACAGGTGAAACAAATGACAATCAGAAAGGGCGGGAAAAGGACAGAGACAGGAAGTAAAGTCAAGACATATGAGGGCGGACCAGGACTACAAAATAAAACAGGACATAACCAACATTAAAAAATAAATAAATAAATAAACCATGACACACTGGCCCTTTAACTTTTTATCAGTTGCACTTTTCATTTATCCAATACTTCAATTCATACCCTGAAACTAATGATATTCTTGTCAGCTTCAGCTGATGGTAGCATGCTAACATGAGATCATGAGGATAGTAAACATACTTTTTTTTGTATATTATACCATATCTTTTTTAAAGGGAAAATTCACTACTTTACCCAGTCAATGTTGATAGTAAATGTAGTCAGTTGAAGCAATAAATTACTCACAGCTGCTATACTGACCAAGAAAACTGCGGTCTCCTAATCATGAGGCTGAGCCTACATGTACCTGGATGCTTTCAGCGCGAGCTTTGGACACCCATACCCATGCTGTGTATCACCACCGTAGCTGATAGCTAGCATGACAGCATTAGGCAACCAAAATACTCATTTACCTCCAGGCTACACAGAATCAGAGACTAGATATCCAAGCTGAAACAGCCCGAAGTTCTTCCTGCAACTAATGACACCACTGGATGAAGGAAGAACTCGGCTTTTTTTGGTCAATATCGCACAAACATTGACTGGACATCCACATGAAAACTTCTGAATTCTCCCTTTAACAGCTGTTACTAGGATGGGTAAAATAGTAAAGTAAAACAGTAAAAGTAAAGTAGTTTTGGGCAGGTTTGCAATGTAAGACATTAAAATGACAGCTGAAAGTTCTGACATTTAAACAAATGCACACAAATTAATACACTACTTACATTTAAATCAAACACTTTTAACCCATCCAGTTATATTACAAACCGTTTGAAACATATTTAATTTGACCCATGTGTGACAGGAGAATATCCTCCACCAGGGGTAGCCACAAACACAATAATGAGAATCACGGTTCAATTCCTGAGCCATTTATTTCTCACATTTTTCATAAGCTGTCCATCAAAATGTTGAGCTTTTCACTGAAATAACATCCAGCATCAGAACTAAAGTCAAACTAAAGTTAACTCTTCATGAGCATAAAAGTGACACAAAGTCAGACAAGCTTTCATTTAAATATTATAGAACTTTTCATAATTACACTACACTTTCCTCTAAAACAATCTACACCAAAAAGCATGAAGTAACTGTACATTCAATTCCTCAGGGCATTCACAAACTTTCTTCACAGTACCTTTTCACAAAACAATAAAACTAAATCAATCATTAGCTTGCAATATGTTATTCCAGTCCAAATATAGCAAAATTAATTAACATATTTAGTTGATAGTATGAGTTAATAAATCTGTAATAATGTTAAAAAAAAGAGAGAGATCTAGATAAACCAAAACAAAACAACAAAAAATAACAAAATCTTTTTATGCAAAGAAAAAAAAAAAGAAACAAAGATTTATATCTTGTTTGACATTTCCCTCTCTGATTTGATAAATCCTGGAGTAAAAAAGAGTTTCAGATACGACAGGTTCTGAAATTACTATCTGTGTATGTGTATTTAAGCAATAGCACCAAAGAAGTACAGAAAATACACACACACATTTTTATATACTATAAAAGCACTGAGTGAAAAACGTTCTACCAAATCACTTGAAATATATCAACTTCAAAATAATCAGTAGCAAAGATTCCTCCAGTGTTTAACAGTCAAGTACATTCAAAATTGTACAATTACACTGTTCAAGCAAACTTAAATAACATAAAAACAGAAATATTAAAAACTTCAACAGGATCCAAAACAACTCTGTATTTATATTCTGCTGATATGCTCGAGTATTTTCGTGTTGTACTGTAAAAGATCCATATCTTGGTCCCATTAGAGGTAGTCATAATGTGAATGACAAGGATAAGTGTTTGCAAAAGAAACAATATTAAGTGTTATGTCATGCCACAGTTATAGCCAAATTATGCAGATTTACATATTCACATGAGTGGAAAATCAGCCGGTTGACTGTTTCTGTATGAATGGTGGTGTTCATCTACGGTAATACTCAGTGTTCTAACACTGATGCTGGTGAGAAGTTTCTGATGCTCCGACTGTACGGATCATAAATTACACAAATCTTTGAGGACATGATGAAGCTGAAGAAATTCCCTACAGTAACACTTTATGATAACCATTATTAATAAATGGTAAATTGATAGTTGATTAACCTTTACCACTTTGCATGTGGATGTCCAATCAGTGGTTTCAACACACTGACATGAAAGGTGCCAATTTTTCCCTTTAATAGTCATTTTACTGTCAATAAGGATTTGTCAATGATTGCCAATGATTTGTAATGCTTTAAGAAATTGTTACATGAAACTGGACCAGATATAGATCGATAGAACGGTTTGTTAAATGTTAACAATTAGTTTGTAAACCGTCTATAAACATTATTTGGGTGCTATTTGCAATGGATCATTAATACCTTACATACTTTGTACATAACTTTCATTCCATATGTATGTGAACTTATGTATGTAACGTACTTATTTGAACCCAAAGCAGGATCTTTTCCTAAACATATCCAAGTAATTTTTGTGCGTATATTTTGAAATTCTACGTCGTTGTCAATAAACATTATCTGGATGGTTACTGTAAAGTTGCAACTGATGTTTATAGATGCACTAAACAGTATTTATTAAGCATTTTAAAAAGTATTATAAACATTGTAACTGCTTAATAAATGTTTTATAGAGATATATAACCACTATGTGAGTGTCTCTTAATGGTAAAATAAAATATTAACTAAAGTTTAATTAACTAATCTATTTTCCATTTATTAAAGATAGTTATTATAAAGTGTTACCTTACTTTCAACTGTATTTGACATATTGAACCTACCTGACACTGAATAAAATAGTAGTAAAACAGCAAAATACCACCAAATAACTGGCACTGACTGAATGAGATTGTACACTTGGGGTGTGTAACTCTTCCTAAACAGCATGTGGACTTATTTCCTGTCATCAGTCAACCCCAGGCCAGTCCTGTATGGCCCCATACACCGGCTGAGTTGACCAAGAACTATTATTTTCTAAAACCGTCTCTGCACCATTGTAAACCAGCATTCTAGCTAAAATGCTTTTGGCACATGAAGCCCTGAAAAGTGCAGCTCCCGTCTTCACATCGTGGTCTCGCTGTTGCGGTGGTTGAGTGTGTCGTTGTCCTGGCAGATTAGCTGGTAGGGCTTCTCGTTCTCCTCAATGACAGAGTTGCGCACCTCAGCATCCTGACTCTGCAGCTCTGCGCGGGAAAGGTGCTCTACGATGCCAGCCCCAAGCGAGTCACCCAACACATTGGTGGTGGTACGCAAACGGTCCCTTAATGGAGAAGTGAGAGAAAAGTTTTATTACACTTTTTACGTTTTTGTAACAATGTCATGAATAACTTCCTGGACTTCTACTAAAGTGGCACAATTTGAACATGTCAAAAAGATGTCATTAAATGTATAACCTGACATTACCTGATGGAAAGACAGCAGTTAGCTAGTTTACTTGTTGCAACAGCAGGCTAACTAGATTTGCCGATTGATTGAGAGATTGTAGATCCAGGTCAGGATCAAATACAACCTCAGAGTGATGACAGTGGCCAGTTTGACAGGGGGATACAGTACCAAGGTGGTTTTCTCGGTGGGTTTGGCACATGGCACCCCAAGGCTGAGTCGGCTCATTGGGCTGTTACCTCCACAGCCAACTGAGCTAACTAGCTACGTCCAGCTATAGATAACAGCAGGCAGCGGTTAGGCTACGGTTTAGCAACAGGTAAACTAGGTAACTGCTATCTGTCCATCAGGTATCTCAGTGAGCTAAATCACCTTATTACTGTGCTCTGCTGTCCAACTGGCCTTATAACATTTAATCACATCTCCAGTCCAAAGTCTAAATGCAACCACTTTACTTGAAGTCCAGGAAATTATTCATGGAACCATTCTTAAAGCATTTGACAGCGTAAAAAAACTTAACATCAAGCTGTCATGACAAAGCCATTGACAGGTTATGTTGTCTTGGTTAATGTCAAGTTGTTATGACAACAACATTATTGGCTTGATTAATATTAAGTTGTTGTAACAAAGACACCTCAAAAAACATAGACTTTGCATTAAAAATGAAATAATTGCCTCAATGATACTTACAAACATTCATAAAGACTTCTTCATGTTCATGACAGGTGTCATGACAGTATAATGACAGTCTTATGAGCATCCCTTCAAACAAAGTGTTACCAATTAATGTAAATAGAGATGTACAGTAGAGATGTACAGACAAGTATATCTGCTATAAAAACACTCAACGCCCAAACTTCATAGGTGTGTCCCTAAACACAGGCTTTCTAATCTGTCACTCTGCATTATGCATCAATAACCTTTGTAGTGGTGGGACCTCTGGGCTCTCTGAAGCTTTACAATGACATTTAGGCTGGCAGACCCACAGAACAGCGCACAGACCAATCCCCATCAAGCTGACATTTAGTGGGAACTCACAAGAACCAATCCACAGCGATGATCAGTGTTATGTCCTCTGTGGGCAGTCCCACCGATGTCAATACGATCACCATGGTAACCAGGCCAGCCTGAGGGATGCCTGCTGCTCCGATGCTGGCAGCAGTTGCCGTGATACTGAGTGGGCGGTGGGAGGGATGGAGGGGAGAGTGAAGACATTTAATAAAGGGAAACAAACAAACAGCACATGTGCACTCCTGGTGGGAGTGGAGTAGAGTGACAGAAGCACATGAGGTATTATATTATTATGTAAATTCTCTTTGAGCTGTTCACACAGCTGTATTTTAGAGAGTGTAGAAAGTTGTGCACAGGATTATGATATAAAGATAATTTTAGTATTACACAGCGACTATATATAAGAATATGTATGACCTGAAATTTACACATTGTAACACGTGTTCTGTCAATGAAAAAACTGACCAGGTGAATCATTTTGTAAGTAATGATCACATGTTTGTCCTCTCCTGGAGTAAGGTTGTAACAGAAAAAGATGACACACTGAATTCATGTGGAAGAACATTTCTGGACACAAACTGTGAATTAACAACAAACTGAGAACAGTGTTGCAAATGATAGACTGCATGACCTGAGTTCTTACATGGTTTATATATGAGTTAATGGTTTTGGGTTCCTTTTTACAGTAAGTTACAATGCTGAAGATAACAGAGCAGATTAGTTCATGTACCCGAGTCAGATGGTAGACTTAGTGCTTGTTAGCCTTTTAGCCTGTTAGCCTGTTGATAATACTCCAGTTGACTGCAGACATCATCGAGACTCTCTGCTGCAGTTTGCTTGATAGTTAGACAACTTCTAGTGCCTGTGAGTCTTAATAATTGCTTTGCTTTTTGATTTTTACATATTTTTATCATCTTCAGGTAATTTCTTCTACTGCCATGAAACAACAAACATAAGTTGGTTTTCTTTACATTTTCTTTTCTTTCTTTCGCTTGTGGCCTAAAAGGTGTGCAACACAGTATTATTGATGATATGATTTAGAAGTCCAGACCCAGGTATACCAGGGCAACATAACACTTGACCTCATAGATGTATAATAGAAAACCTGGATATGGCATTGCCACTCAGCTCCAGTTTTTCCCAGTGTGGCAGCAAACAAGTTTGCCGATTGCCCAAAACATAAGCTCAAGATGTCTGTAAAACTGTCACCAGGACACCTAAAACTGCAAACGAGATCAATTATAACACTTTCTTTTATGAACGCTGGGCTTCTCACACTGCATATTCTGCAAGCCCCCATGCCTCAAGTATTGTTTGTAAGGTGTAAACCATAAGCAGCCGACATAAGCTTACCTGATAGTGAGAATCTGGCCAAAATTAAGGTCCATGTCGTTGACTTGAGCAATAAAGATGGCTGCCACAGCCTCGTAGAGGGCAGTACCATCCATGTTGATGGTGGCACCCACAGGGAGGACGAAACGTGTCACTCGTTTATCCACACGGTTGTTCTCCTCCAGACAGCGGAAGGTGATGGGCAGGGTGGCAGAGCTGCAATAAGCAAGGAGAGACAGAGCTGTAGTGTCAAGATGTGGAAACAACAGTCAGTATTGCTTATATTTTTTTCAGTTGTATCCTGGTAATGTTACTGCATAGGACACAGAAAGTAAGGGACATCAGTATCTGAGCAGGACAGAGGATGAGATTTACCTGGACGAGGTTCCCAGAGCAGTGATGAGCGCCTGCAGCAGCCCACCGATGAAGCTGTACGGATTCTTTCTGGTCACCAGGAAGTAGAGCAGCGGCAGGACAAAGAGACCGTGGATGAGCAGACCTACGATGACTGACACGGTGTACATCCCCAGCTGGCCGCCCACCTCTGCCAGATTCTTCATCTCCACAATTTTCCCCGCAATCAGGAACAGGATGCCCACCGGAGCGTACCTGAGAGGTGAGATGTACGAGGAAGACAGAGAGACAGATGCATGTTGAGCGCCTGAAACCAGTTTCTGAAACCAACAGGCTTTCAGAATGAGAGCTATACAGTTCCTTTATGGATTTCTGTTAATCTACAGTTCACAACTTTGCAGTGTTTGAAATATCCAAACTAAAGACCCCGTGTTTTTATGACTGCACCTTCCAATCAAATTGGAATATGATGACTAAAGCTAGAGGTGAGTGTCTTTACTGACCAGATGATGATGGCCACCAGCCTCATAATGGCTTCATTCAGGCAGTCAAAGAAGTCCCTTAGGGCCTGGCCCTGCTGCTTCATGTTGCCGATGACCAGACCAAAGCACATGGAGAAAACCACCAAACCCAGAGCGTTCACTCCACCAGAGGAGCCGGACACAGGGACGGTCTCCTCCACCGTCTCCTGAAATAGATAATATGTTTATATAAATGCTGAGGCGCTTGGCAAAAAATGTAAAATGGATTAATGCTCCAGTGAGTGGATAAGGACAGTTTTTAAACAAATTTTCATCCCATTTAGATCTACTGTATATAATATATTCTTACTCTTCCCAGAGGAGATGACTTTCACTGGCACCCACCTGTATGGTGTGCAGCACCCTGCTGAGGTTCATGCTTAGTTTAGAGTCTGTCAGGTTAAGAGAGTCGGTGAGGTTCAGGGTCACTGTCACGTTCCTCGTGTGCACAATCTTCTTATACATAGTTTTATACTGCAAGAGAAATCATGAACATTCATTGAAAACAATGCATTAATTATGTTCATGTGTTACTCAAATACTCAACATTATATGGTCTGTTATATCTGAATAGCAGACTGATGCTATGGATGCAGAAGAAATAAAATCATTATTATTATTATTGATTTTTGTCATTTAATGTTTTTTTTGTTTTTTTTAAGAAATAAATATGTTAAAAGAAATAATAATATTTTATGACTGATGGGAAAAAACAGCCTCACCTGCTTGAAACAAGCCTCTACCAGATTGGGAGGAAACATGTTCCTGAAATAAAAAGGACAAACTATTAGGTTCATATGTTTCTGTGAAACAACATATGAATCACATCAGGATGCACATTTTGTAATGCTACAATATAATAATTAATAATCATGTGATGATAAGAGTACAAAATGAGTCATTTGCTTGATCAGATACAGTGAGTATTTCAATGATAGACATCAATCAGGCCCTTTGATCATTTAAAAATATGATATTATGAGCATTATCACTTATTTCATTTAAAAGTTTTAACTCTTTAGCTGTTTAAGCAGAGGGAATCTGAGTCAAACTGAGTTAAAAAGAGACAATAAGGCAAAATTTTCTGTTTAATAAAACTTAGAAGTACAAAGGTGCGTTGTTTTTCCTTGATTTTTGTACATAATGATTTTTCCAATTATGAAAACTGATAAAGTGGAGAAAACAATTAAAAGGGACTTTTTTTCACAACATTTAAGTTCCTAACTGTCCAAGAAAGACATAGAAAATGTAAACATCCAGCCCCAGTCACTCTACTTTTTTTCAAATCTGGCCCTTCTAAAAAGTAATTGAACAGTAGAGTTTTTAAATTGTTACCTGATGAGATCGAGGAAAGCGTCAGCGGCCTGAACTGGCTCTATGTTTCCACTGTTGGCCACAGGACTGTCCCTGCTGCCTTTCCCCGGCCGGATGATGATCACGATGACGATGCCGATGAACACAGCAATCAGGGTGGTCACCATGTAGTAGACAACTGCGCGCATACCCATCTTACCAGACGCTTTACTGTCCAAGGATGAAATACCTGAGACAGAGGACATGAAAGGGATATTTCAGATTATTTGAAGTGGTCAGAATTGTGAGAATTTAATCAGTTTACTGCAAGTACTGCAAGTTTTTATTTACACTGATATACTTGGTGAGTAAATACTGAAGTACTTTGGTTTTCCTGAGCCTAACATTTAGGATAACTTCTCACTGTGATTGGAGCCGTCGATATCTTAACTTGTACTTTCATCATTCCTTCACCTCTCCCGTTTGTGGGTCTGAACAGTAATCTACTGAAACATGTTGGCAGCATTAAGTGCGTTTGTTCTTCTGAGCTCGTTATAAACCGACCTGTGACCAGACTGGAGACGATGAGCGGCAGCACCAGCATCTGCAGCATCCTCATTAGCAGCTCCCCAGGGAAGGCAAAGTACTTGATCTCCCTTAGGGACAGGTTGTGGGGGCGTAAAGTAAAGCCCAGGATTACACCTGAGTAAACACACGAAGAAATGGACACAAAGTGAAATAAAGTCAGTCTGACAGTGGAGAAAGTGGTTTTTAACCTCCACCAAGTTTCTCTTTTCACTCACCCAGAGCCACAGCAGCAACAGTGAACAGAACGAACAGGTTCCTCTTGAGGAAACCTTTGACGTTCTCCCTGCTGATGGAGCTCATCCTCTCCTTCAGGCTGCTAGCTCTCCTTTCCATGGCTCGGCGAAGGCGCCTCCTCAGGTCTCCTCTCTCTGGCAGGGGTGGTTTGTCCGCGTCCTCGTTTAGGAAAAGACTCGCACTGTTGGGGGGTTTCTCGTTCATAATCAGGTCCAGCACCTGATCCAGGAGGCAGGTCTCGTGGGAAACTGGGCAGGAGGAGAATGACAATGGCAGAAATAACTGGTCACATATTAAATACATATTTTACACGTTTTCTCATCTGCAATTTTTTGGCAGAAATAGTTGGATGACAGTTTGATGATACATGAAGAAATCATCAGCTCCCAAAAACAGATGATGAAAAAGTGTATACAAGTGGGAAAATCACACCAAATGGAGTAATACTGCTGTGTTTGAAGGATTAAATAAAATCAAACCAAGCCTGACTGTGATACAATAATTAACTTAGAGTGAAACAATGAAAACCCTATGGGATATTTAACATGGCGATAGACACATGCTAGCTGTGACATGCGATATTTAATTTAATTAATGATATATATAATTTCTTCTTAGTGACAGAAAGAAAATGCCACCCTTTTCATTTAAATTCCTTCAATCTGGAGGTAAAATTTAGTAGGTAGGGATGTAACAATAGCAAAAACTTCAATTAAAAAAACAAAACTACCATGCTACAAAGTCTGTGATACAATATTTATTGCAATTAAATAAATAAATAAAAAATGTCACATAATAAGTCTGATGTGCTCAAGATTTTTGTGCAAATTTGTAAAAATTGTATTTTCCCTTTTAACTTTTAGTACTGCTTTCCATCTTTAATTGAATAAAAGCAGCGGGGCCATGACCTAAGCATGTGCAAAAATTTGCACTTATGCACTTGAACTTATCTAAATTAATCAATTATCAAAGTAGTTGGCAACAAATTTTCTTTTGATCGAATTGTTTATTCTACTAATTGGTGCAGCTCTAAATTGATTATTTAGCAAAAATGAAAAAAAAAATAATCAAGGGTTCCAGATTCTTGAATGAGAGGATTTGATTTTTTTTTCCTGTTTCTTATCATTGTAGATTCATCATATTTGGGATTTGGGACTATTCACTGGACAAACATTAACTTTGGCACGGGAAAACTGTGATGTATAAAAGCTTCATCGACTGACTAAAAAAACAACAACAACAAAAAAGAAACAGATTGATATACTGAAAATAATTAGTTACAGCTCGACCCCAATCTGAAACAAACTGAACGATACTAATGATAATTTATGAATGAATAAAACTTTCTATTACTTTGTAAAGGCAATGCACAGTGAAAAATGAAATCAAAACAGAGTAAACAGAAGATATCTGTCCTCTTGTTGGACTAATGTAATCAGGCAACTTGTTAAACTTTAAATGCATGACCTTGAATATGCTGCATGCTGCAGGTGTACTTCAGGTTCCCTAATTACACGACTGAAACTGTTATTAACTGTCAAAGAATAAAGTAAATATCACCTTGTGTTTCTAAATCTTCACTGTGATAATATAAGTAGTTTAAATAGATATAAGCTGTAAACAATATAAAAGTTCAAGCCTTACCGTGTTTCCCTGCTGAACAACACAAAGCAGTGTGTGTGTGTGTGTGTGTGTGTAGCACGTGGCTGCTCCTTATCTATCTAGGCTACAACGTTTTCCTTTGAATCACCCTCTGCAAACAGACGTGAAGCCCCGCACTTAA
This sequence comes from Lutjanus erythropterus, assembly GCF_056507025.1. NCBI lineage: Eukaryota > Metazoa > Chordata > Actinopteri > Lutjaniformes > Lutjanidae > Lutjanus > Lutjanus erythropterus. Next base: position 19,962,256 of record NC_139323.1, on the reverse strand, counting down.
AGAACAAGAGAGTTAACAGCAGCCAGCCTCTTCATCAGCCTGTCCTTTACATCCAATATAGTCACTGTGAGCTCCTTTATATTTTCACTCCTCCCCGAGGGATAAACACGTAACAGATGGTCTCCGAAGACTTTATCAATTCTATCTGCATCATTATTGATTTTTCTTTTGTGCATTGTTCTGAGGTCCACATTTATCTACACATCCTACACACAGTGCAATGGACCCATTGTTGAGCAGGTTGTATGGAATGACCCTGGATAATCCGAGCCCATTATTTAGCCCGGTGTCAGATGCAGAATAATCAGCGCCGTTCACACTTTCTGCCCGTGTGCGTGTGTGAAACTCAAGAGGAAACACCTGATTAAAATATGCAACACAGTCACGACGCTTACAACAGGTCTGGAGGACTCAGAGGAGTGCCGCTGATGATCCTGTTTCACCGCTGAGTGCTGAACAGATAAGAGGAAAATCATACACTCCTTTACTGGTTTCTGCAGCTCTACATTAGCACTGAACTGGACGACCACTTATAACAGCAGAATGTAATGTCACACTGTGCATGTTCAGTTCGTCAAAACAATCAGGCCTTAGTGAAGGAGTTGTGAAAAACATTAGCTGCCACATATCAGATTATAACTTATGTAATATACAGCCAGAGTATATTAACTGAATACATATTTCTGTTACACTGGTGTTTCTGCAGAGTGAAGGTTTGATGGAATAAATCCCATCATCTATTTCTGACTCCGATCATTTTTCTGTTGAGAATCTTAACCTTCGTCTGACTGGCCTTCCTGCACTCACAGAAATATTTAGGCCTAAATTTAAGATTTTATATTGTATATAAAATGAAACACATTGGGATGAGATTTATGTAATGCTACTCAGTGTGTTTTAAATACACAATAACAAGTTTATATATTTATTATGAATAAATCCAATGTCCAATGTGTCTTAAATGCTTAATAATCAGGTTTAATCAAGTTAAAATGCATTAAATTCCTGTACTTTTAATTAAAAACTCCAATACATTGGGAATCTAACCAGATATGTTTTTCCCCATTCACTTGTTTTACATTTTACTACGTTTTACTGCATGCATCCTTGGGTTTTCAGGAAACTCTATCAGTCGTTTTGAGAGACAGACGCAGGTGCAGCAGACACGGATTTCCCCATGTGTTTTGTCTATTTTCATTTCACACTATATGCAAATTAACTGCAACTTTCCTAAAATAATGCTGTTTTTTTCTTCAGGTGACAAATACATGACTAATAATGTTACAGAAAGAATTCAGTGCATATTTTGCTATGATGGTTATTTCTTACAGTAGTTTATTCTTGGGCTCCTCAGAGACCCCAGTCAGTAATTGTTACTGTAAATATGTTAGTAGGATGAGGGTTAATCATGCTAGCAAGTAAAAGCCACGTTGAAATCAGACTGTAAATGTGCAGATAAGTTAAAGGTGGACTAAGCAATCCTGGAGAAAGACAGCTGATTGTTGAGTTTCATTCCCAGGAGGCCAAACACTGATGCTTTGGGTTCAGTTGATCGTTGAGCCTCATTGTTTTGCTCAGTAGCTCAGTTACCAAGCAAAAAGTATCGGTATTTGAATTTTTTTTTTATTGCACCTTTAATATATAAATATCATACTGTAATAATATAAATATCTTTGGCCTCATGGCTTAAGGGTTAAGACATGGACTGTGAACTGCAGCATCCCCAGTCCAAGTTGCATTTCTTTCCCCATCTCCTTCCCTTTATGTTACGTCTCTTCACTGTCAAATTTTCAAACAGTTGTTCAAAAAAGTACTTTAAAACAGTTCTAATGTATGTCATTTTGTTTGAAATATGTATATCAGTATTTGTTGTGATTGCGTGATGAAAATGTTCCTTTCTAGCTCAGTTCAATGAAACCACAGCGGTGCAAATGTTGAGTTTCAAATTCGGTATGCTTTACTGTAATGAATAGTTCAGAAATACCATTGTGCCACATTTGTTTGGGTAATGTAATCTGTCAGAGGTTTATCTGAAAAAGAACAGGAACACTTCCACAAACAGCCATATTCTTATTTCATTCACACCCTGATTAAACAGCTGCAGTTTTAACTGTCCCTCCACTGTACTAATCTGTTTTATTATGTTTGTCACTGGGTTTTCTTTGAGCAGCTGTGTCACCAGTGTCTAAAACCACCAGCTCCAGCTCAAACTGCTCAGTCCTGGTCGGGGCTGCAGGCAGCGTCCTCCTGTCTGACAACCCAACCATCCAACAATGGATGAGGACAGACCAGTTATAAACATTAAACATTAACCTGACAGCAAGGAAATGAGGGTCATCATAGTGATAGGAGGTATCACTTATCCTGAAGTGGTCAGTGGGCATTTTTTTGTACAGATAACAAAAAAAAATCTTGCCATTAAACCACTGCAACACTAAACACGAGCAAATAATTCAAACTAAACTTGATGTGATCAGTATTGTTGGTAGGAGGGCATGCAGCTTGTAACAGAGAGCACATTTCACACCTCGACACAAAGCCACTTCAGACTGACATGTGAGGACACAGGAATCTCATCTCAAGCTGTTACATACACATTTAAATCCAATATTACAAGAATTGTTCCTTCAGAATCAGAAAAGGTGCACTGTCTATGCTGCTAACATCTGTCAATAAAACTGTAACTGTCCTTGCAAACTTTAATTTCCAGTATTCTCCACATAACCAAACAAAATAAAGAGTTAGAAGAGGTTTTTCAGCTTTACAAACTTCAGTGAACTACCGGCTGGATACTCACCACTCATGGTGTAAAGTCTGAGTCAAAAAGTCCGATCAGAGTCAGCGAACAGCTCTCAGTTTGTCAGCTGTTGTAGACGGAGGGTCAGGACGGCGAGTGTGAGAGCAGCACAGTGACAGGACGTCTTACTGCTCTGCCCTCATATGAAGACAGACATGAAAAGGCCTCTCATATCGCCTGACCTTCTCACACCTCCACACACACACACACACACACACACACACACACACACACACACACTGGACAGCCAACCTTTTGCAGTCCATGACAAGTCCATCAAAGTCAAAGCCATCCGTTTGGTTTCCATCCCATGATCTGACTTTGTACGAGGGCAAACAGGTGTCCCACTTTTTTGCACAGCATTTTTATTCCTTGTACCACATTTGAGACCCTGTCCCACATTTGCTGGTTGTAAATTACTAGTTTTCAAAAGTCAAACTGCTGCAGGACAGTCACTTCTGGCTTTTATGCACTGGATGCGAAGAAATCAGGGAAGGCTGTCATCTTGGGGCTGCGCTTGATGTCAAACTACGCACACTTAGGTCAAGTGCAGGTTTTCTATGCTACCTTATGGCTACAGAGGAAATTGCAGGTCACCACAAAGTCACAAACTGGATTACGATGGAAACAAGAACAAAAAAAAACGGAAATGCATCTATAACAAAGACTGAGAAACTATTTTCTTTGTTAGGATCTGGTCACCCTGCTCTGCACTCTCCACAAAAGTTCTTTACAATTAAGATACTTAAAACCAGGGCTGCACAATTAATCATTCAAAAATCATGATCTCAATTTATGCATCTATGCGACCTCATTTCTAAATGACAACAATTTACTCACACTGAAACAAACCACATCACAAAATCCCAGCCGCCAGACCACACAAACCGTAATAATGCAAATGCCTCGTCATTCTGTTTTTTATGTTCAGTAGCGTTCGCAGTAGCAGAAGTGTGACAAATTAATGGAAAACACAACAAAAGTTAATATTTCAAAATGTGTCACCTGTCTGTTATGCCAATTCTTTGTACAACAATGCAATATTATAATTTTTTTAAATTTTCAACAGCAGAAAATAGTCGTAGTGCTAGTATAGTATATCGTAGTGCTACGTGCGTCGTAAGTTGTGTTTTTTAGTCTCCCGGGCTGTTTCCTAGAGTTGGGAAACCGCCCATAAGCTTAAGGGAGACCTTAAGATATTGATGTTGTTCCTGATGATCCTTTTTAGTAACACATAGCTTTTCACAGCAAACCCTCTACTATCCACAATCATCACTCTCTATCACAGTGACTGAGCCAACGTAAATACAATGACTGTAGTTTCCTTTAAAGTGTCGAGAAAATGAGAAATAGACGTTACCTCAGTGAAACAGTTACTGGGTTCAGTATAATTAAACCGGGACACTGTCTGATCACATATGATCTTGATAATGAGACACGGTAAAAAGAGGGAGAAAGTCTGCTTGTGGAAAAGGGTTGGACAATTGTACGAATACATCGCCACTCAGGAAATGAACACGTGAGTGCTGGTGTAGTAGCAAGAGAAGGAAATACCAACCAATCAGACCAGAGTACAGAGCTGCAAAGATTAATCAATCACTAATCGACCGTAAAATAAATCGCCAACCATTTTGTTCATCGATTCATCGTTTTGAGTCATTTTTTTTTAGTAAAACCTGCTCAAATTCTCTGACTTCAGCTTCTCAGATGTGAATATTTTGTGGTTTCTTTACTCCTCTCTGACAGTAAACTGAATATCTTTGGGTTGTGGAGAAAATAAGACATTTCAGGACGTCATTTGTTTTTTGGAAACAACTATGACATTTTTCACCATTTTCAGACATTTTATGGACTAAACAACTAACTGATTAATAAAGAAAACAACTGACAGAGTAATTGACAATGAAAATAACCGTTAGTTGCAGCCCTACCTGAGTGTGTAAATAAGGCCTAAATTAAGCCAACGCTAAACAAACACAGTTCACTGGGGTCAAGAGGAAGACGTGTAAAAATCAAGATATCTCACACACTGCTGCATTGATTTTGACCTTTCCTTATAAAATGTCCATCTCATACGTCCCCCAGCTTTATGAGAGTGCATTACTAAAACAGGTGGATTATCCCTTTAATTTGTGGTCAGTTCAGTTGTTTGTTCATCACTATAGGTCAAATACACAGACAGACAGACAGACAGATATGTTACCCTGTTTTAGCCTTTTAGTTGAGTCAAGCCGTCATCAGGAGACAGATCCTTCCGTCTTCAACTGTTGTCCTCCTTGAACACGCTGCAAGAACAGGGATTAAAACTTCACGAACCTCCCTGCAATTTACACTTACACTGTGTGAGACTTCACTATAAAGTGACATATTACTTTTAATTTAAAAATACAAGGTAATTATGAATCAAATTTTACACACCTCTGTGTCCAAGACGCAGCTCACACCGTCATGTGGATGCCTCTGTCTGTCTCCACCACACAGGCAGATGATAATGAACTAGTGTTGTTGCCCACACACTGTATCTCCCCTCATCATCATCATCATCTTCTTCTTCTTCTCCGTTTGTTATCTCCCGTTTTACTACCGAGCGGCTGGCTCTTCTTGCGCGGAGCCTCGGGCGCAGAGGAGCGCAGAGGAGAGGAGAGGAGCGCCTGGGAGGTCTGCGTGGGAGGAGGAGAGGTTAAGGATCCTTCAGGAGAGGAAAAAATAATAAAGAAAAACCACCTGCTGCCCGTTCATAACTATGACGCCAGTGTGAAATACTAACACACTGGTTTCTTAATGGATTTCATAATTAGATTACATGTTGAAAGATATAATAACTTTATGATGAGGGGATTAATTCTCCACATATCATCGATCATTTTTGCTTATAGAACAGAGATTTTGGGTCCTGAAGGAACCAAACACTCAGCAGTGGTTGATATCACATCCTGCATCTGCTCACTGCTCTGAGGCTCATGGGAACTCGTGTGTTTGTAACCCTTTGGCACCCAGCTGCCCACTTTTCCACTCTCACACCCACTCGTGTTCACGTTCACAAACAATGCATTGATATGCATGAAGCCTACCACACACTGAAAAAAACCAACAAAACTGAACCATATTTCAATAATTGTACCTGTCATGTAAAAACAAAATGTATAATACCACAAGTGTAAAATTACAGGTAGCCTGCACTGAAAGAAAGAGAACTGTTGGACCAACTTTAAAAAATTACTTAAGTTGGTAACGTTTTTTCAAATTAAGTTAACAAGTTATACTTTAAGGCAGATGCACTCAATGATCAGATTATTTTTAAATGAGCAGTTTGCATTAATGCAATCTAAATTTATGGCAGGCTGACTTTAAAGTTCCAATTATCCAACTCAATAACTTAGCAGTACCAAAAAGTAAAATACTACAGGAAAAGTATAACCCTGGTGTGTCATTTCAGTTTGTTAAAAACAATGAATAGAATTGTTAATGTTAGTTTAAGATTAGCCCGACTTAATGGTAGCTGGTTTTGTTCAGTGAGGTTATGAAAAATTAATCAAGACAATTTAGAACAATGTAATAATTTAATGTAATTTAAAACAATTCAGGTGGACTATTTTATATCTGTAACATTATATATACCACACAATACCAAGAGAAACAGATGTGCTTTTACTGAAATAAGAATAGTATGTTGAGGGCACAGGGTGTAATTTCAAGTTGATACACCCCCTCCCAAAAAAAAGAGAGAGAGAAAAAAAAGACTCATTCGAAACATTACATTACATCAACTACTACTGAAATACACTTGTTATAGTGTACCTACATACACTGTAAAACATCATACAGAAATTTGGTGGAATAAACTAATATTTTCTCATTATTTAACATAAATATAAAAGTTTAATTCATTCAAGTGAATTAAATGTAAAATGTGGAATATTTATTCTCATACCATAACATATAAACATAACAGGGGCAAGAATTTTCTAGACAGAAATAAAGTTCTGTGGGTTTGAACAGTGCCTCGCCACACAGCATATGTTTGTAAAGATGGGGCCACGACGGGGGTCCAGCAGAATAAGATGTTAATGAACAATCAGACTTCTCTGCCCTTTATTAACAGAAGACACAGATAACCTCTGCATGCCCATACATTTACTGCAAACACTCATCAGACTGCACCTTCTCCAGCCATTTCCTACACCCAACATGCAGATGAGTGCGAGGCTGCATGTGGACTTCCCTCTGGTTCCAATCTGGTGTAGGACCAAAGTGATAGCAGCAGATTGCATCGCCATGGCAACACAATTATCCTGCCATGTATGTGGGAGGCACGGATCATGTATGATCCACACTTAGATAGTGTAATTATTCACACGCCTGCAGGAAGGAACATTAATATCCTTGTGATCTTAAAGTGCATAGGAACTCTTTTGGCGTAACATGTCAACTATTTTGTTTAGTTTGATGTGATTTTTGTAGTTTTTTATAAGTGTTTTTTTTTTATATTTATAAAATGGTTTGATGAGATGGTTAATTAATACATTAAATATATTAAAATACATTCAGGTCAAACAAAATAAGGCCATTTCAGGACCACAGCAACAAAGGAGTAACCATCTGTAAACGCTGATTTAATTATAGCACACTATACCTCATGTAATGAAGTTGGATGCTCTCACTTATAGCTGTCCATTAGTTACCAAGCAACATGCAACAACGTCTTCCTGCTGTAGTACTGTGGTCGAGATGTTGGTGCAATCACTTTATTGTCTCATAATAACATGGTGTAATAGTATTATGGGACCCAAGCAAGTGGAATGGAGCATGGTTCCTCCTGTCCCTGGAACAGAAAACACACACACACACACACACACACACACACACACACACACTTTGCTCATCAATTATTTCTCAAAGGGGGGATATTAGCTCACAGTTGCCCTAAATCGACCCTTTCCCATGATGTGACACAGACCAGGTGTTATTTTAAGATTTAAAACAACATACACAGCAACTTCAGCTCAGCTATGTTTTCCCTCTGAAAACAGACAAATAGCACTTGCCACTTGCCATCAACAGGATGTGTACTATTACAAACTGCGATGAATGACATTTGTTTTATTTTGCTGATGTAATGGTCTGCAGGGTGACAGTCACTGCTCTTGTCCAGCGGCTCAGGACACATCTCACTCCCATCCACAGAACTCATATCATACGTTCAGGCCTGGACTAGTACTGAACAAGTTTCAGGCAGATTTGACCAAGTAAACAGAAGTTAATGCAACTTCCTGTGTTTTGGCAAAACATTGACCGTTGCTGTGCCACACGGTTTGATGATACGTCAAGATCTTCACATTGTAACATTACAATGGTCCTCAGGCCTTTCTGACCAGATTTGAGTAAGATCTTGTCAACCTACTTAGAGGAGCACATTAAAGTCTAAAACATGTCATTTCCTGTTGCCAGTAGGTGGCGCTATGACTACTGTGGAATATTGTCATGTAGATGTGTTCAGGGCGGGAGTGTCATCAAACATGAGGAGTTTGGTGCAGATCAAATCATTTATACTAAAGTTATAACAATTTCGTGTTTCATGGCGAGACATGAATATTACACGGCATGGCCACACACCAAAATTTACTTTTGTGGCAAGATTGGGCATCCGTCAGACACCAGCTGGACACAGGAGGCGCCGGCCGAGCAATCTCGTGTTTCATGGCGAGGCACCAAAATTCCACGGCATGGCCATGCCCTCCAAAATTCACATTGTGGCGAGACTGGGCCCCCGTCAGACGCCAGCCAGACACAGGAGGCGCCAGCCGAGCTGCGACCGTCTTGGTGATGGTCCTGTTGACCATCATCAATCATTCACTTCAGACTGGCGTTTTCCCTTCTGCTTTTAAGACAGCCGTAGTTAAGCCACTCTTGAAGAGGAACAATTTGGACGCATCATTACCAGAGAACTACCGACCTGTTTCCAACTTGCCATTTTTAATTAAGATTTTACTTGTTTTTAACCAGTTAAATGATTTTATGACCTCGACAAACACTGCTGAAATATATCAATCTGGTTTTAGAAAATAACACAGCACAGAGACAGCATTAGTGAAAACTGTCAATGACATCAGGTCAAACATGGACACAAAAATGCCGCCTGTCTTAGTGCTTTTAGATTTGAGTGCAGCATTTGACAAAGTAGATCATACCATTCTTTTAAACAGACTCTGTAATTTAATTGGCATCTGTGGCAATATTTTTAAGTGGTTCAAATCATATCTCACGGACAGGAAATTCTTTGTCAGCATGGGTGAACACACATCTAGTTTTTATCAAATGACATGTGGTGTTCCCCAGGGGTCAATTTTAGGTCCAACCCTTTTTAACATATACATGCTACCACTTGGAAATGTCATCAGGAGGGATGGTATCGACTTTCACAGCTATGCAGATGACACACAACTTTACATCGCCGTGTCTCCTGATGACACGGGACCACTTGATGTCCTTTTTAACTGTAACTTTCAGACATTAAAACTTTCTACAGCTCAACCAGGACAAAACTCAGGACAAAAATCTTACTGTAATATTTGATGCAGAACTATTTTTAAAAGCAAACTTAAGACCCACCTTTTTAGTCTGGCTTTTAACTACATGTCTAATTTTATCCATTTTTAGGTACAAATTTATCTTCTGTGTTTCCTCTTTTCATTTCCTTTTAATTCAAGATGGTGTTTCCTCAGTACTTAGTTCATCATGATGTAACATGAGTACTGATTGTGTGGGTTTGTGTGATCTTGTGTGTGGGCGGGGTGGGGGGGTTATTTTCTTTATCAATGATTGTAAAGCACTTTGTGCTACATTTCTTTTTGTATGAAAAGTGCTATACAAATAAAGTTATTATTATTAAATTTTTCCTGCCTTCCACGTCATTATTTCATCTTTGTCTTCTATAATTACATGAAATATATCAGCTGATATTCTTTGAACAGCATATATACATTAAAACATTTTTTGATCCCTCCAAAGTGGAAATGACAAGTAATGGAGGCATCATATTTTACTTTATTGTCCCAGATGATCAGTTATCAAATCAATTATTTTCAGAAATGGTTAATAATCCTGTGTTTCATAGTATTAAAAAATAGGCTACCTGTGACAGCTGCTGAAAGAATCAAGAGGCCCAAAAGATTCTTGAGTGAGACGTTCGATTCCATGTTAGTGACGACAATCTGCAGCACAGATCAACTGAAAGATTAGAAAATGTAGGTCAGTAGACTGGAATGATGAGAAAACATGTCTAAAAAGATGGATGAAACTGTGGGAAAAACTCTGTTGAATGAGGCCTAGTCTATGAGAAGAGGTTTAGATGATGGTAGTTTGAGTAGCCGTCATTCATTACTTCCCCTTGTTCAACATTTTGCAAAAATCACTATGATGCACTGATTGTCAGCAAAGTATTTCATCATTGTTTTTATAGTGCCAGAGTTCATCTCACAGTTTCCTGTTTGAAATTTTAAACGGTCATTCCTCCACATGGATGCATGAATACACTCTGTCATAAACAACTTTTCATAAAAATGAACCACCAGAACAACAGCACACAAATAATCAGGGTGACAATGCAGCACAAGTCAGTTCAGCATAAACCAGTGTATTGATGGACGATGAAAAAACACATTTAACCAGAGAGACAGAAGAGAAAAGAGAGAAAGTCATTTTCAATCAAGTCCAAAACAAATATTTTCTTAAACTCTTCAGAGTTCAACATAAAAGCACAACTTTTCAGGTCTTCAGCAGTAAACAGCAAAAAGAACTCCGTTTGTTCAGTTCAGTATCTCAAAATTTGATCTGAGTAAACCCTCTTCACCGAAACAAATCAGATTAGGATCTGTGGGAAAGTTTTATTGGTTCAGTTTAGTAAAGAGTCAAAAGAGTAAATCAACTCGCCAGAGTTAATTAGAGATCTGTGGACAGGTGTCAGTTGTTTGGTCCATCCTCACACAGAAAATCAAACACCAGAGGTTTGTGAGAGAAGAAAATAAACGGAAAAAGGGGAAATGAAGACCTGCCGTTCGCCAACTCACCTGACATGCAGGGAGATTATTGATCAGCTGGTTCTGGAGATATTTGGTGTTTCCAGATGACTCACGTGGCGTTTTTCCCACGCCGTCTTTCAGACACCATCACTTCCCTTTTACCTCCATTATTAAGGAAGAGATGTTGGTCAACGGTCAGTGATTGGTTGTCAGGATGGACAGGTGACAGGGGGTGTGGTTCATTAATGAAACTTAATTAATTTTCCAGGGACAGTATATATTATTAAACATTACCATAAATATATCCGAATTAGCCAAAAGGCTAGTTTTTATTGACCAAATGTAAAGTTGGCAACCTGAAATTGATATGAAAATTAAGAAAGAAGTAAATTAATTAATCTGCCTGATAATCAGGGACAGGTCACTTTGAAATGTGGACGATGCTTAAAAAGGCCTTTGTGTCACATAACAAACTCAATACCAGCAAATTTACAGAAGCATTATGAAGAAATGAAAAGAAAAGATGGATAAGAAAATGTTTATAATTCATAGAAATTTCATGAACTCATTAACTGATTTTTTTTTTATTTTAGTAATATTTTATTCTCCTTTATTTATTTATTTATTTATTTATTTATGTATTTATTTAATGTCTTTATCATTCTGTTGTATTATTTATTCTTTATTATTCTTTTTCACTTGTAAATCTTTTATTTACATATTTCAGGGCCCAGTAATAATAAGGCCCATAACTAGTTCTAAACTAAAACACTGTTTTAAATTGTTTTAATTCAAAATGACTTGCACAGTTTTAGTTTTATTTTACAATATTCATATTTACCTTGTTGTGGATCATTAGATGGAGGATTCGAGCTGCTCCAGGACGTCCAGGTTTAACTTGTGCTCACTGCTGTTTGTGAGGGAACATGGACTGTTTGTAAAATCTAAATCAGGGGTGGACAAACTTTTTCCCTTCAAGAGCCAAAACTGAAACTTACTGTTGGGCCATGAGCCAAAAGCACACATCCAATGTGTTGTATAGTTACGATACAAAATGATACTAAGATCCCAAGTTCCTTTAACTTTCTGTGCAAAAAGTCGCCCCATCCCTCCACTCAGACTATGAAAAATAATTAATAATAAAGGATCCTATTTAAAGAGTTTTTTAGATTATTTTGGGAGCTTTTGCCTCTATTGGATAAGGCAGGTGAAGGAAAGGTGAGAGAGACAAAGGAGATAACAGACAAAAATAAAACAGCATTAATAACCATTTATATATTCTTTCTTAATTAAAGAAACATCTGGTGGGCCGAATCAAACATTATGGTGGGCCAACTTTGGTCCGGGGCGCCAGATGAGTCTGTTTTTTACTTTCAGTAACTGGATGGTTTGAGACAATTTGTTTTAGAGGCATTTTTCATTCTCACTTATGTAAAGTGCCTCTAATTTGTGTGTTACTTCAGTGCAAGAGTAATGTACTTAGTTACATTTCACCACTGAAAAAAGCATAACATCTAAGTACTTGGTTTGTTTAAGTGAACCCAACTCAAGTACACTGAGTTTGGCAGCTTTTTAGACCTCAAAGTACAAGTAACTTATTTAAAATGAACAGTAAAAACTTTGACATTTTTGTATAGTACAGTAAGCAGTCATTGTCAACATAAAAGTCAAACTAAAAAGAGATTTGTGTGTATATATGATTATATTTTGACCAGTAGTGCTAACACAATGACAAAGCAACTTTTCATTTTGGTGGCGTTGGACAATTAAATGACACAGTAACTTGGTTCTGAAGCATGGATGAAACATTTTGGGTGAGTTACTGCCTTTTGCAGATGTGCAATATACTGCAGATGTGATGTGATGTGAAACAGTTGTGACAGTTGTGCTTAAAGTTTGGGGAATGTTAAGACTGCTTCTAAAAATGAGCCAAAGCAACTGAGAAAAACTGTAAAACTAAGATGATAAAATACGTTGTGAAATAAAATGAATGGTTATCAAAGTTATTATAGATTTGAATTGGAAATATATCTTTTTTTTTCTTAAAGTTCTTACTGCTATTGCTAAGAAGGGAAAATGGGTGCTAAAAGCCAAAAAACCCAAAATAAACTTATGCTGCACATCAAAATCAAACTTTCCTCACAAGCTTTTTTTAATAGTCACTTTCTGGGAATAATTTTTCCTCATATTTGCCGCATGAAATCGTTTGTTTCCCCAAGCCATCAGTTCAAAGCCCAGTGATTGGTTCCAGGCTCACATATTTAAGAGATGAAAGTAGAGAAAGCTCTCTGTATCGAAATGCCTTGGTACACAGAGAAAGGTCAGGGAATAGATTCTTTGCTTTGAAATGTCAGCTGATTACTTTATAACAGGCAACATGAAGCTATTTGAAGGGCCTGTAAGATGAAAAAGACTTTGCAGTGTGGAGAGAGGTAAAAATATATCACTTATTCTAATCATGTTATATTGGTGCTTTATCAATAAACCATAGAAAAGCATGTTTCATTTTCAGTCTTCTTTTATATATCAGAAACATTCATATAGTAAAAATGTCTACAGTCAAATGCAGAGAGTTTGTGCTTTGCTCAAAGTTCGCACGTACAAAATCTGGAGGTGGACAGACAGAATTCAAAGAGAAAATACTGCAAGTGATTTTTCATACATTACACTCATTTCCAAATGGACCACTGTATTGCAATGCTAAAGAGCAGTGGTTCTCAACCCCTTGGGCTCCTAGAAAAAAACAACCTGAACTTCCGTTAAACAAAATCATGTTTGTTCTGGCTTTTCTGACAAGGTCAAATCTCCAGCAACACTTGTAGTATAAACTTCATGTTTCAGCTTGTGGCTAAAACATGCCGCTTTATTATCAGACTCACTGGTCAGATAATAAAGTTGTTCTTTAAACAACAACGTGTTACTGAAGTTTTGACTTCTTCGAAGTAAACGTTGTTGAAGCAGGAGTTGTGCTGGATATCCCTACTCTGGCATTCTCAAATGCATGCCATAAAAAATAATAATAGAAAAAAAATAATAACTTGTTAGGCCTCAAAAATCCTCTGAAAATTTAACTGAGAAGAAATAAAAACTGATTTAACGGTTGATTATGTATGTCAACGCTGGAGCCACAATCTGCGATGAGGTCACAAAGTAGATCTGGCATCATTTTAAGGGCTCACAAGCCAAAAGGTTTGGGAACCAGTGCTGTAAAGTACTGAAAGGTTTCATTCCAAAATGGCTTATTAAAAAGTGCTATATTGCCTCCAATTAATTAATATTTTGACATAGTACAATACCTTTAACATCCATTAACTGTTATATGAACTTAATGCAGAAATTGTATTGCATTATTTTATTTTTGTCTGCTGGATATTTCATTTTGGAATGAAAACTTATTAGATTAGTTGTTGATACAATACAAATCAATCGGTTCTATTAAATACATACAAACATATGATTAAACATACTACTAGAATAACAAAAAGAGACAATAAAACCACCCAAAGAAAGAAAATTAGTGTTGCGATAATGTCAGTCTTTTTTTCCAGAACATTTCAAAACAAAAATATTGTTTACAGTTAGTATTAAATCACTCATCTGCAGTGTTACACAGTTTGTACTGTACCAGACACAGTACATCACTGTTGTGTTTCAGAAACCATAGTGGAATGGCAAAATGGAAAACAGTAACAATTCATTAAACTTAGTGGTATTAAGGCTGCTGCACATTTTCCAAGTTATCAAACAACATTCAGTCAGTTTCAACTTGGACTTTTGGTCACTGACAAAAAACAACTTCAAAACATTTTACAGGTTGAGACAATCTGAATGTAGCTGATTCCAGTGTGACACTATGGGTTTTCTTGCATCAAAACCTGATAAAAGTGATACATAAGAGTGAATATATTGAAAATTATATGACAGGCGTTGTCCAAAAGGTGAGACATAATTATTGGAAGAAAATTTACATTTTGTTACACAGAAAGAGACAAGATGTTCCCACAGGAACACAGGATAAACGGAGAGATGCAGTAAAAGAATAAGTAGTGAAAATACATTAGTATGCATTATAACTTTGAGCATACAGGCATACAGTACCACTAGATTAAAAAAAAGCAAATGATTACAGACACTACTTTACATATTTTGATCGCTTTACAGTGCCTTGGCTTTTACTTTGGCATTTAATGATGTAGTCTTGAGTGCAGTCACAGCAAATCATTGTGTTTTTATTTAAATGAGATGAAAGGCTGGTCATTAATTATACAATAACTTCAGTCAGCTGTAGGCAAAAAGGATCAATAATGTTTCTGACAAAGATGTCCTAAACCTTGCATCATGAAACACTGTGGTTGCTCCCAAAAACTTTTCTTAAGCCTGGATTGAGGATAGTTGGCAAATGTCTCCTAACTGGGAATGCATCAAACATGCTGTACTTTACTCAATTAGAAAGAGATATGCAAGCACTATTTTATGAAAGGTCTTCCAAAAACTCACTTCAGTCCATGGTGTTAAAAAAAAAAATTCAAACTAATTATTGTAAATATCTGCATAGACTCTTCATCTTCCATAAGCCTTGACAATACTTTTCCTCAGGGCACAGAATTAGCACCAGCCTCCAGCCAAATGCTACATCTACATCGACTACATCATTATAGTTGAACGTTCCCTTGGCATTTGGTCAGTGGACAAAACAAGTTAGACTTGCACCCTGTTTCTCATACAGTGACAGTTTAAATGAGCAAATATGTTGATTTTACTCAAAATAAGCCATGGTCGATGAATCATGTGAGTTTTGGAACACTCCTCTTCACGTGAAAAGGTCGACAGCAACTGATGCCAGACTTAATTGAATTACTGAAAATCAAATCTTTATATCATATTCTCATTGTGAATTCTTTATTTAATTCGAAAACAGATTCAAATCAAATGTATTTAACTCCTCTAGCTCTGAAAAGAAGTTTTGGACTGCTGCATACTTCAGAAGGTACATGTGGGTGTGCTACAAAGATGTAGGGAAAGTAAAGCTGAAAACTTTGATCTGAGCGTGAGAGTTTATGGGAAGAAAGAGTACCATATCGTTGTCTAGTGACCGATCCGAATGAGTAAGAACTGACTTGTGCCGACTGAGGCATCTTGATGTGTCACCTCAATATTAAATGCTCTGATGTGGGCTGTGTAATATTTTTGCATTGATATAGTCATCAAGGCCACCGTCACTGAATTTGTCTCAGGATAGGAGAGTGTTCAGTTCTTGGTTATTGCATTATTCTGTGGTTATAAGTTACTGCCTGGGGTAAGTGCCCATAGACTGTTTGACAGCTTCTTCCAGTGACTTCCTGGTTACCAGTAGCCGCACCACATCCTCACTCTTCTTTGTTAGTCTTTTACGAGCCTGGTCGTGGGTCACCATGGTCATGTCCCAGCCGTTCACCTGGGAGGAGGAACAGAATTTAGTTTGAGAGAAGCTGCAGCCAAGATGAGCTCCTGCTCCTGTCTGACTGTCTAGTGTACACATGGTGCCATCTTGTGGATCTACACCAAAGCTCTACTTTACTACACACCTGCATGATTTTGTCTCCCATCCTCAGGCCTGCTTCGTCTGCCGGTCCTCCTGGTGTTATCCTGGTCACATAGATGCCCTTTGGACAACACAAACACATTTATAACCACTACAGACACTCTGAAAGCTTCAAATAAATTAATACAGAATAAAGAGATTCTGTGGTATAATGCAGTCTCTCTAGTTTGATCGTAATCCTTGGATTTTTCTTGTTTTACTATATTTACTATCAATAAGTTCTATTTAATTCAGTGGTGAGTTAATTGCCAAAACCATCAGAATATGTGTCTAGGGACATCCTCAATATTATCAATATTGAAAAAGTAACATTTTAAATTTTTATTTATTTATCTTTATTCAAATGCACAAAACACAGGTTCTGTTGCTCAGGCAGATATCATGTTTACAGATGAGGTAATGTATTAAGTTTTATTCACATTATGTTTAATCACATATGACGACTTCCCTCCTCATGACGTACTGTATCCATTGTGTCTTGTGTTAGACATTTTAACACGGAAATGTTACATATTAAAGCTTTAAATCCCTTTATGATAATGACAAGATGGCTTTAAAATATGTTTAGATTAAATAAGTCAATAAGCAATTAGAAATTCAGCTGTAGAAGACGATAGGTTTACAATTTATTCAAGCTGCCTTTCATGCATTTTCTCCTAATGCTTAAATACTTGTTTGTGTGAAGCAATAACCTAATCAAACTATGTTACTATGCAATGCTCATCAATACCTTATGCTTGTTCCCAAATTCAATATAAAATTGGAACGATTTCAATGTACCTCTTTAATCAACGAAGCATTCTTTCCTCTCTCTTGTTTTCAAAGTTGTGTTTATGATTTCCTCACAGACCGAGGCTCTGATACCGAGGAAACTGAAAGTGATCTGGTCCCTGTAGTGTTTTACAGAAGCAGTGCCCTCCATGGTTGAGGAGCAGGTTATGGTTATGTGTCACAGAGTAAGGTAGGGAAGAACACACATCGACAGGGAAACAGATTTTGACACAACACCTGTTGTCAACAATATAATCACTTGGAAACACTGAGGCTCTAAAAAGTTGTCTGTTTCCACTTTAACGGTGAAATAGAAAAGAGAAAGGCAGCAAATCATCTAATTTGAGAAGCTGGAGCCAGCACATTTTGACATGTTTGCTTGATGATGAATGACTTAACTGATTAATTGATTTTAACTGACTGATTACTTGACTGATTGCCTTGGTATTGTGCCAAACAGACTTAAAACAAGACAGAAACTCATTGTTATTTTAAGGATACAGGTTACCGGTATTGATGAGATAAGAACATCCAAACGGCTTTGTGGGAAAGCTCCGATAACTCTATTAAAACACGTTAAAAATATCTAAGAGAAAGCCTGAAAGGTCAAAAACTTAGAGGTGAATATCTAAACCTGAGGGAAAGTTGTATTCCTCTGTAAACGTCTATCGGTGCCCCACATTTGTTGGAACATTTTCCTCTCTTCAGCTCACAGTGTTTTTACACAGTCAAGAGGTAAGAAATGACTTTGTCTACACCTGAAATATTCCTTTCTATGACATAAGTGAGGCGAGTCTGGTTTGTTCCCACCTGAGGCTGCAGGTGATGTGTTCCAGCCTGCCCCTGATTTACAGCTCACCAAAATTCTGCTCTAGTGCCACTGTGTTTCAGCAGGACTGGAATGGGATCGGGAACAGAGGAGATGTCAGGTAGGATGTAAAACCACTTCATAAATTAATCCAAAATGCGCCTACAACCAATGATTATTTTCAAAGTAATTGCTGTTGACTCAGAAACTTGTCTTGTGATTCTGTTGTGGCTTTGGGTCTGCCAGACCTCTTCCTGTCAGCGTTTCCCCCAGTTTCTTTTTTTCAAGGAACTGTACTCACTGACACCTTGACTTTCTTCGCTATTTCTCTGTAGGAAAGACCTACATTTTTAAGTGTTATGATGGTCTGTCTCTTTCATTGTTCATTGCCTTTTTCTCGCCATTTTTATAGCAACACACTACTTTCTGCTGTACAATACTGTTCAAATAATGCTCATGAGGGTATGGTACCATAGTGTGTTCAAATACTACTTTTATGCAGACAGAGGGGGTTGTAAGGAATCAAGAAAAGTTGGGACACCTGTAGGAATTGGTAGCACCAACTTTCAAGGCTTGATCAACCTCCATTGCTGCAGAACATCTTTAAGTTGTTAACCCATTTCTTCTTCCCTGAAAAAGGCCTTTATGTATAATTCTGAAATGTACATTATGTTTCAGTATTGGGTAGCCTTACCATTTTTTTTTTTACCTCTGGCAGTTCACCACTTACCTTTGCACCATTTCAAGCTATTCATTGGACTTGAACTGCTTGAATTTAAATTGGGAAAAATTTAAATTTGGAAAAATTGGGGTGTTTTAAAACTTTTGACTGGTAGTGTATATTTGTCTGAATGGGAAGAACATCCAAGAACAACTTTTTATCTGTTGATTTTTTGCAATAATATAATATCTTGATAAATAAAGACAGTAATTTTGTCGCCATCACCCGTACCATTTACTGCATACAATTGCCATATGTAGCTGATGACAGACTTACTTTGTCAGTCTTGTCCTCAGAGAAGGGGTTCTGTATAGGGTCCTGGTCTATCCCTCCTCCAATGCTGAAGCCCAGGATCAGATGGTCTGCCTGTCGCAACTTCTTGATCTCAATTCGTTGCTGTTCAACAAAAAAAGAAGTTAATAAGTAAGTTTATAACTAGAGCTGCAACAATTAATAATTGATTAATGGAATATTAATCAATTATTAATGAAATTAAATAATTAGATTATAATATTTTAACTTTTATCACATTTTTTGGAAGATGGAAAAACAAGGAAAGAAATATGTTACAAGTTTGGAGAGCCATAATCTAATAATCTGACATAATCTAACATGACTCAGGCAGAAATTATGGTCACAGACAAGGTAAAGTGTTTTATTCATATTATGTTTAGTCATGTTTGCGGACTACAAGTACACAATTAAACAAGATATATAGAATAAGTCTAGCGTTTTTAGACATTTCAATTCATAAATGTTACATATAGCTTTAAATCCCTTTCTAATGATGACAAGGTGACACTGAAACATGTTTAGATTAATTAAGTCAATGAGCAATGAGAACTTAAGCTGCAGAATGTGCATGTACATATTTTACAATTATATATAACAGATGATGTGTGTAAATATTCATAAAGTGCAACAGTTTTAAAAAAAATACTGTGCAAATGCACAAGTAATGGATTGATAACCACTCACAGTGACATTCAGGAAAATGGCTGTATGCAGCACTGATTTATACACTACAGACAGATTTCAGTGTATGACACACGGTGGATTTCAGAAGCTGTTCCCTAGTAATTGAAGTCCACACTAGAACAGAGACTTCATTAGTGCGAGCCCGGCCCTTGACACTGACAAGCAGCTGCAGGCTCACTAACCAGATGGATGGATGACTCTGACAGTAGGACTCCTCACAACACTCCTCAACACAAAGGCTGCCTGTGTGTGCGATGATGAATAACCTGACATTCACTGAGTGTTGTCACTAATACAATGAAGTCTAAGGATTTCTGGAACTTTGATCACATTGAGTAAGAGTCTGTTAGTCAGTCAGGACTTGCAGGAACTACAACACATTTCTCTGTCCCAGTAAAAGGTCATATGAGCCTGACCGGAAAAAAAAATAGTCAAACTATAAATGGGAGACTACTTGTATATAAATGGGCCCTTTTTTATGTGGGCAGAGAGAAAGCTGTGTTTAATTACAATGGAGAATAAATCTTATTAGTATCAACAGGGTGAAATTTATATTAGAATCCAACCAATAAGTTGGGCATGCCATTATAATGACTGATATTAGCTTTTCACAGATAAATCTCAGTTAACAAGTAACAAGGAACTACTGTACAGAAATGTCAAAAATGTGTTTGAGGTAATTTACAGAGAGTTTTTCAACCAGGGAGCTCCGGCAAGTTTATGTGTTAACTGTGAAGTGTCCCTCAAAATACATATCTTTGTAAGAACAATTTAATTACTAAATGCAAGCAATCCTTATTGAATTTTTTGTTTATTTTGCAGGGCGGTGGCTAAGTAGAGCTTCATGTCTTGAAGTAAGAAAGTCCTGGGTTTGAATCCAGGCTGGGGCAGGGCCTTTCTGTGTGAAGCTTTCGTGTTTTCCCCATGTTTCCGTGAGGGTTCAACAGGGGCTTTAGTTTCCCTCACTGCCAAAAGTTGTGATGAGCATGATTAGTTGACTATAGGATTAAACGTTGCCACCGTCGCTAGTTGGCAACAAAAATATTAGTCAGTTAAACTATTTATCAGGATTTCAGAATAACCTCACATACTACCCATTGAACTGAAGTAATGTGTGACCACATTCAGCGCAGAGACGGACATTAACCTGCCAACAGTGTTTATCTGCAGACACTGTGATCCCGTTTGGTCTGAAAAATTTAAGCATTTAGTGAGGTGTTGTCATGTTTTAAAGGATAATGTGCATTGTTTGTATTGCACAGCAGAAAGTGCCACACATTTCAGTGGCATTTAAAGTTAGGCCATGGTGGGTCCTTACATTTTCAAAGCAGGCTCATTACTTTAGTTTTACGTACTGAATTTAAGGGGAATTATTAAGTTTTTCTTTTCTTTTTTTTAATCATTGCCTGCCACATTCCCAACATCAAGACTGATTTCAACCTAAATAGATAGGATAATAGCACATTTAGTTAGCTTTGCACAGAAACAGCTGGTAGAAATGTCCTATACAGGGCTGCTTTTTACTTTTAGTACATTTCAGTCTGTATTTTTTCACTTTTCCTGTAAAGTAAAGAAGCCATTTTGTAAAGAAGGTGAATCAGTACTTCTACTTTTACCAGTCTTTTTGTTTTTACAGTATGTGTACTATCAATTGAATAAAATATGTATGTATTTTTGCCCCCCCTGATGTTGGGTAAATTTCTCCTGTCACTGTACTTGACCAAGGTGCTGTTTTTGAGCTGGAGTTGGTCCCTGGCCACTGTACAGTGGCTGTCCACTGCTCTTTATACTAAGGATGGGTCAAATGCACAGACCAGATTTCACTATACACATTGTTTTGTGTATGATTGAAATAAATAAAGTTGATTTACTTTTACTTATTATTTACCTTATGTTATGTGTTTATGTAGAAAATACTAGCCAATAAAACTTTTTTTTGGGCTATATTAAATGCGATTACATCAATACTCAGACCCCTGCAATTGATGCAAATGTACCATGAATGGGTCAATGGTCTGATTAGAAAGTTATGAACAGGTTGACTGAAGCTTTACTTCTAATTCTGCACAGCATATTCACTCTTGAAAAAAATGTTTTATGAGAGCAACAATAGCGTTACCTGGATAAGAACAAGAACAACATGTCTGAAAACACTGACATGGTGAACAGTACACCTTCAAACCTACATTCTAATGTTTGGAATACATCTTGATTTTTTAAGAAGCAAAGACAATTGGACAAAAGTCTGGTCATATGTAAGGTTTGAAACCAACTTCAGTTTATATTAATAATTCTGAGATATTTGTTCATGCAGCATATCTTTTTGTCTAATTGTGCCCATTGGAAATACAATAAGCACAATGACAAGCACTTCTGAAATAATTCCACTTTTTTCTCTGTGCCATAAATATAACAAAAATCCTTGGGATTCCCTGGTCTTTTATGAAGTATATCTGTTTGAAGGTAAGCAATGCCACTTTTTTTATATATATATATAAATGGCATTCATTTATTTCTAAAGGAAAATAAATGTCTACACTAAACATATGTTAAGAACTGTATCAGATTGCATCGCATTAAATCTTATGGCATTGTACTGAATTAAAATGTACCGTCCCTGAATTGTATCATAGCCCATGTATCTATATATGCATAGAATCATTTTATGAGGGAGAGATGCACACCCCTTGAAATAAAACCTGACCAACATGGGATTTTTGAGACCAATACCTATGTTAGAAAGGGAAACTTCACGGATTAGAGATATTTTGGATGATAAAAGAAAATTTTGAACTGGAATAAAAACAGACCTTTTCTACATGGATTATTCACTGATATGTAAAGGTACTCAGAAGGCTGTCTTCTTAAACAATTAACTTTAACCAACACTATCAGGCTATATATTTACTTTAAAATATATAATGTTGAATCTAGCATAATTTTCTACCTGTTCTGTAAAATACCACTGCATATGGTAAACACATACACCCATCTTGATACATCTTTAATAGACCTATATCAAGCCAATATCGGGTCTTTATATGAGTTGCTAAAGCACGACTGAGAGAATCTAACAACAGTGTTGCTTCCAATTTATTTATCCTTGCATGCACTTGATACACAAACTTCAAGGGGCCTGTGACTGACAGTGGATACCACTCTGTGACATACAGTGACGAAGTTAAAATCCATGTTTTCCCAGCACTTTCCTGCTCCCCACTCCTTACACGAGTGACATCATTGCAACTCTGGCCTGGCAAAATCCCAGCTTTCCCAGTCACATCTACCACTTCTTTGACTTGATGTTAAAGATCCATTTGTAATTGTAATCCATACTGCAATTGAAGGCTACGCAAAAACAGTATAAAACTGTATTGTATACAGTATACAAACTGTATATTCTGTAACTTTGTATGAAAAGTGCACCAGGAAGACTGAGTCACATCGATGGTGACGCCCATCTGTGAGAACAGTTAACCTAGCGTTAGCTGTCAACACATTCATACATACCTCTTAATTAACAGCCAAGAATGTAATGTTAGCTATCATATATTCTGAATCCCATGTCAACGCCCCAGTTCCGGATTTAACGTTTTATTTTGTTTTGTTTTAGCTGACTAATTTTACCATTTACCTACTACTGACGTTTTTCAACATGAACGGCTGTTAAATGCTGTTATGTGGCTGCTGCTGACGAGGTCAGTGTGCTCTGTAGCTAAACAATGAACGTAATGTTACAGATAAAACAGCTGGCTAACGTTAGTGAGAGCATCATGGCTGACTAACAATACTTAATTCAGAGTTTTGTGCTGATTTTACGTTATCGGAAGCTGAAGCTGAACAATAGAGTCCCGTTGGTTTGAAACTGCCCCGCTCCCAAACTTACCACAACAGCAGTCACCGGCATTCCTGGGGTGAATTTAGACATGGTGTCGCTGGGAAGTTTAGACAAAAACCGTAGAAACTAAAGAACTGTTGTTGTAAAAGTCGCTGAAAAAAATATATTTCGGCAGTGGGATAACTTCCTAGAACACTAACTACATGAGTAACAGAAGGTAGGCTGACTCCTGGCTGGAAACGGCTCCCAGGTGACGTCACTTCGACTGCGAGCTTATCGGCTCTGCTTGTTTTGTAACGCGGTGTAGTCAAGGAGGGCGGTGTTAATCGACTGGCCGTCGCCCCGCTGACTCTGTGAAGACATGAGCTACAAATCAAACTCGCCGACGAGTTGTTGCTCCTCTAAGTGTCCCAGCACAAGGCTGGGTGTTTTCCTTAAATGGAACTGGCAAAGAATGACCGCCTAAGTGATCCTGCATAGTCCATCCGTCTACTTGACCGAATATTCTGACAGATATCTCCACACATGCAAAGTCTCGAGGCCCTTCTTTGTGTTTAATAACAAAAACACTGAGGGAGTCCTCGATGCGGAACATGGAATGGGGCGGGGTCGGATTAAAGGATGGGTTCGGTGCTGTATAACACATATAAATATATATGTATCGTATCATACGGCGCTGGTTGATGGTGTGCTGGGAGCTGTAACGCACGTGTTTGACCACTGGGTGGCACTAAACCACCGTCTTAATGTTTTTAATGACATTCTTTTCCCCAACCTTTTCGTACATCTTCAAATAACAAATAGGCAGTATCATTTTAAAAACATCTAACAATCCAAGCCGCATAAATAAAAAACTAAAACAAAATAAACAAACAAAACAAACCTGCAAGCAGGTTTTAATGGGTTCCAAACAAGCTGCAAAAAAGTGTGTATTGTCATTTTTTGTGAAATATGTAAAAAAAAATGGATGAAATAAAAATATTGTGCATACACTGCAAATTGCAGTAAGATATTAACTGTCACTACAGTCTCAGCGTATCACCAAACTGAACACAATTCAAAACACTTGATATCTACCATCTACAGAATGTCTGTGTCCATTTTGGTAGCATTTAAAAGAAAACTTGTGAAGGTACAGATGTTAATTGATTTGACCACAGGTTGCTGTGAGGTAAAGTTTTGTCACAGTTGAGCAGATGTGCTGAAGATATTTCAGTTCAGTAGGGACATACGCTGATTTTTTTAAAGTTTGGATTATGAAGAGGAAAAACTGACTAAAAACTGCACAATAAAGAGACTGTAGATTGTAAAGAAGAAGAAAAAAAATAACTGAAGACGTTAAGTGGTCAACAAGGCTGTGAATTTTCACGTGTTTTGGACACAGTAAGAAGGAGTTAAATGTCATTTTCTGTCTCCGCTAGGTAGCACTACAGAACAGCCACTAATAAGATATTATATTCCAATATATTAATTGTAGACCACACTGTGAAAATTTCACGTAAAACAGATGATGATTGTCACACAAGGATTACTTCCTGTTGCCAGAGGGTGGAGCAATGAGTGTAACTCCTGATTGGCAGGTAGATGCGATCAGGATGGGACTGTTTTCAAACCTGTGAAGTGTGGAGTTTAGAGTTTAATTTTCTGTTTGAGAGTAAACTGAACTGAACTATTTCGTCATTGTGCACCTAGTTTTGCATAGCCAGACCTCTCTCCACAGCACTCACTGTGCATGTTGTACAAACTAAATATGTTTTGAAATGTGGTTAAGTAAATATGGTAGGTTTAGGGAGAGAAAAGACTTGGTCACAGTTGTGGAAAGATCATGGTTTGGGTTTAAATGATCACTCTTGTGGGATTTTTCATGGGGCTCAGGTTCTCTTATTGGGTGTACTTCTATGTTTTGACTTTGATTTCTGGGTTGGCAGGAAAGTGGAAGTGAAGTGGAGTTTTTGTGTTACCTTATGAACTCAAGTGGATCATATGGAACTGGAGTGAACAAGTTTAGTGTTCTTTAACATGACAATTTAATTTGTTTGTTGTGGAAACTTAACTAAGGTTATTGTTTGGTAATGCTTGCATGCCTACACTTTGTGAGGTTTGATTCTGACCTTTTCACTAGTTTATACTTAGTGAAACGGCTACAATATCACATATTCACACTTACAGATATCCATGGAAATAATAGTATATGTACATATGTGCCTCACTTTAATCCTGTGACCTTAAAGACAAACTGGTACCCGGAAGCGAGTTGGAGATTTTTCTTTGAGAGATCCATTATTATTTTATTTTAGAAGAGGATTTACTCCATGTGGAAAAGGAAGTTCAACACAACACTGTTTCTGTTGTCGGAGCTGAACACAGCCATGGTCAGCAGACTACAGGTTGCCTATAACTGATCTAACAGGATGTTAGTGTCACTTCCTGTATATTCTCTCCAGGCTGCTGAAAACTGTCCAACTCGACTGCAGCTTTTTGTCTTCACCTGTGGCTGCAGCCGCCTGACCTTGTCCACTTTCCAGGCGAGGCGCAGTTCATCTAAGTAAGTAAAGGTGAGTGAAGTGAGCGAAGTGAGTGGCTTTTTGTTTTTTTTTTGTTTTTTTGTGCTTTTAGCATCATAAACTGGGTGCCATTTAGTCCCATATCTCCAAATCATAGCAACTCACACACACACACACACAAAACTCAGATGTGTATATATAGCACTACAGGCCAGAGGAAAATATATATGTTGGATTTTAGGGTGAACTGTCCCTTTAATACCAGCGCTACACCCATTGAGCGTTTAATTCAGTTTACTGCCACTAGATGGTAGTGTATAATAAAACAAGTGTTTTAATAGTTTGGTATGGAGCGCTCAGAACCATACAATCCTGACCAATGACATTTTAAAAAGTTAAACCAAGATTAATAATGTTTTTATATGGTCAAAATATAAGAAATAATTCATGAATGACTTACTTATTCAAATTATTGAAAAAAATACTTATAGAAAACAATAAGCATGTCATAACACTGTTAAATATTTTTGGCATTTTATAAGAACAATCACAGTAAAATGAGAAAAGTCTGGGAAAGAAAGGGACTGCAGCATCATAAAGGTTCGTGGTAGAATTAAAACTGGGGTCGTTGCACCACCACAGCATGCAGCCCGACACATGACATCACAGAAGCCATAACATGCAAAGATCAGAGTGAGAAGTGAAGCAAAGGAGGAAAAAGAGGAGAGGGAACAGGAGGAACTGTATAGAGCTAAAGCAGAAATTACATAAATTTTCAGTAGCCTATAGGTGAATAAAATGTGTCCCTGATTTGTTACATTCAAAATCACAGACATCTCTTGTTTTAAACTGCAGACAGGTGGTGGTGTAATGTTAATTATGTGCTGGGACACAGAGGACTGCAGAACAACTGTGGTTAGAAACCAGTGCAGATTGAAATATGATTTATTAGCTCAATCATGCACTGTAACAAAACTGGATGCTTAGTACAAATATATTATCTAATCGTAGACAGAAACGTGAAATATTATTGAGACCACAGGTTGTAGATGGTGTATAATCTCTATGAGTACAAAACAAAGCCATTCACAGTAAAAGATTAAATGGATTTCTGAGTCTAGAAGTGGTGCGCAGGTGAATTTTACTCACAAGTTCCTACCCATGAAACCAGTTTGACCAGTATCTGCATCTGCTTCTTCCAGCTTCCCTCAGCATATTGCTGATAACAGACCAACATCTGATGCTAAAGTACAGTATGTCCCCTGTATTCAAAGCAGCTGACATTATGTAATCTCTCATTTACATGTGCTGCATAAACCTTCCTCCTATTGTCTTTTTTACATGTTATTTCATTACCATAAAGCCTATAAAACATGTAACCTTTAAAAACCACACCAAGGAAGAAGCAAGTGCATAGCTTTCTTATGTAACAAAGTTTATCTGTAGTGTCTTGGTTGAATATAGTAACCAATAAATAGAACATAAAGCATTTACTTGTCACTGGCACCTAAAATCACATAAAGACAGAAGTTTAATCTATTTTATAATTTCATACTCTTTGCATAAGAGCAGCAACTGCTTTAACTTGTAGTCAGGGGCAGATGTAGAGACGTGGCTTGGATACCTTGCCATCTCACTTTTGAACAATCTAATTCAAATATATACATGAAATGTTGGTCAGAAAAGAGAAACTCCAATGTCTGAGTGCAAGTGAATGTGGCAAGATATGACGCACCGTTTAGACGCCAAGGTTTCAGGTTCACCCAGCTCAGGAATTTATCGGGAAAAGCTACACAGAGGAATTAAATATGGCCCTAACTCTATCTTAAGACCGTAATACATTAGTTTAGATTCTTTTTTAAAATAAAGTGATAGAAAGCATACATTAATACATTTACACTATTTGGAGAAATACATTAAGACTTTGAAATAAAGCAATTTACTGAATTCTAATGACACTTTTGGATATTTCTGTTAAATGCTTTACTCGTGCCACAATAATGTAACATTTTTGAAATAACACATCTTTGTCTGGTGGCTTTTCCAAATAAATATTATAGGGAATATTTCTCAAGATGCAAGCATCTGGCAGCTTAGATTCAGTTTCTAAAAGAAAGACAGATGTAGCTTGCACACTGCATATTTGCAATCTCCCAAAAACATTTCAACATTTAGGGGAATATATATTTATTGATTGGGAATAGGGGAAAAGAGCTAGCTAGCACTGCTAGAGCTATAGGCTATAAAGCAATCTCTGGGCTGGGACCAGTCACTTCCCGCAGTTTTGTCAGCATGAGGTTGCCAAGCAACCAGTTCACACATCACTCCTTCCTGCTTTGATATAGTTTGGCACATTAACCACCATAAAAATGCAAATGATATTAATGCTTTTGTTTTTGGATGAATGAGACAAACAAGTGACTATATGTTCACATTACCAGCAACACAGCTCCAGATGTGGTCAGCTATGATGTCGCCAAGCCCTGAGAAAAGTTGAGGCCAGCTCAGCTTTTGATTTGTGGTGCACAAAACCCAACACACAGTGACAAGTGTTGTACATCAGTTCCTGCCTTCATGACACCAGCTTCCATTGAAAACGATTAGTGCTCTTAAGTTTAGTTTGATAGTCTGAATATACCATAATAATGTGTTAATTAATGAGTTTAACAGGTGCAGATTTTGTTTCCCGTGCTGTTTTCCCGATCTCCAGTCTTTGTGTTGGCTGCTGGCTGCAGCTTTAGATTAATCAGAAAGACAGCAAATAAAGGTATATTGCAAAATGTAAAATTATTACCTTAATGACACAACTTTCTGACCTCAAGGTCTTTTTTAAGCAAACATTCATGAACTTTTTCAAAGATTCAATACTCAGTGTGCGGATTATCACTTCTTTTTCTTTGTCTGCTGCTTTTGTCCTGCAGCTGCACCCACTTGGGGTTGGATGTGTTCACATTGCCCAACTTCTTTACCTCAATTCAATTATATTTCAGTCAATCCACATTCACTGATCAATTAGGTCTATCAGTAGCCTGGGGCAAAAGGTGGAGGTGGAAGGTACTCCTGAGGTAACCCTCCATCGGTTGGTCTCACATCAGAGCACATGTGGGAAAACGGTGGACCACTGGAGGTTTGCTCCTCTGTGATTTCCTGGTACTCATTCTCCACACTCCCACTCCTGTGAATGGCCACTGCATTAATCTCTGTGCACATAATCTCCTGCGACACGCTTCTCCTCTTTTGGAATTTCTTCCTCAGGTTCTTTAGGTTGGTGACGACTGACGGCTTTGCTTCCTGGATCTTTGCAGGTTGGATGTTGGCGCCCAGTGGGTGTTCAGTGGCTGCAGGCGTGGAGGGACTCTCAGGTATGGAGACTGTTCTGATGCACACCTGGCTCTGCTTCAGTGGAAGAACAGAGATCCGAGCAGGGACATCAGGCCGCTGGTTGGATGAAAGGTTGTCAGGTGTGTATCGGCTTCTGGCCATTGGCACAGGCTGGAGATCATTAACACAGATTATAGACATTTGTTGGAATATATAATGACTTTTACATTTTAATGTCAAAGCCACATAAGACTTCAATCAGATCTTACTTATATATTTGATTTGTGCACAAAGATCATCAAAAGACTGAGTTATGTTCACTTCAAAACAGTGAACAAGCTGTTAGCTATTGTATCAAGAATCAAAAAATGTCATTAGTTAAAGGAACTTCTATATTTCTGAACCTTGTTTTTGTGTGTGTGTGACTAATGGGGCCAACAATTTTTGAAATTGATCCAGTACTGATGGTCCTCATCTTTCCACTGTTCAATAACTGATTTAGTCTCAATGAACCCCTAATCTATAGCCTATAAGGAGGTGAGCAGGAGAGAGGTCGGACATCAGAGAAACGGAGTGTACCATCAGGATAAATTAAGGGTTTATTGAAACAAAAATGAGAGCTGGTGACTGTTGGAACAGTGTAAAGACAAACCAAGATGTTTTTGTTGACTTTTATTTTGTTTCTGTCGAGTCTGAATGAAGATGATGATAAAAACGTAAAAATTGCATATTTTGTAAAGGGAGTCTGGTTAGTTTAGTGAGAACAATAGCACAGCTGTTTCTGGTTAAACAAAAATGAATTTGCTCCTTAAAATTATGCCTCTCTCTGTATCAGTACTTTCCATAATTTTGTCAGACACTTAACAATCTGAGTCTGTCAGTGTCAAAAACCAGCACTTTTAGTGGATGTACTTTTACAGTGGGTAGTTCACCAAAGGGAAAAAATTGTCTGCAATACTTACGTACACACAAAAAACATGGGATAATAGAGTCCAGGTTACCTGGGTAGCTACCCTTTAACAGTTTTAACAACAAACAATATCTACAACAACCTACGAAGATGGCAATTACCGTGGCTGGAAGAGGAGAGGTGGCACGTGGAAATTCCTCTTCCAAACTGGGGTAAAGTCTATTTGGTGGTCCGTTTGGAGACAGGATTGTAGAGTTCCTCAGGTTGTTTGGTCGATAAGGAAGGGCAGGTGGGATATCTTCTTGTGACACTGGCTGACTTGGGCTGGGAAGCAGGGAATTGTTTGGCAGCAAACTTGTGTTGTGGTGTCTTTGGGGAAACAGTAGTTCTGCATAGTCAGTCTTGTCATTCGAGGACTTACGTGGGATCAGACAAAGAGGGAGAGAAAACAGAACAAATTGTGATTGTTCTCTTTTTGCATGGTGCACAGGTGGCAAGCAAATAAGTAAATATTGTGGTCTGGGGATTGTAATGGTGGCTCATTTTTTCTGTAAATGCATGCACTGTAAATCCCTAAAAGCAAAAATGTGATCCTGATGAGTTTATTTTTTTCCATCATACTCCTACAATCCACAAAAACCTATGATGTATGGAGAGAGTTAAAGGAAGTTAAGGGAGCTGTATGCGGGTAGGATAATAAAACATTCGCTCACCTGTCCACAGGCAACAGTCAGTACCTCACTGAAAGGCATAATGGGAGTCCTACGATGAAAGTCCACCAGGTCCTGCAGAAACCGGTGACGCCTGTTCTCCCCTACTATGATGTAATGGCCGTCCTCCACAGCATCAATCATGAAATGTCTGCAGCGGTCCTCAGCACTGAGGGGCAAAGAAGAGTGAATGAACAGGGCAGGACTTTAAACTGTTGGACTGAGTGTGTGACTGCAAACTGTAAAATAAAACTCTTTTTAATCCTGCAAACACTCACCGGTATGAGAGCGTGTAGCCAATCCTGCTCTCGCTGACTCTGATGAGGAAGTAGCCGGGAGGCTTGGGCATCAGCAGTTCCTCTGCCATCCTGCACAAATAATTAACACACAATACAATTACCACAGACAAAGACACCTTTCACACATGCACTTTAATCTGTTAATGAACTGGTAATTTTAGGAGGTGGCTTTGCATGTGAACTGGAGCTGGAATCAGTTTGCAGGGAACACCACCGTGGGAATTTGTCATCTTCAGATTTATAGGAACCAGCTCAGCTTTCAACACAAAACAAAAGTGTTACTCACTATGCATGAACTCAATTAAACAGAATGAATAAACTGGTGGAATACACCAAGCCGTATAATAATGCACATATATCATCCATTAAGTTGTGTGTGTGTGTACACTGGGTGTGGAGGAAGCATCACTTCATTTTAAGTAGAAGTCTGCTGAAGTATTACAAGGGCAAAGTCCACCATTCTAGAGGTCACTTCACTGGTATGTCTGTGATTAATGTGCTTCGTAAGTAAATGTGTACAGTCTATGTTTAATAAAGTAAACCTGTAGATGAAAGAGTCAGTGTTCTAGTTTTGTCACCTAAAGGAAAACATGTTGAGAAAAATGTGACCCTTGTGATTCCACAGCTTTAAAGACCCAAGAGCATAAAACAAGGTAGTAGTAGTAGTAGTATCGGTCCTCAATACCTTTAAGGCATTGATTGAAATAATTCTTGGCACTGGAGCTCATTCTTAGAAACAAAATAATATTTACATGGTTCTATTGCTATCAGTATCTATTTAAGGTCATTGGTATTGGTGCTATTATTGTGATTTTTTTTAAACAATACCCAGCCCTAGACAGTAAGGAGATATCCTTGCTAATATCCATGGAATACTGAATTGTTCCAAACAATGGCTTTGAATGAAAAAACATTGTTGTCTCTCAGTGTGTTTTCAATGTTAGTGAGATTCAGTATTGTTACAAAACATCTGTGCTAATTATAAATGCAAATCAGTGCCTTTTCAAGTTTTGAAAGGTTGCATCCTCCCCCTGCCTGCCTATAACCATGGATCCTCTTTTACTGCTATATTATTTATTATATGAAATAAGCAACTAGTGACAAATTGAGTTATTTGGATTATGTGAGAAATATACACAAATCTATTTTGTAATTTACTCCAGTGTATGCTGCATGCAGCACAGCGTCTCGCCGTCTCCCCTCGCACCGCACACCTCATACAGGAGACTGACAGATTTTACTTTGCTTAGTGGGACACTGAAACCACGCAATGTAAGTTAAGCAGGTTCGGTGGGTGGTCCCCTTCAAATGAGATGTGAAATTCTACCCTTGTCAAGAACTTCCTGAAAAGTTTTTATTACTTCCTGAAAAATCGACATTTTGGAGATTCAAGATTTTTCCCTGTTAAGACTTTTTTAGACTCTTATATTGTGGCTGTATTTTATGTCTTAATTTGGTTATAGACCCTTTTTCATGGAAGTGATATGTTGTGTTATTAATCAAATTGTTATTAATTCTATAAACTATGGTCCCATTCCTTTTAGTATAGCAGAGCCTTTCCAGTGAGTCAACACACACAACAGCAGCAACCTGACTCTGTTTGACCTGAATGGAATGGAACCTTAATTAGTATCATTGATAACACCTGTGTTTACCCTACTTCTCGCAAGTGACTGCCATTAAAAAGGCCTATTGTGAAGCACTTTGTAAATGTCCACTCTGGCAAGAAGCATTGTAAATAAAGTTTTACGCTTACAGTTTTACTTGATGCTTTTCAGCCTGCCATTATGCACATAGCAGAGTTAAAGAACATGATGCAGCCTAAACATAAATGACTACACTAGAGCAATTTTATACTCGAGCAATTCACTAAAAACAATCCCTGCATGCTGGAGCACGACACTGATATGATTTTTAAAACATAGCTCTCTACATTCCTCCCTGCCTGTCTCCACCACTACAGATGGCGGACAGTGATAGACTTTGTGAACTTACTTCCTGGAAATGATCCCATGAAACCATTCTGGGACTATACCGTTCCTGATCACCGAGCGGAGCTGGGACTCTGTGAACCAGGTGATAGCTGCATGCTGTCCCTGGAACGACTGACTCCACTCCATCATCCTGGGAAACAGCTCATTTAATCCTCTGTGGGAAATTTCACTGAGCGGAAACACCTGCAAATATGTAATTTACCGCTCAAGATACATAGAGTACATACTTAACATGCAGTACAAACCAGAGAGATGTTTGAGCTGTCAGTAATTAAATTCCTGAATTTAGACTTGTGTGCCCTGCAGTTTATAGTAAAGAGAAATCCCATAATAACTTTAAAAACATAAACACAATTTACAATACAAACTGTAGTGTAGTATAATAGCATAATATTACTTTTAGCATCAGTTGTACTTATATATTACATAACAATTTAATTCTTGAAGAAACCTTTTCTTTAATTTGCTTAATTCATTAAACCTTAAAAGTAATTTGACCACTCAAGTTATTAACAATGATGCTGGTTCTGTAAACAAAACTTACCTCATAGTGCCTCAGAGATTTATAAACTTAACGTAGCTCACAGCTACTCACCTGTCTGGCAGCTCCGTGATAAAATGACACAGCAGAGCTGACTCACCTGACAACACTTGTGGGGGCGGAGGCAAAACCCACATCCTAATAAGTAACTGTTTAACAGCCACACACTTTTCGGAAGAACAGCAAGTAAAGTTGCCAAATAAGAAAGAAAATTTTTGCATAGCCTATATTTGCTTGTGTTCACCCATCTGCTGTGTAATAATTTAACTCCATACCTTCTCCTGTGTAGCCTGCATCGTAATAAGGAACTACTTTCTGTTCTAATAATATGTTGTTACGTTTGCTCTTAGGTGTGTATTGAGCTGTATGTAAGTTTCACTTCAGCAAGTGAGAAACCATAAAACCTAGCTCCATTCTCCAGTGTTTTTATTGAAACAAAAGGCCACATTTACAACATGCCTTGTAATGCAGGCAACAAATGACAGCATATTTGCATTCTATTGGAATGCAGCCTACATAGATAAGTGTGTCATAAGACCACTGGTGTATCCACATATGATTGTTTACTATATTAATCGATATAACTACAAATACAAAATATAAATGAATATAAATGAGGTCAAAGTGAAGGATTTGATTAATCAGAGAGTATCCAGCTCAGGTGAGGTGAGTCTTCAGGCTAACAAGTCAATAAGATCAGTTAACACTAACAATGTCCAGTGGATTATCCTTATATAAAGAGAAATAATTGAAACTTTCCTAACCTCTGTGCTACAAATACACTTAATATCAAAAAGACACAGGAGTGCACGCAATACTGTGGACATCTGTACAATTTAATGCAATCTAGTAGTGCTGCAACAATTTTTTGTCAGATTTACTTTGCATTTCTTGAGGGAAGCTTTGTCAGTGTGTTGATTCCTTAAAAGTTTTATTTAATTAGGGAGGTTTTGTTGAGGCTTCCCTATTGGCAAGGTTTCAGAGGTCATTTTGTTTTATTTATATTATAAATGAGGTCTTACATCTTATTAAGTTATTCCATGTTGTGCTACATAATTGATGATTGCTGGAACTTGTGATGCTTGTGAACAGACAATAAAGCGTTATCTTCTCTTAATTTAAATGGCTAATGGACTGCACTTACACTGCACTCATCTAATATGAAGTTCAGTGTTTTGCTCAAAGACAGGAGGGTGCCAGGGATCAAATAACCAACCCTGCAATGGATTATTTATCTGTAAGAAACATTTCTGTTTTCATGTATGACGTATGGAGTGACTACATAAATAATATTTGTGGGTTTTTACTGAAACAATAATTTAATAATGACCTAGTGCTGGACAAATTCGTGCATGTGTAAAAGTTCATCTGACTTCCTTGCTATTATAGTCAGAGAGGAACCTCTCACAGACAGGAACTATCTGGACAATAAAGTTCATGGTCCATTTGTGACATATTAACTATTTATAATGCATGTATTCAGAGTAATGCCTGCTAATGCTGGGGAGACACTTTAAGGAAAGTACCCACGTAGGAGGTTTTCCTCCCACATGACGATTGTTTAAATGAAAAATGCCTAACAAGTAAAGGTCAAAACATTACTGCCTCGATGGTGTTCAAAGTGGAAGTGATGAGCTCCAGTGCAAAGTGTTGTTGTGGGGTCCTTCCCCATTTACAACAAAATTACCCACATACTCAGGTGCCCTCTCCATCTTCTCTTTCTCACATGAAAACTATTTTCAAGCTGGTGCAAACAGTTTTATGAGTCAACTGCAATTAACACCTTTTGCTCAAATTCCATTTCCTCAGGCAAACAGTTTCCTTTGCTCTTCCTTCAAGCGCAACATGTAGCATTTCACTTTATCATTTTATCTATTTTCTGATCAGTATATCTATTCATATTGTAAAACCATCCTGTGAATATTCGTGCTTGTATCTAATTAAACCTAATTTCTATGCCATTATCCATTTTACAAGGCAATTTTTTTTTATTTCCTTATTTTCTTTGTGATTATCCTGTGCCATCATTCATATACGTGTAAGTTTTTTTTTCTTTTTTTTAAACCCTTGATCCTTGAGCTGCTGTAACGAGTGAATTTCCTCAGTGTGGGAACAATGAAGTTGATATCGTTTTATCTTATTGAGCAGTAAAACATTTTTCACAGCAGTAGGCCTTAACTTTCTGTTCTTTTATGTTAAAAAGTATCTTACACATATCCTTCACATTAAGTGTTGGATAACATTTTTCAGCATCACAGTGTAAGCTGCTGGAGACAGCTGACACTTGAGCATCCCGCCTGTTGGAGCTCTGGGTTGTACTGCTCTAGAAGACAGATAAAAGTACCTGCAGGCCCAGGAAATCCTGGAAAATGGGCATATTGATACTATGCTGTAGTTGGTTGGTTTGGTTGGAGATAGTAAGCAGCTTGAACGATGAACACCTTTACTTCACCTGTGAAGTAGGTAGGAGTGTATGAGGAGAATATTTTTAGTTAAGAGAGATGACAGCAGTCACCATCTCAGTGAGTTCAGAATTATGTGGCCACCTGTCCGGCATCAGTCTTCTATCACCTTTGCCCTGCTTTTGAGCCAAATGCTGAGCATTTGCATGTTACAGACCAGAAATAAATGTGCAGCACCGTACAGTGTGGCAGATTCATTTGCAACACAAAACAGCAGGCCATGGATCACCACACACAACTCCTTAGATGATATGATGAATTTATAAATTAATTTGTACAAAATCATGTTATTAAATAAATTATACATCTAGTTAACCCGCAAATAATTGAATTTGCAATAAAAAAAAGTAAAATGTTTCATGCATAAATTTATTTTTATTTCAATGAGATACCCTTTTTGAAGTGAACCTTAAATTTTCTTATATTGGCCATGTATTTAATGACTTCTCTATTCCATATTACAGCATAAAATAACTAAAGGAAATGACATACCACAAGTAGTGTAGTGACACAGATGGAGCTGAACTGTATCCTACTTAAC
Source organism: Lutjanus erythropterus (assembly GCF_056507025.1). Lineage (NCBI taxonomy): Eukaryota > Metazoa > Chordata > Actinopteri > Lutjaniformes > Lutjanidae > Lutjanus > Lutjanus erythropterus. The sequence goes on along the minus strand of NC_139323.1, from coordinate 19,925,462 downwards.
AGTTATAGTCCTACACATGCAAACTGCTGCAGCAGGGTGTCTTGACTGCAAATTGAAAACATAAATAGAAATAGCAGTAATCCAACATAAAGAAAATTATGAATTTCATTGTTCATTTTATCTTCTCAATTGCTTATTTTCTAAAAGAAATGGTTTGGTCCTCCATATATTATGATTTGTTAAGAAAAGTATGAAATCCTTTATGAAATATACATTTAGAGCGGGATTTGGATGAAAAGTATCATTAAGTTACCAGTCTCCAGTTGATTACATTTTTTGACTTAAAGTCAAATTCAACTATCAAACCTAAACAAAAACATTTTAAATAACATTCCCGGTATAATTTAACATATTTAACAGTCCACATGAATCTCCAAAAATAATAAAAGGGTGCAAATATAATGAGATGAAGAAACGTTTTTTTTTAAGAATCTCATTTTTAATAAATCATCAAAAGTACACATATCTACAAAAGGTGTAGATCAATAAGATTTATGATTACAATCATTGTAGATCTTATTTACAATTGTTGAATTATTTAATTTATTCCCCATGAAATCAGCGACAAAATCCAAATTTAGTTGAGGGAATGCTGAAGATATGCTGACATATAACTGGCAAGTTTACAACCAACAACAATTACAAATGACTCCAATCAAAAGATGAAATTAGCTCATTTTGAAGAGCAAATACAAGCCAAACTCCAGTCTGAAACCCTGCATTTTATCACCCTCAAACTGGTTTAGTCTGCGAGAACCAGTTCAACCAAAGTTGTCCAACCACGTTAACAATGATGACTTAAATCCACAGGTTTACATCAACTCAGTTACATATTCAATGACTCTTCAGCACCACTAGAAATTATTTGCCCTCACTGTAAAACATCAGAGGTGATTTTAATCAGCTTTCACTTAATTTCCTATATTCATGTCTGAAAATCTCAACCGAGCAAATTCAAGAGAATTTGGAGTGACAGCAGGAAACAAAACAGCAAGGATCCTTTGCACATTTGTAATCTCAAATAAAGCTCGTCAAGTGATGCGTGCAAAGCTTTTTGAGGTTTTCTATGCACCCAGAATGCATAGTTCAGATGGCCATGATACTGGGCCCAAACAAGGCATGGGGATATCTGGAGAGACGTCCAGATAGGAAGGAGGAGACTAAGTGGGTGTGGGGTGGGTACATCTGGGGTTCCCAAAAGCATCATAAATTAATCAAATGCTTAAAAAGCTGGAAAAATGTGAAAATCAATTAATGGGAATGTTGGAAAACGGAATGAAAAACATCTCTAAATCACAGGCCTTCTGTGTTTTTTCATTATGCTAACTCAAAAGACAAGGTTTCAGTGCTCAGATGTTTTTAGGAAGCCCAGATAGGGAAAACTTGTGCATGAATATTCTTTACTTTCAGTTAAGACTTGAAACAAACACAGTCAACAAATGTTAAGAACTTTTTTTTTTTTTTACAGAAAGAACAAAGGAAAAGTGCATTATCAATAAGAACATTAAAGGGCACTTTGTCATTTTGGTGCTATGTTTTTGTTTCTCTCCATATTAAATACTGCTACAGCACAGCACCTATCCAAGGCCCAGAAAACAGTTGTGTGCATGTTCCCCCATTGGAACTGACAACTGGAAGAAGTATGAACGCATAAAACAATGATTTCATCATCGCTGTGATTCCTCCTGTGCCACTGTATCGCCTCCAGGTGTTAGAGTTAGGTATTGCTAGTCCACCAGGCGAAGGGGATCAAATAACCGACTACCTCAAACCAATCACATCTTTCTTATCCGTGGAAACTGCAATACCTAAAATGGTGAGGTAAGCAACTACAAAAGGAATCCATGTGCCCTTACAAAAAGCATACTTGACTGCCAAGAACCCAGTCTTACTGCAACCGTGTGAATACTTAAAGGGATAGATCAGATTATCTGAAATGGGGTTGTATGAGGCACCTATCCATAGTCAGTGTATTAACTACAGTAGATGACAGTTGACACACCCTAAGTTTCTTTTCTTGACATCTAGCCTGTTCTGATGACAAAACACCATTGCCAAATATTGCTCTCGCCACTGGCTGACAAGTAATTTTACTCCACAAAACACAGGAGTTGTTGGTCTACCACTGTGTTGATCAGTTAGCTCAACTGTGTTGTGTGACTTCCACGAATGCAAACTTACTCTTTAAAACACTGTAACACAATAACACAAACAAACAAAGAGACTGAGAGAGACTGAGGCCTTAGCAGAAAGGCAACTCCTCTGCTCTGCAAAGTAGAATTACTGATTTTGCCTCTGGAGTTTGGTTGTTTTGTTGAGAGCAATATTTTGTTGGAAAAGGCAGTCTGACAGCAAGGTAAAGCAGTGAAAATATTCTATATATAGCGTGCACTTGCACTGATATTGATTATTTTTAGCTGGGTCTTTTCTGAATAGCTACAACACATTTTGCTGCTGAGCCCATCCACGGCAATACATTGCTTAGCTTCCCACACCAGTCCTCCTGCTGCTTCTCCAAACAGAGGTGTGTCGACCACCAGCTACTATAGATAATACACTGACAATCGTTCCTCACACAACCCCTCTTCAAAATATCTGAACTATCCCTTAAAGATGGACCAAAATCTGGGCCCCACATACGCATTAGATTGCACATTAAATTGTTCACAAGAGAAATGGAATGTTTCAGTGAAGAAATGAACAGAAAGACACTTGTAGAAAGTTGGACAGAAGAACTGTAAACCCGACTGTTGATACGATGTGTAAAATGCTCTGGCACTACTGTTTCATATGTGGAATCATAATCAATGATATATATTTACATGCTGCATTTACCTTATGTGGATATATAAAAGTCTAGGTCACCCAGTCCATTGTAAATGTTGTATAATCATTCAAAAAGAAAAACAGCACTCAGCTGGGATTGTACTCTCTTCAACTTAGAAACATAGGTTGCATTATTCAGTATATTCAAAATAAGGAAGCCCATTGACACAGTAAACCTGTTCAGGAAGTATAATTTGGGCTGCCCTTAGTGATAAAGGTCGAATAAATAAGACTTCACCAAGCAACAGAGACAACTGGTGAAAGAAAAACATTGTGAGTAGTAATGGGTTGATCATTTCTAGAGACAATCTTTAGAAGTCAGTAAAACCTAAGGAATCAAGTGAAACTGTCCATCTCATGAGCAACTGTAAAAAAGAAAGATTTAGCATGTAACAGAGGCCACAGTAGTTAGATTCACAGGTGTCAAGGGAAGACTGGTAAACCGAGGGAGCGATACACGTTCGTTTTTCCTACTAGATAAGCACAGGACAATCAGAAAGAGGAAGACAGGTGAAGGAAGATAAAAGAGAGATCAGAGTGTGCTCTGTCCAGTTCTGTCCAGTGGGGGACACAGTTAAGGCGATGGTGGATGCCGACGCTTCCGTCTCCTCACAGCAGCGTGCAGCGGAAGAAACTGCTCTTCTTGGGCGGTTCTGTAATCTTTACTCCTTGACTGCTGCCCTGTGGGTTGTTGCCCTCCTAAAATACACACGGATGAGAAAGAACATTCAAATATGAGACTCACAAAAATAGCAGCACATGACACAACACAGACGCTGCACACTGTGTCCCAGCAATTTAAGTGTCCACTCTTCTACGTTCTTACCAGTTTCTTGTCCATTTTTGCTTTGATGTCTCTGGCGAGGGTTAAGAAGGCCTGCAGACAAAAACAGATAAACAAATGAAGCAGCACATTAATGTGAGCACTCTGGATGGAAACGGTGGCGTCGGACAAGGATGATGGTGGGTTTAATTTATATAAGCAAACTGGAGAAAAAAAAACTTCATGCCTTCTTTAACGCATTGATTCCACTGGGCACCAGGCATCTGAAGTGTGGTTTTGATTTGCACTCCATGCGGCTTCATACCCCACCAGGACTCATCTGGTCATTTTTTGGGGTCATTTTTCCTTGATATTTGTGCTTCTACCATTGGTAAGTAGGCTATGCTATGGTTTATTTTTTTGTCTGTTTTTATGATCAGGAGTTTGCATAGGATGTTTTCTTTTGAAAACTGACTGGATACTCCATGTCGGTCCTTTGTCGGAGCTGCTTCTGAAACAATGGCCATCAGCCAGCAAGGCCATAAAAAAGTGTAGTCTCACGTTATGCAGTATGTGTTAGTGGGAACAACATAGCATATTCAATATAATTGCTATGTTTTATAAGAAGTACCCCTGAGGAAGACTTAGTGTAAACCTGAAGATAGTTTTCAGCGATTGAGGATCCTTTCTGTAGACAAAAATCACAATAAGAAGACACATTTTTCCACTACTTTGGTTTAAAAAAAGAAACGTATGTAATACTTATTACAGGGCAGTGGATTTCTTAAAGGAATAGTTGACAACAATTAGGTTGTCCCCATCAGAGACTCAGGGAAGTTGCTGGCCAAGAGTAGTCTTACAAATTACCCCGCCCCCAATGAAACTGCAGCTTGTCTTTTTGCACTTGGATTTTTGTATGGATTAAACAAATGAGATGTAATACGTTAATTAGTGAGCTTTAGAAGTGCAGCAAGTTGTATTTTGTTACCTTTGGACACAGCCAGGCTTTCACCCAGCTTCCAGTCACTATGCTAAGCTGAGCCAAGAGGCTGCTGGACAAACTCTGCTGTGATTACTACAAGAAGATGTTGTAGTAATGTTACATAAACAGGTACTTTTTTTTTTCTGTGTGGCAGCAAATACAACATGCTGGATTTCAGTAAATATTACACTGAAAAAACCTAAGCTTGACACACTTTATAGCTGAGTAAAGGAACATAGCTAGCCCTCAGCAACAACCTGGGGAAACACTGAAAACACAAATATGATGATATGGTCATCTTCTAATATTTATTTCTATGACTTCACCCCAATTTTTGTTGTTCACAATGCAGCATTAACAGGAAAGAAGTGGAGAGCGCCCCTTTGGCATGTTGATAGTGGGCTTACAAAATCCTCTTGGATTTTAATGTGGCAAAACGCAGGACGAGTACCCAGCAACATCAATGGAATAAGCAAATTTTATAAAAAACATCAAACTATTCCTTGAAACTCTGTGACAAAGATTCTTGATGTGCAAGTTGTCTTGGATGACTTGTAATAGACAATACATTAATGATCCTCAGAACCTTTCAAAGGTACAAAATTTGCCACTTCTAGCAATAATTTCTTCAACTATGAATGAATAATAACAGAAAAAGTGGGAACTCACATTCTCCACGTTGATGTTCGCCTTTGCACTGGTCTCCATGAATTTGATACCGTACTCCAGCGCCAACTGACAGCAGGAGAAAACAAACAGTGTCGGTATCAGTACTCCGGCATCATGAGATTCTATTGTACTTTTCTACTCAAGTTCTTGCTACATGCTTTGTCAAATTCATCACCTTCTCTCCTCTGTCTTTGGACACCTGTCGCTTGTCATTGACATCACATTTGTTCCCAAGGACCATTCTTTCCACATCTGCTGAAGCATGCTGTGGAGGGGGAAGGTTTGCAACATAAACACACAGGAAATTCATCATCAATAAAGATTGTTTAGAGTTGTACATACTACACAGCTCTTTATAAAAGATCAATGCCAAAAGAAAATGCACAAAAATCCATGCAGGACAGGTGGATACCATTTCTACAGGCAGAGACAAACACACACCTAGACACACTTACTAATAAAAAATATTTTACCTCTTCTATATTTCGTATCCAGTTCTTGATGTTGTCAAAGGACTTCTCATTGGTAATGTCATACACTAACATGATGCCCTGGAGAGTTCACAGAGAAAAAGATGTAAGAAAATGGAGACAGACAACAATGAAGTCAGTCCTTACTTATTCTCATTATTTCATAGAGGAAGACATGTCTAATGTGATTTTCCAGAGTCCATGTCAATAATTATTAGGCATGGACCACATGATTTTGCAACCTCAACTAAAAGTTTCACACTTCAATCAGGGTTTGTGAATTAAAATATGCTAACACAGGCATGCAGTTAGACTTGAACTAAAGGAGAGGCTGACAAAAATACCACAACGATGCACAGAGCATACCTCTGATTTCAACAACAATGCTGGGTGTGGTTCTGGTAAAGGTTTATGCTGCAGTGTAAACACCTGAGATGACCACCACTTCATACATTCATATCCCAGAGATTATCTATACTATTGCATGAAATGTGAGACTGACGATGCAACTTACCATGGCTCCTCTGTAGTAGGCTGTTGTGATGGTCCTGAACCTTTCCTGTCCTGCTGTATCCCTACAGAGAAAACTTTTTTAAACTTAACCTTGCACAATGTAGTCAAAGTGATTTCATGGAAAACATTTTGGGAAATCAACTTAATAAAATGTAATAACATGTCTTGCTGACAGAAAATTTTAAGAGCATCAATATCAATTCCACAACAAAGGGCCTAGAAGTGAATGGAAACAGCTAGCCTCTGCAACAAGTGAAAAAAAACATAATCAACTCCTTGACTGTTTTACTTTCCCATTGTCTGTTGTTATACTGCAAATTAGTCACCACTGCATCCAAGAGTCAGCTGGGTTTTGTTGAAAAATTGCAGAAACAGCCACTTTGAGGACACTAAGGACAGGACTTGTGAGATACTTCATGCAGACACTGGGCACAGCTGTTGTTTGCCATAACATAGCTCCAAAGCTAACTGCTCTTTAAACCACGAATTCTAATTTTTTCCATCTACAGGTATTAAAGACATATAAGGTTAAGAGAACTAGAATACAACTTTGCTTTGACAGTGCTAGGCTAAATGTTTCCCCCCTGGTTCCAATCTTTGTGTAAGACTGAATATATTATAAGCTCCCTCCGTATTGAGAATACAGATATAAAGCAGATGTTGATCTTTGCCATTTAAGCTTTGGTAAGACAACAACTCAGCAAATTCCCTCTAAATTTAATTTACTATAGGAGAACCTACTGAAGATATGTGGTAAGACCAGATATCATCCACATTTGTAGTTATTTATCTTATAGTTACTAAAAAATTAGAAATTTTGTTGGCACTTTATATACGCTGAACTAATACAACTAGTCTGCAATAAACCCTACTTTATTGGAGAACTATTGTACTGCATTAGTTTTAAGGTGTTTTCACACCAGCCTTGTTTAATCCAGTTGAACTGAACTCTAGAGCATTTACCCCCTTGTGGCAGTTTGTTTATGTTGGTGTGAACGCTGCACTCAAACTGGTGCGGACCAAATAACCGCTCTCTGGTCTGCCTCGAGGGTGTCTCGGACTGCTGTCAAATCAACTCTGGAGCGATTCATTTCTGGTGTGAACACCAATTGAACCGATCACTGAAATGTACCATTATGTGTCATTTCACTGGTTAAAAAACGTTTTCTCTTCCTGTTTTGGTGACTGGTGAACTAGTAGTGTGTTTGCTACCAAACTGTGCACTGGATGCATAAAAACCTGCACTCAAGGCAAAGTGAGCAATCTAGCATTATTAAATCAATCAGTACCTGCAGTCTTCTATGTGCCGCCCTCTAAAGTCTGCTGACATGCACTCCAGATCATCACCAACAAACAGAACCTGACAGCGCTTCATGATTAACAATATCCAGGTAGAAACTGTTGTCTTCTTACCCACTGACTGTATGACCAACAATCAAACTGTATTTCCACCACATGACTTGTGTTTACAATTTCTGGACAGTTTGAGTTTTGCCTTTATCCGCACATTGGTTAGATGTAACTTACTGAATAAACTGGAAACTGAGTAAGCTTACTTGTCATGCATCTCTGAATCTAGAGTTGCAATGATTATTCTATTAACCAATAACTGAATTAACAACTATTTTAATAATTAATTAACTGATTTGAGTATGGAAAAAAAGTTCTCTGAAAGCTTCTTAAATGTGAATAGTTTTTGTTTCCATACCAAAACAACTAAATAATAGACAGCTTTAGCTGTAATAAAAACAATCATTGAGCATTTTTCACTTTTTTTTGACATTTTATAGATTTTATATTAACAATTAATCGTAATGATTAAATATTAGCTATCTCAGGTAGCTGGTCTTTACTAGAATATAGTAACTGCCTTATAAACTCAGCAGTCAGTTAATTAGATGCACCCAGCTAATACAAGCAGTCTGCAAAAAACCGTAATTTATTAAATGAATACTGTATTACATCAGTTTTAGCTGGGTGTAATTTTAGCTAGATGTAGCTAATAAACAGGAAACCGGCTGTATCTATCATTAAACTGTGAAGTGAAAGCATTTATGTATGATTATCTTACCATATCTGTAGCTTGATCTTCTTTCCATCTAATTCTATTGTTCTGATCTTGAAGTCAATACCTGAAGAAAAACAAAAGTCACAGAATTGATCCAACTTAAGTACATCTATCACCTGGCACCAAAACTGACTCAGCATCCTATTAATAGTAGCCTTAATGTTGAATTTTGGAAGCCCAGAGTGGTTTACAAGATCATTAATACTTTGTGTAACGTTGGCTAACAGAGTGCGAAGTACAGGCAGCTGATTATATGAAAAATGACACTGCCAACTAGCTCAGTGACAGCTTTGTAGCCTGTTAGCTCAGCTTCACATTATTGATACAGCAAATATCTAGTGTTACAGATTGGGTGTGGTGCCCACCCTTACAGCACACAAAACAGGGGCTTTCCAAGTACGGCACCAATTTAAAATATCATTGACGGTGGTGTAAAAGACCCTCTAAGGAGCCGGTTGTGCTGCTTCCTGACTAGCCACTACAAGATGAATGCTAGCCAGAAAAGTTAGCAACAGATTAGCATGACGGGTTGGGCTGCCCCTGTTCCACTTTTCGGCAGAGGCAATACTTATAAAAACGACTTTTACTCACCTATAGTGGAGATAAACGTTGAGTTGAAGGCGTCCTCTGAAAATCTGAATAGCACACAGGTCTTCCCGACGCCTGAATCGCCGATTAAAAGTAGTTTAAACAAGTAATCGTAAGTCTTCGCCATGTTATTAGTTAGCTTACTACTGCGGATATCCCGCCCGCCCGCTGCTCAGACAGAGACGTCACTGCTGGGAGCTGCCGTTAGGTCGAATCAACTGTCACTCTGCTCTGTCGTCGTGGCTCAGGAAGTCCGCTGTTAGCCCGCTGGGTGTGCTCGATTTACTGTTTGTGGTCAACCGGGGTGAGGTATTCGTTAATTGATGGTTTGAAAAAGCCAACACTTCCTTCATAAGTGCATCGTGTCAAAATGGATGTTCGAGGTTGACTGATATTATGGGCCCGATATTGGGCAGCACACACAACTATATTGATCAGCGTACAGTATCCAATATGTGCAAATACGATATATTTTAACAGAAAATAATGCAAGCTAGGCAGTTTTATGTATGATCTTTTTGCTTAATGCAAGTATAATATGTACCCATATTGCTCTATTTGTGTTTTTATTTGTAGTCATTTATAATTTCTTAATTAATTTCCCTGATATTATTTTTGGACAATGATTTTTATTGTTAAACTGTAAAATATCTTGCCTCCTTTGCATATCTTTGTCAAAAGTGTCAACCACTTTTGAGGGATCATTGAAAAAATGTGTTTGTGTACATTCCATACTCTGTAACCAGAGTATTGATGAGTGCCGACATTTAAATTTTGATATAATTTATTATCACAGGGCTGCAGCATCTCTCCTCTCTGCGTCAATGCAGCTCCTCCATACAGACACGTACAGTACAGACACACACACACAGAGGAGGTCAGTGATTCTCTGACCCTGTCTGTGTCTGATCTGTTGACTTTCTTCATCAGCAGGATGTTTTTAAAGCCAAATAGCCAAAACCTAACTCGCATTCCGGGTTTTCCCCTACATGTTAATCCACCCCAGATTCAGTTTTCACAGCAGCAGAGAAGCTGCGTGTGGAGGAGACTGTTGTTAATGACGGAGTTTATTACAGTAGAAACTAACGTGATGGTTAATGACATCGACACCAACCAGATGCACAACTGTATAAGCATTAAACAACTGTATAAGGAGGCCTATACATAAAACAAGAGAGTCTGTGTTTCTCTGTGAGAAACTTTCAGACCTTCTTACAGCAGAGTGAACAGGTGAGGGAGGAGAGGAGGGCAGACCGATCACTAATCAATCACTGATACCGTCGTCCTCTTGGACTGATTTAAAAAATAAAAAGGGTCGTGTCTAGAAGGGAAACCTAGACCCGCGAAAGATCGCGCGAGTTTGATAATTTTAGAAGAAATGACGGGCGCAACTCTCGCGAGTTGTGCAAATAAAGAGTTACCTTCTAGACACGACCGAAAAAAGGTGCGCAGCTCAAAAACATTGATCACTAACCTGTTGTGATGGGAAAAAAAATACTCAGATTCTTTAAGTAAAAGCAGTATTTCTTTAAGTTAATACCACGATGTAAAAATACCTAATTACAATTTAAATTATTATTATATTATAAAGTTATTGTTTACTTTTTTGAAAAAGCAACATTTTTATTGCTTTTGTTGTACTTTAATGGAATTCTTATTGGTATTTTTATGATTACGAAATACAGACCTGCAAACACATAAGAGGAGAAAAAGGTGGCATGTTGGTAAACCAGTCCCCTGTCCCCTGAAGGTCTGGGAGCGTCTGTCCTGCTCCAGAAGAAAAATGTTGTGATTTTAACATGTTAACAAAACATCCTGGTGACTGTTTCAGTCAGAAGAGTTAGTTCCATCTTTTGTTTGTGGTTTCTGCAGACATTACTACCTTTGTACTTGAAAAAAAAAAGTAGCAAGTAAAGTAAAAAGAGTATTTTTACTTTAGCAATTTATAGTTGTTCATTTAATAGACCTGTCTTATCTTCTCTTTTGTATATTCTTAAATAAAGCAAAACTAATGTAATAGAAAGAAAATGCAGAACACACGATATTTCTTATCTGATTACTCGATTAATCGCAGAATAATGATAGAATATGCTTTAATTTTACTGGTCCAGCCCACTTGAGATCAAATTGGGCTGTTTGTGGCCCCTGAACTAAAATGAATTTGACACCCCTGATCTAATTGAAAAAACGCTGTACAATAGTAGGAACACTTAATTACAGATTCATACTTGTTTTGACTCTTGTTTTGTGCTTTTAACGAAAGTAGTAACATTATGAAACGAGCACAGACCAGTTCGGCCACTACAATTATCTGTTGCTCCTCCCCTTCAGACACAGACCCCGCCTTCTCACTCTCTTCCGGTACTAAATGATAAACATTCATCCAAGCAACAACAAAGTGCAGCTGATTCACAGAGAGACGCATTTGAATCTTGCCCTCGCACTAAATCTTACTTGTATTGGACGAAAAACCTGGGAGATTTGAGGAAAAATGCCTGTAAGTGAAAATATTTTTTATTGCTAATATTCTCTTCTGTTTAGAAATATTAGAACAGCTGTGATTGACAGAAAGCTGCTCCAGTCTGTTAACTTATGATTGTTGATTGATAAACATGATATTATATGGAAACAGACTGAGTAAGATTATTATTCAGCTGATACATGGGTTGTACAGCGTGAGTTTGCCAAATTGTGTCAATAAATAATAATTTGTGTTCAGTAAACAGGCAATCAGTATCTGTCAGGAGTGATGCTTGGGCTTGTCTGGACATGTCTGTGTACCTGCTCTGTGATGCAATTCATTAATCAGACTGTAGGGGGCGTTAGAGTATAATGAAAACATTCAACAAACCACCTCGTCTTTCAATTAATAAGGGGAATAAAGAAATGAATAAAATAAAATCACACAATGTTAATTTAATCATTTAAAATTATAATTGTAATCATGCTCCGATCTTTGTCGCATAGGATCTGATGCACCCCACTTTTACAAAGGAGAGGACAAAACACAAGAAGAAGAGGCTGGTGCAGAGTCCTAACTCCTACTTCATGGATGTTAAATGCGTAGGTAAGTACAGCACCACACGCCTCATTTTGCTCAGTGGTGGTTTGATGCATTTTATTGACCGATTTATATGTTTTAAAGTGAAATATTTTCATTTATCTGTAATTATTTCCGCAGGCTGCTACAGGATCACCACCATCTTCAGCCACGCTCAGACTGTGGTTCCCTGTTCAGGCTGCTCTTTAATCCTCTGTCAGCCACGAGGGGGCAAATGCAGATTAACTGCAGGTGAGAAAAATGTCACAAAGCGATATTTTAACGTGGTTTCTGTTTGTTCACTCTGGTGTGAAAGTGAAATGATATTTTAGAGCTACAACAATTAATCAATTATTGACTTAAAATAATTTGTCAACAATTTGATTATGAATTAATCATTTTGAGTAATTTTTTAAAAGTAAAAAAAGTCGAAATAATTTGACTTCAGCTTCTCAAATGTGAATATTTTCTGGTTTCTTTAGTCCTCTGTGACTGTAAATTGAATATCTTTGGGTTGTGGGCAAAAACATTTTTGGGCCAAACAACATATCAGTTAATAGTAAAAAATACTTTACTGATGAATCAATAATGAAAATAATTATCAGTTGTAGCCTTAGGATATGATCAAATAAAAGTTTGTTTAAAAAGTGTGAAAGGTTTGAATTGCATCCTTCCAGAGTTACCATAATTTAGTATTTTCCATTATTTATTTATTTTTTATTTTTATTTTCTCTTCAGTTTAGTTTTATCTCTTTTTTAATTTTATATGGTGGATATTTGTCAGGGGCAAGATTTAATAAGTTCAGAATAGGCATTACAATACGAACACAATACAGTCATAAAGACATCCTAGGATCACTAAACATATGCACAAATGCCTCCTCATGTTTGTAATATTGAAATATTTGACCAAATTGACAAATACCAAAACAAAACACATTTCATGTATGTGTTTGTCTTATTTTAGTTACTTTTTTAAGTACACAATTTTGTGTTTTTTTGCTCTGAAGTACAGTTTTTTAAATTTGTTGTTTAAATTTTTTAATACCTAGTTTATGATACATATGCTAAAATAATCATGAATCCTTTTTGATGTTTCGCCAGTGACAAGATGTTGAAATTTTTGATTTTTGTCTGTCTAGGCTGTGCCTTCAGAAGAAAACATTCCTGAGCTGAAATCTGCAAAAACACCCATGACCAGCAGCAGAATGTACCATGGATAGATGAGTCTGAGCCTCACACTCCATGAAATTAAATGTGGCACGTCCTCAGTGGAGAAACAACCTCTATCTTTACAGGATCTTGATCATCTGTTGGGAAATTTCCTCCTCCCTTTGGGGTTTCATGGAATATACAAGGTTTCCACATGTCCATAAAATGTCTAAAATCTGATTTTGATGGTTGTTAACAATTGAATGATGAAGTTACATTAGTTTTATAAAGTTAGATTTAACTAGTTAGCTTATAAATGTGGTTGTGTGGGAAAACTGTATTGATCACGCTTATTTACAAAGAAAACCAACATTGAACCAATGAACACCAATGGAACCTGTTTGTGTACTTTTTTGTTAGTATGGACAATTAAGTAAGTCTTAAAGTACATTCACAATCATCTTAAAACATTTTGAATCTAACTTGTTGAAACCTGCAGAAACCCTGAACAGAGCAGGGAAGGAGCTCTGCAAGGCGAGGATATGCAGACATTCATCTAAACTCAGACTGAACTGTATGTATATCAGATTGATATGATGAAGTAGTTGTTGTTCACTATGTAAAACATGTTTCATGATCATCAAAATGCACAAAAACTCTCACGAGTCATGATTTCTGTAAAACATTTATTAGGTTGACATAGAGGGGGGGGTGGTGGTGAATGAAATATTTCAAAAAATGGTCTCGAGCATGTGTGAGGTGCTTTTCATGGCCCTGGCATGAGATGAAACCATGACGACCATCACAAACAAAAATAAAACAATTTAAGAATTTATTGTCTGTGTTATGTGTGTTCTTTGGTCTTGAGAGTTCCCCTGGCAAAAAGAAGTGGTGTAATTGAAACAAAACAAAAACAAAAAACCCAAAAGAAATACAATTTCTCACATACCTAACATTATTCTACTATATACAATAAGTATCCATGATTGATAAAACTTTACTGAGCTTCCAGTGGTTTGGGGTTCAGCTCGCTCATTTTCTACAATATAATGTAAGTCTAGTTAATATTGGCTACATTATGGCATATTGTTGGCATTGATGCAGAATATGTCAAAGGTCAGGTCAGGTAGTACAGCTCGCATGTGCACACTCCCAGATTCTGCACAGATTCCCACACCAAAGAAGTAAAAAATGTCAATGCACGCATAAATATTCTGTGCATCTTCATCATGGAGGCCTCAGGATGATTGGGGATTGGCAGAAAAGGCATTACTTCGAGGAAGTCAAGAGTGATTGACCTGTTTTTTTTAATCAATGAAACCTTTCCATAAGGTCACCTGTACATTCCACCATCATGCTGTTTAAAAACATACTGATTTAGGAGGATACACATGAGCTGAATGCCTTGTAGCCTCTCAAAGAGGTACAGAATGAGCTGAGAAACAAAACTTCATATCACCACTGGGTGGCTCTTCGGAGCCACACTAATGTAGACTGAGCGAATCCAATACCATCTGTAGCATATGTATTAAAATAATCAGACAGTTTTAATGTATGTGCACATAAAATGTAAAATTGAGCCGCTTTAAGTGGTTCAGTGACCAAATCTGAGGTTTCTTTGGGTGTATTAAATGCCAGTTCTTTCTAAATAAAGTGGTCAAAAATCATTTATGGGGAGAATTTCTGTAATCACAGCTGAAGATAAAAAAAAAAAAAAAAAGCGATGCAGTCAAAAAGACTTCCCATCTTAAAAAAAAAAAAAAAAAGAAACAAAGTTGTGCCTTAGAAAAAAAAAAAAAACATCAAGGGACAAGCATTAAGTTAATCCCCCTTCACATGGGGAATAAAGATTTTACAGCTCGAAATGTGGAATGAACATTGAAGGAATGTTACATGACGATCTCCTCCTCTCCAGTTTCCTCTCCTTTGTGTGTTTATAAGCTGTTTAGTTCCAGCAGGGTCTGGTCCAGGACTTGATGCATGCCCAGATTCTCCTCTTTGGCATGTGATAGTTTGTCTGGATAGAAGAAGAAGAAAAGAGACACGGTGAAGCGTTGACCGTCAGCAAATAACACTGCTCATGTCACGCCGATATATTCTCCTTTATAATAGCGACCTTTGCAGAACAGCACAGGGCACTGTTACTGGACAGATGTTTTGCATATAACTATTTTGGTTAAGTTGTGCATCATGCAAAAAAATTCAACCACACCACAGTGCCTTTCAAGGATAAACTGCTGACTGTTATTCTCTGTCTGAAGACTGTTAGCAGATTATATTGTGCCCTTTATATAGGACTTGTGTGCTTAACTGTTGGGTCATTTCTTGTGTTAGATGCTAACTTTTATAAATAGGGTTCATATATGTGCACACTTTATGGACATGCGTGAGTGTCTTAAAGGGTCAAAAGTGAACTGTATTAATTCACACCAAAACCAGAGTAAATCTCTCACCTTGTCTCACATACACTTGCTGATAATTAGATGTAAAACGTACATTAACAACAAATTTCAGCGGAGCAAACTGTTGGTTATCCAATCACAAAAAGGCAGATGCTATTTGCACCCAGGTGGAATAGCCAGTGTGGCTAGTTACACTGGTGTGAATATAGCCTAGCATGGCAGGAACTGTAAATAATAAAAATGAAAAACTATAAATAATAAGTTAACATCTTTTAATTTCACACTACTTACTAGTTTCCTGGATGGGAATCAAAGTCTGCTGTGCTAGGAGAGAGAGTCCTGTGCTAACCCAGTCTCTACAGCAACCTTTAATCTACAGGAAATTTGTCACTCTTTATAGCTAAACTCATGAGGTCAGTTGTAAATAGCTCAATAGTTGCTGTGCACCTAGTCTCGCCAGGGTGCAAATAGACACTCACTCAAAATCAGGGAATGCATGGCAATAAACACTGTAGCTGCAGCAAATGTTTTACCCCGATATACAGCTTGTAACAATCAAGAACAGAAAGACAGAAAGCTGTGAAGTAGGAAAGAAGAAGATTTTTTAATTATTTTCTGCATAGTAAGATGAGTGGAAGGCACATGTGATCCACAGAGAGAAGATGGAGAGTCCAGATAGTCAAGACACAAGACAGAAAAAGGGGAAGCCAAAGGCAGAGAAAGACAGAGAGCATCTACAGAGATGTCATGTCATTGAGGGCATGGTCCAGCTCCTCGCTAATGGCCTTGTACTTCAGCTTCTGAGCATACAATTCATCTGGAGGTCAGAGGTCGACAGGAAGTGCAGGCAGGTGCCAAGGGCAGCAGCGACACAAACAAGCCAAAAGCAGGATAAGAATGAGAGAGAGAGATGGAGGCAAAGAGCAGAGGGAGGAAGGAGAAGACAAAAAAATAGGTCAGGCTTTTTAAAGATGCAGAAATGCTTGGAAGAAAGAATGATGCATATCTAATTCTGCTTGCAGCTCTTTAGCTGGGTGAGCTTTGAGCATTCAAAGCCTGTCCTGAATGCCTTGTGAAATTGCACCAATAATTCTATAAACTGAGCTGCCTGTGGTTTGACAACTAAATAATGCTGACCTAAAAACATGAGGACATTCTGTCCTCTCTGCAGTGTGGCTGACATGGAGAAGCTGTCCTTCAGAAACAAGGGTCTTTTCTTAGCTCATACTGTAGGTGAGGAGTTTCCATACATTTGGCAGAGGAACTGACTTTCTTTTCCACAGAAAATATTTCCAGTGTTGCAGAAATAGGACACTCCCTCTGGGGTCTGTGTCAAACTGAATGGAATTGTGCATGTGTGCATTAAGATGGATTAGGATTAGAGTTTGCCTGTGACCTACAGGAAACTCCACTAAACTGTCTGCTTTTGGTTCATCAACACGTATCCTGCATGCTCAGGTTCAGATCACTGGTTGTTCATTTAAAGCCAGTCATGCTAGGGCCTGACTGAATGGACTTTGCTTGCGTGTTGTGTTAAAAATAATGTATATTCTGATGCAAAGTGGTGCATTATAACATTATGATATGCGAGTGGTACTGTTCTCATACCTTCCAGGTCATCAATGGACTTTTCCAGTTTGGCCACTGTCCTCTCTGCAAACTCTGCACGGGTCTCAGCCTGACAGAAACACAGACGCAGCATGTCACAAGGTGAGAAACAAGCTACAAGGCAGTGATTTCAACATACAAGACTAGAATACAGTGAGTTTTCAAAAGCTTTTCTTAGTGTGTGATGAAAACGTGAAAGGGAGTATGGAAGCTGATGTGCAACAAAGGCCCCTGGCCAGATTCCATGACCATGACCCAATTGTTATCCCTCTGTTTTTTTAGTATCACAGAAGTGACTGTTCCTGATTTGTTTCACTTTTAAAACAGTATGTGTTCAATCAGTGTACACTAGTGCCACCAGAGAGAGCATCTGGGGGGTAAAATCTTCCTTTATGCTGTGGGATCACTAGACTCAGGATCTCACCTCCTTCAGTTTGTCAGTCAGAACTTTGATCTCCTCCTCGTACTTGTCTTCTTTTTCTGAGTACTGTTGACAGAGACAGAGAAATAGTATTACCTAATCTGTGGCAGAATACAAACACATGGTACACATGCTTTTACCTACAAATAAAACGCAACGTGAACACACACACACAAACAAACAAACACTCTATTAACTAAGTATTGTAAGTGCACTCCCTCTGAGGAGTGATGTGTAAGAGGGGAGGCAGCGGCACAAAAGAGAAAGGCGATGTGCTGGCCCGGCCCAGCCTGGGATTGAGCTGTGCTGTGATGCCAACCGTGGCAGGCCTGACTGAACAAAGCAAAGGCATGTGTTGCTGAAGCGGAGTGGTCATGTGGTAAGCCTGGCATGCCGTCATACTGCCTGTCTGTGCCTGGGGAGGAATGTCATGTAGCAAACAGGAAGAATACGCTGCAGGTCTCTACTGGCTGCTGCTTCGTGTTTACTGAAACACCATTAACCCTGCATTTGCCAAAAGCAGCCGCAAGGGCTAATTTGTCATGTGGTGGATAAGTAAACATATTAACACAGTGGTATAACAAAAGAGTTCAGGTATTGCATTCTTGATATATTCAGGTTTTATTCTAAACAACCTGAGGGCAAAATAAATGGCTGCGTTGTAAGTAGGACCTGAAGATACACAATTACAACGGAGGCAGTTTGAAACAATACTTTGGTATTGTGGGATCCCTCCCTACTCACTCAAATTACTGTCCAGTGAGCCATGAGAGCAGCGCAAATGACAGGATACAGGCAAGAGGAGATGAGTATGTGCTGGCTGCCAGGCCGGGTGTTCAGTATATATACTGTTGTTTATGTTTAGGTTGTGTGTTTATGAAAAAGGACGAAAGCAACTTCACAAACCATCGGTCAGCTTTGCCATAATATGAGCCAATATGGTTAGAAAATAACTTTTTTCACCATTGAAGCATTTTGAATAGACGCATTCACTTTTGGACAAAAACGCTGTCAACTTTGTAAACAAGTGGTTTTACTCACAGTTTGTGGATAGCTTTACACATCGTCCCGACACAATGCTTCTTTTCAACATTACTGGATAAAAAACTACTGTATGCTGCATTTTCCCAGTGTGGAAAAACTCCACTGATCTGGCACTTCAAAAAGAGTATTATTTACAGTGTTAGAAGTTTAACTACAGTGTGCAGTAGTTTGTGAGTAGTTTAACTACATGTAAATCTTAGTAGCTTTTTCAGTAGTTAACTACTTTGGGTTATGTTATATGTTATAATATAACATTCTAATATCACAACAATACTACACATTACTATACATATTATTTATATTATTTTTATATGTTTATCTTTGTAACATACACTCATTATATTATTATTCTGTTCCATATGCTCCAATTATACAGCTTTTATATTTGTGCAATTATCCTGTGCAATATATATGTTAATATACGTTCATTGTGTAACCATCCTGTGCTGTTATATTTATTTATTCTATCCTGTGAATGTCCTGCTAGTATCTTGTACAACCCAATCTGTATAATTATCCATTTCACAAGGCAATATTTTAATACACTTTTACACACAATTATCCTTATATCTATACAAGGGGAAGGTGTATATAATGATAATAGTTTCTTCATTATCTATTTTCTTTGTATATTTATTTATCACTTGCTCTTTTTCTACATCTATTTGTGACTCCCCAGAGGAGAATCAATCAAGTTTATCATATCTTGTGTAGTTATAGTAGGTATAAATCAGCTGTGGTTTACTTTTTGAAAGTAGTTTTAGTTTGACAAGCTAATATTTTGTAGAGTAGTTAAGATGTCCTCATTGTGATGTAGTTTGTAGAGTAGTTAAGTAAACTAGAGTTTTTTTTCGTAGTTTCCCCAACACTGATTATTTATATAAATATGTAAGTATACTTTACACATGTTGCAGAGTCCAGTCTGCACAGCACTCAAATTCCTCTCAGTGACTCTCACCTTCTCAGACTGGGCTTCTAAGGACTTCAGGTTGTTGGTCACATTTTTCAGCTCCTCCTCCAGGTCACTGGCTTTACTGTGAACAACAAGACCAACATATGTGAGGTTTGTCAGATTACGAGCAGTGGTCTGTTGATATACGGTACGGTATGGTCAGAATAATTTAAACAAAAGACAGAGATGCTAGGGTGCACACTTGCAGTTTAATGCCACTCGACGGGAAGACAGACTTTATTTGTAAAGGACATAAGGATGTACTTTTTTACCAAAACATCCTTCATTCATGTTCATTTCTTTTGGCTGGATAATTATGAAAAAGTGCACTGTAATGAAATGTTTGAAAGTAGCAACTGTAGTTTGGGTGTCCATGAGGGTTGGGCACTTTGTGTGAATGACCCAAAAATAAAACAAATCGATAAATCAATCACTGACAGGTGAGGGCATGTGTGTATGTGTGCTTGTGTTTGTGTGCTCACTAGTTTTACCATTCTGAGAGCTCAGCCCTCTCCTCAGCTCTCTCCAGCTCTCCCTCCAGGATCACCAGCTTACGAGCCACCTGGGACAAAAAAACATCAGAACTTTAGGAGGGAGATTTTGGGACTCGACGCTCAACAGAATCCAAAATACTTGCTGTTTTGCTCCAAAACAGCTCTAGCTGTCAAAGTCTCACCTCCTCATATTTACGGTCGGCCTCCTCTGCGATGTGTTTGGCCTCCTTCAGCTGCATCTCTTGAATCTCCATCTTCTCCTCATCCTTCATCGCTCGGTTCTCGATCACCTTCATTCCTCTGATCAGACGGGACACAGTTAAATAAGCCTTTAAATTATCTGGTGTTGCAATGACATTCACTTTGACACAAAGGCGACTGCATCTAAAGAATATCAAGGTTGAATCTCGTCTAATATAATCTGACCTCTCGCTCTCATCTGCGGCCTTCTCAGCCTCCTCCAGTTTCTGCAGTGCCGTGGCCAGCCTCTCCTGAGCTCGGTCCAACTCCTCCTCCACCAGCTGGATCCTACGGTTCAGAGCTGCTACATCACCCTCCGCCTGAGAGGAAAAAAAAAGAGGAAAGAGAAATTTAATCATTCATACATTCAACTATAAATCATACAAGCTGGTCTCCCTTCCCCCTCTTCACCATATAAACCAGAAAGAGAAGACGCACAGAGGACAACAAGGGGACAGAGAAGTTCACAGCTCAACTGCTTTGTAATTTAATTTAATTTGATTCAATTAAATATGTTTTATGGCTTGTTATTGTAAGCTCTTGTTGAAAATGGAATAAGAGAAAAATAAGACAGAGGTCAAAGTTTAGTTTCTAGGAATCCGAAGGTCAAAAAAGAAAATGCGTTGTTGTTTTGTGTCCCATTTCCCAGACCACTGCCACATACTTAATGATAACTTTCATCCTAAGTTACAAGAATCTCTGTATATAAAGACTTTTCACCTTCTCTTTCTGCCATAGTGACACCTTATGTGTTTATGTAAAAGAAATATGCAAAGACTAAACTCAAATGTTATTGTTGTATTGGGAAAACAGTGACAAAGTGTTTTTGTTAACATTTTTTTATTGACGGCAAAGACATGCCCATAAAATGAGTTTCAATATTACATTCCCATACGTCATCCATTTATGTTTGTCTGAAATGCCTTGTTTTGAGGTTTATAACAAATACGTGGGAAAATAAAAACAAAAATAATGAAAACTAATGACATATTTATAAAAAAGTTTCTTAAAAAAAAAAATCTCTGCCTGTATTTCTGTGCTCAGGATGCTTTACCAACCCAAATCATCTGTATTTAACACCCTGACGATGAGGCACAATAATTAAAAAAGAATCGTTCTGGTGCCTTTATGAAAAGTTCAGACAAATCATAGTAATTCTACCTTCAAGTGTTAACAAAGAAACTGTGCATCTGCTTTTGAACGCCGGTGGATCAAGGCGGCCATGTTGGAGGAGAGGCAGCTACAAAAACATTTGCTGTAGTGCCTCTAAAAGGACTCTTATTCTGAAAGTACCTCTGATAAATATGTATATAATCAACTGAATGTAACCATGGTGCCATGACTATAGGGAGATATTCTGTCTTATCACTAAGTGCTGTCTGTGTTCTTTACATCCATCCAAGCACATGCAAATTCTCCTACATCCACATGAAGACGTCTGAGTGCAAGTGAACTAAAATACATCCTCTTTCATCTGTGCTATGAGTTAGTGAGATACTGTAATCTGTTCTTTGCGCTCTCTTGGGCCACTCATGTTTCACAAATCAATAGCTGAGTCCAGCTGATGAATAATAAGTGAAATGGAGACAGCTGGAGGTCCTTGGAGGATCTCATATAGGAGCGGGGCCTACCTGTAATGAACAGTCTCTGACCAAACACAACCACTAACTGCTGAGTCTGATCCTTTTTAATATCTGAAGATCACAGGACTTTAGTTTTGAATGAAACATTTACAAAAACTCAATTTCCGGTGCCTGTGAATGCAGAACTGGGCCAAGCAGGGTGGACAAATGGGCTTCTTCTCATCTGCCCTTGGTAAACAAAGGCAGAGAGAGGAAAAAGAAAGCAAACAGACAACTATACAGGCATTTCCTCTCTGTTGGTCGGGGAGTTTATCCAACCACCACCTCCTAGAGAGACACTTTCAGCGAGTTCTCATACAAAAGTTACCACAAAGAGACTGTCCACTGTTAAAATGTGCGTTTACAACCAGGCAGCTCAAACAGCACTTTATAACTGCACTTTCGAACCGTTGCAATGCTGAACTATTCATTCAAACCCAGAGCACTCACACAAGTTTACTCCCTGCTCCTAAAATGAAGCACAGCTGGGGTTTTCTTAGACAAACAGACATTATTCTGTGCTTGGTTGCAGGGCAGCAGTTAGTAGGTCAGTGACTCATTAGCCAGTCACTCAGTCCAGAAGTCAGTCTGCCAGTCAGACTAACAGTCAAAGTGTCGGCAATTCAGTTTACAGGCAGGTGAGTCATGCTGTCGCTCATGGGCTGGGATAAAATCATTTAGAGAGACAAAAGAGAAGCGCTTGGCAACAGGGGCGTATTTAGACATTCTGCAGCCTAAGGCAAACACGGGCATGGAGCCCTCGACATCCCTTGTTCTCCTACTTTTTTAATCCATGAATAGATAGTTAGTCATAAAAATAAACTTTTATTTATGCTGGAGTGCTGAGGATGAATTTGAGAGTTTCATAGCCACAGGAAAGACGCTGTTCTGAAATCTGAAGGCAGAGGATACTTCTGTATCTCTTGCCAGACATTTGTTACCTTTGCCTCATCTTTCACCAGTCAGCACAACAGCTGCAACAATTAATCAGATACGAATTACTTATTAAATTAATCATCAACTATTTTCATAATTGATTAATCCATTTGAAAGAAAGAAAAATAAAGCAAAAATTCTCTGATTTCAGCTTCCTAAATGTGAGTATATTTTTTTTGTTTCTTTAGCCCTTTATGATAGTAGACTCAATATCTTTTGGTTTTGGGCAAAACAAGACATTTAAGGATGTCATCTTGGTCTTAAGAAAACACTGAATGACCTGATGACTAGTTTCTGAGATTTTATAGACCAAACAACCACTCGATGAATCAAGAAAATAATCAACAGATTAATCAACAAAAATAACTGTTAGCTGCTGCCCTAGTCTAGGAGTTCCCCAACTGTTTCATGCCAAAAAACCCCACAACAGATTCACATTTTTTCAAGAAATCCCCTCTGAAAATGTTGTTTTCTTATTTTTAGGTTTGAAGATGAACTAGGATCACTATAAATTATACTGCTTGTGATAAGAGCTTAAATATTCTCTTCCCCCTTTTGCTTTAGACCCCTTACAAGCCACTCAAGGACCCCTTCTGTTACCCGAACCCCAGTTTGAAAACCAATGGTTTAGTCAATAAAATGTGGAGAAAAAAAAAGCAGTGAAAAATGCTAATGCTAAAAATGCTAATCGCTGCAGCTGTAAAGGAAACACTGCATAGAGAAGAAGAAGGAGCTCAGAAAGCTCAGTGGAAAAAGAGTTATTCAGTCTGTTTGTGCCGAGAATAAATAGACATCCATCCAGTTTATTCTTCCATTCTGTCATAGACTCAATATTTCAGGAAATGAAAGCATGGTTTCCTGCTCGCTGGCAGCTGGCACAGGCCTCTGTTTTAATTTTTAAGATTTTCTCCCTCTCGTCTGCATGTCATCTTAGACTGCTGACTTGCCAGTCAGTCTTTCCACCTCTCTTTTCTCTCCCTTCCTTGGTTCTTTCTCGTCCTCTCCCAGGTCCTGCCCTACTGCACCCAGAGCTGCCAGGGGAGGCCGCTGATATGAAGCAGGAAATGTCTGCCGCACTAGCGTGGACATGAGTTAAAGCAGCCAGCAGTTGATAGAGGAAAACCGAACCCAACAAGGAATGAATGAAAAGTCATAAATCGGTCGGAGCATCTTGAAATCTCATCAGCCATGTCCTTCACACAGGTCTGCATCTGTCGACACTATATCTGGCCAGTGAGAAACAGTGAACAGAATTAAACTGGAGCCTGAAATAACAGATATTGTTACTTCCTCAGTCCTGAGTGGAGCAATGTGCTGTGAAGAATACTGTCTGCACACAAACAAACATGCTATTCATGAGCTTAGGTCAACTACGCTGCCACATCAGATGCTGTAATGCACTTACAGACACACACATACACTCTGCAAACATGCAAACAGTCACTCTCATTCTGTCAATCTGTGCCTCGCTCAAACAAACATCATTACCAGCTAGCAACCAGCCAGTTATAGGTGTGTTGTCAAGCAACACGCAAACACAAAACCAGTGTCTGACCTAACGCCACTATAGTGTGGTTGTACATCTATGCATGCAATTGAAAGTGTTCAACCTGGCGTCTAGTCTGTCATCAGATTTTCACAATCATGGAGGGGAGGGGGGAATCCCCCATACACAGAGACAGCCTTGTGTCAAGTAAAACAGCTTATGCGTGTACAGCACATACTCTCATGCCTCTAATTCACTCAGCCATGACCAGAGAAGAGAAGAGCTTTTCCTGTAAATCCTGAAGGTGCTGTTCAAAATATCCTCTCTTCTGTAGCTCAAGAAAATCATTTAACTAACGCTTAAACAACAACAACGCAAGTTCTTTGAAAAGTATTTTCAGCTTTTGCACAAAAAAGACAATGGTGGTTGAAATCTTGAGGTAAAGGTGACAAGAACTGAGAGCAACAAACCTTTACTACAAGAATAGATACTAACGTCACTTTACAAATGAGGATCTTGAAAAAAGTGACAGGAAGTCAGCTGCCCAACATCCTTTCATTTCCTCCCTTTGATTGTTCTTTCTTTCAGGGCTGGTATTCTCTCGGTATCTGGGCCATGCCTCTTCCTTTAGCACCCACTTTGCATTCTTTGGCTGCCAGGGACGCACACCGCCTTATATGGTAAAACAAACTATGGGGAATGTTTGTGGTGGAGTATCAGGAAGATTGCGGCAGCCAATACACATGCACACAGCTCCACACACACACACACATATATATGTAAAAGATACAAGGCAACAAGTGGCTGCCCTGTTATCAAGGTAGCTTAATATATAACACCAGTGCTTTCTAAGGTGTGAGTTGTATTTCAGTAACTGTGGCGATTTAGCAGCTTCCCCAAACCAGTTGTTGCTTTGTTAAAGGACATTCAGGCTTAGTGGAAGTAAGATTTCTACAGGAATATTTTGCGTTTGAGTTAGATGAGAAGATCAATACCACTCTCATGTCTATGCAGGAAATTTGAAGCTACAGCTGGCAGCCAGTTAGCTTAGCTTAGCACCAAGACTCTAATCGATCTGTTACATCTTGTTTATTTAGTCGGTAAAAACTGAACTGAAAAACTACACTTTGTGGGTTTTAACAGGGGTTTTGTGCTGGACTATTTCTTGGAACCTTGGTGCTATCAGCCCACTTTTCCACCAGTTTTGAGTGGATCATTGAAATCAAATATGTCATCAACAGGGGGTATTGACAATACACAACAGCCTGTAGAATATGACACGCCCACTTTTGTTCCAAAGAAAAACTTGCTATTTTTGGTTCCAGCTGGGAACTAACTTTTCAGGTTCCAAGCCAATTAGTTTAGATATGCTCAGAATGCTTGAACCAGTATAGAATCGGTTCTACGTTGGTGGTTAGTTAAGCTAACCAGCTGCTGGCTGTAGCTTTATATTTAACGTACAGACATAACAGTGGTATCAGTCTTCTCAGCTACAGCTCAGCACAAAAAAGCAAGAAAAGCAGTAAGTGTATTTCCCAAAATGTCAAACTTTCCCTCACAGGGTGCAACTGAGGATTATTTTCATTGTTGATTAATCTGTTGATCATTTTCTTGATTGATCAACTCACTGTTTGGTCTTTAAAATGTAGGAAAACAGTGAAAAATGTTGATCAGTGTTTCCCTAAGCCCAAGGTCATGTCTTCAACTGTCTTGTTTTGTCCACAACATCAACATTCATGTTTACTGTCACAGAGATCCAAAGCTGCTTTTAGCTGCCCGGCTTTGCTCAGCAGCCTTAGTAAATGACACAAACCACAATATGTTGGAACACAGCACGATATTGGGCTTTTCAGTTCACCTCTCTGTCACTGCTTGACTATATTTTGTCCACTCGCCTCTCTACGTGGTAAACAGTTTCCAGCCTGACTTGAAGATACAGCACAGTTCTACTGGGAGTGATTTAAGAAATACCTGAGTGTATTAGAGACAGGATCAAGGACAAGTGAAAGAGGAATCTAATTATTGGCTGATTCCAGGGCAGTGGGCTAATGAGCTGCACAATGCTGTTGGGTTTCAGGGGAAGTTATTCCTGACTCTACTGCTGCTCACTACTCTCGGTGTGAACGTGTTCCTGTGTGTGAGTATGTAATCTTTTCCCATAAAGATCTGACATGCAAAGACAGCTGCATACAGTATAAGGCAGCCTGTCATGATATGTAAAAGAAGGCCATTAAAGACAAGCGGCACAATGATCCCTCTCTGTCATGCAAAATGTCATTTGATCCCTATTTTTCTATAGTATGTATTCAGACTTTCACTCAGGTTTGAGCCTCTCATCCAGGCACCACCGCAAAAAATAAACCATTTGCAGAAAGATCCATCAGGAATCCAAGAAATGTACTTGGAAACCAGCTGTTTAGAGGACTTGACAGGTTTAAGACCATTGTTTTATTTTCTTGGTTTTGTTGGGATTTACATAAATCAGCATTTGTCTGTAATTATGTGGTCTAAACAGATAAAGAGAAGGCAATTTAACTATAAACAGTAGTAGCAGTTTATTTCAGCAATAAAACTGTTAATGTGTTTTTTCCAGGTTAAATTAATCCCATTTACACTCTGCAGTACTAGCACCGGCATGTTCAGCTGCTGCTTTGACAAAAAGATCATAACAAGCAGCTCACTGAACCTTACATGCATACTTAAATAAAAAAGACTTGCTCAATGTGGATTTGAAATGATCCAAACACTAATTTATGCTATAAATGCTGCACACAACACTATAATTTCCACCCTCAAAATGTTACCTAATGACATTACAGCAGAATTAGCTTTGCTAGCACAGACTGTGCAACTATATTCTACCTCTTGCCTGACTGGAACCCGCAACCTTGGCCTACATAAGCAGCTCAGCCACAAGCCACTAACATGGGAGTTTTCCCCAGAATGCCAACGCAGCCCAAAAGTATCAACATGTGGCAGTTATATTTGGAAAGTTGAGCTATTCCCAGGGAGAAAGTCCAAAGAAAACAGCGAAACCAGGAAGTAATTCTTTCCACAGAGTCTGCTGGAGACTGCTGGAGGCCCAGGAGAAAACCTTCAAACCAATGACTGACCACACTGAGCAGTAAACAGATGATACCTCAGGTTCATTTTGATAAACCGATGAGACGAGGGAAGTTGTGTTTAAGATAAGCATTATTTCTTAATGACTTCCTGCAAATTAGCTTTCAGTATGAGATATAAGTGGTGTAAAATGTGCACAGCTGACATGTATGTAGAAAACAACTCCAGTTTGTCGACTGACTCCTGAGTAAATGTCATTATGCTGCAGTAGATACAGACAATTCTATATATAGACACAGATCATTTGAAATTGATATACTCTTAAGAAATAAAAGTTTTTACTTAAAATACACATCAAAACTTGTCTCATTAGTATTTAAATGTTTGATTCAATAATATTCCTGAAAAATAGACACATAAAGCTCATTAGAATAATGATAATAGTTGCATATTTTTAAGTTAGTCTAATTTCCACCTTATTTGATAGACTCTATGTCAGATGCCTGATAAGAAAAATACACCTTAAATTCAAAAGGAGCTATGATGCATATTATTTTAGTCACTAATCACTGTCAACCCTTCACTGAACTGGAGAATCAGTATTTTGACTTAAAACTTAAACTTGTTATGACATGGAGTTATTTCATCACTGGAGTCATACGGAGGTAAGATGATCATTGGCAGTGTGTTTTTGCATCAGTGGGGAGCACGGAAAATATTTTTTGTCATTTTTCCGTCGACTGAAATGAATTACAGACATTCTGAAATGTTGGTTTAAGCAATTTCTTTCTCATACGTGGCTGATTAAGTCAACAGAAAGTACAAAACAGCAGAATAACACTGTTAGATGACGCATGGTGTAAAGTTAGCAGCAGCGGTGCAGACATCGCTTTTAACATGATGACACTTCAAGAAGATCTGTCTTAAGTGACTCCTACTGCCAAAAACACATGACACATGTTGATAATCCTCATATATCATGTTTGGGTGCTGACAGAAAGTAGACGGGGCGATGCTGTTGCTGCTGCAGGAGGAAGAGTGCTTCACTTCCAGCTCTTGTGCAGAACAGCTTGTCCAGCTGAGATAACTCACGTCTAGTTTGTGGAGCTTAAAGAGAGGCAAACTGATGCATCTCTGTCTAAAATACTCCCACACTTTTAATGATCGTAGCTACTCTCTGCAGCTTGTTCTCCGGGTGAGTCCATGCTCTGACCAGACACTGCAGTTCATAGTGACGCGTCAACGCACAATATGCAAATCAACATATTTTCATTATCGATGACGTCGATGAAGTTGACAAATTCCCCCAGACCTAATAATGGTACGAAGAACCCCTGACAAAATAGTTCTCAATAGATTCTCATAGATTCCAACAATCCCTGGGGGTTCTGTGGATGAACTGTTCTTAATTGGACCCCTAGTTTTACAGAGAACCATTGACTAACCCTTTCTTCAAAAAAAAATAGTTCCTTGGATTCTCAAATTCTTCTTGGTAGAACCTCAGCCCTTCAGGAAGAACCCTTTTGGAAGCCTACCTAGGTAACCCCCAGCGCCACATGAGAACTAACTTAAAGTGAACTGACAGGAGCTGATGTGGACATTTAAGATGTTTCTGAGTGTTAAACTTTGGCTGAAGTTGCACACCACTGACTGTAACATCCATTAACTGGCGTAGAAACACTCAAACTCCGTTCACCACACACACTAATCTTCCTGTTGATCAGGGCTGGAGCTCAGGGACAGGAAGTGTTGGGAGTATAAGCACAGGAAGTGCTGGACCAGAGTCGGCAGACGACATCCTGGGAGGGGCAGCCTGGGAGTGTGGGGGGTGGGTGACCTCCTTCCAAAAACTGATACCACCGTGGAGTCCAACTTCCCTTTTTATCTAGTTTTAGATATTGATCAGTGTGTCACAAACTGTATTTCTGCACGCTTTGTGGGAAAACACCAATTATCACCATGGCAACCATGTGTTGTCTGATGACAACATGGCTGGGCCACAAAAACTTGAACTACAAAAAGAGGAATAGACACTTTTAAGCTTTTCATTCAATGTTTTTACATCTTGCACTAATATTTCTGATCATTTGATTGTTCTGTAATTAACAAGTCATTATTTAGTCTCACAAATATCAAAAATAATGAAATATATCCATCACAAAGGGAAAAAAGACATCACAAATTTGCACGCATGTTATGAAAAGCAGCCAGTCTGGTTCATCTTTGTTGCTCACTCAGCTGTCAGGGTCATGTATGAAGAACAAATGATCATCTTTGGCCTTCAACCAACAAGTAAGTATGACCGCTGTGAATCACTATGCAAAATGAACAGCTCATTGGCAGTAATGGCTACATATACACATATAAACAGGTCAATTAAGTTTGTAATCTGACATGGCCTTAAAGCATTATTGAGCGCTTAAGTAACGTCTCCCGAGGCATCAAAACCACACTAGAAATAACACAAAGTAATTACTTTCATTTTTTTTGAGAGATGTGGCCAAGTGTTGTTTCTTCTGATGCCTCCACATTTTCAAACAATGATTCATTACCCCAACACGCACACCAAGATTCCTGTTTTGATCTCCGCATGCTCCCATGAAAGAGGTTTTGTGCCAAGGAATAACTCCAGGTTGTCCTAATTATTCACATATGGGACCGCACCAACCACTCTGGCACACAAACACACCACTCTGTCTGTTTCATCTCTGACAGAGATGAAACAGAAAGACTTAATCCTAAATGTAACATATCCACAAGGGCTGCAACTCTTCATTATTAATTAATCTGCTGATTATTTCCATGATTAATCGTTTAGTCTTTAAAATATCAAAAAATATTAAAAGAATCTGTAGCGACGTCTTCAAATTGCTGCTTTTTTGACCAACAGTCCAAAACACAAAGACTTCATTTACTGTCACAAATGTCAACCAGCAAATCCTTATATTTAAGAAGCTGGAACCAGCAAATGTTTGACATTTTTTCTTGAAAAATTACTGAAACAATTAACTCTTTATCAAAATAGTTGGCAACACATTTTATTTTGACTGATAATCAACTTATTGTTGCAGGTCTAACACCGACTCTGCAGATAAAAGACAATATCAACCCTTATTTTAGCATTCATAGGCAGCACAAACACATTTAATAAGACGTTTACACACAATATAATGTAGTTATAAGCAGATAAATGGAATTTTAAGTGTTTATTGATCTATTTGAGACAATATAATGATTGATAATATAACAACACAGTTGTAACTGCATAAAATATGCATAACGTTATTATTCATTGTTCAAAATTCTGTGCAAAACTTAAAAATGTCCTTATATATCTGCATATAACTACTTTATAATGTGTTATATACAACTTGTATGTTTATACACCACTCATGTATTATAAATACTGGGATTAAGCTTAAGTATTACAGTTTGTGATTAGAGCTGCAATTTAATAATTAAATGTATGACTATTATTGCTAAAGTTGCTATTATTGTTCTTCCTTAATTATGATTATTATTTGCTGGGATGATGGAATAATGAGGCCGAATGGGGATGGAGGGAGTCAAAGTTTCTTTTCGTTTGAGAAGTTACTACCATGACTACAAACTACAACTACAATTTAGCTTAAGAATCATTAGTCTTGGGGATATTTGTAGAAAAAATTAAATAAATTCTAAATTCTTTGACTTCTTTGAAGTCTCAAATGTGAATATTTTCTGGTTTCTTTGGTTCTCTAGGACTGTAAACTGTGTACCTCTGGGTCCTTGGTCTTTGGGAAACTGTGATCAACATCTTTCACCATGTTTTGACATTTTATGGACTGAAAAACTAATCGATTAATGGATAAAAATGATGATGATGATGATGACAGATTAACTGATAATGAAAATAATGTTTATTTTCTGCCCTAGTTATGATTCAATATCTCTAAAATACAATTTTCAGTTTGTCAGCCAAGTTCTGAGAGTGCATGTTAAATTAACGTTAATGTTTTACTACAACCCTGTCACAACTTCCAGCTCTGAAGCCGTCAGTGTGCACATGCCTGTTCCCTCACATGTGACAGGAAACATGCAGTTGCCTCATTACACATCAGAAATTCTGGGTGTGTCCTAAAAAGTTAAAAACTAATAAGCACCGCCACAATGCACATTTCATCCATCCATTTACTACACCTACTTGAATGCTTTGGATCTAGCATACGCCTGCAGCTTGGACATAAAGACACTGTACTGCAATACTTGATGTTGAAGTCAAGTAGAAAGTCATGTGGCGTCAAACAGACTAAGAAACTGATAAATTCTTTTAAAACCATGATTACTAATGTTACTGATGTCCTATCAGGCCAATTACCCACAAGCTGAGCAAACGCCCAATTGTCAAATGAAATAGGTGCCCTGTTACCTAATAGGCAGTCTGTAACAAAGGGGTAAGTCGTACAGCAGGCCAGCTCCTTTCATCATCTCAGCTCCCATATCTTTACAGCCACACCTTCCCCTCCCACTCGCCTTCAATCTTTCTACTTGTCCTGTCATTAACCAGCTCCTATGCAAAGGATATGGCACCATACGCCATAAAGCAGCATGTGAAACAAGTCAAGACTGTTACCTAACTCTGCTGCTGCTAAGCATTTCTGTCCTTCAATCTCTTTTCTGAGCGAAGCTACAAAAGTCGGATGTGGGCAGAGTCAAGAGACAGGCAGGTGACACTGACAGAGATGGACGAAAGAAATCAGATGAGTCACTTTCAGCACTTTTGGCAAACCACACATTTGTGTAACTTCAACGATGACATGTGCTTATTACAGCAAGAGTTGTGCAACTGCTGCTGATACTGTACACTGAATGTAAATATATCAAAGTAGAGCTGCAATATGAATGAATGAATAATCAAGTAGCTGTCCACAACTACATTAATTGGCAACCTGATAGTCACTTAATCAGTTTGAGTCTTTTTTTTAAGAAGAATAAGTAAAATTTCTATGATTACAGCAATGAATAGATTAATCACCAATGAAAATAATCATTAGTTGCTGCCCTACATGAAAGTGCTAACAATAAGGGCATAACTAACAATTATCATTATTATGATGAATCTACTGGTGAACAGTTTGATCTATAGAGTCAGAAAATAGCAACAAATGTTGATCCCAAAGTTAGGAGGAGTAAAGAGGCCAAACTGACATCTTCAGACCAACAGTCCAAAAAAATATTCAGTCTATTATCATGGAAAACCAAACATATTTACATATGGGAAGCTGGGACATTTTAAAGATTAAGTAATTATCAAAATTGTTGCTGATTAGTTCTCTGTTGTTTGACTGATCGATTAAGTGAGTCACAGCTCTAGATCTGGTTGAAAATTGCACTTTTTTTCCGACTATTTCTTTCAATCCCTTAATAACAGAGTAGGCATACTTTTAAGTCAATGCCCTTTATTTTCCTATCATCAGTGGAGGCAGGGTGGTATGTGGTTAGGCATTCAACCAGACAGCTGCTGCTGCTGCTGGCACGCACCCACCCCGCTGAAGTGTCACTGAGAAAGACATTAAGTGAGTGAAAAGTATTTTATCTAAATGTTGACAGCATTACAAGGTGCTAACACCTTATTAACAAGTAATTATAATTGAAAGCAAAAACATTTGACGCTTCAAAATGTATCTGAGGCATCAGTGGGTTTCTGAAAGGACGTTAATAGAAATAAGGAACAGAAATTAATTTTTGAATGTGGGTTGGACAGTTTGAGTCACGGTGAATGCTGGAGTTAAAATTAATTTCTGAAGTCAATACAGGTCAATCCAATTGATACAAAGAGCACATCTTTTATTTATTTTTGTCTGTATGTCGAACAAATAAACATGGGAATGTATGTGTATATGGACAACTGTGTAATTGTGTGTACAAGGCATATGTCTTTATATGTAGATATCATTGTGTGTTTGTGTTTGAAAATGTGTGTCTGTACATGTGAATATGAATGATATATGTTAATAGGAATATGTGTATAGTTATAAGGGCTGCAACAAACAGCTTCTTGATTAATCAATAAGTTGATTGGTCTATAAAATGTCAGAAAATTGTAGAAAATGTCTATCAGTGCTCCCCCACAGCCTAAGATGATGTCCTCAAATGTCTTGTTTTTCCCATGACCAAAATATATTCAGTTTACTGTCATAAAAGAGTAAAGAAACCAGAAAATATTCACATCTGAGAAGCTGGTATCAGAGAATTCTGAAAAGTCATTCTTAAAAAATGACTCAAACTGATCAATCAATTACCAAAATAGTTGGTGATTTAATTTCCAAAGTCAATTAATAATCAATTAATCAGTGCAGCTCGCCAACTAATAAATCATTGCAGTGTAAAAAATTGAATTTCACAACAATTTCATCCCCTTCATCTAAATGTTGACAGCTGCTGCCACCTAATTAATGACCTAACTAGTTATAATTATAATAAAAAATACTTGAGTATTAACATGATTAGTATTACTGATAAGTAATGTGGTCAGTCTGATAGATAAATTAAACCCTGCACAATAGCTTTACTGTCTACGTGGTCTACATTATTCGCAGTAGTTTTTACAGCGGCCTGTAAGTCAGACCGCACCGCGCATGCGCACAGACCTGCAGGAATCCAAACTTTTTTCATTGAGGACCAACGCCTTGCATTGTGGCACCATCACGCCCGCGAATGAATCAATGACATGAACTACTGACACTTTTTACAGGCTGAGGAGTGAATATGAAGAAGTTAGCATCGATTTTATCAGTCTGACGGTGTAACGGAAGCAAAGACGGAGTTTTAAAAGGGAGAAAAGAGCTAAAAAAAAAAAAAAGAGAGATCAGATTTGATTGTCTCACTTTCTCTCGGAGCTCCCGTTCACTGTCCAGCTCTCTCTGTAGGACCTGAGCCCGGTCCTCTGCGTCGTCGGCCTGCTGCTGCAAACACTGAATCTTCCTCTTCACAGCATCCAGAGAGTTCGCACCGGCCATTGTTGACTGTTTTTTTTTTTTTTTTTTACTTAATTTAAAACTACACGTAGAAAAAAATACACACAGTTAAGACTATTTCTTGATTGTGCAAAAAAGTAGGCTAAGCCTCCTGCTTGTTTGGTCTATTTAGAGTAATGTTACTATAAGAAAAAAAAAAGACTTTAGTTGATTTAAAAAATAAAATAATCAAATGTCCGTCCCGGGCCAAAGTCTCAGGAATGTAAAGGAGTCGTTCAAGTGCAACAAAAGTTATATAACCAGGAAGTAAGAGTGTCCAGGTGCTGTCCAAGTGTCTCTTCTGGTCTGCAGGAATGATACGTTCATGAGCAGAGTAGAAAGTTTGTCCTCAGGAATGTGGCAGTTTTTGGTCCGGACACTTTGGGTTTGAGGAGGAGGATTAAAAAAGCTGCTGCGCGGTGAGGAGAGCAGAGAGCGCCAGACTGTGAGGAGGAGGAGGAGGAGAGAGATGATTGGGACGATGAGGTCAGAGAGGGCGGGGCCTGTGTCCAAGTGTGTGTGTGTGCGTGTGTGTGTGTGTAAAAGCTGATCCCTGTGACTGATGTGATCACTGCTACGAGACTTTCAGAAGAAAAAAGAAAAGTCAGGATGAATTACTTTCAGTTATTGTAAAGGAGCAGTACCCAGAGTTTAGACGTCTCACACACACACTTCAACCACTTCAAGCTGGATTTGACACTGAATTTTCCTTTTACAGACACAAGTTTGCCTCGTCTCAAATAAAACTGAACTAGATGGCACTCAAATTAGGACCTTGTCACTCAAGGCAATCCGTAGACTTTGTTGTGAGCAGTTTCATGTAGAAACTGTTTTCTTTCTACCAAACTGCACCCACCGACAGCATCACCGTGCAGAATGAAGCACACATCTACTCATGGTCGAACACAGGATCTGAACATTAAAGGCGTCCTCCTCGGCTGAGCTGTAACCTCGGCCATGAGTAGATGAGCAGCACGCGCCAAGTGCCATCTGGTTCAAAACTATCTAGGTGGATAAACAGCACTACATGTAAGAGAAAAAAAAAAAAAAAATTGAATTTGGACTGGTTTGAACTGTTCCTTAAATTTCAGTCCTGCATGACAGCATCATATATAAAGTTAATTTGAATGTTGAAACAACTTCCAACATGTCACTTATCTAATATACTAGATTGATAACGGCCCCAATACAGACTTTGCAAAGCAGATAGCATTTCTCGCATGACAGGACCAAGAGTTCTGTGCAGTAAAGTGCAGATAACACTGGTACTGGATCTTTAGTCAGTATCAGCAAATCGATTTCCGAATCAGAATCAGCATCAGGAGAGAAAAAGTTGCAGGGCGGAAGTCACTGTATGCTGCTACACATATTTTTTTTAAGATTTCCTGTTTGTGGGGAAATACTGGAGATCACACACTCAAAAAGCCGACTGAAGAGAGTTGTGCTTCCTCTGGGAGAATCTGGTGGCCCAGAAAACAAAAGGAATCATAAGTCAATCTCGCCATTTTCTGTCCGTGTATTCACTGTCATGCTGTCAGGCCAGTGTTATAATGTGCTCCTCAGGAGAACAAATCGTTTATTCCTTCTGCTAGCAGGCTGCTGAATGCCGACAGTAGTCATTTTAAATGCCTGTTACATTTTTACACACTATTTTATACATTTTTTATACACTTTATTTTTTATACAGCTGCTCATTGTTTCCTTGTTCTGCCCCATGTGTGTTTATGTGTTGCCTCTGACTTGTAACTAATTTGTCTGTGAGTCTTGCCAGTGACTTTTGGAGATCTGTGTATAGAATGGGTAAGTTGCAAATGAATTGTCCTGCTTGGGATCAATAAAGTTGTCTGAATCTAAAATGTCACAGGATAATCAGAATCAGTGATAAGATGATATATATTAATAATAATAATAATAGGATATACAGTGAGCTGGTCATTATTGCAAAATAAATGTAAGATATCCTTTAAAAAGCTTTGCATAATGTGTTTATATGAAATGCAGATATTGGCTGATATATTGCTTATGTTATTTAAAATGATGAGGCATATGATGTTTACATTCAGTGAAATATTAAAACCAAAGTTGATGGCTGTACTGCATTATTATGGATGTCTTCTGCATCATTTCACAGTTCAAAAAAAGTTCAGCTGGTCAGTGTTTAGGTATTGTTGAGAACATTGCGATCTGGATATCACACACAGTGTGTGTCTGTGTACCTTCTATAAAGAGGGGAGGGCTGAAGAGTTTACCAGTTGCACAAACTGAACTGAACAAATCATAATTATATTGATCAAATATTGTGAAGTCATCATAATGTGTTACTTCCAGGACACAACTGACATTCTTTTATTATACTGCTATTTATGGACCTCTTACCTCAGACGAAATCAGTTTAGTGAACTTTTAAGAAGACCTTTAAATATGCATCGTATGATTTTCTATTTTTGAACATCCACCACCTGCC
Source organism: Lutjanus erythropterus (assembly GCF_056507025.1). Lineage (NCBI taxonomy): Eukaryota > Metazoa > Chordata > Actinopteri > Lutjaniformes > Lutjanidae > Lutjanus > Lutjanus erythropterus. Next base: position 19,888,664 of record NC_139323.1, on the reverse strand, counting down.
TTTCTATAGATGATGTTCACTGTGTGGGTGTAAATCAGATTTATGATTCCCTGCCATCTTTCATATTTCCCTGCCAGCCCTGCCTGTGTTTACTCTCTCAGCCTCATATTCACACGCTCAGCCTGCGAGCAAACACGCCGGCCGAGCGAGTGGACCAGCAGATCTCTCTCAGCCCAGTTCGAGTTTAGTTTCAACTCAGCTGAAGAAGAAGTATCAGTCTCTCTTACAATCGGCCTCATCTGTTGATTGAGCCTCTCTGTCTGATTTGCCCCTTGCACCGGAAAAGCTGGAAGCATTGATTTCATTAGACACAGGAGTGTGGGGCTTTCTGTTTGCCTTAGCTACATTCCTCACATACCAGAGCCCCCCTGCCTGCTCTCTGCTTTCTCTGCCCGGCCGACCGCCCCCACAGGCCAGCTTTCCCCTAAAACAGTAACTGTTGTTGCTATGAACAGTCACTGTTATCAATACCTGCATTAAAGAGGGTCCATGCTAGACGTACCCTCTGACACCCATCTTCAGCTCTCTGCATCATATTCTCTGTCTGGTTGCTTGAGCTGACAGCGAGCTGTGATGACCTAAATATCAGCACGACTAGTCGCTGGTGCATGGACTATTTTTTTTTTTTTTTTATGAATCACAACTACTTGCCTGTTGGGGTCTTTGGCTCACTGTTGTGCTTTCCCAGCCCCCCTCCAGGTTCCCAATCTGGTCGTGCTCTCTGTGTGAATTCACATGTGTAATGACTTGACTGCTGCCTCTAATAAGTGACATGTGGAGGGGAATTTATGGAGCTACACTGGCTGGAAATGTTGGTGTCAGTGTGTAGGATTAAACGGTACATATGTTACAGCACTGAAAAATAATACAGGAAATCTAGTGGAACCAACTAATCTTTTCTCATTAACTCAATGTAATGTAAAACTATAAAGAAAATCTCCTTCATTTTCCTTTTACTTGGCTAACATATGACTCGCTGTAACTTCACCTGGGAAAATGTACCAAGCATTGGTTCATTTCATCCGATTTCACAGAGAATCCGACTCAGTGGCAGACATTAAAAATAACTACATAGAAACTGCAGATCTTGTGGATAGTCGCATGCAGGTCATATAGAGGCATCGGTGTTAAATTGAAACTGTTCATAACCAGTGTACTAACTCCTGTAGTAACTTTATATTAAGTTTGTAAACACAAGTGATCAACATATTATCAGATTTCCCAGCATACATTGTGTGAGAGTTAAACTCTCCTGGTAGCTTTGTTTTTTATAGCTTGAAGAGAACATTTGACTAAAACTTGCTTCGTGTCTCTTTTCACAATAATGAAAACACTGCCAAAAATGATGACGGTCAATATTGAATCCAGTCCCTACCCCTTTACACGTAAAATTTAATGAATTCATGGGAAGCAGTTTCACATATTGTCTTTGTGGCAGTGCTGTAAAAAAGATGAGAAAACTAATAATTTCAAGGCAGCTGCCGTCATTAGAATTTTGAGTTTTGAATCAACCTCAGACTCTCAAGTTTTGAAAATAGTTTTGCTGACCTATAATGTTTTGTTGCTTTTCTCCTCTAGATGGGGGGGGGGGTATCTAAAGGAGGATTCAAGTTTATCTAAGGGAGAAAAGATTATTATCTCAACAAAACATTAGTTGGTAAGACTTTTTCAAAACTTGAACTGGGCTCAAAACTCAAACATCTATTGAAGTAAGTTGTTTGAAATTTTGACTTTTCTCAACTTTTTTGTTTTTACAGTAAACAACAACAGCTCCAACAATGAGCTGCTTTAAGTTCTTTGAGTAAAATGAAAAACTGACTAAAATGCAAAATTAAAACAAAAATTTAATATGTTTGTCAAAGTGTTTATCAGTGTGACTGAAGAGTTGTTGGTTCAACATAATGTCTTGAACTTACTGAACATGTTTTCTCAAGTACAACTGAATTAATATCAAATTCATTTATCTACAAAAGTTTGTTTTGAATAATTACAAAATTACATCAACTTGTCTTTTCAGACTCAGTCCACTTAAAATTTTAAGGCAGCCTAGATAACTGCCTTTTTTAAAGTAAAAAATGATTAACCTTCTATTTTTTTAATGCTTGAATTTATTTCTTGAAGTTTCTTTCCACATTCTGCAGCACAGCAAGGAGTGGAAGCTGCACATCTGTCAGGCTCAAACCACAACGTCAACCATTGCTTTTTCGAGGGGCCCACTTGACCCACTTTACATGTGAGGCTTCTCAGAACAGTTCTCAGAGTTTATTTAATCACTGCGTGAGGATAATCCAGCATGTCTCAGCCTCAGTCTCTGTGTCTGTATGTCAGACACTTCCCTTCTCTTTGTGTGTAGTACAGCGCTGCATTTCCTTGGGATATCCTCCACAAGGCTCAAACAATTCCACATCTTGGTGCAAGCTGGGAGAGTTTCTGCTTTCATGATGTTTCTCTCTCCTGCACGGTCTGCTCAGTAATCTTATTGGAATGGCTTTGTGGCTTCTTAGCTGTTGTTATTAAACTGGTATGATCAGTATTTCAGCTTTATCTTGGACATAACTGAACACCTAATAAGGACTTTATTTAGATTTGAGTTCCTGTCTCTTTTTCTCTGTCCCCTACACACACACACACGCACGAGTAAACACACACACACACACTGTGCACACATGCACTGAAATAGTGAAGGAACCACTAGTGACAGAAATACAGTGCTGTGGTTTGTGGTGTTGCCAACAATCTTGAGTATGATCTTTTTTCCCAGATTGTAGCTGATTAGCCACAGAACAACTGACTGTTCAAATGTTCCGCTACATTTGCTGAAATCAATTATTTGTGTGTACAAAAATATTCCCATAAACTTGAAAGGATTTCTCAGTGGTGGAAAAAGTATTCGGGTCATTTACTGAAGTAAAAGTAGCACTGCATTGTTAGTCTATTAAGTTCTGCATTAAAAAACTTTATTTAAAGTCTAATTACTGGTCTTGGGGAGCAATTCTGCATATGTGAAATACATTATATAAAGCATCTCCTAAGGGAGCTGCATGAAGTATGATAAAGTCCCTCAAATGATGTCAGATGATGTCACTTGAAACCAAAAAAATAAACTAAATTAAATCTATGGGTGTGGATTTAAAAAGAAGTAATCTTACTGGACCTCTGTATCCCACGCTTCATCTCTGACTGCATGTACCTGTGCTACCTGTGTGGTCACACAGACAGCACTGCTGCTGCTGCACTGCTACTGCCAGCCCTATTTTTCTACACTACACTTACATACATTTGCAAAAGAGTTGTAACCAGTAGGCAGTGTGATTTTTTTTCCTTAGTTCAGACAGAGAGAGAGGGAGGGAGAGGGAAACAGAAACAAGAGAAAGAAAAAGAGAGTGCACCAGAAAAATACTGCCCTTCACACAATTTTTTTCATGTTTGTGACATATTCTACAGATAAACACACTGAAACTGTGTCGTGTTGCTGGTATGATGACAACATCTATCAACAGATCATTTTCACTGTCTATTTTTGCTGAGAAATGTGTGCATCATACCCCAAAACAAAACAAAAAATAGGCGTGACGCTGTATCACTATCACTGCAGCTGTGCATGAGCCACACTGTAGCTGCGCTAAAATGAAAAGCAAAAGGTTCTGTGACACATGCACGTTGTCAGGCAGGTAATGTAAACGTCAGGTTTTGATAAGCAAGAAGAATGCATCAAATACATTAAATCAAAAAAAGATGGTTCTGCTAAATGGACTTTAAAAATTTTGCAATGCTAAATTGGAGTGGAGTGCACTTTTACTGTAAGTTTGAGTAAAGAAAAAAATGTTATAAATTAATTATACTTAAGGTTTTGACTAATTGCATTAAGTATACTGTTGGGACTGTATCATATTTTACAAGCTGAATACGTGTGCTTGTATTACTGTAGAAGAAAGTGTAATTTACAAGGTAATGGTAATAGCACTAACTATGACTTTCAAATACTGTAGTAAGAACTACAGCATTTCCATTTGAAACAAGTTTGAAAACACTCAGGTAAAGCACAAGTATCTCAAAATAGTACAAATAAAGTACATTATTTAAGATGGAAAGTGTGTCGTGGTGACAGATTTTACCAAATCAAATCAATTCTTAGCCTTTGTGCATACATATTGTTTGAACCTTCACACAGCACATTTAAATCAGTACATAAGTTTTATGATCCCTTGGAGCGAACTTAAAACCCCAACTGGAATTTGGACCAAAGGCATGAAGACGGTTCTTTGTCATTCCATTATCAGTGTTGTTACCAAGAATGAACAATAGTGCGTTTTGTCTGTTAACCTTTGCAGTGATGCTCATTTGAAGGACCTGAATGAATGTGTGTGTGTGTGTGTGTGTGTGTGTGTGTGTGTGTGTGTGTGTGTGTGTGTGTGTGTGTGTGTGTGTGTGTGTGTGTGTGTGTGTTTGGGTGAAGGGGTTACAGTTTATCCGTGTGTTCATCTTTCAGGAGTGGCTGCACAGGAATGTAACAGAGTCTCTGAAGTGCTCCAAACCATTCACTGTGGATCAAAGTAAACCCACAGCTGGCGCTGGCTTAGACACAGTCCAGCTGTGGAATAATGGGCTCTAGTTTTCAGTAGTGCCATGGTAACGTGAGTGTGTGTCAAAGGCGGAAAAACCAAGTAATTAACGACAGGAGCAGGAGCCTCTTGTCAATATTCAAACTCTTCCTGAGGATTCACAGTGCTGCATCATTATTACTGTGTGGGAATGAAAGTTTCATTTCATATTTTCAGACACATGAAGTGAAACTCAGTTGACCCAGACCTCCTGTGTGTAAAGTGTGGATGTGTGACGCTGCACTCACATCTGCAGCTTTCTTCTCAGACAGTTCCAGTTTCTCCTGAGCATCTTTCAGGCCCTCTGAGAATTTGTCCAGTTCATCCTCCGTCTGCTTCATCTTCTTCTGGAGATCCACCAGCTCCTCCTCCAGCTACAACAGAGGATACTATTAGTCCACTTTACCACACAGTCTCTGCTCAGTGTCTTTACAAACAAACTCTGTTATATTGTTCTGTTTTTACACAAACGCTTCTTCACTTTTCCCCCCACGTCGATATGAAAATGTCCCATGTGGTGCAGCCCTTGTTACTGCTTCTCTGTTGACCTGAGAGAGACGACTCTACTCTATTCTATTTTATTCTGTTTTGTTCTATGTAGTTCCATTCTACTGCATTCCATTCTGGTTTGTCCTGTTCCATACTCTTTTATTCTGTTCTATACTGTTCCATTCTATTCTATTCAGTTCACTTCAGTTCTATTCTATTCTATCCTAGTTTGTTCTCTTCTATATTGTTTTATTCTATCATACTCTGTTCTATTCTGTTTCCATTCCATTCTATTCTGTTCTGTTTTGGTTTTTCTATTCTATTTTATTCTATTCTGTTTTTCTCTGGTCTGTTCTGTTCTATTCTGTTCTGTTGTAAACAATTCCATTCTATTCTATTTTATATAAATAAGTTATATTTTGTTGGCATTTGTGTTGAAGACGAGTTGTCTCTATCAAAGTTAAATGAATATTCTCAACACTGGATTAGTTTTACCCTCAAACCTTTCAGCATGTTGATTTGAGCATAGTGATATAAGAGATCTAGTACTTTTGGTGTGTTTGTAGTGACCCTAAATAATGATTCAGTCTGACGGGACGCTGTTAAAGTCAAGGTGTTTGAATTCTAGTGATAAAGCAGTTGTGGCTAATTTGGGAGCAAAACTGTGTTTATGATGTTTGGGAACATTTAAATGGTAATGGTCTACAATCAGTCTCTCATGACATGAAGCCTGGTATTCACAGCCACACACGCACACACACACACACACACACACACACATACACACACATATGGTTAAACGTTCCCCCTAATCAGTGTTCCCCTCTGAGCCCATGAAGTACTTCTGATAATCCCTCTGAATTCCACACGGTCATTCTCTCCTGGTGTCTAAAAATACAGCTGTTATCAGTGAGAACACACAGACGCCTGCATGGGACCATGGGCCTAATGTGTGTGTGCGTCTTCAGTCTCCCATCTGTGTATTTACATGTATCTATTTGCATGCTGATTATGTGAGTGTGTGTGTGTGTGTTGTCTCCCGTGTTGGATACACCTGTCAAATAGGCGTCATGACAGACAGACGCTCCATTAATGTCCTTCAAACTGGTCCTAGAGGGAGGGTCGCACCCACTTTAACCACTTTTCACTCTCCAAAGACCAAATCCTGATCCTGGGTGGTCTCATCACCTGAAGGGGCCAAAACCACCATTGTTGTGTGTGTGTGTGTGTGTGTGTGTGTGTGTGTGTGTGTGTGTGTGTGTGTGTGTGTGTGTGTGTGTGTGATGATTTCTCTTAGAGCTTTCTTAGAACCTTTACTTCAGTTGTTGACTCAGTTGGTGACATTTGGTTTTTCCCATAAAAACTCCAGTTTTCAGCAATCAAGTATGATGATATTGGGGGTGTGTATACTTTGGCATTTGTTCTTTCTATTGGGTGATACATTTTAGCTTTAATCAAAGTAATTACACGATTATTTAACACATAATGGGGACTATATTTTTTTAGACTTTGTCTTTAGAGTGTTGCTTGGCCTTATAAGGAGCGCAGGGTGTTTATGCTTCACATACTGTCACAAACATTTGTTGAATTTACCATCAAGTCTCTAAGCGATGGCAAAAACCCTTCAAATATTTTCTAGCTGTCTTACGGTAAAGTAAAAAGATAAATTATCTGCGAGGCACGTTGTATAAATAAGTGTGAAAAGTGTTTACAGACTGATTCCTTAAAGGTATGTCTGGTATGTTTCAATGTTGTGATTAGCTTAAGAGCTGGATAAAGAGAAAAGCCTTAAAGGAAAACCTTAAGAATGCCTGATGCTGGGTCTGAATTTTTTGTTTTACAGCTCCATTTTTTTCTGAAAATAGGTTTTTTATCCCCCATTGCAATTCATAAACCAAATTATCAACACTGCCTCCATGTATAAAATTGTTCCTTTGCCGTTTCTATCTTGTTTGTTTGCTTGTTAACATTTATTTGCCTTTTCCAGAAACAACATTTCTGATCTCTTTCTTTTCTTTTTGGACATAAAGATAAGATAAGATGAACCTTTCAGGGAAATTCAATTTGACACAGCAGCACAAAAAGTAGCAGTGCAAGGGGAAATGTAGTAAGAAATAAAATAAAATTATCATCCAAAATGAAAAAACTAAAAATAGAGATACTGTATGAAATTACTGCATGTACATGTGTGATGTGTAAATGTTAAAGACATGCAGATTGTTTATATACATGCGCAATAACTGTCATTTTAACTCTTACTGGTACTTTGACACTGTCTTTGTCTCTCTCTGTCCATCTCTTTCTTTCCCACCTGCTTGCATTTGTCCTCTGCTGCCTTCTTGTCCGTCTCTGCCTGCTCTGCCCGGTCGATGGCGTTCTCCTTGTCCAGTTTCAGCATCTGCATCTTCTTCTTGATGGCCTCCATGGTGGCTTCTCGGTTTGGATTTGCCCTCTTTGAGATGTGAAAATGCAGATTCAAAAGCAGGAGTCTTGGTCTCCTGTTGTGTTGAGATGTAGGAGATTCAGTCTACTGCAGAGAGCTGGAGTCCAACAAGGCTGCAGAGAAACAGAGAAAGACAGAGAGAGAGAGAGAGAGAGACAGAAAGGGAGAGAAAGGAAGAAGGAGACAGACAGGACTGTGAACAGAGATGGAGAGTTGAGCCCTATATGGGTAGTTATTTAAACTGCAACAGAACCTGCCTCCAGTCTCTGATCACCCCCTCCTCCGTCTATGTTCTCACCCCTCCCTCCCTCTTTTCATCCCTTCACTCCATCCTCTCCCTCTCCATCTCCATCCATTGCTCCTTCACTCACCACTCCGCTGCGTCCACTCCATCCTGACTCCCTGACTATCAGACACACACTCCACCCTATCAAACCACACATCCAAGGTCTGGCCTCTCCGCTCGCTCTTCAAACGTGGCTGATCTCCTTATTTGGGTTGTTGTGTTTTTAGGGAGAGCCGGAGATCAGACAGGAGGGAGAGAAGAGCAGGTCCTGTTTCCACATTTAAACTCCTGTCAATGGATGAAGAGTCCTGCTGGCACACAACAGCTCACACTTAGGGCCTCTGAGAGCATGTGTATTAGAGGATGAGAGTAAAAAGCACTGAAAGGGAGGGAGAGTTTAAGACAAAGAGTTCCCACACTGTCATAATATTTACGCATTAAAGCTGAAGGTGTGCACTGCCCAAGAACACTGTTATGTCAAGGAGACTTACACAGACGCTGCCATGTGATTTGAAAGGAAAACATAAAACTGGCCGATAAGGACAACAGGTGCAAACAGAGATAATTAGTTTGTATTACTCCATTGTAATACTCTGTGAGGTGGTGTGATGGTGCAGCATTCACAGTCTGCAAATGTGTGCCTCTATTGTGTGATCACTGAGCTGTTTTGGTTTTATGATTGTGCGATGTAGTTCAGACAGTTCCTGTATAGCAATCCCAAATGCCATTAGCAGAGGGACCAAAGTATGTGTCAGAAGTTGTGAGAAGTTATGAAATACTTTCTGAAATTTGAGCTCTGAGTTCTGCGCACCTGATATTTGAGCTTGACGAGTGAAGGATGAGACCAAACTGAGAATCGTGAACAATGGAGACCAGTGTGCACGGCTGCTCGTAGGCAGAAAGAGATGCAGAAAGATGGAAGGCCCTTAGACGAGAAGAGCCATGCACATGAATTCATGCAGACCAGGCTTGGGAGGGTTAGTTTAAAAATGATTTCAAATACAGTCAGGAATTACCTGTTAAAAATGTAGCCAGTAACCTAATCCAGCATTACAATATTAAAGTAACGGACCCTGATTACTTTCCGTTACCTCGGTACCAAATACGTTAAAAGTGTTTATTACTGTAATTACTTATCCAGATATTCCTTCCTTTGTTGTGCACAAATGCACACTTAGATTAATAGTGGTAATTATGCACATTTAGTTGTACTTGTACTGAGTATGATATTCACACTTCACACACAAACTTGAATTTATTCTGCTGCCTGTGTTTTCACCCACACATCATCCCAGTCATCGCAGAAGTAGCAGTATTGACAGATTAACTAGTTGACTGGCTTTCTATCTAGCTAGTAGTGATTTGTTCTACCTGTAACAGTAATAAATATCTCTTTGAAGTAGATGTTGAATTCTTGGATGATGACAGTATTTTCACACCTGAAGGCAGAGCTGTCACTGTATTGTGTTTCCGTTCTTCTTTTCTGATTTAAATACAAAATAACAGAAATTTCTGACTGAACTTTTTTTCTGGAGGCCATAATAATGACTTGACTGTAAGCTCAGCTGGCACTCATGATAGTATATAGTTCTTTATTTTGAAATGTATTTTAAAATTGTAATCCTGCTAAATACTCCAAATTTTACTTAACATAAATGTAATCTGATTACATCTTTTTTTCCCCCCATAACAATAATGGAATTCAGTTACCTTTTTTTGTATCCTGATCATGTAATCCTGTTTCATGTAATACATTACTCTCCTAGCCTGATGCAGACATAGATAAACACTCATACACAAGCACAGACAAGACCCTCTTAAATTCAAATGTATGCACAAATCATTTCTGTGTCTTCCAGTTCTCACTTTGTCTCCCTCCCTCAGCACCACCTCACACACAGAGACTAGCTGACTATCCATCAGCTGTAATTGCATGGACATGTAATGCTCAATAAACAAAGTTAAAGATAATTTATTTTATTTTCGTTTTCTACAGATATTATGATAGTAATTCTATTGTGAATTTTGTTTTTTTTTTGGCCAACATAATCATGCAGTGAAAATCTGATATTGTATTTAACATATTTTTAAAAAGCCCAAGTCATGATAAGCCAGCCCAAATCCTGTCCACCCTCCCAAGCCCATTTCACCCCACACAATACAACCTAAAACTGCCAAATTGTGGCAACGATGAACGGGTGGTTTTAGTCAGTGCGTCAAGGACACTTTACAACATCAGCTCCCATTACACCTGACCAGTCATCTTTTATTTGTTGCTCTGGTCACTCATGGCAACCAATTTTTCTTTTTCTTTTTGCTGCTTTTCTTTTGGATTCATAATTATCTATGCGGTTCATTATAGTTCAGCGCTTCAGCTGCAGCTTCTATCTGTTATATAACCATTGGAACTATAATTGCACTCAAGAATGCACTATTAGGTATGAAAAAGACAGTGTATTATATTATTAAACACCTACAATAAATCCATATTGTTGACATTCTATGATAGAGAGGATTACCGGCTTTACTGCTACAGATCTAAAGAGCATTACATGTTACATAACATACTGTAGCATTATTTACAGAGATCAGTTATGAGCAGTGGAATGCAGACCTCCTGACCAATCCACCTCTCTGGTTTGATCCATCATAAATCATCAGGCTTTGATTTAAAGCATCTGCTCTCATTACATTCAAAGCAGCCAGAAACAAAAAGTTAATGGACAACATCCTACAGAAATCTCTCAATCAGCTTTTATTAGGAGAAAATGTGTTGACAGTGCAAAGAGAAACCCCGCTGGAACTCTGCACGTCTGCTGCTTTCAGCTGCTGATGTGAGCAACAGCTGTGTGTGGTGGTGTTGATGTGGACAAATTGAAAAAAGTGATTCGCATCCAAACTGTCCCTCCTCCTGCATAGCACAAGTGAAGGCCAGGAGGAAAACTGGGTGCAGAGAAAAATATCACATAGTAATCCATACGACTGCACTTCTCTGGTAAGTGAGGCGACCTGTAGAGAACAATTTGATCCTTAATGAGCTGCGCCCTGGTGTCTCTGGCAGCATTTCAAGGGGACTGCAGCTTGAACAGTAATGTTAAGTGAAAAGCCCAGACTTGTATATGTGACCCACAGTCGTAATAAGGACTTGTGTTCAATTTTGGAAGGCTTAATCTAAAGGAGTTTTAACTGTTGTGTGGTTGAGCTTCATGTTGTTGAGCTTAACTGAACTGCAGCGGGGATTGTTTAGCTTTTCTTGACATTGGGCTAAGCTGCAGGACAAGTAGATTTATAGATGTGGATGGATCCAGCTGAAGCAGCTTCTTGACAGACTCTGCTGCCTGTTTAATATCTTTTGCGACGACGTTTAAACTGAAGTCTGGATGGAAAACTGTACAGAGCTTAATGCTCATGTCAGCAATGTTAACTATGTTAGCAATGTTAACATGCTGATGTTTTGCAGGTGACTGACTGCATATCATAGATGTATTATAGACCTACACAATGGATGCAAAGATGGCATCCAATGAGAATTGCTCACCCGGCACATACGCCAAAGATTTGTTCTAGCTTCTGGGTTTACTTCTGCAGTATGTGGCCCCGCTTGCAAGTTCCCGTTTGGCCCATGGACTTTACATCCTGGATACACATCAAATAATAATAAATACATTTTTCTCAAACCAAGTTTCTGTCATTTTATGTTGTTCTTATCACACTGTTGTATGCTCACATTTTTATTTTTGTTTTAATTCATTTTGTATGTGAATAACTAACTCAGGGACTAAAAGCATCTCCTCTGTCTTAAATGTGAGTAGAACAGCACTAACAGCAGTCTTCTGCTCTGAACTGTGAGGCTGTATGAGTGGTTCCATGTTCCACCCTGCCTCTCAGTGAGTAATTCAACAGTGTAATTTAGTGTTTCAATATCATCTCCTGATGTCCCAAGTATGCTTTCCCTTACTGCTCCTCAGCCACAGAAATGCTGCAGATGGGCCCAGACTAAACATGAAGATATTTTGCAAATGCAAGCTGAGCAAGGCAACGAAAGCGCATGTTTTGTCTGTATGATGGAGAACAGGACATGTTGGAGAGGAGGACGAAGGAGCAGAGGGGGAGGAAGACTCTCTGGACTGGAGACCTGAATACAAAGCAGAACAGAAAGGCCTCTCCTGTGTGTGTGCTGTGTGAACTCCTGTAGCCTTGGGCTGGAAACATACCTCCTGACTCACCTAGACAGGACGCCACCTGGACTCCGGTGACACACACACATAAACACACAGACAGTGAGGTGCATCTCCCGTGTATGATTTTGTCTGTACAGGCAGAGGTTTCCTGTATGACGATGAGCTTCTGCGCTGCCTGCGATGACATCACGACCGCCTGCTCACTCACGCACCTCTCCAGGCATTTCACGGATGTTTGGATCACAGCTAACCAATCAGAAGTGAGCTTGCATGTCTGAACTTCACTTCGTTTCGGGGCATGTAGAGCACGTCATTGTTGGTGGTATTAATGGGGGTGAAATTACAAACAAGGAGCGCTTAAAGTTTCACAGTGTGATGTCAGATTTAAGTGATGCACATTTGGCTGTTTCACAATTTCACCTAGAAGCTTCTTCGCCACATCATAGCAGAAAATCTGAAAAGTCATAGCTGTGAATCAGGACAATGAACAAAATGACCTGATGAAGAATGAATCTCCATCAAGTCTATCAGGTTTTTTCATTAGTCCCAATTATTTCCACCACTTTTACAAAATAGTACCACAGCTCATTAAGTCTATAATCAGTGCACAATAAGTCAGTGTGCTGATGAAGAATAGCTGTCGGGCCACCTGGAGACAGAAACCTGCAGCTCAGGTTTATATGGTGAGAATTAAACCAGGGAGCTTAAAGAGGAATCTGATTGCTCACATGTGAAGTGGAGAGATCAGGGAGCATGAAGAATTTTGCTGCATGCCACATGTCTAAGTTTTATTTCTCTGAGTGACAAAAACATTGTAATCTAAATCAGGTCACAACAACAATGTAAAATTATTGTTTTAATAAGCCTGAATCTTTAGTTTCTGGATATTGGGTTTTGTGAAATATAATGGTCTAGTCTCGTCTTGTAACAGTTACCTAATAATTTAGATTAATGAAAGTGTTTTTTACACAATCGCTATCTGTGAATTTGTGATTATGCAACAACTTCCTTTGTGTAAAACTACTGAGAACATTCCAGACATATTCATCAGTAAGACACTGAAAACCTGTTCAGAAGAGACAGAGACAGGCAGAGAAACAGATGACACACAGACTGATAAGGACATTAGTTCGTAATTTGTACTCACAATTTGTTGCTCACAAAATATATGAATCACCAGATTACTTTTTAAGGAAAAATGCTTGAAACCATTTGTGTTATTGTCTGTATTGTCCAATTATTTCACCAGTATAATCCACAGAGAGCTTTCAAGGAAGTGTTGTGGTTTATACTGCATTAAAAACAAGCAATAAATCAATAAAACAATCACAATATATCTAACAGTTTACACAGTCTGTGAATCAAGTTTACTGATATGCAGATTTCAATTTTGATAATTTATTATCTCGTCGAGTTTAATACTTAATTCTTGATCTTGGAAACATAAGTTGAGAAAACAATCTCAACTCAAGGTCCACTTCTTTGTTCTGGAGGTTTTGGCTACATGCAGCAGATTTGTTCAATCAAACATGATTCATAAAGACAGTGTGGTCTGATTGAAAGCTTGTTTTGTTGATGTTTACAGAAAATGTTAATCTCAAAGTCAGGAGCTTTCGCCCATATCACAGTTTCTTTACCGATGAAGGAAGGATTCTTTTGTCAGACACTAATCCAATTTTCAGAGTTAAAAATCATATGATTTTTAAATTCTGTACAGTTAGTTGTTTAAATTTCATCTTACATTATGTTATAATTACAGCCTGGCCATCCATTAAGAATTATGAGCCGGGGAACAAAATTTTCCAAACTGAGTTCCTCTTCCACACCCACTCAGCATCACTGCCACCCACATCTTTACCAACACACGCAATTTCAAACAAACTCTTGGCCATTAGTGTTGTCGTGACACAGACTGAGTCTCTAGCAACCATTTCCCAGTACTATAGACCCACCCGGGCCATGCTTTGTTTTGCATACATATCCTTGGGTTACTGTAGAAACATGGTGGTGCAACATGGCGGCTTCCATGGAGGAGGATCTGCGCCCTGAGTAGATAAAAGAGCTCATTCTAACATAACAAAAACACAAGGATTCTTATTTTCAAGTATTAAACATTCATTAGGGCATATTTAGGAATATTATATTCAATGTCTGCTTATAAATTACCATAACTCTCTCACACCCTGCCTTTACATCTCTCTACATTATATGTTCCAAATTTTCTTTCAAAGTCTTGACCAAAAGCATTTAGAAAACAACATGAGTAACGTGTGTAACTGTATGATGTAAACTTCTCTTCATTTAAACTTAAAGACTCTCAGAAATATTAGCACATGACCTCAGTGTCCTCAGTGGCTCTAGAATGAGCAGAGACTGACTGACAGAAATAGAGACATGATAACACACTATCAACACCTCTGAAAAGGAAGCAGGGTTTATATTCACAAACTAAAGGAAAGAGATAGAGAAGAGTCAGAGTCAGACTGGGCACAGTATGTGATAGTTATGACATCACACTGACATGGTGGTGACACACCAGCTGCAGGAGCCTACAGTTCACCAGCGCTGGCCTTATAAGGACAACATCCCTCTTACTCACTGACTATCTGATTGACTGTCAGGAAAACCAACAGGCCGAGTGTCGAGGGAGAGGATGGAGGGAGTCGAGGCGCTCAGCAGCTTCAACTTCCAGTGATCTGCAGTCCTACAAAGCTGCGTTCATTATCACTGCTCCAAACTTCTTCCTTCATTTTCCTCCAACACTTTAACTCCTGACACCCTCTCCCTGTCCTTGCCTTTTCTCCCTCTTATTGCCCTGTTTTTCTGTGTGACCGTGTGTTCACCTCCTGTTAAGTAAGGAGGTCAGCAGTGGATTGCACACAAAAACACACACTCATACACACACATCTGGCTGTAGCTGGAATTCACCACTTTGCTGGGAGTGTACAAAGGAAGGGATGTGTGTGTGTGTGTGTGTGTGTGTGTAAGTGGGAGGGGCCAGAGCAGCCAGGGTGAGAGAGGATGAGGATGGGCCCGGCCTCCTCCAGCTCCAGAGTCAGAGAGAGGAAAACCCTCCCACAGGAAACCAGTGCTCCACTCCACATGGCCTTTTAAGGTAAAAAACTCCCCAAAACTCTTCTCACTAGGGAATAGAGCTAAGATATAGTCACATTTAAAGCTACAGAGAGAGCAGGAAAAAGCAGGGTGGAAGAGTGTGAGTGTGGAAAGATTTTATGAAAAGTTAAACAGCACAAAACTTTTAATCAGAGGCAAAACTTGGAAGGAGGAAAAGAGTCTCTCTTTGTAGATGAATTATGCATTAAGAGTGCAGCCATTTTCATGCCATGTGGTTAGTTATAACTCTCATTTTCATAACATTTAACTATCAAAGCATGTATGACTGAGGGCACACATTAGCTCTGGCCATCATGACTGTATCTTTATTGTAAAGATGGTGACCTGCTGCGCAAAGATGAGAGACATTCATGTCGTCTGAGTCATATTAAGTGGAGAGGAGTGTGGGAAAGAGACCTCATGCATTTCTTCCACATGGGAAAACTATCTGCAATTTAAAGCAACTGTAAACAAAACATGCATCTACAAACTAAGTCATTATGGGAAATTGTTGTGTATCATCAGGAGAATTGCATGAGGTCATAGCTGTAAGTTATTATCTCTTCTGGTTCATTACAACAAAAGATTTTCACTTGACATCAGAAGTATTTGTGTGTGTGTGTGTGTGTGTATGAGAGTGTGTTGTGGTTGTATTGTTGATTTATTAGCTACTGTTGTCAGAGACATGTCAAAGTGCCAATGGGTGTGATTATGTACATTCATGTGTGATGCCAGGATGATCCAATGTCTCCTGACCTGTTATGTGACACCTCTGACACATTCTGACGTTTTTGCAGATGAAGGCTGAAGAGAAGTTTCAGTTCTACAGGTGAGCTGTGTTTTTAGCCATGACAGCAGTGATAGCGATGCCGGTATGTGGTCCACACTGAAATATCTCAACATATATTTGATGGATTGCCATGAAATTCGGTGCAGACATTCATGATTCACAGAGGATGGATCCCGCAGACCTCCCCTGACTTTTCCTCTGCTCCCACCATCAGTTTGACATTTTTAGCTTTAAGTGAAATATCTCAATAACTATCGGTTGGATTGCCTTGAAACTGGGTGCTGTCAGTCATTGTCCCCTCAGGATTGAAGGTTAAGTATGTAAGAAATCAAATATAACATTCATACGTATTTTTTCATTTGTGTGTAATCACCTTTAAATAAGAACTGTTGTGTTTTCATTACCTTACATGAGCTGTTTATATTTGCAGAGGAAGCAGGTTTTCTTCCATGGAGGATGAAACGTTGCACCATGGGCCTTCATGGATTGCATTTCATGTCTCACTGGTGCCTGAAGCAACACACCCTGACCAACCCCTGCTTCACTTTAACGCGGGACTGATGTTGGTCCGAATGCCCTGGTTGACCTGCATATGAGTGAAGGCGACTCTGATGAACTGGTAAATACTAGTAACTGGATGCAAACATCAGCGAGTTAGGATATAAATGGATATTAATGATACTGATGTTTAGAAGATATTCCAAACATAATTGACAGGTTGATGTAAAAAAGAGCAAAATGCAGGTTGGTGTGTGTGTGTGTGTGTGTGTGTGTGTGTGTGTGTGTGTGTGTGTGTGTGTGTGTGTGTGTGTGTGTGCCTTCCCCTGACAGACGTTATTGTGTGACTCCTGCTCCCGGCGCTGCCCCAACGAGGACATGACAACATGTTAACTCAACCTTTGGTTCCCTTTATTGCCTTCACCATCACCAAATGCTGTCTGTGTATCTCTCTTTGTGCGTATGTGTGTGTGAGTGTGTGTGTGAGTGCACGCATTGGCCCTGCCTCATCCTGCCCTCTGTTATCTGCCCTAACATTTGCCTCTTTGACATTGCTCGCAGAGGATGTGTAAATAAAGATCCCTGTGGTTGAATGGCTGTAATGAGACCCTGTGTTGCACCAGAGTGTTTATCACCTCATCACACTCATTCAGAGGAGCTGACAGAGAAGGGAAGGAGAGGAGAGGACATATACAGTAGAGCTTTTCTGGTGAACAGAAAGAGAGGGGGAACAAAGAAAAAAAAAAACGTACAGCTACATAGACATTTGCAAAGCTTATATGCTTCGCTGTAGCTTGCCCTTCTGTTTGCTTGAGGTGTTTAAAGTTGCATCAACAGTAATTAATTTTTGGTAACATTTTATATAAGGGAGCAAATAACATGTTTAAGTAATGTGTGACTAATCCATAAGTCATGTTGATTAACTGCATGAGTTAATGCAGGTTGTACTGTATCATGGATTCCTGTTGCTCACCATTACTGTAAGAAATGACCAGGTCACTAAAAGTTCATATGATTAGTTAACGCTTAATGGATTATAAGTTAATGAATTTTGACTCACAGTTACTTCACACATTCATACGCCACTAAAGTAGATGGGGTCAAGTTACATTACATTGCTGTTGGGTACTAACCTTGTATCTCCATATTTAGACTTTTTTTTCATAAATAAATGCTGGTGGTCATGTCTGGTTATGTCTGCCTGTGGGTTTTACAAATATTTAACCTTAAACTTCAACTCTGAAAACTATTCAAAAGAGCTACTAACTTTGACTAAGCAACAATGAATTCATATTAAATAATTTCCTGAAAACTAACAGTTTTGGAGATAGAGGGTTTCTGCTTGGTGGCGACTATAAGCATTTCAGATTCATGCATTTGATCAGCACAACACCTGTTCTCAGAGCTATGAATCTGTTTTTATCAAACTATAAGTCAGTGATCTGATGAAAGTCAAATATTAACCCTGATGTAAATAAAGATGGACACCATCTTTCTACTTACTCCCACTGAATAATGAAGCCAAAACTTCCTGGATGAGTCATGATGATTTGCTGCATGTATTAATGTAGGATATACTTTAAGACAAAATATTCTGGATACAAGTGCTGCCATCTTGCACTGGTGATGTTATTTGGAGCCAGAGTCTGCAGAGTCATGATCAGTGGAGCCGCCTGTACACCCAAGTGGCTCAATGGTGAGAAGAGCTCAGCTGTCAATCATGATGTGAAACCTGCTTGTTATAGCATCAAATAGCTAACTAACTCCAAACTTATCAGAAAAATGAACACATGAACGTACATCAGTGTGATAAGAACTACCTAAAATGACAGAAACAAAAATTTATCTAACATGAGCTTTGATGTTTCAGTTTGGCCCATGTCTTATCTGGAGTGGCGGAGTTTATGACCTGCACTGCAGCCAAACAGCAGGATCTTTTGGCCTGACTTTTTGGGGAGCTGTCATCCATTATTCAATGTCTCCACTAATACCTGAGAAAAATGAATGTTCCAGTTTCTTCACCAGCTTGCCACTAACTTTGTCTATTAACTGCTGTTTACTGCTGGGCTGTTTGCACACAGAGGGTTTATTTTAGTTTTTATGCTGAAAGCAGCTGCTTGCTGTGGCTGGAAAACAACGCTGATGAGAGTGTGTGAGTGAACCAAACAGTAAAGCTTTGGGCCTTAAAGCCAAAGCAGTCAAGTAAAACTGTAGTGCAGAGGAGAACTGCAAAGTTGGGTGATAATTCTCTCCAGGTTTGTCACTACACGTCACAGTTATTGGAGCCGTTGCTCATATAAAAATCATTGATTAGCGCAGCTTTAAAAGTGGATGACATGCTGATGTAATGAAGTACAGATACTTCATTACTTAGGTATCTGTACTTTACTTGAGCATTTATTTTTCTAACAAATTTTTACTTTTACTCCCTACATTTTAACACGAATATTTGTACTTTTTATCCCTTATATTTTCAAAACAGATTCATGACTTTACTTTTAATGCATCTGAGGAAAATGATTGACTATTTTTATTTTCCATTATTGTGTGCTGCCTTCACAACATCAAGACAGATTACAACTTAAATGGAAGGGACTAACACAAAGAAAAGATGATCCTTGGTGTATCCATCAGTACATATTACGCATGACAGACATAAGATGAAGACAATGTAAAAGATGAGAGAGGGAGACTTGATCGTGGAGGTGAGATTCAGTTAGATTTGCACAGTAGAAATCTCCTTCAGAGGGATACGTTTTACTATATACACTGAGTGCATTTCAGAGCCTGTACGTTTTCACTTTTACTTGAGTAAAGACAGTTTAAACAGTAATTCTACACAAGTATTTCTAATTCTACTTTAAGAATGTGTGTACTTTTGTCACCTATGTATATAAATATGCTTTTCAGACTGTACTTTCCTTCTTGTATATACACATTTATGTGCACAGTATGAAAAATGACTTCATGCCTTTTCAAAAAGTGAGTGTCCAAGGACAAAGCTGTTAGTATTTTAACAAAGCCATACTGTAGAGGTTATCTTGGTGCCACACTTAAGAGCACAAGCAGGAAGAATATATTACGTTATCCTGCAGCCATTCTGCTGATAGGCTGCTGATAGCTACCAGCATAGCCAGACTATGTGAAACACTACTGTAGGTATTGTCGCTGCCAACAAAGTCGTTAGAGGTCAGAGGTCACTGCAAGTGTGATTAACACCTTTCCAGGATTAGAAATGAAACAAAAAGGGAGATGAGGTGGTGAGGAGAGCACACTCAGACTGTGAGAATCATCTCTGCTGCTGAATCTCACATGAAATGGATCAAATCAAACAGCTGCTTCACATTTATATTTTGAGTCAAGCTCCTTATCCAGATTCTAGTCTTACTGTAACTCCCTTTTGGCTGAACTTCACTCCCTCCAACTCCAGCAGCACCTCATCCAAAACAGTGCTGCTGCTGCCTCTTTTGACTTTAACCTTTCCCAAAAGTCTCTCCTCTCACCCCCTCCCGTGCTCCCTCCACTGGCTGCTCACATTAAAATCCTGATACTAAAGGAACTCCCCCAGATGTGCAGCAGACCAGGTCAGCCCTCCTCTCCGGCGCTGCATGGGCTCGATTTGTGACCGCTGGCGGCCAGTTCTTCCTGCGCTGTGGCAACCTGGACACCAGCCTGGCCTGAAATATTCTCTGTCCCGGTTTGTGGGACTGAACTTCCCACGCACATCAGGACACAACGGTCACTCCGTGACTTGTTTTGTGACTGTAAAGCTTGTTCTACTCTCCACTGCACTGATATATTTTTTGTAAAATCAGACTCATCTTCCTCCTTGGCTAATTATCATATTCACGTGTTAATTTTTCACTTATTTAGTACCTCTGTGTCTCATAGCAAAGTCACAGAAACATGAATAATGTTGGGTGGTGCTGCTAACCCCAGTGTCTGTGTGTGTGTGGTGGCTGAGAACAGGTCTGTGTCTTTTGGCCTCGCCCACATACTGTTAAACATATGGCTTCATTTAGAGACTAATGGAAGGAGGTCATTTGTCATCATCAGTGTAAACAAAGACAGACAGACAGACAGACACACACACACACACACACACACACACACACACACAGGCCTGATCTTTTCAGGGATGTGTATATTATATCATGTTGGCTGTTACAATATATCCTCTATTTTTCCATTCATTTGACCTCTGAGCATCACAAACTGTTTCAAAATCCATTTTAAAGTTTGGTGTCAGCAAACTTTTGCTACTTTTGATTCCAACCCATTCTCCCTCTGTCCCTGGTAGAAAATACTGCTGGTTTGTAGGGGTGTCCCTTTCCTCCTCACCGCTTGCTTACAAAATATTTTATTAAAGTGTGTTAGCAGCTCCCTCTGCTGGGCCTGCAGGGTATCACAACTTTGAGGAGGAGGAGGAGGCGGCGGGGCACCAAACAGGCTCTGATTGCTCTTTCTTAGCATTTTTGTCTTGCAAGTAGAATTCATGTAGATAGCTATGAAAATGAGCAAAAATGTTCCCACAAAGAAATCTGCCAGTCTGTCAAGTGAATCTAAACTTATAAATTTCCCTGAATTTTATCCAGCTGGTTTATTTTGTGCATTTCTGAAATTTAACAGTCCAATTACAAAAATACTCTTTTAATGTTGTGTTGATTTTGGAGGCCCCTGTGGACAAAAGCAGCACAATAGCCACAAAATATTATGTAAAAAAAAAAAAAAACTGTAGGCCTTACAGAGGCATCAGTATTAAATTGGCAGTCCTCGTGGGGGGAGCCCTGGTAGTTCAGTTGGTAGAGCGTGTGTCCCATGTGCTGAGGCTACCAGTCCTCTGCAGCGGCTCTGATTCACTTCCAGCATGCAGCCTGTTGGTGTGTGTCATCCCTCCCTCTCTCTCACCACCTCTTCAGTAGTCTTATCTAATAGCAGAGGAAAGAACTCCTTACCATACTTTGTTTTGCATCAGCTCACTCACAGTATTAACGTTAAAAAAATAATTACATCTTTAAAACAAGAGGAAGACAACAGGGTTTATAAAGAGTATACAATCTAGACCTGCTCCATATAAAAGTGCCCTTAGATAACTTTATTATGATTTGGCACTATACAAATGAAATTTAATTGAATTTAATTGAATTAAATGTACAACATTTAGTTTAAGTGAGATGAAAGCATTTAGTTGAATGCAGGATAAAGGTATAATCTGCAAGATTTTCTTAAAGAAAACAATGTATGTGCTGATATAACATAATGCCTTGTGATCATCACATCTGACCCACTAGAAGTGTATAGTGGTGGCTGTATCTGAGACTCTGCCCTCTTCCTGTATTTCCTTGTTTTCTCTTATTGCTTTGTTGTGTCTGGGATGTTTCACCAACCCAAAACGCTGATGCTGACATTTGACATCTTGATGCCTTGGGGTCTACGTGGATGCAGGCACTGCCAAAGACTGGAGGTTGTGGGTATTATTATTATGATTAAGAGGGATTATTTTTGTATGAATCTATACTTTGTTTTTAGGGAAAATCATGCATAGTATATGCCTTTAAGCTTATCTCTGGAAAAAAAAACAGCTACAGTTTATTGATCATTCACTGCAAACACAAAAGTTAAGTTTGCTCAGTCATTCATTTACATCACAGTGCCACTGACCTTCCTCATTCTGAATAAAGAGCACAAAGCACACTTGGTAAGCCTTTTCCATGAAAGACATTTTAACATGTTGTACTAGAAAAAACACAGGTGTACATAATAAAATGAGCAATGGCTGAATTCCATTTAGCTTCTTCAGCATCAAGGTCCTGGTATTGTGCGTGCTGGCTACTTTCAAAATGTAATATATTACATATTACTAGTTACTTTCTATTAATAAGTTAAGATACTTTACAATGTCACTGCAGAAGTGGGAAGTGGTCTCTCCAGGGGAACTCCAAACAGTTTCAGGGGAGGCTTTTGGGTCATTTTACTGTTTATTTCTCCATTTTTGAAGAGTCAGAAGCTTAATAAATAACTTTGGACAGACAATTTTATGTTTTTGGGGGTTTTTTAAACTGCAACATTAGTGATCTTGCCTCCGTTGTTGTGTGTCTATGGGGTCAGATAACATTATCATGATCCCATAGCCAGAAATTGAGCAAAGCTAAGTAAGTAAACTAAGGGTGGCACCTTTTTCCAAGCTTTGTCTGAGGGGAGGTCCGCACCTCCAGACTTTGAAAACCCCTGATGCAGAGTAAAAATGCACATATTTCTTTTTATTAGGGTTTGTCATTTGTCTGTTCTGTGCACGGAGGTTTATGTTGGTAATTGTAATTTTTGTGCTGGTTGACTATTATTTAGATGGCTGTTATGTTCCTTGAAACCAGCTGTGCTTTGCTCAAGTCATATTAGCATATTATTAGCTCCTCCCCACTTCTGTAATTAATCAGGCACCCTTGGAAACACAGTACTTGTAAATGAAATAATATGATTGAAATCCTATTAGAAATGCAATATATTACTATCATTACTGCTCAAAGTAATTTATTACCGTAAGAAGTTAGCTAACTTTACTCATTCACTTACTTAGACAACTGCTGCTTCAATCAGAGGGAAAAAGGGTTTAAAATGCGTTTAATATTTATAGGATTTTAATATTAATTAAAATTCTTATCATGGCATGAAATTTTTGGAGAAAAATTAAACTATTCCAGTAGTTCAAAATTCAAAATTCAACTAAATAACATGACTCATACTGCAGTAGCAGGGGCATTATGCAGTAAAAACAACGAGGCTCGTATCAGCGATCACCATCAAAGAGAAAGCTCCCTTGACTGTTGCATCAATCGACTGATCAAAGTTTGATTGACACTGTGTAACCTTTTGTGCCTGATCATGCAGGCGGACAAATTATTGCATAATGGCAAACTGTTTTTTTCATTTGTAAATACACAAATAAACCAAATAGTACAAATATGTCGAAATTATTACTACTACTATGACATTTTTTTATTTATTTGTTTTCTTTTTTTTTTTTTAACAAAACTGAGCTTTGTACTTGTACTCTTGCTAGAATTGCGTACTTTAATGTGGGAAATCTGTAAGGACTCAAATAAAATTTTGGCTGGACACACTGTCATTTCTTTTTTCACAGTCAGTTCTTTCAACAAGACACTGACTGTGCGGCACTCCTAAATATGTCAAGATTAATGGATGTGTTTGAATAAAATCATTTTGTTTTAACTTTAGATCCAAACCAAACAGTTTGTCCTAATGTTAGTTAAATGGGCACAGGCTGACCCTATCTCTGCTGATAGTCCCTGCAGTAGTTCTGTAATCTGCGTCCAAAAGACCTCATCTGTTGTTTTGATAGGTATTGACGTCAAGACCTTGAGCCCAAGATGACAAAAAGGAAGATTTATACAAGATGAGGTTGTGTTGCAAAGTCTTTAAAATCTTTTCTCAGTCTTTACAGTCCAGTGAGATATTGAGAGTCTGACGTAGAGTTGTATGCGGCATTTGACATGATCATTATGAAATAAACAAACATTCCTTCAGGCAGATATTTGCACAGTATTAAGAGCACCGTCCATTTCATCAATGATTGTCACTGTTTCTCAATCTGTTCTGACTTTGACCACTCATGTCATCATCCTTATGAAGATGCATACAAACATAGTAATGAAAAAAAGAACAAAAAAAAGCCACATAATGAGTAAATAATCCAAACAGGTCAGTGGTTGCTTCATTTTTAAAAGCCTTCTCTAGGGGGAAGCATTGCACTGCAAGTGAACTGACCTCTGCAGGACAACTGACCTCCTGTGTTCTGATGCTTCTGTTGGTTGCAACAAGCCACTAACCCTCACAACTTTGCAAAAAACAAAAACTTAGAGGCTTTGTAACACACAAGGCGATATATCTTCTTCATTATATGATATAACTGACATATATTTGTTTCCAATATGTAGGTAATTGTGTCAATGTTCATTCTCATTTATATGAAAGAATTATAAAATAATGTGGAATGAATACAAAAGGAGATTTTTTTTAAATAAAGGAAATAAATAAATTTAGTAAATTAAAAAAATTAAAATAAATGTGTATATACTAAATAAATAACAGACACAATGAATGTGAAGAATACAAACATAATTTAGATAATGTCATCTATGAGCAGGAGCTTTCAAACTTTATGTTCCACCTTAGGCTGGAGATACACTTGTTAACTACAAGTTTGCTTTCATGTACGCCTCACATTTTTTTCTGAGGACATGTCCAACCATTGGCCCAAATGGATGCAGGATATGCAAGGCAGCCATGATGCATTTGTGAATGTGTGGTTAAAAGCAAATATATCTGTTCTCTCACTCATTTATTCATTTAATAAAACAAAACAGTGTCTAAGGTTACAACTCAGGAACTACATGCAAGGTGTGACATGGGGGTGACAAACTGTGTTATATTGTTATATTGAATAGATATGTGATCCATTTAACAATGTTTCAACATTTTCAATCTCTAACATTTATATCAACTTTTTAAAAAATGTTTGGAGCTACAATATGGAGTCATGCTGAAATATTTTGATACTGTATTCTTCATGTCACTTGCATTAAGTGTAAAAGTGGTCACTGCAAACTGTACGCATTGGTTAGCGTGATGGAAAAACATGCATTTGTTCTGGTGAGACGCTCAGCTATCAGGGTCCAGGGTGAGGTATCAGATGCATTAATAAAGAGACAGAGATGGATGGCAGCTTGCCTATCTGCTCATCTAAGCTCTGTGTCAACGCCTTGAATACAATGCACTCATTATTGGAGTGTGACACAGACTGGATATTGTGCGGTGCCCGGGCATGAAGAAAGGGAAGGCCGCGGCCCTTTGTGAAATGGGTCAGGTCTGTGAAGGGGTTAACGTTTGGCTATGTCAGCAGAATGATGTGATTTGATAATTCCCATAGCCTATGAACCCTCTGAGAACCAAAGAAACCTGTTAAGGGCCTGCAGTCTCTCCAATTATCCCATGATTCTTTGTCTGGCACTAAATACCAGACATTTGTAGGGTCAGATTGGATGTCATGTGTAGTGTTGGATTGAATTAGCCTCAAAGGCAACCAGAAACTCCCATGAAAACATTTCAGTCAAGTAGTGAGCAAACCTCATGAGAACTTCACATCCTGTAAAACACTGAAAGGAAAAATGAACATGGATCTTGAATGCAGAGCAGTGAATCTATATGTGGACTTTTGCCCAGAACTGACAGGATGAGTTACAGTATTACAGCCTGAGAATAATTTCTTTTTCATTTTTTTTCACTAGTATACACCAGTTTGCCTTTCATGTAACAAGAACTGAGAAAATGCTTGAGAGAGGAGCATTTCACTTCTGAATGTTTCCTCTGTGTCTGGATTCTGGCATTGAAGCTCCTGTGAACAACCTTGAGCCTGACATGAAATGCTGAGATGAAGTCACGTCATCATAGCAAGAAAAAGCCTGTGTGTGTCTCCTCGCTGACTGAAGTCAACAACCTAGAGTAACCTCTCTGTGCCTCAAAATAATGGTGATTACAGGAGTAGAAAAGTTTGCACAAGGAGTAAAAGCTGTGCAAGCGTTTAATGTCAGTCACTACTTTGACATTTTCATTGTATTTCGATGTAGTTTTTAGATGGTTCCACATGCAAACCTCTAAGACTAGTTTGCACCAACAACGATTAATTTAGTCTAATATTAGTTCTTATCAGAGTTTAGCAAAACTTGGTTTAAAATTGGTAAATCAAGATTTAAAATCAAACAATTAAAAGCTAATCTCATTTTAATAAATCCAAGGTTAGTGATGTAAACTGAAATTAAAAGTACCTACGTCAATGGAGATGCTTGCTTACCCCAATTAAATAAATAAATAGTAAATCTGAGTGCTTTTAGGACGTGAAAAATTACAAGAAAAAAGTTTGTTGGCTTGCCAACAGTTAAAATAGTATATTGTTTGGTAGCTAGCATTAGCTTGACAGTTGGTTAACCTAGTTAACTAACTCATGATGGCTCAGTTTAAAAGTTAAACCTCCTCAAGTGTAAGTTTAAAGTTAATACTAGATCACATTTTAAGGTGGAGTTAAAGGTTTTGAATTAAATTTAGTCTAGGTTTAGGGTAGAAATTAAACTGAGGTTTAAAGAGAGGTTTGAATTTAAGTCTTTGTTTTTAAACTAGTTTAAAAGTTTGGTGCAGCATAAATTATAGTTAAACCATGATTGAATCTGGGTTAAAAATTAATCCTTGTTAAAAATGTGTTAAAAATGCTTAAAACCATGGGATACATGAGGATGTTAAGTTATGCTTCCTTTTATTCATAGTGCAGTTGCAAGTAGACACCTTCCATGTGTGTGTGTGTGTGTGTGTGTGTGTGTGTTTGTGTGTGTGTGTGTGTGTAAGCCTGTGGTCGTGGGTGTATAGACTCTGTGATGTCATGACTCTGATCCGGGTGATCCTTTCTTGGCCAATCATGTGAAGCGGGAGGTTTCTGGAGGAGGCAGTCAGTGGATGATTAAAGGATGGGGGAGGTTAAGGCTGTAAAACATTGACCTGTACTGGTTTAGCATTTTGTCTTTAGTAGCATCTCAGGCCAAGAGCCTGCCTGCAGCTGCCCCAAGGATGACACCTATCAGGTTTAAACAGCTGGCTGTGGTCCAGCTAAGACATGACAAGACCTGTAATATATGAGGATGTTATGTCATCTTCTCAACGACAGTCTGGTCATTTGACACATCGAGATCAGTCCCCTAAAACCTGCTGAAAAGATCAGAGTGCACAGAGCTGTAAAACTTCAGGACTAAAGATCAAGAGATTTCTCAAGAAATCAAACAGAACTCATCGAGTTACTTATGTAAACATATACTAAATTTGAACATCATGTTGGATAAAGTCACTGGTGTTTTGGTGAGTTTTCAGAACTGCAAATTTAACTCTTCAGTCTTTAAATCATTGACTTCTGTAATGTCTATGGTTATGGTGCATAGTCTAATCATAAAATGTCAGTATAGAATAAAGGTTTTCTTTTTGTCTGTACCCATGCAGTCAATGTGGTTTACTGGTATCTGGTTTCCAACGTGATTTACTTGCAGCACAAAGTCCTAAACTATCAGCACGCACTGAGACAAGCCTTTAATGATTTCAGGAAACATCTACAAGCGAACGACATTTGGTGCTGGTTTGGTGCTTGTCTGTAAATATCTTTGTAAAGCCTTTTATCTTAGGTTTGACAGCAGGATAAAGATTTTTAAGGCTATTCGCCTGAGACAACTGCTTGAGTTATTTATGATTTCGATAATTTTACAAGGGAAGCTGCAGCGATTTGGTGCAGCTCAGTGAGTAATTGGGCTCATGTGGAGCAACAGTTTGCTGTGGTGATGCTGTTGGCAGAGCTTCAGCTCTCTCTCTTCGCTGAATCTTTACTGTAGCTATCTGAAAAACATGTCACTGAATATGAACTGCTGCAGCACATTTTCCTGTAATCCTACAGGAAATATATACATTTCTCAGCTGGTGTCCATTTGTGATGCAACACAGCACATTTTATTAAACCGTGAAGTGGAAACACATTTATATAGACAAGTATAAATTCCTGTTGCAAAGTTGTTGCTTTTCATCTGTGTGTAAGTGCATCATCAAAAAGGATGATTTTATTTAAAGTAATAAAACCTTTGTTTTAATTTACCTCATTTCCAGGTCAAACGGTGTCTCATTTCCTCTTGAAAGATTATTGTTCCTCACAATCACCTAAAACAGTCACACTTTGTTTAGAATGAGCCCATTAAAGATCTTTGACACAGTGTGAGTCATGCAGATGTTTTTTCCTTCTCATATTTTGAACCATTTCAGCACTTTCTCTGCCACACAATGGTCTATAATAAGACCTGTGGGAGGCATTTCCCTTTGAGAAAACGGATCCAAGCTTAAAATATGGCATTTATTTTCAATGGCATGCTAATGTAAGTTCTTTTTAGCCACACATGGCTGTACTGAAATATCTGTCGATTGTTTTGGTGTTCCGCCACTTTGATCTCAACAACTATTGCCATGACATTTGGTACAGACATTCATGGTTCTGACCAGATGAATCCTGCTGACTTTTCTTTATGTAACACCGTGAGATTAATTTTTGTGGTTTTGAGCAAAATGTCTCAAAATGAAATTGATCAATGCTATAAAATTTGTTACTGGCACTCATGTCCCAACCAGTATGAACTGTAATAACCTTTATGATTCATCTTGCATCGTCTTCAGGTCAAATTCTTTTTTCTAACACTGGCTTATGATCAGATACCTGCAAAACTGATGGCATTCCCATCAGCCTCAGCTGCACTTTATGCTTAGTGCTTATTAACAAATGTTAGTATGCTAACACTAGGGATGCATCTAAATTCAATTACATTATTTGGAAAGCACAAAGAACAAGATGGAAACAGATATTTCTTCTCTCTGAAGTTGCTCATCATTATTTGGAAGAAGTCAGCTCCATGATTACCTCAGCATAGTTAAAAAATGTTGCATCTACCACAATCAAGATTATTCTCTTCAAACAAAGGATATATTTATATATTTGTAAATCTTTACTGTAGAATTTCTATTTCCTATGCAAAACAAAACTAACTTCTTTTAGTGTCTGATTTTTCAGTATCCCCCAATTAAAGGGGAAGTGGTGTTGGGTTTCAGACAGTTCATAAAAGTTATTTCAGCTAAAAACAAAAATGAAGATGAAGAGATGTATTTGCTAATTAATTATATGCCCATAGTAAATCGTTTTAATGCTTTATAGGCACAAAAATTGCTTTGCAGATGAATATTGGGTTAGAAAATAGAACACTCTCCTTATTTAATGTGACTTTCAGTATAAACCACACCTGCATCTGGTCTTCTATCTGAATACAGATACAGAGACAGAAAATCTTTTTGGTTCAAGAGAAACAGATATAAAGAATGACGTCTCTGTGCACCTCTAGCTGACACAATAAACTATGCTGACGAACAGGGTGAACATTGTACCTGCTGATTAGCATGATTACATTAGCATTTAGCTCTAGGCACAGCGCTGCACTGCAGCCTTACAGGGTTGTGAGCATGGCTGTAGAAGTGAAGACCAAACTTTTTGTCTATCAAGTGGTAGGTCTGCTTTCCTTGCTTTATGGGGCTGAAAGGTGGACCACCTAGCAGTACCACCCACAAGATCCGTAGGATCAGCTGGGAAGGAAGCCAACATCCCTGGCATTACCTCAACTATGACCCGCCACTAGTCATGATGGACGGGACATGTTATACGCATGCCTTCTGAAACAAATGCTATGTGGCCAACAGAAGGAAGGGCAAAACACTCAAGGGGGACAGAAAAAGCGATACAAGGACAACATTAAAACCTCCCTGAGAAAGGGTCGCTTCAACAACTGGGATGAGGTGGCTCTCAACAGAAACAAATGGAGCAAAGAAGAAAAGAGGCAACAGAGAAAGGAGAAATCAAGATGGCTCCTCCACCTCCCGCTACCACAACAACCATCCACAAATGTCCCCTATTGCAACAGAACCTGTGGATGAAGGATAAACCTCCACAGCCACCTGACAACCAACAAATGACCAGACCCACCGACAGGACGACAATCATACTCAACTTTGAGTGATGATGATGAGAAGTCTTGCTAACATGTTTTTTATCCATAAAAGTGTTTCATACGTATGCTCTTTGCGTTATTGCCCACACAACTGTATTATACTGTGACGCTGAAGAACATTATGAGCAAATGGGGATATAATACTTCAGATGACTCCTTAATTTAAACACTCCAAGTGGAGCTTGACAACCGTATTTGAAATCCCTCCTTTAATTGTGCAGATAACTCTCTAACAAGTCTGAATATGCCTCTGCACTGTGTCACTGTTCATATACATGCTGAGTTCTGACTTGAACTTTCTAGTTAGCTACATTCCAGTGTGGGAAGACCACATGTATGAGACCAGTGAGGAGAGAAGTAAAGACAGAAAGGATGAAAAAGACAGACGGGTGTGAGCAAAGGAGGAAAAGGAAAAAACTGTGAAAGGGAGGAAAACAAAAACACACCAATAAGGACACCATGGGGGTCTATTACTGCTGGCTACTGCTGCTGCTGTTGTTCGACTGCCATGAATGGATTACAGGTACTGGAATGTGCAGATTAATGTGTGTGTGTGTAAGTGTGTGTGTGTGTGTGTGTGTATTTAGGCTATTCACACTGCACCTTGAATAAGTATGTGTGGTTGTTTGTGGTACTAAAGCCATGTGTGTCTGTGTGTGTGTGTGTGTATAGTCTGCCTGGGTGTGCATGCCATATGAATTTCTGTGTGTGTATATGACTGTCAGTGTGTGTGTGTGTGTGTGTGTGTGTGTGTGTGTGTGTGTGTGTGTGTGTGTATGTATAGTCTGCCTGGGTGTGCATGCCTGTATATGAATTTCTCTGTGTGTATATGACTGTCAGTGTGTGCGTGTGTGTGTGTGTGTGTGTTTCTGCTCTTGTGGTGGACTGGCCTCTGCTGGGCTCAGACATGTCTCAACCTGTCCTCTCAGGAATGCTGCAAACAGGAGCCCTCATATAAACCCTTCCTGTGATGTAGACATAGCGTTTGGCTTTCTTAGCTGTGATTAATGGGGTACACCGGTTTATGAAGGGTTTAGGTAAGTGTGATTCACTCAGGTGGGGCAACAGTAAGTGGGTAATAACACCTTGTACAGAACAGCACAAGCCTTTCCCCAGGCTTTCTTCAGTTAACCAGCACTTTCACAATTAACACTCAGTAGATGACACATTAGTCATACAGTATGAGCGTGGTCAAAATCTAGTCTGATGGTGACGGGAGTGTGTGTGTGTGTGTGTGTGTGTGTGTGTGTAAATTGAATACTAGCTTGTTTTAAGTACAATAAGTAGCCTAACTCAGCATTACAAAGTACCACTTTGACTATTGTTAGTAGTTAGAACGTTTTTCATTATTGATTTGTGTCAGTATTTTTTGTATTATTACAAATAAATTAGAAATGTAATATTTGTTTGTTTTGTTTTCAGCATCATGCAACTTTTGTGCCAATTAATGCTGTATTTAAATAACATTTACTATCATTGCAAGTGTAGTGTTGATATACATAAAGTGCATCAAAAATAACATGTAAAAGTGAAATAGCTTGTTCTTATGAGTCGGTCTTGACATTTTCGTGGCTGTTTTATTTCTAAATTGACAACATCATGACAACAATACCTTGGTGAAGAAAAGTGAAAAAGAAAAAGTGAACAAGCTTCTCGATTGGGGTCTCAATCTTTCATCAATCTGTGGTTTTAGTTGCTTATAAATTAGGGCCTGACCACATTTCTTGTAATGAGATGAGAAAATCTTTTAAGTATAAAAATATGTCATCTGTATAAGGGCTGATTTTATGATGTTAGATGATAAACGTAGACAGACCCTTCTCATGACAAAGCATATAATGGACCTGCCAGTCCACCAGAGGATACAATTTCAGTGTCATGTTTTTTGTCACCGAGGCATGAAAAATTAGGCATGGGTCCAAATTTGGATTTAGTATAAAGAACGAGAAAGTCTGCATAGACTGTCTCATTTAGAGAGCCTGCTTGGATTGCTGGGTAAATCACAATACTTTCACATGGGATACCTGTGTTTGGTTCTCCTGTGAGACCAATAGTAAATGTTCATTATGTTAAGAAAGTAGTTTTTTAAACTCAAACCATGTTATTTTCCTAAACGTCACCAAACTAAACTGTGATCATCACCTCAAATGTTTCTCAGCTTTATTTTGAGGTTTAATCGGATGTCTGTATATGTATTATTTCTAAGTCGACCACAAAATGAGAACGTATGTACTAGGCAAAGCAACACTTACACATTTGGTATGATACTAAGATACTGTAGAAAGTTATAGCCAGAATCCTCATCTGGTTTCCCTGTGAAGTGTTTAAGCTCTGTGAAGTGACTGGAATATCCTCCTTCTTGCCAGGAGCTTTGAGTGACATCAGTCCATATATAAAGTATTATGAGGGCCTGTCATACGACAGGGAGGATCTTCACAGGAAGCACCTGAGAGCCAGGAGAGCCACACAACCTCAGGAGTACACACTGCAACTGGACTTCACTGCTTTCCACAGGTAATGCCTCAGTTTCTCTGACTGTGGCAGTTGTTTTCTTCTATTTGAACACACTCTTTGTTCCTTTTCCAAAACCAAGAACACACACTAACTCTTAATTGTTCATATTTGCTTGCTACTGATAGATCTACATACCTTCCACTGCACTACAAAGCTTGGACCACATCTGTGAGCTGTTTGTGCTTTTGTTTTTCCTCAGAACTTTCCGTCTCCATTTGAAACGCAACTCGGCGGCATTTTCAGAAAATTTCATGGTGGTCAGTGAAAATGGTTCCACATCAGCTGACCTCTCCCACATATATTCGGGAACATTGGAGGGTGGGTATGACTGGGCTGGAAGCAGTTTTCCTGCAATTCATGTCTAAATTAATATACTGGCATCAAAGCTAATCAGGTCAAACCAACATTTATTTATAGTCTGGTTTGGATAAAACATCTGGATAAAACGTTTGGATAAACATCTGTTTGTGGCAAAGTGTTCCTGATTATTGAAATTTGAAAAATGGAATAGCACTGATTGCCTCAATCTCTCCTCCTGTATGTCTCTGATGTCTGAACACTGCCTCTAATCCTCAGGTTTCTGTCAGTATCTTATCTATTAATGCTTTCTGGCTGTGTCTATTTCACCTCTCTGACCCTGACATGTTGCCTCTCTTGATCTGTTTTTGCAGATGAACATGGTTCAGCCTGCCATGGCTCTGTGTTACAGGGTCAGTTTGAGGGAACCATCCATACAAGCAATGGGACTTACCACATAGAGCCATCACAGAGATACACCAGCAGCCAAACAGATCACCACTCTATAATCTACCATGAGGATGACATGGGTAAGACTATACCTAACTTTAGGAAAAGAAATGACAGAAAATGTCTTCTGGCACATATTTTTAGAAGTAAAATATGCAGGATTGTTTGTAAATGCATTAGTCAAAGTTTATCCTTAGCTCAACGAATGAAGGAGAGAGAGAGATAGATAGTGTTGTGCCATGCTAAGTCAAACCATGTTACACTGATGATTATTTCCATTACCACATTACCACTTATATTGCACCTAGCTGTGCCGAGGTGTCCCCATGATGGACCATCTCTAGAGTTGGGCTAAAACATGCCTGGCCCACCTCCAAGCAGGTTGCCAACCCATGACGAGTTCCTTTTTCTCATGTCTGTGCAGGAGACCAAAGGGAAGACGTTTTAAAAAGTGTCCGTGTGTTTAGCTCACAGTACTTTTGTAGCGTCTAATCTCTGTGGTTTGCAGCTGAGACGGAGATAAGACTGAGACTTTCAAAAAGTGGTCTTGAGACAAGTGTCAAGACCAAGACCAAACTCGAGTATTACAACACTAGAGTCCTGACCTAAAAAAAAACCTGCAAGATGTATTGGCTGTGGGTTACACAACACTGCCAAAAAGGCTCAAGGCCAGAAATATGAGTCTATACATTGCTTTCATATGAAAATCCTGCATAGCATGCCTTTAAGCTCCTATTGGCTCTGTCGTAACTTTAGGATAAATAACAGACACTCTGCAGCTTGTGCATCTACAGAACTGATATTGTCCAAATGACACCACATGACCTCAGCAGCTTTTTCCTGACCATTCGGTGGTGATGGCAAGAGCACAAAAAGAACTACAGTAGATCTCCCTAAACGGTTTGGTTTACAGCCCTCCTGATAGTCTCACACAAAGATAAACAACTACAGCAACTGTTTCTAATCCTCATTGCTCTTTTCTCGTATAGTATCTGTACAGTATCTGTGGCCTCAAGCTCTAGTACAAGCTAAGGTTACTTGGGGTCAATGGACTATCTTTACCCTTAACTCGTAGTAAGAGTGGGCTTATAATGTAACAGCAGAACCTATTTCAGGCTCTGAGGGGGTGCTGGAACCTTTCCTGGCCATAGGCCTAAGAAAAGATAAACCAGAAATGGGGTGACTTTTGAAGGAGGAGGACGAGGATGGGGAGGAAGGGGTGAAAGAGAAGGAAGGGGTACAGTACAGGAGAAGCAGGAGAGGGATTTCTAAAGGGGTAGGAGAAAAGAAAAGAGGAGCATGTCAAGGATCTTATGGGGTTTGGAGGCAGTTTCTACGACAACAAATTAAAACGAACTTTTAGCTGGCTTATCATTATGTCGGCTTATGATTTGGCCAGATGGCAATCATCACAGAGAGGTGTCAAAATGTTTTGTGTGTCAATGTGTGTGTGTGTGTATTTCTCTGGCTGTGTGTGCACATCCACATCAGTAAAGGATTATTTCCAAGAAAGCATTTTACTGGAAACATGCAGACCGTGCCAAACCCCCCCCCGTGTTTGTCCTTAAGTCCACACAGACTCCATGGCTGCCTTCTTCCCTGCTCCTCCCGCCATTTCTTAAACCCCTTTCACAACTGCAGCAACATTTACATTAGATAGCGTTGCATCTGACAACATCCTGTTCTTTCATTCACAGGCCTGCATATCTGCAGGAAACTGTCGAAGATTTGGCACATGATATTTCAATAAACAATCAATTCTTCCATTCAGAGGCTGATGTAACAAGTCTACTCCTGTGTGTATTTCCACTTCCTGCGGTTGTCGTCGTCTGGGGGCCACAAAGGTTATATGAGGTACTTTCTGTCTCCTGGGATGTCAGGAGGTCTCTCAGATCTGGGACAAAGGGCACAACCAAAGGCAGTCATTTTGCAAATACAATGTAATGACATCAGGACACCTGGTCACAGTCCCCACCTGCTTGATTTGCTTGAAAATGAAATGCCTTAAGATCATCATGTTGAATAATAAACAGTAGTAGTAACAGTAGTGTGACATAGTGATGAGTGATACATGCAAGTTGATGTGGTGATTGGTCCATTATCAAGCAGGAAAAAACGTTCTCAAATTACAGTTTCATTTCACTCGAAACATGTGACTTTTCAAACTGACAACAGCGTTGATGCTCCTCTGACAGTCATCATATCAAACCAGCCCCAAGTTAAATAAGCAATTTTGATTGGCCCAATGAGATGCAGGGCTGGCAGAAATCTTTATTAACAGGAGGGTGGGAAGACATATCTGCCGTGGCAAATGAAATATGAGCTTGCAGATTCGTCTGGTTCCCAGGCTTGTGTCCATGGACAGTGTGTGTGGTTGTGTGTGTGTGTGCAGCAGCAGTGTAGTTACATCCTAGTTTATGGGAAATTTTCTTTGAAGTTTCATTATGACAGATGGGTAACTATTAACCGCATATGTCCTTGAAATAAAGCCATAGTAATAACACTGAAAATCTCTTAATGTTTAACTCTGGGGCTATTTATAGTTGCTTCAAACTGAAAGTTCACAGCATCTTGCAGGTAAACCTTCACTACAACTTTCATTAAGATTGCACACACATCAAATCTGCTAAATCCTCAGTTTAACAATTATGTAATTGATTCGTCAAACATCAATTTCCTCATAATATTCACTGCCCAATTTTATAATACAAGCCTGGAGGACTTGAGAAATATCTCTGTGGAACACTGGCTGAACCTTCTGTGTTGCATCAGTGTCTTAAGGTTATCAGTCTTCTGCATTAGTGCTAAAGAAACAGCTGTTACAGTTCTTCTGTACACTGCTCAAAAATACTACATATGTCTTTTACGTTGTATATCTTCATATTCATTTAGTGCTCAAAAGTAGTGACATTCTAGTAATTGTAAGGAAAAACATTTTGACTCTCATATAAAGAAAAATGAATGAAATGTGTTTGCAGAGAATGTGATTGTTCCTGGGAGTTACAGTCAGACAGGATCATGCGATGTGGAAAGCAGCAGCTAGCGGATTCATCAGCTGTGGGAGGATGTGGGTTGATACGGGATATCTGGACTACATAAGGCATACAATCTGGACAACTAGGCAGAAAATCTCCCACATAATTTTTGACTCATGCTATTTGTAAGAACTCTGGGGACGTGTGTTTAAGAAGGCCACTGAATAACTAATCAGAGGTTTAATCCAACCAGTGGACATGTGGTCTTGGGCAATAGTGTAGATAGTCTTTCTTATAGGCAGGGAGAAACAAACACACAGAGTTCAGTGTTGTGTTATATTTAGATTCAGGGTTATTTTGCACTTGAGCCAACTAATGGGGCACTTGAGGGCACTTAGACTGACCACAGCAGGAACTGGGCCAACGAGAGGGGCACTGGAGGACACTTGGACTGACCAAAGGGTCATTCGTGGGGGACTTTTCTGTTCTTCAGGGCAAAAGGTAAATGTCCCATTGTGGCACTGACACACCATGATTTAAAAAGGGGATTTTAACAGTCAATGCCGTTTTTAGCCAGTGTTAAGCCCGCCCCCAAGGCATCAAACTCCCTAACTCTAATACAACAATCTTCAGTATATATATTATACCCAAGTGCATTAGTCTCAAACATACTGTAACTATTATATACTCAAAGTTGGAACAAGATTCAAGAGGTTCTGGCACAGGTTTTCTACATTACTCTTAACAGTAGAATGAGTTTCCAACAGCTGTTAGGAATGTGAATCTGGACTGAAATGCAACACCAGTTTTTCATGTGGGAAATGTCCTCTTTTCCAGGGAAGTCTCGCACTGATAGTTCAGCAGTGCATGAGATTCATATCACTCTGACCAGGTTTAGTCAGATATTTTCTTTTAATTGCAAACTAATAAGGAAAATGTCTTTTGCAGCTTTGGCAACACGTTCCAGAAACATGTATTTCCTGCAGTATGATGGAGAATGAAGAGACACAGAAACAAACTGAGAGACAGAACATGAGCAAGTAGAAAGGTCTGGAAATAATTCCGTCAGCGTGTCGACACCCGGGCATTTAGGCCTCCACAGCCACCTCCACCCACCCTCACGTCCCACCCCCACTCATGCCATGTATACAGAACGAATTACAGGTTTGTGATTGGCTGGAGGACTTTCGTAGGATGGTGTGATCCAATCATGTGTTGCCTGTCCCTCACTGTAGGCCCATGACTGATAGAGGAAAATGCTGTACTGCATGGGACAGACTTTCCCACATGCACATACATGCACACACATACATACGCATACACACACATATATACACATACATACACATGCACCCACGTACTGTAGATGCACATGCACATGCTGAGTATTACCCCCTTGAAGTTCTTATGGGTCACCAGTTATGTGGCAAAACATTGCCTGATTCTGTCACTCTCACTGCTGCAAATGACATATGAATATGATTATTATGTCATGTGACTCTACTGTAACGGATCAATTTTTGTTGATATTAATGTACCCTTAATACTTTGTTTTTGGTACTTTAATTTTAGTCTGTACATTAGAATGCATCTAAAACCACAGGAATTTGTCAATAACCCTACTGAAAACTCATTGATTATTTTACATTATTGTGGAACATTCTGCAGCAGTTTTACGTGACATTTGCATTACATTCTTTCCTCCATATTCACATAAAGATCCCCCACAGTCCCTGACCATAAACCTGATGCACTCTGTTGCAATGAAGTCCTTTTTTGGCTCTTTGCATTTTTGTGGAATTTTGAGTCTTTGCCTGTGCGACAAGATGGGCCAATTTATGCAAATGCAATGCCTCCCTTGACTGCAATCCCATCGGTATTGCGTCAATTTTAAGGAGGCAGCAGATCCCAGAGGTGTTGCAAATGGCACATGATTATGTTGTTTCAGTGAAATCAAACCAGCACCTATCACAGTGTTTTCCACAGGCTGCCCCCGTGGCTCCCACTCAAGACCACAGTGCTGATTTCCAAATGTGTCCTCTATTTATAGAGTGTCTGAGAATGTGAGGTAGCTTCTGTCCCTGGTAGCTGCTGGATGTGCTGGTCGCTGTTGATTTCAGCACATTTTGTTTTGAATTGTTCTGTATAGGAAGCAGTTAAAATGTAAAACATAGCTTAAACCTGAGGCCACCTGGCATGTTTCCAGTGTGTGAATTTAACCATATCATGTGAGACCACAAACAATAGACCAGAGATCGCCCTGCCTGGTGCCCCTATGTTCGAAAAAGCCCTGAAAAGTGCTCCTATGGTGCAGCTGTAGAGAAGTGCCTTCCCAGATGTCCTTACAGTTTATATTATTCCCGTATTTACATTATCTTTTCATATATTAACTATATACTGTATAATGCTGAAGTGTGGTCTGATCTCCTCAGGTCACTTTGACCTCAGATACGCAGAGATCATTAAAATTACAGTATCCTCTCTTTCTTGGGCCTTTCCTCCTCACACATAAATTGGCAAAGAGAGATAAGTTTCATTATGAGATGTTGTTCCATTAAGCAAACAAATGTTATAATAACTTTCACTTAATTCGTTTCACAGCTAGGACAGGTATGAGACAGAAAAATATCCATAAGAAATGGAGTATAACTGTATTTTTTGGCCTTTTGTCTTTGGAAGGCATGAGGCACATATGCATGGGAGTCAACTGCAATATACTCTAAAAGAACTGCTTTCTTTGAATTTACTTTACTGTAGAAACTTCAAAAACAAAAGTGGCCTGTAGAGTAACCCCCCAGTGGAAAAAAAACATGGTTCTCTGGTGCCCCGCCACATACAGCTGGTGCCTCGATACTACAACTTGATATGTGGCGTTATTTTATTTTGGCATTGTTAAGATAGAGAGGGGGAGAGAAGACAGTTATGGACGAATGAGGTGCAAAGATAGTCTTCCTAACTGAACTTACGCTGAGCTTTATTAAACTTGGCCTCCAGGAAATAATCCTGTTATCTTTTCCATAACAGGGGTTGTAAAGTAATAACTGTGACTTTGTGCATCTGTTGAGTAAACAAGAGAAGTCACATGACCCAGCATCTTTGCATTGTTTCTCAAACAGTATGATTCACAAGACCTTGAAATGCCAGGAAAGATATCAGCACAGATGATAATAAAACACAAACCCTCCTCATTAAGATCTCTGCATTGACTTGACATGGTCTCCTGTCTGATAATGACATTATTTGCCAAATATTCTGTACATTTTATCAAAGCACATTGAAATTCTAGGCCCCAGGATACTCACTCAGGACCCTGAAAGACATCCCATCTATAATTGTTGGCTTGTCTCAGGGCCTCTGTCTAACCCTGGAGTCTTTGGATCAGTCAGCATTTCCTCCTTGATCATTGCTCCTGTTTTCTGGAGAAGTGCACACAAAACAAGACATTTGAACTAAACATTTAAGCACAAACAAATAATTTCACAAAGATCAAACTGTGATCCCTGACCCAGATCATGTATATTTTGTTTGATTATTTTACACAATGTCCCGTTCCAATCCAATCTAATCTGTATTGTACAATTTGTTATCATGATTGGAGAACACTGATTTATTTGGGACACCGTACGCTCATGTTAAAATGAGTCATTGATGACTAATAAAAAGTTCACCAACTGAAGGATCATGTTCAAGGACAAAATTACTGGTGACTCTGTTTGCTTGTGTGGTTGTGTTTCAGTGTGTGTTTGACTGAAAGAGTGACAAATCAATACTTTTAGACTGTATGTGAATCAAAGTGATTGTGTTTGTTTTTGTGTCTGTAGTCCTACCATCTCTGAGGACCGCGCCTGATGGATTCTGTGGTGCAGAACATCTAAACGTCCTCGCCCAAAGCCTCAGACCCAATGAGGTAGGACAGTCCAGACATCACCTCAGTGAATAATAACACTAACACACACTCTGCCCTACTTTCCTTTTCTGTCCTCGCCCTTAAAACATCCTCCTCTGCAACACCATTTATAGCCAATTAAGTCCAAACTAAGAAACAGTTCAGGAACTAGTGTGTGTGATTCATCTGTTTCAATTGACCTGATTTATGAGCTCATTTGTTCATTTTGTCACTTTTATTTAGCTTGTTGAGTCACCAAAAGCAAATAACAGGATTTACTTTTAGCAAAATGATTTGACAGTAACAGAAACAAAGTGTATCCAAACCAGTGTAGATAGATTTTTTTAATCTCCAGAGAGAATTACTTTGTCATAGCAGCCATGTGCATTAAAATACAAAGACAAAAATACACAAGAGTGGTCCAAATACACAGTTGAAATACACCAAAATTAGAATGTAGATAAATAAATGGGGTCCAGGTGCTTTGGTGATCACACCAAAGTGCGCATAGACCTAAACATAGACCTGACAGTCCACTGTGACAGTGTCACATTTTGCCTTGTCAAGGTGTGAAAAGTACATACATTCTCATTCTGCTTTCAGGTTAACAGTAATACATATGCAACGTCCAGTCAGACTTTCAGATTTACAGAGAATCATGTCAGGTGATGGTCACAGTTTGGTTAGGTTTAGACAACAAAACTACTTGGTTAGCTTTAGTTAAACATCATGGTTTAGGTTAAAATAACTTCTTCCCTAAAGTATAATCTGCAACATTTTCTTTAAAAACAATATTCATACAGACAAAATCCTTTGGTGATTTTGATACCTTATTTTTTCTCATTGTTTTCTTGCACACAGGACATTTCACTAACCCAAAAAATCCTGTTTTAGCCATCCACCAACCCTGGCCCTTGTCCCACACATACTTTCTCTCTCATACTTTCAACATCAGAGCCCTTGGTAGGGGGGATTCCCTAATTGCCACTGGGTATTTTGTACCCTGACAATATTTACAGTGGTTGCTGAAAATGCACTAGATGACCTTGATTGTGTTGTAAAGTGATTATGAAAACAGGTATATAATGGATTAAACATCTGGCACAACTATGTAGCTAATCTCCCCCTTGGGTACCATTTTCAGTCATAACCTTTACCCAGCTGGGAGGTGGGTTCCAAGTTTATTGTCAACAATGGATGTTAGGACATCAATGTAGACCCATTTTTATCAACATACCTACCGGTGAAGATCATTTCCATTTTGCGGTCATGAAATGGTCTGAACAGATGTTCCCAGTGGAGCCAAGGTGAGTTCCTGAGGCTACACATCCCCTCTCCCACTGGGAGCTGCGACGTCCCAGTTATACCCCAGGTTAAATGACATCATGTTTTGATACCAGGAGGGCAGATGAGGACAGTTTGTTTTCTAATTTGGCAGGCCTATGTCATGATTCAAATCTGCCTCACAGCAGATTGTGTCCTTTTAACAATCTGTTCACCTGTACTTCTTTCTTTTTTGTGTGTGTATCTGGGATGTCATCCACAGGAGGCAGCAGCGAGCCGGTCGAGGAGAACAGTGGATGAGTCAAAGACCAGCTGCCTGCTCCACTTCCATGCTGACCACCTCTACTACAAGAGGTTCAAGTCTGTGGAAGCTGTTGTGGCTCAGGTGAACACTTCAGATCTTTTGTTTGAAAACATCATTTATCTTGGTTTCACTTTGCAATATTTCATACATGATGCATACTTTAAAGGGACAATTCACCCCAAAATCAAGAATACTTATTTTTTGTCTGGCCTGTAGTGCTTTTTATCCGTCCAGATAGTTTTGGTGTGAGTTGCAGAGTTCTGGAAATATTGGCCATAGACATGTCTGCCCTCTCTCCAGTATAACGGGACTAGATGACACTTGGCTTGTGGTGCTCAAAGAGCTAAAAATACATTTTAATTCAGATCCAACACCAGTGTCTCCTTCCAAAGATAATGGCCCGGTTACTCAAGATAATCCACAAACCCTGTTGTGAGCAGTTTCATGCAGGAACCACTTTCTTATTATTAGAAAGAAAGTAGCAGAGTAATCAGGTCGTGATTTCTGGGAAGAGACAGTGGTGTTATGGCCAGTATCTCCAAACTCTGCTAGTTACACCAAGACTGTACAGATGTAGCACTGCAGGCCAGGGGATAATAATGTATGTTTGATTTTGGGGTGAACTGC
This sequence comes from Lutjanus erythropterus, assembly GCF_056507025.1. Taxonomy (NCBI): domain Eukaryota; kingdom Metazoa; phylum Chordata; class Actinopteri; order Lutjaniformes; family Lutjanidae; genus Lutjanus; species Lutjanus erythropterus. Next base: position 19,846,288 of record NC_139323.1, on the reverse strand, counting down.
CTCTTTAAGAATGGGTTTTATTAACCATGATTACATCTTCAGTTAAGTATCAATGGCCTCTATTGCAAAAGGGTTTAGATGTACAAAAAAGCAGAAATACAAAATACTTACACATTTTTAAGCTAAAAATGGAGCTTACTAAGGTTTAAAGTTCTGTTTTTTTGTCCTATATCTACCAACACAAAGAGAGTCACCACCTTCAGGGTGATGCATTTAGATGCTGCTGATACCCGAGTCATCTGATGTTTCAGTCCCCAGAGAACTCAGCGTACATAGGAGCATTTGAAGTATAATGGAAAATCAAGCAGGAGCATCAAAATACAACAGGATTTCCCCAACTGTTGGCTGAACAGAGCATGTTTTATTTACAAACCTGTCCCTTAAGCCAGTGTCTTAGATTTTGTCCACCTGATGTATTTCTTAGTTCTAAAATCTTGAATTTCTGAATTTCTCTTTATTCAAGTCAGTGGTTCACTAACTTTTTCTGTCATGCCTCACCTCAGAGCATACAACAACATTTTTATAATCAATTATTTGCAATGAAAGGGGAAGCAACTAAATTAAGGATCCAAGTTTATTAGTTAGTTAAATTAGTTAAATTAAATGTCTGTAAAATAGCATCAGCAAACTCCTGAAGGCCCACCCCACCCTAAGAACCACAGATTTACCTGAACTGACCTAATAAGTACAGCTTGAGATCTCAGTTTGACTCTGTTACAAAAGATCTTTGTGGAATATTTCTTAGTTAATCTTGGATTAAAGGAGCATTTTGACCATGATTGAAACTTATTTGAAGCTTTTCTTTGGTCTGGTTCTACTATAATTATTAACATCTAATAACTGAAAGCAAAGGCGAGGAAAACAATTTGTTCTGAGGAACAGGGAGGTGTTATTTACTATTGAGATACTCAACTACTATATAAAGGACTGGGTGGTTTCTGCTGGTGTGAAGCTCAATAAAGGGCCACATGCCAGCGCCTGCACACATGCACACAGCTGTCATGGCGTGCATGGCAGCAGCAGGGAGGAGGCTGAGAACCTTCCTGGTGTCTGAGAACATGGTGGCACATGGATCACAGTCATATGACCAAATAAAGTTCTTTGCCAGGTGCCAGTCCACATGGCAAAACAAGTACTAAGGTCTGTGGCATGCACCTTCAGATAACGTAGCAACTCTACAGGTCCCATTTAAGGACAAGCTGCAGATGTAGTAAAATATAGTACAGTATAGTTCTGTAACTTAAGGGCCATTTCTGATTGTTAAAAAAAATTGAGCACCTTCTTTTCAAATAAATGAGAAAAAATGTGATAAACATGTAACATAACAAAAAAAATAAAAGAAAAGAAAAAAAATCAACTGGGCTCTGACAGGATTTCACCACATTCAACACACTATGCTTTCAGCTCAGCATCACCTCCTGCCATCACGATCCTAAGCTACTACAAGAAACGTTCATATTGTGTTGATTTTGGACGCCCCTGTGGATGAAAGCGGTAATGTTTCTACAGCCATAACTGCAAAACTATGACATAAAAAATTCTTGTCCTGCTTCTTTATAACTGGCTAATGTGTTACTCACTATAACGTCTGGGAAAATATAAACATGGCCTCATTTAATCTGATTTAACAAACAATCCAACCCTGTGGCAGGCATCAAGAACAAATATATAGAAATAGCTGATCTTCTCGCCGATGGTCTTGTTTGCTTATGTAGGTCATATAGAGACATCAGAATTGCAATAACAACCTGAATCGACCCCTTGTCCTGTGCTCTTGACCTTTGTCTGCAACACATTCAGAACAGTGGGTGGAAAACCACCAATTTGATTTTCAGAGAAATATTCTTTTTGAGCTCAAGGTTAGGTTTTGTGTTGTTTTTTGACAGGGACAATTCATGTTGGCATTGTTGTCCCTGGTTAGACTTTTCGGGAGTAAAACACAACATACAACACTCAAATACAGATGTAGAGGCTAACAATAAAAAAGACATAGGCAGACAACAACAATGAACAATAACTGAGACAATAACGATAACACAAATCTTCACTTCAAACATTAATTCAGACAACAATGACTAAAAATGACAATTAAGAACAAAGACAAAATGAGATGGTTATGAACAATGAAAGGGAAAGAGAGCATGCATGCCATTCCAGATCTGTGGACCTGTAATTAAAAAAGAGTGGGACGCAAACATGAATTAACAGATGTCAAGTTGATGAAAAATGTTTTAGTGCTGGCTGTCCTGTGGTGAACTCTCATTTGAGTGACACACTGGGTAAAAAGCTGCTGGCGCGCCTGTGTTGCCTCAGTAATAACAGTGATTTAAGAGTCCGTCTGTGTTTCTCTGTCTGGACAAAGGCGCTTGTCACTGGCGTCAGAGGTCACATGAGATGCTGTCCTAATATTGAGTGCAGCCACATGCTGATATTGGAATCCTGTTACACAACCTGAACATACTAATTGTGACTTCCTCTAAATTAAAACCAATAAACAGTGATTTTTATCACATTCCATGTTTGCTATGAAAGGTATAACAGGACATGTGTTTGATTTGATCTAATTATTTTAGATTATTTTCTCAGCATCTGATCCAGTTTGGAACAAGTTGCACCTTCGTTTTCGAGCTTTTTTAATTAAATCCCTTTGTGGTCAAAGCAAGATCAGTTAATGTAAGCAAGTCTGTCCTTTTGTGGCCTCCTTGTTGTTCTTTCTGGCTGTCCTCCTGCTGTCCGTCCTCTCATCATGTCCTCTCAGATTCTTTCCATCTCAAACACACACACATACACTTGTTGTTGTCTCTGGTTCAGTGCCAGGCCTTTGTTGCACCGGGTGAGAAAATATACTGTAAGTGATGCTGTGATGTGATCTTTGAGTACAAATATACAAAATGCTGTTGTCAATCACAGCTGACCTGGTTTTAAGTCTCTCCTGGTACCAAGGTGAAAATATTTACATTTATGGAAGTTCCCAGCAGGCTCTACTGTACATCTGTTCATCTCCTGCTGAATAGACTCCGACCTTCACACGTGACCAGTTTGCACGTGCCTGTCTGAGTGTGTGACCGACCCTGCCACCCGCACTGAAAACATAACCTCACTTTACAGATCACCTCACATGATCACCTCAATTAAGAACCATGACCCAAACTTGGTCGAGTTCAGAAGGAGTCAAGTGCATTGTTGAAAGGATAAAATGCTAAATCTACTGTGGAGAACTGTTGTTTTCATATTTGGTGAAATTCAGCCCTTAAACCAAACTCCATTCTAGAAGTAGGTGTTTTATGGTAGGGACATATTTTTTCACATTAAAAACTTTAGTTACACCGTCACTAAGGCTCTTTATGGATTCAATTCATTCTACAGGCACAATTGGCACATGTCATTTACTCAGTAACATCTTTAACTAACCTGTGATGAAGTTTTTACCACAGAAATGTTGCAGACACATTGGCTGGCTCAGCACTAAAGCACTCGCAGACTAAAGTGACATATGCAGGTCATACTACTTCACTTTGTGTGTTATTTCAAAAGTCAGGACTCTATTAGATCAATATTATCAAGCTGGTGTTTTACAGTCATTTGTTCCATTATATACCCACTTAGTTATCATTATATAGTATAAGCAGTATACTATATAAGTAAGGATTTCACTGTTGGTTTTTAGTTGAAATCTGGTTGATATTCTGTCTGACAAAAAGTAAACTTGTTTGATCATTTGTTCAGATGTGAGTTGAAAGAGAGAAGATATTGATTAGTGTGAAGGCAAAGTCATATTTTATTGGCAGGTGGAATGTGATCTACATGAAGACGGAATTTCAAGACATTTAATGTGTGATAAAAAAAAAAAAAAAGTGTCTCAAATATGTATCTGTATATGCTGTGTGCTGCAAACAAAGAAGCTTCCAGGACATTGTAATGGGAGAAGTTCTTCATGTAAAGTAAAGAAATTGTGCTTCTTACTGTAGCCTAATGCGCATTTTAAAATACATTTTGACATGCTTGCATACAGTTCTGACTTCTCTGACGAGCCGGCGCATAGTACTGACAAAGACGCCTAAATGAACAAGAAAATGTGACGGGTCAGCAAGTCAGTGAACCCAAACTCACCAGAGGATAGAGGTGCTTTTCCAATCCTGCTCTGACAACATCAGTGAATTGTAATGAGGAGTTTCATACAAATAACAGCAAATAAAATCATCTCTACAGTGACTATAGAGAGATTTCCTAACCAAACATCAAAGTTGCTCAGCAGGCACAGTTTTACTTATTCTTATCATCATTGGATACTGACCTTTTAGCACGCTGATGCCACCCAGCCATTTCACTGCAAATACTGACAAATATGAGTATGTGATAAATGAATCCTTGAACTACAAAAACAATCCAAAGCCAGACAACACAACCAAATGCAGAAAACCTCAGTAAGAAGGAGTGAGTCACAAATGACCCACAAACCATGGCACCAAGTCGTGTGTCCTGGCATCTTCATCAGTTTTTAGTGTCCTGTGGAAACTTTTTTTGTGTGTGTGCAAGTGTTTCTGTTTTTGGTTGTTTTCAGCTTTGGCAGTGTGTATATGTGTTGTCAAATTGTAGAAAATATGTTCTTAATTTGCTTGTGTTTTGTCTAGTTTGTTGAGTTCTCACGGCCTCGTCAACCTCCACCACCCAGAACCCACACTCTAAAAAAATCAGAAACAGGGTATGTTATTGACTGTTTTTTCACATTTCCTTCAGGTTGCCTCCTACATGCGAGCTGTGAATGACATCTTCGACAAGGTGGAGTTTGACGGCATCAAGCTGATCAACTTCAAAGTGAAATCCCTCAGAGTAAGATCCCCCTGTGCTCAAACAACAGCACGATTGTCCCTAAATCTTAGAGTGACGCACTTCAGGTCTCTGATAAATCCATACAACCAGTAATCCTGGATTTTACACATTAAATTCTTGCTACAGAAACATGCTGTGACCTCCTTTGATGCAGTTAATGAAAGTCAAACTGGGACAAACTCTCTGCCCCAAAAGGACTTCAGATAACCGAAATGCAAAGCAAACGTTCGTAGTGTGTAATTCTTGCATATCCCTGTTTGTCAAGTAAGAAGTCTCTGTCTCTGTGCAGGTGATGACAGAGGAGGATAAAAATGATCCTCTGTACCCGCTGTACATCGGACCTGAGAAACTGTTGAGTTTATATTCTGAGAGCAACTGGGGCAACTTCTGTCTGTCCTACCTGCTCACCAACAGAGACTACAGCGGAGTGCTGGGACTCGCCTGGGAGGGCAAGGCTGGTGAGTCAGACTCACGGTGACACATGCACTCATGCACACAAACACACACCCACACAGATACAGCGGCTCAGTGATGTGCATATTTCTGCACTGAGGTCCTGAAAAAAATGTCCTCAACAGTTTTGGCTTCGGGTGCTGCATTTTCATGCCATTTTTAAGATGTGTTTTGTCACTTTATTTATGTGTCATTTAAAAACAAACTCAAACTATGCTGCCAAATATTTTTTAAACCCACATACTGATGGAATGACGTAGGCATAAAATACATCTGGAGTCTGTGGTTTGAAGAGTTTAGAAACTATTTAAAAGTTTCAAGACCTCAAACAACCTGATACAAAACATCATTGTTAATATTTCAATTTTATTCTCAAAATGCAGAATAAATAAATAAATAAATAAATGTATGCTCTTCTTTAAAAATAACTTACCTTTAACAAAACTATTTAAACCAACACCCCATAAAAACATTACAAGAAATACAGGAAATGCGTACATAAAAAAAACAAACAAGAAAATAAACTTTTTTCAGGATAATATGACAGTTTATGGATATTGAAATACACTGAAAAGATTAATGATACTGCAGATAAAACATTAAAAGCTTTTTGACAGTAAAGAGAAATTTTGAAAGTCTTTGTTGAGAACATACGGCAGGCGGAGCAGAAATGTGAAACAGATATGAGCCTGTCCATGTTGAAAAGTATGAGAGTTGGAAAGTGAAATAATGTTTTCCTGCTCAGCCTCTCTGTGTGAATCTCTGCATGAATCTCTGTTGATATATCAAAGCCCGGCTGCTTCTCTGGCTCCCAGGACCCCCGATCTCGCCTGAGGCCACGTTCAACACTCACACACACACCCACAGTTTCCACATCAGTTTGAATTATTTGACCCATGAAGGAGGTGAATCAAGGGCAACGGACTGTATACAATGAGCTTGAATTCAAATGCACGGACTGGTGATAGAAAAGAAGCAAATATGCACAAAGAAAAGTAGAAGCTGCGTATGAAGCAGGTGTAAAAACACATACTAGTGGTCGAGTTCATTATTAGGGTCAATTAAGAGGCAACAGAAGTCCAAACTGGAGGAAAAGTGCTTGTTTGGTCTTCTTGGTGTGACGCAGAGTCGCAGTAATTATACGGCTCCTGTCTCAGGCCTGTTATTCAAGCAGTGTTTTGGTTTGAGAGGCCAAAACAAAACGTGAATGAACTCCTCAAATAACAACCCTCCGTGATTTGCATTTAAAGCTTCTTTACCCTCTGCTGTCAGATTACTTTGAAATGTAGTCGGTTACTGAATACAAATTACATGGCAATTATTTGTAATTACTAACATAAAAAAGTGTAATCTAACATGAATATTTTTTTATTACTTTTGAATTACCTCAAAATCAAACATTGAAAATATTGTGGCCTGTACTAAAAAAAAAACATTTAAGTTCCACAAAGTTCTTTTGTCTTTTTAAACATCTCAAAACATTTTCAATGCAAATAATATTAATTAATTATTAATTATGTAACTTGAATCTAATGATTTTTCTCAAATGTAATCTGGGCTGATTATAGTTAAATATTTCTGTAATTTGATTATGTAATCCATTACATGTAATCCTTTACTTCCCAACCCTGGTAACAGACAACATTTTGGACACATTTCACTCCATTTCTAAAATTTTAATTCAATTATTTGCAAACAAAATCACATATGACAATAACAAAAAAATAGACAAATAAGCACATGAACCACACCCTTTTGCTGAGAATAAAATAATAGTCGCACTTCATTTTACAGTGCTGTAATAAGACTTAACAAGCTGTACTTTATATGAAATAAGACAAAAACTAGAAATAATATGTTCTTTATCACACAGTTTTATCAGACTTTATTAGAGGGTTATAACAGTGCATTACTTGCTTTTCCTATCATGTACTTGGATTACGATGCAGTAATCCACATTATTACAAAATGTGAGTGAAACTCAAAATGTAATGTTACTGAACTTGACATAAACTATTATAGATAACAGACATATTCTTACATAATAATGTACAGAATGTGCTTAAAGATTTGAAATGGTTTCAAAGAACTGTGTTTCCATAGGGTTCTTAGGACATAGTTTATTGTTCAGTGACCTAAATACACAAATTTACTCCTTCCTGACGTCAGCCATGTCTCTCTGGTCTGGTGATAGACTGTGTGTGTGTGTGTGTGTGTGTGTGTGTGTGTGTGTGTGTGTGTGTGTGTGTGTGTGTGTGTGTGTGTGTGTGTAGTGTTATTGTTGTCAAGTTGGAGGAAGTTGGACACGTATGTTGGGATTGTTGTGGTGGGAGGTCCTTCCTGCTCACTTCTATGACACTGTCTCATACGCAGCTTTTGATTGGCTAAACTAAGGGGCGTGAGAGCAGACCACCACAATGACATGTGATTAGGGAGCAATGAACCTTTGACACTCACACACACACACACACACACACACACCACTCCCATACATCTTAGTGAGGATTGGTGACTGCATTCCACAGCGTGATCACCATGGTGACGTCTCACGTGAGACACACACACACATATTGTGGATTGAGTGACATTGTTGTGACTTCTCAGAGTCATGTGACCGAACAGAAAAATGAGCAGACCATTAATCATGGATAATGTTTGACTTCCAGTAACAGATATTTCCATGACCCACTTCCACCAGTTTATTACTGGTCTTGGGTAATGGGGGTCTTAAACCATGGGATCATAAACTCAAAGACCCTGATACCACTATTGCTACAGCAGATGCCACACACACGCACACACTCATGCACAGCCCCCATCATTCAGTGGGAGCTCCTCCTCTAACTCTCAGAGTTATGTGTTCATACGGTAGGGTTGGGGTTGGAGGACGGGGGGTTGGGGCCTGAACGTCTCGTGCCACACAAGCTTTCTCACCAGTGAAATTCCTTCTTCTCCTGAGTCTAATTGAGCAACAGATACCGTGCACGGTAATTTTCCACACTGTATGTTTGGTGTTGTTGAGGGGTTATTTGTACTGTCCATTGTTTTGCCCATAGGACGCCACCGCTATGTCGTTCGTTGACCTCTGCACTATAGGAAGTTACATGAATGTAAAAGATGTTTCGATAGATTAGACTGAGTTCTTTCTGGTGATTGTAGTCTTTGAAAAAGAAGTTCCTGTCATAAAAATAATCAAGATAAATGCTTGGCAGATTACGTAACTATAACCTTAAAATGAAAGTGCATCCCTACGTATACAATACAACAGTCACTCCCACAGACTGGGCTGTGGGTCACAGGAGATTTTATTTAGGTCACAAAATAAATAAAATACTATGGAAGGAAATTCCACAAATTTAAGATTTGTATCTGTAGAGCACCTTTTATACAGCACTTAAAATATACATTGTTTTACTGATGAGAGGAAGAATCGAGAGCCTCTTATGTCCACCCAAATAAAGTTGTCTTATTTATGAAGTAGGCTGAAATATCCAAAGTCCTGATAAGAGGGAATAAAAACAATGAGACAGTCAAATAACTCAGCCTAAATGCAGTGTTTAACATGCATATACGCAATAACATGCCTCAAGATAATATAAGGTGTTCATTTATACTTAACTTAATTTATTAGGTCTAGAAGTCCAACAGTATAATAAATCTTGAAGAATGTCACATTTAAAATTATTGTAAGGGTCTAACAACCAAAAGTATCCTTTCACACCTAACTTGTTTGGTCTAAATATGTGGACTTTTCAGTGTGATCCAAACCAAAATTATAGCTTTTCCTCAGACCACAGTGCAGACAAAACAGCCAAACCTGTACCGACCAAAAGAGGTGTCTCAGTCTGGATTAAATTAAACAGTGGTTCAGTTCGTTTTTAGTGTGGAAGCATTTTTTTTTTGTGGATGGTTTGTAGTGTTGTAACAGTTACAGGAAGTTCTGGTAGGCTTTTGTCAGAACCAGAAAAAGGAAATGCAAGATATGTCATGGTTGCACATGGGGAGAGGAGGAGAAGACTAGATGTTTAACTGACATTTGGTTTGATGACTTTATAAAGAGTTGTTTGGAAAAAAAAGATAGTTGAATTGAATTGACAAACCAACATCAGACGCACTCACGTCTACAAATCAATCAATTGCAAGTATAAGGAGATGCAGATCACATAGATGACAACAGGATGTAGGTGTGTCGTGTACAGTTCTTTCATGCACTAACTGGATCAAACATAAACAACGAAACAAAGACATGAACCTTGGTTGAGACGCCCCAAAAACGGGGGAAGTGTGTCAGGCTTATGATGGACAGTTTGAAGGGATTAAAACTGATGCAGCATAATGATTCTATTACTCCACGCATTCTTCTTTCTTTACAAAACCTGACTGGCTTTTACCCTCAGTGTAACTGACCCACTGACAGCTCTGTTGGATGTGTTATGCTAGCAGCACCTAGTGTAACCTCAAACTGCTGGCCTCAAACGGAGATGAGAAGCTACAAAGCCAGACTTTTTTTTAATTTTTTTTTATTTTCACAGACCCAACTTATACTGGAGCCACAAAAAAAGGCTTCACACAACTTTTCCACTTATGCATTAGTCATTTGCATGTAGACAGACTTTGCTGCTTAAAATTGGTCACGACCCCCTTTAAGGTCATGACTGACTGACATGACTGAAACAGCAAAATTTTAACAAACATGTTTTAATTTTTATGTGTATGATCCTGTGATTTGAGTTATCTGAATGTAATATGGCTGTCTTGTAGTACATATTAAAAACTACAGATAGAGGGCTGAACTACAAAGTGAGATTATTGGGTTAGTGAGGTATATTAAATCTAAAGTGAGAGTTTTTAGTGTCATGAAGATGGTTCTCTTATTGGAGCAACAGTTTTGTTTTTTGCCGTAATATATTTTTTTTAATTTTCCAAAGGACCCTTTTTATTATGACCTCACACAGAGGTCAGACAGTTGATCTCAACCAATATAAGGGTGCAGTAAGTGATTTGAGGGTCATCAAATACCAACATTTTGGTAATGAGACTTAATAATCAACTGTCTTTACTGGCCTGTGATTGGCCAAAGCCTCCTGTCATAGCTTGAAAACAGAGCCAAGAAGAAGTCTAGTTTTTTTCTCAGACCAGTTGAATTACATTATGTTTAAAGGTTATTATGGCCCAGTGACGCCAAAAATAAATTGCCTACCCCAACTTTCAGTGACAACAAGGAAGAACTTTGAAGTCTTTATCTGAGTCCAAAAAAATACCATTAAGGTGGAGAATTATTTGTCATCTGTCTAATCAAATTGTCATACTTGCTTGAGAAATTTTATTACAACTGAGAACAAAAACAAGTCCCAAGTTGAGTAAGACCTATGATACATTCCAGACGGTCTTTTGTTTTCAGAAACGAAAAAGGTCGAATTGGTCTCACAACATGGTGAATAAATCCTATTCAGATTAACAACGTTGAGGTCATTGAACTCTGGAGACAAAGAGAGCAGTGATGGGAAGTCAGTGGAAGCAGTTACATTACTTTTGGTCGACTTCCAGAGCGGAGACCCTGTACTTTTCTGAGAACTTTAGTCGGTGTTCTTCGAATCGCTCGCTGCGGGTCTGTTTTTGTTGTTAAAGTTATTATTGGGACTCTCGGACACCCCCCTGCAGGTTTATCTCAGGAAGGGCTTCCCCTTTACTATTGTTTGTTTGTTCACAATAAACTGTGTGAAAGAGTGTGTGTGTGCTTCTGTGTGTGTGTGTGTGCCTGCATGTTTGTCAATGAAGGTAATTGATACTAATATTTCTTCTTTACAGTGCATATGTTTCTTGTTGCTTGTTTCCTCCTCATGGTGAGTGTGTGCATTATCTGTAAGTGAGCCACAGGATTGTTTGTTTCACCCGACTGTGTTTGTCCAACAAGCTAATAATAGGAGTCTTTCATTAGGGCTCCTTTCTGTAGTGAAGACGAGAAGGAGCAGGAGGAGGAGGAGGCGACAAAATCGCAGCCCCTTCCCTGCTCACACTGCCAAAATCCACAGTGCAGGCCTCCAAAGTGAGCTCTTTCTAGGAAACCCAGCTCCTTGAATAGCCCATTGGGGGAGCATTTTAGGTCAAAAGCAGGGAATGCTGCAGAATGCGTCCAGAATTCTTGATTAATGTAGCTGGGGAAGTGTTTCCTGGCAATTTGTGGAGAAGGAACTGCTCTTTTTTAGCTGTGAGGAGCACATAATGACAAGTCCTTGCATTTCATCCAGGTTTTCCTCTAAAAATGTCAGTGTTCTTTCTGATTTTGGGCAAAAAGCATCATGTTATATCAAATATGAAGTATCAAAATAGTCTCAGGTTACTGGAAGCTTCCTTCACCTGACATATGATGGTAGTGTAACTGTCTTTCCTTGGCTCCTGCCCACAACACTGCTTTTATTGTTTCTACAGCAGCAGAGATAGGGGGCACTTTTGCTTTTGTTTTTCAACCTCTAACCGTCCCTAACTGTTCCCGTACGTCACTCTTATGTCCAGTGTTTAACAAAAACATGCCGGTGGGAGATCCAGATGCCCACGACTGGTTCCCACAGTTCTCAATGACACCAAATGAACTCAGGTTTCTCTGAAACAGACGTGCACCTCACAAGCCATACCCCTCAAAAACAGTGTACTGCTGACCACCACATTGTGTAACAGGTGTTACATAAAGTTCACATGCCTGCACAGGAAGAGCTGAGACCTACAACCTGAACCACAACAGGGTAGAAATGGAGGGAACCAATGAAAAGAGAGGATGTCCACATGGAACATATGGAAATTATTCCCACAGTAGCTCATTGAAAGACTTGGTGGGGGCAGTAAATGTTGACAAAATGGTGATGGATGAAGAAGAGCATGAATAGAGATGGCTGTTGATGCTATTAGGTAATAAACTGGTCAATTTGGGCATAAATTAAAGGTACAGATGGCTAGTATTGAGCTGATATTTACCCCATATGTGCTGCACAAGAGTGACCCTATTTGACCAAAAGTTAGATGCCATATAAAGGGATAGTTTGAATTGTTTGATGTGGGGTTGTATGAGATACTTACCAATAGTCAGTGTTTTAAATTAAGTTTCACCTTTAAAAAAAATCAATCCCAGTTTAAATGTATGCTAGTTTTTCGGAAGTGAAACCGTTGTTAAACAAGCCAAATATCAATCCCTCCAAACCAACCAAACTCCATGGGCAAAATCAATGATTTTACTGTGCAGAACATAGAGGTGGCTGGTTTACAGCTACCTTTATCTGTTAGTTTATATGTGTTATTGTCTGACTTCAGTGAATCCAACTATTAATTTAAAATGTCAAAGTCTCACAATAACACAAACAAACTAATAGATTTAGGCAGTGGTCCACCAGCATCTCCTGTGCTTTGTAATATAAAATTACTGATTTTACTTTGGAGAGCGCAATTTATTTTAACAGTGGTTTCCTGTCAGAAGAGGCAGTCTGACTGCAAGGTAAAACAGTGAAAATAACTAATATAGATTTTTCTTTTTTTTCCTTTTTTTGGCTAAAATATGTTTTGCCACTGACCCTACAGTGGGACACTGCTTAGCACTCGCAGCTGATACACTGACTGTGGATAAGAACTTCATACAACACCACCAAAAAATCAGAATTACCCCATTAAGAGATGGTCTTGTGGAACTTGAAGTCTGCTTTGCTGAAATCGGTGAGCAGTCTCTGTGAAGTACCTTATCATAGGTGCTCAGGTTGACCAATGGGACTGGTTTCTACAAAACTACTCCTCTGGCTGGCCAGCTTAAAGATGATGTCACAGCCCAGCCACCCATCCATGTGAATGTGGCCAATTGTTTGTAATTGTGGGAATGGCTTTCAGGGACATTACGTAAACTGCAAAAAAGACACCATTGGGGGCCAAAAGTCTGTGCGGGCTTTGATGTGAAACTGGAGATGCTCAGCAGGTCTGTTGGTCTGTCTGTCAGGGCCTCCCCAACCCAGGGCCCCTCAGAGGTTGATAAGGCTTAAGTAGCAAAACATTGTTGGTTTTAGGTATTTCCAGTAGCACAAGGTCAGTTATGCAACCATACTGTACAGACAGGTATGTTTTCATTAGATCTGTTAAGCCTGTTGAATCCACACTATCAGCACAGTTATTTCCACAAGAAATGGACTCTGATGTTCCTTCATATCCTTCTACTTTTTTTGTCAGCATGGACGTGAAATAGGTCATAAATTGCATTCATAAGGTCTTCAAAAATCTTGAATTTAATTTGCTGAATCCTGCAGAAACCCTGAGTGGAAACCAAACCCATAAGCCCATGTTTATCATTTCATCTGCGTGTACTTCAGGTAACTGGGGAGGAATATGTTCCAAGCTGACCACCCTGCGTAATGGCCGGACCTCCACCCTGAACACAGGTTTGATCACTATTCAGAACTACGGACAGCTCCTGCCTCCTCGACACGTCCAGCTGACCCTTGCCCATGAACTCGGCCACAGCCTGGGATCTCCGGTCAGTCTCCATCACTAAGTCTTGTGCCCTACAATCACATAATGTAGGATGTGATATTTCAAACAGTTGCAGACTCATAGCTGTCCAACGTCACTAAAACAGCACAGTATAGAGTCTGTTTTATGGTGGATTTTACCTTAAAATCATTGTGATTTCATAGGAATTTATAGACACAGTATTAATAAAGGACTGCAAACCTGTCCGGTGCGGGATGCTCCTGTTAAAGGATAGACCTGGAAAATTCGTCCAAAAATACTGGAGCACACAGACGAAGATACCAAAATGTTTCAACACAAACTGCATTTTCATCAGACAGACTGTCTCAGTGCAGTGTTTTGCCCCCTCCCTATAGCTGTAGCATGTGTTGAATGACTATCTGAGTAGGAGAGGCAATTTAAGAATTTGTGAGTTTGTATTATTGTTCTTGTTCTTCTCTCATGAGGACACAGTGGGCGTCAAAATGCTAGCTTATTAATTAAAAACTTTTGTTTTTTGTTTTTGGACCTGTTTCCTCAAGTTTTTCCTGTGACAAGATGTGTTTTGTGTGTGTTTGTGGCATTCAAGTTGTAAGCGCAGCAACTTCTGCATGTGTGTATGACTGTATAGGCTTTTATGACACAGGACATTTTAATGCTGCATAGCAGGGCAGGATATTCACACATAGAATTAATAACATTATGTATGGCTCCATTGCAGAAAGCTTGTTTAAGTAACTGGTTTACTAGACTCTCTCAAATTGAATGGAGCCATAGTTAATGTTATTAGTTACACCTGGGATTTTTCTCCAGATCATGTCAAAATATCGGCTGTGTAAAAGCTCTATTCAGTGCAAGTCTGATAAAATAACTCCTCCTGAGCCACGCTTCACAGTACAGCACTGTGTGGTGTTTCAGGTGTCTGTTAAACTTAACCAGTTTTTACCCAGAACCCCCTCTGGTGCCCCAGTCACTGAACATGTTTCAGTCAGGCATACATGTGGTGCTGAATGATAATTCAACATGAAGGGTCTGTGTGATTCAAACTTACTTCACGTACTCTCACTATAGGCAAACATGGCTGTTTGCTCCGCACCAGAACAAATTGTCTGTGAATGATTCACTTACGTTGGCATCACAGACCTTGGCCTTTATTGACAAGCTTTCTTTATAAAGATTCTTGGCTCGACCTCAGGGGATAATCTGAAATAAGAAGACAGGAGAATCTCTCACTTTCTCCTCACACTTACGCTCTATTTACTTAAGTACTTAAGTTTACTTAATTACAAGTACTTAGTACAATAACACTTTTTAGTCTACCACATTTATCTGACAGCTGTAGTTGTGACTTATTTTGCTAGTACATATATGATGAGTGTTTAAAATGCAATTCATTAAACCAGTGGTGACCAACATTTCTGGCTTGTGTTCCCTCACAAAAAAACAATAGCTACTTGGCCCTTTATCATATTTCAGATGTCTCTGTCTTGATAACTGTTCCACCAAAGCGTGATTTGTCCTCTGATGTCACTTCTCAGATGGTTTCATTTAAATGCATTTTCATTGCCCAGAGGGGAAGAATTCAGTATTTCCCAGAAAAATAGAGGGTATCCAAAAAATGAAAACAGACACATAAATCAGGATTCAGAACTTTTTTATATCCCACACGTGGAAGCCCATTTCTGCCAATGTGATGAAAAACAAAAGCTCCTCGATGCAATGAGAAATTTTCTAAAAATCATTATTTGGTATCTAAAAAGTAATGATAAACTTTCTCAAATAGTTTCTCACTATTTTGAGAAATTTTCTAATTAAGCTGCTATATTAAGTTATTATTTGGAGATACTAAGACATTATTTTCTCATTATTTTAAGATAGTCATTATTTTGTGGAACCGTCTCATTATAATGACTCGAAGGATTTTTTTTTTTTTTTTTTTTTTTTCAGTCACATAAAAGGAAATGGCCTTCTACTCAAACCCTCAGATTTATCTTGTGACCCTTTGGAGGGGCTCAGTCCCAAGGTTGGGAAACACTGGACTAAATTAGCTAACTGTATATAAAGTAGTTACATGTAGCTCCATGAAGTAGTATTTTAAGTGCAGTCTTTAACATCTAATGGAGTACTTTTACAAAATGTATTAGAGCTTTTACTTGAGTGAAAGATATGAATACTTTTTCCACCACTGTCATCCTCCCCAATGTAACAACAGGCAGCTTACGTAAACACACATGCTTGTATGGCTGTTAACGAATGCCAGCACGTCTCCTCAGTCTCTTTTCACCCTGCCCTCTGTTATTCACACTGTCACAGACCAAAGAGTCTTCAGATGCGTTCCTGAGCAGATTAGTTCTGCCATGTCAGACCCTGCAGGTTTTCTATAAATTAGACCACCGTAGGTTCGCCTGCTCCGGCCTGGCGTCTCGGCTCCTGTGACAGGCATGTCTCATTGTTTCCAGGCCAGACAGGCTGGAAGAAGCACATGAAGAGATCTGAGCCCAGCCTTCACCTGAGATTTGTGGGAAGCATAGTGGTGGAAAGATGGCTGTGATAAAGGGTGAATTTAGGGTAAAGAACTTCCTTTGCAACCGTACATGCATACAGCGGCTTTCACAGCTGTGTGCTATGGATCCGTTTGCTGCTCAGGTGAAGGATCACATGTGGAAATGTGGAACTATTTCCTACTTGTGTTGCCCTGCTCTTCCCTTCTTTTATTTCCCTTCTACATTGTGTGTACATATAACCCTGAAGTTAGGGCAGCAGCCAACAATTATTTTCTTAATGGTTAAATGAGCTATATGTAAGAATATATGTAGTATATGTGACACACACACTAGCAACTGAGCTACAGGGGCGCCCCACCAACATTACTTTACTATCTTATATACTATCTTATATGACGAATTAAAGCTGCAAATTCTCACATGGGAGCAGCTGGAACCAGATAATGTTTGGCACTGTAGCTGACTCAAACAATGAATTTGTTTTGTTAACTTGATAATCAATTAATCAACCACTCTAATTGTTCTAGCTGTAATTGGAATGTGTAACTTGTTCAGACAAACACAAATAAGATAATGCACAACCTTAAACTCAATTCAGTAAGTAGAAGCCACAACATCAGATTTGGAGACGACTTGACTGAACTCGTTTTCCCCCGAGACAGAAAAACTTTACACTCCCAACATTTATCATTTTCTTGATGGGTTTATCTCAAAGCTGCATCTAGGTTATGTCTGTCGTGAGAGCTTCTGTAAAACCATGACAGGTGTTCAAGAAATAAACAGGAAGGTCAGGAAATCTGCAAATTGACATTGTACAGCACTGATATTTACCCATGCTTTACTGTTCTTCCTCTTCTTACTCCTTTAATATCACTGTGACTGCAGCAGCACACTGTTGGTGTACACTGGGACTTGTTAGAGGATTTAGTCTAAAGTCTGCAGACTTTTGAGCTGAGATACCACAAACTGGCTGAGGCGAGAGGACCAGAGAAGAAGCATACTTCAAGACTAGGTTGGCTTTATAAGATGTTGCTCAAAATTGTTGACATGGTACCAGTAAACAAGGATCAAAATAGCACTATTCTGCACCAACATATGCTGTTGCATGCAGTTTTGCCAACACCAGAGCTGCAGATATTGTCACTCATGGTGAAGATTGTAAAATTTGCACTCATTATATCCATCAAACTAATTCAGAACAGATGCAGACAAACCCACATCAAAACATGTTCCCTCCACATGGGTCCTTGTTAATTTCAAGTCTTCCCCCCAGCCTCTTAATTCACCAGTGACTTTGACACAGAGAACACAACTTTCAGATAATGTCTCACAAATACATCTCCTGACCAAAGCAGGTGGAGCTCTGTGTCCTGTCCTCGGTGTCTCGCGTGTGGAACACATCATTCCTCTGCAGTTTCATGGCCATCAGATTCCAGGGAAATCTTTTGACTACATGAAGGATACGTTTTTTTCTTCGAAAATACAACAAAGATAACTTTAAAAGTCACAGAAAATCTTGCTTTGGCATGTTCAGGAGGGGTCTGTAATATAACTGATGTTACAGGCATCATTTTCCACTGAAGATAGACCTGCAGTGACCAAACAAATTACTGAAATCAGCAATAAAGCCGCTGCCCTCCCCACATATGTGATTAGGAAGGAAACAAATACTTTCAGCCTGGTTAGATTATTTGTTTTCCTCTGATCTCTCTGTCTGCAGCCTGGAAATGTTTGAAGATACATATCTTAAATTGAAAACAGGCAACATTTTTTAAACAATTTGTCGTTATCAAGCAAAAGTTGATTGCACAATTATAACACCACCCATGTTTTTAAATTGCTTCCCTATAAGCCTCGCTTCTAACGTTACTCCCCACCCCAGCATGATGCTAACCCTTGCTGTAGATACTTGTTAGTGCAAAACAATATGCTAATGTTATGCCCCTGATAAAAGGTGAAATGATCACAAGAGTGACAAGAGTTTAAGTGTTTTACTCAACAAAATCTTTACTCGAATGTGGAAGTTACTCTAAATTGTCCCAGGTGGTGGGTGAAGACAGAAGCAACAGCTCGGCTCTGAGGAAACAGAAAGCCACCTGATATGTCAGTGGCACAAACAATAATTGAAAAGTTGCTTCCATTTTCACCACAAAAAAAACATATAATTTAAAAGTTTCTCTTATTTTGCCCGTCTTCCAGCACGATGAGGGCTCAAATTGCGGGAACCTCGGCTCCGCTGGTGGTAAAGGCAGGTACCTGATGTTCCCTCACGCCACAGATGAGGTGCGTGAAAACAACGATAAGTTCTCACCCTGCAGCATCAAACACATCAGCAAGATACTGAAGCAGAAGAAGGATGACTGCTTTGTGGGTGTGTGTCCAGGCCACATGTTTACACTTTGCATTTAGTCACTGTAAATAATTAGAATTTGTCTTGATTTTCAGTGTATGTGTGTGTTTATCTGTATCTCTGTACTTTTCGGCCAGTCAGTGATCAGCCCATCTGTGGAAACCAGATTGTGGAAGAAGGTGAGGAGTGTGATGTTGGTCACAACGACACAGATCTCTGCTGCTTCAGCGCTAAACAGCCTGTGGGAGTCCAGTGTCACCTCAAGCCCGGTAAAGTCTGCAGGTACTATTCACACAAACATCCACACAGCATCAGAGTGAGCAGAAAAGATTCAAGAATGAAAAATGACGTGTTTTAAGTTCAGGCGTTTCAGGAGAATTAGAATTTAGATAAGAGTGAAGCTGGTTGCATCTGGCAGTTGTGGTGACATTGCAGTAGGTGCTTCACCATCTGTTGCCCGGCAGATATCTGCAGTCTATTGAGTGCACTCTTTTTATTTTGATTGATTTTGGGGTTGAAAGTTATTTCTCGCTTAAATCATTTTTAATTGAAGTCACACACTACATTAATCAAAATTATTTTGTTGGTGTTCTGTCTTTAAGGTGTGTCTTTGTTTTGTCTGTATGCGGCTTCGATGTTTATCTGTCACCCTCACTCTGTGATGTTTTCATCCATCAGTCCGAGTCAGGGCCTGTGCTGTGGTCAGGACTGCGGCTTTAAGTCGGCGGGTCAGACCTGTGATGAGGAGACAGACTGCCAGAGAGAGAGCGTGTGTTCAGGCCTCTCGTCAGTCTGCCCTGAGCCGAACGCCAAGGAAAATCTCACAGTGTGCAGTCAGGGCACGCGTGTCTGTCTGAACGGGGTGAGGCAGCCTTATCCACTACGCCAAAGTGTGACTCAACACAGTTCAATACATTGCCCAATAAGCTAATGAGTGTTGCAAAGCAGGCCCTGAAAAAAAAAAAAAAAACATTATCTACGTTAAATTTATTCCTGACTCTGGACGAATAAGACCTTCTGGATCCTTGAGTCTTATCCCATTATCTTCAACAGCAGATAAATTAAATATTAAAATTTCCTCTTCTTTTTTTTTTTTTAGCACATTTCATTCATGTTGGCTGATTGTGATTATAACATTAATACCTGAAGGTTCCCTCTTCTTAAATTATATTGTTATTCAACAAAACTGAATCAGTGACATGTTCAGAGTTTCCTATTTATATATCAGCTAACATGAAGCTGAATTCAATCTGATGCTTCTCTTATCAAAAAGTGTACTCAAGAACCTTTATAAGTTTGTTTGACAAACACACTGTTACGACACAGCATTACTAAGAAAATATCCGTTAATGCCATAAAGGTTTCATCTTAACTACATTTCCCCCATCATTAAAATGTCCTCTGGGCAATGGATTCCAGCTGTAAGTGTTGCTTCATCATATGTTGTTGTTGAGGACATTACTCTCCAGAGGTGCTAAATGTGTTAACCTCTGATAACCTGGTCCAGGAACATGGAACATAATAACTGGAAAAGACTTGAGGGGGATGTGGGAATGTAATAACCCAAGAAAAGAGATCCAAATATGAAGGTGGGGTTTTAGTTTTAGTGTTCAAATTAACCATAAACTGTTTTAATTGACTCGGACTGTTTCTTTCTCTGAAGGCTAAAATCCTTATAAGAATCAGCAGGAAACAGGAAAACTGACTCATCTCTACAAATAGACAAAGATAAATTTGTGTCCGTTCTTCAAAGCACTTAAAAAAATACAATTTATAAATCCACATGTGGGAAGAAAAACTGCTCACATTATAAAGCACGGGCCAAAGATTAATCTGTCCAGACTGTGTAAATAATAAACTATTTATACAATTTGTCAGCCTTTCAGTGCCATAAACCAGAGTTTGCTTTCATCTATGCCGAATGCATTATGGAGTGTGACAGTGAAATACAAAATAAACAAACACAGATACAATTTTAGAAACAAAGATGGAAAACACGCTTTAATTTGTAAGATATTTTCGTCTTACACAGGTCCAGACTGAAAAGCAGAGCTTCAAGTCTGTTTCACATGTGTGTGGTTACAGGTGTGTTTTTTTGTACCTGCAACCACAAACAAAGGTGAAAAGTTGACAAGGCTTTCAACTCTTTAACTACAAATCATGTGTGTATACATGACAGTTTTAGTGAACATTTTTGAATGCAGGCTGTACATTTGTATATGAGCATCTGCACTCATAAGAATAAGGATGTTTTATTGTGATTGTAGAACGTGTTAAACATGACAGAACAAAGTAAGGTACTCAGGCCCTGGTGTAGAAAATAGCAGTAATAAAAATCAAGAGAAAGCAAATTAAAGGGAAAATTTATCACTTTTTAAGTTCAACACTTTTGGTGTTCAGTCAGTGTTGGTTGTAAATGTAGTCAGCTGAAGCCATAAATTCCTCAGTGCTTCTGTGTTTACTGAGAGGGCTATGCTCTGCTGCTCACAGAGCTGTGGTGGCAGTGCCTTCATGTACCAGGATGCATTGCGTGCAAATGGAAGTTTCTGATGCCCACACCCATGTTGCCGTGTATCATTACCCTAGCCCATAGCGATTATTTCGTTGGCCGAAACACAGCATTATGGGACAAAAACGCTTGTCTAGAACACCCCGTGACCACTCAGAGACAAAGACTAGAATTCCAAGCTAAAAGAGTCTGTAGTTCTTCCTTAACACTAATGACATCACTGTGACAAGCTACAGATAATGCAGGAGGAGAACTCAACCTTTTGTGAACCTTTAGAAGAATTTATGGCTTCAGTTGACTACATTTACCGCCAGCGCTGACCGGACAGCCGCATTCCACTTTAACTTGCTGTTGTTTGGCTACAGTTTTGTCATTTTATCCCTTTAATGTCCCTCAGTTTTCCTGACTATTTCTGATGAAGTCTTCTTCTGAATGGGTGTCTGTGGTTCTCTCTGCAGGTCTGTACTGAGTCTGTGTGTTTGAGACACAACCTGCAGCAGTGTGACTGTCCTGGAGACTCCATGAAGGAGAAATGCCACATGTGCTGCCAGCAGCCTGGTAACCATGTGTCCTTTACTACTGAGGAATGTGTTTACACTTTGTGTCAGCCTGTGTCAGTTTGTCCTGAGGTTACCCTCGTACATCACTGTTTTCTGTTAGACATCTTCAAAACTACAACAACAGATACCATCTGACACTGTGATCTGTCTACATACTTGAGGATGTTGTGGTCATGGATGCTTTGGTGACCTCAGCCTTCAGTATCTGTGTTTCGGTGTCGATACACAGTGGCTTTGAGTAGCTAAACGGCGTGTATTATGGTATATTTTAATTTGATTTCTCTGTGTCATTGGTAGGTAAGCCTGAGACGTGTGCCAGCACCACCTCCTCCGTGCTGTCCCGTCACTTCCAGAGAAAAGCGTTGCCATTGGTCAGTGGGGCTCCATGTTCAGGGAACCAAGGATACTGCGACAAATTCAATGTGTGTCGTCTGCTGGATGCAGACGGCCCCATCGCACGACTGAAAAACTCATTTCTCAATTTGGATGACTTTGGCGACATAGCAGAGTGGATGAAGGTGAAGTTTCCTGTAATCAGTTTGATAAAATATAAGATAAAAAAAACATACAAAATGCTAGACAACAATATAGGTGAAAAACAACAAATATGTAGCAATGTATTATGTGTGAAGTGTGAAGACAGTGTGACTATGTGAAAGGAGATATCAAACAGTTAAGATATTTTGTAAGATTGTAAGATACAGCCTAAGAAGAAATGCACAATATTGGATGTTTGTTTTAGATTTTTTCCACTATTGCAAAGAAGATCAATTGTCTCCTGTAGTGGAATGAATATATTATCCTAACTACTCTTATTAAGATGACCCACTGGCAGATGCAGACTAAAGATGCAATCCTTTCCAAAATGTTCACATTCACTGGGAAAAGTAAGAAAACCTGGCAGGTCTTTTTTCTCGCTGCTGGTTTCTCTTTGTTGTTATCTTTGTCATAATGATCCAGATGACGGCTCTTAAAATGGCCAATTAAATAGCAACTTTGCTATTTTTTTTTGCCAACACTTAAAAAAACCCCTCCACACTGCAGACACATTTGTGTTGCATGTGTTTAATTAAAGTGCCATCTTATCGGCCTGTCATATCAGCAGAATTGTTCATTTAAGCCTTTATCAGTTGATACAGTTATGTGCTGAGATCACTGTACATTTCCCTCATAAGATATAATTAACTGTGTTCAAACAGAACATGAAGGGAATCCAAGATGCAGCCATTGCATACAGTCAGTAGAAAGATGCAATCAGACACAAATATACCTTGGATTGACACAATTTGCCTCTTATATTCGTTTGAGTTGAAAATGTTTCAACTTGAGCGAGGAATTTGTGAATATCACAGGTTTTATTAATCTGCATAAATGTACAGAGAAGAAAGGAGAAAGGAGAGAGAGGGAAGTTACAGAAAGAATCAGACCTCTGGGTGAGTTTTAAGTTTAGTCCATCTGTTGTTTAGTGCATATAAACATGAATGATCCAGCCGTCAAATTTGTTTGACGCAAGGCAAAAATTTAAATAGCGTATGAAATGTTGAATTCATTAGAAATAAAATGGTTATTCGATTTAATTCACTCAGGGGTTTGCTGCTACAGCCTTAATGTTGTCTGCTATGACCAGTAACTCAGTAATTACTAATGTAATCTAGTAATAGTTGCATTTAGCCACAGTGGCTGCTGTTTGAAAAGCGCTCTGCAGTGTTTTTGGCCAGTAGTGGCTCTCATCACTGTTTTGATGAGCTGGCTGTACAGTTGCTGGTGATAATGTGCCTAAAATGGAGCAATGCCAAAAATGCATTCTACATGTTTGTTAAGCCTACAGGATATACAATGTGAATGTAAACACATCTGTGTTTGTTTAGAGTGAAAGCTCCACTGTGTACAATCAGTGTTTCAGCTGACAAACCCCTTTAGAAGCCTAATCCTTAAGTTCAACATTTACTACTTATTCGAAAGTACAGTCTAATTCCCAATATTATCATATAATACAGTGCTTTAGTATGATTGGTGTTTTGATCAGATTATAATGTAATTTTACAGATGTAGCATTGAAGTGACCACTCAGATCCTCATGCATTAAGTTCATAAATTTGGACCCCAAGCTGCTCCACTGACTCAAATGAGCTGACCAGTCGTTTTCTTGCCATCAGCTCATGTGGATAAAAATGATTATTTATCTCCTGCCGTGGCTGAAGACGTCATGTTTGTTAAGATGCAGCAGATGTTGATCTGAGGTTTCATCGTTAGCTCGGCTCAGTGTGTTTGTTAAACTTCCTGCCTTGATGTTCAGCTGCCTTCGATGTTTCAGCTTCTTTTGAGGTTCAGTTTCTCCTGACAGCATGGAGAATCAGGAATTCCCATTTGGCTTGATGAGCACCCCATTGATCAGCCATCCACTTCACTGGAGACAGAAATGGCCCCACACTTCAGAAACCAGGGTGCTGGTTTACTGTGCTGCTGACTCATTCTCTATAATGTGCAGAGCTGCAAAGTAATAACCTGTTCTGGTTGGAGATCATACGTTCAATCAAGAATATGATAACAAATACATGACATCAATATATTTATTCTGCCTGCAAGGGTTAGCTGGATTTTATGAGTTCAGTTCAGTCTCACAGCAGACTAAACTGCATTAAAAAAGGTAGAAAAACAGTGAAATCAGTGCACGAGACACTATGCATCAATAAAATATAATCAATATATCAATAATGCTTAGGTCATGACATTTTCAATTACTGCTGCAACTATTAGTCAATTGATCAAGTAGCTGATCCAGACAAAACTTACCTGAGATGACAGTGATAATTGTTTCAGTCACTTTTCAAAATCCCCAAAACTTATTAGGATTTGTTTGTTTTGTTTCATTGTAAATTTCAATATGTGTAGGTTTTGCACTGTTAAGCAGATAAAAAAATGACAAATGAAGATGTTGCATTGGACTCTGAGAAACTGTGATGGACATTTTTACGTGGAAAAAATATAACATTTTTAGTTGTGACCTTATTTCAGCTAATTGAACTCAGTATTTAATTAGTTACACATTTTGTCATTAATGTTGTCCCTTGTTGTCATGTTCTTTTCATTCCTGAAAACTGCTGAAACTGTGATTAAGCTAAGTGTAATTTTTTTTTAATTAGCCTGTTTGCGATATAATGCCGACCCAGTTTTGAATGGTCATATTTCTTGACGACGCTTCTGCAGCCGCACTGCACTCGTGCAAAAAAAAGCTGCAAGATAATGAGGAAGCTGATGTTTTCATTTTACAGGAGTTGAACTTCGGTGCAGAATATTTCTCTGATGAGCAGGGCTGGGTATCGTTTAAAATACTACTACCATTAAAGTGATACTGATACCAATGGTGCATTTCATTCAGTACCTTTTTTTTCTGAAGGTTTTTCTTTAAGAAGAAAGCTTGCAGTGATTGGCTGTGAGCAAAACCATATAAATACTTTTTTTTCTAAATCTGGGTGCCAAAAGTATTGAATGAATGAATGAATGAATGAATGAATGAATGAATGAATGAATGAATGAATGAAGATATCTTTTGAATGGAGAAGTATTGATACTACTTGGTACTGTGTTATTGCAATCCGTGTCTTAAAGGCGCTGAGAAGCTTAACCCAGCCCTGCTGATTATCATGACAAAGGCCTGATCCAAACAGTCAGCAGCAATCCAAACTCACATTGCATTCTCTGAGCTTATCAGAGATCATATTCAAATGTAAATTCATGCGGTGTTTGTATTTATTTTCTGCAGGCTCATTGGTGGGCCATCCTGCTGGCCATCCTGACTCTGTCTGGAGTGATGGGCTGTACCGTCTGCCTCTGCGGCCGTAAACTGGACACCAGTGACTTGGACTGACCTCTGACATTTGATACCTGTCACCTCTGGGAATACAAGTGCATCGTGATGACGCACAAATCAATTGAGATTCATTTATCTAAGTCACATTAAAGAGATTCTTTCGGTCAGCTTTGTTCCACATCTCAAACAGTGTTTGATGTGCTGGTGACATGTGACACTCTCACCTGCTCGACACTGTTGTTTGTTAACTGATATCTTTGTACGTCATTATGCATCTGCCATTTCTTTTTTCGTGTGTGACTTTGCGTTCACGTTTCAACGAGCGATGAGGGCTTCCTGTGATGCATGTGTTGTGGAAAACGCTGCTGTTGCTGCCAACTGTCCAGTCAGTCAACCTCCTCAGAGGCCACATACCATCAAACAGCAATGGCGACTTAAAGCCATGTGTCCCTGCAAAGACTCATGAGACTCTCCCTTATTTTGCCCTGTGCTGTCCTTGTTGTTGTGTTTGAACTTGAGTGCTGCTTTCAGCTTTGATGATCGTCCACCTTTCCATCACAGGAAGACTGGTGGTCCTCTTGCCTTTGGCCTGAAACATGTTTACAAAGAAAAGTTGTTGATGTTTAAGTTAATAAAGTGACAGTAAAGATGCTTCCACTGTTTATGATGTAACAACTTTGTACATTAAGGGTACTTTTACACCTGAAAGTTTGAACCAACTAACTAAGGTTCATACTTTTTGTTAGAACCATCATGATACAGTCATCTGTTACTGGTTAACCTGTTTACCTGTGGAATTTTCCAAACAGGTGTTTTCTGAACATTCCACAACTTTCTCAGTCTCCTCCAACTTTTTTGGAACATGGAGCAGGTATCAGATTCAGAAACAAAGTCAGTTTGAACATTACTATTTTGTCTTTGTACTGCATTCATTTGAACAAACAGTACATGTAGGTCGAAAAGGATTTATGTTTTTTATGTACATTTTACACAACGCCCGAACTTTTTTGGACAGCAATTGTTATTTCACAATTTCTATTTATACTTTTTGTAATTTAACATTTTACATTTAAAAATGTTGTGCATGACTGTATAGCCGTTCCACCAAAGAGAGATTTCTTCTTTAAAATTCTCAAATGATTTAATTGCTGAGGTCCAAAGAGGTAAAATTATGAAAAAAATATTTAATTAAAATGGTAAAGATTATTTCTGCTGCCATTAATCATCTTATGACCCCTCAGATTTATCTTGTGATCCTTTAGAAGGTAGGAACCACTGGACTTAACTACCTAACTATATGTAAAGTAGTTAAAACTGCTTTTGATACCTCAAGTACATTTTTACCAACAATACTGCTGTATTTTGACGTAGATAAGATTTTGATTTCAGAAGTTTAACTTTTAATGGGAAATTGTCAGATTGTTGTATTGGCACTTTTACTTTTTAGCCTTCCACCACTAAGAATTTACATGTCATGACTAAAAGGTGATCAATCTAAAGTCTATCTGTTGGGTCACCTCGACACAGTCAACCAAAAACAACGGCATCACAACTACAAGGACCTGAAGAAATCACAGAGTTTATTTTGTGTAATTTAACAAATCTGACCACTTTTATATCAAAAACAGATTTGAGAGTTTAAATATTTAAAAAATGTTTGGAAACACAAACACATTTTGTGCTGATAATGAATAAAAAAAAAAGGATAAACAACCTTGAGCTGGTAAATGTGAGCGATAATGACTGAACATATTTATAAAAGAGTAAATAAATGTCAGGCTCAGGATGACCTCTCAGATGTCAGTTTTGGTTTATTAAAGAATTTATACAGTGAATATTTACAGATATGTACAAAAGATCATAGAAATCCAGAGGTAAAAATATACAACTAACAGTGCTCCATACTACAAAATCTATCTACTCTTTTTGGTATTTACAGAACTATACAAGTAACTTGGTTGAGCAATCTCTTCCCCTGTTTTCAGTGCAAAAGTAAAACATTTCCACATTTTTAAAGCAGAAATGAAGTCACAATGATTACAGTACCGATCTCTAAAGAGCTGAGGTTGAGACATTGCTCTCAGAACTGGAAATGTAATTATGAAGAAAAGAGCATTAGTCAAGATTTGAAAAGTGACATGCAGAGAAAAAAAAAAGTACAGACAACACAAAAAAATGATAAAATTGATATTAACGGTGCTTTCTTCCTCTCACTGAGCATCTCGTACCTCACTGAATTTAACAGAACCATGTTTGACAAAATGTTTTCTTTGAGGTAACAGCTTCAGAGTAACATCTTGTAGATGCTGAAGCAGTAAAAAAGTGTTTTAAACAACTTTTGCATCTTCAGATGTCTCAGTAAAAGCTCATAAAATAACAACAATAAAGCACACTGAGGTGAAAAACAGCAGCAAAGCGCTGTGTTAAGACAATTTGCAACAGCTTACTTCTGGAGACTGTTTAAAGTAAGGCACACTGATACAGGTCCTACAGTCACATACAGTGCTGAGAGCCACAGTGGTGAATGCTCTGTTGGGTTATGCATTAATTAGATAATACATAAAGGTAAATAACGTATAACCTATTGCATAAAACACCTTAACAAGTTCATCTTAATGGTTATTTTTCCCTCTTTTTGAGAAGTGGTAACAGACTGCAGATGTCCACGCACACCAAGAGGACATTATTCTTCACAGTGACTGCTTTAAATATAAAATTCAGCTTGAGGTATTTTACACAGTGGGAGATCAGTACATCCAGAAGTATTAAGGTAAATGCAGTCAGTCGAATCTCTCAGTATGTGAGGCTCTGAAGTGACTTCTCTTTGCACCAAAGATGGCAGCATTCACTTTTTTTTTTACAACAATGAAGTTACAATTACGTCATAAAAACAGCTCTTTACAAAATATTTTACAGTATTCACAGACGTATTGTTTTAAATAACAAACATGCTTTTGTGGATATATACAAAAGATGGAGAGTTTTGTATAATTTTGAGAAATAAAAATAAGTTACAGGCACATAAATTATTGACTAAGTGCTGAAATGGACAGTGGGGCGTCCAACAGTGGAGTCTTTTCTTCGAGATCCATCAGTGGCTCTCCAGAGTTACTCTACAGTCAAAGAGGAAGAAGTTTCTTGTTATTTATCAGCTTTAACAGTCATGTTAAAAGTAACTGGGAAATCTGGCAGAGGCTAACTTACCTTCTTGGGGTTCGTTTTGAGTTTGTCCTCCACGCGTCCTTACATTTAACAAACGTGACCTCTTGTGTTAAGTTCTGAGTTTCAGGGTCTTTCACACAGAACACCATCCTGAAAAAGAAATTCATTAAACACTTTCAGTATGAACACTTAAGGAGCGTCACCAGTGGCAACGGATTATAAGCGTCACTTTATTTGAAGGGTGTTCTGACATCGTGAGCATCGAGCCGAGTCTGGCCAAACTGTAGATACCAGACACTTTCTTTGCAGCCGAAAACAGCGTCTGAGACGGCTAACTGAGCTAACTAGCTAACACCAGCTACACCAGCCTTATAACATTTAATGACATCTTTATGACAAGTCCAAAATGTACCACTTTACTTGAGGTCAAGGAAAATAGTCATGATGCACTTATAATGGTCTCATGACAGCCAGCGACGAAACTGACCACATATGACAGTTTAATGTAGTGTTAAAACATGAAGCTAAACAGTTTATTTTAGTTTGATAATGTCAAGTTCTTATGACAAGGACATAAACAGGTTATACTGTCATGGTTAATGTCAAGTTGTCATAAGAAAGACATCTCAAATAATGTAAACTTTGCATTAAAAGTTACATACATTAATGGAATGGCACAGTCATAAACATTCATTAAAAAAAATCATGACATGTTATGACAGTGTAATGACAGTCCACAGCCCTTCAGTCCACCCCTTCAAATAAATAGTTGCCAAGTTTGTCTTATTACTTATTCTACTGGCACTACTACAGCGAGAGGATGCTAAAAAAGTGTGTTTTATGTCAAATTCCCAATATTTTAAGTCTTAGTCTTAGTACAGAACTACTTACTTTTGTTGGGTCTCGCCAGCTCGGATGCGGATTTTGTGAACCTCCATGTTGGCGCTGTCGGAGTCACCGGACCACCAAGAAGAAACCATCTTCAACATGTTGGACGATGACCAACCGTTTGTCTCCTCCCATTTAAACTTCAACATCAGGAGATCTCCGATATCTTTCTCCGTCACCAGCAGGAATGAATGTGTTTTATTTGTCGCAATTTTCTCTTTTCTGCCCAAAACAAATAGAGAAAAAAAGCGTTAATGTTTTACTTGCAGCCAGTGGGAGTATTTTATTAAGTTTAGCCTTGTAAACGCTGCACCATAAACCACGAAATAACCACACAAAACTTTGCTGCTTGCAGTTACATCATGCTGTTTCCTTTAACTACCATATGACTGTTACAAAACAACTCTGATTATTTGAAAGACCCAAGTCACCGAGCTATAATTGTGTTTTTATGAAGGATTTGAGTCACTCACAGTTTAAGCTCCAGGTTTTCAGCCTCCCCTTTTGTTCCGTACAGCGAGACAGTGAGTGACGGCTCCATCTCTGAACGGTTAACTTTACTGCTGAAGTGGATCTTCAGCTGATAGTGGTAAACTGTAAGAAAGAGCAACAACTGAGCATCATATAGAAAAATTTAAAACATGCATGTGCGACAGTGTAATTAAACTGTTGCAACTTAGATTTAGTCAGTTTAGCTGCAAGTGGTCAGACTTTTGACGTCAAAAACACCAGAAATCGAAACACTATAGAGCTGAAAAAGTCTTGGACTTTGTTTTTGCAATATTATTCTTTCACCTGACTCTGGGTAAGCTGGAAAAGAGTGCAACCTCTCACATTGTGCACTGACCTCTGAAAGGCATGGAGGCCCGTGTCTTGGTGTACATCTGAACATTGCGTGCCTTGCGGACCTTGCTGATGTCGTAGCCCACCGTGTTGCAGCGGCTTTTTCGGCAGCTGAGGCACACGCCACGGTTAAACATGTCGCTGCTGCCGCACCTGTAGGCCTTGGCAGCTTCCTGCTCGTTCAGCAGAGAGTCGATGAACAGGTGGACAGAGCGCTCGTGTTCACACTTCACTGCATCAGTGATCGCTGAGGAGGGAGGCAGGGATACTTAATAAAGCACATACACGATTTCCATTCCTTTCCTGCCCACATTCAGGATACATTTACTTTACAACCTGCTCAGCCAGACTGATACTGTATCTGACCTTTCCTCAGACATGTTTGAGGCCCTCTGTTTTTTCAGAGTGCTGTGAATGGGGTCATTGTGCAACAGACAGTAATGATGTTCGCTGCTAAGACAGAATAACAAGCAGAAAGTACCTCGAGTGTTAGTACTCTGTGTATGTCTAATAATGACCATACATACAATAATTTTAGTTATAGAAAATCATCCATAAAGTTGTCTTAAGTATCTCAGAGAATTTTTTAATTTTAATTCAAGCAACAAACTGTTTGTATTATAATTATAGAAGAAGGATGATGAGAAAAGTTACACTCAGTCATAGTCGTGACTGAATAGCAGAGTAAAAGTTTAAGCTTTTACATTTTACAATTGTATTATAAGTTGTTCTCACCAAATATTCCAAAGTTAGCGATCTTCTCCAGAGCCCCCCTGAGGTTGCAGCCTGGCTGGAAGCTGCCTCCGTTGGGGTAAATGTCTACATGGCCGATAGGCTGCTGAATCCCAATGCTGAGACCCAGAGAGCCCCGTGTGAAGGTGTGAAGGACGTCCACAAAGTGAGCGTCGTCAGGGGAGAGACGCCTGTGAGCGTGCATCCCCTCGAAGTCAGGACCAGCTGGGTCCAGACCTGCAGTGAGAAAGAGACAGGCAGTGAAAACAATGGATCGACTCACCACGTTGAATTGCAAGGTTGTGAGATGCGTTATCAGATATTATGTGTCAAAATGTTTTGTTTACCAGTTATTCTTCCAACTTTATTTGTTGCATGGCTTCCAGCAAATCCTGCCACATGAGCCCCGAGGCTGTAGCCAATCAGGTGGAGGTTCTCGAGAGGCATGTTGGTGGTTTCCTTTAAAGTACATCAGTGAAGAGTAAGGAAATCAGTGAGACAACAAACGTAGTGAAAACCTGTTTCCATGAAGGATAGTGACATGGAGGGTGTAACATTTTGGAAATGAAATTTGCGACCCGTTGTTCCTACTGACCTCGATCCAGTCGATGAAGCGAGCGATCTCCTGTCCCACTGCTTTTGTGTTCTGAGCCGCCACCACATAGTGGTTCTGTGCCGAGGTGAGCCAGTCCACCACGATGACGTTGGCCGTCTGCTCCCTCTTGTACAACGCTGATACCAGCTTAGCAACCCAACTTTCAAACATACCACTTAGCTGTTGAAAGGACAAGTCAAAACATTTCACTTACAACACAACAAGGACGTAAGTGCAAATGAAACTGGCATTCATTAAAATTCAAGCTGCATGGGCATGTTTTAGAATCAGAGCTTCCTCCAGTCCAGTTCATTGTTATAGCGTGTTCTTTGGTAAAAATGCCAACACGCTGGTGTCAGAAAAGCTAGTTACGTGAATGTGGTAAAACTTAATGGTACCAGAATTTGGTGATACACTACCAGAGGCATTTCTTTCTAAACCAAAGCAGTATCAACTGAAAAAAGCCTGTGGGCGTATGTAAGAGAAGG
Source organism: Lutjanus erythropterus (assembly GCF_056507025.1). Taxonomy (NCBI): domain Eukaryota; kingdom Metazoa; phylum Chordata; class Actinopteri; order Lutjaniformes; family Lutjanidae; genus Lutjanus; species Lutjanus erythropterus. The sequence goes on along the minus strand of NC_139323.1, from coordinate 19,814,085 downwards.
GCAGGTCACAACGTGCCGAAGCATCTCTGCTCACCGTCCATCCGTGGATGACTAGGAAGGTTTTAGAGGTGCTGTTGAAGGTGCAGGATGCCAGGGAGTCAGGTTTGCCAGGAATTATGTAGCACAGGTCGTCATCGGGATGAGATGGTTTCCGGAGAGAGAATTTGGCAATAGTTTGATTGGCGTCATCCTTCTGGTCGAACAAGTCTTTCAAAGGGTCGAGGAAATTACCTAAGGGAGAGGAAAGTTAACAAATTAGCTGTATGGGTTTGTTTGTTTTTTTTATCTTAAACAGATATTAAAGTTCCCATTAAGTCAAAACTGATGTTTAAGTGTTTTTATCTCATATTTATTGTGCTATACGTCACCTACACACCAGTATCTGGCACAACTGACAAAAAAGTTGTTTTGTAGATATTCACCGGTATTTAATTACTAGATATTTCTCAGTTTGTCTTTTCCTGGAAAACAATTATAAGCAATTAATGAATCATCCAGGGCCCCGTTTTTGTATTTTAAGGTCTCCCTTAGGTTACGGGCTGTTACCCTGAGTTGGGACAACCTTAACCCTCAATGAATGTGAGTCCAATGCAACGCTTTCTCACTCATGACGCAGCGGAGCATGAAGAGAAAATACATCTGTTCATTGGAGCAGACTGGAAGAGTCAGCTAATAGGACTGCTTTACCTATTAGCACTATTAGCTACTATGAACCTCAATCAATCAGTGTCTTTGACAAGTCCCTCCCTAGCTGTCTGCTTTACAGGACACACATTAGCAGTTAGCAGCACTCTGCTAGCCACTTGATGGGTACTTTTAAGGAGCAGTGTGTAGAATTTAGTAACATCTGGCAGTAAGCTTGCAAACACTTCATGTCACTCTCCCCCTCCAAGCATGTAGGAGAACCTATGATGTCCACAAATCGTGAAACACCATATCTAGAGCCAGTGTTTAGTTTGTCTGGTCTGGGCGGCAATAGAAACATGGCAGTGCAACATGGCAGCCCCCATGGAAGAGGACCTTCCACCTTCTGCAGATATGAATGGCTCATTGTAAGGTGACAAAAACACAACAATTATTGTTTTTAGGTGATTATACACTGATGAGAACCTATTCATGAACATTATATCCCATCTGCCAGTAAAACTCTGTCAATTTTACACACTAGACCTTTAAGAAGACATGCTTCTGTCTTGCTGGCGTTTTTGTCAGACGTGTAAATCTGATCTAATGTTCTGGCTTGGCGGTCCGAGATGCCTGATTAGCTAACTGAGTGACTGGTTCCAATAAGGACCGGCCCCTTGGGGCCTCTCAGTAAATAAGCCTCCACCTTAGACAAGATCAGTCCTCGGGGGTTACAGGGGTTCACTTGGTCAGACTGAGCTCCATAGAAACCACGGTGAGTTTTTTTTCCCCCAGCTTTGTTCCTGCCATCTCACCGACTATAATCTAAAGTTTCAGTGGTCCTGACACGGTCAGCTGACTCAACCCAACTGGGGGTTGTGCTGGTTTTCAGGGTGGGGAGGTGGACGCAGGACCCTCACAGACATTTACGAGGCTTGCATTGCAAATGTTTAGGAGACATACTGTAAACATAAATGAGCATACATGCAAGTTGATAACTCATTACATGTTGAAATCATGTAGTACCCTGAATGTTTTCACCAGTTTGCTGCTTTCATGGGCAGTGAGAGTCAGAAACAAACATCTCTCACAGCCAGTAGTAGTTAGTACTTGTTGGGTATTCGCCAAAAAACACAATGACCAGCTTAGTCATAGACACGTGATACATAGTATCTGATAGAGACGTTAATGTTATTATCAGAGTTCAAACTACACACACACCCGGTTCACACGCAAATACTGCGAGTAAATTAAACTCACATTTCCTTCATACGAGACTTTTCCTCCGCGACTATCTGCACGGTTATACTTGCTCAAATGCTCCAGTTATGCACAAAAGTGTGTGTTGATGTGTGTGAGAGCGAATGTGGATAAAGTTCAAACTGGAAACTCACCAAAAATAGAATCGGCGAGCTCTTCCTCCAGGCACGTCACATACTGCACATTCAACACCAGAAAGTACAGAAACACAACTTTCCACGCTTTCATTTCTTTGACAGCTTCTTCCTTTACGAGAAAATGTCTTCAACGATGAATTAAATCAGTCGGATCTCCCAGCAGAAGAGTGAATATATTCCTTCTCAGAGGGACTTGAGTGCGTCCTGTTGCGCGCAGCGGAGCGCTGATATCTGAGCCACCTTGAACTGTCCGCGTCTTAAATAGACCCTCTGACAGGCCATTGGCTGCTGGACCCCGGGCGGGGAATGGAAAAATATGTGTTAAAGTAAATCATTAGACTGCTTTATGAGGACACTTATTAACACTGTTGGCATTGTAGCTTCTCATTAAAGCATTATAATACACTATTAATGTTTCTCACTTTACTAAATGTTTGTTTCCACGCCCGACACGAGGAATGAATTACATGCAATTTGGGTTTAACTGCTTTTCCTGTTTACTTAATTGATTAATTTATTGATTGAGTGATTACTCCAGCAGCTCTGGAACTTCCAGTTGATTAATCGGTTTAATTGTAAAGTAACTGCGTTTTCAACTAGTAAATTAAGCCAGTTTACAACAACAAACTGCACACAGGTCTGCATGTTTCTTCAATACTGAAAGTAACCTTCGAAGAAAACAATAAAATTTAAGTTATATAATAAATTTCAAACAAAGTTATACAAAAATGTGGGCAAATGAGAAAATTAAAAACGTTAAAAACAAAGCAAAAAAGACAAGTTTCCAGGGTTGCAAGTTTTCTTTCCTTTTATTTATCACCTTTACTGTATCAGATAAAATTCATTATATTTATTTTTAGTATGTTAATGTTTTTTATTTATTTTTGATCAGTTATTTTTTATTCTTATTCTTTTTTCTATTATTTATTTATTTTTTTTTTTCATTTTCATCATTTACCAAACATACTCAAACAGCAGTGTACAGACATAATAAGGATAACATAAAATAATAGTAAGAGCAAATAAAGTGAAATAAAACATAAAATGATTTGTAATATATATTTTTTTAAAAGTTCCAGCTATAATCACTGATGAACTCTGAGACTTCTGGTTGAATCTGCTGTCAGTATTTTCAGTAATTTCGTGTGATGCAGGCTGCAGAAGGAGCAGGTCTTGTTTCAGCAGACAACAAACTAATAATATTGGTTACTGGTTAACCTATTGTCTCTCATGAGGGACCTCTTCAGGATATTTTGGGGCCCTTTTCACTGACCTGCTTTTACCAGAGCAGATAAGAGACAGGAGCTACAGAAGAAAGTGATTTTTAGTGTTCTGAAAGTTAGCTGAAAGCAAATTATCAGCCTCTAACTCTCTGTCATTCTAAATAAATTGGTTGACAAATCATGCTGATTCATCAACTGATTGATCTCCTAGAACTTTGTCAGATTCATAATGTACAGCAAGACAATTGGAGGCTCAAAATAAATGCAGCAGAACTGGAAATGCCATCTTTTATATTACACACATTCTCTTTCCTTGCCAAAACTGGCTGCCTACATTATCCATAATGCAACTGGACTGCCAGCAGTTGGGTCAGATATTTGGGCGTGTTGTGCAACAGTTTATGTAGAATGGAGACACTAACCTTAAGCAGGCTACAGATGTCTGGTTCTTTCTAACTCCACAGGTCCGGATTTGGTTTCTTTTTCAAACCAGTCTTCAGCCAAAACCAATGTTGACTCACGTGACATCACTTAAGTCAAGTCAAGTCTTGTCAGGCTTTGCAGGCTTTCCCTGGAGCCACAAAAGACTTTATATATAAATATATTATTGATTTTCACACATACAGTAGTACTCGAGACCTGTTAACAGACTTTGTTGTGAAAAGTCATCGCACTTCTCTTTTAAGAGCTCATTAAGTTAATGTAATGATACTCTAAACTTACATATTAAAGAACATTGCATTAAATATTTTGTTAATATATAAAAGAATGTACATGCTTGTGGCATTTAAACTATTTGCTGCTGAATAGCTTAATAAATATCTAATACAGTATTGTTTTGGGGTTGTATCGGTAAATGTGTTTTTACTGTGTACATTAGTGATATAGTGTATTTGTAAAACAGCCACTGTGATACTTTGCAGTGGGCCTACAGTTTCTATATTTGACCAGTGATTTTCAACAAGGGACACGACACCCACCAGAGGAAAACTCAATTAATCATATTATATAAATATACTAAAAACAAAGGGAGAACATGTAAATCGTGGCTATAATCCGGCTTTTCAACCACCAGAAGGAGGGGAGAAAATTCAATCTGCATTCCAAGTCGCTTTTAAACTTTTAATATGTACAGCTGCTGTCCTTATATAAGTATGTACTGTTGCACACAGTATGCATACAATAGTACTTCATCATAATGTTGCACTTTGTGAACTTTGACCCTCTTGTTCATCCATCCTTTGCAGTCATTTGCCATTGCAGTTTCTGTCATCTCTCAAAAAGCATGCCGGCTTGCATACTGCAAAATTCTATCATATGCAGGTGGGCATCCTGGCATTTTTGACATACTGCATTTGCCTATATATTGAGACATACAAAATATTTTTCTGGCATACTAAATAGTATGGTAGTCTGGGTATTGGAGCACACCCACTTTCTAAGGACTCCAAAAGAGACAAGGGGAGAACAGGCCAAGGCCAAGGTCAACTATGCTGCTGGTTACTTTTGAACGTCACTTGATAGCAGTCCCCTCTGAGTCTTCATCATGGACTAGGAAGCACAACTCTGCCTGAAGCAGACCCTTGCCTGCACACAGAGAAACACAAAAGAAATGAGAGCCAGCAGTGTTTGCTGCATGTGGCGTAAGTAGACTACAGAGTGGAGAAACCCTCAGACACACCTGCCTCCAATCAGGGCTTGAATCACAGCCATTGGCTCACTGCAAACTTAAAAGTCTCTCTATCCTACCAACACATGCACAAACCCACTCTCGCCCACTGCCAACAGGTCTGCCCTGTTACGTATTATTATGCATGCAGAAGTTACCTACTTCAATCAGGTCTCAGTTCTCAGAGTCCTGGCATAGAAACATCTTGGCAGACTCGACCAACATGCCTGCTGGTATCAGGCATCAGCAACATTTGGACTGTGTGTTTCACAGTTTGCAATCAGGGAAGCTCTTGGCTGGCTCGCAGTCAACCTGTGCCCACAGACTGCTGGTACAAGTTCTTAGTTTCCATTGCTTCAAACCTTTGACCCACTGCATAGAGAATTTCACTCACTAACTCGGTAAAAATGCTGTTACATGCCAGCTGGGGATTATGTGCTAACAGAGAAGTTGGCCTCATAGTTTGTAATTTGTTGCCCAAACCTCCGGCATGAGACGCCAAGTTAAACTGGGCAGAAGGCCGGTGAGGTGATGGTTGAAAAGTTACAAGCTTGTTGTCAATTGAACAATAAAGTTCACAGGCATGGTAACACGTGTTACAACAAACCACTGACAATCTAATCAATTATCGGAGTGACCACATAACAGTTTGATTAAAGGGAACTACATGATGTTTTTAAAGGATCAGCCTGTGAGCCAAATGTAAACAAATGGTTCACCAAAACTCTGATCACATACGCACATTCTCTGAACTTATTATTACTTCCAGATCAATCTTTAATTGTTCTGGATGAAAGCCCTTTGGATATTGGATCATTTGCAATTAATTAAGAGTGCTTAAAGGAAATGTTTCTTTAATAAAAATGGTGTAGCTCTCTGGCTGGTCAGTTCGTTGGTGCACTACTTTGATCTGGACTATTAGACCACTAATTATTAAATGGACTGCCATGAAGGTTTGTATAAACATGCATGTTTCCCAGAAAATGAATTCTACTCACTTTAATGATCTCCTTTTTCCTCTTGCGCCACCAACAGGTCAAAGTTAGACCTTCTCTAATACTTTTGTTTATGACCAAAAACATGCAAAACCAATGACGCTCCCATCAGTATCATCTGCTAGAACAGAGGACCTTGGGAACATTAGACCCTGGGAAAATAGATGTGCTCTCATGCCTCACAGATTTTCAGTTTTATTACATGAAGAATACAAACTTTTCAAGTGTAGCACTAGAAAAAACAGAACTGTTGAAGAAATTAAGATTTTCATATGCTTGTGTACATGAGCTTATTAGGTTAATGATACAGTTGTTAATGATTAAACATAATTAAAATTCATAATGTAGATGAACTGGGTTGCTCTTCTACCAGAGGTTCAGTTCATACAGTAGTGGAAGCTCTTTCTCTTCCTCTTAAACACCCACATACAGTACAAACACACGACTTTGCTCCCACAGCAGAGCAGAGCAGCTGGCTTCATGAGCCGTTGCTCTTCTTTGAACATGACAGCATTTTCCTCGAAAAGCAGCAACTGCATATGTTTTCCCACTGCCGCTGCAGTTCAGACCCTGTTATCCTCGTCTCTGCCAGGGTGAAAGACTCCGTGGTGGTGAGGAGGAGGTGATGAAGTGAATCAAACCTCCACAGCAGATATCTGTTGGTGCCAGCAGGGAGGGAAAACATACTCCTTCACAAAGATTTGAGACAACAAAATGTCTTGTATTTTGTGTAAATGTTTTGCAATCTTATTTCTAGGAATTGCACGTGGTCACATGTTGCACATGTCCAGCTACACAAATACAGTCTGAGTTATTCCCTATGGTGTATCCTTGTTGATTCACCCCCATAAAAGTGAACAGAATATACTGTGCTTAAAAGTTAACTTTTTTTTTTCATTTATTATGTACAGCTGTTTCTTATTGAAAGGCTTTAGCTGAATCCTTCAGAAACATGCATGAAGAGAAACAACATATACAAAATGGCAATTTTCTTGAAGACAGTGCGGTGCAGATTTCTTCTTGTTTTTATCACTGATAAACTGAAAAGCTTTTGTGAATCACGCTGCAGTTCAGAGGTAGACAGGTCTGTGCAGGCTACTGAACCGGTTTTAAAAGTCATCTCTGCAGCTTCAATGACAGAATTTCATGGGAGAATATTTCCAAAGTAAGAAAGAAAATACGGATGTTCACAAATGAGTCTGTTCTGTATGGAAGCTGTAACAAAGTTAAGCTTGTATTTAACACTCATCTGTCATACTCTTGCTTTTGTTCATTATTACTGAGTTGTTAAAGAAATGTAACTATATTACACTGTCACACTAGTTATCAGCAGTTGCAGGGTAAAGTTTAACAAAACGTTTTATTGCTTTTGTAATTTGTAAAGTGTCAGTGATACCTCAAAATCTTAGACCTTCTCTGTTTGAAAAAAAAAACATTTTGAAACATAGCTGAATCTCCACTGAATACTGGAAAAGTCAGTGGATGTTAGAGGTCTTCAAGAAAGTCACCATGTTGTTCACCAAAGGGGGAAAATAATGCTTAAAGTTTAAGTTTAAACATCATAAAATGCTGGATTAAATGTCACTGAGAGATATTTGGTTCATTGTCAAGACTGATGATTAGAAGAAAACTTTGGTCATGCATCATTATTTCTTCAGTATTCTGAAATTGAAAAAGTTTTTGAAAGTCAAGTGAATCACTTCATTAACTTTGTCCAGATTCCAGCTGTTGCTCAGATGATTTCCTGCTTGTGAGCTGAGTGGAAATCTCTTTCAGAAGAGCTGATCTACAAGCTCAGGGATTCAGAGATACAAGTTTTTTTTTCTGTCATATTATGGATTGGTTCAGTCAGTGTTACGTAATATGTTTTGAATTATTAGCAACGGCGGCTTAGTTATAACAACCAGCTATAATCCTGTACTATTAAAACATGTTGGATGTGGGCTTTAAGTGGCTTCATATGTTGGCTGGTCTACAGTGACCTTTGTGTTTGACGAGAGTAACTGTTAACATGGTTATAAGCCATGGGGAAGAGGTAGTAGGCTACAGTGCCAATAACAACTTACTTAAAGACACACTGTCGGGCTTTTCAACACTGGTGGCACTGCAAAGCAATGAGCAGCTTCCCTGTATTGTTGGTATAGATGAGTACACCATGTCCACACAGACTGCCCAGTGAAAGCAGCACATCAGCAGCAGCTGTGTCTAACAATTGTTGTAGCTCCATCAGTGTCTAAACAGGATGTGTTTAGGTTCAGTCAGTCTCAGTGAATCTTTTAACCCCAGTCTTATAGTCTATATTTGTTCTGCCGATGGGAAAATACCGTAATCTTTCTAATAACCGAGGTATTTCTCTAACCCTCAGTCTTTGTTTCTGTTCCCACATGCCTCCAAGCTGTGTCTGTTTCTTTTCACCTCTTCTCTCTCTTTCTTTCCTCCTTTGAGAGGAGGTCGTACGCACGGCTCAGGTCCCAGTGGCAACACATGATGTTGTTCAATGTCCTGCTGGTTCCACATTCTTCACATATATTTTATAATCTACATGTATCAGCCTCCCGGGAGATTCTTCCCTCCTCTGTGGCTCTTTCTAAAGTTATTTTATCTGAATTTATCTGTCTAAGGGCAGAGGGTGTTGTACACTTTAAAGATTTTAAAGACTCCTCAGGCAAAAATGTGATTTGTGATTTTGGACTATATGAATAATATTTGACTCAACTGGCTGCAACACATCCTTGTACTGAAATGGCAGAATTAGCCAAATGCCAATGACAACCAAATCAATGTATGTGACAGGTGGAGAGTACCTGCAGCCACAGGCTCACAGGACCTACAGTAACTGTGTTACAGACATTCAGTCACAGGCAACAAAACCACTTTGGTTTAGGAGAACATCAAATTTTTGGTTAAAATAAGTATGTTATGTATGTTTCATGTGCATAGTGTGAAATAACAGGTGTACCTCAAAAGGCATGCATCAGATGCTCAAAGTGCATTTGGGCCTTCAGGCTCCTTCTACTGTTATCATACTATGACATATTGCCTAATTTTGGTTATTATATTGATATTGCATAGCTGTGGCTGATGGTACTGGTCATCAGTTTTGATTTCAGAGTGGTCAACTGATCTCAAATCCTGCCACCAACACCAAATCATTACCACGACTATTGAGATTTATCCCTTTTAGGGGGCGTAAGCAATTTTAGAGAAAAATAGTTGACTGCTGAGTGACATTGTTTTGTTGAGCGGCACAGTCCAAGCCACCAACGTCAATGTTTGACGACTCAACAATCAATTATTTTCCTCTATAATTACTGCATCTTTAAGGGGTAGAGGTTATAATAGCAGTCCATGTGATAGGTTGTCAAGATATTTCACACTGAAACCAACTGACACACTGCCAGTCCTCGAACAATGACACCAGTGTGGCTATAACTCAAATAATGACCATATTTTAAATAAGAATGCAGAAGAGCTGACAAACAGATGCACAGACAGATTATGAACAATGCATTCAAAAAACAAGTTTTGGAAATGTGATATGAGGCATGAGATAAAGTCAGCATGTTTCTCAGAGCTCAGCTATACATACTGTACTGTACATTGTGTTCTGGTGAGAAACATTGGCTGCAAATGTTAATGTGACTGTTAACAATAAAAGCTCCACAGGGTAGATTTAACTCTGGATGTTGTGTGTCAAGCTGCTCAATGTGTTTTTTGTTATATGTGATTTTATATGTGGTGTTTGTTTGAAATATGCATATCCCATCTCAGCTCAGGAATTCTTTATAACTTCATAAAATGTTCTTTACCGGAGATGAAAACATGCCGGTCTTTTCTCTCAAAGAAATCTTTAGTTTAACTCCTGTGAACTCATGTCACTTTGATTTATAATGGTGCAACTAAAAGAACCTATTAACACTGCTGTCAGTGCTGTATGTATTTTTACTGTGATAAGTTCAGGAAACCATACAAATTTTCTATAGGCACTGATAAAAGTAGTGTGATGCATCAGTTAACTTAAAAGAAAAAATGAGTTCATTTTAATACTTGGACATTTTTCGTGTTTAACGTTTTTTAATTTCTTCATCTTTCCCTTTGGTAGAATCTTTTTGTCAGCCTGAATCAAGGAGCAGTCAGCCTCACAGAGATCATCTGTCATCACTGACATTTAAATATATTTGCACCTGCTTTTAAAACCTTTTATCATCTGCTACCAGGCAGGTGTTTCATATCTGATTATGCTGACGTCGGACAGAGATATATGAGGAAGTTCTTGGCCATGTTTATACATGTTCATGGCAGTGTTTCACATCCATGAAATGATGAGTGACAACTTTATCTCCAATGCAGGTACAAAATCTTTTGATGATTTAGTTATTGAATTATGAATCTAAAAGCAACGAGAGCAGTCAGAATGTTAAAATATGTGATTTAAAACTTTATTAAACCATCCTGGGCTCTTTATCTATACAGTGCACTGCATATTTCAGTTTATAAAAGTAAAATGCACTGAACAGCTGGCATGGAGACCAATTTGATCGATCTTTCCAAAGCCGTGTGCATAAAATCACAAATTGCTTCATTTATAAAAAACACAGACGACAATGGAAGCCTGCCAAAATATATTACAGCTTAATATACAAATATATAAATGTACATTCAATAAATACAATATGAAGTATTCTTGAGATGTATTATGGCTATCATGACATCACAAATTACCAAGAATTGCATGTTTATTTTTTTTAGCAATTTTGCAATGTTTGACTTTTCAAAATAAGGGCATGTTGGTAGACTGAGCATAGTCAGTGAGGTAAACTTTTGCAGGTGAGACACTGTTGACCCATTCATGAAGTAATTAAGGAGCACCTAGCCATTACTAGAACATTTCAAAAGTGACCTCTATTAAATTTCATGAAGAATGACCAAAATTTAAAAAAATGCATATCTTTGTTGGACTGCAGTCTCATTGACCTTAACATCTAAATGGCTGCAGGGGACAGAGAGCCTTTTAAAGTGACCAGTGACACAATAACCAAAACACAATCAAAGAAAAAGCAAAGTTTCAAGAGATCAGATATGACTCACATGACACATGACTCATATTAAAAAAAAAGAAAAGAAAAATTATATATATATGTATATATATAATACTGATTAAAAAAGGTATTTACAAAGACCACTGTAATTCTCTCTTCAGTAGATAGTAAATATTTCTTTGGTCCCTGTTGATTGTTGGCAATTAGTGGTTAGGTGAAGAGGGACAATATGATCATTTTGCACATTTAAAAAAAAAACACAAAAAAACATGTGCCTAAATTATGCCTATCACTCTGAATCATTTATACATTTACAATAATCCAAGTTCACATAGGCAACGAACACACCAGTTGAAAATACATCAAAATCAGTATTAACAAGTACATACAGGCTACAAAAGCATAAACAAATGATTACAAAGATAGGCAGCAAAAGCTACTAAAAGTGTAAAATTTTCAAATGTGAGCACATCATCAGAAAGGGACATGTAACATTTTCCAGCAGCAGAATTTGCGCAGTGACAGGAGAGAGCTCGTTAGCAGACTGATTTCCAGCACTGTGGATGAGGTTGTGTTGGTTTGTGCTGGGAGTTGAAGTTACGATGAGACACAACAGGAAGAAAGTCAGGAAAATGCAGCATTTAGTAGAAGTCCAGTTACTTGCAAAGGCTTTCCCAGTGTTGTGCTGTGTGCTGTCTATCTTTGGTTATGTGTGGACAGATGGATGATGTGCATGATGAGAGGGGGTTGTGTTCAAGTGCAACTTCAAGCATCATTCTGCCCAAAAAGACTGCCCTGCATCTTCAGCCTGTGCATCCTGGAAAGAAGAAAAGACAACGGTTAACATGGGATCTTCTGCTTCTGACAATAAAAAACGTGGCTTGCAAGCTCTCATTCAAGTTATATAAACAAATGTAAACATGTAAGTCTGGAGTGTGTTTTTTTTAAATAACCTTTAATAACTTTGTTTTAAAAATTTTAATTCAATTAAATAAAAATTAAAAAACAAAATTAAATGGCATAATTCCAGTGTAAATTTGATATCACTGGCACAGTTCTATAAAGTTGCATCTGACACAGTTTTGATCCGTCCTCCACAAGGCGTCATGCCCCACCTGGAGCATTTCAGAAGCTGAGTGTTTTGCCCACCTGATTTTGTTTACTTGCTCAGATTTCATTGTTTATTTTGTCTTTTTTCCTTGATGTTTGTGCTTCTATCATTGGTAAGTAAGCTACATAGTTAAATTTAATTTTTTGGGGCTGTTTTTATGATTGGGAGTCTGCACAGAGTGTTTTATTTTGAACACTGACTGGATGCTCCTGTGTCTGACTTCCTACCCTTCCTGCTCGATCTGCTCTGTGCTGCTTGACGGTGTCCATCCAAAATAGACTTGCGTATATTGTCAACAGACAGCACAGGCAGAATCATAAGTGTAAAATAAAGTACTGGATACAGTATTAGAGGCTGGCATCCATTCATTTCTAGGACAACTGCTCAGTGGTGCATGAAGCCAACTTTGGTGTCAGAACTTCTGCATATGCTTTTACATTGTGCTGCCCATACAGCAAGTGTGGTACAGAACTCCATCAGCCAAACAGCTAAGTTCCAGTTTAGCCTCCGCTAACTTGAATGTGATCAAATGATTTAATCCTGCACCTCTTCTAGACTGTCCAAATGTTACTGCACCAGATGGATCAGATTCTGACAGTAAAACAAATCATTTCATGGGAGTTGTGATGTTCAAAACTTTGTCACTTCCTTCACAATGTAAGTCTATGGGGGAAATTACTTTTTGGGCCAGAGCATCACTTGACATTGTCATTACACAGTTTGGCCAGTAAAAGCCCGGTGCTCTTCCTGGGGGTTTGGGTGGAATCACAAGCATTGTCTAGAATGGCCACGATCAGCTCCAGCGGCCATGCCCAGTGGAATAAAGCAGTAATTCGTTATAACGGAAGCTTCTCTCCAACTTACCGTTTCTCTTTACGACTCCTGTTGTCTTCTCTTAACCTGACAAAGACTGCATCTTCTCCTCCTCTGACGAGGTAGGCAAACTCTCCTTCCTTGGCACTGAAGATCACCCTGAAATCACACAGGAAAAAAAATTTAAACACCAGTCTGAAGTACATAAGTGTCTTGATAATCATATGTTTGCAGTGGTGACTAAGAACTTACTTGGACTGGGTCTCTCCAGACTTGATGCGCAGTTTACGGATGTGGAACTTGCTGCTGCCCCACCAGTCTGACCAGCTGATGATGGTGTCCTTCTCCCAGCGCAGCTTCACGATCATCAGGTCTCCGATGTCCACATCGGTGGTGAGGAGGAAGGACAAGGTGGTGTTGCCGTTCAGGTCCGACCTGCATGGTGAGACACAGAGCAAATTAGCTGCTCCGCCTGCACTGTCCTCTACATGGAAGCCTCTCTTTAAAACTCAGTTTTGTTTTTAAATGAAACCAAGATTAGTTTTAATTATGTTGCTCCAAAACTTTAAACTCCAACTGAATTAACTTTAAACTTATACTTGCGAATGTTTATTTAACTATTTTTAACAGTTAAATAAATTGTTAAACTGTTTAAACCCTTTTTTTTTAATAGCGGTGTTATGGATTGAGCAAAACAATTCTTTGCTGGGCCATTATGAGTAGGCTAACTAGGCTAAACAACTTTTTTAGTTAACTCTCAAACAATGCAATGTTTTTTTCTTGTTGTTTTTGGTCACCTTGTAAATAATAATGCTTAATTTTAGATCTACTCATTTTAAACCAGCTTTGGTAAACTTTATAAGAACAACTCGGTCTTAGAGTCAGAATAGTTGACAATCTGCCCCCTTTTTCTTCTTTCCGCATGAATGTTAAAATGACTGTGGTGGACTGTTTAATGTACGTACAGGACGAAGGGAATGTCCTCCTTCTCAGCGTGGGTTCCATACAGAGAAATCTTCATTGGCTGTTCCTTGAAGCTCATTTGGTCCTTACTGAAGACATGCACCTTCACTTGGTAGTGGAAAACTACAAGGGAGGAAACAGACAGTTAAGTGGGGGGCCACTCTCCCACGTCTCTCATACCATACCACTACTTAAAGTTGGTTTAATACTAGAAAAGCCCTTTATGTAAGCTTGATCTTTCTCTGTCTTCATGTGACTGTCACAGTGTGACATGTAACCACAGAGATTTGTGCTAAATCCTGGTTGGTTTCATTCACAAATCTTCATATATAATCATTACAATACTATAGAACTATTTACTAAACATGCTAATATTTTCAACACGCCTTTGAACATCCTTCACACCTTGACTTGTACCAAACTGTAACTCTTAAATAAACTTTTCAATTATGAGTGTATCACATACAGCAGTGTCACATTACGTTAGCATACCCTGAGCAACTAAAATACCCATGACCTCTTCTTCATGTGACCTCCTGAATATTTGCTACTTGTTGTACATGCCTGCCTGCATTACGTGTTAAGAATTTCCCTGAAAAGTGTGCGTAGTTTTTGTGTTCAACACTAAGTGAACTAATATTATGCTGCTTCTAAAATGCAGCACCTCAGTACACGTACAGCTTTTGGAAATTTTAGAGATTTGAGTCTCCTGGCCTCTGTGCTTGATTTACCTAACTGTATTTTATTTTCATTTTACATTTAATTATCTTATCTATAAGATTATCCTCTGTAAATGTGTAATGTTTTAATGTGGTATTGCCTTTTCCCTGTTCTCTGTATCTCTTTGTTGTTTCCCTTTTCTTTCTTTTTGTAATTGATTCGATCTCATTGTAAATGAGGGCTTCCCCTCAATGATCTCTAAGTGAGCTCCAAGCAGCCATATTCACACTAAGTACAATAACAACAGTAGCTCATATACTGAGGATTACACCAGTTAAGGTATGTGCATGAGTTAACTCAACTCTAATCCTCACTAAAGTACACTGACCCAAACAGATTTTTCTGCAGTAGTTCAATTCAATTCTTCTCTTCTCTAGCCCTAAAAGTCCCTCTTATACATGTCATTTGTACTGATCTTTACCTTTGTAAGGCATCATTTCACGGGTCTTGAGGTACATCTTGGCACTTCGAGTCATGCGAACCTTGTTGATGTTGTAGCCAAGCGTGTTGCAGCGGTTCTTTCTGCAGCTGAGGCACAGACCCTTGTTGAAGGATTCTTTGGAGCTGCAGCGGTAGGCCATGCTCTGCTGCTGGATGTTCAGCAGAGAGTCGATGAACAGGTGGATGGAGCGCTCATGAGAACATTTGACGAGCTGGTCCATATCTGCAGCACAGAGACAGCACATTAGCTGTGAAAACAATCTGGGTCTCCTCTCAGACGTCATCATGCGACTGAGAAAACGCCTTCCTCGTGTGTGACTTTTATGACTCCTGACATGTCAGTGTTGACATGTGAAACGCTGACCTACATGGCATTTCTCACCAGCAAAACATCATGCAAGATGTTCATTTCTGCACAAAACACGACAGGACTGTGACAAACTGTGGATCAGTGGCTGTGTCTGTTATGACTGGAGGCAAACACATTTTTAATTGTAGCCTTCAAAGCTTTTATAGAGTCAAAGTGTCTGTTGACACCATGTAAACTTACATAAACCTATCTGGAAAATTTACAACACTGCTGTTGCAATTTTTTTCACTTTAATGTGGGCAGAGATGTGTATTTATGGTGCAGTGTGTCACACAGAGGAGGTGGAGAAGACTAGCAACCCCAGGACTGAGCATCCAGAGTCCCTTACTGGCATCTGGAGTCTAATAATACGGGCAGATGCATGCCAACATGCAGGTATGTTTCTAGTTAAAGTGTTGACACCACACTGGCTGCATGACTTTACTGATAATGTGAGAGCTTACAAACCACATAATTTATTGTATATTAATTGAAACCTAAGCCAAAGCATTATTTTTCAGTGGAAGTGCAGTGGAGTACATACTTTGGAGGCCCTTGATGCCTTCTAATGCAATCCCCAGCAGTGTGTTCTGGATGTCGCAGCCTGGCTGGAAAGTGCCTCCATTGGGGTAAATGTCGATATGGCCCACTGGTCTCTGGATGCCAATGCTGCGGTCCGGGGAGCCCCTGGTGTTGGTGTGGAGGACGTCCACAAACTGGGCGTCATCTCGGGACAGGGTGTTCTGGTTGTCTGCATGCTCAAAGGTGGGACCAGCAGGATCCAGACCTAGAAAAAAGGACAAATTCAGATTTCACCGTTTGACGAATTTGTTAAGCACAGTTCTCTATAATTAAAGAGTGCGTAAATTAGGATAGACACACATAAAATAATAAAGAAATGTCTCTTAAATGATCTCTGCTATGGACTGATCTATCTATAAAACAGTACATTCTTAAAAACATGTGGCCTCTTTTCTCCACGTGCAGCTCTGCAGAACCACTGAAGCTCAGAACAATGTGAACCAGTGATTGTGGGATCTTAATGGGCTCCTGCCTCGGATCACAGTAAACATACCATTATTCTAAGCAGGTCAGAGATATTTCAAAGCTGGATAAACTTCATAGAGACAAATAAGCGGGATTGGACCCTCTAACTGGCACCAACTAGCTACATGCACACATACAATACGGTCTTGGAATGTAATAATAGAAAGAACATATTTCATTGGTGTGCTGTGTTGTTTTTACAAGCAGCGATGGAAATAATAGTGCCCATAGGCCTACAGCCGATTACATTGCAGTATGGTATGTTGGCATGCTTGAGTTAATTGGCTCAGAGAGCTTTGAGTTTAGAAATTTAAAGTGTCATTACAAATTGTCATAACTGGATTGTTGCTGTCTGTCTGTGACTGAGTCTGAAAAAAAAAAAAGTTGAGGTATGTTTGTAATGTTTGGGTCTCAGGAGAGGTTTCACTTCAAACAATGCATGCTGGGAAGTTTGCTAATGTGCTGATCATAATTCTTTAGAATCTTAATTTAATAAACTGATTGAACGCTACACAGTACATTCATTCAAACCAAAACAAGTTAGAAAAACTCATGTTTTTAAGTTGTTTGTAAGTATAATTAAGTTTAATTAAGTTCAAGTTTAACAAATACAACTGTTTATTTACCTTAAGTGTTTTTTCTAATGAACAGATTAATAATAACTAAAAGGAATTTGAACTTACAGATAGCAGTCATTCCTTTTATTCATTAATTCATGCTTAAATAGAGTAGTATATAATCGAAAAGTTTACTCTAAATGTGACTCAACCAAACAGAACTGAGAGTTATAGTTTTCAAAATTAACTGTATCCATGCTCGTACAGTTTATCTGTTCTGTAACATAAGCAGATGTCTGTGCTGTTGTCCTCACCTGTGATCCTGCTGATTTTATGGTCGGTGAGATTTCCAGCGATTCCAGCCACATGTGCTCCCAGACTGTATCCGAGCAGATGAATCCTCTCCCAAGGCAACTGCAGCTCGCTCTGAAAGGGAGGAGATGGATGAGATGTGCCAGACAGACATGTTGACTTGACTTAAAACCATTTAAAGTGAGTCCTGCAGACTTGCTGGAGGGATTAAAACTAATAGCCGGCTATACCTGGCAAAGCTACAGCAACGCTCTGCTCAAGTCTGAACAGAGACTGGGACTTCATCCAAGACAAGGATAAATTTGTGCAATTTTATGCTTTGCCAAATCTTTAAACGTGGAGGTCACGTAAACAAAAAGGACAAATAAATGGAAGCATTATTCATGCCAACAGCCCTTTTTGCCTTAAAGTCACTCAAACAAGGGAAGCACTCCACTAAACACTGATCCTTGTAATGAGAGGCTGCCGCGAGCCACAAACACAACCATAAAATGCCTTTATAGGGCGTTTAAAATCATAACCAGTAGGACAACATATCGGCAGCATAAACACAAGGCTGGGTACAGAAATATTTTTACGTTATTATCTACAAATATGCCACAGATTCACCAGCTGCTCTAATGTCTTTGCTGGCAGATTGATGTAGAGTGCTGCCATAATTTGGTCATCCAAATGCAGTAGGCCAAATCCACTTGTTAACAAAGAGGATGTGGAAAACATGATCCAGCTGTTAGCCAGCTGTTGGCTGGCTTGACTGGATATTGTCCAACAAAAACACTCACTTGTAGCCAGGTAACAAACTTGGCGACGTCACGGCCCACCAGTTTGGTGTAGGCTGCAGAGGTCGGGTAGTGCTGGTTGGCGCGGGTCAGCCAGTCCACCACAATCACATTGGCACTGGGCTCACGCTCGTAGAGGGCAGACACCAGCTTGGGCACCCAGCTCTCGAACATTCCTGTTACCTACAGGAACACACACATACGGTCACACACAATTCTTGTCTTTTTTCACACATATTTCTGAGGTCAGCCGCAGTATGGCGTGATTTATTCTGGCCATAGCCCTCGTTCTGTGTCCTGGAGAGAAGCCAAGGCGTCATCAGGTTCAAATCTTGTTGCATGACTGGCTCTAAATCACATTATGGAAAGAGATGCATGGACTGTTTGCTGAACCAACTCATTGCCCTCAGCTTGTTTGCAGCGAAATGTGTATTTATTGTTTCATCTCACAGTACCGTAATGTAATTCATGGATGCTAATCAGTTGGGACTTAGCTCAACATTTATGATCAGTTTATTGGTTAACATTGCATTGGCAAGGCTCAAACTTTGCCTACTTTATGTTCATGCAACAGAACATTTTATAGCATTATTCCAGCTGGTACTTATGGTATAATTTCACTACATCAGTATCTCAGAGCCAGGAGGGGATTTAAAGAAGAACTATGCACATTACCTTCAAACACATTACACATATATATACTTAAATAACATGTGAGGCATTCATTTGATATGCCAATAAAGCCTGCTATGATTTTCATATGATCTTCTATAGTAATGCATGCTGGTGACAACTGTGCATGAAAGTCCTCTGCATCTCTTTCTTTTTTCTTTTTTACTGACTTAAAGTTTTTCTTAAAATCTGTCACGTTCTGTAAATTGTTCCTTGAGTTTGTCTTTGTTCAAAAAGTCCTTTGTGTTTTCTGCATCTGGTTAGAAAGCAGCATTAGTTGGTCAGAAAGTTCTTGTATCACTTGAACTTGACAGTGCTCTGCACCTTTCTGAAACTTCTTTCAGATTCAACTTGACATGAAAATCACTGTCTGACATACCGTCCAGCCATGTATCACGATGAAGGTCTGTGTCTGTGAGTCGAATTCACATTCTGTGATGGTCTCCGGCTGGCCGGCCACCAGGTAGCACATGTCATCATCTGGGATCTCTGCTGTGCGCAGGGAGAACTTGGACACAATGTCAGTGTAGTCTGTGATCCATTCAGTGGTGGTCAGCAGGGGAGTAGAACCAGTGATGGTGGCGTTTACTGTTACAACACACACACAAACAGCAGAAATGTAAAGGAGTGCACACACAATCAGCAATTCTGTGCAGGAAAAAAAGTTAATTTATAACATTAGTATTACGCCTTCCAGCTCTGTGCATCCATACAACAATGAGGCAGCAACTTGAAAGACTGTTTTAACAAAAATGTACTTCCAGAGGACAAAATAAACACCTGAAATTAGTACCAACAAAAACAAGAAAAAAATACATGCAAACTCTGAAACTTTCCTGCTCTTCTCAGTTACATTAAGTGACCATTAATCTCACCAGTCTGACTCAGTCAAGCAGTAGGGGAATAGAGCATGGCAGTGTCGCCCCCTTTTGTCTCCACTGCATTTCTACCAGCATAAAATTAATTAATCCTCCAAATATTGTTAAGGGTCTGGATTTTCTGAACAGAGATTCAGTACAGCTGCACTGATTAAATCCGGATGATTACCTCTAAACGAATTACTTCAGGCCAGTGCAGTTACACAAGCTGAAATGTCTCAAAAATTCAAGCATAGCTGCATGGTTTTAAGTGGAGAAATGTCATTAAAAACAAGAAAATGTGTTTATAATCAATCAATACGTGATAGAATATTTTTCTGTTTTAACCTCGAAATTAATGTGATTTTTATTCCAATTTAAAATACTATGTTTTACAATGTTAATTTTCTCCTTTAATCTCTTTTTGAGACAAAAGGCCTGCAGCAGCAGCAGTGGCGGCTGTTCTTCATGCACACATGGACATGAATGGTATGAAATGTGATGCAGACCTGCAGACCTGCAGAGCTGTGAACGCGTTGCACGGGGGTTACTCCCGGTCAACACGGAACAGCACGCATTAATTAACCTGCTTTCCACAAATGTTTACTTCATTAGAGCTGCGGATGAATCGTGAAAATAACGTGAATCATAAAACACACACTGATAGGTCGCTCTTACCAAACACAGCGCTGCTGGTGGGTTCAGGATCAGAAGAAAAAGTTAGAAAGATTTTTCCCAAAATTATCCAAAGTGTAAAAAAACTGATATTTTCTTTTCCCATATTATTGAGAAGTTTTATTCTCTAAAAGTATCCTGAATTTTAAAAAAAAAAGTTGTCTGGATGTCCGTTGTAAATCCAATCGTGTGCTTTAAGTGAGAAGGTGGCCAGGAGTTGCGGTTTACGAGTAAATTTTCTTATGGTCTGTCACAGATGCCGCTCCAAGTCATCTTTATGGGTGGCTCATTTGAATATTCAAACACGATTGGCTGAAGGTTTGAGGGGCGGGGTTTAAACTTTGTCCCAGCTCTGATTCATCGAAGTAAAAATCATTCACATCTTTCTCACAGAGGGAGCTGAGCTGATCCACTGAAGCGCTCAGGACTTTACATGAAGACTCATTTAAATGACAGCATTAGTGTCAGTTATCAACTATTATTAAAACAACATTTAATTAGACTGCTAGATCTTTTAAGCAGTTGGAGAAGGGCTGCCTCAGACTTTATACCAAATTTCATGACTCATGATAAGCTGTTGCAAAGAAAAAAGCAATCATTTATGTGGAAAAATAGACTAATTTTATCTGAAGTAGAAAAAAACTACCTAAGTAATTTCGGCTAAATATGGAAGTACATTTCCGCCAATGAAATCAAAATTATGAGATAAAAAGCCAAAATTATGAGAAATAATAAAGTTGACTTTTTATCCCATAATTATGACTTAGCACAGGGACATTTATACATTATTTAGCTTAAAGCTAATTAATGAATAAACTTGGACATTTCAAACCCAAATACTTCAAAAGTATCCAGCTCTGGATATCTGTCCATTCAGACACCGTCGTCACATTGTCACAATGCCAGAATTTTAAACTCTGATACAATATTAGTACATATATTTAAAGAAAAAAAAAAAAAAACTCGGTACCTCTTTTGTTACAGTATTTGTTTTTCTTTCTTTTACTAACAACTTGCACATGGTGGTGCTCAAAGTAACTCAACTCTGTCTGGTTTTGCTGCAAGCCAAATTTGAGACAGGACAATAAAGACTGGACTGTGGTCTTGAATGAGCACTTGGATCTTTTTTTTTAATAGTTTTGGTATTTTAAGTGGTGTAATTAATCTATATTGTAGCATTTCAAATATATGGTACTGAAAAAATATCAGAAAAGTATAAAAATATTGATTCTTTTGACAATCGGTTCTTAATGTGCCCTGAAAAACCTTGTCAGAGGCTTCTGATCCTTTTCACATTCAAGTTAGACATGATCATCTTAGACAGATCTTTTTCAGTATGGGGGTGTGTTACAAAGCCCCCTCTCTCATTGGTTGACCACTGGTGAGTCTGCAAACTCAGAACTGGATAACAAATTATACACAATGTCTTGACCCATACCATATGATTGCATGCAAAAAGTAAAGCTTGAAAAGTTTAAAATAACAGAAAGAAAAAGCGCATTCCCATCTTATACCATGACATGTGAAATGAAAACAATATGTGAGGACACTCTGTGCATTCTTTGTGGTGGCAGTTAGACCCCTTTTGCGGCACTTGGGGGCACCGGGAAGCTCAAAAACGCCACAGAAATCAAAGACACATGTGAGAACGGGCATGAGAGAAATGTGTCTGAGCACATGTGTCTGAGTTTTATGATGATTTTAATGCCTCAACACCTGCATGAGAATGCTTTACACCTCTATTACCTCTCCAAACAGAGGGCAATAAGAACAGAGTGACCTTTAGCCTAGATATTTTCCATCATAATATTATTGTACAGTAGGCCTGCAGTGTGCTCTAATCCCCGCCCTAATACCACATAATGTTTCATACTAAAGGATTAAGTTCTCATGTTTTTAAACGTGACATACATTTGTCTTTCATAGAATCAGTGGGTGTGTGAGACGCCCTCCTACTACACTGATCATCTACAGAAATATTATTCTTCTAAAATCCGTGGAGAAACAAAACTAAATGAGATTTGGATTAAGATATCACATGTGGAGCGTGACTCAGGAGGAAGGCCGTGTTGTTTCCGGTGCTGCCTTGAAAATAATGAGCCACAGACACATTAAAGGGACAGTTCAAATCAAAAATACACATCTTTCCAGTGACATGTAGTGCTATTTATCCATCTAAGTTATTTTGATTTGAGTTGCTGAGTTTTGGGGATATCGAGTGTCGACACGTCTACCTTCTCTTGAATGTAATGAACTAGATGGCCTTCAGCTTGAGGTGCTCAAAGCACAAAAAAATACATCTGAAAATCTCAAAAGCAACGTCTCTTTCTATAAATCCTGATTTGATTGCTCACAATAATAAATCTAGAAAGCTGCCTAATAAATAGCACTACAGGTATGAGGGGGAAAAATGTATTTTTGATTTTGGGGTGAAGTGTCCCTTCAAGAAATGTAACCCTTGTTTTTTGTTCACAATAGTTTTACTTATTCATCGTTTGGGGTCCCACAGAAAAAATCAACCATTTGTTTGACGTTTTTGCTCGAAAAATGACTTGAAATGATGAATTTTCAATTGACAAAATGATTAACTGACTAAACTTAACGGCTCTACAGTTGACACCAATCAGAAGTACAGAAATCCAATGTTTTTAACCCTGTTTCACAACCGGAGTCTCCAAGAGCCTGTCATCACGTTTACTAGAAATGATCACAAAATCAGGGAAATTTTAAGGTGATAAAACAATGTCAAGTATGCCGCTGCGAAGTTAAAGAGGGCTCAGGATCTCTAGGACCCAAAAACATAACATTTGGCTGATAAAAAAAAAATGGAAGCAACTAATTCACTTTCTTTCGTGAGAGGCCGACATTTTCTGCGTGATTGAACCTTCCCTACTAATCAGCTGCTGCTCTATATTTGCCCTCTCTAAAAATAATCTTCTGTTCCTTTTATCCTACATGTCCAAGTATAATGTATGTATGTTAAGGTGTGTTTTTGTATGTATGTGTGCGCCAGTGATTGTTGGGAAGGCGATGCTTATGGCCAGACCAACAGGCCCAACCCAGTGATTAGACAGAAGAGCAACGCCTATTCCTGAGCCTGTGATCTCAGTCCCGATCTCTACATTCACTGCCGTTTACTGCACTTGACCCCATGGGAGACCAGCAGTGATACACTACAGAGAAGAGATGTCATATCCTGTATGAGACACACCCTGGCAGGCAGACTCATCGAAATTATGTTTAGCTACATGCAAAATGAGTTTGTGTAACTTTCAGCGAAAAAAAAAAAAAGGGGAAGACAGCTTGTGGTGTTTTGGCCTGTATACAGATCTGATATGTCCCTGTTTAATGTCATTCAGTGCATTTGATCTCCAATTAGATTGGCTTCGACCCCGAGACCTGCTGAGGAAATTAAAAGATCACTGCAAAGAGAACATAGATTTCCTGCTGGTGAGGAATTCATTCACTTTCCTGTTGCTGCTTCTTCCCCTGCAAACCTAAGAGGGTACACATTTGTTTCAAATTCCTCTGTTTGCACTGCTTAGAGATCATGTTGCTGATTGCAAATATTTTTAAGTGAGTTATAAATACTCTCCATCTGTTCCCTTATATGTCTCCTTTTCTTTCTCTCATGCCTCCAGTATGTGTTTACAGGTGTAGTCTTGGCAGGTGGAGTCACAGGTGTAACATAAAATCCCAAATAATAACAACATACAGTCAGTCATCTCTGAAAGTGAGGCATAAACCTCATAAACTTGTTTTTAAGCAGCCGTGCAAACACACTCAAACACAAAATGGTGAAATTGTCAACATTATGATTCTGATGACTGAGAGGCTGATTCTAGGAAAAATGAAAACAGGGATTTCGTTACACAGAGCAATGCAGCATAAATATTTTTGCCAAGCAAATTTGCAGGGGCCCCCACATGTGCTGCAGAGGGGTTTCACCATGTGTGTACAGTATGTGGCTTCCAATGTAAAGAGAGCGTTTCATCCACAGAAAAAAAAAAAAAAACAGAAAGTGTAACTGTGGATTCTCATCTCTCTCTGGTGCCTTTTACTGCTAACAGGGCTTGATGTTTTTTCTGAGAAATAAGGGTTCCAAAAGGGTTCCTCCTGACAGGCTTTGGTTTTATCCAGAATCATTTGCTTTTGATGAGCCCTTTTAGAAGAAAGAGTTGTTCAAATTACTACAGCTAACTAATTATTTGAATGTGTTCTCATTTTAAACCCTCAAAAGACAAGAGGGTTTTCGGAGAAACCCTTGGAGCATAAAATAGGGTCCTGGGTGGGTTCTCATTGAAATCCCTGGAATATTAACAGGTTCTCAGTAGATCCCCATGGGTGGGTTATAGATGAAACCCTTTGAATATAAATGGGTTCTTGTTAGAACACCCTTAACAGGTAGTAGATGAAATCCTTGCAATATAAAAATGGTTGTCTGTAGAACCCCACTGATGGGTTCTACGTGTAACCCATGGAATATAAAGTGACAAACTTGTCACTAAGAGAAACCCTTGGAATGCTAAAGGGTTTCATCTAGAGCCATCTGGATGGGTTCTAGATGGAACCATTAATGGTTATCTGTAGATCCCTCTGGGTGGGTTCTCGATGAAACCCCTGGAATATAAAGGGGTTCTCTGTAGATCCCTTTGGATGGGTTGTAGATGAGACCCTTGCAATGTAAAAGGGTCCTTGGTAGAATGCTCTGAATGGGTTCTAGATGAAATCCTTGCAATATCAAAAGGGTTGTCAATAGAACGCCCTTGGTGGGTTCTCCATGCAACCCATGGAATATAAAAGGGTAGTCAGTGGAACCACCTGTTTGGGTTCTTGTTAGCACCTTTAGAAATTGGCCAGAATCTGGATAAAACTCTTAAAAACAGGTCCTGGGTGGAACCACTACACCATAGCAGGGTTCTTTGTAGAACCTCTCATAGGGGGCTCTGGGTGGAACCTTTCATTGATGGTTCCAAGTATAATCCAGTGTGTGGGGTTCTAGTTAGAAGGTGGAGGTGGAGGTGGAGCCTTTAAAAAAAGATTCCACCCAAAAAGGGTTTTCTAATGGGGACAAGCCAAATAACTCTAGTTCTTTATTTCTGCAGGGTTCCACGTCCATCTTCTTCTGTGTTCCTTGCTCACACAAGGCCACCGTCTCATTGTTTTTCATGACTTCACTGACACTCATCACGCCGTGTCCTCTTTTATCCCATTGTTTCCACTCGCTGTCATTGCCATCAGTGTCCAGACACAGCAGGAGACGAAAAGACCTTCAGGAATCTGCTGAGACCTTGAATCCAGCTGGAGAGTAAATAATGACACAGGAAAGCAAAAACAACTCATGAATCATGGTTTCACCTATCATAAGGTTTATATCACATTTCACTTAGTGGTAAGAAAGCTAAAGGGAAAGCTTTAATTAGCCACCACCAGAGTGGATTTTAAGCTTTAATTGCCCATTCAGAAGTCCATTAGAAGTGGGGAAAGAATTACTGGGCAGGACAGAGAGAAAGACGGGCTCTTCAGTGGGGGTTCGGTCTTTTATGAGTCTCCTACTAAAGACACACTGAGGTCTTAAAAGAGCCACAGAAAGACTTGAGAGGGAGATGTGTGTGCGCGCGGAGGGCAGTATTTTATTCCTCCATTCAAGGGTGACTCGAGGAGGTTGTGTTGATACACTCATGCCGGCAGTTTAACAAGGAAACTAATTGATGCATGAGCTGCGTGTTAATGTGTGTGTGTTTGTGTGTGCATGCAGTGGATGTTTGGGTGTTTATATCTAACATACACGGAGTGTGCCTCTTGTTTGTATCCACTGTTCACTGTAAACTGTGTGCACTCCTTTTATTGACCTCACTTTCCAGTAAGGGAACCAGCAAGACACCAAACACTGAGTTTCACAGAATAAATAATCATAGATGTTTACAGATTATCTGCTGTATGCAACATGCACAAAAAATCTAAAAACTAAACATTATTTTTATTTCTTTGGACACACACGAGTCTTGGATTTTGCAGATAAAATCACCTTTGTGGTTTCACTGTGAGCCATATTGTCTTTTACAGAGATGATGATTATGATCTCTTATATCATGTTTGACACATACATAAAAACATATTTAGGTATATATGAAACCTAAGTGCATGTTATAGATGCCAACCCCAACACAGCATGAGGACATTTTTGTTTGGTGGTTAGATAAGGAATGTGGGTGATGAAGGTGCCAGGTTTTGACAAAAAAGAACACTGAGAAAAAAACAAAACATACATTTAGTAGAATCAACTAATTTTTTCTTAGTTGAAGAATATACTGTACAGAGTTCAATCAGACTTTTCTTCTTCAGTGTGACTCAGAAGTTGCTGCTTCAACTTAATATCTTAAGGTTGCTGAACATGTCTTCATGAGTAAAACTGAATTAATATCAAGTTTATTTGAGAAGAAAAGGTTATATGTTTCGAAATATTAGTAAACGACCTCAACTTGTCTTTTCAAAGTCAGTCAACTTAAATTTTTAAGGCAATCTGGACACTAACTTTTGCATCAATTTTGATTATTTTTTTTAAACTGCCAATCAAGAATCTGACTTTGTTACATGAGTCCACCATTAAATTAGTGGAATACTCTTATAAGAAAACTGACTGAGACTACGCCAAAAAATATGAGCCATTTTTTCTTTTTTAGAGCCTTTTTATCCTCTATCAAACCCAGTGATGTGATCTCAGCGCAAACACAACAGTGGGTCTGACTCCAACAGTACATGAGTGATGGATGTATAGTGACCTCATGATATGGGCAGGACGCCAGAAACATCAGCCTTCCCCTTGACATATATAAAAATATATTTGGATATATATGAAACCTAAGTGCATGCACCGATACCACACCCCAAGACAGCACTGTTACCTAGCATGAGGGAATTTTGTCTTGCAGTTAGATAAGGCATGTGCATGTAAATACACCTACAGTGCATGCATGTACTGTACATACATTTCCCGCGCATGCACAGAGGAACATATGGTCTGAAGGCTATACATCTGTTGCTGCATGTCATTCTGTGGTGTGAACTTGGCTTTAAGTCTTCACACATTTGTCATGGACGCAATAAAGTGCACACAGTGTCCCGACAATGATACGCATAAACATAAAGCCTGCACACATACATGGATGTGTACACACACGCTCTGAACACTCAGTTTTTCCATCATAACTGATGCCTGACATTACATAAGCGCCTTCGAACATATATGTTGTTGGTTTTATCTGAATGATATGAGAAAAATGCAACACACCAGAAGCCTGATTTAGTGCTATGTTCAGTCCATGGAGCCAGCTGGTCATGCCAGTGTTCAGTCAGTTAAAAGGGACACTTGCCGTGCATGCAGCAGTCGGCACCAGTCTGGTCGGACCGGAGTTTCTCAACTCTCAACTGATGTCCCAAATCTGGAGAAAGAAGACATTTCGTAACTATTTGATTTCAGTTGCTCCAGAAGACGCAGGCATCTGGTGTTGAGAAGGTGTTGCATATGTGGAATTAGGCAGCGCAATCTTCATTCCTGATGACTTTCCAGTCTAAATTATCTGAATTATTCTGCAACTTCATCTTATCCAAGAATAAACTCCCAAGTAAACACATATATCCATTATTTTACATCAGATACTGGATGATGAGTAATGTAATTACGATGCGATTGGTCAGTTGATTTATGAAGTTGTTAAATAAGTCATGTGTTTTGTTTCTTGTGCAACCAGACATAAAATCCAACATTAAAGGCTGAGAAGACCATCAAATAATATTTTTTACATGAGAATCAATTCAGAGATTAAAGATCCCCTCCAGACATGTACTAAGACACATATACAAACAGACTACCTGGTGCAATAATGCCTGTGTGATATGTTTTTCCACAGAGAAGTATTAAAATCCTTTAAAAAGCATCTACTCCTTCCATCTCATTAAAATTCCAGAATCTATGAATACAGAAATTTAATTATTGTAAAGTTTTCCTGCTGGACAACAGGTGTCTCCTACTTCACTGTTAAGTGCATTCTCAGCATTTGTACACTGACAGCTTCAAGTTTCTACAGAACATTTGTATAAGTTGAATTTACTTCCAAACACGTTATGATGTCACCACTCATGCTTGTAGGCCCGTCCCTTAAAATCAGACTTTCTATGAGCTCAAAGAAACTTTCCACTCTCAGCAGATGAATGTTGAAACAGCCTTCGAGTGTCTAACTCTGCACAAGCATCATTTTGCACAGTGAAGCTCAAACATTTATCTGTAGGAACAAGAGGCTAAAGATATTTTTGAGTGGAGAGGGACTTAAACATCTCATGACAGACTTTTCTCACAATGTTTAGCATCCCTCTTATACCCTTGGATTACAGAAGCTAATGTTTCATTCCTCGATCAGGTTTTGGATTGTGATGACCCAGCTTGGCTCAAGTTTGTCTTTGCTTTCTTTTCATCAGTCTGGCTGCTCTCTGAGCTTGATGTATTTGGCAGGCAGAAAACAGAGTTTGCATCATTCCACTCATGCTGCTGCCCAGCAGCCCGACATGAAGTCTGGGTGTTCTGGACAAATGATCATGAGAGGGTCAAAATGATTGTTCAAGCAGCAGACCACTACCACATGAAGGATTTGCCCTATCACCCATGTTGTCAAGTTGTTACACGTCTGTTTTATCTTAAGCCCTTCTAAATCCCTTACTGAAATTTCCTCACAAAAACATGCTCACAACTCATATTTTTACAATTATTCTGTACAGTGATGTTGCCACTGTGCCACTATACTGTGAATTTCCTGCCTTTATCCAGTGCATTCCAATCTCTTCGCAATTATCTTTATGCATTTTTCAGTGGCCCAGAACACTGAAGCTCTGCAGAGCTCTTTCTCCTCCCCGCAGGTCGAGCTGTTGATCTGTGCTTCAGTTCAGTGGAAACATAATAAGGATGTTGTCACAGCTTTGTTTTTCCTCAGCTGTACAAGGAAGCTCCTGGTGGATCCACCTGTGGTGGTCTCAGGTCTGGTACCCTGCAGACTAACATACAGAGGACCTCATGCACATGAGTGCACCACAAATGCAAACATGTAACACAAACATACAACCAGCCTCAGCTCCCCTGCTGCAGCGTCTCACATTCACATGCACTGCCAATCAAAGCGATGAAGATGGTACCAAAAACCTGACATAATGTGAATTGTGTGTTTCTAACATGCAGATTCAAAATGCAGAGTACAGCAAAATATACTAGAGTTTGTAAAACCGACAGCCAGTCCAAGCTAGGCCCAAATGTCAGATCCATCTATTCAAAAGCTCATAAACCTCTTTAAAGTTGCTTTTCTGTCATAGATGTGATGATATGCTATAAAAGAAAATATCCCAGTTAAATCAACAAGTCCAGCTTGTCCAAACAGATTAAAGATTTCATATAAGAACTAAAACAGATCTTATGCTTCTGTTTAATACAGATGTAGTATACAGAGAGGAGGAAATAAAGAGGAGTGAGACAAAACAGACACAGAAATGCAGAGGACACTTCAGTTTGACAACTTATCAGGACAGACCTTAGAGAAAATAAACATAGTTACTGTCCAAAGGTCAGGAATCTGAGTAAATGATGTTGCACAGCACAGGGGTGACCAGAGGATCAGAGGAGTGTGCGTCCTCAGGTGTGTGTGTGTGTGTGTGTGAGAGAGAGAGAGAGAGAGAGAGAGAGAGAGAGAGAGAGAGAGAGAGAGAGAGAGGTTAAGTGTCTGCAACCTAGTTCAGACCCTGGGTGCTCTTCTCCTCAGCGTCTGTAATCATGTTGATATAAACTGTTCGTTTATACATCTGCATACAGTCAACTATTTCTGAAATAGAAACAGAAATGACCAGCTGTGGCTTCTATTTATGGTTACATGGCGTCCTCTAGTGGACAAAAAGACAACAACAGTACACATACAAAAGAGATTCAAGATTCAAGATATTTATTGTCACAACAGTTATACAAGTACAGTCGTGTGATTCTGTTCTCTGAGATGCTTCACTGAAAATTGCAGTAAAATTGAAAACGAAAGGAGAGAATAAGAAGAGCAAGAAGAAAATAAAAATATATAGTAATGTAATAAAATGTCCATTCATAAAAAAAACAATCCTCAAAGTTGGACTTAAAGTCCACAGTGATACAGTGCTACAAACTTTTTTAGGGGTTTTTGATGCATTTTCTGGTTTACCCCTGTTGAGACTAACATCCAAACATGATGTCGAGTACTTCCTCAGAAATGTGCATTCACCATGAGTCATCATTCATTTTCACATCATGACATGTGTGTCAGAGTGTTGAAGGTGGAAAGTATCAGTTTAAAGAGAGGAAGTTCATTTGTTAAAAAAAAAAAGGAACTTAGGGTCAGTAATAGTTAAGGACCAAGGAAGTTCAAGTGAAGAAGACAAAAAAAGAGACATGAATTATGTGAGTGTAAAGTACAGACATCAAAATCCTTCAAAAAAGATCATTTCCTGTTGCAATTAAACATGCAATCTGTAATCTTGGTTGACCTGTGTGTGTTACTCTGCAGCAAGAACATTATGTGACAATGACACTACTAAGGTCACTGTCTCCAGAGGATATTGTTGGACTGCCAGACCACCTACTGGGTTTGCTGTTACAGCCAATAGCTTCTCACCTCATTTCTTCAGTCTTCACTGGAGGTCTACAAGCTACGTGAAATATCCATCCTCACCAGACTTCAAGTTGAGTAACTCTCCCTCTGCTATTTGAGACAGTTTCAGGGCAAAAGATTGCAAATACCCACTGTATGTGTTAAAGGGAAAGGTATCAGAGTAGTGGCCTCCTTATTGTCTTATTGCGGTGATTCAGATTTAATGCAACTGAGTTTGACTGGCTTCAATTGGAGTTTTTCAATACCTGAATTGTGCTTTTGTTGCTGTTTTTAAAATAACTTTTTCATCATGCTGCATGCTCCATTCATCCATAAAAGCACTCTTGTGTTGGGTTAAGGCTGTCAATTGGGGCTTTAAGTCAATCAGAATTTTAATTATGCTTGATGCAGCATCATTTAGTATCGAACCCATGTTTGCAGAGCATTCCCAAAACTCAATGTTTTGTGCACGCCAAAATGAGGTGGACAAATTCTCAACAGTATAAACAGAAGTTAGGTTGACATGCATGTGTCAACTAAAATGTTCAGGTAGCTGAATCGATGACTCACTTAACCACCAAAACTGAGTCAAAAGGGCCACTCAGTGCAGTAATCAGGAAAATTTAATGCCCAACTTATATGCTGCATTTTTATAAGAACGGAAACTGTATCACAAGAAGGGAGGGTTGAAATTTAAATAGTTGCATCAATGCGTCATCATTTTGGAAATCATACACATTATGTTTTCTAGGCCAAAGAGGAAAAGGACCGTCCAGACGTTAAAAATCTGGACGGTCCTTTTCCTCTAATAATGCCCCAATAATGCTGAAAGGTATATACAGATTTTGGAAGAACATTTGCTGCCATTCAGATTACACCTTTTACAGAGTGGTCCCTGGTTTTTCATCAAGACAACACCAAGACAGATTCTGCAAGTTACAACAGCGTGACCCATCTCCCACTGAAAACGTGTGGTGCATTGTGAAGCACAAAATACAACCCTGGACTGCTGTGCACCTTAAGTCATATATTGAGCAAGAATGGGAAAGAATTACACTTTCAAAAGTCAGTTTACTACTATTGATCCTGAGTGCTTACTGTTATTAAAAGAAAAGGTATCACAGTGGTAAACATGCCCCTGTCCAACCTTTTTTGAAACAAAATCAGAATGACTGTATAAAAACATTAAAACATTGTCTTTGCATTGTATTAATTTGGATATAGATCAAAAAGTTTTGTTTTTAAGTCGTTGCATTCTGTTTTATTTAGAAACTGGAGTTGTACTTTAAAGTTTGACATCTAAACATTTGTAATTGAGACTTTAAAATATGAGTCAGGAAGCATTCATCTGAGTAGCGCCACTGCAAAAAGATGAAAAATATTTTATTGTCGAGGCAATTTCACCCTGTGAATATTACAACTGAGCTCAACTAGACACCAGCAAGTGATATTCTCTGCCAAGGGAGTGAGCATGGCAACTAAATAACACTGTCAACATGAGGACAAGAAAACAAAATATAACACCGTTATGCAAAAAAGCTAAAAACACAAGTTACAGAAAACTTTGAACAACATTCATTCACTAAATTTTACATTTAATCAGTCAATAGATGGTTAACACACACACACACACACACTCCAGGGGCTTTTATTACCGTTATCCAACAATCACACAAAGCAAATACTATACAAAAACAAACTCATTGAAATATATATATATATATAAAAAAAAAATCTAACAAGTACGGTATGCAACAGGTAATTTAAAAACCTTTTCTTCAGCAGCACAACGTCATCAAGCATCTGTTTTACAAAAAGAATAATGTCAAAAAAGGTGCCTCAAGCTCTGAACAGTTTAATTACAACAAAGGCTTCCTTTAAGCAGAATGGAAAACTTCCACAATGTCTCAGACAAACTGGGATACAGAGAGAAGACTGGTGAGGTTAGGTCCATCAGCCCAGGTGTCTAGAAAACATCTGAATTTACAACACAGAGCTCTGACGTGACTCTCCACCACAGGCTGAAATATTGTTGCAAGCAGACTGTTGTGTTGTACAAATAAGGTGGTTTGGACTGAATGATAACCACAAGGCAGGAGATCACTACATCACACACAAAGAATGGAAAAAGAATTAGGAAGCGACCGGAAAAAATAAAGGTCTCCATCAAAAATGGATTGGAATTGTGTCAAAAAAGAATTCCTGATTAAAAAACATGTACAAAACCAAGATGGTCACTACTGTCTTCAGACAGGTGTCAGTAACGTCGGCCAAAAGCTCCACCCTGCAGCCCGCTGCCCTGCATCAGCTGGTTCTGTCTGTTGAGAGCTCCAGAGAGGGACTGAGATGTTCCTGTGTTCATGTAGCCTCCACGGCTGCTGACAGACAGACAGACAGACACACAATGAGTGATACTGTTCAAACAAATAGTGCTAGCTGCTCTTGAGAGCTGTTTGTCTTAAAAAACTTTTTTTAAACTGAGGCTTAAATCTATCTGATATTCACCCTGCCATTCCTCCACGTGCCATGTGGCTCTGGCCTGGAATAGCACCATCTCTACCTGGAACAAAAGAGCAAAACATCAGACACACTGACTACAATAGTTATAGCTTTATATGACTACTGACTAGCATACCAATTACACTTTAGGAGACATAAATACATTTTTCCTTCAGGCTACCGCTGTATTTGTGCTGTCTGCCACCTCAATCCTCAGAGGGCAAAACTAATGTGCTCCAAATGTACATCACTGTATCACAAAAGCAGTGTAAGCAGCTCAGTCGTTAAAGCACAAATAAGCAGAAGTATAAATACTTTGCCACGTTCTGTCTCCATCCATCTTGCGGCTGGAGTCCCAGTCTCGACTTCCGTCTCTAAAAAGACAAAAAAAATACATTTCAATTTTTTTTTTCATCCTTCGGCAAAAACAGCAGCACTGAACTCTGTTTAGGTTTTTATATGTCTTGAACTGAAGCCATGGCCAGCTCAGTTTGGGGCTCACCTGGGATTAAGGCGTTTATCATAGCCTCCACTCCATGAGTCTCTGCCATGTCGGTCTGATCTGTCTGAGAAGTGCTGCGTGAAGAAACACAGGACAGTTCTCTCAGTCTCTCACACCATATTACTACACAAACTTTAGGTTTCAAACTGTCTAAGCAACAGTAAAACTCCTGATGTTAAGGTGTATTTTAACTAAACTGGTCTTACTGGGGTGCCTGTTAAAAAGTGCATGTGATACAGCTAGAATGTGGGGAGACTCAGAATAAATGTAATGTGCTAATAGGAGCTGCAGCAGGAGTATTAAAACACACCAACTGTTGTGGCTTTGTTTCGGGTGCTTTCATTTTCAAAAGAGCTTAAGCTGTTTGTGGATGGTCCACACTGTAGGACATTTTTAAGGAATCCAGGCGGGAGGTGAATCATAATAGGTCAGTTTTTTATACATATATATCAAGTTCTTATATAAATCAAAACACTTTTCCGTTCTCTCTTGTCTGCTCTGGTGGCTGGTTGCAGCCATGCGACCAGTGCCTGTTGTGTGGACTGTGGATCAACGTGAATGTGATGGCAGGAGTGGGATGGGATGCGAGTGAAAATCTACTCCAGTACAACCCTTTATTCCACACCTCTTACCTGACCATCTCTGTCTGCACCAATGCCACGAGTGTTGTCACGCCTGTCCATCAATATGTCGTCTTGGTAACGGCCCCGGTCCCTGTGGTCGAAGTCCTGATAACGGTCCTGTCGAGTAAAGTCTGAGCGGCCGTAACGATCATCCATCGCCATGCGTTTGTCAGCCCAGTCATCTTTCCTAAAGACAAGGGCAGGCAACAACATCCAGAATGAAGCTCACCCACTGAGAGCTGCTCTGTAACCAGTTCATATATACAGAGGTACTCAACTCTAACCGTTTGTAATATTCTTAATGATGATTTAAAAAAAAACAGCTGAAATTAACCACTGCTTAGCAATAAA
This sequence comes from Lutjanus erythropterus, assembly GCF_056507025.1. NCBI lineage: Eukaryota > Metazoa > Chordata > Actinopteri > Lutjaniformes > Lutjanidae > Lutjanus > Lutjanus erythropterus. The sequence continues at coordinate 19,779,218 of NC_139323.1, read as the reverse complement.
TCCATGAATCAATATCACTAGACTATGTCCATTATAACTCACCTGCCATCCAAGTCATAAGGCCTCTTAACAGGGCGTCGCTCCTGTTCATAACGCAACTGCTCCTGCTGCCGTCGCAGCTCCTCACGCTCCCTGAGGATCCGCTCCTGCTCACGCCGCCTCTCATACTCAATACGTAGCCTTTCCCGTTCCAAGAACTGACGCTCCATACGGTCTGCGTCGAGGCGCTGCTTCTCCGCCTGGGAATCAAATCATTCATGGGTTTCAATAAGTTTATCAGCAGAGAACTTGTGAATAATTAAGACTATCTGAGAGATATCTGACAAACTGATATATGGGTTATGGTTACTGATGAACAGCTATTCCTATTACTTTATTATTTTAATTGAAAACAGTAGTTGTATTTAACTGGCTAAGATTTGCACCAGAGAAAAAATAATGCAGGACATGTGTGCAGAAACACTGGTAACAATGCAGTGAGAGGACAATAAATTCCTTGCTAGAGATAAGTATTCTGACATTACCTCCAGCCAGTGTCTCTTCCGGATCAAGTGCTTCCTCTCCTCTCTCTCCCGGAACAGACGGATACGCTCACGTTCACGATCTGGACGGTTGTCACGATCACGGTCCCGGTCACTGAAAGAAGATGGCGAAGATCAATCAGTCAGCACCAAATGTACTGTTCTGGAAAATAAATGAGTAAATATAGGCTAATATCATCCAGTTAAAATCATATTATACTGCAAAGATATTTTTTTCAGCCATCTATAGAGCATTTTTTATTCCACAGAAATGCACACGGCAGTGATGAGACACCAAGATATTACTAGTTAATAATCGAAACAAACAAAATAAGTTAATAAATACTTAATTATGTTTTACTGAGCCTTGAGCCCCCCTCCCCAGATTTCCATATGATCCTTACGTGACTCTGCGTCTCTCCACCTCTCTGATCTCCCGCTCTCTTTGTCTTTGTCGCTCCCTCTCCCTCTGCTCCTTGATCTGGTCAAATGAAAGGATGTCTTTCTGCTCCTTACTGGAGGACTTTCGGTCCCGACTCCTTGTGCTCTGAAGAAAAGAAGAGAAGGAAAAGTCAACCCTTGACAGTCAACTCTTCTAAACCTCTTAGAACTACGTTATGCATTAATAGTCAGTTTAGAAACAGACAGTTATGGGGGTTGACAGAGTGAAATTTTTCTTACTCTTTCCTTGCTTTTGGTTTTGACGCTGATGACAGGCTCTCCTTTGGACTTGTCCATAACTACAGTCCTCTCATTTCGCCCTGTTAATACAAACAATATGTTTTGAAGAAGTGATAATCTATTGAACATTTACTTGGTGCATACAGGCTGGAAAATAGTATCATTATTATGTAAGAAAAATTATGTCTCACCTTTGCCATCTTTTCCTTCTCCCTCAGATTTCTCATCCTTTCCTTCAGATCTACAGGAAATATTAACAGAGTACCCTCTATCACATCCATATCAACAAATATTTCAAAAATAGTTTAATAACCAGTTTATTTTCTCCCATTAAGTTGACAGTTCATCCACTCTTGAGTAACATAGCTCAAGGCCTCTAACTGCTGTGCTTGGAGGTAACCACTGGGACATACCATGCTTAAAATATATGCACCCATGATATTTAAAAGCACACTGGACCAAAATAACATGCCGGTTGGGTATTTTTTACTAAAATACTTCACTAAAGCATGCAGCGGCTTGTGTTTCATCTTACTTGGAGTCAGAGGAGTGTCTCCTGTCACCGCCAGACTTTTTGGTGTCAGTCTTGTCTGCTGGCTTCTTTCCCGCAGGCTCATTTTTAGCCTAAAATATTTAAAAAAGGAACGTGATTATTCACAAAAGTTGAATATACAGATTAAATTTGACACAGATCATGCCACACAATGAAAACAACTGTTTTGTAGGTATTTTTATCTCAAAAGATATTCTAATCTTTAACAAAATTATACATCATGAAATCTTAATTTCAACTCAAATCTCTTCTTACAAGTACCTTTTTCACAAAAGATTTGAAGCATGAAATTTCGTTCATAAAGATTACAAATACGCACTTTTCTGGCTTGCCTTTTTTCTATTCTTATTGGTTTCCAGTTAGGATCATACTCATCCGGATAACAACACTTTTAAAACTGCATACAAATGCTACAATTCACTCAGATACATAAGGTGTTTATCTAGGTGGAACCACAGTTACTGGAGAACCAATGAATACATTAAAATGAAGCAAAAATCTTCCTCCGACACTCACCCGCTCCACAGAGATCATCCTGCCATGCAGCTCAGTCCTGTGAAGGTGGCTGATACACTTGGTGGCCTCCTCTGTGGAAGACATGGTGACAAAACCATAGCAGCGAGCCCCGGGGCTCTTGGCGTTTGTCACCACCTTGGCTCCAACAACCTGCAGAAAATGGGAAGATAATGAGAGGGGAAGCAAGGACAGAGGTAGAGAAGAAGAAGAAATCCTCAATCTTTGATCAAATAGTAATCATTTGCAGTTGGGGGTGATGTGTTACAAAAGTAATGTGTTGCTCTTAGTGCAACAAAATGATGTGTGTTCCTAATCAGTTTTTCAATAATGTTATTATATTTACTATGTCAAGCTACTCGTTATTAAGGGCAACCGCTTCAATTCAGAAGTAACCACAACATGTGTGCAAGTGTAGCAAAATACAGGTTCAAGAAGTGAAGCAGTCATCTCACTCATGGTTATTACTACAAACCAGCACAAAAATGACAACTAACAACATAAATCAACATGTTCTGAACAGACATATTACAAACATTAACAAAAAGTAATATTTGCATTTCGGGGAAATAAAACAGATAGACCACTGTATTCAGTCCTGCGCCGCTTTTATTTTATTTAAAAGGCCGCCTATAAAATGAGTGATGGGAAATGTAGGCTGCCTATATTTTAACCTACATTACAAATCGGAGCAGAGAGCAGCATGCACTGCTCTGCCCAAGTTACAAATTGTAGAGGAATATATTTACTCGGTGCCTTTTTAAAATCAGGCATCAACCTCACATTTACACATGTATTGGGAAAAAATAGACTAAAGCCTAAATGAACACTTCAGTTCATGGCTGAGCCTGTGAGACACAGTTGCAGGGCCTGCAAGGAGCTGCAAACACAAGATTGAAAGGAATGACTGAAATGTCTTTTTATCTGAGTGTTGCAATACAGGGGCATTTGTGGAGATACTGCTTTGAAAAAACATTACCCATTTTCATTTTATAATGATAATAATGTATAGTTGTCATTCTGCTGTTCTTATGGGGAGTAATGAAAAATATTACTCTACACAAACAATAATATTATAAAAAGATGTCTTACTCTCAAATGAAAATAATTTGTAAAATGTAATGTACCTTGCCCAACACCAATGTTTTGTAAATTTGTGGCCTGATGACAACAGTGAGAATAGTTCGCACTCACTAACCTTTCCATATTTGCTGAAGAGAGTTTTCAGATCAGTCGCTCTGGTAGTGGAAGAGAGGCCACTGACCCACAGATTCCTGCTACTGCTCGCTGTAGTACCACTTCCAGCAGCTACACACACATACAATAAATTAATGATTATATATCCACTGAATTTTAAGGATAAGAACACGGCAAAAAAAAAACACTTATGTCACTCACCACTTTCCTCTTTTGGCTCGGTCTTGCCATCTTTTTCCTCAGGGCTGGAAACAAAGAAAAACAGCCATAAACATACACCAGTGAGGATACCAGGGATTTCTCCTCAAACAGATGTATTTACTTATGTGTTTCATGAAATAATACATAACTGACAGTGATCAGCCCATCATGTCCCATAGTGCAGCGATTTAATGGTGAATAAATGGTCCCAATACATTACTGGTTAATGGGTAATAAAGTGGGATACGTGAGTGTAAAGAATGACAAATGAAAACGGACAAATGCACAGAACGTTTTTACCTCGAAAAGAGCATCCAAATTTTGCTAGCACAAAGGAGCCAATGCAACAGAGATAGCCATTTTGGTTTCTAGTAGACAGAAAGCAACAAACCTCTTTTTCTGATCATCGCCCTCTACAGAAGAGGACTCTTTCACTGTGGAGGCTGAATCCGCAGCAGCTTTCTCTTCTGTCTTCTCATCCTCCTCACCCTTCTTAGACCCCATTTCTGAATCAACAGTTTCACCCACAGTGCCCTGTTCGCTTACACTAACAGCCTGCGAGCTTTTGTTTTCATTGTCAAATGTCTCTTCTGGGGCGTTCTGCATGTCCCCAACCTCTTTGGTGTCAGTCTCCACAACATCCCTGTCGCTCTCCACATCTCCAGAGGCGGCCTTGTCGGACTTGGCACCAGTGTTGGACACATTTTCTTCCCCTCCGGCGGTGGCGGCTTGCTCTTCTTCAGGGCTCGTCTCATGGCTCTGGTGGTGATCTTCGTTAAGCGGCTCAGATAAACAAGACCCGGCTACTTTGTCATTTTCTACGGATTTAACAGGAATAGAATGGCACAGAGTTTAATCACTTCTGAAACACAGCAATGGTTAACGAGGAACTGGCAAGGCCTGGATTAGGAACGTCATGACCACTGGCCTGTGCTCTTAGAACTATGTATTAAAACGATGAAGTAGACCCTAACGAGAGACTGGAAAAGAACCCAAAGGCTGGAGGACAACCAGGCAGCTAGTGCGACTAACACTCTGGCTCATTTTCTCAAGTTGAACCACTTCACTCTGTTCACCTGATCCAAAGCAGACAAAGAGTTCAGTGCTGAAGAAGAGCCACAAGAACAGCAGTGCAGCGGTAGCTTCTCGCTGCGGTCCCATCTTCTTTCAGTCCTTGACTTTCCCAGTGTCCATTTGTGGCGACCAGAACTTCAGCTCAAGTCCAGGAATTTTTGTATCCAGCTGATTTCTGAGTCAGTGTCCTTAAAAAGTCGTAACAGTTGACAATTCTTGATGGATGTTCTTTGTCTTGATCTTCATGTGGCAACCTAGAAACACTGCAATCACCTGCAACAGCTCTCATCTCCCTGACCTTGGAAATGAATTGCTGTCAGTGTGCATCAAATTGTTAACCACTGTATTTTCAGTACTTCAAGAACATACCTGGAGACTTAATATTTACCAGTGACTCATTAATTGTGGTTAACAAAATTTCAACACAAAGCCAGCAATTCCCTTTGGGCTTCCAGTCTCTCTTCCTGGTTGAAACTAAACTAAGTGTTTGCATTCCAAGCTCAACACTGTAAAAAAAAAAAAAAAGATGTCTCCATCTTTTTATAAACCATTTCCTACAGTACCTGTTTCCTCTTTGATGTCTTCTGCATCTGGATCCTGAGACTGAATAAAAAAAAAGAATAACATCTCAGTCAATGTGATCTTTTGTGACATTTCACACTTCTACAGCAGCTTATGATGCATATTTCTCAGGAAACATACCATATTGATTGACGAGCTTGTGGTATATTCGTCCTTATCTACCATCTCAAACTCCTCCATCTGTTAAAACACATACAAATGCAGTTACATTAAAGCTTTCCACTTAGACAAATTTGTAGATTAATATTAGTAGAAAAGGTTGAGATCTAGTTTTTCACCTCTGGACCTCTTGCTTCATCTTCTGACTCCATGGGCCTGTCGTCATGCTCTTCATTCATCTCTGCATCTTCATCAGCATGAAAATTCTCTGTGTCATCCTCATCGTCCTCGGCTGGTATTCCATTGTCGTTCTCCGTCTCATCTAGAACGTTCATGTCAAGGATGTCCATTTCCTGCATGTTCTCATGGTCCTCCTGATTGTCCTCCTGAAAAAGGAAGGGGACAATTTGCTAAAAACACTAATGAAAACTCAGCGGCAATATCCAGAGACAAACAACAGTTGTGCAGGATAACTCAAAAGTCTTCAAAAGCATTGTGTTACAGCATTGCTTAAACAAAATAAATTCTGCAAACTCACATGGCCATCATGGGAATCCCCCTCAATAGTGCCGTCCTCTGGTTCATCATTCTCTTGCCTGGTATCTAAAAAATACATTAGTTTACACAAAGATGTCAGGGTGTCTCACAGCCATGAAAGAAAACTGCTGTGTGCCAGATTTTACATGAGGTGGACAATATCAACATAAGTCAATACAGAGAGAGAGACATGTGACATGTTCTACATACACCCAAGTGAAAAACGTCTGTGGCTGTGTCATAAAAAAGCTGGTTTGTCTCTGCAGTTGGCACATTTGGTACACCTAACATTTAAAACCCAACCACAACTTTTCAAACTACCACAGCCTTTACAAAAGCACTTTTAGCAACAACCCCAAAGCACATCTCATCTTGTTGCACTGATACTCTCTTGGAAATGTAGACTGTACATTTTTACAAATGTTTAATATAGACATGGAATCACACTCTACTCATTTCAGAGCAGAGTCAAATGAGGACATGTTGCCTGAGTAATTAGGATGATTATCCGGCATTTGGAGATAATTGGCATTAGTCGATCCCTGTGCTCACGAGGCCAGTAAACAAAAAATGTCTGCAGACAGAATGATCAGTGTGGCTGCCGCGGAACGATATCAGAGCTCCTCTTTGTCAGTTGTGGGAAAGTGGTGAAAAAAAAAGAAGTTTGTTTCAAGCTCTGTACTATAAGTCTCATGCATGAACGGTACAAATATTTGCCTAAATCTCGTCAATCACCATCATGTTTTCAAAATGTTTACACATTTCTCTATGGGAGAAAGGGAGCAAATCTAATCTAAAACCATTACTGGCTAGTGTCAAATATATAATATGTCAATGTATAGAATAATGGAGCTGAATGACGTTGCTTCTGACGTTCTGTATCACACTCTCACTTAATCAGTCACATTCTGAAATCTACAGCATAACCCAGTGTACTTTTCTATTTTAATTAATTACTAAAAATTCTATTTAAAACAACATGTTACAGGCTCAGATATTCAGGTATATTAGATTGAAATGTACAAGGCATAATGAAACTACACGTGACATTTCTTTGTTTTAATATCAGCATTATATATGACCTATTTGCCACCATGCTTTCTAAATACTGACACTGGTCATTGCAAAGCCTATACTGATCAACCACTAGAGTATAATAATGTTTTAGTAGGAGGACTATAGGGAACTTGAAATCAAAATTGACTATTTATCCATATTCATATCCATGAAGTGGGTATATGCCAAGTTGCCAATTGATCTGGCACATTTTCCAAAATCTAAAACAGTCTAATACGGCAGCCCTGGAATAAATCCTTCATGCACTGGCAAGAACTTGGCAAAAAGTGGCAATTCTAATGGTATGTGACATGAATAGAACAGCTGCAAATCTGTTGTTTATTAATGCAACAGAGCGTGCTTAACCGTCATGTGCACAGGCATGAATTACTAGGAGACCAGGTATCATGTGTCCTTTGGAAAGCAGAGGTCTTTCCAGCACTGTTTACACAGACGGGGCAGACAGTGTATCAGACTACACAGTAATGAACAACGTAGGTGAGGTTGTGTGCACTTTGCATCTCGTGCAAACTTTACCTTTAGTGGAGCGTTTAGGTGTAGATTTCTTCGGGGCTGACTCTGGGGTGATTATAATCTCTTCAGGATTTCCACCCTCTTCCTCAATTGCCTATTACGGAAATTTGAGCAAAAGCACAAATTAATACTTTAGTGAATACACTGTGCAAATTATGAGCTTAAATTAAAAACAAAATCAAACCTTTAAATAAAAATCCACTAGTCCTCTTACTTGGAAAATAGCAGAGGGGAAAAACAAGAAAGATTCTTACGCGTTTTTAATAATTAGGGTTGCAATGATTAAACAAATTACAAGGGACTGGTTAAAAGATAAATCAATGTTAAAAGAAGGGATGTTGTGACTGAGATACATAAAATAAAAAAACGACAACACCATAACAATTAGAAATCAAGCACATTGCCTTGTAGAAAGATGGAAAAAATGGTTGAGATATATAACACATTTCCAGCGACCTTAGATCAGATGATGGCTAAGTAATGAGATACTGACACTCATTCGTGCGTGTACATACAAACAGGTATGTAGGTATCATGTATAAGTATATTCATGTGTATCTCTGGCATCCAGTTGTTGCATAATGTATCCTCCAACCTATATATATCAGCCTATTTAATTATATCGCATGCAATAATGCACAATTAGCTACTACGACTACTACTGTCATTATTACTTATTTTCCGATGTTGTTGGTGTGGTTTTCTTGTTTGATATTGTTTTACTTTATTTCTTCCCACTTTTACAATTTTCTTTCTTGATATGTACGTTAAATGATCTTCAAAAGAGCAAAACAAACAAACAAAAGACACCATCAAATAGGTAAAGAGAGACAATAATGAAATCACTTAAGTTAATGTTAACGTTTGCTGTTTGACGTTAAACGCCGCTGACTGTTAGAATGATAGCGCACAGTTCAGGTCAATAGGTGTCATAAGCTAACATAACGTAGCATTACGTTTTTTATCGGTTTGACATGGTGCCTTCACGAACCTACAAAACACACGCTTCGCACACACGTGTACTAATAAAACACACACTTGTGCTAATAAAATTCAGTGCAAGTTGTTAAACAAGTGAGCAGTTAAAGACCTTTTTCAGCCGCTCCGACAGCACACTCTTGACGCCCGTGGTGTCCAGGTTTCGTTTCTTCAGCTCGGCCTTCAGATCAATAACTCTCAGCTCCGACAGTTTGCGGACCTCTGCCCCCTCCTGAATCTCCACGTCTGCAGATGGGTCAGCCATCGTCTCGTCCGTGAAAGGGTCTCTTCAGCTTTAAAGTATCCTTCTGTGCACTTTATTTACTAATGCTGCACCACGAATGCGAGCAGCTGGCTAGCAAAACTACTGCAAAATGGAGGCCGCGGCGAGCCACTTGATGTCAAAGCGCAGGCGCAGTACAGTTACAGTGCAGAGACCAGCACAGGGTCGCGTCTAGAAGGGAACCCCAGACCCGCGACAGATCCCGCGATACTATGAATCCGAACCCAATCCACGATCTTGCCCCACTAACCAAGTGTTTTCTGTCTTTGGCCCTAACCAAATTTTAACCACAGAGTTGACGCACTCTAAAACATATTGCACCGACAATTAGTTTGTACAAACTGCACAATGAAGAAACGCAGATCTCGCGAGAGTTTCCGTATCAAGGGTTCCCTTTTCGATCTAAGAACATTGAGGAACATTGATAAAAATCTTGCAAACAGGCATTCAATGTTAAAACAGGAAAAAAAGAAGATGGAAAAAGTCTTCAGATTTTGTACTTAAAGTAAAAGTAGTTGGCAAAATACTTGCCAAAAGTAAAAATACCTATTTTGCAGGCCCATTTCATAGTAATTTGTCTTCCAGAATTATTCATGCATTAATTTGTACATCACTGTAATGCTGAATGTGGTAGAGGTGGAGCCAATGTGAAATGATTGATATACTTTTTCTGCTGGGAATTTTGTTAATGATATTTTTCATTATACATCTCAACATGCAGAGTCATTTTTCTAATTAAAGCCATCAGATAAATAAAGTTATTTATTGCTGAGACATAGTGGAGTAGAAATATACGGTGGAAGAAAATGGAAATACCCAAGCAAAGTACCTCAAAACTGTACTTAAATAGAGTACTTGAGTAAATGTACTCTCTCAACAACTGGGAACAGGCCTATGCTGTGATGGCAAGGAGATTTTTTTGATGGGTGATGAGTTTTTAAGTTTCAGAAAGCTGAAGGCATACAACAGTGTGCATTTCATCTTGAAAGGTTGTTTTATTTCTTCCTTCTTACAAAAGCAACACATATTGATCTTAATCTGCAGTGTTATTACTTTTTCAATGTATTATAATGTATCAAATTCTTACATTTTTTTTAATAGAACATGATTTTAAAAAAATATGCATAGTTAAGATGAAGATAACCACATGCAATAGCCTGAGATCTCCTGTGTCAGCTTTCCAGAAACAGCTAATTGACAGGCTTTTTCTCCCTATATTTTCCCTTTTTGTTTGTGTATTCTGATTTATCGGTGTGTAATGGTCAAATAATAGGTTTCATAATTCTCAACTAGAATGAAAATTGTACATGTCACTAAATTTGTAGTTTGTGTCATTTACTCTGCTGTGGGGCAAACTTTTGCTGGCAACAAGAGGTTGAGGGGCATCAAATACGGTCTCCTCTGGTATATTGGCACTTCTGGATGGAGCTGTAGAGTCAGTGGTGGAAGATTCTCTGCCAGTTTGTGCATAAAATGACCAGGCGGTTGAGGCTGAATCGACAGAGGCAAAGGTCTCGGTAAAGTAAGAGCACTCAGGAACATTGAAGGAGTCAAAGTTGAGGGAGGAGGAGGAAGAGCAGGGGCCAGGCGCTCGTGGTTCATGCAGGTTGAGCTTGGAGACCAGTGGTTTACCGACCGTCACTGGTTGCCTTTCCTGTACTTCTTCATCCATGTTGGAGTAGGTGTAATGAAGGCAGACAGTGAATGTGAGCTCCCTCTGTAAAGACAGTGAAGAAAATATTTAGAAAAAAAAATTATAAGAGGTTGTCTCACCTCTGAGTTCTGACCTTTCCTAAGTGTAGACTTACTGTAATAAACCTTATTCACAGCAGCCGTTTTGCAGGGTAAGCACAGGTTTTACCAGTGATACAAATTAAGGTTCTGCTAGAGTGCTGCTATTGTGCCTGTTGGCTCACTGGAAACATTAAATGGAACCAGACCTGCTGTGAAAAAAGTCTATTACATCTTTTTAAAATATTTAAAATTGTCGTGTAAGACTTTCTTGACTACTATAACTAACTAACTAATTATGAAAATGAAGACAAAAGTCTGACCCTGAGTCTCTGCAGGGTTTTGATGCGTGTGTACAGACTCGGGACATCCGGAGAAGGAAGATTTTCCTTTATCAATAATAAACTGCCAGCCTCAAGCAGAGTCTCCTGGTTACTTTTCTTCAGATCAATGTCCACATCCTGCCAAAGTAACATAGAATACAGTGTGCAGATATTCATAATAACACATAATTTACAGCTTAAAATATAGCATATTTTGAAACACTGTGAAGGATTCCAGATTACAAGCATTGACAAGTCATTACAGGCCAGAAAAAATGTCTCTGTCTTTAAACTCTCAAATCTATGTACACATTCATATGTACTGTATATATGTAATATTAGCCAACAAACCTGAGGGAAGTCAGTAAGCTGAGCAGAACAGGAAACAATTTCTGTGGGCTTCTCAAGTATCCGAGTGTAGATGACCATGATGTTGGAGAACTCTGCAGCAAACCCGAGCTGAACCTTCACTCCACAGTCAAACTGAAGACAAAGGCTCTTTGGTAGAACTGTGAGAAGACGTTTGGATTAAGTATACTTTATTCTAAGACAAAAAAAATCTTCTGATTTAATGTCAACATTAATTTAATCTACAAACATGACAGTAACTCTTGCAGCGTTTAATAATTTCTGCTAATGTTTGTGAAAAGTGCACCATGAGCAACGGCCCACTGCAGGTTTCGGGCTGAATAGGACGCAGAACATTCAGCGGTCTCTATCTGATCGATGAGGGAACGTCGTTCAGACAGATTGCTGCGTAGCTCCAGAGCCTGTCTCCCTCGTGTGATCTCACAACGACCCATGTCTGGTAAGAGTAAATAGATTTTAACATACAGTATGCATTATTGCATATTTCATACCAGTCATTTTCACATGAAATAGTCACATAAACAGGTTTTACCAACAACACGTCAACACATTCAGGTCAAACAAAGTCAGAGTGCTGCTGTTGTGCATGTTGGCTCAATTAGTATCATTGCTAACACCTGTGGTTATACTACTGTTTAATTTCTTATTATCTGCCATCAAAAATGTCTGTTAGTGCTGTTCAAAGCTTGCACATCTGACTAGAACCCACTGAGGTGTGTCCCATCACGTGTCAATGCTGCAACTGCAACATGCACAAAATATTCAACCAAGAGAGGACGACAGCACCATTTTTTTGACATTTGACACAAACAGTAACATCGATGCATTCAACCCGAAAACATTTTACAGTGGTTTGAAGCATTTCACTGGTTAAAGAAAACGTTTCCCTCACATTCTTGTGCACCGGAATAAACATCAAACAGTATTTATTCGCTGCTGCAGCGGCAAACGGCGCCAATGCTTTGCAACAGGAAGCTCGATACACCTTTCTCACAGTAGATATTTTGATGGTCATAGCAGGAAAAGCACAGGTGGAACAAATAACAACAGCAATGCTCCATTTAGGTGTGTCAGTAATTCATGTCACTGAGCCAACATGCACAGTATTACAGGCATACAACATGACCCAATACAACCTGCAACAGAAACAACTTCAACTGTTTTAGTCTCATAAATATGGGAACTACACTGAAATCTCATTTTACAGCCTTGTTGTAAATTGCCTTGTATCCTTGTAATCATACTTTCAGTGCAGGAAAGACAGCTTGCATGTCCAGTTGGCGCCAATCTACTGTAAGCTGAAATTAGAGTTCACATACTTCACATGTGTGCTATACCTTCAGCCACTCTGTCTAGCATGACTGTGACCTTCTCATCTTCACAGACTCGCCGTTTGAGGAAGCTTATGAAGATGCCATTTGACACGTCCTCCCTCTTCACTTCGTATGCCTCCGCGTCAACACATCTAAACACAACAAGCAACACTTTAGTGTCACCTTTTCCTCTAAAGCAGCATCAGTTCAGTCATTTATGTTTTATTTTAATGTCTTCAACACGGGATTCATTCAAAGCATAACAGCAGAGCTTATGATGTGAATTAAAACGCCAGCGTAGTTTGAGAAAAAATGTGTGGGAGATGCAGAAACTTACGTGGCATATCCAAACACTATATTTGCAGTAACCTTGAGCAGTCCTGGTTGTACAATGACATCATCATTTGGGTTTCTAAAAAACAAGAATCATTAGATGCATGGATATTTGCAGTAGATGATCTAACCTGGACATGACATAAAAAAGGTGCTACATCAATTCTTTCATTAAAAAAAAAAACATCCACACCTTTTGCGGCACATGTCCAGTAGGAATACATTAAGTCCAGTCTCTTTCTCCTGCATCCTGGTCAGTATATTCTGTACACACAAGCAGTGCTCTGACGTGTAGGAGGCTGGAGCATCGATGGGAACCATGAAACTGTTGCCGAAATTCTCATAACCATGGCCGGCAAAGTACAACAAGCCTGTGGAAGGAAGTACAAAGAAGTGTTATCAAAAGAACTGTATCACTAAAAAACTGTCAAGAACAGAAAAGTTGCTATGGATGTTTGGTCAGATTCTGAGACTGAACTGAGTCAACAAAGGTTAATTTAATCTATTTAGTTGTAATTAGAGTTAAGCTATATGTTAAAATTAAACAGAATCCTGTTGTACTTTGTAAAAACTAAACTCAGTTTAGTAAATCCAAGTTTATCTATGTAAACATAAATTAAATAGAGTTGAGTTATTATGTAGATGCTTGCTTAACCAATTTAAAATAAATAAATAAAATTATAACAAATTTGAGTGCTCTTCTGACCTGGTAAATAGTAAGAATAAAATAAAAAATTGTATTTCTTAACAAAACACTACACTGTTTGATAGCTGACTATTAAGTTTTTAAAAATGTTATATTGTTGTTAACAAGTTAACAAAATGCTACACCGTTTGCTAGCTAGCTAAAAGGCAAAACAAAGAAAACATTATATTGTATGCTAGGTAGCTAAAAAGTTAGCCTAGACAGGCTACTCAGGATGAGAAGCTCTAATTTCTCCTTCATGAAATAAAGAAGAGACACATCATAAAACTCAACTCCAGTTATCGTGATTATTTTGGTCCATCCATCTCAAAAAGGCAGCTATTTTAAATGTCACACCTCCTAAAATGTAAGTTTAAAAATAATACTGGAACACATTTTAAACATGTTGGAGTTTAAAGTTTTGGTCCACCAGAACTATATTTAATCTAGTTTTAGAGTAAAAACAAATCTGTTTTAAATAAGCAGTTCGTTTCATATTATATTTTATTTGTTAAAAGGGGGTTTGTAGAAAAACATAACATGAACATATTGTCCAGATGGACGGGAAACGAACCGTAGACTCCCTTGTCAAGCAGCAGGAGGAACTCTGTAACAGCGCTGTGCATCTCCTGCCAGTTGAGGTCGAGGAGAGAAACCACCTTGAAGTCCATTTGTCTGAGCAAGTTGGTCAACTCATGGACATCAGCGATGGGAGCACACAGCTGAGTGTGGTGGAGGTAGTTCATGTTGCCAATCAGGAGAGCAACTTTGTCTGTTGCTGTGGAGGGGAAGACAAGGCTTCATGAAAGAACCACCAAGATATAAAATTACAGAGTGTATTTTGATCCAAAGATATTGTATTCCGACCACAGTCTTAGTTTGGGCAAAACTCACCGTGGAAAGTCTTGGCTGACGAGGGTGGCTTGGCCATCTGTTGGAGCGGATTTATTCCTCCGTAGGTTGACCTGTGGACTTTCTGTGAGTCTGTCGACACCAACATGAAAAGATTACAAACAAATAAAAATCCCATGTTGTCTGTTAATGTCTCATTGTTATTTCTACAGCGCTTGGAAAAAAACATAACAGTAAACATTACTTTCTGTTAGTCTGCAGTTTGAAGTTTTCAACATACACAAACCACAAACAGTGGCAGCAGATTAGCTGCTTTGACCAACACAAAATAAGTCTGTATAACATTCTTTTTGTGCAATATCTTCTTTTTTTTAGTGCAACTTCATTACTACATTATTCTTGTGCAACATACATCCGTATTAGTGCAATAATTACAGTTATTATTGTGCAATAATTACATCCATACTACTGCAACTCTTCTTGTGCAATAATAGACCTATTCTAATGCAAATCGCATTGTATGTATTTATTCATTTTACTTATTTTGGATTAATAGATTTTCTAATGTAGCCAGGAAATGGGATGTCTGGGATCCCCTGCTGGAACTGTTACCCCCACGACCCGATTTTGGATAAGCAGTTGAAGATGGATGGACCTGTGTGTTTTATCCTTGTACCCTTTGTATTGCACTGATCAGGAGTAGGGCTCTTAATTTCAATGTATTCTGTGCAATGACAATGAAGGTTTTCTATTTATATTCTATTCTATTCTATTTCACTGATGTACCAGCAAAAACAGGAATTGAGGTGTGATGTAGTGATGCGTTAAAGGACAAAGGAACTTACACTCTACTCTAGTTCCTCTATTCCCTCCTAAATATCAAATAAACCAGCACGTAAAGATTACCTGGACCACGGTCAACTTCTACCCAGGAGGCATCAGTGATGGAACTGGGGCCTGCATAAAAGCATAAAACAGGAAGTTACCCGCTGCACAGTACCACATTTTAGCTCAAGTGTGACACAGAGGCTAGAACTGCATGACGTCAAACTTGTCTATCTAAATTCACAGATTCTTCAAAATAACAATATTCATACACTTATCACAATCTTATCACACTTATCATTTCTAATTTTACATTCTGTTTATAGAAAGAAGAAATGTGCCTGGGTCTTACCAATGGTGACTGTTGCCGTGTCAGTCCAGGCCTCATGGTACAAATTTAACACTTTACATTTGTACTGTCCTCTGTGTTCTGTGGTCACACATGGGATCTACGGCGGACACCAGAATATACAACATCAGCTACACATACAGTATACTGATATAATAAGAGACAAGATAGTTTTATAATTAGTTGTCATTAGTTGTGTATTTTGATTTTAAAAAAATGTTGTCACTTGCACTGCTTTGGCCAAACATATCTGCTTTCATATGATAATATACAAATACTGGAATATTTTAATCCACATGACCCACTAATCAAATTACAGGGATTAAAATGCTTTGTTGCTTGATCTATTGCAAAATTACATCATCCTGATTTGATCATCTTTACACTGACTCATCTTTACAATGACTCAAATTGAAATTTGATAAATTTAAATTTGAGTTTTTGTAAATCTGTGCCTGTCTGAGCTGATACATGGATTTGGTACTAAAACATATAACACAGTCTGGTAAATATACATCACAAACAACCTACAAATGAGACTTTGTCAGATCGGGGGGAACTCAAAACTAAGCAGATCCCATCTTAAATGTGAAACAAACTTCCTTTTATGTGATAAACTTTTATTTATATTTTTGATGACAGTACAGTGGTTTTATATTTGTTGCTTTGGTTCTAAAACCTTATGTCCTTTTTAAAGGTAACATGCTTTATTTCGGAGGTGTTTGTTAAAGTTGTTGAAACTCTCCCCTCCCGACAGTAGTCAATAACTCAAATGGTGTGACAAAAGAAAGAAAGAAAATGTTATTTGTGGCTGTCTCAGACCTGCAGTAAGCCCATCTCTTATCTTTCAGCCCAAATGAAATGACTAGACTACAATCTTAATTCATACATCTATGCAATCTCATTTCTAAATGATGATTCACTTGCTTATATTACCCTCTGCATTCACCAACAGACTGATTTGCTTTAGAGCAAGTTGAGACTTGACGCATTTTACAAGAGACTTTTAAGTTTAAGCCCAGCACTTTGATATATCTTATGTTTAAATCAAGCACTTGATAAGTTGTGTGTTTCTGTTGTCTGTTTAAAGCCCTCCACACAGGAATCAGACTCGTGTTTTTACTTGAACATGTAAGAGTGCAATAAATGTTTTTGTTGAGAAAATACGCATAAGAAAAAAACTGAGAAAAATAAAATAATCTCAATTCTTAGTGAGAAAATTTCTGATTCACATATTTGCAAGAATGATGCAGCCCTACTGCCTCCTCGTCTTCACTGTGCCTGTTCACTCTTTACACATGACCACAGTCCTCCATAAGGCTCAGCAGATATATTGCTAAGCTATAGCAAGTTAGTCACACAAGAATGGCAGTGAAAGCACAACCAAAATTCCCCAATACTTGACAGCTGTGACTAACAATGGGCTAACAACTAACAATATGCTTGTTTGTTGTTTCATTCATTCTAATATTATTAGGTGTTTTCTTTTACGTATATGAGTCATGAGGTAGTTGGATACAGTCACTGACTTGTCCTCCAACAGTAGTCAAGTAATATGCATGCTTGTATTTTGGGGAAGGAGTGGCTTTGGAGGGAGGCCAAAAGGAAGGAGGTGGAATATTTTAGGTTGGATCTTTTGAAAATCTATCTTACTGATGCTGGTTTCTCCAACATTACCAACCGTTTTAATCTAAAAAATGTTTTCTGAATTCTCTGTTAGATACAGTAGGTAAGGAGTACACAGCTGTGAATACACTCACCTTGAGAGAACGTGTCTTCTGTTGTTTCATGGGCACCATGTTGTGGTACCACTCGTACTGCGCGGGAGGGTTAGCGTCTGCATTGCACTCCAGAATCAGAGTGTCGCCCTCAGACGCTGCTTGAGACTGAGGCTGATGGGTGATTTGCAGCCCGCTCACCGTGCCTGGAAACAGACTGCTGCTGCAGCCTGAGATGACACGATTTACTGAGACATGACACCACATGCCAGGAGATAAAAAACAGACATGAGAAACAAGGAGAAGAGAAGAAGGAAGAAGAAAAGTACCTGCAGAATGGACACAGCGAACATGAGCCCACTGGGAGAAGATACAGTTGTCTCCATGGTTGACCCTACAGATGTAATGACCCTGATGGACGAGAGCTAAGGGACACAGAACCAGCTCCGGTGTGCTCCCTGTCTCATCCGAAATCTAAAACAAGAAAATAATTAACCAAATAACCAGTTTATAACTGACATTTGATAATAACTATAGCAATTTATTAGTTTCATTACATCGCCACATTAACACCAGTATGAAAAAAGTAACATAAATACTTTTTTCTTTATAGTCACATAATCATAAGGTGTTGGACTCACCTCCTCTTTGCCTCTGAACCACTGGTAGCTGAGTCCAGGGGGACCAGAGGCTCTGCAGGTCAACACCACCCTGTTGCCCACTGTGGCCTGCTGGGACTGTGGCTGCACAGTGATCCGGATCAGTTCTGCCACTAACACACACACACACAGGCAAACAACATAATTAATGCACAAAACAAAAAGAAACAGAGCTTGGGTATTTTGGATGGAGCACTACAGAATAATTTTGTTTCTTTAACAAGCACTAACTTGTGAAAGTTGTTACTTCTACAGACAAACATGAAACATTACAGGAAAAAATTGAACAATTTTTTTAAATTAAAGACTGTCTAGTGACATCATAGTAATCCCACAGTTGCTATGCAAAATATAAAGTTAAACCATGTTAGGAAACAAAGCCAACTCTATGGTGGATTTTTATGATTAAAGATGTATGTCCTGAAAAACATCTCCATACATTTGCATATGTCACTTCTGCTTTACCTGTGGCGGTGAGGTACTGCACAGCTTCCTGGTGGTCCATCTTCCTCAGGCAGTGAAGCAGGAAGTCCACGGAGCAGGAACGATCAGCTAGCCAAGCCAGGAGTGTGCGTCCTGGGCTGCCTGCGGCGCTCAACACCTGTAGAGAGCAGCTGGTCAGCTCACTCTCACTGTAGAGCAGAGGTGGAAGAAGTCTTTTACTTAAGTGAAAGCAGTAATACCAATATTTTTACTTGAGTAAACATACAAAAGTATTAGCATCAAAACTTATTTGAAGTACCAAAAGTAACTGATCATGAAAATTATATATATATTATTGAATTATAATTACTCATTATGACAGAGGTTTTTAATTTTTCCTCAGCCAAGGGTCTCTTACAAGATAGAAAATTTACCAGAGACTCCTTTATGTATGTCCCTTGGAAAAAATTGTTGTAGCCTACACTTATACTTAGCTATGTGAAAGAACAACACAGGAGACATGTACTAGAAAGATGTTAGACATGTATTAAAATACATGTCAACATGCTGGACTGCCTTGAGGAACATTTCTATGACACAGAACCAGCTCCGGTGTGCTCCCTCTTTTTTTAAGATTATTTTCTTGGGCTTTTGCCTTTAATTGGATAAGGACAGCTGAAGATATGACAGGAAAGGAGGTAGAGAGAGGGGGAATGACACACAGCAAATGAGTCACAGGCAGGATTCAAACCAGCGACCGCTGCAGAGGACCAACAGCCTCAGTACATGGGGCGAACGCTCTACCAACTGAGCCATGGGAGCACCCCAACAAGTCATTTTAAATAGGGAGTGGTTGTCAGTTCACAACCAATCACAAACCTCATGTGCAAAAAGAGGGACAAAATTATTGAAACCCACAACAATTTTCCAAACAGAGACAGAAAAAAATAAAGCACCTTGGATGACAGCAATCAAATATATCTCCAACATGCCATTCGGGAAAATACACAAAGGTTAAACCACATTCACAACAAATACACAAATTACAAATAAATATTCCATATGGTCCATAATACCGTTTGCCTGACGAAGGTCTAGTAAGGAAACGTCGCAAATAAATTGTATATTGCAAGTTAGACAGTGTGCAGGAGTCCTTTTGCAACTTTTAGATCTACAAATGTAAATACTATTTGTTGAACTATGAGGCCTTTCGTAAAATAAATAGTAAAACAAATACTTTCTTTATATCATGATAGCTATAGTAGATAGTGATAGTAGTGACTAAAGCTGTTGGATGAAAGTGGTGGAAAAAATACCTCTGAACCTCTAAAATGGAAATACTTTGTAAACTTCTATTACCTCAAAAGAGTACTTAAGTACAGTACTTGAGTAAATGCACTTAGTTACTTTGCACCACTGCAACAGAGAGTTAAGTGGACTCAGTCAGTGTCCGTAGAAGTGCTGACAGAGGACTCAAAAATGTGCAGGAATACACAATGTTATGCAATATTATAATAAACCCCGTTTATTATACATGTCATACATCAGAGAAAATCCTTGTGATGCAGGATGGAGTGTAAATGTTCGAACGAGTTATTGTGGTAACATAAAATGTGTGGAAAGTGTTTTTATATCGTTTGCATGGCTCCTCCAGTTGTGTGGTGCTTTCAAGTCTCACCTGCAGCGGAATTTCGAGTTCTCCGACACCGCATTGGCCAGCTGCCTCCATCCGCAGGTCGAGTTGTCCAACATCTTGGACAGCTTGTTCAGGACATCTTCCCTCAGTGTACCAATGCTCACTTTCCACTCCTCCATCTTCGTGTGAGTCACCTCTAATTAAAAAAAAAAAAAAGAAAGGAGCATCAAACTGAAACTTCCAGCCCTAAAAATCTGTCCCCGATACACTTTATCAGCTTTGATCATCAGCTCCAGCACGTAGCAGTGAGTCCAGGATGATTCCCCCTCATGATGTGGCTGTTTGACAGTACTGATGACCTACGACAAGTGTGTGACAAGCTGTTGAATGAATCTTCCACTTGTTCGCCTACACGACTAGTACGCCACAAAACAACAGGTTGTAAACATTTGCTGGGTTTTCCCACCGTGGTCAACTTAATGAGAACATGTGGCGAGGAGGAAAGTTCGCCTCAATCCACACACACACGAACTCACAGATGTTATTGACCGTATGGAGGAAATACGGTAAACCGGGTAAATGGAGCGCTAGAAAATGAAACGACGACGTCGATTAATAAACTCCAAATGTGATACCACTTGCCGCTTCCGCCATTAACTTGACTGCAGAATCATAATGAAAGTGGCGGAGAAAAGTTTGGACTTACCGACTTCACGATAACCGGTGATCAAATCCAGCGGCAGAAGAGGAACGAGTACCTTTTACATGAAAGGAGATGTCTCGTGCATTTTATAGCCCGTCAGTCTTCCAATCTTACGTGATTTTGTTCCCCGGACGATTCGCTTCTCATTTCGGTTCCTCATTTCTGCCATCCCCGGTAGGCTCGGTCATTTGCATGAGGCGTTGTCATAGCAACATCATTTATTAAAGCCAACACCAAGAAAGATTTAAAGATGGAAAAAAAAAAATACATCAAATTTAGAACCTGGAAACCCCAAGAGTTTTTACTTTTAACGTCTTGTGACAAACCATTTAAATATTAGTAAAGTATTAATGAATCGATAATTAATTAAACATTGTATAAACCCTTTGTAAGAGCTGCCTCACTAGAAAGTGATACCAGAGGTCAAAAAGAGGTTAAAAAAAAAAGGATTTAGTGAGTGTGAATGATTGTTATGCAAAATATTCGATTTAAATTTTCCATTAAGCCCAACAGTGCTGAAAAGCAACATAGGTGAAATGATTTGTTTTAATACAGACAGCTGGCTCTGAGATTGTTTGGACTTGATATCTATGGAAAAGGCAGCATTAGTTCTTCAGGATTTTGGTAGTGGCCACATAGGCTCTTTGAACTTAATCATGAGCGTGAGCAAAAGGCCATGACAGCAATTATATAGGCATATTTTGATGAATTCAAAAGTTTATACAGAGGGGGGGGTTGACATCCCTATTTTGAACCCAGGTGTTGGGAGGCAATCGAGACACAAGGGCTTTGATGGTTCCCACTCCATAGCTTGTTCTTAAATATGCTTTCTAATGGCTTTAAGATCTGCATCCTGTGTTGGTCTTGAGTCGGGGAGGCTGGGTACCTGACCTGCTGTTGTGTAGCTGGTTTTGCAATGTTTTACATCAGCCTTACAGAGCCAGGCTATTTCCTTTTTATGCTAGTGTGTGTGATTTTGTTTTTGTATGTAGGGCTGGGTCGTCTTGGGTGTTTAACGTGTTATATCCTGCCCTGTCTTTCTGTTTTTATTGTATTATACATTTGGTAAATAAAATATCACATATAAAGAAAAATGAGTGGCACCAGATTCATAGTGTGGTACTGATGACTGAAGTTAGGAAACATTCAGAAGACTAAAAGGCAAAAATCTGCTGGATGTTTACATTTTGATATTTATTTATAATGAGTCTGCAAAAACAACATATAGTGAAAACATATTGTTGGACATATCAGCACACAGCAGGCCTTTTCTCTTCAGATATAGACCAAAAAAATATGACTACATGTACAAATTAATTCAGTGAAATGCAGTATCCTTGAAAGAAATACTGTATAACCACTGAAATATGAATGTCTACAATTCCATGACAAAGTAAATGGCAATACCATATGCTGAAGATTGTGTAATACATTAGAAGCACCAGAACAACTACTAAATGGACCTTGTGGTGTTTATTCCCCAATGACTGTTTCAATATCAACAATAAACTTATGATATCCAGTTTGTGTTGGGACTGTTTCATTTTTGAGGCCTCACTCTGGTGATGTCCTAGAATCCATTACATTGCAAGTGTTGGGTGTTATGTCGCTAACAATGACTTTTCTTACAGCTTTCAAGTATTGTCACCCAACTGCCACTAAATATGTTGCATGACTTTAAGTAACATGCTGGAAGTGGCATCAGACTTGGTCTGATGATATTTCATTCAGGAAGCTGAAATCTGGCTCTGAGCATAGAACAAGTCAGGTAATTCAGTCCACAGAGTCTGAAGCAATGCGCTGTACAAGAAGGAGTTCTCCGTCAGTCCACTGAAGACCTAAAACTTCTTCCCTTTATGTAGTCTGTTGTAACGCCAAATGTTTTCCTTCCTCAGACGCTTCCAGTACTGCCAGGTGTCTGGGTCCAGCTCATGTAGCTTTGAGGCCGGTCCCAGGTTCAGCTGGAACAACCTGAGTGAACGATGCACGGAGAAGGAAATCAGATCAGTGAAGACACTTCAAAATCAGCTTTATTGACCATGTACGTTTGGACATAAAAGGAAGGTGACGTAATAAGTTACTTTTTATATCCTTTTCACCAAGAATAAATTTTAAGTCAAACAAATAGACAACATTACAGAAACATAAACAAAAAAAATATATATATATAAAATATAATACAATGAAGCAACAACACAAACAGCCTTACAGACTCAAAATTATATTTGAGCTATGTCAATAAGTTTTTGACACAGTCAAAGAAATGAACATTGCAAGCAAATGTATTTATTATTTTGTCCAAATAAATGTATGTATTCTTATGCTGTAATATATCATCAGTCTATGGCACCTGATGTGTTTTTGTAGCTTCATACATTTCCCAGAATGTCATTTAACTACCAAAATATCAAGTGTGTTTGAATTGTGTTGATATTTATACTGAACTGCTTATTGATACTGGTATTAATACTACTCATTACAGTTTGGTGTAAAAAATTAAGACATGACATGAAAAGATGTGACAACATTCAAGAGTTTTTTCTTTTATAGTTTTTTTTTTTTAATCTTTTTTGCAGAAATACCAACTGAAATTGTTTCCCTAACATTTCCATCAAATTTTGTAAAGTGAGCCCACACTTTTAAATGTTTGGCCCTGTCAGCTGTTCATATAACATTACATAAATAGTGATAACAGTATAATTTACGCAGGAGCTTATTAATATTTTGGTTCTCACCAGTCAGCGATTGGTAAATTGTTTAGTATTGATTCATAATACCCATCTCTACCTATGATGCCTGAAAAGTTTGGTTTTACTTAAATAATGTGAACATAAAGTAAAAATCCTTGTTTGTGAAAAAGATGTACTTTTTTTCTGTGAATACCTGGAATTGAAATTTGATAAATTACAAAACAGTCCTAATTTATGAAAAAACAGAAATAAACATAAATACAATTGTTGGAGAAATAAAAGGAAAACATGCTCTCACCACTCTGGATATTGCTCAGGAGGCTTCAGCTGGGGGTCCTCTCCTTGCTTGAGGATGTTGACCCCGACTGCATAAGAAGTAAGTCTGACAGGGTCTTTACACACCTCTGGACCTTTAAGCTCTTCTTTCATCATGCCTTTGCCTTTCCCTTTAGCCACTGCAAAGACATATTGATTAGGTTTACATCTCTGTAGTGACTAATGATTGTGATTGATGTCAGGAATTAATTGAAAGTAGAAAATAAGCCACT
Source organism: Lutjanus erythropterus (assembly GCF_056507025.1). Classification (NCBI taxonomy): domain Eukaryota; kingdom Metazoa; phylum Chordata; class Actinopteri; order Lutjaniformes; family Lutjanidae; genus Lutjanus; species Lutjanus erythropterus. The sequence continues at coordinate 19,755,252 of NC_139323.1, read as the reverse complement.
AATATTTTGTTATGAATAATCAGGATTTAATGGTATATGCAGATACATGTGATTTAGAGGGTGGACAACAACACAATTATATTTGTGTATACAACAATTACCCTCCATTTTATTTATTATCTATATTGTATATTTTCCAATCTGACACACAATAACATGTCGCCTCAAGTTGATACACACAGGACTCATAAATAGAGGCAATTTAAAACTGAAGAACTGCATAGAGGTGGTAGATGTGCTCGTTACTCACCAACTTTCTTAGCATATCCGCACGTCTGTATTCTGTTCAGTGTGTTCGTCCTGCACAGTAACGTTGTAGCGTTGGTTGTGATGCACTTTATTGAGGTGAATATACTAAATAAACTGTACCCTGACATGTTTTACTGTAGGTTACCTAAAAACGCTGCCCACCATGCTACAGTTTGACATTCAAAGCTAAAAAACCTACACTTCCGTTTTCTGCTTTGTCTTTGTCTCTGTATAAATGATCTAGTGCCCCCCTCGGGTCGGGATGATACGCTGCACCTCGGTCGGTTCATGTAGCGCGTTGGTGCGGGTGGGTCGTTTCACTTCAGTCCGACAGGGGGCAGCACCGCTTTGACTGTGTCAGGTTTTATAACAACAATACACAAGAAGACGAGGTAGAGCGTCTGGAAAATGTCAGACTACGGCACGGCCCAGAGGAGTTCCCTGAAATTAAAAGGTTTAGGGGACATTTCAGCGGGGAAAAAGTAAGTTTCGTGACATTTGGTGATATTTTGTAAGAGGTTATGCGTTTTGATCGGCAAAAATATTCCAATAAACAGTCGCAGGGGATAAAAGCGTCTTGTGTTCAGTCGAGCCCGTTGTTAGCTTGTTTGCTAACACAAATACAGTCTTACGTTAACGGTTACTGAGGTTATTTGAACACGAAGTAATGTTTGGGCAAATTTATTGTAACAATAGTATTGTACAATGGAAATTATTTTGTCCCATCTGTGACTTCAAGAATTTAATCGACGCGGTGGCTTTGTGGAGTGATACAGATGTGGCTAAAACACGTTAGCTAGGTAGCATTCTGTTATCTACATTAAAATAACTACAACTACGTGGCACAGGGGATTTTGACGCGCTCCTAACATTTAAACTCATAATATAAAATAAGTAAACACATGGTTTTGCATTGCAAAAAGTATAACCTATACCTTAACAGCATCAGATAAAGTCATATGTACTAGAGTCATGTGTGTTTCTAAGTAGGTTTAGAGCTACACCTACGATTAATTCAACTAGATAGTTGTGATGCAAAACAATACACAGTAGTAGGAAAAATAAAGAAAGATAATTAAGTATCGTCAATAAGTACAAATAGAAATCTGACAAGATATGGGGAAAAAGGAAATATGTACAATATGTTATTTACATGAGAGTGTTATGCAGTTGTATGCATGAATGTGCATAGGTTCATAGTACACGGTATAAGAATATTTGATATGTGCGAGAAATTCAAAAAACATATAGCCCTAAAAAGATGTCTGCTCATTTAAGGCAATAACTCGCAGATATTCAGTAGAAGAAAGAATAGTTTACAATACATGGTCACACAATAGATGAACATCAGTATAGCATTCTAGGGATTACCCATACCAGTGTTAAATGGCCTACATTTGAGCATGTGTCTGTAGGAGTGAACATCTTTCTTTGTCTTTCCTTGCCTTTTGATGGAAGTGGAGGTTAGCCTGGCAAGACGCTGTTTAACTAACTTGCCATAACATATCTTTTCCAGGAAGAAGAAGAAGGATAAAGAAAGTAAGCATCGCTTGGAACAGGTCGTGACTAGTCAGAAAGATGAGGAGGTGAAAACCAAGAAAGCATACATTGACAAAAGGACACCAGCACAAGTTGCTTTTGACAAGATGCAAGAGAAGAGGGTAAGTTATGATTCTTCAGCTGTAAAGAGCTGCAGTGATAGACTAAGAATTTGAATCAGATACATGGCTAATAAAAGTAATAGGCTATAGAAGTCAATTTAATAGGAGTGAGCTATTGACAAAATTAGCCAGAAAGTTCTGGCTGCTGTCCTTGTGGCCACAACAACCATAAATCTTTACCACCATCAGCCACAATGATATATTAATATGAGGGTCCATACTTTCAGTAATTAGCAAACCATTTTGCAACAGTTGCCAGAAACACACGGAGGGGTTGTTATAAGAACAAACAACACAAGCCTAAAATAGTAGTTTTTCCCAAAATAAAAGCAGGAAACTTTTCAGTATGAGAAATTAAGATTTAACACATTTCCTATTTGTGGGTTTTAGATAATAAGGTTGCCTACAGTATCAATACTTAAATACTTTTTTGATGCCATGTGTTTACAACAGTCAGTTCATTCAAGACCTCAGTTCAGTCTTTACTGTCCTGCCTGAAATTTGGCTTACAGCAAAACCAGGCAGTGTTAAGTGACTTTATCTATTCCAGTGTGGTGTGCAGGTTGTTAGTCTAAACAAAATATATATTTTGTGTGCCTAGGACTTTTTACTGTGGTATCTTAAGATATATCAAGTATAGTTTTTTTTTTTTTCTACTAGTATGGTATCAAATTTTGAAATTCTGGTTTTGTGACTCTAGTAGATTATTAACCTATGTGCTGTTTAAACTTTCCTGTTCAGCCAAGGTACTAATTATATTGAAAATAGCACAAAGTGGCCAGCATTGTTCTTAGCACATTAGTCTAATCCCAACCTAGGATGATTTTAAAATAAACTTTATTAGCTCTGTGATATAGTTAATGATATTTTATAGTCTCACTTTATTAGTCTTCACATTATATAATCATGTTCATTAGCCCTTTTTTGCTCAAAGGACAAAGTTCATCACTTGAAACACTGATGATTATTGCAACATGTCTTGTGCAGCATACATGTGGAAGCACCATAATGTCTCTCTATGGGTAAGCTGGTAATCATGTCTAGTGCAAAAAACCACGGCATGATATTGAAAAATAGCACAGTCATGTGTTTGAATATGTCCAGCTACCCCAGACAGTTGCAACAATTTTAGAGTAGTAAGGCAGTTATACTGTGTGATTTATTGCTAACAGGTGATATTGTCAAAACCCTCAGCTGTTGTTGCTGACACTTACAAATAATGTTAAGTCCAGTGCTCATGTTTTCTTGAGTTTGGGGCGTTTGAATGTTCCTATTGTTTAGTAGTATACTGGCAGTGATGTGTTTCTACAGTGATAATGTACATTTAAGGCTTGTTTTGCATTTATTTATTTTTCTCTCTCTCTCTTTTTCTCTAAAGCAAATGGAGAGGATTTTGAACAAAGCATCAAAGACACACAAACACAGAGTGGAGGTAAGTCATGTCAGGCCTGGAATAGCAGCATACATGTCAATGTCAAAAATGAAATGTGTATTAATGTGCATAGAATGCTTGTTGAAATGTTTTAGGATTCATGAACTGGGAAATGGCTGCAAAAAAAATGATCCTTTTTATTTTGTTTGTTTGCAGGATTTCAATCGCCACCTGGACAACCTGACAGAACATTATGATATTCCCAAGGTCAGCTGGACCAAATAGAAGAGGATCAAATGTTCATTTTCTTGTTTTCTTTACCGCTTGTACATAATTTTTGCACACCACATTTTATTTGCTAAGCAATTAAAATTTGCTCAGTTGGCATTCTGTCATTTGTTTGTTGAAATTCCTGGCGTATACAATAAAGGATTTGAGTAAACATGCATCTTCTGTGTTTCTTTGTCTTGCATTTATCTTTGTGATTTGACCATATAACATATCAGGTGATATAGCATAAATGTAAACTGTGTGTGTTTTAACAATACAAATTATGAGGAAAAAGTCAGAAACCAGAATATACTTTTTTTTTAATGAATACATATTTAATTCAGCTGCAACACTGCACAACTTGCACACATACTGTAAACCAAAACACATGAGGTACAGCAGTGCATGTTGGATCAATTGGGATGGCACGGTGTGAACATATGAACTACCCTGAAGGTCCCAACTAATAGTCAAAAGTGTGTAAGACTTTAAACACCAAAAGCAACAAGTTGGTATACATACAGATTTTGCTCTTGCAGAAAAAAAGTTGCATTGAAAGCAAAGTGTTGAGCAACAGGTGCAACGACTTTTAACACTACGAGACATACTACAGGTGTACAGTATGTGTGACAAACATGGGTCACATGACATCCTTAAACATTTTGAGTGTTGAATCTGTTGCTTCAACCAAATTGGTGGGTTTACTTATCAGGTAAAGTGAGAGTCAGAAGCTGCATCAAACAACAGCAAAGGCTTCTCAAAATATTTATTAAGAGACATGAGATGTTCAGGATTCAGAGAAAGTTTCGTCCATACAGTTCAACCGCTTTGATTTAATTAGAAATATTCTTTTCTCACACTAGAAAAGGTATTTTTCTTGGTTTTGTAGTGTTTCTTGTGTTATCACAGGATTCACTTTGGCCCCAGCATCTCACTTGGCTTCACCCACTGGTCAAACTGCTCCTCGGTCAGGTAGCCCAGCTCCACGGCAACGGCCTTCAGCGTGGAGCCTTTCTTGTGAGCTGTCTTGGCGATGGTGGCAGCTTTGTCGTACCCGATGTGCGGGTTGAGTGCGGTGACCAACATGAGAGACTCGTTCATGAGCTTGTTGATTCTGTCTGTGTTAGCCTGGATGCCCACCACGCAGTTGTTGGTAAAAGAGACGGAGGCGTCGCCCAGTAGCAGAGCCGAGTTCAGCACATTCTTGATCATCATGGGCTTGAAGACATTGAGCTCAAAGTGTCCGTTGCTGCCTCCGATTGTGACGGCAACGTGGTTTCCCATCACCTGGGCTGCAACCATGGTCATGGCCTCGCACTGGGTGGGGTTCACCTTGCCGGGCATGATGCTGCTTCCTGGCTCGTTCTCTGGCAGGATAAGCTCACCCAGGCCGGAGCGGGGTCCTGATCCCAAGAAGCGGATGTCATTGGCGATCTTCATCATGCTGACTGCCACCGTGTTCAGGGCTCCACTCAGCTCTACCAGGGCATCATGGGCTGCCAGAGCTTCAAACTTGTTGGGAGCTGTCACAAACGGCAGGCCTGTGAGAGAGGAAACAGTGGAGGCTACCTTCTCAGCGAAGCCAATGCGGGTGTTGAGTCCAGTCCCTACTGCGGTGCCTCCCGCTGCCAGCTCATACACCCTGGGCATGGCAGCCTTCACTCTTTCAATGCTGTACTTGACCTGCTGGACATAACCGCTGAACTCCTGCCCCAGCGAGAGCGGGACAGCGTCCTGAGTGTGTGTGCGTCCAATCTTGATAATATCTTTGAACTCTTCAGCCTTGGCAGCCAGAGCATCGTGCAGAGTCTGCAGGCCAGGCAGCAGGACCTGGTGGACCTCTGTGGCTGCAGCAATGTGCATGGCGGTGGGGAAGGTGTCATTGGAGCTCTGACTCTTATTGACATGATCATTAGGGTGAACAGGATCTTTTGAGCCTAGTTTGCCTCCCAGGATCTCAATAGCTCTGTTGCTGATTACCTCATTAACGTTCATGTTGCTCTGAGTTCCAGATCCAGTCTGCCACACCACCAGAGGGAAATGATCATCCAGTTTGCCAGCTGAAACCTCATCTGCAGCCTGAATGATCGCATCTGCTATCTTTGGGTCCAGGCCGTACTCTTTGTTCACTTCAGCAGCCGCTCTCTTCAGGATCCCAAAGGCCTTGATCACTTGGATTGGCATTCTCTCACTCTGTCCCCCAATCTTGAAGTTCATGGTAGATCTGACCGTCTGTGCACCGTAGTACTTGTCAGCAGGGACCTTGAGCTCACCAAACGTGTCCCTCTCCAGCCTGAACTCCGAGCTGGCCATCCTGGACGTGCAGATGAGTTGTTTGGAGTTGACGCTGAGTCTTTGCAACTTCAAGAGGTTGCAGTTTAACTGCCGGACGCTTCTCAGAGACCGAAACATGGCTCCGCATTAGAGGTGAATCCGGGGGGAGGTCAATGCAGCCTTCCACATTGTAATCTGTCATTGGGTGAAGAGGAAATTGATGGCACGACATCCAATGGCGAGGCAGGAGAGGCGGGACTTCCGCTGTGGTTGTCGTATCCAGTTGAAGCGATCGGGCTGCCTCATCCGGATCAGTGAAGCTGCTTACAACATGCACGGTTTTATTTCCCGTTTGACGACCAAGGAGAATTTACTTTGTAGAATAAGAGTCAGTATATTTACATAATGTAGTCATTTACAAAATGTAAAAATGTGATACATCCAACAGACCAACTTTTAAGGACGTATAGATATCACATTCTAACTCATGGATGTTTTTTTATATTAGTAGAGACAAATTTATGGTGGCCTGCAATTCCTTGTTATCAGGTTTTATTGTATAAACCAAATAAAGTTTTTGCTAAAATACTGACAGGTCTGTTTTTTTAAGAGTTTTTGAAGAGTTCTTTTCCAAAATAATAATAATAATAATAATAATAATAATAATAATAATAATAATAATAATAATGACAATTGGGGGTCTGTAATTTGATCTTTAATAGTATAGTGTCTGAAAAATTATAATTGGATTGGACTTTTTGTGATGAAATTGATTGTTTTCTTTCATCAAGAAATCAATTGCATAGCCGTTTAATTGCAAGAACGAGTTTTATTTCTTTTCCATGGTTTTTGAATAAGAAAAGAGACCTTAATTTTGAAGGCTTGGAACGGCGCTTCACCGGAAGTGTCATGTGTCTTGAAGCTAACTTCTCTCCGCGGTCTCTTCTCGCGGTAACGTTAGTATACTGTTAGCTTGTTAGCTAACCCCATCGTTTCCAGGTTTCGTGTCGACCTGAAAAAAACAAACGAAGAGAGACACAGACAGGCTTCGCAGCTGAACACATTTTAAATCCAGGCTGCATAGAGGAGCGACAAAATGCCACACAACTTCCAGCCCGGAGACCTGGTCTTCGCTAAAATGAAGGGGTACCCCCACTGGCCAGCCAGGGTAAGCAAGTAACGTTAGCGGCAGCAGCCGGAGGGGCGGAGGGGGGATGAGCTGCTCTGCATGGGACTCTGGAGAAGCTTCTCTGACTATCCTCGGCTCTGTATCACATGGATATCTATCACACACACATATAACTTCATTTTTATTGGGCTGACAGGCTGGTTTCAGGCCCACGGTCAGTGTAGGAGTAGCATAATTTGCATGAGATGCTGGCCTAACGTTAATCTGCATGGAGACGTACAGCAGCGAGGCTAACGTTGTTATGTTGTATATGACGTCTGAGATATGTCATTCTTTTTCTCTAGACAAGAAGCCCTTCTCTTCATATAAAAACTGTTTAATGTGCACTAGATATACATACAATTTAAATCAGTTAAAGATAAAGCCACAATATTTTGTATTTCCTGTTAAAATTAGCACCAATACAAAGTAAAATCATGTTTGAGTTACAGAAAACTTGTCATTGCCACTGGGTTTTAACAAAATCTTGCTTTACAGATTGAAGATGTGGCTGATGGGGCAGTAAAACCACCTCCGAATAAAATCCCAATTTTCTTCTTTGGGACACATGAAACGTGAGTACAGTAATAATAATAATCTATTTATTTAGTATTGTACTGTACAGTACTGTATTAGCAATTGTTACAGAATGTAGTTAAATTAGTGGTTTGCTCAGAGCTGGTTAAACTTAAACGACTGCAAAGGACCTGTGCTTTTATATGTAATATAAATTACAATTGGTGCTGTAACGTATGTTTTGAAGCCACATGACGTAGGGCAGGGCCATATATCGATATTATATTGATATTATGATGTTATACTGGGTATTGTCTTTTGATGTTGTCTTTTCCTGGTTTTAAAGGCTCCATTACATTATTTTTTTTAACTTACCTAACTGGTCTGGCCCTTCTATTTGCCTTTATCCATTTAGTCATTATATACACACTACTAATGATTAATTATCCAAAATCTTTATAGTCATCCTGACAATGTTGTAGCAATACTGATAAATATTAAAGTATTTGATCAAAAATTTATAATTTATATGTATATATATTTGTTGTGGAAAGCCTAAAAATATTGAGATATATGTATAAGCCATATTACCTAGCCCTAACTTGAAGAACTTAATAGCGAGTCCTTTGATGTTGCTGCTAATTCCCCTACACATGCTAGTGTTTTATTATGACATGTGTATGTATTGGATTTTATTTTACCCATAGTGTGTTTATGTATAGTGTATAGTGTACTGTTTTTATCTTGAGCTCACCAAGGATAATTCCAATCATCCATTGTTGATATAGCAGTGAGGTATTGAATATTTAATCTTTTTTATCCATGTGAAAGGAGGAAATGTAATTACAAAATTGGTTGAAATTCTTTTTGTAATACAGTGGCTCTTTGTCATGCATGGTTGAACTGGCTATGCCAACTTAAATTTAGGCCCTCGACACATCTGTTAGTTGTCATGATGTCCTCTTTGTGAGCAGTAGTGCAAGACAGAAATGCAAATAACTACTTTTATATTACACATCTGCTTGTCATTCTCCTCTCTTGAGCTTTATTCATTTCTTACTGTTAGCCATTGAATTGTCTCACATTGAGTCTGCAGTATGTTTCTGAGAGATGTGTTGATATGTCTGGTCTGGCATCAGACACCATCTGCTTGACAAGATGGCACCTGCAGTATATGAATCCATCACTAGGTGGCACAGTCTGCTGTTTCAAAGTTTCAGTGTAAAGCATCCTAAATGCCAATGCAAACACCCTGTTGGTGATGATAAGTAATTTGACTGTTAACATTTTCTTTGTCTGTCTGTTTCACAGAGCATTCCTTGCGCCAAAAGACCTTTTTGCCTATGAAAAGTACAGCGAACGCTATGGAAAGCCCAACAAAAGGAAGGGATTCAATGAAGGTTTATGGGAGATCCAGAACAATCCACATGCCTCTTACAGCGCCCCACCTGTGGTAAGTTTTCCTGATATCAGAAATCCTAATTCCTGAAGCGTCCACAATTCATCATTCATCTGTAAAAGAAACTAAAAATGTAGATGTAGAAGTTAACCTAACTCTGTGAGATTTTTATGTTGTGGAATGTATTTTTATGTTTTAGAACTCACATGCATATATCCACTAGGTGGTAACTTTTAAAGCACTCTGAACTGTCTGGTTGTTGAAAGGAGCATTACAATTTAATTTGCTATGTCTTGGCATTGGATTAAAATGCCTCGGTTCAGTCTAGGCCAGGGGTCTCAAACTTACTACTCAAAGGTCTACATCTGATTTTTATTCAAGGACAGAGGTGCGAAAAAAAAACAAAAAACATTTAATCAGCTCACTTAAAACTTTTAAGCAACATACATTCAACAAGCATTTAATTAATGTCACATGACAGGCCAGCATGGAAGCTAGGCAGAGATGTTCAAACAGTTAGTCCATTTATTTCTAACTCAGACATATTCTTATGACTTCATTTATATGAGTTATGGAAATCATTTATTTGAGAAAACAGCCGATTTAGGAGCTGATTGCAAATTCTCCAGTGTAAAGTTAATTTGTGAACTCGGTGGCAACAACCATACACAACACTCTGTCAAGTAGTTAATGTTGCGTTGACAGTGTTGTCAACGACTGACACTCATCTGGGGACAGAATCACTGTTAATGATCTCTGTATATTCAACATCACTAACAATATATTGATCAATAGAAAACGTATTTCTAAACATAAAACATTACACATTGTAACATATTGTGTTCATAACATGAGTTATGGACTGAGTTTGAATTGAGTTGCTGTTCAGTCTGGATGCAGACTGAAGTCCAGACTTTAAGAAGTACTTACTGCAACATCTTAGAACCTTTGCTACATCTCTGCCTTCATGTTTCTTTTCACTGTCAAGGACAGAAAAAAGTCATAATAGGTATACATATATATATATTTTAAATGTTGCAGTTCCACCTGGCAGACTGGATTTGGAGGGTTTTTTTGAAAGGCTTTTTAGACTGCAGTGCATTTCACTGGGCCATTCATATTAATCTCCTTATCATGGTTCATCTGCAGCCAGCCAGCTCATCTGACAGTGAGGGAAACAATGCCGGAGGAGGAGGAGGAGGAGGAGGAGGAGGGGGAGGAGGAGGAGGAGGAAGTGATGAGGATGATGATGAGGAGGAAGCCCCGGTGCCTCAGAAAGCAGACTCAGGAAGTGAGGTCGACTCAGATTCTGGGAGTGACGACCAAGGAAGGGCAGGGGCAGTGAAGCGAAAACCACCACCACCTGCTAAGGTAAGTGTCTGTTTATTTCACTGTTCAGTTTTCAAGTTCAATTTTTAAATTTTCATGCTCATCATTCCTACTTTAGCGGCCTCCTCCTCCAAAGAAGGCTCGAGGCTCATCCAGTGACCGAGACGGAGAGGAGAGTGGATCCCCCTCTGAATCAGAACCAACACCTTCAGAGTCTGACTCCGGCAAGAACAGTGACCAGGTAATTAGACCCACACACACAGCCACAACTTGTTCTAATTGTTCTGTGATCTGAAACTAAACAGCTCATAAATGTTACACATTTGTTTTCTTCCAACAGGATTTTACTCCAGAGAAGAAATCTGGTGGCCGAGGTGGGAAGAAAGTAGGGGGCAGAGGGAAGAAAAAGGTAAATCATCAGCCGCATAAACACATTAATATCACATTAAAAAGATTTCCGTAATTTTGTCACTGCAGTTTGTGACTTCTCTCCTGTATCCCCATCTTAAAATACCCTTTTCTCTGTAATGTTGCAGAAAGCGTCATCTGACTCTGACTCAGACTCAGGATCAGGGTCGGAAAAGAAAGTAGTGGACAGCGACTCAGAGGATGAGAAGCCTCGACCAGCTCTGTCCGGCTCTGAATCCCAGTCCGGCTCAAAGTCCAAGTCAGACTCAGACTCTGATCCACCTCCCCGTAAGGGCCCACAGGCACGCAAGAAAGGTGTGTTTTAGATTTTATGTCAGCTTCATCCAAAATTCTAGAGATTAACTTTTTTAGAAAGGAGAGTTTTCATGTCCTTCTTCTTGCTGATGAAAAGGTGCTCAGTGCTTATTTGTCCCATCCACAGACAAACCTGCACCAAAGCCTCGTGCACGGAAACCCAAACCCGCTCCAGCAAAACGAGCACCTTCATCATCCTCCGACAGCGACAGGTGAGGCTCCTTTTAGGATGTTTTTCCTGTTTATGCACCATTTATCAAATGCAGTAATGTGCATTCTGGGATACACACCAACTTGTTGTAAAGGCAACACTGTTTTTTCACAGTGACAGTGAACCTGACACCATCAGTGAATGGAAGAAACGAGACGAGGAACGCAGACGAGAGCTGGAGGAGCGCCGGAAAAAGGAGGAGGCCGAGGAGCTTCGCAGGCTACGGGAGAGAGAGAAGGAAGAAGAGGAGAAAAAGAAGAAAGACAAAGAAAAGGGTAAAAAAGGGAGTGACAGTGACAGCAGCAGCAGCTCAGATGAAGGTGTAGATGATCACCCACTGAAGAAGTCCAAGAAACCACCTCCACCCCCAATCCCTGCGCCCTCTGACTCGGATTCTCCACCACCATCTGAGGTATAGTCACTTACTAAAAAAAGTCATCTGTTACATTTTGCTTTAGTCAAAGTAACAGGACTGCAGATGATTCAAAGTGCTTTTGACACATGCAACATCTTGTGCTTTTCCCATCAAAAGATAAAGAAACCACCCAAGAAGCCCGACAACCAGAAGAAGGCAAGAATAAAGAAAGAGAAAGAGAGGAAAGAAAGAAAGGAGAAAGAGATAAAAGAGAAGAGAGCCAGACGATCTGAAGAGAAGTCCAGACTGAGGTGAGTGCACAATAGGGAACGGACTACAGTATGCAAACCTCATTAGAAGAACTTCATTATAATTTAATGCGCACAGATCACAGAGTTTCCTTCCTCCGTCTCTCTTAGGTCCAAGCCTGAAAAACCCAAACGCAAACCAGAGAGGCCACCAGAGAAGAAAGTGGAAAAGAAAAAGGGTCAGTCTCTCTCATATGGTTTCACAAGCACTGCTCTTATTCACTGCAGCTGATTAGTGATCATTGCCTTAAGGAAACTTATTTGCATAGACTGAAACTGTGCAACAGGTTGACTCACACAAGGATCAATTATGTTTATGGAATCTATGAGAAGGATAGTAGTAATTCAGTTTGACATACTGACTGTTACTATATGCATTAATATGCAGAGCCATCACCAGAAGAAAAGCTACAGAAACTCCACACAGATATAAAGTTTGCACTCAAAGTGGACAACCCAGTAAGTGACATTTATGATTTTGGTTAATACACTTTCACCTCATTCTGTCTTTTTAATGCAAGCATGAAAACTGATTTTTATTTGTATATATTTGTGTGTTCTTAGGACATAGAGCGGTGTCTACAAGCCCTGGCAGAACTTGAGGCCGTGCCCGTCACCAGCCAGATCCTCCATAAGAATGCTGAAGTTATTGCCACACTGAAAAAGGTGACATTTCTTGTCTGACTGTCTTTATACTTTTATGTATGCAAGCTCATCTTGCATCAAAACAGGATTATCCACATAGTGAAAAGAATGGAAAAAATGTGTACATGGTACAGTATGACATGGTACACAACTCATCCACTTCTTTTTATTTTATATATTAATCATTCACTCAAATGCGCATTTGCAAGATGTTTAATATGGGATAAAAGTGTTAATTAGGAGTAATTAGGAGAGGGTGTTGTCAGGGCAGTTCTGTATTTTTCTCATTGAAATTCTCATGTCCATTCTCACTTTTTCTTTTTTTTTTCTTTTCTTCTTCTTTTTTAGATTCGGCGGTATAAAGCCAGCAGTGCAGTCATGGAAAAAGCTAGCGACGTCTACAACAAGTTAAAACTTCGCTTTGTGGGCAAGGGAGAGGTGGCAGCTAAACCTAAAACAGAGGATAAGGAACGTGAAGATAATAATGAGGAGACGCAAAACACAGGTAAAAAGCACACATCATCGTGCATACATTTGACCTTGGTGCTACACTACCTTCATTTCTTTTTGTGTTTTTTCTTTATGTTTATCTAAATTTCCATTTTCCAGACTCCACTCCAGTGAATGGGGACTCTGAACAGAAAAACGATGATATGGAGATAGAAGAAAAACCAAAATCTCCTGCCCGAGAGGAGAATAATGACGATACCGCTTCAAGTCCAAACAGGTAAACATCTCGTGAAGTAGTGGTAGATCGATATGGGTTTTTTTCAGTGACAGATGTCAGTATTTAGAGAGCATGGTGACCGATACATGATGCAGATATCAAAACAATGAAAAGTCACGTGATTCCATCATTCCATGCACATTACAACCTGATATATATGGTTTTCTTAGCCAGTAACATATTGTTTTAGATAGATTTAATAAATAAATTAGGTTATGCTGTAGATTTCAGAACGTGGCTAGTATTTAAGGTAGCACAGGGTACAGTATGTCAGAAGCCATGTCATTCAGCTGCATTATTCTATACATTATTCATGATACTGAATTTAAAAAGGCTTGAATTAGATATTGTCAAAATAAGGCCTTTAAAAGTAATGAATGTCATTTACAATGGTCTTAAATTTTTGTAAAATTGTAGAATTAAATAAATGCAGTTACGTCATAAATAACAGTCAAAAGTATAAAATGTTTTGTGTGTATTTAATGTTAGAATTTGCTCTGTTTGGTGTGACTTGGAAGTTACGATTATACAGGTACGCTACCGTTTCTGTCAGGGTATTGATTTATGCTTTTAACTGTGGAGTGTGTGGGAGCTCTGAATCAGTCACTTGTCAGGAAAAAAACCCAAAATGTTTCCCACCGTAGCACTAACAAGCTAATGTTAGCTCACACCCTCAGAATAGGCAAGTGTCGTTTTAACCCTAACAGCTATTTTACACTGCATGCAGCATGACTGCGATACGTATGCAGCACGTCGGATGCAGCATGTCAAGCTGCATGTCATTTTACACTGACTCCATTCAGAAACTACAGGACTAAATGTTTTTGATATCTCCCCCTGTGGTCATTCATTTTTTTTGTATCCACAGTGGGGATAAGTGTTATCCCTTCCTCTGATCAGACAGAATTTATTAAACCATTATCACGCTAAGCGTTTTTAGCCCTGAGCTCCCTCTTGCCAACAAATTCTGGATATTGCCGACAAATCAAATCGACGCACACCCCTGAGAGTGAGGATCGTTGTGTGTACTGTTCAATGACATGATCCAAAGTTTGGCGAGAGCTCACTAGTGACTCGCCGACATCCAGACAGATATCAAGCAGGTTTGATGTCTGGTGGTCTTAGGGACAGCTTGAGGAGACGGGCTGCAGCTGCAGCCAACAAGAGCAGACACAGCACACGGGGCTGAGAGCTGCAGACACAGGCTGAGAGGAGCCAAGAGGCAGAGAGAGGAGGGAGAGATGGAAGAGCACACAGAGGTGCCCAAATATAGAACCACTTCAACTTTTCAATATATATTTATATCCAAGAATGAGCAAAAATAATTCTAAAACAGCATTAGTGGCTATAAAGTTAATGAAGTAGTTAAAATGAGCTCCTCCACCTCCAGCCACACTAATGCAGCACTTTGTGTGTGTGTGTGTGTGTGTGTGTGTGTGTGTGTGGCAACAGACAGGTTTGACTGTGCAAGACAACAACATGCTGCATGCTGATGCACTAAAAATCTGTCACTTCTAGTGTTTGTTTTCATAACAAAACATATTTTGGACAGCAAGCAGATGCTAAAATATCAGTATTTTAATGAGAGGAGAGGGCCGACTCTCATCTCTTTAGAATAAAATGTTCCATTGTTTTTCATTATGGACACTTCATATCCAAATTAATTAACACACTTGTGAGAAAGCTTCTAAACTGAGAGGAAAGGGGCTCTGGGCCTTATTTAGACGATCTATAGTACATGGTCTTAAGTGCATGGCGTGTCCAACCACACTTTGCTATTTAAATGGTGCATAATCTTGGTGCAAAGTAAAGTGCAAATTGGCTATATTAAGTCTCTTAAATAATCATAGGTGTGTTTTGGCAACAACATGAATGAAACCAGTGTCATCCCAAATAATGGTAATAATAATAATAATAAAGTCTTACTAAATTCAGATTCTCAAGGACTTTTGTCTGAAATCTGTACTGATTTTCCATTATATCTTTCATACTTTTGCCTGTGTGGGCATGATGTTAAATTTAATTTTAAGTGGTATTAAAAAGGTCTCAAAGGTCTTCAGAGGTAATCTCTCATAACATAATATATTTAATATTAGCCATTAACAGCTTTAGATTAGATCTGTCATTTAGGATGGGAAAAACATGTTAACATTTTGAAAAGGTGTTGGTGAGATAAGAAATTTAAGCAAACATTTACAGCAGGGTGCATGAGCGTACAGGTCTGTACAGGTCATGTACAGGACTCAAAATAACTTTTTCACCACCTTCCCAAAATTCATGAGGAGGAGCGCTATCATTGCTCCACAGCAGCCACACTAACAAGGCTGCCTTCAGACGTATATGTGGACATGTTTTGGTTATTGGCCTTGTGAGTGCAGGCATTGGCCAATGACGGTTATTTCAAAATGCCAAATAAGTGGCCTGATAAATTGATCTGTCAGTAATGTGAAGAAACATACAGTATCTTTGCTGCACTTGCAGTTGGACAAAAAAAAGACAGGAATTTCCTCGGAAAAATGACACTTGGGTTTAAGCAGAGCCATGTGCACTTACCAAAAAAACAAAGAGGACACATTTGCTGACTAAGTATCTTCCCTGTTTAATATATCATATTTTAACCACAGCAGTAGTTGTGACTGATGATGTACTTTCTGCTTTCTTTAGAAGGAGCCCCGACAGCCCTGCTGAACAACACAGTCACACGTATGAAGATGCAGACAACTCCATCTCCACAGAGACGGAACCGCCTGCTGTAGAAAGCTGAAAGACCCTTAACCACCACTGCAGTGGACCAAGTGCTAAAGATGGTGGCCTCTTTGTTTGACGTCATACAGTGCTCCCGGCCCAACAACACAACACACACACACGCAGTTTCCTACAGTATCTGTTACGTCAATGTTGATGTTTTGGACATTTTGTACTATGATGATATCAAACCAGAAGGCCCCATCACTCAGACAGTTTGGTCCATTATTTATCACAGCAAAAAGGAAAGCTTATTAGTCTGATAGTTTGTGGCGCCGTGCGACCCCCCTTTTGTTTTCTGAAATGTACTTTTCATTTTATACGACACTCGGCCCGTCCTGGATTCTCACCCTGTACTCCTGCTCCTGGCTACTGTGTTCTTTCTACCACATGAACTCTTACTTTGGTCTTTCATACCGTATGTATATTGAATGATTACATTTTTAGCACTTCTAACCGGATTTAGGCTGGGTTAGTATGAGATGTAACTTTGATGATTCGTGTGGGGAAATGGAGCCATGACGTTAATTTTTTGCTAATTTTGTGCAACCCTTGCTTTGCATCTGTCGGCTTAATTTTTTTTATAAAGCCTAAAAAAAACATCACAAAGGCCTCTTGTCTGTGTGTATGGCATTGTGAGAGTGGTAAAGTACTATTTGTGAGTCTTTTATGTTAAGTATGTTTTTTTTTTAATGTAAAGTCATTAATAGAGTCACTTAAAACTGTTTTCCAACTGAGGTCCACCTACTTTTTATAGCCTTGTTTGCAAATATTTGCATCTACAGTTTTGTCTAAAATAATAATTGCTGTGGAGTTAAACACCTTGCACTCTCGTCTCCCCATAGTGTCTGCTTTCACTAACTCGCATAATTAATGGAAATAACTTGTACAGATTGAAAACTGCCCTTAAAAGCTATTGAGATCTCATGTAGCTGCAGCCTATTTGCCATTTTCCTGTCATATGCATACAACAGGTGTTTTTAGTGCTATGTAAATTGGTAAAGCATTTCTATCACTAAGTTGAGACTTGAATAAAAATCTCAGCATGGTTTTGTTTCTATCTCATTTCTCAACAAAAAAATTGCTGCTTCACCATATGACTGATTATTTGTTGGTTTCTGGTACCACATTTATGGTCAACCATCTTGTTTGTAAAATACTCAACTGTTTTTACATACTCTGCTTACTGTAAGCTTGTGAATGACTGGTTGAAATGTCATGGGGTTTATTCACAGGAGATGCCTGCCAATACTATTCAAAATAACATTCAAAATGATGGCCATTTTTGAAACTGTATTTAATAGGTTTATCATGTTATAAATGTGACTTTGTATCTCATAATTATGACTTTTTATCTCAGTTTAAAATTTTTAAAAGTGATTATGGCTTTTTATTTCCTAATTTATTTATTATCTAAATTATATTTTATTTAATAATTTTGCCTTTTTAATTTTTTAAATTATGACTTAATCTCATAATTGACATTTCCTATCAAAATCTCAGCTGGCTTGACTTTTTATCTCATAATTTTGTCTTTATGTCATAATTTTGACTTTGTATGTCATAATTTAGACCTTATAGTTAGTAATTATGACCTTTTATGTCATTTCGAAATATTGTCATAATTTTGATGTTTTAACTCATTGACATTTTAATTAATAATTTCGATTTTTTTAATTTAATAATTTTAACTTTTTTTTATGTCAATTATAAATTTCCACTCATAATAACTTGTGACTCGTAACATTTATGTCATATTTATGACGTACCGTGGAGATTAGTTTTCTGATATTTATTTATTTATTTTTTCCCATAATTTCAAATTGTCAGTGTCATAAAATAGTTTACTACTATGAACGGGGGACTAGACCTTTAATTCCACTGATTCCCACATGAGAATCTCGCATAATACTCAAGTCAGCTGACTTTCGACGCCATTTTGTCAGCCATTTCCTACACTGATCCGTTGCCAGCGTCTCTGCACAGCACAGGACGCCCCGTCTGGCCTCAGCTTCATCTGCCCGGGTTTGGTAAACAGCAGCGGCTCCTGCACACACGGTCCCGGGTGGATGAGAGACAGTCTAGAGGGTCGTTCGGCACCCACTAGACCTCTGGAAGGCGCTTGGCTCCGCAGGACAGAAGCGGCACAAGTCACAGACAGACATGGCTTTGAAGATTGTCAAAGGGAGCATCGATCGGATGTTCGATAAAAATCTTCAGGATTTAGTACGTGGCATTAGGAATCACAAGGAAGATGAGGTAAAACAACCGACCAGCAAACACTGTCACCTGGAACATTTTTAACCACACATTCATTGATGTTTTTAAGTCAACACATACTGTCATTACCGTTATCGTTGACTAGCTAGCTAACGTTAATAGCTAACGCTAGGTATATTAACGTTAGGTGGGCTGGCCAGCTAACGTTACCCATCAGCCAATTTTCTTTTCCTAGGATAATGAAGGAATGTCCCGCCCTACTCTGCATCTGATTGGCTCGTAATCGTTGCCTTTATTGGTTGGGTTGGTTAGGTTTAGGTATGAGGAATGGTGACTGGTTATGTTGGGGCAGGAATATCAGGGTAAGCCAATCAAAGGCGGAGTAGGGCGGGTTATTCCTTCGCCATCCTAGCTAGGAAAAAAAATATCGTGTACCGTCAAGCTCAGTCATTTCACCCGCTAGCTAACAGTTACTCGAAACAGCCGTTTTCAGTGGCCAGTGCAGCCGACAGGAAGTTTATTAAACGTTTGCTTAATAACACTTAATGGAATGCATAATGTTAGTGGTGCTAACTTTGTAGCAATGTCAGGTTTTAAGCAAGGAGGTGTTACTGACAGCTAGCTAACCTAGCTAACTGACCAGTTAGAGGAAGTGGCTCGAAAGATTATCACAATTTACCAGATTTCTTTTAACAGAGATCATACCGGAGGGTACCGGGAATTTGAATATGGAATAATAATTTTAGCAATTTATGGGCTTTTGATGACTGATTAATTTAGGGAGAAGTATCAAGAGGTCTTAAGTCATACTTGCCATTTATTTGAGTTGAGGACACCAGTGTCACTTGACTGCTGAACGGATGATGTGATGCTCTGGTGACATGGGCAGTGTATGAAAAAAAGGCCTAATCTGTCTATCCGGTTCACTTTGAGTTTGAAAATGCAGATGGACCATTCTGGGTGATGTTGTCAACATTACACTTTATACGTCTTCAATTTGTAAATCATGAAATGAATCAGCCAGAAGCTTATTTTGAAATCCCATCAGTGATTGAAGGTGATGTCATCTATATCACAGGTCCGTGGGTGATGACAGTATCATCACAGCACCAGCTCTCAGATGTGAGGTGGGAGTAGGGTGGGATGGGCCATTAGAGGGCACTGTTTGGGGCAGCCACGTTTCCATCTCTCACATCAGCCTGCTTCTTTCATAAGCTCTGTGTTAACCTGCTTTCCTCTGTAAAATGCACTGCCAGGTAGCACAGGTGGCAAATGTACACACACACTTGTGTAAAAAGACTAGAAAAATAGACATGCTGATTCAACTTCTTCACTCAAGTTAAAGTGTAAACATACAGAATCTGTAATGTATTGAGAGTATAAAAATATTGATCGAGCCTTCCTCTATTGTCTGTTTTCATTTTGTTACATCTTTCATGTCATTTTTTTGTTTTATTATCTGTTGTACATGATATGCAATGACATGTAAGGAAAAGAAATGAAAAGTAAAAAGTTGTGTGGTAATAAAGACTCAAGTAAACTACAAATACCTGAAAACGTAACTCATGTGCAGTAACAAAATATTTGCACTGCTGTCAGGTATTCAGATGGGGTGGATATAAGGCAGGATCACTGAGTGGTGTTTGCACAGAGCTGTGGTGCTGTGCACACCTGTCTGTCTCAAGCTGTAGGTCAGGTGTGAAATGTAGAGGCAGTGTGTCTGACCTGAGGGCAGCTTTTGGATTTGATTTCTTTCTCAGCGTAGCAGATTTGTCCTGCTTAACATTCTCATCAGAAAACCAATTTCCAAGCAGGGGCTAAACCAGCAGATCTAATCAAATATTGACACATTTTGCTTGTATTTTATGCATTCTATATTTGTGTCTAAATGTTTTTAGAAATAAAAATCAAGCACTTAGATCTGCTATGTTTGCCATCAATCCTTGATCTCTTGATTCAATGTATGGGCTAAGCTGTTCACCATTGGTAACCCAACCTGGGCAGCCTAGATAAGGTGGTGGTTGCCCTGTCAACAGTGGACAGTTTGCTGAAATATTAATACGCTGTGTGTGTGCGCACGCACGTCTGAGTGTGTGTTGACTTTTTCCTGGCCAGCCCACAGTTTCTCTTACACTCTATTTATTTTTCACGTGTGTGCTGAGTCTTTGCATGGTTCATTCATTCACTCTCCCTCCCACACTCCCTCCCACATCTTTAGAACAGCACCATATAAAGAAAGGTGTGAAGATGTCTTAAGTGTAATTCTTTGAGATTACCAGGAAGAATTTTAGGCCTGTTTGTAATTGGTCTCTTTTTTTTAAGGTGCAGCACAAGTTAGCTTGAGCTTACTCATTATTTGTTGGGAGGGTACAGGCCTTCGATTTTATATCCAGCTCAGGATGGTCTTTGTTGGCCCTTTGACAACTATGTCAGTTATTTCAATGGGTTCTGAATTGGTCATTGAAAACAAGTGTCATGGAGAAGCGGTGTGTGTGTTTGTCTGGTGACCCTGTCTAGAATGCCTCCCTGCCTGCCCTCTAGCCCTGCTAGCTGCAGGAGCAGCAGCAGAGCTCAGTCCTCCCCCCTCTACCTCCTCCTGTCACTGTGCTGTCTCATGACTGCACACACATGACCAGCACACACTCACACTCCACAAAGCTATATGTGTATGTGTTTGTTTTGCAAGGTTGCTCCTCTGAACAGTGGTTGACTGATTGCTCTATCTAGAGGTCTAACTGAGCTTGTCCTCCACTGTTGAATGAAATGTACCTCCTGTTCTCCATGTTTCAGGAAATCTAGCGTAATATAGCAGCCAGGGATCATAAAAGAGCAGCTATTTTTTTTTTTCACTCATTCAATCAGGCGTGAGGTTCCTGGAAACATTCATTTGTTAAAATGCTTTAGAGAATGGGGAGCTGTTGGGTCACCCATTTCTTATGACGTGCATAGACCAACCTGTGTTTAGCAGCAGTCTAATAAGAATGATGGATCTTTTGCTTACAGCTGCAACAAATAGTCAATTAATTGATAATTAGTTGCCAACTACTAATTGATTAATTGTTTCAGTTTTCAAGCAAAACATAAAAAAAACTTCAGCTTCTTAAATGTAACAATTTCTCATGTTTAATGTGTTTTTTGTTCTGCAAGTGTGGGCAGTTTGTTTGAGCTGTCTGAACTTCTGTAGCATTTTAAACACATTCCCCCGATCAGGCCATACATCATTCAATCAAATAGGCAGATTTGACCATTTCAAGTGTGTCAGTGAGGGAAATGTTCTTGGCCTGCAAGCCAAAGCCACATGCTGTATTTTTACTTACTTATGTATTTTAGCAGTCAAACTGCTGGCTGGCACAGCCTTGGAGCACACTCTGATACAAGTCATGAATTTGATGACATTAGACTTGGAATAATTTTGAATGCAACACAGATGACTCGTGATTTGGGTTTGACTATGACTTAAAGCTCAGAGTGGGGGGCCGAAGCCAGATGCATATTAAGAGTTTAAGCCTGCATCATGACTTTATAACAAGGTGCTTATGGCTGCTGGAAATCCCTAAAACATTTGAATTTTATTGTGGTGTTTGCAAGGTCTGAAAAGTGCTTGGATTTTGGATAAAATGCTTGAAACTGCTTGAAATTGTAATTGCATTGCTTTCACAATAAATTGCCACCTGACTGAATAGTTCGCTTTTTAGTTGAAGAAATAAAATAAGTCAGACATAAGCTCAGTCAGTTTCTATAGGATGACAAGTCCAGTTACAGACAGATGACACATTTTGAAACGTGTTTTCCTTCATTTCCTTTCATTCCTTTGTCACCCTTCTGTAGGATTCCACCAGGAAACTTATTTTTGGTAATAACATCTGATTTAATGTGATTAAAAAAGTGAAATAATTTTGTATGTATATAAATATAGAATTTACCATAGCTGTAAGGTGCTGTAAGATCCTGAGAATGCACCTTGAAAATTCTTGAAAAGTGCTTGAATTTCATTTTGGAAGAGGTATGGGAACTCTGTTATCAAGTCAAGGATAGAATTTAGGACGTATTTGACTTAACTTGAGCTTTCAAAGCAGCCATCCAGCTCCACCTCAGCTGGCTGGTGTCTTGGATAGAAACAACAGAAAGACCAGGATTTTCCAGCTTGGTTGCAGGCTCCCAGTCTGGATATCACTCTACCTAATCTGATCTGGTGTGTGTTGTTTGTCCTCTCTTTTGTCTGCCCCCAGGCCAAGTACATCTCCACATGCATCGATGAGATCAAACAGGAGCTCAAGCAGGACAACATCGCTGTCAAAGCTAATGCTGTGTGCAAGCTCACCTACGTAAGATCTCTCAACACCGACTCTTTCTATCTGTCACTTCTACTTGATATATAGGCATACATCATTGTATGGCTCCTCAGTGTAAGCCAGAGCCTTTTTGTTCTGATAGCACAAGCAGACTTGTGCTATAGGATAAACAAATCCAGATAAGATTTGGTTCATGAGCAAATGTGTTTTGTTATGTAATGTTACGTACATACTAAAGCAGGTAAGAAATATATTTTTCCTATATGTTGTATCTCAAGTTCAACTCATTCAAAACATTTATGCCAGCTAGGGAAGATTTTTTTCTGCAGAAGCACTGAATTTGGTGTCTTCAATAGGTTTAAACAGTTGCATACTCTGCAAGTGTGTCACATTATGTTGACATGCACAAAATGGAAAATTCTGGCTGATAACTGCAGAAGAGAACCGCACACAGTCTTTGGTCTTTGTATATTATCTTTTCTATTGAAATGGCATCATGTTGAATCAAAGCCCTTTGTTTTAGCTCAAGGCTTCATCAAATAGACACGCGGTTAGAAATACATAATACATTCTTTAAAAAGCAGGTGCAAGGCTGCACATACATGTTTTATTTTATAGCTGAAGATAAGTCACTACACAGCCTGTTAGCCAGTTATTGAGAACAGTGTACAATTTTTGTTTAAATGAAAGCACTCTTACCATTTATAGCTGAGGCCCACATTTAGGTTTAGATGGCTTGATGCAATTGGCATCCGTGCTCACTTTAAGAGCTTTCAGCTCAAATAATTTCCCCTCTCTGTGCACCAAAGGGACAGCTTAGAGCCCCTCTCCTCCTTTTACTCACTCACATCTCTCTCTGTCTCTTCTCTTTTCTGCATTACAGCTTCAGATGCTGGGCTATGATGTCAGCTGGGCCGCTTTCAACATCGTTGAAGTCATGAGCTCCTCCAAGTTCACATACAAGGTATGATTGGAATATAATCTGTGGGGCTTCCCCCTGAAAGTCGAGTCATCATTCGAAGACCCTTCAGTTGACTTAGATTTTTTTAAGTTGAGCAGTTTTGTTTTCCCTTTTCAGTCAGTGTGCATTTCAATAACTTTAGAAAACAGATAGAAGCTTACAAAAATGCACACAGTGAGAACATTTCAATGAGGAATTATGAATATAGGGAAACATGAATATGTTTTTATAGTAGATAGTCCACTTTTTTTTTAATAAGTGGATGATGATGGTATGTTGGTGAGAAGGTGAAACAAGTAATTGGTAAACAAGTTTCAGCTCAGAGAAGAGTGATAGGAACAGAGTACAGGTGACACGCTGACAGCAGCTCAGGAGAGACGCTCCACAGTGCACTGGGTTTTTAAACCTGAACTATGAGCATGAGGATGCACACTTTTACTTTCTCTGTCTTTGTGGAAACCTGGTGGTGCTGAAATGAAAAAAGCAGAACATTGATTCTTTGTATTGAACAGCCAAGTCTGACTTGACTGACAAAATTCCAAGTCGGATGCAGCCCTAATGATCTTGGGAGTCTTGGAAATGTAGATTTCATAACATTCAGCTTGGTCACTCTCCATGAATGATTATGATGTAGTGACCGCGGTGTATGCCAAAGTGTAGATTTGTCAGGAAATTATTTTTGAGAGACAAACAGTGTCACACATTTTTTCCACATCATTGAGTTCAGTTATCCGCATAGATGCTCACCTAAAATAGCACAAGGAATAGTCACAGCAGATGCATTTACTGCATAAGTAAATCTCTGTGGAACTGCTGCAGGTTGATGAATGTTTGTAATAATATCATTGTACTGAAATACACAGTATTCAGTTGCACAGTGTTTAATTCTTCCTCCTTGCTTCTCTTCCTGCAGAGGATTGGCTACCTGGCGGCCTCACAATGCTTTCATGAGAGCACTGATGTCATCATGCTGACAACCAATCAGATCCGAAAGGTCAGTGATTTTCTTTTCCTATGCCCTCTGTTACTATTATACATCTCACAGCTAACCTTGTCTGTCTTATGGACCAACTTTTCTGTTTTTCTTTCTCAGGATCTCAGCAGTCCCAATCAGTATGACACAGGTGTTGCCCTCACTGGCCTCTCTTGTTTTGTGACCCCTGACCTGGCTCGGGACCTGGCCAATGACATCATGACACTGGTGAGTCATGGAGAATATGTCAAGACATTTATCAACAAGGACTGCTCTTTATTTTTTTTTCTTACCACAGTTTCCTTCCTTAACTCCTCCTGCTTTTTTATTTATCTCAGAACTTTGCAGTCAAGAAAAGGTGTTTTTCCTTTTGATAGTTTGAACACAACTGTTTTAATCTCTTTACTTTTTTGCTCACCCTAGATGTCCCACACTAAGCCCTACATCAGGAAGAAAGCGGTGTTAATCATGTACAAGGTGTTTCTGAAGTACCCAGAGTCCCTGCGGCCCGCTTTCCCCAGACTTAAGGAGAAACTGGAAGACCCAGACCCAGGTATCAGTTAGGACACTGTATGGTAGACTCAGGCTGGAAACTCCTGAGGACAGGCGTTCTCTGTCACCTGAACCCCATGAATTATTCAGCAACTAAGAATATGAGATTAAGGAAGGCTCATTTGTGATACTGCCAGGGCTGTCTGGGAATATTGAACCACTCACAGGACTATTTCTGCTGCACAGACAAAAGCATCTTACAGAACATTTATCTGGCTTTATGGCATGTAACCAGGACTGTGCCAGTGGTGTCACACTTACTTACTGTATGTCAGTGAGCCAGTATTTACTGGGCAGAGATTCTGAGAAGGCTGCATAATGAAAGAAATGCGTCTAATGAATAATATTTTGTCAGTGTCATACTATTTAGATGTTAAACTGCTATATTATTACACACCATTTTTAAAGGCCAAAACGCACACAAGCTTTGACGCGCATCAATAGATGTACATCAAATGAAACTTCTATGGTGCACTGCAGGCTTCAGATTTAAAATTCCAACACCATAGAATTAGCAGTATTTCAGGAAAAGACTGCTATTTGTATGCATCTTTTTATTTCTTTAGTATTATTATTGTTGACAATAGTTAATTTCTTTAATAAAATATTGTCCTCTGAGGAGAAAAATCCTCACATTTTTTCAGGTCTGTCTATATAATGACTAAACCATGCACAATATTCGTGTTTCTCCATTAAAAAAACAGGATAATTTACATCAGTGTCACTCAGTGTACATCAGTCTTTTAGCACAGCAGACAGCAAACTGAACACTGACACACACCGAGGAGATGAAGAGGGAGAGGCTGTCTGGACGGTTCATCATGATTTACAATAATGAAGCGCAGTGACAGACGTTACATGGAGACAAGCGTCTGTCAGTTTGTTACTGAGAGATATTTAAGTCACGGAACTGTTCAGTAACAACAACAAAGTTTTATATCAGTCGACACTTCACACTCCCTCTCCCGCTGCTCTGCTGCCTCTCTCTCCTCCTTCATAGTTATGATTAATCAGCAGGGAGTAATTAAGTATTTAAAAGTACACAAATCAGTCTTGGAACAAAAAAATCACATACCACAGAAGTGTGCGGTAACATTATGATTCATGATCATAAAAAGTTTTTATATCAGTTCAACACATCTATCCATATACGCTTTCTCCCTCTCTCTGTTGCGGGTCTTTTACCTGTTTTCAGGTGAAGCTAAAGCTCCATTTTTATTCCATTTAACTCTCCCCAAACACCAACTGCAGTTACAGAAAAAAAGCTCTAGAAACAAGTTCGGAGTGTGAGCATCAAGGTAGTTTGACGCACGTCTAGATGCTTTCGGTGTGTGTTCTGCCATTTAGAACCATGGGTGTACTTCAAAACGCGAGTGTCAGACGCCTTTTTGGTTGGTTTTGGTCTTTAGATAAACACAAAACAGAGTTTTTAATGGTTACTTATGTTATCCACTGAGAATATTTTGACCAGTTAAGCATGTTGATCTGTAGTTAACTTGCATGCATACACATAAATGCATAAAAACTGAGTTTAGTATTGTTACTAGAACTATGCTGTACTGCATTAAGCACAAGCACCTGCTTCCAGTGTCCAAGGATGGCTCGCAGATCATGTCATTGCTAGCTGTGAGAAAAGTGTGATGTGCTGGTGTTATGCCATATGAATCAGTGTGGTAGAGGATAACAATTCAAAGAGTGAGTTCAGTTACCTTGCATTACCTTGAGCTACTGTGACCAAATGTACTGAAAAACACTACCTGGTCACTACTGACTGGGAGTTGCAGTCCAGTGTGCTCCTCACTCAAAGCCTCTCCATCCACCGGAGAAACTGACGTGTTTGGTGGAGACATGGGGACAATAGGCACCTCTTGTATTATATTATTATACATAACTTTGCTTTTCTCCTTAAAACTATACTAGTTTGTTACAGGTTAATGGGTGTTGGGCTGTCAAAAGCAAAAATAACTGAAACTGACATCCCTCTTTTTGTCCATTTATTCTGCTTACTTTTTATTTTGTTTTCTTATTACTTTGTCCCTGTCTAATGTATTTTCCTCTCTGTAGGTGTCCAGTCTGCGGCAGTAAATGTGATCTGTGAGCTGGCTCGGAGAAATCCCAAGAACTACCTGTCTCTGGCCCCGCTCTTCTTCAAACTCATGACCTCCTCTACTAATAACTGGGTTCTCATTAAGATCATCAAACTGGTAAGTCAGCAGGATACTGCCTTTAAGACTTTCTGGATTTGTGTAAAAAATTTTACATGCGGTTTTATATTGCTCTACCATGCACTTATTGCCAGAGATAAACAGCAACATAGGGCATACAGTGCACCACCAAGCCACATTTTTTTTTGTTTGACACTTGCAGTATTGCATACAGGGATGAATCCATCACAAAAGAGGAATTGATACCAGCTCTTCCACCAGCATTAGTCTCAGTTGACAAAATTCATTGAAGTCACGTGACAGGAGGCACTGCATAGCAAGTTGTGCTTATGAGAATAGAAAAAATAACAAGTTCACATTCCTTCTCCAACTGTTGCTTCAAGTCAAATACAAGTAAATTAGAGTACATTTCCACAGTATAACTCTTTGAATTGATTAGTGATTCTGAACAGAGAGAATATTTAGCAAAGTGTAAATTCTGATGAGAGATATTCAACTGTGTCATGTATGTTAATTTTGCGAACGAAAACAATGACTAAATATGTTTGTTAATGACCTTTTTCCATGACAAAGATGAGACAATGACGAGACAGCACTGATGTCAAACACTAACAGTGACTACATCAACATGCAATATTGTTGACAAAAAAGGGGAGACAAATATTATAGACTGCTTTTTCTTGTAGACTGCTTCTGCAGCCGCTGCACCGCCATATCAGGATTACACTAGCAGCACACAGTGTGCACAGTCAGGACTCACAGTAACTTGCATCAACTAGTTTACAGAAAGCAAACCAAAGTGATAACAGTGATAACAACAGGGTTTGTGAGTAAGAAATAAGCAGATATTTGGGCCAACTTTTTGTTTCAGGCTAAGGAAAAACAGAATGCATTGCTTTTCAGAAGGGAAGCATAAGATAAGAAGATAAGATAAAATCACATCTGAAATAAGTTTGACTAAACTGACAAAATATTTGTTTTCTCTGTGCAAAATTGAGTGAAATATTCAATAGAATCTGATGACTAAAAAGAGACTAAAATGTCGCCAGTTCTCCTGTGTGATGATAGTGATGTAATTTTCTTTTGCTAAGACGACTAAAATGGCCAGACTATAAAAACAGAAAGAGGTTGACAATATTAACTCTATGTCACTCTTCGTGTTTGTTGTACAGTTTGGTGCTCTCACACCACTGGAGCCACGGTTGGGGAAGAAGCTGATCGAACCTCTGACAAACCTAATCCACAGGTGAGATGAAATTCCTCAACTGTAAACTTGTTCACAAATGATAATCAATGTGATCTGATGGGTAGCTCAATAATAATACACACTCTCTCTCTGTCCTCTCTCACAGTACCTCTGCCATGTCTCTGCTGTATGAATGTGTCAACACTGTGATTGCAGGTCAGTACTGGTCAGCCTAATGACTTCAGTATACTTATAGTTAACCCTGCCAGAATTACAAATGTGAATGTGTTGTTGCCTCTTATATACAAACTCTGACTAAATCCACATCTTGAAATGTTTTTTTGTCTTCTCGCAAAATGTTTCGTTCACCGTCAGATCTAATAGCTTCTTTGTCCTGCATTGCAGTGTTGATTTCCTTGTCCTCTGGGATGCCTAACCACAGTGCTAGTATCCAGGTAAGCCTCAGAGGTCCACTTCTGTCTGCATTTTCATGTGGGTAGATGTTGATCATAACCCTTTCCACTCCAGTTGAACCACAATGCATGTTTTCATCAGAGACACAGCAGCTATAAGACAGGCCAGCAAGACTCATAAAGCTGTTTTCTTTCTTTCAGCTCTTGTTAGTCAGTAATGCATGAAAAAATCATTGCACCATCGAATATAGGCCCCATTTCCCCACTTTTGTTTGTCTGAAACTGGTGTGGAAAGGTTTACAGTGGTGTTAATGGCTCTCCCTTTCTCCCCTCCCCTTCTCTTGCTCTTTGTCTCTGCCTCTTTCAGCTCTGTGTGCAGAAACTGCGAATCCTGATAGAAGACTCGGACCAGAACTGTGAGCCCTCTGTCAATGCCTGCAGTGTGTCATTTTCTCATTGTCTGCGTGTTTCTGGGACAGTCCACCCTTTTAGACGACAACAACGTAGACCCCCTGACTCTGGATAACTCGAACATTATTACCTTGCCACTCTCAATTAGGTGGCCTACTTAGAATACCATTTCACTTGAGTCACACAAATTCCTGTGTATGACACAGGAAGTGAACAAGTTTGCACTTCACAAACAGGGCTTGGCTCTATAAATACACTCCCAGGTGGAGCTGACCATGCTGCATCCAGCCATTCGAGTTATCTGGACACCCATACATAGATAGTTGTGTGTGTAGAGTAGACTGTAGACCTATGATGTTAATAGAGCAGTCTGTGAACCTGTGGTTTTTAGGTTTTGTTTATCCTTTCACTGCACTGGCTCTCATAGGCTTAAGTGTAACACTTTCCAACACATTCATTAGTGGTGTTGGATATCAGTTTTTTCTTTTTTTTTTTACCATTGCCTAAAGGTGCCTGAGCTGAAGAGATATGAAATGACTGTCACTGCTAAGGCAAATTTGGACTTGAAATTGAACAACATACTAACTGTTAACAGTTGAAAGTTAGCTTCAATTTAAATGAATACAAAGCACGTACAATATATATAACAAATTCACATAAAAAATTAAATGTAACTGAACAGTTATGGTGGTAATAACAACAAAATACATTTAAGTTGCTGTTTTTGATATTCTATAAACTCCAGCTTCAAACTTGTGCAGTCCTTTTGCACATATATTATCGTATTTGTTAACCTGAAGAAGGGCAGCTGTCGTCATGTGTCATCTGTAGTCTCCCCATCATAGATAGAAATGTCAAGTTGACACCTCTGCCCTTTGCACATAGTTGTTTTTTCAACATTGGTTGTATGTCCTGCACAATGTTGGAATCCTTTTTTGTGGAACACAGTCACATTTTAGATGGTTTAGCTTGGCATTTTAACTGTTTAAGGTAGCTACTAGCTAATGGTGAGCTAATATCACCTGCTGCCAGAGCCATGGCAGTAGCCATGAGAGAGTGTTGCTGTAGTCTTAACTAGTGATAACACGTGCAGTTATCTGCAACGTCTGCACAAGAAGGCAACTGTGTCAATGGACAGCTCAAATGGCACTGAAATCTGCCTTGTGAGTCAGTCTGGGAGTTACTGAGCATATAGGAAAGTGCGTCACATTGGCACCTGATTTCAGTACCCAACCCTAGCATAAATAAAGTAAGTAAAAGATCAGTCCTCCTTTGGTTGTTGAAGATACTTTGCTGAGAAATCAGTGTAGTTAGAGAAACAAACATGAGGCTGTCAGAGTCCATTAAAAATCTGTGAGTAAAGTAAGAGGAAGCCATTTGGAAGTCCATCAAACATTTTATGCAAGCAAAACGCATTGAAATTTAATGAAGATATCTGAATGACACTCAGGACCTGCAGTATCATGCTTAATGTATAAGATGTAATGCAGTCTACTGAAACAGGGAAATCAATTACCATTAATTGTTTTTATATACATTGTGTGTTGATGTAAACACCAGATGCAACAAATCTATTCCACTTTTGCATTGTTTATCTACACTTAAGTTTTTAAAAAGTTTTTAATGAGCAGGAATAACCCTGGAAAGACATTGATTGAAGGCAGCACTGTAGTAAACAATCTTTGAAATATTCACTTTGTCCATCTCACCTTTCATCACTCAACTGCTGCTGCCACTTTTCCATAGCAGAGGTGGATTCAGAGGCCGTGTCTCCTGCAGCTGCACTGAGTTCATGTCCACGGTCATTCCTGCAGTGTATTCACTGCAGTGACCAGCCTCACCTCACGCCAAGGTCACTACCACACGCTTATTGATTCAAGAACCTGAGAGCCATTTGTCTCTGCCAGATTAGATGATCGACAGAAGGTCATGATTCAGCACATTTCTGAATCTTTAAAAATCTGTTTGAGGAGCTGGAAAGGCTACTGGAGATATGACGGAGGATAAAGAAAAACAAAACTACTTTGTCCAGTGTGTGTGTATGTGTGTGTGTGTTGTACCATGTGTTTGTGTGTCCTTTCCATTGTTCTGTGTGTTTTGTGTTCCTCTCCTTTGTGTTATCTAGTTGTGCATTTTACATATTTTTATAGATTATTCCTTGAAAGATGGCACAACAGATATTCATATTTACAGATGTTTTCTATTTACAACCAGTTGGGCCTTATAGAGAGACTAAATATAGTGTAGTTTAAACTGAATATACTTTATCTACAGCCAGAGATTCTATCACAATCAAGTCAAGACAGTCAGGTTTATAAATGGTAGGAATCTAATTAAGAAAACATTGTAAAGAAAAACTCTTAATTCAGATAACTTCAGGTAATACAGATACAGAGGTAATATAGATAAAGGTGCCTTTACTTGATAGGGTCCAGAGAGATAAGGGTGCCTGTATGTCTGTTTTTTAAATACACTGAGGCAATGTGTGTCCATATGTTTCGGTAGTGAAGTACCTGGGTCTGCTGGCCATGTCAAAGATCCTGAAGACCCACCCCAAGTCAGTGCAGTCTCATAAAGACCTCATCCTCCAGTGTCTGGATGACAAGGATGAGTCCATCCGCCTGAGAGCTCTGGACCTGCTCTATGGCATGGTATGAAGCAACTACTTTTCTCTTTATACCTCAGTCAGAGATATTGTTTTTGCATCAGCATTTCTTCAACTAAGTTTAAGTATTGTAGCTTACTCTGACTTTTTGTGCCAGATAATCCAGTTTTTGTTTTAGAAACTTAGCTCCAGTTTCAGGATAAAGGACTGAATGCAGAGTTCACTTGTCACTTGTAAAGTTTTACAAGTCTTGGGCCAAAAAAGCTAATTGATGCCAAAACAGGACAAATGCTGTGTAGGGCTGAACAATTAATCAAATATTTTTTTCGATCACGATTTTGGCTTCCCACAATTAAATTAACATAATCAACTGCAATACTGGGATTTAAAATGTGTGCTCCGCTCATAGAAAATTCTGTTTGTTTAAGGAACACTTGATTCCATGTGCAGCAGCCAGCTACTCTGGAGCAGCAGCCTGTGTAAAATTTCTTGGATGTTGTGGCAACAGCCCAGAGTAGAAAAGTAATATACAACAGAGAGCAGATGGACAAAACAAAATCTGAATGTCTGCAGCATAAGGCAAAGAGCTAGTCCTTGAAAACGGCTCATCGTCTGTTTATGTATTTTGGATATAGAGCAAGTGCAGGGTTCAGCGTCATTGTGTTTATCTACTTGCCCCAAGCAAATTTTTACTTGCCCATATACAATTGTTTTATTTATTAGCAGATACCAAATAGCTGCTCTCTGCCCTGCTGACATCAATTTTTGTACAACAGGCTCATCACTGAAATTGATAACTGCCCCTCAATGTAATTTCTTCTATCATCGATGAGCTTGAATTCTTTTGTACCGCTTGCCCAACTGGGCAAGTAAATTGCTAGATTTGCTACCCCAAAGTGGCAAACAAATCATATGCAAAGAGTGTATGAGACTTGTGCTTTCTGCACCGGAAAGCAATACAACACACCATGAACAGCAAGAATAATGTGGCTAACGTTACTTCACTGAAACCATATCCAGCATCAACTTCATAACAGTGATGATGTACAGCATTTCATCGTATGAATGTAGCACACTGTGAAAGCAGTTCTGTGCTGATTTAATTTTAAAAAGGGAGGCATTGTGAATATGGACCAGACTTATTTTGATGCACAGGTTTGTACAGAGGGATTGTAGCACAACTCTCAAGTGAAAGCAGTGCTCTGTTTATTGTTAAATGTGCATTGTGCAAATGCAATAAAAAAATCAATTAATAATCTGTTCTCAATATTGATCATATAATCACGATTATCATTTTGGCCATAATCATGCAGCCCTAGTCTCTTGTGCTTTTGTCTCTGTCTCAGAAGAACAAAATGTTTAAGATTTACATTTATGCACACAAAGTGACCATCATTAAACTGGTGGGCTCTCTCAGGTATCCAAAAAGAACTTGATGGAGATTGTAAAGAAACTGATGCTGCACGTGGACAAAGCAGAAGGAACCACCTACAGAGATGAACTGCTCACCAAGATCATCGACATCTGCAGCCAGAGCAACTACCAGTACATCACCAACTTTGAATGGTCAGTCTCACAGCTAGTTGCTCCACACCTGCATTGTCTTTTACTTCACTCCATATTTTACACTTTGTTTGGTGCTGTTTTCCACTCAATGACACGATTTCCCCTGCACCTCCTCAGGTACATCAGTATCCTGGTGGAGCTGACCCGATTGGAGGGCACACGGCACGGCCACCTCATCGCCTCTCAGATGCTAGACGTGGCTATTCGGGTCAAAGCCATCCGGGTCTTTGCTGTTGCCCAGATGGCCACCCTGCTGGACAATGCTCACCTGTTGACAGGCAACATGCAGCGAATGGGCATCTGTGAAGTATTGTACGCTGCAGCCTGGATCTGCGGTGAATTCTCAGAGTACGTTGATTCATCTCATTTGGATGCACACACACACATACTGGTATAAGCTGAAAGAAGTACAAGAAGACATGAGCCAAAGAGGGGAGTGAAACCACACTTCAGCACAGTTGTTTGGTCATTTTGCACAGAATAGGGGAGGTTGACATGAAGTAATTCAGCAACCCTGCATAAGAAGTTCAAGCAATAAGATA
Organism: Lutjanus erythropterus; assembly: GCF_056507025.1. Taxonomy (NCBI): domain Eukaryota; kingdom Metazoa; phylum Chordata; class Actinopteri; order Lutjaniformes; family Lutjanidae; genus Lutjanus; species Lutjanus erythropterus. The sequence goes on along the minus strand of NC_139323.1, from coordinate 19,721,414 downwards.
CCCCATGATCCCATTTTCCTGTAACAATGAGTCCATAGGGAAATGACTGACAGCTTGATTCAGATACTGCTCTCTACACCTCTGTGTTTCCTTCCTCATTTGTCCTCCAAGTACAAACTAGCCCAGCCCTGGCAGCCTAACCTGATTGACAGTTGACACTTTTGTTTTCTTTACACACAGCAATGTTAACCCCCCCCCCCAAAATTGGACTCGGTGACACTTGAATTATCTTTTCACCTGTCAAATGTGACAAACAACTTCCTCCTTCAATGTTTAAATGAGTAACAGAGTTCCTTTTGGTAAAAATATGTCTGAAATGTTATGGCATTTTCACATGTGTGACGTATCTCTGTTGGTGAAGTCATTTTCAAACCACTTTGACACACTTGTAGCTTTGGCTTTTTTGGAAACTTTCCAAGTAATGTTACAAGAGTAACACATCAGGAATAAGAGTTGAGGCACTCCTCTTTGAACAAGTGAAAGTACCTTTGACTTGTCAAGCCACAAAAGTCACATGTCTGAATTCTGCATTCAAAAAAAAGGAAAAATAAAATTATTGTCTTTTTTACACAGATAGTTGATAAAATTCGATCATTGCTAACACATAAATGATTTTATGTTTTTTTGTTAATTATTTAAGAGGGATTCATTTTAGAATTAAATTTACAATTTACAAAAAAATCACTTGTCTTGAAGAAAACAACAAGCTCAGTGTCGAGCCCCATGGGATTGAATGACTTCTTTTCATGAAATAATCATGAAATATTACATCAGTGCCCTGCTGGAACTTGCATCAGTATTGTGATTATGTGTAGTTTATCAGTCAGGCCTTTCTCTCATCCACCTCCTCCTCTTAGACACCTGGAGAACCCAATGCAGACGCTAGAAGCCATGCTGCGGCCTAAGGTGGCCACTCTACCAGGCCACATTCAGGCAGTATATGTGCAGAACGCAGCCAAGCTGTTTGCCACTGTGCTCAAGAGCCAGGAGGGGAACACGGACAGCACAGCAGCACAGGAAACCAGCCAGCTGATGATAGACAGGCTGCCGCTGTTTGTCCAGAGCGCCAACCTGGAGGTGCAGGAGAGGGTAAGATATAGATACTCATTTAAGTCACTACTGGGTTTTCTTTTGCCCAGACCATAATAAAGATGCTCATATACTGTGTATTATATAGGCATTGCATACAAATCTGTGTATAATCTGATAAATAACTCTGCTAATCTCGACTTCTGCCTCATGTTCTGTCTCGTCCTCAGGCATCTTGCATCCTGCAGCTGGTCAAATACATCCAGAAACTGCAACAGAAGGATGTAGAAGTAGCAGAGGAAGTCAGTGCTCTCTTTGCTGGAGAACTCAATCCTGTAGCCCCCAAGGCACAGAAGAAAGTGCCTGTTCCTGAAGGGTAAGTTGGCTCAGTACACAAGGAACATGCATAGATAAAATCAGCCGTGAAGACCATGTTATTATCATTATTATTACGTAGTTTGACATGACTGTAACCCCATAGCACTTCTGAAACTGAGTTTATTTGTGTAGTCTGGACTTGGATGCGTGGATCAACGAGCCTCCATCTGAGAGCGAGTCTGAGGATGAGCAGCCCAAGGCTATTTTTGCCAAGGAGGAGCCCAAACACTCCCGCCCCCGTCACACAGAGGTGGACGAGAAGGAGCTGGCAAGGGTAAGCTGGTTGATGATTTGAGCAACACTGAAGTGAATAAGGAGTATTGTTTTATGAATAGCACAGATGTGCAAAATGTATACAAAAATGTATCAGTTTTTCAATGTTTAAATTTTTTTTTAAGACCTGAAATGCTAAAAAAAAAAAACATTTTTACATGCTTTAAGTGCATTTTCATGTGGTAGTGTCATTTTTATCTCACCAATTGTAACTGGAAGTATTCAAGGCAAGATGCAGCAATTGGATATAAAGGTGTTTTTCAATCTAGATATAGTAATGCTATACTTATCTTACAATCAATAATGACTTTGTCTGAGTTCTGCTGTTTTTCCATGTGGTTCCCTCTCACACTAGAACTGAGATAGGCTCTGCCTTCATTGATTAATTCATACAACTGTTTTTTTCCAACTCCCAGAGGAGAGAAGCCAGAAAGCAGGAGCAAGCCAACAACCCGTTCTACATCAAGGCCTCACCGTCCTCTCAGAAGGTGTGCTTAACCTGTCATCAATAGGCTGCTTTTTTCACTGCACAGAGAACATAACTCTGTTTAATCCAGTTTGATTTATATCTGACTTATATAAGTAATAATCAAATAATTATAGCTGAACTTGTGTATGAAATGTATACTCTAACAAACGGTGTGTGCTTTAAATGTTTTAAGTGAATATTTCCTCTGTGTAGGTGTACCAGGAAGCACCTGGAGTGGAGCACATCCCAGTCGTGCAGATTGACCTCAGTGTGCCTCTCAAAGTCCCAGGTGAGACTATTCTATCACTCAAACGCTCAACAAAGCACGCATTCACTCATGTTATACTGAAATCAAAATGGCTTTAGTTTATTGTAATTGTACTAGTGGCTTTAAAGCGATAGTTCACCCAAATATGAAATTTCAATCAATATCTACTCACCCCTGTGCTGATGTGAGGATGGGTGAAGATCTCCAGTTCACAAAACACTCCCAGAGTTTCAGCGGAAAACAGCGTTGCAGCTTAATCCAGTACAATTGAAGTGAATGGTAACCAGTTTTAAAATGTAAAAGAAGAACACAAAAAAACACTAAATGTCTCCATACTGCTCGTGTGGTGTAATCCAAGTGTCCGTAAGCCGCAAAATTAAAATTTGACCCAAAAAGACGCCATTTACACCGTGTTTTTAGCCTAAATGTCAACTGTAGCCTCTCAGACCTGATCTGCGTGCACACACCTGATGCAGGTACACAGCTCTCACCTATCCGGCACAGCTGCAGCAAAGAAATGATGTTCCTCTTCTATGTCGAAGTCCTCGGATATGTTCTTCTTTGTTGAAAGTTTGCAAAGTCAGCTGTGCACATAGGAAGTCACTATTTCTGATCAGATCTCTCTCTGTTGTCTGAGTCGCTTCCAGGTAGCATGTAAACACAGGTGTGAAGGTATCGCGAGATCTCGTATATCTCGTGTCGCACTGCTTTCATATTGTAAGCATGGTATAAAATTCACTCCATGCACAGAATGCCTGTACATTTCACCTTTGGTGAATTGAATGAATTGTTACATTTATTTAAAATCCATGTCCTGATCTTAAATTTAAGTAAGTTGCGTGTGTTAAAAAGTCCTTCATTTCACTTACATGTAGACAACCGGTTAAAATAAGACTTTCTTCCATCTCACAGGTATGCCCATGTCTGACCAGTATGTGAAACTGGAGGAGGAGCGCCGCCAGAAGGAGAGGGCAGAGAAGAAGAAGAAGGAGAAGAAGAAGAGGAAAGAGAAGCGCAGCGGGCGGGGGAAGAAACATGATTCAGGCCCAGAGAGCGAGGAGGACATCACGCCTGCGCACATGGTCGACATTGTTACCGAGGAGATGCCAGAGGTACGCAGGAGCTGTGTCAACACCACAATGAGAAAGAGAACATGTGGTTAGAGAACATATGCCAAAGCCCAAAACATGAGGGATTAGATTAGATTTTTTTATTTGAATAGATTTTATGGGCATCATAATGAATAGCAGTGACAAATATTTGAATTGTACACTACACAGTATCTGTAGATTGTACTCTATGTAAGACTAGAATTTACTGTGAAAATATGAAACATACATCTGTTTTCCTATTTAAATTATAATGCTGTTTACACATTCTGGCCTCACTACTGACCAAAGCACAACAATTGAGAAACTGATGAAAATGTATGTCTCAGTCAGATATAAATGCCGTTATTGCTTGTTTATCTTACTGGGTTCTCAGCTCTGAGACAACTCAGACTGAAAGTCAATATCTCAACAAATATCTTAACATTTTGTGTGTTGTGGTGATAGACTTATCTAGAAAGTTATCAACTCTGTTTATTGAGTTCACCTTCTCTTTACTTCAGAATGCCTTACCCAGTGATGATGATGACAAAGACCCCAATGACCCTCATAAAGCCCTGGACATCGACCTGGACAAGTGAGTCCACACTGTGTAGATCCTAATACTACAAATGCTCAGACCCTTGTGTACATTTAACTCTTGATTTAAGCAAACAATTATAATCAATCAGATTAAACTAAAGTTTAAAGTAAAGTTGAAAGTTGTATAATTTTTTTTATTTTATTTTTTTAATTTGGATATTTTCAGCATTTATCCCTGACCCTGCAGGCTATAGTGTCACAGCCGCTGTGACTTGGCCCTTTCCCTCCTCTCACTCCTTCTCACGTCGTTCTGCTTTCTGCTTCCTCTTTTCTATGCCTGCACACACCCATTTACTGCCTCTTTGTGTGGGCAGCTTGGTGGAATCGGCTGGGCGCAGGTGAGTAGCATCCTAGCCACAGGACCTGGGCTCCGACTGCACATGGATTGCTTCTGTCTTTCTCTTTCTCTCTGTCTCTAAATAGCTGTCTTGCTTCTCTCACTAACATAGCTGTCTTTTCTTTCCTGGTTTGGAATTTGCAGTATCTGCTTCCTCTTTTTGCTCCTCTTTCCCTGTATTTTCAACATCTATTGTTCTTTGTAGTCTAATATGATATCCAGTGTCCCTTTTCTCTTACTCTGCTTCTGTAAGCTTGACAATATCAGCAGCAATATCACTCTGTTTCTGTCCATGAAATGAAAAGGAAAATATCTCTTTTATATAGTGTTAAAGAAATAAGATCATTTCCAACTGGCTGCTGCTGATGTTCTCAGGACTTAATCTGTCACCACCTGTCGTCCTGGAATGGGCTCCAAAAAGCATTTTGACACTTGTTTCTGATGGAAAAGATAATCAGGATCAAGGTGCTTAGCCCAGGGGATAGGTGGTGCAGTTCTTTTGCCCACATTTCCCAGATCCTCCTTAGTTAAGTTTTATAGACTTGCCATGCCTCCAAATTCTCCCCAGCTGTTTTAAGTGGATACTCCTTGCCTGCCCTTTGTGGTAATAAGAAGCACATGTGCCCTGAGACCAATGCTGTGGTTTATATTATTTAAAATCATTTGAATTATATGAGGTTTAGGCTTTAAACTAAGAAATAAAGAGCAATGATTGTGCTGGAGTTACTGTAAACAAACAAAGCTTTTATTTTTTTAGTATTTCTATAGACTTCTGCTGCTCAGGTCAGTCTGACATTGCTTCCTAACATACAATAAGCAAGCGAACTTAAGCAGAAAAATTGTCCATATATAATACGAGGAATGTTGCATGATGTCTCCTCTGCAGATGAATACGTGTCTAAGTTATTTATTAATAACTTACATCATTTTGTCAAGTTAGCCTTGACATTTAATTTGACAGTTTACTCGTAACTCCCAACATCCCCCATTTTCCTTCCAAGCCATTTCCTTTTTAGGGATATTCCCTCTAAAAAAAATTAGGTGCTGTGGATCATAAAAAAGGTGCAGTTTCTCAACTTCATAAATTAGTCTCTCATCTTCCCCATTGACTGCTTTGATGAGGGCAAAGTGAAACGTCAAGGATGTCTGTCAATTTTGACCGAAGAAAATAAGATGGGGGTTAAGCAAGTGTGCGATACTTAGCAAAAATAGAGCTGAGGAAAATGTTTTTTCTAACAAGCAACATGTTGCTTAGCCTGTACGCTGACTGACGGAGCTGGTTAGGACATCTTTGCTGGGAAAAACAAACAATTTGATGTTTCGCTTGTTTGCGTCTCTCTCAGTTAGGAAGCAGTGTCAGCATTTTTCTGATATCTCTTTAGTTTATGTTTACAGACAAGTGGAAATTAAATGAAGCCAAACTGCAAAACAAAAAAAAAATGTTCAAGCATTATTACCTTCATTGGGGCTAATGACAGATATCAGTGTGTCTTTATAGAGAGTAACCAGCAGGGGGCTGCAGTGGATGTCATTACTGTGTTATGGGTCAGGCTTGGAGAAATACACTTGACAGCTCTTATCAGTTCAGTGTGGAGGAATTTATTGGTGAAGTGGGAATTCCCAGTGCTTCTAGCTCTGTCAGAGGAATGGCTTATCTCAGTGCTATGAATGAGACTTGGCTGCTGCACGGTGCAGAATATGCTCCCGAATATGGTGGATTGCTGCACCCTACAAACCTTGTTCACCTTTTCTAACAGATGACTACTTGCTGAGAAAAAAAAGAAGTTATGAAATATATTCCAGATGATGGCACTAACTACAGGAGGACCATAACCACCTCATAAGTCTCATCTAAACAAAGTCAAAATGTGAATCCGTACCTTTCTGTTTGCCCAGGCCACTTGCAGACAGCGAGAAGCTACCAGTCCGGTCACACCGTGCAGCAGAGGCTCCTAAAAGCCCAGCAGAAGATGGCGATGCAGAAAGCGCCACCTCACGGGAGCCTAAGAAGAAAGGCAGCAAAGAAAAGCGAGAGAAGAAGAAGGATAAGGACAGGGATAGGAAGGTGAGGATAAAACAGGATTATTTTCATTTCTCCTGGAAACCACACTCACCTCATTCTGTCTAGCTGATGAAACCGCTTCTTAAAATCAGTAAATCAGCTTTATGGAGCGGTTTGAGCAAGGGGGGGAGCGGCAAGGAGAGTTGTCAACGGTTATGACAGGATGAGTCAGTGGTTGTGGTTTTTATTGCGACACACAGCGGAATTTATCCTCTTGGTTTTTTTTGCAGAAGAGCAAAGAGGAGAAGAAGAAGAAGAAACACAAACATGAAGAAAAGGGGGAGGATCTGCTCGGTGGAGAGGCAGATGAGCCTGTGGTCCAGTCAGAAGAAACCAGTGAGGTGGCTGCACCACCCACTTCCACCAGTGCTGAGGTATGTCCTTTAAAAACAGGGGCAGCAAGGCTCTTTTCTACCTAGCAACAAAGTTTATATCTAAGATCTGATTTGACCCAGAGTTTTGATTGAATTAAATAATCTGATGTAAAATTCATGATGAAAAATGGCTGAAGAATATCATCATACAACACTAAGACCAAAAAAATTGGGACGCTTTATAAAACATAAATAAAAACAGAAAACAATGATTTGCGAAAACTTTTTGACCTATATTCAATTGAATACAGCACGTAGACAGAATGTTTAATGTCCACACTGATTAAGTTTATTGTTTGTTTTTTGTAAATACACATACATACATTCTGAATTTGATTCCTACGTGTTCCAAAAAAGTTGGGACAGAGCGATGTTTACCACAGTGATACATCACCTTTTCTTTTAACAACACTCACTAAGTATTTGGGAACTGAGGATACTAACTGTTGAAGTTAACATGTTAATCTTTTGAATGTTCCAAACAGGTGTTTTTTGACCATTCAACAAATTTCCCGATCTTTTTTGCCCCTGTTCCAACTTTTTTGAAACCTGTTGCAGGCATCAATTTCAGAATGAGTCTATATTTAAAAAAAAAAAAAAACAGTGAACTTTATCTGTTTAGACAGTCATTCAATTAAATACAAGTCAAAAAGGATTTGCAAAATATTGCATTTTATTTATTTTTTTATTCTGTATTTATTTACCTTTACACAATGTCCCAACTTTTTTGGAATTAGGGTTATATATGCAGCCTACAACTTTTGCTAAAAGGTTAACATGCAAACAGATATCTTTGATCATTTTCATTGACTCAGCGCTCCCATTGCTTCTTCCCAGCCTGTCTTTCAATCAGCTTTAGTGATCAAGTATCGGTTTCCCCGTAGCTGACTGTGCAGTCTCTTGCCAAATACTTGATTTATTCATGAAATAGAACAGTGTAATCTCTGTATCCATTTTCATGAATAGTAGAAAGATACAGAACCTGTTTGGCCCTCACCCCTCTCACCTCCTCGCACTCCTCTCCCTCCCTCCCTTTTCTAGGTTTCGGATCTGGATTTCTGGCTCTCAAACGCTCCAGTGCCCTCTAACACCCAGGTTGAGTCACCCCCATCTTTCTTTCCTCCCCTCATCTCTCCAGTTTCTACATTCCTCTTTCATAGCTCCTGTGTTTTATTGATCTACTTCATACGTTGGTTTTTGCCACGTTCCCCCTCTTGATTTGCAGTTATTTTTTCACATCTTCCACACCTTTTTGACATGACTTCCTCTCTTTCACAGGTCACATAACACTTTTCCTCTCTCATCCTCCAGCCTTCACTATGTTTTCTAGCATGTGTGTATGTATGTCTGTGTGCCCAGTGCACGTGTTTGTCTCACAATGCCAGTGGTTCTCTTCCTCAGCTTTTGTTTTGCTCGCTGGGTGTTGTGTCAGTCTTGAGGTCAAAGTAGATGCCTTGTTGTTGTTATCATTGTGTTGATGGTGGTGACAAGTTGAGCAGAGATTGTCTGAGGTTCCCTGGAATCTGGCCTGGAGTCTTTTTGTTCCTGTCGTCACCACATGTGTCCTCTGACTGCTTCCTCCATGATCACATGTGAGGTCGTGCTCATCTTTGTTTCTGTTTGACCTTTTGAGAGTCACAAGAGAAAACATAAAACATCTTTTACAACAATTCCCAAAATATTCCAAGAAGTAGGGTTACGAGTAAAGGTACCCTGTGGATTTTTTGGGCACTAGTTGCACTATGGAGCAATGTTTATATGAAGAGTCCCTGTTTTGTTTGTTCACACATGGATGCACACATTGGTAGCACAACATCCAAATTTCAGGTCATGTGAACCAATCACGATAATTGTTTGCAATGACTTCCAGAGAAAAAACTGTCACATACATACAAATGGCAGCAACATGGTGAATGTTTTCTTTTTTCAAGATGTCATTTCAATTTGTATACATGTCATTCATCTAAAATGCAAGTTTAATGCTTTCACTATTCATGTTATGTTTGACACCTAATTTACCTGCCAGACCACAGACTAAAGAAAATAACAGTTTAAGTTTACCCAAAACTAGCAGATAGTCTGACTTTTGGATAGATTGGGTTTATCAGAGACGCTAGCAAAGCAACGCCGTGCATAAAATAATCCCAGCAGAAATGTCAGGTAGGTCAGGACACCATTAAACTACATCTGTAAACATTACAGTTACAGCTGAAAATAACAACAGGAATAAAGAAGTTTGCAGATTTTACATGTCCCCGTAATTCAAAAACTCCCCATTTTGTACCTGGAAGTAAGTGTGCTGTAATGTTGCAACACGCCAACAAACTCAATGAAAAAGAAATATTAATGTAAACAATTCAGGATCTGAAGATGTTTTATGAAGAAGGAAATACATTTAGCATATTTGTTAGACCTCAAGGACACACACAGTGTTTTTGGGCAAAAAAAGTGATTGTAAACAGCTTTTGTTTCTTTACAAGAAATCTTCACAGGGCATCTTTTAACTTGATCTTAACTAATAATGGCAAAAATAAGAATCATAATTTATATGAATGTCATAATTTCCATTTACAAAAAAAGGATATTTTGATGGCAAAAACTTGCCATTAAGTTAAAGCCCAACTGATACTGGACTTTTGGGGCCAATATAGGGAGTAAAAACTTCCACCATCAGTATATCAGCCGGTACTTAAAATAGTTCTAAGTAACTATAAATGACAAACACAAATGGAACCAAATATAAGAATAAAATGCTGCCTATTAAAAACAGTTTGCATTATGTTAAAATAAAAATTAAAATATATAAATAAAGAGTTTTCAATCAGACAACATATACTGGTACCCCAATACTGATAAAGACTGATATACCTCTGATAATCCAATATTGGGCAGATAATATCAGCTGACCAATATATCTTCCTGTTTCTACATTAAATATAGACTCGATTGTTTGAGATCAAGGATTTGTTACCTTTGGACAGAGCCAGGCTAGCTGTTTCGCCCTGTGGCTGATAGTCCCAGCTCCATATTGATCAAACAGATATGAGCAAGCGTATTTAACAAAATGTCACAGTACTCCTGTAACCACACAAGCTAACTGTAGACTTTGTTTTGTACCTTCCGCACCCTTACATCTGTAGAAAATGTGCATTCCATAAAAACTGGTTCAGCGGCCGTTTTAACTGTGGTTTTTAAAGATTTCTGTTTTTAATCATGTGAGCTGTCAGCCCTTAAGTGAAAGTATTTCTGACCTAGAAACATGACCTTTTTAAAAATGTGCCTCATCATGTATATGAGGAAGACTTGTTTCTCTGTGGGCTGTCACACTAACATAACAGATAAGAATCTGACTTACTGTATAGGACGCTTATATTAGCATGTATGAAGACTGTCAGTAGGATCCAGTAAATGAGGCTCTTTGAATCTGGTAGCAGCAGGTAGTTGGTTGGTACAGTTGATAGAACAGTCCCAAAACAAAGCAACAGCACATGTGTCGATACCTGCAGACATATTTGTTGGTTTCTCAGGCTCATCTGTGGTTTATTTATTTGGCTGGTTAGTAGTCTTGCATGTAATCAGGTTTATGTTTGTGGTGTCGCAGAGCTCAGTGGGTTACTGCTGATCATGAATGACTTCTTTATGAATGACTGAGTGAATTCACTAACTCACTTCTCTATCAGCACAGAAATGGCAAACACTGCTGTATGTGTTAACATGCTACGGCTGCTCAATGCTAATGCCTCCATGTGTTTTTGTGGTGGTGTTTGCATGTGAACAGGAAGCAACAACAGTAGCAGCAGCAGCAGAAGCAGCCCCCGTGCCCGAGGCAGCCTCAGGCACGGCGCCAGACTCGGAGCCCGACGAGCCCAAAGACACGGAGGTGGAGGAGACTGTGAGTCACCATCAATGATGCGATAATTACGAAGTAGAAAGTTTGGCTGCAGTTTGAGAGATTCCAGTTCACAATGACCTGACAGGATGCAGCACATTCACAGCTCTCATTCTCACATGTTTGTGTGAATGATGTATCAGAGACCCGCCAGTTCTTAGGTGCTCTCTGGAGTGAATATTTTTACCAGCAGCCATGTTTCATCACCAATTCAGTTTTCAACTTCATTGAGTCCCCAATAAATTGTTTCCATCTTTCTTGTGGTTTTCCAATGATTAGAAGTCATCCAAACACAAGAAGAAGAAGCAGAAAAAGGAGAAGGAAGAGAAGGAGAAGAAAAAGAAGAAGAAACATCATCACCATCATCACCACAGTGATGGAGGTGGAGAGGAGTCGGTGCAGAATGGCACCGTGGAGGAGGAAGAGCCTCTGCCGGTCAGTATTGACTGCAGCAGTAGTAATTTTGACAGGAAATTTTTATACAGTTTTAGTCATATTCTAGTAATTTGAAAAAAATTAGTTTTGTTAAAGTGTAATTTATTGTTAAACATTTCTCTGCCCAAGGAAATATCTATTAACTTATTAGCATTGACATTTTGTATAATACATTTCTTTTCCTCTCTCCCATCTTGTGTCTATCATTAAGTATACTACATTTCTTTAGAAGTGCATTCCTCTTTTATGTCAATTTGAGGACAATGACTTTTCACTCGTATTATCTTCAGCGTGTCAGTTTATCTTTTAATTTACTAGTCAAGATTCACAACTCTCTCTCTCTCTTAGCTTGTATTGTGTTTGAAATTTAGCAAAAATGCACCAGCTCAAGTTAGCAAGTAAAATAATGATGATAATAATGGACTTTATTTATATAGCAAATTTCAAAACACAGTTACAAAGTACTTTGCAATAAAAGCAGAACACATTTGGCTGGGGGGGGACTAAACACATTACAAACACAAGGAGAGTAAAACTAAAACTGAATTTTGGAATGACACCATGCGGTTTACAAAGGGTCTTGTTTTCTTTGACATAAAATGTTAATTTTACCCATATGTCTGTTGTCTTTCTTCCAAACATTTTTGTACAGTTTATGAGACATGCAGCAGTGCATGCTAATTGAATTCCCAGGTAGATCAGTACCATCCAGCTGTGTGCATCTAACCTCCCTACCACACAAAGAGACTGGGTCTCTTCCCAGCTCAACTCTCCTCAACATTTTTGTCTTGTTTTCATTAGTTAATGAAAATTTCAGTAGATTTCGTCATAGGTTTTATAATCAAATTTCTTTTTATTTAGTTATCGGGTAATTTTCGTCAATGCAAAAATGTTATTGCCAAAAATTATGACGTACAGTATTAGTCAACAAAATTTATAGCCTCAGCCAGAAGTGTGAATGAAGACATTCAGTAGACTCTGAGCAAAACTTACCCATGTTTTTATTTTATGCAACAATAGATTGGCACCCTTGCGTCATTCTGTACTTTCCTCGTGATTTAATATTGCTGTTGGGGGGGGGGGGCACAAGTTACTTCTTTCAAAGCATGTGGGCAGTAAAATTTATTATCACTCTCATCTGTGCCCTCCAAGCTCCACTGTTTAAAACCCCTGACCGCTGCACACGCACACATACACACGCACACACACACACAGCCTTGCTTGTTATGCATCAGCTAGGTAGAAGCAGCTCCTGTTGCCTAGTTAGCATACTGAGTGACAGAGAATGCCTGATCTGACCTGAGCTCATCTCTCCTTTCAGCCCATGTCCAATTACTGCCTGCTGGCTGAGAACTCCTACATCAAGATGGTGAGTGATGGCGATTGAAATGCTGCTAGTTTTGATGCTACACTCTGAAAATTCAGTTTTAAAGGGATAGTCTGGATCATTTGAAGCGAGGTTGCATGATGTACTTATCGATTGTCAATGTAAACATATAATAAATGGAAGTCAACATGCCCTCAGTTTTAAAGAAGTAGAGAGGAGCACAGAACCTAAAAAATCAGTTTTAGTGTAAGCTATATTTGGAATATTTTCACTGCCTGACCTTGCCATCAGACAGCCTTTTCTGACTGTTATACATGGCAGTGACTCCTGTGTTCTGCAAATTACTGTTTTTGTGAATGGAGTCTGGTTATAATAACATTTCATTTATCATATCTAAGTCTGTATTAATGCTTGTCTAACATGGCTATTCCTGCTGTTAATGACAAAGCACCACACAAATCGTGTTGGGCGTTCTCTATCTCCCTGATTTTAATCTTGTTTACAGTCTTTTATTCACTTTATAATATAGAGGGATTATGAACAGGTTTGTACTAGACATGTGTTTGCTTGCTAGATTACAACACACATCGTTTTGACTTCTTACTGAGAAAGGCAAACATATTTGATCATCTGATTGACCACATGACATTTGCCCTTAAATGACTTGATAGTTGTGTTGCTTTGTCACTGCATACCCATATCACTGCAATACAGTTAATGAGCAAGATGTTACAACCAGTAATAAGATCCAGCTTGTGGAAAAACCTTAGTTTTTTCTATAACAATGAGCAAATTCTAACCTTTACACTGATTCTGTGTGCATAAATGTGGAAACAGTCACACTAATGCTCATGCTTAGGATGTTGATATGAGTGTGAATGTTATCTAAGAGATCAGATCAGATGTAGATCTGTCCTTTTCTCCCCCTCTCTTTAAAGATGATGGAAGATGCTGATGAGGTACTGGTTACAGTTCTGTCAGTGACAGAATCTTTGTTCTAGATGTGCTTCTCCGTGTTGTTGTTGCTCTTCACAGACTGGCCACTGAGGCAGAACATTCATGTTTCTGCAGCAGCAGCTAAGAATGATTCTGTCCTTGTGATTTTCTCCTTGTGCTCAGACTTGTTTCTTGGAAACAGTGATGTGTGCTCTGGTGTTGGGTTTATGAATCAGATCTGCTGTGTTCACTGAGTGCCCTCTTTAACTAGTCATCGCTCAGTTTTTAAAACACAAGGAGAGAGGTTTGAGCAGCTTGAGTTTGAACAGTAATTTCCGGTGCAAGTAAATGTATTTCTTTTTTTTTCCCTCCCACTAAGGTGTATGACATCCAGGGAAACCTGCAGGATGGCAGCCAGGTGGTGGTGTCTGTTATTTTTGAAAACAAGTGTGACAGCTTCCTCAAATCCATGGAGTTTAATGTCCTGGACTCACTGAACTCCAAGCTGCAGAGGCCAGAAGGGTCAGGTCCACATGACGGCCTCACCGTCCCCTTCCAACTTCCACCCGGTCAGTGATCATCTGCTGAATGCTGGTCTTTAATAGAAGAGTTGATTTCCTGAACATTACACTTTAATTTATCTATCTATTATATACAGTGTCGTGTTCACTGTAGTCTTCTTAAATAGTAGCATTAGATTGCAGAAAAGATTTGTTTAGTCTGATTACTGAACATTGCATGCTTTTTCAGGGGTGTCCAATGAGGCACGATTTGTCTTCACCGTGCAGAGCATCGTGATGCCACAGAAACTGAAGGGAACCCTCACTTTCATTGTAAAGGTCAGGAAGAAAACACGCATGAACACACCAAAACAAACATAATTTGCTTTTTAAATTTGGTATCATACTTTAAGGCTGTTGTAGCTTCTATAATGTGTTCTTAAATTGTTAATTGTTGACTGCTCTCATATTCTCCACTTTTTTAAAAATTAGTTGTCAAATATACATACAAATAAGTCTACCTTCCAATATACATCAAATGTTTATAAAAAGAAAAAATATACAAAGGAAAATATACAGAAAGTATAATGAAACAGAAAAGTGCCATCCCCAAACCAACAACAAGCACTGTAGTATAAAAGAAAATTAAAAAAAAATAATTAAATAAAAACAAAACAAAACATAGACATAAGGAATACGGCAAAAAAATGTACAACAATATGACAGTAGCATCAACCACTGAAGCAATCAACTGTTGCCTTCCAGGGATAAGCAAGTCAGATTTTCTGAAGGAAAGAATGCAGAGGTTTCCAAAGTAACCAGAATCTGTCTGATTTATTGAGATCAAGCAGCCAGTTTTTCCAGAGGGAGAAGAGCAGATATCTGTGATATCCTCATGTCAGCTGTGGGGACCTGCAGAGCAGACCATTGCAAGATGCACTTTGTACCCAGAAGTAAAACAATATATTATAATATATATATATATATATATATTTTGTTGGTTCTATTTCTGTGTTGAAAATGTTTGGGGCATCAGGATGGTGTTGTACTAGAGATATTTCAAAGAGAGAGGGAATCCTTAAAAGTGCTTGCTTTTGTTTTAGTTACGGACCTTTCACATAGGTCTTTCTACAACAGCAGAACCAAAGAGAATCAATCAAGTGCCACGTTACCTTGCAGTTGATCATCTTCATCTTCTTTGTTGCTGTGTTCCTACAGAACGAGGACTCCTCCACTCATGAGAAACTGGACTTTAAACTGCACTTTACCTGCACCTCCTACTTAATCACTACTCCCTGCTACAGGTTGGTGTATTAACTGAAACACCCTCCACACCACAGTACAATGGGGTGGGCAGTTCATTAAAAAGTCTAAAATCCAATAATCTGAATTTTAGGCCTTATAATGTCTAAAATACGATGTTGACAGGTCAGGTTTGATTGGATTGTGAAGTTAATGTTAGTTATAAAGATGCATTAACTCCAGTCTTGCTTTTAAATTTTTTGGTTGTTTGTTTTTTGAGGAAAAAAAATTGTAATTGGTCATGCAGCAAAACCAAACCAACATGGAAGCAATGGCCACTACCACTATTATTCTTGGATACACACACCTCTGTGTAGTCATGTTCAGTTAAATGTATTCTGGGACTTTGATTTTTTTTTTTTTTTTTTTTTTTTTGCCAGTGTGATCATGAAATAGGTTTTAAATTGTTTTCATAATGATCTGAAAAAGTCTTACATTTAACTTGTTGGAATCTACAGAAACCCTGTACAACCAACATAATAATGGTAAATTTTTATTGTTTATAAACATTTTTTTTCCCTTGGGCCAAAGAATGTGCTGAGAACATTGTGCCAGTTAGAACTGCAATAAATTCAATAAACAATAAACATTTGGCTATTAGTTTCTTTGTTGTGTTTTCGCTGAGGAGTAATTGAAAACTGACCTGCTGTTTTGTTTGGGCAGTGATGCGTTTGCGAAGCTGCTGGAGTCGGGCGACCTGAAAGGCAGCTCTGTCAGACTGGAGGGAGTCAACATGCCCTTTCACCACCTACTGGCCAGGATCTGCTTCCACCACCATTTCTCTGGTACATATACAGACAACATGCTGTTTTACTATTTGTTTCAAATGACAGATTTTGTCCTAAAACATCAAGGTAGCAGATGGGTAGGTTTGCCACATACAGAATATAACAATGCAGTGTTTGTCAGGAAGTTATAACCATCACAGGAAAACAATTGAAAGTCAGTTTGGTATGTCTCTACGATGGTAAAGTTAACTTGCAGCATGTGATTGTCTTGATCTTGTAGGCCCCACCCATGTGGTAAACCATGTCGTTTACAAGACAGGCTAAGAATAACCAGAATAATTATCATGTGATGCAGTTGCTCTGCGTGTCGCTGACTCTTGTTTTCTTTTTGTCTCATTGGATCAGTTGTGGAGAGGATCGACTCCTGTGCCTCCATGTACAGCAGGTCTATCCAGGGTCACCATGTCTGTCTGCTGGTCAAAACTGTGAGTGAACCAGTGAAGCTCCTCCTTTAACCTCTGTGATTGAGATATTCTTAATCAGTAATTATTATTTGATAACATTTTATTTAAAGACCCCCTCCAGTGATAACTATGTTTTTAACCTTGCTAACATGTCCATGTGGTGTTTTTCATGTGTTACAATGTGTATCGGGGGTGAGATAAGCGGTAAACACCAAAATCTGAGCATTTCATGCTTTGAAATCACAGTGAGCAAGGGCAGTCTCAAAATAACAGATTCAGTCAGGGTGGGTCATAGACCTAAGGAACCAAAGAACCAATCTCGTTAATCAAGGGGATGGATTTATGCATATCATTAGCAGCGATAGCCAGCTCACAGAAGAAACCAGATGTAGATGGCTACCGTGATTAACTAGCAAAACAGAGTAGAAGACAGGTGCAGCTACTCAGGTGTAGAGGGGGTGTGGGGGTGTGGAGAGGGCAGGGGCTGTTTGCATATTCATAAATCCTTGAATACTAAATGAAGGCAAGGTGTGGAGCTATATGCAAGCCAAACTTAAAGAAACCATTTACATTACATTATACTTTCATAAAGATGTCATTTAATGTTACAAGGCTAGTTTGAAAACAGAGTACAGTAATTTAGTTTAAAGAGTTAGCTGATGACAACAGTCAGACAACAGTTAGCTAGTGGCTTAAGACAATTAATGAAATGTTTATGACAAGTCCAAGAGGTACCACTTAAATTGTCCAAGTCCAGGAAATTATTTGTGACTTTGTTACAAAAGCATTTCACAGTGTAATAAAAGGCAAAGGTAAGGTAAAGGAAAATATTCATGACATACTTATGATGGTCTCATGATTGCCAGTGTCTAAACCAACCACATATGACAATTTAACTTGATGTAAAACATAAGTTAAACTGTTTCTTTAAGTTTGATCATGTCAAGTTGTCATAACAGACATCTCAAGCAATGTCCAAATGACATTTAATGGCAGCAGTCATACAATGTGTAACACTCCTTCATGTTCATGACAGTTGTTATGACATGATAATGACAGTCTTATGCACACTCAAATAAAGTGTTACCTATTTATTTATTTATTTTATTTTATTTTATTTTAAGAAGACATTTTAGATTGTGACCTTGATTTTCTCTCTCTGTCCTCTCCTCTCCTCCCAGTCTGGTCAGACAGTGTCCATTGACGCTAAATGTGACGAGCCGACGCTGCTTGGGAATGTGTTGGACGAGATCAAGCAGACCTTCTCTCAGTGCTGATTGTGTCCGACAGCCCCAGGGTGCCCCCCCGACCCCTCCATGCCGCCCCCCCTCCCTTGCTGAAACACAACATAATCACGTTACGAAACACTGCGGCTGGCACTTCCAGTATCGCCCTATTTATTAGTCCTCAGATTCGCAAGATTTCTTTCCCCTTTACCTTCTTCTTCTTCACTCTGTTGTTCCTCTGCACTCTGAGCTCTGTGGTCACTCCCCGACACTTGATGTTGTTTTACAGACTCACTGTGTACATGCACCGTCTCTTCTCTGAAATGCATTCTCATTTTTACCTCCTGGTTTTTGAAGCCCCACAGCTCGCCCTCTTCCTCCCCGACTCTGACTCTGTACTGAGCTCCTCTGCTCTGTCCTGTGTACCTCTCCGCCCTCCACTCTGTCGGCAATTCAGTCTGTGACAGTCATGTAATGTAATGTTGACAACTGGACTTTTGCTGTTGATGGTTGAATTGTGTTTTTACCGTGTTGAAGGTCTTTTTTTTGTCTTTTGTTTGTTTTTGTTTGTTGTTTTGTCTCTTTTTTTTTGTCTGAAGCCTGTCTGCGCCTTTGTCTCGCCCCCTTTCTTTCTGCTCACTAAACATCAGTGTGCGTGCTGCTCTGCTTGTCTATTAAGGCCTCGAGAAAAAAACATGCAATTGACTCTTTCTCAGACTGGTCCTAGCTGGAAAAATGGGGGACTCTAACCTGCTCACCCACCACTGATCTGGTGCCTGGAGAATACCAGACACCGACAGGGAAAACAGTGCAGAGATGAAACCAAAGCTACATATGAGGCGTGGGTTTTAAACTTCTTTCAGAGCCGCTGCCCTACTTGCCTTTTGGCGAGGCTCAGAGCAGATCTGCTAGTGTTAGTTCAACAGAATCCTTGTGTGGCACTGCGGGTGATTTGTAGATCAGTGGCTTTGCTCTGTGCCTTAGCCGTGCAGTCTGACCTACTCCTGCGCATCATGAGTCTCATAGAGCCCCACCTCCCTCCCCAGTATATTCCCTCCCTGATCGACTGTACTATCGTTCCTTTCATGAATCAAACAGGAACTTGAAGACGGGAGAGATTAAAAATTATTGAAGTGTAAACAGGACAGTTTGCTGTCAGTCATCCGTGTCCTCTTCAACTCACAGGTGGTCTGGTTAGTTGTATCGAAGATGTTTTATTATTGTAATACACAGAAGGATACTGTTATTTCTATGAAACCGCTATGTTGCTGAGGGTTGTTAGTAATATTGCATTAAAAGGATAGTTGGGATTATTTGAAGGGGGGTTGTATGAGGTACTTATTGATAGTCAGTTTATTATTAGTTACAGAAGATGCCTGTCGTAGAAGCAGAGAGGAGTACCACCACTGAAGCTAAGCTACTGTAAACAGGGTCAGCAGCAAAACATATTATAGCCACTTAAAAAGGGCCAGCTAAAAAAACTATTAGCTTAGTGTATTTTATATTTAGAATATTTTCACTGCTTTACCTTGCTGTGACGCAGCTTTTTGTGATGGGAAGCTGCCATTATATTAGCCAGATCTTGCTCAACCAGACTTCATTGGCAAAATCAGTCATTTTACCTTGCAAAACATGGGAGTTGTAGGTCTACCGCTGCCTCACTTGTTTAGTTTCTTTGTGTCATTGTGTGACTTTGGTGAATCTGAACTATCCTTTTTTAAACACCAATGTCAAAATAACACAAAAAAGATCGCAGCAGTGTTAGACTGTGTTCTGTGAAGTAAAATGACCAATTTCACAAATGGAGTCTGGATGAGGGAGATCAGAGTGTTATTTTGCTAATGTAACTGTGGTTTTCCATCAGAAAAAGCTGACTGATGGTTAGGAAAAGCAGTGAAAATATTCTTAATAGTTAAATCTCTCTATATATATATTTTTAGGTGGACATTTTAGTTGTTAAAATGCCTGATGCTGGTCACAGCAGTACATTGCTTAAGTTATGTACTGGTACTCCTCTGTGCTTCTCCAAACTGAGGGTGTGTCAACCAGCATCTACTGAAGGTAATAAGTTACCTATACAGCCCCATTTTAAATAATTTGAATTATCCCTGTAAGATAGCTGCCCATGTTACATAAACGTCTCGCTCCCTTTCTTCCCTTTCTTAGAAAAAGTCAAACTACAACTGGCTAAGGAACGACAAAGTTACAACCTGTCTTTATTTTTAAAAACGAGCTGCATATCAGGTTGCTGAAGTTGTTCTCTCTGTAAGCAGAGACTGTTGTGTGGTTTTAGGTTCCCTTTCAATCAGTATTAGGCGACGTGGCTCCCACTGTTAAGGAAGCATCCACTCTGTCAACAGCAGAACGCACTTTTGTCTGTCCTCATGTGAAATCATGTGAAACCTTTACGCCTGCGCCACTTGGACGTTTGCATCACAGCAGCTGCTGCAGCCCGGGCTGGCTGACACCCAGCTGGCGTGTACCCAGATAAAACCCTGATGTTCCTTTTACCTTCAGAAACTGCCTTGCCACTTTTTGTGTTCATTGACATGTCATAATGATGAACATGAACGACCGTTTCTTAAAAAAAAAAAGAAAGAAATGGCCTCCTCTCAGAACTCTCACAGAGGTACTTCTTGATGTTTTAGTTTGTGTCATTCATGTCTGAGGTCACTACCCAGTCCAGCACGACTTAATCTAGTAGTAGCAAGATAAAAACTGACTCGGTAGTGTCTCTGATCATATTTACTGGTAAGGCCCTCGTCACATCTGTCTGCTATTGTAGATAAACAATTATGATGATGTCTATGACCTGAAGATCAGGTCGGTCATTCCATGAGATCTTCTGTCCAGTAGTAGAGTCTGAATACAGAAGCGATCAGCTGTATTTCAGGAATGTCAATAGAAAATAAGTATGTATGTATTCCCTGTTCCTGAAAATGACTGATATAAGTGAAACTGAAAAAAACAACCCCCATAATCACACATTGTCCTAATTCTGATCATTTTTCCTGTGCATATTTGATTAAAATTTGTATATTGCATGATTAGGAATGTACACTTTTTATTTCCCTTTATTTTCTGTTCCATTGACATGCTTACACAAACAAAAAACTTGTCATTCCATTTTGTCCTTTTTTTCTTTACAGTTTTTTTTTATTATGAAGTTTACTTCTCTATTTTTGATGGTATTGTGTTTTTATCTATTCTGAGTTCAGACGATTAAAAAAAAAGTGATATCGTTGAATGTTTTAAATTATTAAACACAGGGGAAGGAAGGGGGTTCTATTTGGTGTCAAGACACCGAGGGCATGGTGCTCCAAACAGTAGAACAGGCTACATGAAGCAGTGTACTGAGAGGCAACCCACTCTGTCTTAATTCTTTATTGGTTCAGTTGTAGTGAGGTTTTTTTTTTTTTCTTTTTTTGCCGAGTTTGGCTTGTGACATTGAAATACGATATACTCTCATATGACTCTGAGTTCTGAAGGTCCTGTCTTTTTATTTCTCCATATTCAATTATCAAGCTGTAAAATGTAAAATGTTTTAAAGGGGACAACATAAATTATCTACATTCCCTTTAAAGAAAGTCCACCCAAATTAAAAAAAATAAAGGCTGTAAGAAGCTGCTGTAGTCTTTTTTTGTGTTACAGTGAACCAATAAACACCCACATATGCCAAAATGTTTAATATCTTTTATGTGTATGAGGAGACAGCCGAATAATGTGTGTGTGGTGTTATTTTAGTTTTACTTGTATTTTTTAGACAGAGAGGCTGTTTAAGAGTGAATGTTTGAGCAAAATGTATTGCTAGAACTTCAATTCCCAGAAAACCTTGCTTGACAGTAGAAGTAATCGTGACCTCTTCACTGAGTGACAGAGAGCAGCTGAGTTGAGTAAAGTTCAGCTGACAAAGCTAAAGGTTTTAGTTGTTCTGTTTTATGTGAAATGAGTATCTTAACATGAAAATTTAGGTCTGTCGATGCCCATTTCTGTTTGTTAGCAACAACACACCCAAAGGAGGAGACACGCTAGCTTTCGTTAGCATCGCTGTCATTTTCAATAGCCGAGATAAACTTCCTGTGGGAACTTTCAAAATAAAATCCTAACTCAAAGCATCAATTGTATTTTGGTTTGTCAAAAATTACCGAACCATCATTATGTTTTGACAACCGGTTAATTTACAAGTGCTGCTAATTTAGGTATCTTTGGCTAGGAAAATTTCAGTTAACCAGAGCTAACACATAGCCTTAACACGGAGTTTTTTGTTGTTGTTATCAAACTATAAGTTATTCAGCATCTTCTAATGCATGTAAGCAAAATAATTCTTAAACATATATAACAATAATTACAAGCAGCATAAATCAAAAAGAAAAAGCATTCAAAAATCATCACAGGGCACTTTATCTCATTCTGTCTTCTGGCAAGGCAATCTAGAGGGCACTTTATCGCGTTTTGTTTTCTGGAAGTGTACTCTCGAGGGCACTTGATGTTTTGTCCTCTATAATGGCACTTTATGAGGCAATTTATCTTGTCCTGACTGCTGGAAGCGCACTGTCTTGGACACTGGGAAACTCTAGAGGCTACTTTTTTGTTTTAGATATCGTAAGTGACCAAGAAGGCGCTTTTGTGGCCTCCATTTCAAAACTGGCTGCACATATTTGGTCTCCAAAATGGCCTGACAACCAACAGAAAAGTAAATACTTTTGAAACAAAATTGACAAACGAGGAACTGTATTTTGTGGAACATCAACAGACACGAATACACAGTGAAGAGAAAACGTACGTTCAACTGTCTAAATAGGGGTTTATTTTGAAAACCGTAACCGGAAATCGCGCAGAAAACGTCTCTGACTTGCCAACAGTAGGTTTAGATGATCGTTAATACCTGGGGCTCCCCGGGATTGTTCACAACAACAGAGGAAGCCGCACCAGTTCCGACCAAATAAAGCCCAGTCGCGATTTTTCAGCTCGTGCTTGGGAACCGCACCAACGGAAACTAACGTTAACGCGCTCCTTCTCCCACTGATCGCTATTGTTTGTTACCGAGCTAGCTTTGTCCGTCTTCGCAGTCACAGCTGTGGTGGGTCGCTGATATATTTATATCAAATCGTTGTGGAATATGGCTCAGCATGGACATCATGTAGCCAGTTCCCAAAAAGCACTAATGCTGGAGATGAAAAGTCTCCAAGATGAGCCGGTCGAAGGGTTCAAAATAACTTTGGTGGACGAGTCGGACATGTACAACTGGGAAGTAGCGATATTCGGACCCCCAAATACTCACTACGAGGGTGGTTATTTTAAGGTGAGTAGCTAATGTTAGCTAGCAGTCGATCTATTGTTCTGTAGCTGCTAGATTTAGCTTACATTTATGTAATTTACTCCTAACGTGAGTATTAGCCTTCAAGTTAAACAACAGCGGGTTTCAGTTAATACCGTTCACTTAGCTAACAGGCTGCTGTTGTCAACGCTATTGTGATAAAACACAAGTCTCTCCTTCTTTGTTCAACTTTAACCAACTCCACTCAATCAGGATTATTAAATGTTACTGTCTAGCTTGTACACATCAAAACTTTTTTTTTTTTTTTTTCCCCTAAAATATACCTTCAGTGAGTTCCCTATATAGTGGCAGTCAGCACACGATCACGTTTGACATGGTTACTTTTGTGTGAAACAAAAGGTTGTTAGCATAACCGCCTCAAGCTTTAACAGTAAATTCATCATTTACGTGATTAAATCGTTTCCTTTGTCTTTAGGAACGAGCAGCTCCAGTTTGAACAGGCCATTTGTTTCTGTATTTAAATGAACGCAGAGGAACCAGTCCTCAGTACGTGGTGCTTTTGAAATGTCCCAATCATAACTTGTCTAACCTAATTTGTTTGAACTTTAATTTGTTTTCCAGCATACTTCCTCCCTTGAGAGTGAAGATGCGTTGGTTTCACAGATGTGCTGTTCCTGTTTTTGAGTATTTGAGTTATTGACAAAGAGGGTCCAGGCAGAGCCATATGCTCCACTAAATCATTACCTACTAATGAAGAAAAAAAAGAGAGTCCTGTACTTGGTCAGAAATGTAATATTGTTGATATAAAAATGAGAAATCATATGCTTCTTAATGATTGGACCAGCAACTAGATAAGCATGAAACAAATGAATACTGTCCAGCTTGCTAGTGATTGGCAGTCTTGAAAAACCAGAGGCACACTGATTGTGAATATAAAAATCCTTTATTAACTCGTCATCTTTTTATATTCACAATCATGCCAGATGTGCCTGCCAAACAATAATTTGGACTTCATCACTAGTGAGCTGGACAGTCACTGTTTGTTTCATGTTTCTCTACTAAATTGAACCTAAAACAAATCTGTTCCAGCACTTACAGTTTAATCGTAAGATCTTTTTGGGGTGGCGAGAATGTCAGCGCTACGTTTATTTTCATGGCGACATGGCTGTGAGCCTAGATGACTTGACTTATGGTTAATACCGTCTTATCCTGAAAGTTTGAGTTGCAGTATCTGATTTTTAGACTCCCATTAAAGGAGGAGTTCACACCAAAATCAAAAAATACATGTTTTCCCTCTGGCTTTTATCCACCTTGATTGTTTTGCTGTGAGTTGCAGAGTTTTGCCTTCTCTTTATACTGTAGACAACAAATGGTTCCCACATGAAATATGGCTGAGTGGTATGGTTTATAAATAATATCTCAATATTTTTAGGCTACTCTGCAACCAGGAAAAGACAGCATGTATGCCATATCATGGTATAATAATATCCATAACTAAGTCTAGTCTCACATCACCATATCAGTATAATATTGATATATTGCCCAGTCTTAATATCAAACTGCACGCTAATGGAAACAACAAGGGCTGTGGATTATCTTGAGTAACCAGGTCATGATTTCTGGAAAGAGACACTGCTTTAGGGTTTTTTAAAATGTATTTTCTTTGAGCAAAACAAGTCAAGTTCCACCTCTTTGCGTTATATTCAAGAGAAGATCTCCATGGCTAATATCTCCAAATCTCTGCAACTCACACCAAAACAAGCTAGATGGATAAACAGCACCTCTGGCTAGAGGAAATATACGTACTTTTGATTTTGGGGGCAGCTTTCCCTTTAAGGCCCACTCTAAGCAACACATTTAGGCTGCAAATATAGATTATAATATTGCCACATCAGAGAACGTACTGTTGATTTGTCTTAAACCTAAAGGTGTGTGTGAAACTCAACTTCACATATTGTGAAACAGTGACAGGATTGTTGCTCACTCACTTTACCGTACTGTTGAGTAAATACACCCCTGTTAGGGCTGCTTCAAACTTGCCCCAGATAGTTATTTTATTCAACATTAAACAAAAATAATGAGCTTTTGCTGAGGTGGAATAATAGTCCTGTCTGTCAGAGAAAAACACAAGAATAGTATAGGTCAGTGGCCTGAAAGAAGATTTAAATTTGTCTTAGAGTAGTGAACTAACAAACAACATATTCAGATTGTACACAGGCTTTTTGTCATGACTCATAATGCTACATATTAGCCATAGTTGTTTGCATATTACAGTTAAACTGTAATGTATCAGTGAAGCCTTATGTGTTCAGGTGCTGCATATACTAACTGCTCTCTGTTTGTAATCGCTTCATCTGTACCCTGTTTTGGTGAGTCCCATTCCCGAGAAGCTTGATCATTTTGCCTCTGGTCTTTTTCAAGCCTGTGAACACAAGCAGAGGGCCCCGGCCAGGCTACCGTAGACGGTGCTCAGTGTGTCTGTGTGGGTGCTGTGTACAGGATTCCTTTGTCGGGCCAGGAATGCACAGCCTGGCTGTGAAATCCACTGCATGGTTGTGACTCATTGTTCAGTGCTGGGTTTCCATCCAACCTGTTTGCCATATTCTAACAGAAAAAAAAAGAAGGGAAAAAAAAAAACTCCCTGTTCTGACCAGGATACCAAAACAAACAAGCGGTTATGACACGCTGCAGCTGTCTGTTCCTCTGAAACAGGGCAGGTAATGACGTCACATGAAACCTGGCTGAGTCAGGTATTTATTTCACACGGGTGTTGCTGTCAGAGAGTCACACCATGATGAATACATTATGACTGCAGGCGCACAGTGGCCTGAGACACATTGAAATGTCAAACAACACTGGATATCTGTCCTGAATCCATGATACACAAGTAAACACAGTGCCTCATCATTATAAATGGAGCATTGACCTGTAGGTCTCACAATTGGCCCTGATGCTGACATTCAATCATTGGTTCAGAGACATTTCCAAGCTTGAAGTCCTTTGTGTTTATGCCTTCTGTTCTGTCATGTGAAGCATCGCTCCAAGCTCTGAGTGTCTGATGATCACTGACGGGGGGGCAGTCAGTCCCATAGCCAGTGGTGGTCCTGGGACATGTGTGAAGCTCTGCGTTTTATACCCTCAGAGTAGAGCCTGGACAGTGACTCTGTGTGTGTTGTTATTGCACACATTCAGTTTGAATGTCCACACAATGTAGTAATTATGAGTTTTAAACTACGTTATTTAGTCATATACAATGTTAATCTGAGACTTTGGACTGGGGTTGTCTTTAGATCATTTTCATGCAAATACATGCTTGACATTAATGGACAGCCAAGTTTCTATTCATGATCATTATATATTGATATCAAATATTTCTTTTGTCCATAAAATGGCAGAAAATGGTGGACCTTGTTGATCACTATTTCCCAGAGCCCAAGATGACGTCCTCACATGTCTTTGTCCACAACTGGAAAATAGAAATAAGAAACCTGAAAATATTCACACTTGAGAAGCTCAAATGAGAGAATTTTGACCTTTTTTTCTTCAAAAATGAGTCAAAAAGATTCATTGATGATCAAAATAATAGGTGATTAATTTAATAGTTGACAACTAATGGATTAGTCATTCATTTCTCTCTCTCAGTTCTTTCTCTTTAACATCTCTGTTGTCTCTGCTCTAATTTTGAACCCGAGGAAGTCTTACAAAAATTAAGAAGTGAGACTTCACTGTTTTTATGAAATAAAACAGTTCCTCTCAATAACAACTTTTTTGCCAGTATTCAGTATTTCATCTGTTAAAAAAATGTGTGTATGCAAAGCACAGTCCCTTAGTACAATGATTGTTTGTTTGTTTTTAGATGTTTGAGTCTCCTCAAACATTTATTATTTGCTGAGGAGCTACTTGTGTTAAAATATTAAGATGGGAGAGTATTTAAAATGTTGTGAATCACAGCATTTTTCTGCATATAATGCCGTAAATCCATAACTGTTATTTTGATCTGTGTTCCAATGAACTTCCTGCACAATGAGCCAGAAGTAATTACTGTTCTTTCCATGGAACCCTGACTCAGCAAATAAGAACAATCGGCTATATGAAACTCTGATTTTAGTCACATATTAGTTTTGTATCTACACCTGGCAAAAATACACAAAAATTCTATTTTCACTGGAACAAATTGGATAATTAGGCTTTTTCAATTTCTCATTGAAATGTTTTGTCTATATTGTATTGCTATGATAATTAGACATGTAAAAAAATAACAATGCATTGCGTCAGTATGTTTTGTGATACCGTATTGATTCTCAAAAACACTTTCTCATGATATTGTGCAAAGGTTCATGGCAGTGGTTCATTTTGTGTTGTGTTTAAACCGCCAATGGCTACATAGCTGTGTTGTTATTTATCCTCACTGTTCTGATCGCATAAAAAAAATAAACAGTGCATGTGGTGGTGTGTTCTTTTTATTTAGTTTTTCTAAAATTTGGCTGAAACAATTAATCAGTTATCAAAATAGATAAAAAATATTTTGTTTTTGGTTGACTAATTGATTAATCGACTAATCACTGCAGCTCTAAGATGGTGAGGTGACATTAATCATAAAACCCACCACTTTTACTGTGCATTTGTGCTCTGATTGGGTTTAATAAAATAACAAGGACAGCCATAAAGACATGTGCAGGTCCATAAACTCCACATGAAAAATATGACATTGCTTTTATTTTCTGACAGTTGACACTGTCAGTTCACATTTTGTAGATTTGACCTCTTCTTGCTCCCTTTGGTGTCACACACCAGAACAGCAGAAGAAGGTACCATGCTCTTTACACACAGCTATGAGGTCATCTGGTTGTGTTTCACAGACAGGTTTGTCACGTTGATGTACAGCAGAAAGTATGCTGTGTGTGTGTGTGTGTGTGTGTGTGTGTAGTGACAGAACTGCACTGCTGTGGGAGAGCCTGGGATCTGTGAGAATGGATGTTTGAAGTGCTGCCGTGTCAGCACCTGGCAGCTTTAATTATCATTTTTGTATTGCTTATAATTACAATGTGAATGGGGTCTCTGCAACTCAAAATACACTGTGAAACAGAAGATCTTTCATGTCTCAGTCAAGCGGTTTTCTGTTGAGCAGCTGAATTGGTCTGTGCCTTCCTTCCTTCCTTCTTTTCCTTCCTTCCTTCCTCCTCGAGGAGCTTGCTGCATAATTCGTACCAGCTCCATGTTAGCCTGGCGGTAGCAGTAGAGGGGAGGGTAAAGGCAACCCGGCCGCAGAGGGCCTGGCTGGGCCGAGGCCCGGCTGAGCCACCGGAGTCATGTTTCCCCCTCTGGCTGAGTCACAGAGAAACGAGAGCAGGGGAGAGGAAAGAAGAGGGAACCAGAAAGAGCCAGATCAAGAGTAGGCAGAGCCCTTCCTTGCTGTGGTGCCCCTTTTGAAAGGAGAGCCTGCTGTTAATAGAGATGAGTGTGAGGCCCCAGCAGACAGTTATAACCGTCCCCTGAAGGCCCTGGACATGTGTGCTTCTTCTCTTCCTGTATGGGCCATCCGTGTGGTAATCATACCTCTGAAACTGCTGCGATCACCTAAGAATCAGTTTGTAACTTCAGCTTTTGATCCTTTTCCTCAACGCCCTCCTCCTGAGCTCAGTTAATGAGGCAGGGGCCTGTTGGGTATGAACATGATAATCTCAGGAACTTGTATGTGTGTGTTAGGGTCTGGAATTCGCTCCACTCAAGGACCTTTTTCCTCATTCAGTGTGAGTGTAGGGTGTGTGTGTGTGTGTGTGTGAGAGAGAGGGAGAGAGAGAGAAGATAAGGTCTGTAGAGAAGGTAAAGAGGTGCACAGGGAGAACAGAATGATTTGTTCTGTTCAGGGTCTTTGCATTGACCTGGTTTACTTCATCATTTTCCACAGGGTGGTGGGCGTGCTCATTCTCATTCCTGCTCTCTCCTCAAGGCAGCTTTTTAGCTCCAGTCCAAAAGAAAGATTTTCATAGAAAGAGGAAATTGACCTTGTGTTCTGTATTCTCAGTAACAAATCTTTCAAGCGTCTTTTTTTTGCATGCTGACAGGAAATTAGCTGCACTTCATGTCCACCGCTCAAATGAGCCGTTCAGAGTGAATCACCTTTTGACCGCGGATGCTGTTAATTCTGTGCTCAATCCAATTATGAGGCATGACATGCAAGTCAGCGGTAGCATGTTGCAGCAACTATACTGAGGCTAGCACTTTGTGATGGGGGAGGTCTTGGTTGAGATGCTGAACTTGAAGCAGATTCCCTTCCAGTAGTAGGGCTGGGTACTGGTACCCAATACTTAGGAGGGGTGTCATAATTCTTCAAATCCACAATTCGATTTGACTTTTGATTGTAGATTTTGACAAAATTTTGCAATTTAATATTTTTTTAGTACTGATGCCATTGATTTGTTAAGATCAGCCATCATTGGTTTTATGTCCTGACAGCTGTCATTTACATTTTCAAATTCTGTATAGTCTACATGGTATCAAGTAGGGCTGAACAATTTGGGAAAATAATCTAATTATTTTTCCTCTTTTTTTCCCCAACAAAACATCATGAATTATTTTAACATGGCCAACACAATATTAGATACATTTAGTATAAAATGTTCTTTCCCATAGGCTGGGTGTCTTTGTTAGAATTGAAAGATGTCACAATAACATGCAAGAGTTCATTACAGAAACATAAGAGCAACAGATCTTTGGCTTTGCCTCTATGTATTTAACTTACAAAGTCATTGAAAGGAAAAAAAGGTACTGTGTAATAGCATGCACTTTTTAAACATTCTGCAAAATAAATATAATTTTAAATGCTCAGTGGCGACTTGCTCTTTGCACATTTTGTACATCTCTGGTATGGCAGTCTGACTGAAGTGTGTATGGGAGGGTATATTGTACTGTTTATCAAGCATATTTATCAATGCTGTGAACCCAGACTTGGTCACCGTACTGAGAGGCACCATATCTTTAGCATTGAACTCGGTTATTCCTCAAGTGATTTCCCCGTGCCATTAAGAACTACGCTCATACGGAGTGACACTTTCAAACATGTCGGGCAATGATACCTGTCTTGGGTTTAGCGTGTGTGGCACACTGGTGCTCGGCATTTTAGCCATACAACTGTCGTAAATGGCTTTGTGGTGTTTTTTAAGTGCTGGAAGAGGTCTGTAGTGTTGCCCCATGAAGTAGCAACAGTAGGACGGCATGTTCTGCACAACACCTGACACTGCGCAGCATTTTTTTTTTTTTTTTACATGGCCATATTGTAATCGCACACATTGCGATTAGAAAATCGCGTTTTATCATATCGCAATATTATCGCAAATGCAATTAATCGTTCAGCCCTCGTATCAAGTGTGGTATAACAGCCAGTAAGCTAAGCTGTGTCATCTTTTAAGGGTTGTTGATTTTTATTCAGAGCCACTGGGTGCTGCAAGTAAGTGTTGGTGGAGAGAGAAAAATTACTGGGAGAATCACAGATTCTGTCTTTGATTATTGAAATTGAAAGCTTATTTCTTTGATTATTTAATTCTGGGTCATCTCGACAGTTTCCTCTGTCCTGTCAGATTTATAACTTGAGTTTTTAGTTTTGCTGCTTAAATATCCAGAAATATTTATTGATGTTTACTGCACACAAGGAAACCAAACTTAAAGCAGTTTTTCTAATCACTAAAGTAAATTGGTAAAGAAAACACTCTCACATCCAAACAACACCCAATAAAGAAATCACCCGGATAGATTTTGTGGCTCCATGTCATTTGAAAGGTAATGTAGCCGACAGAAATGGATAGAGGTGCAGGTGCCGGTCTCTAAATTGGTGAAAATAATATGTTCAGATGGGTGAGTTATGCAAACATACAGACTCGGATAAACTCGGAGTCTATCTGTGCATCACTAGTTTGTTTGGTTTTGCTGGCAGCCAAATGCCACAATCATTCTGCAAAATGTGATTGGCCATCTACCACAGCAGCTACAACCCATACAGTCTGTTGTGGTCAAGTCAAGCGTGGGTTCTTGGAGTGGAAAAGTATGGCTATACTACACATTTGTTAATGTGATAATATGTAAGAATTACTTCAGGAATGTATGTGCTGCTACCTCTATAAACAGATGAAGCTGTTCTTAGGCCAACATCAAGCCGATAATATCGGCAGACCGATATATTAGTCTGGCTCTAATCCATCCTCTCCTCCCTCCCTTCCCCGTTCAGTCCAGGGTCTGTTGTCACCTGAGTGGGCAGGTCAAGAGTTTCATCCTCCCTTCTAATGCCAGAGTGACCTGCCATCACTTGGTCAGTGAAGTCAGTCAAGTATTTGCGTACAGTTTGTGGCATTGTGTTACAAGGAATACTGTTTTAAAGCCTGGTAAGCTCATGCTTATCCTTAATGCATACCCCCACCTTACTGCTTTATCTGTGGGTTACATTCAGACTTGCAGGACAGTGATGAATGAAGCTACTTTATGGGAAGTGTTGATGCATAGATCTCCCAGCAACAGGCAACAAAATGAGATATGGGATGATATTTTTATTCACATGTAAGGCCCTATGTAATGAACTCTAAAGGAGTAGTTGGTACTATTTCCTTCTGTATCACAGAAGAGTCAGGTTGCACAGGTTTGCTGTCCAGAGTTTGACAACGTGGGCTTTCTTCTATGTCTGACCGTCTTTTTTCCCCCAAAGATAGCATAAAAAGTAGGATGATGGAACTGGATGGATAGACATTTCTTTGTCAAAGGAATTTGAGTTTCGTGATGTTTGCCAGAGAACTAAGTACTTGTGGGGCTTCCAGAAGTCAAGCTGCTGAAGAGCTTTTCATTCTCATACTGCTGTGTTGGAAAATTAAACCTTGAAGACAAACAAACACAAACCACTTTGCCTACTGGAAGTGTTGGCATGGCCTTAACGCTCAGCTGAATGGCCTCTAGTCCCCTTTTTACACAGTTTCACCCTGTTTTGAATTGAGCTGAATGTTTTCTGAGAGTATTTCTGAATGAGCGCTGATAAAAGCTGGAGTGGTTTATTTGAAGCTTCCTCACTGGCAGATGCTGTAGCTGTTTTCCAGATGAAATGTCTTACTGGGGTCAACAGAAAACAGGCATTACATTGTAAACCAAAGCAGACATTTGACAGTCAGTTGGACATGATATGGAGGCATCAGTTTCAGCCAGTGGACAGATATGATCTTGATGCTTATATTGTTTTGGAAGACAAACCAGGCCCTCACTGTTGCTGCCTGGCCCTCCTCTCCCCTCCCCCACCCCACCCCCTCCTGGCTGGCTGCTATGTGTTGCACTGTTGCCAGCCTGTAATGTGTACAATGTTGGCTTGAACCCTGTACTCTGAAGGGCCGCCAGCTTTTTGGCAGGGTCAGTCAGACCCTGGGATTTTGTTTTTTTCCTACAAGCGTCATTCTCTCAGGACTGTGTCAGTGTTTCCTCTCTGCGCTGGTTTTATACGGCGACAGCAGGTTTGTTGTGTTTGTTGCAGGATCAGGAGCGCGTAAGACGCTAAATAAAGCAAATGTTGCTCTTGTAGTTCAGAACATACTGACACACTTTAAAGACCCTGAAATTAGTGATGTCAAAACTAAAATAAAATCTGAAATGCTTTCAATATTCATTTTGAACAGTATTGATACACAACTACCAGCTGCACTTTCTCACTCTCCCTTCTCTCTGACAGCAAGTTGACACACACTGCCGCACTGCCTCCTTTTACTGTGGTCAGAAGTAAAATAACTTAGATGCTGTTGTGTTCAGTACACGATACTAATACCTTTAATTTCTAAGATTATTTAAATAGATAATGTAGTTAGTGTCTCTACAAGGCATTCGTCATGATCAGAGGCATTATGTTTTTGGTTCATCCCGTCCTTGTGAATGCAATATCTCAACAAGTCCTTGAGGAACTTTCTTTCAAACTCTGAACAAATGTCCTCTTGCGCTCATGAATGAACTGATTAAATTTTGGTGGTGAAAGTTTACTTTTACCTCACTTCCGTCCCACTCTCGTAAACACAACATCTAAGGAACACTTGGAGGGAATTTCTTCAAATTTGGTGCAAGCAGCAACTTGGACTCAAGGATGAACTGCTTAGATTTTGATGGTCAGTGGTCACTGTGACCTCACAAAACACATTTTTGGCCATAATTCAAGAATTCATATGCTAATTATAACCAAATTTCACACAAGTGGTGCTGGAAAATAAATGCTCACATGTAACTAGTTACATGTAAGTACATTACATGTTAAATGTATTTGTAACCTGTTAGATACTGAGAAAAAATATGTAATTAAATAAGTTACTAATCAAACTTCTGGTGATTGCAAAGAGGTTGCATCCAAATATCTGCAGAGATCTGCACTGTACTGAGTGCACTCATCTAGTTTTTAAGGCTTCATCTAAAGAGAGAAAAAAACAAATGTTTTTAAAAGGGATAAGATTCTCACCACTATCAAAAATGGTATTGAATGTTGATATTTTTCAAGGTATTGTATCGTTAGGAATTCCAGTATAATGACAACTCATGGGACATGGGAGACAACAGCAGATTCAGTGATCCTTAACAGGTCAAACTTTTACCATTTTAGTGATACAGCCTGGGTTAAATACTACATTGCAGGCGAAGCAGGCTAAGTTAAGCTTAATGTTGTGCAATGGTATTATATAGAGCACAACCTTCTTTATTCCAAGTGAAATCCCCCCCATCCTCCTCCTCCTGCTACCACTCTACCACCTCCCTGCTCCCATGCAGCCGATCCCCCTGCCTCCCGCTCGTCGGTTCACTGTGGCGAGGACCAGCTGACCATGCCGAATCAGCAAATGTGGGCAAGTGTGTGTGTTTATGTGTGTGTGTGATCAGCAGAAGGTTTCATGCTGTGAGTGACGTGCGTGTGTGTAATCAGTGTAGCCGGTGTCCCCCTCCCTATCCCTCCTCCCATGGCACGCCTTATAGAACAAGAGGAGGGGTCCTTTACTACACATAGTGGGATTTATGCAGTGTGTATGTGTGTGTGTGTCTGTGTGTGTGTGTGTGCTGGGGGGGGGTGGTTTCAGATATATAATAGCAGAACACGGGTGTGAGTAGTGGATTGTCTTGGGTTGCAGTGACAGCTGGAGAGGACAGACCCCCACAATGTCTTTATAGCACCAACCCCCTCACCCACCGGCGTGTCTCTAAGCTGCACACACTCGGCAGCTGAATGCACTGCCTCCACCCCTCCCTCCCTCCACATCATATTACATTACACTGTCATTAGCTCCTCCATGCTCAGCCACCTCAGTAGAGTTTGCCATGACTCCACAGCTACTATTTATAGGCTTCTTTCAATCACTACTGAAGCTGATCAGCGTGATTGTGAAGATTTTCATTCATCAGCTGCTTGTTGACACCAGAGCTGCAAATATCAGGGGGAAAAAAATTCAGAATGCGCCACGTCTTTCCCCAGTAGCTATCCATGTGTGTATGTTGCTCCTGCAGTATTGTACAGACTTGCATTGTGGATTCAGTTCTCCAGGGAGACTGTGTCCACCAGCAGAGTAGTTTTTAGCAAAAGTATGTGTGGTTAGGTTTTCTATATGCAAACAGCACCACTACTGCACTACAATTACGTACAGCGGCCTAACTATGGCTAAAGGAAGGACTTCCCTAGTATATTTGAGACGGCAAGGCCTAATCAGTGGAAACCGTTCTACCAAACAGTAAAGAGCTGGAGGGAAGTAGTCACGACTTGTCTGTTGGCAAGGCAGAAGTGTCAATAAACCGCCTGCCTGTCTCTCACATTGCTAATATGCGTCTCTTCTCACCCGCAGGCTCGGATCAAGTTCCCTGTCGACTACCCGTACTCTCCTCCTGCCTTCCGCTTCCTCACCAAAATGTGGCACCCCAACATTTATGAGGTAACTCTGACCACTTTGTTAATACACCTGTGTACTACTGGTCCCTGTGATGTTTCCAAGTAAAACTCTTAATAACTAAAATGATTGTCCTAACTTATTGATGTGTTCTCTTCTGTCCCTAGAATGGAGACGTATGCATCTCCATCCTGCACCCACCAGTGGACGATCCACAGAGCGGAGAGTTGCCTTCAGAGAGGTGGAACCCCACACAGAACGTCAGGTACATAACATCATGTTCTCAAGTCCATCCAAGGTTATTTTTTAAAGACCAATAGACAGAAAATGATAAGGAGGGTTACTGTTTGTCTTACAGCTACATCTTAGGGCTGGACAATAAGATGTATGACAATAAAATGTTTCATTTCATTCGATGTCAGTGATTATTGATCATTTTTAATGAGCTGCTTTCTGATAAAGGCAAGAGGAAAAATATTTAATATAACCACCTTATTTTCAAATTAACCGCTTTATATATCTAGGCTCACAGGTTATAACCTTAAAAAATGACATACTGGTGAGCTTACTTGTCCTTTTTTAATAATTTCTTCATCATCTTGATTTATTTCTCTCTCCACACTGTTTCTGTTGTTGTGTCACATGTCGATGGTGCAGCTAAACAACATGTCTGTTAAATGAATGCTCAATTATCAATATGATAGGCTGTTTATGACCCATGGCATATACATGCTTCCATGGCGGTTTACATGTAATGCATTTAAGTGAAACTGAACATTATATTGAACAATTTTCTTATAGCTATTGAGGACGAGTACATTGGTGATACATATATTGTTTTATTGCCCAAGCTTACTGCCTCATGAAATTTAATTATTGAAGTCTTCTGTCACACAGCCCCCACCCCTCTACCCCCAATCCATTCATCTATCTTTTCATCAAATTGTCAAATGTTTTTTTTTTTTTCTTTTCTGTCACTGTCCACATTTCTGCCTCTTGACCTGACAAAGATCAGATTGGGATCAAAATGTTTTCTGCTGAAGTTATTTTGTGGTTTGGAGTCTGTGCAGGCATCAGTCTTTGTTGATGCTAATTTCCAGTAGCTTAGCACTTTAGTGTCAGTCACATAACTATTTTATTTCCACTGTCTACATTTCCTCATTATCCAATACAACCTTAAGGCAAGTGTTTATGCATCGTGTACCTTTGTCTTAGAAATGGCTGGAATTAAATTTGCATTTGCCAAACCTCATCATAACATTTTTAGATTGCTTTCCTTTCTGCCTATCTGGATTTAAACTGATGCATTTTTCTACCTTGCAGGCAACTCTGCAAGTTGACTATCACACCACAAGCTACTTCCAGGCAAACCAAAGACTTGAAACTTGCCTTCCTCTTGGGTTTATCAGGCTTATCATTCTCTGCTCAGTGTAGCTGTCAGCATCAGCTACTTTGAATTGCCATCAACAGTGAAATCAAAGCTTTTGAAAAAGACAAACCTGCAGATCATGACTGTTTTTTAAAAAAAACATTGATGTGATTGTTAGAACGGACAAACCCGCCAGTCATACCAAAAAATGTCTAATCCCAAGTTTCCCCACCCCGTTTATCTGAGATTAGGTAGCATCTAGGAGCAACAATGCTTGTATTAGAGATTTTTAGTGATTGTTAGCTAATTGCTACTGGCTCTCCTTTTAATGGACATAATTTGAAGCTGACAGTTTCTTTCAACTGCCAAGCAAGTTGCTACCTTGTAAGTGCAGCAAACAACCAAAACATAATATATAATTTATACCCCTTTTTCATATATTTACATGACACAGATTTAGTAATTCATTCACGCCCTGCTGCATTCCCATCTCCCTCTCTCACGCTCTCCTTAACTTTTATGCATTACATATGGACACAAACTCTTGTAAGTCTCCACAGTTATTAGCTCATGATCACAACAACAAAAACAAAAATTCAGTCCCACATTCTGTCTTAAGGAAAAGGGACACCACATGTATGAAAACCATTTTCAGTTCAACTAGTTGATTCACCTGAGTCATAGTTAAGTATAAATAATATATAACACCATTGTCTATTAGTGTGTCTAATAAGTGTGTCATGGTGCTAACAGTTAAATTCAACAGATGACAGCAGAGACAAATGGATGTTCTGGGGTTTAGCGGGCTGCTTGTCTGCCCCTCCCCCTCTCTATCTCTCTTTGTGTCCTTCTGTCTTTCTTTCCATCTCTGCACACTTCTTTGTCCTGCACTCTCAATGCCTCTTGTCTCGTCTTACCTCTATCTTCCCTTCCCTACCCCCCACGTTCGTCTGTCTCCCTGTCGTCCTCCTGTATTGCTTTCTTGTATTTTAATCTCTCTTTCCACTTTGGTTGACATCTCTCTCAGGACCATCCTGCTCAGTGTGATCTCTCTACTGAACGAGCCCAACACCTTCTCCCCAGCCAACGTGGACGCATCCGTCATGTACCGCAAGTGGAGGGACAGCAAAGGCAAGGACAGAGAATACATCGAGATCATCAGGTAGGAAAAACGGCACATAAACTGCACTCTTCACACTTAAAATGGGAGCATGTTGGTGTAGCAGGTACACAGAGTACACATGCTCATCTCACTGTTTTTTGTCTCTTTAACTCCTCAGGAAACAGGTGCTGGCCACCAAAGCAGATGCAGAGCGGGACGGCGTCAAAGTCCCTGTGACGCTGGACGAGTACTGCGTCCGCACCCAAGTCCCACCCACAGACGACGGCTCCAACCTCTTATACGATGACTACTACGACGATGAGGAGCTGGAGGATGACGATGAGGACGACAACGAGGACTGTTGCTATGATGAGGACGACTCGGGCACCGAGGACTCCTGACCTCGCCTCCCTGTGACGTCATCCTCCCTTGCCCCTGACCAGTCCCTGCCCTTGCCACCACCCCTTCCACACACCTCCTCCTTCTCTCGTCATTGACTGAACTTTATACCTGCCCCCCCCCCCCTTCTTCTTCTCCTGATTCCCACCAACCCCCTCATCATCCTCACTTAGCACAGGCCCCCCTGTCCACCTTCTGTTACATGTGCAGTCACAGTATGCACACTAAAACCTGATGCATTGAAGAAAAGAAAGCTACAGAGTTGTTGTTGTTTTTTGTTTGTTTTTTTACGTTTTTTTTTTTTTTTTAATTTGTCTAAGTTGAGGTTACACACGATGCACACACAGCAGCACAACTTACAATAATGTACTGAGAACTGGCTTAAACTTCCTTAAAAGTGTTTTAGCTGTAAGACCTATTTCCTCCTCCAGCTTTAAAGGGATATTTTGAATTATTTGCAGTGCAGCTGCATCGATAGTCGGTGTATTACCTACATTAGATGGTGTTTAACACCCCCATAGTTTGCTTTAGCAGAAGGAGTACCAGCAGAGAAGTTAAGCAATGTACGTCTGTGGACAGGGTCAGCAGAAAAAGCCATTTTAAAAAAGGCCCATCTCAAAAAGTTTAAGTGTACACTATATTTAGAGTATTTTCACTGCTTTACCTTGCCATCAGACAGCCTTTTCCAATTGGGAATCACTGTTATATAAGGCAGATTTTGCTATCTCTTGCTTAACCAGACTCCATTAGCAAAATCAGTAACGTGGGACCTGCTAGTCTACTTCTACTTTGATATGTTAGTTGGTGTTATTGTGTGACTTTGGCAAATCTGGACTAACCCTTTAAAACACCAAAGTCACACAAAAACACAAACAATTTTACAGATTGAGATATTTGGCTTATATAACAGTGGTTTCCAGTCCAAAGAGGCTGCCTGACGGTAAGGTAAAGCAGTGAAAATATTGTAAATATAGCTCACCCTTAAACTGATTATTTAGATGGGGTTTTTTTTCAAGTGGCTAAAATATATTTTTTCTGCTAACCCTGTACCGAGCAGTATGTTGCTTGGCTTCCTACACTGGTATTCCTTCTTCTTCCTCAAACTCAAGATGTGCTGACTGCTATCTACTGTAATTAATACACTGACTATTGATAAGTACCTCATACAACCCCCTTCAAATGATCCAAACTATCCGTTTAAGTGGAGCAAAGCCTGTCTGTTGGCCAGGTTTCTTCTAGAAAGCTTTGGCTGAGGAGAGGTCACACCTTTTCTTGACTTCAGCAGGCCGGAATGTAACATCACAGGTCCGATCAGATCAGAGTTGAAAAAGCTGAGAACTTTTCAAATTAAATGAATTCTGGAAAATTGGTGTACAGCCTTTGCGTTATGAAAGGCTGAGTCACTTCAGTCTCTGAGCCATGTGTGTTTGTGTGTGTGACCTCTGGGTTCGCAGGCTGTTTGAAGCCCTGCCACGCTTCACCTCTGACCTTTCGAGCCCCAGGGCTTGTGCTGCTCCAAACAGGGAAGTTATCCATTTAAAAAAAAAAAAAAGCCGTTCACACTCCCTTGTGCCTTCCCTCACTTCCTGATAATCACAGATCTGAATGACTTGTGGGACAGACGTAAAAGCAAAACCCTACCAGCCAGAGAAACAGAGGTGGCAGAGGGGAGATATTCAGGCTCACAAGGTGCCAGGTGGGTACAAACAGTGACCCTCCTGATGGAACAAGTTTATTTATGGCAGCACCTGTCAGATTTGTCCGGGGTGTGAGTGAGAAAGGTAAGATCCCAACAGCTGAACTAAAGAATGGAATGTAGATCAGAATCCCACAAACGTCCTCTACCAACTGCCACGCAGCCTTCATCACACAAGCACGTGCTACTAGTGGCCTGGATGCATTTAAGAAACAGCAAGCTGAGCCCACTGCTGCTCGTGAAAATCCAATGTACTGTATTTAAAGAAAAAAAAAAACCTATGCAGTCAGTGCTTGAACCTACTTAATATGCAGTGCTTCAAACGTGGCAGTGAAGCTGAACCTTTCAACAGTCTGACCTGAGTTTTTCCAAGCCAGCTATGTACCTGCGAGGGCTTTGGACTGACTGTGTCCTCGGTAAGAGATGGACATGTTTAGTTGTATCTGTTGTCGTGTTGTTATTCTAACTCAGAGTCGTCTCCAGAGCAGAAGAAACAAGAGATTGTACACAAGCCTCCAGCGGAGGTCACCCCCTAGTGGTGGCAGCGTGTACAGGCAGTTCTTTTTCCTTCCCCTGTCTGAAAATGCTCAACTGGGCTGCAGCCATCTTGACTCACCTGAATCAGTGAACCCTGTTACGTCAGCAGTGTGAGTGATTCAGAAGAATGAAAATGGCCTGAATGCGTAGACTGACGGGGTTTTTGCTTTCAGTCTAAACTGTCAAAAGGCCCGGTGTTCTCTTCTCTCCTCACTGCCAGGAGTGCTCTGCCGCACACTCAAAGACACATTACCACCATCCAGCAGTATTCCCGATGAAATTCTCAACATCGCTGTGATCTTGTTTCCGTTTTGTGCAAATATTCGTTGATCCGTTCATAAGATGTGCTGAGAAGTGTGAAGAAGCAGCGCAGAAATGGGAAGTCATGGGGATAGATAGAGCTGACCTTTGAGCATGAACAGGAGAATGTGGTTCTTCACTAGCATGCTGTTATGATGTGTTTGTGGTTTTAGATCTGCTATAAGGGGTCGGGATTGTGTCCAGGGACGAAGGTCCCCCACTAATTTTATCTAAAAAAAAAAAAAAGAAAGCTGTTGCATTGTGAATGGGCTGAGGGTTGTCCGTTTTTTAGGGTGGGAGGGGCTTCTTTTACTGTTTTGATGTAATCTTTTATTTCCAAATTGTGGTGTGAGCTGCAATGTTTTCTATCTTATGTGTATTAAGTGCTACGAATATCGACCTGATTGTTAAAACACCCAGGATTGTTCATGGAAGAATGAATAATTTACCAACTTATTATACAATTGACACAGCACACCATTAGGGCTGCAACTACTTATTGTTTTCATTATCAGCGAATGATAATGAAACAATTAATGGATTATCAAAATAGCTGGCAACTAATTTTCTTTCAGTTGACTTGGTTTGTCTAACTGTTGCAGCTCTATACACCATACAGTAATTATTCTTGCCTTTTCTCAAGCCCTGAATGCTCAGAAATTAGTAATCAGTACTCAATAATTGATTTATGATTCCATTACACAGCCTCTGAATGACCCTCCCCCCTTGATTTTGATGTTTTAGGGTGAATGGGATTTCATTTTTTGTCAAGCTACTGTTTTTTTATCGTCTTTCCTCCCCACTCATCCCCCAGTTCTCTGAGCTCTGATTGGTGGCAGCATCACTGAGGGAAAAAAAACCCCAGCAGTTATTACAGAATTACCGAAAACTACAAGAACCTCAGGAAAAAATAAACAACTACCAACCAACAAACAAACATCCTTTTCCAGCTGAGTGAACCTGACCCCGGGGAGTCTCACTTTTTGGCTTCAAAGGACTGTTTACAATCTCTACCTTGATATGCACATGTGGATATTTGACGATCACTTGATGTTTGTTTTTTTTTTTTTCTTGTTTATATTTTCTTTTTTTTCTTATGGTTTGTAAATCTATTTAAAATCTGAAATAAAGATCTTTATTAGATATTGGCTGATTTATGTTTTTTTTTATTAAAGTGCTGTGTAAATGGTTGAGTATGAGAGTTTTTTAAGGTCTAATTAGCTTCTCTCTTTTCTTTGTTCTCTTATAGACACTGAAATGGTGTGAGTGAATGAAACTCAGGGCTAGCTTTGAGAGGTAAGGCTTGTGTCCTTTATTTTCTCTAAACCTTTTAGTGGAACTACAGTGTGAG
The DNA here is from genome assembly GCF_056507025.1 of Lutjanus erythropterus. NCBI lineage: Eukaryota > Metazoa > Chordata > Actinopteri > Lutjaniformes > Lutjanidae > Lutjanus > Lutjanus erythropterus. Next base: position 19,679,827 of record NC_139323.1, on the reverse strand, counting down.
GAACGTGCATGATGAGATGTGTACACAGTAGTCACCCTGCTGTACTCGGAGGGTGGTGGAGACTTTAAAGGATTTCCTGATGCTTTCCGTGCTTTCATCCATCACGAGTGAGAATTTAGGAAATTACTTTTCTACAAGGATATGGTTTCTTTTTGTCTTCTGTTCCCCTTTCACTCTAGGAAATCTATACAGTATTGGACGGTAAGACATTTCTATCTGGTTTTTGGGGCTGACCATTGATTACTCCCTGCTTAGATAGTTAATTTAGCTCTGCTTTGCATGAAATACAGTCATGTCTTTGTGCCATTTCTTTTGGAAAAGAGCAAACCTCACACATTGTGGAGTTTGACAGAAAGTCTAGTGGTCACATGACTTACAAGCTTGTCATCAGTCTTTATAACATGCAGGTTTAATCAAAAGTCTCTTAGCTGGTCACTTGCGCTTGATTGATTTTACAGATTTAGATCGACTGTTTTTACTTGACTTTACCATTTTATTCTGCCTCAGTGTAAGGCGCTCTGTTGTTTATACTGGAGAGGGTTTTTTTTGGTGTTTTTATGTTTGGACCAAATTTTCCCATGCTGAACTGTCGAAGCTGATCTGAATCTGAATTTGATTTAAAAAAAAAAAAAAAATTAAAAGAATGGCCAGCTTCAACCTTGGCAGATCTTCATACCGTTCAAATCAAGAGGTAAGACTTGGGTTTTATCTGATTATTCAAGCTCCACATCACTCTGTTCCACCAAATACGAGTGCCTGAAGTTTGCTCTTTTATGCGCGTTTTGCATCCAGTGACTCACCAATTGATCACAACATTATCTTAAAGGGAAAACTCTGCACATTTCATTTGGATGTCCAGTCAGTGTTGATGGTAAATATATAAAGTGATGCATTAAATTCCTCAGTGTTGCTATACTGACTGAGAAAGCTAAGTTCTCCTGCTGCAAAATCTGCTGTTCTTCCTGCACCTAATGATGTCACAGTAATGCAGTTGATGTTAAGGAAAGTGTACAGGCTTTTTCAGCTTGGATTTCTAGTCTCCACCTCTGGTAGTCAGGGGTTGTGCTAGATGAGTATTTCTGTCTCCAAACACTATTCTGGTGGAGATAACATGGTGACACTGGCATGGGCATCAGAAGCTCGCCTGCAATGCATCTTGGTATGTGTAGGCACTGCTGCATGGCTTTGTGAGCAGAAGAACTCAACTCGGCCGATAAAGCAACACTGAGGAATTCATTGCTTCAATTGGCTGTATTTACCATCAACACTGACTCAACATTCACAAAAAGTGTTGAGTTTTCCTTTTAATAGCCATGCTGGCAGTGTGGCTCTATGGATGACAATGTCAGTCTGTCAGTATCCGTCCACCACGTTAGTCCAGACTGAAATATCAAACCATCACAACTTCTGGATGAATTGTCATGAAATTTCACTCGGACATTCACCGTCTCCAGAGGATGAATCAGTCTGTCTCCGGTGACTTTTTCTGAGTGACATGTCTCAACAACTATTAGATGGATTACTGTGTTATTTGTTACAGGCATTCATGTTCCCCTCAGGATGACCTTGGTGACCTTGGTGATCCTCTAAGTTCTCATCTTGTACCATCATCAAGTCAACTGTCCAGTTTGACCAACACTTTGGTTTATGACCAAATCCCCACATAACTAATGACATTCCAAACTAAAATTCCACTAAACTAAAATGATGAACATGGTAAACATTAAACCTGTTAAACATCAACATGTTAACATTTTCATTGTATGCATTTTTAGCACTAAGTTACCAAGTTACTAAGCTGCTAGCATGGCTGTAGAAGAAAAATATGGAGTGATATTATTGTAAATTAATATGATTTACAGGATATAAGGTAACTAAACAAACACGAGTTTGCTGATGCTATCATTAAGGGTATGAGGCGTGAACTTTTTTCAGCTCCTGAAGTTTGGCAGTTTGAGAACCACTATGTTAGATCAACAACTGTGTTGAGCTATAATGTACTAAATGCAACTAGTCGACAATAATTCCAGTGTGATATTAACGCAGGTCTGTTATTGCCAAATACCAGAAGTAATTTGATTTGCTCCGTAGCTGGAGAATGTGCAATAATTATTTTTTCATGTTATAGAAAAAGTTAAGCTGCTGGGTTTACATCAGGCACACGCGCACCGAGCCAAGGACGCCATGGAAAAGAAGTTCATAGTCACTGTAATACTTATAATCATAACAATAAAGAAATAAAAATAGAGGAACATCAGTAACTCTAACAAAAATGAAAAGATGAAACCCATCTCTCTCTGAAATAGTTCATTAAGATGATCGCCACCTCTGATAGACTGCTCCACACTTACCGTCATGACAGTTCTGGAAATGGTGTGCCATAGGTTAGGGTTTTGTCTTTTTTAAATTTTTTATTTTTATATTTTTATGTTATTCATTGATCACATTATGGAGCATATTTATAGTTTAGCAGCTCTACCTGAAAGCAGCTCTAATGGCCCTGAACAGTCTGACTATGAAGCAAAACAAACAACAAGCGATTAAAATAAATTGAACTGAAGAAGCTTCTTGAATGAGAGGCGAATCCTGACAAACTTGATGATGCAAGTGAATTGTGTCAACAGCATTTACCCAATGACTAAGGTTCAGTAGATACTTTGAATATTTAACACCTATGGAGGATCAGCAGCACAACTATTTTCATGAAGGTAATAAAGGTTCCTGTCACTGTGTCTTTTCTTGCAGATGCTTGTAGGAATGAAAGTGATGCGAGGAAACCGAGGTAAGATGGTGTTTATTCTTGTTTGAGAAACCACTCAAACACCAGACTGCAATAACTTTTTTGTTTCTTTCAGCTCTAACAGATAAAATCCCTTATTTTAGTGTGAATTAAAGGTTTCTGTACATGGTTTGGTGTTTTCAAACAGTGTGAGGACTGAGTATGATAACTTTTACCCTACAGTCACTCTTGTGATCCGGGTGGTGGAGACATTCAACAAAATGTATGCTTTTTTCTAAGAGTTTAGTTTATGACTGCTTCATGCCTGTAGGGGGCAGCAATAGCTTGTTTCTTGTTACATTTGAGATGCTTGTCTTTGGTGTGTGAAAAGCCTCAGTGACTACAGAGATGATAGATTTAAGAGTCAAAACAAATATCTAATATGAGTGTAATTTTGTTGTTTAATCCTTCCAACACACGAGGTCATTACAGTGTGTTTCTCTTGCTTTCTCAGCTCAAACTTTTGTGATTCTGCAGTAAACACCACCAGCTGAAGTCCACAATATTTCCATGCATTTGTTCTCCAGTTGGGGGTGCTGCTGTTCCCTTAAATACACAGAAACAGAGAGTAATGTGGGCTATATCAAGTGTTTCAGCCTATCATATCAAAGTCAAAGTATCCTCTGGTCATTTCTGTGTTTCTTATCATCCACTGCGACTCTGTGACTACACTGCCAGTATAATTCACATGCCGTGCCCTTAGATGCTGCTTCTGCACATGAGTTATAAGGTTTATTATCTCCACTTGCTTATTTCTTCCTGGTAGAATTGACCCACCTATGGCTGCCAGTAATCTGGCACTTTAAAATGAAAATCATCAATCTGTGAAATGCCGTTGAGTGAAGTTTCAAAAATGCACATCAATATGCTGCATGCTGGTGTTTCAGGTCAGCTCTGTGAGTGTAATATTTCCTCTCTGCAATCACTGTCTTTTCACATCCCAGCTAACACATTACATACATTCCCAAAACGTTCCTTATGGGTTTCTATTTGGTAACGCTTCCATAATGTTCTAAGAATGTTGTGCAAATGTTTTTGTTCAGCTTAATATCTCCAGATTTTCTAATAGCTATATGAAGTAACATTTTTAGGGGGTCATTTTTGTAACCTTCCCCTGAGGTTTCCTGTGGGTAACCACTTAGGTAACCCTCCCAGAACGTTCTCACAATGTCATACAAATGTAGAGAATGTTCTAAGACTGTAACCTTTATATTAACTTTGCGATAGAAAAACCTGTTGTTGCATCATTCAAGAAATCTTCCTAGTATATTCTGAGAACATAACCACAACAGCTTGTGCTGCAGCAAAACTCTCCTTTTGACAACCAGGAAACGTTGAGGGGAAATGTTTAAGTTACCTGACTTGAACATTCAACCAACCTTACTAAAATGCTCTTGAAATGTTACCAAAACGTTGGTTTCACATATGGCAAAGTTTTGATTTTAACTTCCAGGAAAGTTAAGGGAAACATCAAGTTACTTTTCCTCAAACATTCAAACAACCTATCTAGAACATTCTGGAAACATATTAATGACGTTTTCAAGTGGGAGAAACTTGACATTTAGGATATGTTGCAGGGAAGAGTTCAAATAACTTTACTGGAACTTTCAACTAACCTTCCCAGAACATTTTGGTAATGTAACAACAATGTTGGTTTTACATTACAAAAACGTGCAGCTTTATTCCAGAGAACATTAGACACAAACATTGAATCAACATTTCCAGAACCAAAAGCAAACATTCTAAGAACAGTATAAAAACTTGCTGCTGTTAACATGTAAGGAAAGTTGACAGCAAATCGACAAAACTCCCCAGAGCATTCTGAGAACATGACCACAAAGTTAGTTTTACATCAGAAAAACTTTTTACTTTTGACATTAAGGGAAAATGTTCAAGTAACCATTCCTTAACATTCAGCTAACCTTTCCAGAACGTTCTGGATTCTTAAAGCAAAAACGTTAAAGTAACCATACTCCAATAGTCAACTGACTCTCCCGGAACATTTTGGAAATGTAACAATAACCTTGGTTTTACATTAGAAAAACACAAGACAAGTAACCTTCGTGGAACAGAACATTCAGCTAACCTTCCAAGAATGTAATAGTAGCATTGGTTTTACTTAAAAAAAAAAAAAAAACATAATATAGGGAAACATAATAATAAAGTTGGTTTTATGTCAGAAGACCTTGGAGGTTTTAAGATCTAGGTAACATAAAGGGGAAATATTCAAGTAACGTTTCTACAACATTCAAACAACCTTCACAGAACCTTCCAGAAATGCATCAATAACATTGTTTTCAAGTAGGAAACTACAACTAGAACTTGACAAAACGTTAGGGGGAAATGTTTAAGTAATCTTCCTGGAACATTCAACTAACCTTCCCAGAATGTTATGGGCACAAAACATAAATGTTGGTTTTACATGAGGAATATCCTTATCCTTATCCAGGAATTTTCAATCAATGTTTCCCAGACAAACAAAAAAAAAATCTCCAGAATGTTTTGGGAGCCAAATTTTGCTAGCTGGGATCCTTGTTATCAACACTACCCTGAGCTCCATGCCATCAGTCTCCTCCAGCAGATATATCATCTTTGCTGGCGAGTCTATAAAATTTGTTTCCTGCGGCGACAGGTCTGACCTTCTGCCCTGCGTGTGTTCAATCCAAATGCCAGTTCAGCAGACCAGAACAAGCAAGACACTCAAATGGTCCTGGCATTTGCAGGATTGTGTCTCTCTGTCAGTGGTGTCTTTAATACTTCACACAGTGTTTTTGGTCTTTAAAGGATAACACTCTGCTTAAACTGCAGGCTCTCAACCCGGCGCCCTGGATCAGAGCCAAATGTTACAACCCACACTGTGAACCATGACTCATGTGTTACTCCAGCTGTCAGTTTGGCATCTCCAGACTCCCGATGACCAGACTGAGTCAGGGTCCTCGGTGACCTGGCGATTGCTGGACGTCCCAAGGAATGAGCTGTTCCAGACCGGCGGGGTGAAGACATGTGAGATGAGGAAGAGAACAGTGAACTGGTTAGTGAGGGAACGGGGGGGGGGGGGGGGGGATTGATTCACATGTCAGGATATCAGATGTCTCCAAGGCAACAGAAGTTGTGTGGAAGCAGGTTGGCAGGAAGGAGAAAAATGGATGGCAACAATTGGAGAGAGTGGGGTAAAAATGGACCCTGTGACGTGTCAGCCATAATGAGTGACCGTATGTCCTCAGAGTCGATGCAGACAGACACACTGTAAAAAGGAACAAGTGAGCAAACCTGCAAGTACACTACACCTCCTGCAGAGCCTTTGTGCAGCTTCTGTTCAGCCTTGTTTCTGCGTACACCTCCACAACTCCTCCTTCCCTGTCCTTCCAGGAAGTGAATGGGACATCAGCAGGGAAGATGTCTGAAACGCTGCTTTATTGCACATATAATCGCCCTCGTCACTGCTTGTATGTCGGTACAACTGTCGATCTACAGTATAAGAAAGCAACACACTGAAGCTCCTCTGTATCGTTCATTGAGGAAGTGCTCTCCTGTACTTCTGGGTGTGTAATAGCTTCAGTGTTAGACAGACAGAGATGTAGGGTCCGGCCCTCTAATGAGAGCAGAACAGACACATTAACCTTTTCTTGGGCTGTAGTCTGTCCTTGTCTCACCGCTGAAGAGCTTCAGACACTTGTGTACCGATTTCATTATTTCGTAAAGCCAGCTGTTAACAGTGTGAGCATGGACTGGTATGAAATTCAAGCATTCCTCTGCAGATATTGTTGCCATTTTGATAAAAGTTCATAGTTTTTCCATTTATGTTATATTTGTAAGCAGAGTTATTATAGTTTTTATTTTATTTATATTTTTAATTTTTATTTCCAATTCAGTGTAGTTTCAGTTAGTTTCCAAAGTGGGTTTGGTTGTTCTTTTTCATTTGTTAGTTTCAGTCTTAGTTTTCTTTTTAATTATTATCATATGTGGGGAATTTTTCAGGGGTTAGGGTTAGTTGATTTTAATTTCCTCGTTTTTAAGCGAGTCTTTCATATAAAGCAGGTTTATTTTCAACACTCTGAACACAAGTTTTGCAGTAAACTGTAGTAGTGAAACACTGACCAGTCGATGGGCCGAAAACTCACTGACAATTCTGATAAAGGATTGATCGTTAAAGGCATTTCACAACTTATTTTCCACAGTTTTTCCTCATTTTATAGTGATGCCTTTTATATGAGCTACATAAGCAAACTACACCATCCACAAGAAGATCGTCTTCTTTCTATATAGTTATTCTTAATGGCTGCGACCTGGTGGGATTCTAGAAATCAGATCAAACTAACCAGTGTTTTTCACAGGCAAAGTCGCACTGAGTCCTGTGTTCAGTTAAAATGAAGCAGGACAAGACTTTTATTTTAATAATTTTAGTTTTGATTGTATATTTTGTAGGACTAGGTATCAGTACTCAATACCTTAAGTTATCAATTAAAAATAACCGAGTACCAAGTAGTATCGAAACTTCTCCAGTCAAACAATACCTGCATTTAATCCTTTTGGTACCCAGATCTAGAAAAAAAAAGACTATCTATATGGTTGGTATGGTATGTGGTTCACAGCCAATCACTGCAAAATGTATCAAATGAAGAACTGGTGCTATAAGCTTTAAATCAACAAAATATAAGAGTTCCTCGTAGTAGCTTTAATATTTACATGTAGCTTGTTGTAGACACAGGGGCATGACATAAAGGAGATTTTAAAGGACTGACACAGAGAATGTTCACTAGATAATCAAATATTTGCATAAATTCTCATCAACTTGTGCAAACATCTCATACAGATCATTGTCAGTACATATTCACATGATTTTCTCTGTTTCGTTCACTTTTTGGGCTTTCAGGCTGTTGATCACACAAAACAAACAATTTGAAGATGTCACCTTGGACTTGACCAAACAATTAGTTTGAAATAAAATCGGCAGAACAATCATAATAAACTGACTAGTCTTAGGGCGGCCTGGGCAACGTAACTACAACTGATTCAGATTCTTTCAGCACTGAAACCTTTTAAAACCTGTTTTGCTTGACAAGTGAAACAAGGTGGCAGGTCAAATGTTTAGAGGGTGCTGAGTGAGCACTGACTGCCTCGCTGCTACGTGGCTTCAAATGACAGACAGCGGTGGGTGAGGGTTGAAATGTGCCTCTGCAATCTATATGGTAAGTGGCTATTTTCACAGGTTGATTACATCAGACAGTGACCTCTGGGATGACCTCAGAAGCCAAGATGTGTAATTATCTCCACTCAGAGATCGAATAGCTCACATGGTTTACATGCCAGACGTGGTTCACTCTCACAACCTAGTGAAGGATGTTATGTCACAGGTCTGTCCTGTCTGGATCCGGATTGCTGTGTGTGTGTATTTGAACATATGCATCTATAAACCGACACAGAGATGTTTGCATGTGGGTTGGTAAATGTTAAATCCATATGCAGCTTTGTTGAATTGTCTTTTAATGTGAAGCAAAATGTTACAAATATTATTAATTACCATAACATAACATAAATTCTGTGTCTGAGAGCACATATCCATACATTTGAGCAGAAAACATGTTTTCTCAGTCATTACCATATGAGATGATGTATATGAACATCACAGTTTCTAAGACTGATGTCTGTATTTGTGCTTTCACTTTTGCTTTTCTCACTGGTTTGAAGTAGGCGAGGCTCCACCCTGCTGGAAAAATGTGCTGTCACATGTTTCTGGGCACCGGCAATAATTCGGTGAAATGTGATCACAGTCGTGTGTTTGTTTTCTTATGTTGTTTTCTTATGTTGTCAGGCCACTGTCAAGCAAATCTAATTAAAACACACCCACACAGTCTTGATGAAGCAGATTACCTCTGCTAACAGAGTTTTTAAACATGCTAGCAGCATGTCTGTCAGCAGGTTCGTCAGCCACTTTGGTCCAGACTCAGATATCTCAACTTCTGAGGAAACTGCTCAGAGTCTTCGTCAAGATAAAAATGGGCAAAGACATAAAATCAACCTAGAACACAGGAGCTGTATTACAAGAACGTCCGATCTTAAATCTTAAGAAGAGATAAGATTTTTCCCCAATTGGTATTACAGAAGCACCTAACTTTAGGAATCCTATCTTGTCTTATTTCATCCTGTCTTATACCAGGTTATGAAATCCTAAATACTCAATCCAAAATTGCCCGTCAACCTTTATGTCTGTTACCTGGCAACCACAGAGCAAGAGCTAAGTAAGTTAGCCACTGCTACAGGTGGAAAAGTGAGGGCAGCTTAACAGTTATCCTGAAGTTAGGAGAGTTTATTTAAAATTTTGGGAAGATATGGCACTTGTATAGGCCTGCACATTTCCAAGGAACACTGACTAATGAATTATTAATCTGTAATGACTTTTTGATCCTAACCCTAACTACCATGGTTAATAAACAATTAAGGATCTCCAGGATAGGAAGTTTCTGTAGTATGCAACTGCCCATGGATAATTGGTTGAACAGGACTGCAAACTGACTGAATAATGGATCCAAGGGTGGTAACTGCCATTGCAATGTCCAACACCCCATACATCAAAAACAAAATATACGTTAAAGTTACAAAGATAAAAGTACAAAAGGTACAAGTATTACATCTATCAAGTGTTTTAAATTTGAGGAAACAAAATTCACTTCCTAATTTTGTCCAAAAGTTTAACCATGTTAAGAGCTGATAATGAGTGATTTTTTTCCTTCTGTTTCCCTGAACTTTAATGATGCAAGGGAGCAAATATTTATGTCCTCTGGATGAATTTAAAAGAACTTTTTCGGTTCCTTCATTAGTGTCATTATCATTGTGTTCTCCTAACTTTAACACTGGTTGTTGCTTACTGTGTAGTCAAAAAATATTTAATGCCACAGAGAAATACTTTGATGCTAACACATTTTCATGGGCTTTAAAATGATGCAGTGATTCAAATGGAAGCTCATTTCCTGTAAATGCCCTGCTTGTTTTACTCTGCGAGCTCCCAATTAGCCGTGACAAGAAGAGCAACTGGATCAAGCTCATCTCATTTTCCATCTGAGTGAGGCAGAGCTGGCACATATTCCAGGGTTACTCACATTAAATGTCTGTTCATCAGCTGTTTGTAGAGCTTTTGTTGCCACGGTCCTCACTGTCACCAAGTATCGACAGTCACAGCAGCTGAAATCTGTAGCTGCATTTCTAAATCCCTTCCTCTGAAGTCAATGCTGTGCTGCTATTGGCTCCATGCAAAAAACAAAGATCGTATCAGTCCACACGGCTTGCATGGCACTTAACTCCAAAACCAAGCAATGTGGACAAATAAAGTGCTTTTTTGTCTTTGCAGATCAATGAAGTCAGTGGGGCCCTTCCTGTTTTAGACACACAAATGTATTTGTTGCCATAGCAAAGTTTCCAGGGAAACCGATCAGTCGGGTTAAACCCAAACACAGAGAGACAAAAAAAGAAGATAGGTGAAAAAAAAAGCTGTAAATTGAATTTAACCCCCCCAGCAGCATACAGGTGCATGTGCTCCACAAAGCTTTGTCCTCATCAGCTGTGTGTGCTTTTCCTACTCAGATTGTGAGAGTCGTATTATATAGGCAATATAATGATTTACTGACACACAAAAGCTTCATGCTGGTGGAAAAACAAATTTGGCTCTTTTGATGAGGCAAGAGTCATGATTGAAATGCATCCAAGTGAAAACAATTAAAAGAACTGTTTTTATTCCTGAGGAATGAAAACAAGAGAGTAAAGCAGAGTGACTGTGATATCCTTATTCTTATGACAAAGTGGGGAAGCTAGGGGCAGTTGTAACACTTTTTTTTTTTTAACATTTTCATTTATAACTCACAGAATACTTTAAATACAATGGTCATCTTCTAATATAAGAAACATATATATGTGCACGAACAAATAATACACTTGATATATTTTTAATGATAAGAACAAGACTATAATATTGAATTTAAGGGAAGAAGCCTCCTTGGTTGGGTCAGCTGCAACAATGGTAGGGGGAAAGTAACCCTAACCCACTGTATCTCACATAAAAACACACTTAAGTAATTACATTACAGCCGTAGTTTAATGGACATGCTCCTGTTTTGACCAGCAATCTAAAGATAAATGGATCTAAGTTTAAATTTCTCAGTTATCTAAACTTTAGACAGCAGATGAAAAATATAATATATCCAAAAAGGAACCTTCGAAATCAGTATTTTTGTTGAAATCAGAAACAGCGTCATCACTATACTTGTTTCTGATTGGGAGGAATTGAGTGTGGTGGAATCGCTCCTGGTTACAATGGTCCCAGGTCTCCCCTACCCTTGAAAACAGCACAAATGTTCCCATAAAACATGTTGATTTCTTCAGTGTGGAGCCGCAGTGACTGTGTTAGTTTACCCACCTGTAAGATTCCTCTGCCTGTGATATGGAACCAGTGTGTCTTTTTTTTCCAGTTGGTCCTGCTGGGAGACGCACAGTTTGATCTTATTGGTCAGCTGCAGCCCTGTGCCGTCTATAAAACGCATGACAGGATCTCCGGAGCGCAGAGCAGCGCCGCGGAGCGCACAGGTTTCACTCGAGGAGAGACACCTGTTACTGACGGAGCAAGTGGACAAACAGGAGCGCGTCCTTCAGTTCAGTGCTGTAAGTATATTATTCATACATTTCTGTAGTCAGGAGACGTGTTTTAACCCCAGTCTGCATGAAGAGATCGGATGTTAGAGGTTTGAGAGGACGGACTGCTGCCGTGCGTAAAGCTTTTCAGTCAGCACCTGTTGAGCTGAATATTCGTCTGTAACTTTTACGGACCATTTTTCTTGGACTTTTTTTTGCTTGAAACTCATAAATCCACGTGATCTAAACGAGCAGACAGATATAGTCTGTTGTTAGGTGATTTAAATAGGGATCGTTCAATTGTAAAATATTTTTCTGACATTTTTTTCAATATTTGACGCTATATTTTTCAGTGAATATGAAACAATAAAAATCGATTTTTCTTAGTTTAAAGAATAAAATGCTTATAAATAGTTCTGAGCAGAGGAGAAGGGAGCACAGATTATAAAACAACGTCGATTATTGGCAATGCAATTTGTTATGTATCGCACATTTCAGGCACAAAGGCAATTCAAAGTACTTCCCGTAACCACAGACACACAGAACAACAGAAATTGCGAATATTTTACCACATGAAAGGATATCATAGTAAAATACAGAACGCAACTTTAAATTTATCTTTTAATTCATGTTAGGTTGGTACCTTCCAAGAATAGGATTATCTGATCAAGGTGTTATTATTTCTGTTTGTGGGTAACAGTAAGCAAAACCTCATGTGTAAAGCCTGAAATTAAATAAAGATAAGTATTTAAAAACATCAAGATTCAAAAGAAAAGAGTGGAGTAGCCCTTTTTTGTTGTTAATCGACTTCTAGATTGAGTCTATATTTAGACTACCAATCAATGAAGCCACTCTGCTGTCTAAAAGATTTTTTACTTTGGATTTTTTTAAATTCTGTTTAGTTTGCTGTAAACAGTATACTATAGCTGAATTGTGGTTGATTTTTTTTTTTTTTTCATTTGTCTGTTTAGACCTCACATTGCTGCCTACAGAGATGTGTTGGCTCTTAGTCTCTTTTTCTTAAAGTGTAATAAGCCGAGTAAGTGAACTGCAGCTCCTCAAAGAAAAAACCTTTTTGAAGCCTCTTTGTGAGAGATTTTATTCTGTCAGTGGATCCAAAAGTTAGGCTCAGATTCAGTGATATGTACTGTTACTTCAGTCTTGATCCTTTAAATACTTTGGGGATTTTGATTCTACACCTTGTTGTTATTTTTATCTCTCTGTTCTCTGCCGAGTAACCATCCTCTGATCATTTACATCCCCTCCCCTGTGTGTTACTCATTGCAGACACACCTGACTGACTGCAACCACTTCACACGCCCACACTTCCCACTGTCTGGTGGGACCATGTGGGTTCTGGATAAGATCCGTGGGTCAGTGGAGACCGGCGTGCTGCGACAGGGAGAGAACGGAGACAAGAAAGGCGTCACTCCGTCTTACAGCAATGTCCTCACCCCTGACAAGATCCCAGACTTCTTCATTCCTCCGAAGCTCGTCAGCAGCCCTCCAGAGCCTGAGATTCCTAACGTAAAGCCCAAAGAAGGACTGCAGCCCTCAACTTCAGAACAAACCATCAGCAGTGGGAAGAAGATTTGCAGCCCAAGAAGTCCGGGGCTGGTCGCCAAGATCGCAGGAGACACCAAGAACCTGCTGAGAGCAGCGAACCGTCACATCATACAGATCGAGAGTGCTGATGATGTAGTGGCCGGAGACACCAATGCAGACCCCCAGTCGCAGACAGCCATGTCCCTGCCTTATGTCCCCAAGACTCACACACCGTACGGCTTTGCAACCTTGAAGGAAAGCCCACACACTCGCCGCAAAGAGTCACTGTTCCACTGCGAGCACACCAGCCCAATCACCTCCCCAAATGCCCAAAGGAAGGGGAAGAGCAGTGATGGTGGAAACCATCTGAATCCAGCAGATTTCAACACCTCTCACATGAATCCTTACCGATACTTCAGCGGCGGAGAGAGCGACACCTGCTCCTCGGCCGAGTCCTCTCCCTTTAGCTCCCCTCTGCTCTCCCGCTCTGCCTCCCTGCTCAAGATCTTCACCCACGAGACACAGGCCAAAGTCGTGAAAGCCAAGCGGTCGTTTGCCCGCCACAGCTCCCTGTCCACTGACGAGTGCAGCTCAGCCGAGCCCAGCCCCAACATCCAGCGACGGCTCCATGTTCCTTCCTTACACGGCGGAGCCGGAGCATCAGACCATGGGCTCCATCGGGAGCACACCATCAACCTACACAAAGGCGGATCGGTGAGGATCAGCGCCAACTACGACTCCAGCACCTCCCGCCTGCTCATCCGAGTCCTGGCAGCAGAGAGTCTCTATGACAAACACTTTGACATCAAGAGCATCAACTGCTGCGTGTCCGTCTACCTGAACCCGGGCAAGCTGCAGAAGCAACGCAGCAACATCATCAAGAACAGCCGCAACCCAGTCTTCAATGAGGACTTCTTCTTTGACTCGATCAGCTCGGTGCAGGTGAAGAACCTGTCAGTGAAGTTCAAAGTGGTGAACAAAGGCACCAGTCTCAAGAGGGACACCCTGCTGGGAGAGCGCGAGGTGCCTCTCACCAAGCTGCTCTCAGGGCTTTAAAGCCACAGGACCTGGAGGTCAAATGACGCAAAAAATAAATAAATAAATAAATAAAAAATCAAAAATACAAGGATACTGAAACTTAGATGTTTGCACTGGTTTCTATACAAATGGCTGTTTTTATTCCAATAAATGAAAATATTGAATTTTACAATGAAGACAGAGGAAGAGGAAGGGTTTCCAATTAGTGAAAGGAAAGAGAGTCTTTCTTCTGAGATCTGATGAATGAATCTCTTGATCTTCGTGGACGGATGAAGGATTTATGGTCGTCAAGGCCTGCCTGGTAATTTCTCCCAGTAATGAATGCTCATTAAACCAACCAACAGATGAAGTTGACAGATGAAAGGTTTTTTTTTTTTCTGGACATATATTCCAGCCAACTTCCTCTGCCAGATCTGGTTCAAAGGTTGGATGACACCTGTGCATCAGCTTGTCTCGATGGTGTCCTTGCCTGCACTGTGTTCGTCCTGTCGTGTGGCATGGTTTTATTATTGTAATGTGACATAAATTCACAGCAGGCAACGCAGGATGTGATTCTACATTAGCTACCCCGCGTGTTCAGCACAAAGATGCCTTTGTGAATCAGTGCAAGCTTTGAAGTGGCTCTACATCCTGATGTGCAAATGACCCTTTGATCCCAGTTGCCATGGCCCGCCTCCTACAGGGGAGGGCGAGGGACAAACAGAGCAGCCACAATAGACACATTTACATGCACATCAAAAATTGAATTATGATGCGATTAGTAATGCAATCAACCCTAAGTCCTATGATTGCATAATCAGATTATGTCAGTGTAATTATTTTCTCATTAACAGAAAGTAAAACTATAGTAATATCTCAAAAAAAAAAATCTAAAAGTTAATTCATTAAGTTAATTAATATGTTACTTTTAAGTTCATTTAAAATTAAAGGTGCTCTGTGGAGTTTTCTAATGAACAATCAAAAGTTATGTTTTCACAGTGTTTCTCACCAAAACACATTTTGTAAGTCTTTGAAGTCTATTGAAATGAATTTCCTTCCTCATAAAACAACTCTGTTAAATTCCTGCATTGTTTTTATCAGTGTTCATTTGCTTGCATTCCTCTTCTTGAATGTCTTTGTTGGTGCATTGCTACGTTTGTTGCTGCATTACTGCCAACAACTGTCAATCAGCAGAATAATGTGGAACCAGTGGCAGGAAGTGAATTGCAGCAGGTGTGCAGGACACAAACAAATCGGGGATCCACTAGGGATGTAATGATACCAAAAAAAAGTCAGTGGCATGATATTAATCACAATATTAAAGAAGAAAAAATTACGGCTTGAAAAATTGTTCTTTGCTAAGTATTAAATCTGATGCGTGTAGTATTTTTTGTTTATATAAAATTCACTTTTCCTTTTAACTTAAATACTTTTGCTTTCCTTCTTTGATAAAATAAAAGTAGATAGTCATGAATTAAGCATGTGCAAAAATTGGCATTAATTGTGTTTAGCAATGAATATTTGAATTTTGTATATACAGTTGCGAAACAAAAACAATGCAGTAGTCTGTAGCAGTCCTTTTATAAAATGAAATACCGTTAACAGTATCAAGACATTTTCTTATTCAATATTCATCATATTGTTACATCCCATCTAGCTAGTGTACTTATTTTTGACAGCATTTGTTGGGGCATTGCTATGTTTGTTGGCATGTTACTGCTACCAACTGCCAATCAGCAGAGAAGTGTGAAATCAGTGGCAGCATGTGAGTTACAGCATGTGTGCAGGACACAAGCATAATGTGAATCCACTACACTACTCCATTACAAACATTGCTCCTTAGCACTACTAGTGGTCAAAAACTCCACAGGGTACTTTTAAAGTTTGTTTTTCTGTCACCAAAATAAAAAATGAATAATCTGCCCGTGCAGTAATAATGTTTCTGATGCAAATCACTTTATGGCAACATTCAGACACTCTTGAAACAAGATGATTTTTACTGGTAATAGGCTGAAATATTGATCCTCCCTAGGTCCTCCTAGCTCCATTTTGCTCTGTGTTGAACAAGACTGATAGCTAGCGAAACCTCAGTCAACTTTCTCCTGTCCTGTTTCCAGTAGTTAGATGTGCTTTACGCTTGCTTATCTATGTTGAAAAGAAAACTACATTTTGAAGATGGTTAAAAGACATTGCTTTAAAAACATAACAACAAACATATAGTAGCAAAACACAAGCTAACTAGCTAGCTAATCTACATCAATTGCTAGCTAGCTAGTTGACTAATTAGGTAGTGTTTTGCTAACATTAGCTAAGGGAGCAAAAACGGGCAATTCTTACTGCACTTGCAGCTTTTATCACTTCTTTTTTTAAATAAAAATGACGGATTTAAAATTCAGTTATAGACAGGTATTTATGCTGTGTGATGTACCTGGATTTTAATGTCCTTCATAGCCGCCAGTTGTGTCTTTAACTGCATGAAACTCAACTCACCGGGTTAATGAATGTGGAGCTACACAGAAGAAATGTCTGCAGAATATATGAGAAAATTCCTTCATTCGATACGTGCTTTATTTCTGTCTGGTTGATGGAATCACCTCAGCATCATGACGGACCTGCGTGGATGTTACAACTGCAGTTTGTCACGCATGCTTCATCTAGTGTGGGCAACTTGATTAAATCTTGTGCAACTAGGCAGCGGCCTCTTGCCAAATAGGCACACCGACATCTTCACTCTGTATTCAGAGCAGTTGGAGATACCTCTGTGTAATTTTTCTGCAAAGATTCTCACCACCAGGAACATCGGAGCATGCAAAGCATGTGAAATATATTTTGGACATTTAAAATTTCTTACTCTATTATGCTTCAGTCAAACATGTAAAATCTGCCTTTCCAGCATTTTTTTTTCTGAAGTAGCACCTGACAGAAAGCATTTTACAAATCATTTTAATAGAAGTGGCAGTTGGAAGAGTGCTTTGATGTGATGTAACTGCTTTTTATTTCATTTTGATAGTGGTCAGACAAAGACGTAAGGTTATTAAAAATCAAATTAAACACATCCATCATGTGAAAACAGAATTTAATAGGTGTCAATTTATGCAACCAGGCTGTTGCCTCAGTCACAGTGTTGGCAGTAACTTGTGTGCATGTAAATGTATTAAATGTCTCATATGAGAAGAACAGGGCATTGCTGTCACAACGCCGAATACCAGTTGCATGGCATGAATATGTCACAGACACACTGGTGTTTGCATTACATGCTCAAACTTTTATGAAACCCTAAAGCCTTACTATGTATGCATGTGTGAGTGTGTGTGTGAGAGAACGACAGTGTGTTTTGATTAGCATGACATTTTGTCCAAAGTTGTTAATTTTCTATGTTTGACATAGTATTTTGTAAAATGCTTTTGGATGGTTTGAAATGACTCTAAACGTGAGTTGGATTTGTACTGTATATAACTACATATGTACTAGTTTCTACAATTGTCAGTGAAATGCCAATTATGCACCAGCGAGTAAGAAGAGCTGATGAGAGGCATTTTAATTCTGTCTATTTCAACCTTACCGAAGCCTCGGGGAAGAAGAAGGAGCAGAAGAAGAAATGTCATGAAAGAAAAACAAGGCAATGAGGATGTTGTGTGTTTTGACATGAACAGCAGCCCTCTTCTCTTTCTTTTGTACTCTGCTGTCCATCTGAAGAATTAGAAGAAATTGCATGTGATTGCAGCCTCGAGTGCTCAGCGAGGGGAAGAGCGACTGAAGACAGAGAAGAAGTCAGAGACATCAGAGTGATGCAAATTACTGGGGTTTCTCACGCTCTGCCCCAAAGCTTCGGTTTAATTCTGTGAGGATTACTCTCAACTGGTGTTTGTAGCTCACTTGTAGCACAGTTATTGATATGCTCTATATACTTTATATACAGTGACACTGCTGGTTGTTATGGTGTGAAAGTCGGTGATCTTCTGTTGTAACCCCTGTTGCATACTTGTGTGCAAACATACAGTGCCTGCTCGTAGAGTTATTGTGTCTTCTACATAAGCTTCCTAAATTGAACTTGTTACCAAACCCTCTCTGCAGTGTCCTCTAGCATGACTAAAATACTTCAGTATTGTCAGTACTAAATTTCAGTGGATTCTTATTGTTCAGTGGTAGGTCGCCTTGTGCTCTGACTCTAGACACAAATGTTTAAAATGATACCCCTTAAATATGGGTGATGTGCTCTGCAAATTGTCCAACTGAGTCTTATTTTTATAACTAATTGCTTTGACTGTTTTTATGTGGCTTGTTGTTTAATAGAACTGAAGTGGGGAGAAAAACAATAAACAGATATCTGACTACTTCTGCCTAACCAGATTTATGTTACGGCCTAATATTTGGGCCACACTAAAGGGAAAAAGACATGCATTTCAAGGCTCGGAAGGGTCTTTTTAGCATTTTGAAATTAAAGTCAAAATGTTCTTAAAATATGAAAAAAAGAAAGAAAAGAAAAGAAACAACCTTTCTCCTCTAATTTATTTTTTCTTATGCCTGGTACTAATATTGAAAGTTCAACTTTATTCTAAACATTTATTGACTTTATTTTTCAAATGCAAAAAAAAAAAAAACTTCCTCCTCTGATTTTTTTCCCGTTATGTTAGGTCCTAGTACTCCTCTGTATAAATTCATATTATGCACATGGCGAAGAGTTTGGCCACAAGTCTGAATAGGACAACCTTATCAGTAAACATATCTGAAGAAAAATCTATTGTAGCTGTAGAAGTAAGTGGAAAACGTTTTTTTTACTCTTAATTTGATAGGTGGTATTATCACTGTTAGACTTTTTAAAGGTTTTGTTTAGTTTCCTTTTTACCAAATTACCAAAATCCACAGGATTTTTTTTTTTTTTTTTAACTCACTTTCTGTCTCTGAATGGCTTTAGAAAAGATAGAAACTGAGGGGAAAATAGGCTTTAACAGATTTAACAACATAGCAGCTCAAAGTTGCATCAGGATTGCTTGGTTTATTACTCATGCAGTAGATTTCTGAGTTGGAAGCTCACAACATTGGATAATTCTGAGACATAAGTCCACTTTTAAAAAAAAAGTAAGAAAAAAAAAAAAAGGAAAAAAAAAGGCAAACAAACAAAGATAAAACATCCTAATAATGTCTCTGTAAGCACTTAGTTTCTGAGATAGTCACAACATGTTTGATTATTTTTGCAGAATTAAATGCTAAGTCAATAACCTTGCTAGCAAATGGTCTCAAAGTTGTTGGCTGGACTTAAGACGGGGAGATAACTTAGGAGTAAAACCTGTTGCTGATGGAAAGCTCATGTTGCAGTTAACTAACTCATATAATAAAAGTTTATCCTCTGTACAGTGAACATTTCAGACTCATCCTCTCAGTCTCAGCTCTACTTTTCTGCTTCCATTAGTATGTTAGCATGTTACATTAGCATTAATCTCAAAATGTAGCTGAAGCTGTTGGGAATTTGTTCAATAATTTTCATGAAATCACTTGACATTTTGAGAAATATACACTTTGTGACTTTCTTGCATAACATGAGAAGATTAATACCACTGTCATATTTGTTAGCTTAATGTTTAGCTAGAGCTAGGAGGAGTTTAGCTTAGCTTAATATAAAGATGGAAAACGGGGGAAAGAGCTAGCCTAACTCCTTGAAAAAGTTAGCGGAATTAATATACTCACTAGAAACTGACCAATTAGCTTATTATATTGTTAGTTTGTTTAATTTGTTTAATTCAATTTAAAAACTGAAATGTAAAAACATGTAGAGTTTGCTAACCGGCGCAGTGACTTAGCATTTTTCCCAAAGGGCAAACTGTTCTTTTAGAGGTGGTCTGACAATGTAACAGAAGTGTTTGATGAGTGGAAACTTCGACCTGTTGGTGGTGCTAAATAAAATTAATAGTCTTTACCCTCTGGACCATGAATATATCTACCAATTATCATGGCAATTCATTCAATAGTCATCGAGATATTTCACTCTGGACCAAAGTGTTATACCCACAAGCATATATCACCATCCCCAGAGTCACACTGATTGTGTGGTTAAAAACAAGGTTGGTTGTTTTAAATGCTAACATTCATCTGATCCACAGAGGAATTACCAGAATTAACTTTCCCATTATCCAGCCTGTTGTTGTGGTGGAAATCGTTCCGTATATCTCTGCACTCAATAGCTGTTTAATTAGGTACAATGCAGAGAGGCCTGACTGATACCATTTAAAATGAAAACTGAGGAAAGTGTCGGTGTCTGTGTGTGTGTGAGAGACTTGGTGGTCAGTTGGATGTTGTATTTCACTGATGGTCATGATTTTATTGCTTACTTTTTGAAAATATTATGTACATATGCTGAAGTGTCTCTGAAGTCTTCCTGTCTTGACAGGTTTTCTTAAAAATGAAAAAGTGCCGGTCCATTACTTGACACTGTAATCTTTAATTTTATTTCCAGACTAAACAGTGGGAGGTGGTTTCTATGTGCTGTGGCTGTTCTTGTTGTGTGTCTGGTCTGTGCAGGTGATACTTTTTTGAACTGTAATCCACTGACAGCTGTTCTCTGTTTACTTACTGTGTTAATGGGTGTGAAATGCTTTAATTAAAGGAAACGTTCCACAGCATGTCTCCCTGTGTCATTATTGTTTTACAATTCATCGGTGCACTTTAGATGATGTGATGAGTAGAATATTGCAGTGCAGTGGTGGAGTGAAGGCGTCAGGACTGAAGGTCTGGGCTGCTTGTCAACACAACCTGACTGAGACAGGGATTTTGAGGCCAGTTAGTCAATGATGTTTTTCCCTCCATAATATTGCTATCCAGTTGGGAAAAAAAAGCATTGTTTTTGTCATTTTCATATAACCTGAAGAATTAAATGCTTTATTATGGGCTTTGGAGATTCCCCCACTTCTCTGTTCCTTAAACCAATTAAAAACCCACTGGACTATGAAAAATACATAGCCAAGAATATAAAATACTAATATGTGATAAGTCAGTGCTGGTTACAAATAATTGTATTAACTGTGTAACTGTATTTTCTGTCCTTTCAGTAGAAACCTTTTCATACTCTTTGCCATGAAAACCTTTGGGGTTTTTACAGTGGCATGCACAACACCACTGCAATGGATTTACAAGTATCTTACAATCTAATGCACAATTTATCGATATAATCTATCTATTGTCAGTAGACAATGAAATTAATTTTGCATCCTTAGGCAGTTTCATTCAAGAGATTTACACACAGATTATACAGTTACACATATGACACTGTACAAAACACAACAGTCATGACAATTGTACATTGTACATTATACGCATCTAAGCAACAGGTTGGACTGTTATATAAAAGAATTAAAACAAGATATGAAACTAGTTACTGTATTTATTATGTGTCACAATATATAATTATTATTATTATTTTTTAGAAAATAAAAATCAAAACACAATATCCTTATTTGTGTTTGTATAAATATAAGCAGGAATTAACCAACAACAGGACACTGTTCAGCTCTTTTTTGGTCTCTGAAGCTGTTAGGACCTCGGTTCTTTTTCTGGCCCCCACCTTCAGAATCCAATTTTGGTGAAATATAAGTTTAGAAAAATAGCATCAGCAAACTCTTGTTTGTTTATTTCCCAAATTATAATAATTCAGTCTGGTTTTACTGTATATTTCTCTATATTTCTCCTGAGGAAGATGTTCTCTGTTTCTGTTAATGGCCAGGCATTAACAGAAACAGAGAACATCTTCCTCAGGGTGTAAATTTAAGGTAGAATTTTTTATATTTTCCTTAAAAAAATGTATAGACTCATGGTGGTCAGGTAACTTGGTTGGTAGAGCTTTCTCTCCATGTACTGAGGCTGTGAGTCCTCTGCAGTGGCCGTGGGTTCTGTTACTGCCTACAACCAAAAAAAGTTCAAACTATCTTTTAGTTGGTGGTATCACTTGCAAAATTTTTTGCCCTTTGCAGACTGCTGCTCACTTATAATGTTACTGGCCACATAATCAACTTATTCAACTGCTCAGCAATTTGGTTTCCATCCCAGAACTTAAGATGAAAAGAAACCCAATAAATAATCTAATGCGAACAATAATAAGTTGATATTATTATTTTTGTAATTTGTTTATATTAAAAAGCTGTTGATATTAAGAAATACAGTGTCTCTGCAGAAGGATGTGGTGAATGAGCACGATCATATAGCTATAAAAATGCTGCTGTGCACAGCAAGTTGGCATCTCAGTGTTTTAACTGAGGCCACTATACAGACATTTCATCTGCACATCATAAATAAGAGAGGATGAAAATACTCCTGTACCCCACAAAACTCTCCTCTGACTTTTAGTAAGTTCCCAACATTTTCAGTCAGACGAGCATCACCACCTCTTCTCCTCCCTCCTTGAATCTCTGCCTGCTCTGCCTCTCTCCTCTCTTGTCTTTCTAATTACTTGATTTTACCAAAGTAATGTGACACTCCTGCTCTCTCAGACTAACACCAAGTCTTGTTAATGATGTCCTCCCACTTAATATCCCACATCCAGCAGAGTTTTCAGGCCTCCTGTCCTTCTCCACCACTGCCCCTCTTCTGCCCTGCATTAACAGTACACACAAACAGAGATATTAATCATCTCATCTCCACCATGCTGTCTGTAATTGGCAGGGTAAAATACTGCACCATCACCATTAGCCTCAGGGAGGAGTCAGTCTGGAGCTGCCTGTTTAGAAAAGGAAGTGTGTGGGAGGCGGGAGGAGACAGAGGCAGTTACACACCAGGGAAATGCTAAGTGCTGCCAATGTTCCACTGTATTCTTATTTGTCTTTTTGTAATACACAACTTTATAGCTGTGCTAATGGATATTTTTATGTAAACAATAACTTATATACATCATTTGAAAGTAGGCCTGGTCGCTTGTATTGTATTGAACCCACAGAGAATTATCGTGCAAATCTGCAGTTTTAGCGTCTTTCAGCTCACTGCTTTAAGGTCCACAACTCTCACTTCTATCATCCACATTGTTTCCAGCTGCAGCAGGCAGATGTTTTAAGCATAAAAACTCTGATAAAGCCATTGTTCTCTTCCAGCCCAGCGCCCAGCAGCACTATATTGGACTTAAATTTCTCAGGCGACCACAAACATGACTACAAATGAACACTAATGTGTTCACAGCTTGCGCCACTATTGCCAAGTGCTAAAACAAGAGTCTACAGCCAGTAGCTTTGAGAGACTTTACTTCAGGATAAGTAGTGCTTTCCCATTTTCAGATAAAGGCAAAACACTATGTCAACATGCTCACAAAGACAAAGCTAACATTAAGCGGGTGTAATGTTTACTGTGTTCAGTGTCAGCATGTTAGCATGCAAACATTTTCTAATTAGCAAGTACAAGCACAGTTGATGGTGAAGTGAAAGTCATTGATTTTGAGTGAAACTGATGTAGCCTATTTGCCAAAAAGGAAAGGTTGGAGAATCACCAAAGCCTTTATTTCTTATAACAAAAGAACTTACATGTATAAAACTTTTAATGCTACAGGGGATAAATAAATCAAATATTTGATCAAAAATTTACAAAACAAATAAATAAAAAATTTAACTTTTCCTCCTTAATTTCTTCTAACAAAAGAACTTACATTAACAGCACTTCTGCAAAAGGAGCATAAGAAATAAAAAAGAAAAAAGAAAAAAGAAAACCAAAACTATATATTTTAATGCCAATTTGCATGAATCAGAAAAAAAAGCAGAAAAGAAATTATCTCCCTTTCTTTTTCTCCCCGACTCTCTCGCCAATCACCTGTCTCGACTGGTGTCACGTGTTTATACGCAATGACCACTGGGAAGCGGGAAGAGACGAAGCAAAGTACGTATCTGATGCGTTGCATTTTATTTTGGCAAGCTAGGTGCTACTAATGGATTTAAATAAAGTTACAAAAAAAAAAAAAAAAACTTGCAAAAGCGGAGTTTCTTAAAATCCGCAGGGTTTCGTGGCCGCCATTGCATTTTGTAAACATTATGAGCTTTTTGTGATAATAGATGAAAACTTCCAACCGTCCTCCGCAACTCGGACTCACTGACAGCATCGCCATCCCGTCTGTTCTGGATTATAACGGTTTGTTGTCTGGTTCACCTGAGAAAGACGTTTGACACATCTACTGACTGGTAAGTCAGGAATGTTTTTACATGCTATTGTGTCACATGCTGGTAATTGCTCTACTGTATATTACCAGTAAAACAGCTGAGAGGCTAGCGCAGGTTATATGCTTTATGCCGTTGGGCCGCTGTGCCATGACGCTCGTTTCCATTGTCATGTCAGTTATTTTTTTTTTTTATTTGTGGAAAAGACTCTCTAAAGCACGCATGTAATATCGTTACATGAGATAACAAAAATAAAGCCTGTATAACTGGTCGGGCTCAGGTTTCAGGCGTATTCAAGATGAAGGTGCGGGTTCGGGTTGGTCTGGACCAGTGACTGACGTTACCAAGCCACCGACATGTCTTTAAAGTTTGGCTGCACAGCTGATTGCGATGTTATTGAAATGTGGCCAAGTACAACATCCAAATCGCAGAAGCTGCAATTTTTTGACTAAAGAAAAATGCGTGTCAAACAGCGTTATAATGAAGTGCTGTAGAGATGTCCTATAGAGCTGCAACGATTATTTTCATAGGCGATTAAATGGAAAATTATTTTCTCAATTAATTGATTTATAGTTGTTTGCCTGTAAAATGGCACAGATTTGTGAAAAATGTCCCTCTGTATTTCCCAAAGCCCAATATGACGTCGTCAAAGTCAGTTAACCTTAATAAAGAAGTAAAGAAACCACAAAAGATTAACATTTTATAAGCTGGAATGAATTGGTAACCAATAATTGATTATCAATAATTGAATAATTATTGCAGCTCTAATATCCTGGCCTACAAATCTTGTTGTCCAGATGTAACAAAACATGTTTGTCTGGCACAGACGATAAGATACAGACTCCAGCAAATGTCACATCATCATTTTAATAGTTTTCTCAGTGGACATTAAAATTGTGATCCTTAAATCATTCCCACTCACTGTCAATCACATCACAATTCCTATATCAAAATAATAGCTATATTATTTTTAAAAAAAATTGATTGTGCAGCCCTGCTCAAAATGCTTAAAATCTGAATTTAATATATAGACATCCCCGTATGTGAAACTCACCAGGTTGGGGAAGTTGGCAGCATATCCTGGTGGTCATAGGTCTGATCATGTGAGATAGACACAAGCTGGAAACCCCACACTCTGACCTCACTGATGAATCAATTCATCTTTTAAATCTCTAGTGGTCATATGAGGTGATAATCTTAAAAGCGATAAAATAAATGGATTCATTCAGAAAACAAAGATACACATCTGCTCTCATGACAGTTGATGTTGTTGTGACTGGTTTATCAGAAGTGTGAGTGCTTTCTTGTCCCTTCCACCTTCACTCCTTTATTTGAGTTACCTCAAATAACTTTTCCTGCTATGACTGCACATTTCCACTATTTATTATTCAGGATCCCACACCAGCAACAAAGTCGTACTGTACAGATCCTCCTCCTCTCTTCTCATCCCAGTCGTCCTTAATTCATCACCCACACGCGCACACACACACGCAAAAATACTATTAGGTTTCATGTGCCAGCTGCACAAGAGTTGATGCCACTGCCTATGGCTGCTGACTGCAGCGGCAAGAAAATGTTTTCCAATATCCTTCATCTGCCATTGTTCATTTCCATCTTCTGCCGGATGCCTCTCACAGCTTGTAAATTGATTTATAATGCTGTCTTTCCCTGAGTTAGGTGGAGGATGGGGGAAAGACAATGTAGGCTGTTTGTCAGGGAATGGGTGCAGGTTCTGGGTGTGACTTAGCAGCATCAATGAAAACCTGTACTGTGTAGGGTAGATTTGATTGGGGCAATTTTCATCCTCAGTTTCCTTGACTTCAGGGAGGAAAGGTTTAGGGCCGTTATTGGCTTTGGGATTACTATGGCAACCACAGAGCAGAGTGTTCTCTGAGTGAAGGAATGAGACGTGTGTGTGTGTGTGTATGTATGTGTGTGTGTGTGTGTGTGTGTGTGTGTGTGTGTGTGTGTGTGTGTGTCTCTACCGTGGGGTTGAGTGTGGCAGTTTAAATTGCTATCCAGTATAATTGTAGCACGCTGTGTTTTTCTTTTCAGTGTTAACCCTCAAACAAAAGATGAATTTTGGAATAATTTATAATTAGTGGCTCTGGCAGTGTTTTCAGTGTGTGTGTATCCAGGCATAAATACTACTTTTTTTTGTCTGTTTTTATTTTGGTGTTTATGTTAGCCTGAGATGCTTTACTAGAAACAAACACCTGAAACCCCACTAATCCCCACTAATGCAGTGGTGTAGTCCCTTCTATGTTAGCAGTTCTATGAGCAGCTTAAAGACCTGCTGCACTGTGAGGATTTTAACTTGTTGCACACAGGTGTGATTATTAACATTATTAATGGCTGCGCTCTGATAAATAAAACAAAGCCATCACTGTCATTAAATACCTTTTTGCCTTTTCTATTTTTTCTATTATGAAGGTCAAGCTGTCCACCATTCTTGTATAAATTCTATATGGTAAATATTAGGACTGCACAATTAATCAAAATGTTATCGAAATTGCAATATGGTTTTCAGCAATTATCAAATTGCATGAGGTTCAATATTTGCTAAAGGCAAAAAATGTATCAAAAAGCTTTTAAATGAATGAAAGTTGTAAAGCACAGATGTTCTGTCCTACAAATCAGATTCTATGGACTTAAAAAAAAACTTAATTTGGTACAGATTCCTGAAAAGAAAAAATCACATCATAGTCATTTTAAGATGTTTTTCAATCAAAATAAGATGATGATGTAAATACATTACAGTATCAGTCAAAATAATTGCAATTAGATATTTTTCAAAATTGTTCAGTGCTAATATAACTGTGGAGGATCTGTATTATAACACCGGCTTGGTTTGGTTTACTGTATGTCCAGACTTAACTGGGGTCCTTCTGTCTGTCCATCATCTTAAATGTCCCTTTGGTAACCACTGATTGACCAGTTACAGCTTCAAACCCATAAATAGACATGTCAAGTCAAGCAGGCTTTTGGGTGTAACTCAAAGGCTTACTAGAAGTTTGAGGACCAGCACGTCCATTGGGACGTCCAATGCATCGGATGCATAAGTGACTCGTTACATAAGTACAGTCTATGGGATAAACACACAAAGAGACCCAATGTTATGACCATATGACATTAAAGGCTGAGTATCCATGAGGATCATTCTATGCTGTATTTATCACCTGGCAGCCAGCATCACTAATGATCAGCAGCTGCTCCTGTGGTGGCCTGGCCTCCAATGACCCTGTCAGTGTCAGCTCCTGGTGGCCCTAACCACCAATAAGATGGGCAACCTTCAGCCTCCAGTGCTGCAGCTCAACCACCATGATCACAGGAGACACTTCAGCTCTGTTAGCACCGAAGGGGGAGTCTTTTATTTTATCTTTTTCCCAGGGAACATCAGGTGGTCAGTGTTGCAGAAAAGACATTTTCTAACAATTTGGCGTCTGTTGAAGCACGCAGGGACTGTGTGTAATTGGCCTCTAGAGGTCAGCTGATATAGAAACAGGTTTCTGAAATATCTGATGAAGGAAGGTGGTTGATGGTTTGATCTTTGAAATGTTATTGAGGGAAAAAGTTCCCATAACCCATGGTGACTTAAAAATGAATTTTTTTCTGACAGACAGTCCAAAAACCAAAACATACAAATAAAAACAAAAAACTATTATTTGTGGTTATGAAATTAGTTACAGATTAATATTCTGTTGATTACTTGTGTAACCAACGAGGGTTGCAACTAATAATTATTTTAATTGTTGATTAATCTATTGATTACTTTCTGATTAGTTGTTAGGTGTATAAATTGATGAATTGATTAGCTGTTAGGTCTATAAAATTTCAGAAAACTGAAAAAAAAAAAAAGTTGATCAGTGTCTCCTAAAGCCTGTCAATTTACTGTCACAAGAAAGCAGAAAATATTCACATTTAAGAAGCTGGAATCAGAGAATTTTGACTTTTTTTTCAATTACTCAAAAAGATTAATGGATTATCAAAATAGTTGGCAATTAATTTCGTAGTTGACAACTATTTGCTTAATAGTTGCAGCTTTATAATCAACTAGATGTTGTAGCTGTGTAGACAGAGTAAACCGTTTAATTCAAAACATGATATTTACTGTTTACAAATGTTGACATCAGTCTCACAAAATAACTTATGGAATGACTATTAAGGTTGAGAGCCAGTTATTATTTCTCATATAACTGCATCATTAGAGAAGATAATCACTGAAATATTGACTGATGAAGCATTAGGCTGTATCTGTTTGAAATGGAACAATCAATATTCACCACGGTTTACCCACCTTTGTATTTACTGAAACATCACTGTAGTGATGGAGGAGGTGCAATGATGGAAAACATTAAATGCATTTATCTTTTATGATTTTTATTGAATCATTTATCATTTATCTATTTGTCTGATTTCTCACTGGGGAATAAAGGACGGGAAAGCGCCCACCTGTCCTGACACCCACATTGATTTTTGTTATGGAAATAGTATTGCTACAACTTCCCCTTTCCAATGAAAAAACAATAAACAGGTTGAAAGGAAATGAAAACAATTTCATTAACTAGTCATCAACACCTTGTAGACAAGGGCGAGGGTTATTTTCCTCCCTAATCTCTGATCATATTAGAGTGATATTGAGGGAAGTACTGTACTGTTTGTTCTCTTACAAAGTGGCAAATTATTCATCTCATCCAACAGAGTGACCACATCCTGACACAATGTCCTTCTCAACAAATACGCAACACCTTTTCATCTCCAAATCTCTTGTTCTGACCTGCAGCCTCTTGCTTTAAACATCCATCTCTCTGTGTCACAGCTTCATAGGTCAAAAATAATATCACATATGACTGTGATGAATGACACTTTGAGTCTTGACACCTGTGTGCATTTCCTCTACCAGCTGAGATGGAAGAGGCTCTTTGTCTCCATTTGAATGGACAAAATTTCCAATCAAACTGAAAAGCTGTTTTATGGACTGAATTGTGCATACAACATAAAGGGTCATTAAAAATTAATGTAATTTAAAACATATCTGACAGAGTGAAGTGAAGACGATGGACATCAGCTGTTTGGGAATGAGTTGTCAGATACCGCCAGTGCCAAAAATACACTTAAAATGAATGAATGGCATTTTTAGTAGTGTATTACCCCAGACACCAAAAATCATGTGAGGCAGATCCAGAAAGCTGCATATTTATTTTGAAACCAACATCCAAAAAGTCTGAAGATAAAAAAATATAAATTCTAACAGGGTTAGACTTTTATCTGTGCAACCACATTAAAAGCTGACTGACAGAGAGTGTGCTGTATAATACTGGGAAAATTAAAATAAATACTCCATCCATATCCATCTTGCCTTTTCCCCAGGCTTTGAGACAAAAATAGCTAGCTTAAAGGTTAAGGTAAGGTTGTTGACTTTCTTGCTGATAATTAGATGAGAAAATTGATATCATCCTCATGTCTGTACCATAAGCTATAGCCTGCAGCTGGTTAGCTTAGCTTAGCATAAAGACTGGACAAATGTTTGACATTTTGCTTTAATAATGACTGACGCAATTAATCAATTATGAAAATACTTGGCAAATGTTTTTTTCAGTTGACTCAATTAATTGACTAATCACTGCGGTTACAGAGCATCAAAGATGCTGCACGTTTCAAAATAGTGATCAAACCCTGAGTTTAATTTAAAGTTGTAAACAGAAGCCAAAAGATGCATACGTGAAACGTGGCCTTAAAGTGGTTACAAAGTACAATGTAGTGCATGCAATTTTAATTTCTAGCTTTATTGTTGTCAAAAATATCAATATATCAATAAATATCAATACCGATATTTGAAATGCTTTCATTACTCTTTTTTTGGCAGTAACCACCTGTTCTTTGTTGATCACACTTGAGTCAGTTTTTCCCTGTGGTATTGAAAATTGTATTGAATATCAATATTATTTAGGTATTGTATCGAAATGGCAAATTCCAGTACCGTGATAACACTTCTACCTTTTATAGAGAAATCATGAGCATATTGGCACAGCCTCCCTGCTGTCTGCTGTATATTTTTGTTACTTGTCGTTGCTTGCTGTCCTGTTTTTTGTTGTCTTGTGGTGTGTTAAGTGTTATACTAGAGGATCACAATTGAAATAAGCCCTCTGGCTTTTTTGTGTTTTTATCCTCAGTTATTTTCAGTGTATGTAATAGCTGCTGTGTAGTGTTATACTGTATTTTTATCATCAAATGAGTTCAGTCAATCATAAAATATGACTTTTCAAGTACTCACAACTCAGTTGAATTGCTTATAACACATCACCCAAAGAGCACCCGCATGGAATACTTTGTCCAGTCAGCCTAGCTGTCTATTTGGCTCCATCCCACTATTGGTTTGTTCACATAGTGCGGATCTATAAGATATAAGATGAGTATAAATCTTTGCATTTTACTTTTGGAAAGAAGGTAAATAAGAATATTTCCCAAAATGTCAGCCTCTTCTGTTGGGAACATCAACAATAAACCACCACACCAATTTTTGATATTTATACCAGCATATTTCAAGTTTTTTTTTCCTGTGGTTTCATGAAAAATCATCAAAGTATGTATAATGTAAAAGAAAAAAAATGGGACTCACTTTTCACTTCTCCCCAGTCACACAGCTCACACAACCTGTTTTCCTCCTGAATATTTCTAATCTTCCACCTTTAATGGCTAGAATATCAGTTTTCAACTGCGCAGCTAAAAATGTTTGGCCTAGGTAAGTGATACAGGGTCATACTTTTGATTACTATGCAGTAGCCTATAGATTTGTGCATTGCTGGAACTTAATAGAGAGAGTGAGTTGTAATTAAAAAGATTAATAAAGACCATATACTACTGAGTGACATAAGAGATGGATGGTGTGCTCAGATGAACTGTATACATGAATAAATCAACTCTGAATTCCCACGACGGTGAGCTCATCGATCAGACGAGCACGTTGTTGAGCAATATATAACTTCCCATCCTGACATCAGACTGAGCATTAACGCTCACATTTATGGTGATCCAGTCTGCACGGCTTGAGTAAATATCTAGGGAAGTCAGGCACCTAAGGGGCTTTAGTGCTCTTTCATGAACAAGCCTTTACAGTTTGTTTACAATTCAGAATGCACTTTAAGATCCGACTTTTAGCAGACAGCTGCAATTTCCTGTTCTGCAGAAATCAGCAGCAGGGTTGCCTGCGCCATGGCAAGCGTTGTTTATTGTCCAGATTAATCAGTCCTGATAAGAGGAGGAGAAAAACATATGTGTGTCTGTTATGGATTAGACAGCATACCTTGAGGTTGCCATGGTGACTGTCAGGCAGCAGACACCTGTGAATTAACATTAGAGCTGCAGCACCAGGATCTTAATTGGAGACGCAGGGAAAGAGCAGGATGGCCACTCGATTCAGTGCATTATCCTGGCCTTTATCAACACAGTGCTTCCATGAAATCAAAGAGAATTAGCTTTCAAATGAGCAGGTGTCATATAGCGAGGGGCATAAAGAGACAGATTGAAAGAATGGGTGAAAGGAGCTTTACAGACTCTGGCTAGATTAAAAGTCCCCTGGTCCTCGGGACATTTTATGCAGACTGAGAGTTGAAGAGGGTCCTGGCTGCTTCCCCAAACAGAATTTTTCTTTTTTAATGTCCGCCCTTTTCAGGCTAAACCACATCTGCTATATTCATGTGTCTGTTGAAAACAGATGATGCCAATGGCAACATTAGCATCTCTGTGCTGTCACAGCTACTTCTCAGGAAATTTTAATTTGTTTTGCTGACTCACCAGTGCTACACTGACTTCCACAGAAAGTGTTGAAAGATACTGTGGAAGTGTCATTAATTACATGTCAAAACAGATACATGGAAGTATTTTGATATTTTTTCATGTTTGCTTCATTTTGAAAGCGTTAAAAACAGTTGAGTTTCACTGCATGATGATCGTGTTGTGCTTTCTGCACTCTGCCAGGAATTCCAATAAATTTTGGTCAAATTGATGAAGGTATATTAATTAATATATTTATTAGTTGTTATTGGTTGTGAAACAGTTAAATATGTGTACATTTTGACTCCACATAGTATGGTATCTGCTAGTGTTGGATGAATATATTGGCTGTCTGTGATTTGAGAAATAAGACGTCTCTTAAGTGAACAGCTATAAATTGCTTAAGTAAAAGTACTAACTAAAGTAACTTTACTTTAACTCTAGTATCTTGCTTAGTACTTTTTACTGATATACAAAAGTAAAAATAAGGGTATTAATAATGTCTGCAGAAAACATGAACAGAAGATGTAGGTGACTCTTTTAACTCAGTCACCAGAATGCTTTGTTAACATGTTAAAATCACAACATTTTTCCTCTGGAGCAGGACAGACGCTCCCAGACCCCCTACAGGGGACTGGTTTACCAACATGTCACCTTTTTCTCCTCTTATGAGTTTGCAGGTCTGTATTTAGTAATCAAAAAGGAGAAAAAAATGCTATACTATTATATGATATGTTATATGTGCCACCTGATATTAGGCATCAAATTAATGATTATATTCAGCCCAGTCAGGGTTTGACATTAACCATGGCTGGAGGGCCTGTGGCCACAAAAAGTTACTCTATGGCCACCAAATATTCCATGTAAGTGGCACCCAGTGGCCATTAAGTTACAGCCCCATGATGCCAACACAGTGTCACAGTTCCAAAAACATCGATATTCCTTCGCGCATCGTAGTTCAACATTCTATAAAAACAGTGAAAAGTACTGTTTGTTTTTAAGTTTATTTTTGTTGATTTGGCTGTAGAATGAAAATGATGATGGATAATACATGAGTTTAAAGGTTGTGCTGAGTGTCACAAGAAAAATGGATAAATCATGTCCATGTACACAAATTTATGGATAGAATTTTTGTAGTTGTCTCAAGAACTGCTATGAGACTGTGTTGTTTAGTTAGGTGAGCCAGCAATATGTCTTAATTAGATGAAGTTTAGGAAAATTCAAATTTGAATTTCTTTTATTTAGTAATGTAATGTTTCATCGCCCACTCTGATTGAAATGTTAATGTCATGACAGTCTGACACACTTCACTTCTACATCATTGCAGAGAGGTGAGGAGTTAAACCACTGGATGTTTGCAAAAACATGATTTTCTGTTCCTGCTAAATTGCTCCAATATCATCCAAAAAGGAACTAACTGAATTAACAAAGTTTTCTGTATTTTGGATTATTCCCGTGAAACTAATGTGGCCTTAAAGGTGAATTTTAATTGGTTCTTCTTGTTTGCAATTTGGATAGTAGTTCCCAGCTTGAAAGAAGTTTCTTAATTTAAGTTTTTCTCCTGTCAGTGCTATCACCTGAACCTGGCCTTGGCTCGTCTGAGACGATTTGATTTCATATGTTTTAATAATGCCTTACTTCCTTCACTTGTGTAACTCAGCCTGTTTAAAAAAAAGTGACAGAGGAGTTTTTAAATCCCTGAAAATGTCTCCTTTATATCCTTTTCATTCAGGTGAGATCAGTTTCATCCATGCTGATGAGTTATTTGTCAGTCTTCAGGGCCATTTCGGGAATGTCCTTCAGTTTCATTTTCATCTTGTCACTTATGACTCATGTCATGGATTGCTGATTTATTCATTTACTTCACAGTCCTGCTGATCCCTTCATTGATCCCCCAGGCTTTACAAATCTCCTTTTTCAACAGTCTGAAAGAGTAAAAGCTCTGAATTGCTCAAAGTATCAGGAGAGAGTGCTGCTGTGACTGTCACCACCTGCATATTCAGCATGTACCACAAAGGTGTCTGTCATGTGTGTGTCATCTCCCCCTGATAAATTATTCATAGTTATTATTGTTAACATTTAATGATCTACATGATCTGGCCCCCAGGTGGATTTGTCAGAACACAACCTAACATCCTCTGACCCAGTTTTAATCGTACTGAGGTCCATAGAGACAACAGGTGAGTGGATGTTTGCAGTCAGTTATGGGTTATGAGTTTAAATTTATTTAAGGCTTTAGGTTTCCATTGCCTTCTGTTGATGAGCCAAAGCCTCTGTAAACTCAAATCCAGTACGCCCTTTTAACAATGTAATTCACTGTCTCATGTACATAATAGTAAGCATCGAAAAAGTATTACACATTAGTTTTAATCCAAATTCAAGATTTGTCATTTAAGTTCATGTTCGCTTACAATGTATTAGGTTTGAATTGAGCATGCTTCTGCTTGACATTCATTACAAAAATGATGCATTTATTTCCACGAACCAATCATGAAATTCTCTGCTCTCGCTGACATTATCTGCCTCTCTGAGTCTGAGCAAAGTCAACAATGGGGAGCAGAAGTCTTACGTAATTTTTCGCTGCAGAAATGATCAGTTTAAGTGTATGTTATATTTAGAACATTTTCACCACTTTACCATCCATTACCGCCGGCTGTGCTCCCTTCATATCTAATAAGACTCCATTTAAAAAAAAAAAAACATTAAGGGTTACCCCGATAGCTCAGTTGGTAGGGCGTGCGCACCATGTGTTGAGGCTATCTGTCCTCTGCAGCGGCTGCCAGTTCAACGCCTGCCTGCGGCACATTTGCTGCGTGTCATCCCCTCTCTCTCTCCCCACCTTTCCTGTCATATCTTTAGCTGTCCTATCTAAATAAAGGCAAAAAGGCAAAAAAATAATCTTAAAAAAAAAGAAGTAATTTTTACCTTGCAAGACGGAGGAGTGGGAGAAGTGTTAGTTTAAATCCG
Organism: Lutjanus erythropterus; assembly: GCF_056507025.1. Classification (NCBI taxonomy): domain Eukaryota; kingdom Metazoa; phylum Chordata; class Actinopteri; order Lutjaniformes; family Lutjanidae; genus Lutjanus; species Lutjanus erythropterus. Next base: position 19,645,009 of record NC_139323.1, on the reverse strand, counting down.
AACTAATATGATAAAACACCACAGTAACAAACTAACTAATCAAGGCAGTGGTAGACCAGTACCTCCCATGTTCTGTGAGGTAAAATGACTGATTCTGGATACCACCCAAGCCTATTCTTTGTGGATGCTTAATGAGAAACTAAATATCCTGTATGAATTTTTACTATTTATCAGCACATTTAGAGGCTTTAGAGGCCGAAAGAATGAAGCTGCTGAATTTATATAGAAGAAAATGATTAATTGTCTTATATTTTTCCATTATTGCCTTATTAATTACTTGTGTTGTGGAAAAGGAAATGTCAGATTGGTGCCCCTTATCCTGTCTGTCACCTCTTTTAATGAGCAAGTAAAGGAGGGTTGTTAAATTGACATTAACGCTCCTGCAGAGAAGGTTTTCATGGAAACTCTGGAGGGTGCTTATTAAGGCAGTTAATGTTCCAGACAAGAGCTGTTTTTCACAAACTGCACGAATACTTTTTTTATATTTAAATCCTTCAAAAGATTGAAGATTTTTATGTCTTCATATGTGTGAGTGTAATGTGTTACTTTTTAATATTAGCTCGTGGAAGAATGGACAGATGGGCTTTTTAGATGTATGTAAATGTGAATTCTTTAAAAGCTTAAGAGCTTTTATAAAAAATCTTGCATACTAGCGGATTTGAGTTCAACAGTGCATTATGTGAGATTGATGTTTCACACAAATGAAAGGTTGCTATTTTTTTTGGATGGCATCTTGATGTCATAGTGGCTGTATCATTATGAAGATGCATCTACAAATCAGAAACGGTATACAGATATTTTGTAAGCAACATATTTACTGTGATCACATCTTACACTGGCAGAGAGCAAGGCTAAGTAGTTCTATAATTTGTGCAGCTAAAATAAACAATTTTCCTCATCTGTGGGGATATCTGAAAGATTTTCTGTCAGAGGTGCCTCTGAATAAAAATCGCACTTGACTTACTGAAGATAGAGGCTCGCTTTATCTCATAGATTAATACCTTAGTGTGTTGATACAGACTAAAAGTGAACAGTCAGAACAAGAGAATTTCATCAAAAGAGACAAACACAATGTGCAGGCATTTGATTTGTCCTCACTGCCAAGCCCGACAGCAACAATGCTCAGTGTCACTGTTTTATTGCCAATTTCTGTCTACAGGTACTTTCTGCCAAAGAAAATGTCATCAGTCTTCTACAGTTTGATGTCAATTGCAGAAATATACCAAGATATTCGTTCTTTGGGTGCAGCTGAACACAACCTGTTTTCCCATTCCACAGTCATCGACGCTGTCCACATACATTTCCAGGAAACGTGTTATTAACTGTTGACTTACCATGTGTGCTCTCTCTGTCCTGTGTGGCTGCCTGGGTGTGGCAGTGTGAGTTAGTGATGTTTGCAGAGTTCACACGGGGATAGGGAGGGACTGTGAACAAGAGGCATCTGCTGTGAAATTAAAGAAGGAAACTGAGAGATATTGTGACTTGTGTTACATGTAGCATGTTAATATCAACTAGGCGTTGTCTGATTACCAGCTGTGACAGCATGTTGCTGGTTTTCTTTTTACCTTGTAAGTCTGCGTGTGGGTGTGTGCGTCATCATGGCAAAATGTGATCTTGGAGACACGTACTGTAGCACAGACTGTACGTCAGAGGCAGTTTAGGGTACTTTCCCAGGTGCTTAAATCTGTCTGGACAAAATTTGTCAACACAATAGCGTCATAATGGTGTAAGATAAAAGATGGAAACATTGAAAATCATAGAGTTTGTGTCCATTAGCTAGCCAGCTACAGCTAATGAAATATGCTAGGTACATGCAGTTGCCATTTCTGCATACAAAATTGACAATCATTGACTCTAAATGAAAATCCTGCTTTTGCTTAGTTCGGAATGAAATACAGTTTTGATATGAATTTTGAGTCATAAAATTAACTGAAACAGTAAAATCAGTAGAGGTACTTCTCTGTACTTGTTCTGTTGTTTTTTGCAGGGGGAGTGGGGGGATTTTATTCCACACATGGACATAAGTATCAGCCCTCTTGGATAATAAATTAACCCATTGTCTGACACACACCTCAGACAGGCCTGGAATTTCATCATTTTAGTGGTAAGGTCACTTGGCCTTTGGTCAATTGTCAATTTGTCAATTTTTTGACGGCACAAAAGCTGAATCCCACTGCAAAAAAGCCAAATGAAACAGTGATTTTAGGTCCATGGAAGTGATATAACAAATTTAAGTTGAGGGTTAAGGAAGATTTTACCTTTATTGTTTTTTTTCCCTAATTTGTTAACTAAGCACAGGAACACTGTAAGTCAATCACAGTTGGAGGTGCTGACTAACCCATTATTTTAAGATATAAGCTCTTTTTTTTTAGATACTAACTCATAGAGGTTTCTCATTATAATGACCTACCAGATGTTTTTCATCACATTGGCAGAAATGGGCTTCCATATAGAGAGAAAGTGCACAGACAGCAGATGATTCATAAAGGGGACAACAGAGTTGTTAACAGAGACTGTAGTCTGCAGTGTAAACCACAGAATTGTAGACTAATTGTAAACTGCTGCAGCTCATCTCACTTAGCTCGATTTTCCAGCGGTTCATAGCAGGCTCAAAATCTCAAAATCAGAATCTAAACAAATGACACTGGTCACTATAAGGCGAACAGGAAAAAGACAGAGGAGGAAATGTCAAAATCAGCTGGGGCAGTATGAACTGGGCATCAAGTTACATAAAACACAATGTGCTCTTTATTTTAACATAAACAAAGACTGTCAGAGAAATTGCAGCCTATAATAATCGCCTGATTAGTACCAAGGTATTAGATTTGACAGTCATTTTTTAAAAGGCAGCACCTTACATCTCCGTTGGTGTGTGCTTATACTGTCGAGGCTGGCTGAAGAAAGCCAAGAAAAAATGATGAGGTGTTGAAGCTAAATGAGGGCCAGTGATGATAATCACCGGGAGCGAGATTACCACAACAAAGACTCTAATTGTGGGAGCAATGGTGAATAGATCCTTCAGAAAATCTGCTATACTTCCATCATCTGCAGTTGACACACACATCATGACATATTCATGTGAACAGACACACAGAAACACACATCAGGCCCTAAAAAACATGTTTTTGATTCTAAATAAAGGCACTGTGATAAGCACTCAAAAGGACAGAAAGAAAAGTGTAATGATAATTGTTTGCATTTGTTTGTCTCGCCCAGTGTGACGTCAAGAGAACGTTAGGTGAAGAGTGAACATAACAAACCAGTTGAGACAGTGGGAAACCTTTTCCAGGATGTTATGTATCTTAAGTCTCCTCCCTGGCTGCATGTCACCTTCTGAGCTGTTATGAGAAAGAAACATTTATCATTAGGGTACAAACACAGCTCTGTTGACAAATGGGAGTTTCTTCCTGATTAAATCATCTGTATCTAGAGCATACAATAACTTATTAACTTTATTACAGTTAACTTATTTAAGGGGTGGGTGCTTAAATTAAACCCTGATACATTTTTTCTCCCTCCCCCCAAAAAGTTTTACATATATCTCAGTAAACTTAAGAGCAAACAAGCCATGGCAAACCAGTTGATTGAGTGAACTGTGTTTGCTTCAGTTTCAATGAGGTAAACATGTAGAAATTAAGCTTTTTCCTATCATGCATGTTTCTGTAAGATTCCTGGAATCAATGTACATTCATCATGATACTGCAGGAGTAATCTCTCTTTTTACACTTACAAGCAAATAGACGGTTAAAGTGATTCAGAAAGTACAATTATTGATATTCTTGTATTTTTATTTATTTTGTTTTTCCTTTACTTTTAGAGTCTAAAATAAAGGTGTGTTTCCACCTCGGTTGTTTGGGCCAGTGGTTTTTGAAACTTGTAGTGCTTCAGTTCAGGTTTGGTTGGCATGTGCATCTATAAACAGAGTAAACTGCATTCGGATGCAGGTCAAGAGGCTGAGAATGCTTAGAGAGAGCTGTGTGTTGCTTCTGTTGCAGTCCAGCTACTGCAGAGAGAAAGCAAATATTGAAATTTTCCAGCAACTTAATATGCAATTTTTATTTTACATCCAATTTCAACTAGTGTAATTTTGCTGTTTTGATGGTTATTGATGAGAAGATATTTGTATATGTGATTGTTATGCATGTTTTCAAATAGTTTTTGGGGAACAGCTGGGCCTTGCAATAGCTTCCTCTGAGCTTTTCATACCACGGTACAGCCAGTACAGAGATTGGTGCACTGGTGTCTTATTGGTGCTGTGTGCTACTCTTCATCAGTTTTCAGTGTGGACTCAGTCAGGCTGACAGCTGAGTACTGCAGCAACATTTCTTAATCATCTATAAGTTTTTAATTATTTATTTTATTATTATATTACCTTTATTTACCTCATATTACCATGAGGATTGTCAAAGGACATCAACTTGAACTTGAACTACTTCAGGTACCTCAGTTATTTAGATCACACAATGTTAGGAAAACAATTTCCTAGAACCCAAGGTCATGTCTTCATATTATTTATGTTCAACCAACTGTCCAAAACCCGAATATCAATTTACAATTTAATAAAATGGAGAAAAGCAACAAATGCTCATATTTGAAAGGCTGTAGCAGTGAATGTGTGACATTTGGTGTTTTAAATGACTTATAGCTGCACTAATCAATATTTTTATATTAACAATGGATCAAATGACTTCAAGTAATGTGAGAAAGATGCTGGTAGTGATACAGAAAATCATTCCTTATTTTTTTATTTTTTCCCTTTATGTCAACAATAGAACTTACAGTGGTAGAGGGCTGGTGGTCAATGACTGTCAGCCATCGCGAAAGACGATGGTATCATCTATCAACCCAGTCGTACTTAAAATGTCAAATGAAGCTGATAGTTTCTGTCTGTAATTTTCAACCCGCACCTGTTGCATACAGCAATTCTTTTTTTTTGTACACTAACAAAATTATCTTTGGTATCTTTTTTCCCAAATGGAGCTCTGTAACGCAGTGTTAGGTTTTTATGGTTCTCTCCCACAACTTGATTGGATGTTGTCAGACTGATTAAAACAAATTGAATCTGGGGAATTAAGAGCAGACTTGCTGAGAATCAACAGCATGAACATTAGTAAGTAGTTTAAATCTTTGAGCTTGTGGGAAAGTATCAAGTATTTTCAAGAAGTGAAGTCACGTGAAGTCAGTTCAAGTTGAGTTGCAAGTCTTTTATTTATTTTTTTTGTCTAAAGTTATCAAATTTATGAGTCCAAGCCACACTTGAGTCCAAGCCACATGACCTGAGTCTAAACCTCAGGTAAATATAAGCAACATAACAACAACTTTATTTAGTGATAATATGTAAAAACCTCTTTGCAGATTCCACTACCCCAAATAGCCAGAAAAAATGTTTAAAAGTCATAATTGCTTATATTCTGTCTCATAGTTTAGCACAAATTCAGAGACTCCATGAAGTGCTGGGTCCTGCCAGCCAGCCAGCCAGCCAGCCAGCCTGCCAGCCAGCCTGCCAGCCTACGTCCAGCTGGGCCAATTTCATGACTTTCAGGAGGAAAATGAGCAGCCTTCTTGCTCTAAGTAGATTCATTCATTCGTACCAGGCCGAGGGCAGAGGGGCTTAAACATATTGATTGGTCACAGAGCCGTGAGAGACACAGATAGGAATCAGACCTTCAGTTGCATTTGTGGATTGAGTGTGATGGTGTTGATAGTGATGGTCTCATCTCTCTGTCTAATTTCTGTTTTTTGATTACGATAACAAACACTGTGGTTCATGTGGTTCATTTTGATTCTCTGCTGTTGTTTCTGTAAAGGACTGGCCATCTGTCCAAGGTGTTTCCCTGCCTTCTGTCCACTGAATTAACGCATGAATTAATCAGTACTTCTATTTCTGGTTCGCATATTTATTTGAGGCATCAGTGGTTATTCTGAGGTGGTCTAATAGTCTTTTACAGTTTGTCTGTCGTGAACTGTCATCACGCCAGGCAGCATGAAATTAACCTGAAGCAGGCTGAGGGCAGGGAGAGGAGGAGTTGTTGAAAGGCCATGGTTTGATGTTGAACTACGATAGGCATGTCAGTGTCCACAAAAATCAAGAACGCATGCAGAGACAAATGGCTGCACATTCTGGGCTCATCTGTTTCCTCAAAATTGTGTGCCTTGCTCTGTCCTCTGTGGTTTTGTCTGTGGTTATGTCCTTGCTCTGCACTTATGTCCTCTCTGTATATAGTTATTTGCCCATGTATGGACATTCCATCAATTTGCTTTTATCTGTGCTCATGCACTTTAGTGCTTTTGCATGTACCATCAACCTGCCAGGGACTGCAGATGAAAATTAGTCAATAAATTGTGTGGCTAAATCTGGCACATTTACGTGACTTAAGTGATCATATTAATTAATGTGCACTGTCCCCTCTTAAATAAACATACACATAAACATAAACCTAGATTGTCAGTCTTTCCGTGTGCCTAAAAAATGCCACAATATGTTTTGATCATATTTGACTATGAAATATAAATTGTGCAGCTTCATACATGCAACACATCAACAACTTTAGTCATTAATACTTAAAGCAATTGTTTGACTTTTTTGAAAATATGCTTATTCTCTGTCCCGAGTGTGGGCTGGGTACGGTTTACGATATCATTTAGCAGATACTTAATAATCCTTCTACATTCTGTTCATTTATTTCAGATGCCACAGGCATGCAGTATTGCCATACTTGAACTTTTTGGATGATACCATGATACCAACTCCACCAAATACAGCATACACAACATCTACAGACTGTGTTGTAGCTGCCATGGTAGTGGGCCAGTCACATATCACAGTAATCAAATAATGCTTGTGGGTACTGGCTGCAAGCAAAACTGTAGAAGCAGTCATTTTTTAGTTATGTTTAACAATTTACTTTTGCCTTGTCTTTGCCAGATTCCGCAAAAAAGACACTATTTTCTGTTATTTAGCCATGCACAAGGCTTTTCCTAAGCTGGACACCCTTATCTCCTTGCTGTACATAAGGAGTGTTGCTGTTTTTGCAGGGGGATTAGTTTGTTCCTGGGTCAGTCAAATCAAAATCAAAACCAATTCCAAACATCCAGTAAAGGCTTTAGCAGCGCAGTGAAAATACAGACAAACTTTTATGTGGGTAGAATAAACACAGTTTTTTTTTTTTACCAGTGATGCTAATTAAGGTTCTGTTCCATTCAGGTCAAACAGAGTCAGGGTGCTGCTTGCATGTTGGCTCCATGGAAAGGCTCTGCTACACTAAATGGAATGGGGCCAAATTGGTGAGCTTTAGAGCTGAATGAACAAGGCTTTAAATTTTAAAGACAAACAAATGGTTTTAAAGTTTAAAACCATTTGTTTGAAAGACAAATGTTTAAGATCTAGTGGCATCTAGTGGTGAAATTGCTGACTTCAACCAATTCGCCTGCCAAGTTTGTAGGACAGCCTACAGTGGCTGTGAAATTAGATATGCAAAAGGCCATATCTAGAGTCAGTGTTTGGTTTGTCTGTTCTGTGCTACCGTAGAAACACAGTGGTGCAACATGGTGGATGCCATGGTCTACGTTGATAAATACAGCTCATTGTAAGGTAACAAAAATATGATTCTTACTTTCAGGTGAATAAAGACTGATAAAAACATGCATATAGACAATCTATTCCATTTCTGCCCAATAAAGCCTCCTAAATGTTCCACATTTAACCTTAAAGTCATACATTTGAGATTTATAAACTTTACAGACACTAATATTTCCATTGTAGGTGATGTTAGATCTCAGCCTGTGGCATCCCTGGTTTGTCTCTTGTTATTCAATCTCCTCTTCTTTTTTCTTCTCGTCTTTGTCCTCCTCCCCCTTCTCTCCTAACCCACCGCCCCAGACTTATCTGGTCACATGGTATCTGGCTGCAGATTTAGGAGAGCGATGAGGGGATTAGTTTTAGATTTGGTTTGCTTTTTCTCTGCAGAGCTAAGGGCCATGTGCTCCTAAAAAGCAGACAGACAAGGGAATATAGATTTCCTTTGCAGCGTGGCTTAATAAATCTGTCACTCTGCCTTAGTAGCCACATGGCACTTCACTTTACACTGCAGCTTTTTAGAATCCACTGTTACATTGTGATGCATACTTTACTTTACTTTACTTTACTTTTTTATTTAAAGCGACCACAACTAGTTTTAACTGGTTATAAAACAGTCTCAGTTTAATACTAGTGCCTCTATGACCTGCATAAATTAACAAGACCATCCATGTGAAGTTATTTCTACGTAGTTATTCCTGATGCCTGCCACAGGTTGGATTCATTGTGATATTTCCAGGTAAAGTCACAGTGCGTAGTGCATTAGCCAGTTAAAAGAAAGCAGGAGGAGATTTTTATTCAGATAATTCTTTTTATAGCACGATATGTTGTGGTTATTACAGTACTGCTTTTGTCCACAGGAGCCCCCAGAATCAAAAACATATAAAAGTTTTTTGTAGTAGCTTTAAAATGTTTAAAAGTAAAGAAAGTAAACTGCTTTAAATTTAACTGCTCTGCCTCTACATCCTGCATTTATGTCCGTACAAAACAGATTTTCTCATTAAAGTAACTGATCCTTCTTTTGACTTTTAGGATTTTTAATCTAGTCAACATAATTTCGTGGTTAGACATAGTCTGTTACACTGAAGTCCAATCTAGCTTTAGACAACCTTCTGTATGAAAAAGGTGTTGTGATGGTCTTGTGGTCTCAGGTATTTTTCAGGTATGTGATTGCCTACACGTTTGTTAAAATGTATGGTAGATAAATACAGTGAATTATTTTTGTTGTTGGATGCAACTTATTTTTCATGAACCCATCCTGCTCTCAGTTATAAATACACAGACAAATAATAGTAAAAGACAGGACACACAATGTACTTCAGGCTTTGTTTACTGTCTGTGAGAGGCACTCTGGTGTTCTTTTAAGGATAAAGGGCCTACTCAATATATCTGTGACCTCCACGGTGTGTTTGACGTAATAACTACAGCTAGAACACCAAAGCAAAAACTCTGAGGTTAAAGGAAAAATAATGGACCTGCATGAACTCACATGCAGAACATAAAATATCAGCAAATAATCTAGAATTTATTTTTTCCCTGTGCTTCACATCTTGTGCCTGATCTTCTGGTGAATGTTTTCACCAGACTGTCAGAAAAGGAGAACATGTTCTGTGGTTTGGTTCCATGTTTCATGGTGTCTCAGCTTTTGTGGTTGAAATAGGGGGGGTCAGTTTTGTTATCCCGTGTGACCACAGGGTGAAATCCAGCTTGTGGTTTCTTTTCACTGGATTTGATCACAGTCCAGTCACAGTGTAGACATTAACTGGGGGTGAACTAAGGCGTCATCTCTGTGATGTAGCAGGGAACTGAGGGAACTGATGCTGCCACTCTTTTTAAAAAGAAGACCCAACTCTTGGGTCAAGAGGCATCCAGCTTCAACAAAACCATTTGGGGACGAGAGAGAGGTAATTTAGTTCAAATCTGTTATGTGAGCAGAGCACCCTTTTCAACACACAACACAAACACACATACCAAGAAAGCTGGCTTCAGCAGAGGTAAACAGATATAGAGGGTTCAATGCAAAATCTGGATTGGAAAATGCTGAATTTAACAGCTATGTTTTCAAGTTTGGGAGGAATATGCTTGAATTTGAATATGCTCCTTGAAAAATGCTTGATTTTGAACATAATCTTGTGTTTAATCTAGATAATTACTCATGTCAAGCAAAAATCTTTTAATATTTGAGATAAAATGATCCCGTGGTCATGATTGTTGCCTCCTGGCACTGAAATTAGCAACCTTAATTACTCATGATCAAAACACACAATCACAATTAACACATAAAGGACACGTGTCATAAAGGACATCATGTGAACTTTAATTTTTCTTAAATGCAGTATATTATGTTTTAATAACAGTTTAGAAGTGATGGTAAAGGCTTTTGAGAGTCAAGAAAGTTTTGGTTTAGGTACCACCTTGAGAATGGAGTTTATGCTAGACTTTTATATTGATGGCCAATACTAGGGCTGCACAATTAATTGCAATGTTATCAGAAATCGCAATATGGCCAACTGCAATATCCAAATCACAGAACCAGAACCAAATCAGATTTTTTTCTAATAAAGAAAAATGTGTGAGAAAACAGCAGTTTGATACAAACCACAAAAAATGTCACATCATCACAATTTTAATAGTTTTGTTTTTTGAGTAAAAAAAAAAAAAAAAAAGTTTTTTTTTGTCACCATGTTGTGCAGCCCAAGCAAACATGGTTATTAATATTCCAGAAATTCTGGCCATGTAGAACAACTACCAGACATATGTTTTGAATCAAATTCACTTCTTTGCCCTTATCTCATCTAGAAACATAGAGGTTGTGATCATATGAAAAAAAACAACAACAAAAGGCTAAAATGTGAATTTAGCATGCCAGAATTAAATCCCCAACGCTCATTTCAGTACTGTAAATAGTGCTACTCAGCTAGATATGCCAGTTAGTGTCAGCTGATTCTTACAAGTCACTGTTTAGTTTAGCTTTATGTCACTCTTTAATTCACTTACATTTTGTTTAAATTTGAATTTGAAAAATTTATTTGAGATATTTTATATGGTCTTTTTGGCATATTTCCCTCCAGACATTTTGGAGGTTTATATTTTTATGTACAGTACAGCTACATGTGATACCAGCAAAAAACTGGTATATGCCGGCTAACAAATCCCACTTGAAAGTCCTTAAATTTACTCTTAAAAAGCCGGTCTGGCTGGCCTTATCCTCCAGCTGAAGCAACAGGTAGCTTATGTGTTAAAAACAAATACCATGAATACATCAGTGTCACATGTGAAATGATATGCCTGCAGATACTGTGTGATGAATACCTCCAGGCAGATTTTTCATTAGAATCTAATACTCATCTCTCTCCAGGTCCTCTCTCAGATTCTCTCTGCCCTCCGCACCCCCCTCCTGCCTTTTTCCCCCACAGGGAGCATTATCTCTCTGCTTTCTCAACCTCATCCTTCCTTTTTTGCTCCATCTTCTCCCAATCCCCTCTTTAATTTCACCTCTAGTCTGCCAGCACACACACACACACACACACACACACACACACACACACACACACACACACACACACACACACACACAGAGATACTGTCTCCTCAATGCATCATGGCTTTAGGGTATATGCACTGTGTTGAAGTGACTCTCATTTGCTCACTGTTGATTGTTGCCAAGGTAACGCCATGTTAAAGGTCTCATGTTATGCTCCTTTCTGACATATTTTTATAGGTCTCAGAGGTCCTCAAAACATGCTTTTGAAGTTTCTTTCTTAAAACACCACTCAGATCATGCACTTCAGCATTTCTTAATACCCCTCTATTTCAGCCTCCCTTGAAATGAGCTGTTTCTGTGCCTGTAGCTTTAAATGCAAATGAGCTGTGACTAGTCGCGCCCCTCTCAGGAGGTGGGTGTGGCTTGAACTATCCGAGTCCAGGCAGCTATGTTTACGCTGAATGCTAACACAGACATGGCTCGTATCAGGCACGTTGCAATTCAAACGTCCAGTTTTGATCCAGAATCCAGATGGAGGCTCCTGCAGAAGTTTAAACATGGCAGATGCAGCAGGACGTTTCTGAATGGTAAGTCAACAATTTTGTGTGTCTTTTTACTTTACAGTTAGTCGATGTGTTGGTTGGCACAGCATTAAAATATAGCTCGGTAGCTAATGTTAACTGTAACTCCGCTTGTTCATTATTGTGGGAAATTTTGGAGAATAAGTGACGTACCTATCACACATGATGGTAAAAAAAATGAAGGATTCACTGAATCCATATGAAAAAAAGTTTGCACACCAAAGATTGATGTTTGTGAGGCTAAGCTGTTAACCGGACATCTTTTCCACTTGTGTCAATCATTACAGGCATCAGCCTATCAGAGCTGTGTGAGCTGGTGCCGGGGCTTCCTCATCACAGCCTGTCTGGTTCTTCAGATTTGCACCGTGTTTCCTGATGCCCAGGGCCACTATGTCAGATCTCCCCTTAGTTGAACCAGGACACACAGCTGGCGATGACCTTCTCTTTGTCTGGCTCCTCATACTGTGGACTCTGGAATGCGATCTTCATCCATGTCTGGTCCTGGGTCCAGAACACTTTCTCAAAGATGAGGTCCATCAAGTCAGCCACATAACCTGTGCAATATTACACAAAGATTTTGTTTAGACTTTTACATTTTTTTCTGTGCATTATGTTTATGTGTGTTTTTATATAATTTATCATTTTTCAATTTTGTTTCGTTTTTTTGTTGAAACTTTTACAACAACTGTTACAGTGCAACAGTAAATACAACATGTACATGACTTAATTTTAGTGACAAATGAAAGAATCTAGCACTTACGAAACATCGGCTCAGTCTTCACTCATTTTGCTCTGCATGCTCCTCTCATGGCCTTTGGGAAGAGTTGGTCTCCACCAGATGTGATGTGTGGTTTATCAGCATTTTTATTGTAATACATGGCAGCAAAGTAGAGTCTGGAAGTACAGCAGTACAAAGAAAATCAAAGATGTAAATAATGACAAACTGAACACATTTTCACAAGTTCACAGTAACCACAATTTCATTTACCTGCACAGCATTCCAAGAAATGGAAGTCTGTGTGCACTGGGGGAACAGGGGGTCTTCAGGTCTATGGATGTCAGGCACATCGTTCAGGATGAAGGTCCTTTTCACCACATTCTCTGGCCTGGTGGCTGATGAGGCTGCAGTAGATGTGGTTTGTGATGCTACACATCCACTTCATGATCTTCTCAGTCCTTCTTATGGATTGTCTCCAGTTTTTTTTTAATTCCTACAATTCATAGGAAACATATTTCTTCTTAGTAAAAAAAAAAAGCTAGTAGAAAGATAAATGTGATATGATGCAGGGCAGAATTTCAGAATCATTAAGTATTAGGTATTAATTATCTCATCACATTACACTGTAACTGTAACAACACCAAGGGTCTTTCAAATGCTACTGAGATGATATGTGCAATCATACACTGCTATGGGCCTAATACATTTCTAATAACAGCTACTATGTATGTGACTTGGTCAATGCACAGTATCCTTTATGCAATTAAAAACCGCAAATCCATGTAGTCACATGATTTTATGAATTGTATTGATATCAAAGCAAAAAAGTCGTCATTATGGACGTGTCCCTCTCCTCCTCCTGCATGCCCTGCAACCCCACTGTGTTGTTTGCAATAAAATGCAAGACAACTGTTACCATACTGTTGTCCTTTAGCACGTGTGCATCAGTGGGGAAGCAAGGTAAACACTGAATAGAGGAGGGGGTGGTGTTGGTGAGGAAGCTGATGAACCAGAGAAATAAAACTTGTTTTCTGATTATTTCAGTTCTTATGTTCTCAGCTCAAATAAACACAACCTCATACCTGCACTCATCACAACGCCTGATTTAGTCCCAACACAAGTTTCTCGGTTTGATTTTGCAGCAGGTCACTACACATTTCAGGTATGAGATACTTAGCAGCTTGGTGCTTATGTAAGTTACACAGCATGGCGAGCCAGAGGAGAGGAGTTCATGACATCCATGACAACAGAGCCGACGACACAAACCTGGCAGTATAAAGTCACACAAAAAGTAACATGAGAAACAGTTACAACAGCATCCAACTTACTTATCATTCTGTTTAGTTACTTGGCTTCATGTGAGGCTTAACGTTCACACAGATTATCTTGACTCTCCCTCAACATAACATACTCCAGTGCATGAGCACACAGTAGATGTTACCCATATTAGCTACAATGCTAATGCCAGGATCGAGCGGCTAAATACACAGTAAAGCAGCATAAACATGATAAAACTTACCGCTCCCACATCTGAAGTTGGGTCACAGACAGTCGGTACTGATCCATCCTTGAGCTTCAGTTTTGAAGGGAATCCTGCTTTGTACTGACCCTCGTTGAAGAACCAGTTCAAAGTAAAATAGGTAGTGCACGCACACACACACACAAAACACTTTACCGAGTGTTGTGGGGACGTTTCACTTAAATATAAAATAAATCCACTGGGTCTTCTTTGGGTTAGATGAGGAGAATAGATGAAGACTTTTGTGCTTGTTCCTGCAGCCAGCAACAGAGCAGTTAGTGTGCTTTGCTCATACCTTCTACATCTTCGTTCGTTTACTTGAGTGATGTTAGCAAGGAAAAAACACTGGGCAGCACAGACATCCAGCACTGGGAGTGTCAGCTGCCTGGAGGTGACGCTTCTCCCGTTTTGACGTCACATGGGGAGCCAAATCTAAACTGAGTGTTTTGGCCTACATTCACTGAAAGGTGGAGCAAGCAAAGGAGTCTGTAGGCAGGCCGGGGACACATATTTTCACTGGAAAACCATGAAAAAGTGCATTTTGTATAATATGGGACCTTTAAGCTTATAGTTTAACATAATAAACTGTAATTTTCCAGAGCCACAGCTGTTTAATAAAATATGAGGATCAAACAAAAAAGGATTTGTTGATGGAGAGAAACAAAGAACGAACCCACAGGTGGACAAAAGTGTTGGCGACTACCTGCTGCTCATGTCGAAACAACTTTGGTTTTATTATGAATTTCTGCATTAGTCTTGTGGTTTATAATTATTCTAAATAATATTATCAAACTGCCATCTATGCCTCCCATTTCAAAGTGTTATTCTAATCATTTCCTCAATGTTTATTGTTCCAGAAACACGCGAGTCTCCTGGTCATGGCCAGTATTTCTGACTGCCACAAGTACCCATCAACCGCTGTTGCTATGGAAAAGAGGCCAGTTAGAGACGCAAATCAGAGCTGCAGCAAATTCAGAAAACTTTGTTGTTACATCTGGGAGCAAAGTATTGCACCATATTTGCTCAGTTAATCCAGATTTTTTTAGACAGAATTTTAAAGTGAAGTGATATAAAGTATAGCTTCAGGTTCAGCTCATCAAAGAGACTTTTAAAGTGTAACTTGCAGGTTGAATTTTTTTTAATGGATTTACAGTTTATGTATCATGAAAATTATCCTGTGAGAGGTTAACATTTGATTTTATTAGTTTAATGAGACAGAGGCAGAAATTAAGACAGAAAAGTTAGCTTTTTGAGCAGTGACCTTTAAACAAGCTTTTTGCTACTACTACTACTACTACTACTACTACTACTAATAATAATAATAATAATAATAATAATAATAATAATAATAATAATAATAATTATGCCTCCGCCTGCTGAAGGTGCCGGGCCGGAGGCATACTGTTCTCTGGTTGTCCAGCCGTACGTGAGTCCGTGCGTCTGTCCTTCCGTCCGTCCGTCACAGATTTTTGTTTGCGTGATAACTTTTGAACGGGTGGACGGATTTGCACCAAATCTTGTGTGCTAAGACTCTATAATAGGTACATGAACTGATTAAATTTTGGAGACCAACGCTTTCGAGATGGCCGCAAAATGGCCGCCTGACAGACCTGTCTCTAAAAACACACTTATGCCAATAACTTGGTCACTTTTTTTTTTTTTGACTTTGATATATTTTTGAATAACTATGTTGGATACTATTAGGTAATAAAGGTAATAGCTCTTTCCTTGCAATCTTTTCTCATTAACTGTTTACTGTATCAATAGAGCCATAATTCTCAAACTCCGACGCTTTAGTGTCGACTTCTACCCGTTTTCATTCTGTTTTCTTTTATAGTTATTTAATATTACTTATCAGCAAGAATGAATTTGTGCAGGTCTGACAAATTACAGCCTCTCAGGACCTGAAATCCACTTTCTTAGCAGGAAAAACAGCAGGTAGTTTTTGTGCATGTGCAGATACAGACTTAACTGCTGCTTTTGTAATGGAAGAACATGGTTGTTTGCTGCTCTCTTTCATTGCATGTTTCTTACTGAATTATGAGTTGAAGTTGAAATTTTACGTGCACAGGCTTCTACCTGTTGAATCAGATATTTTCTAGTGCTGTCACTTACCTTTTGTACTGATGATTCAACCTGGAGCATGTCATACCCATTCAAGTGTTAGAAGTGCTCCAACTGCCAGTCATCTAGCATCGACTCTGCAGAAATACCAAACCAAACATTTATTTCCATAACCTTGGACACCTAGAATAACTCAGCCACAACTTCAGCCACAGGTGCTGCTACAACCCTTAGCTCATTGTGGAAAAGGGAACGTACATAACCCAGATGTAATTGGTAAAGTAAAAGTTATTTATTAACACAAGCTGGTGAATTGACAAATAATACAAAAGAAAGGAACAAACCTAAACAGGTGACAGGGCCGACGGGTGCTGCTCAACACAAAGAAAGAATTATAACAAAAAGAGGGCTCACCCAACTCAGATTTAAAACACAAGTATAACAAGGAGTCAGCACTCCTATGCCTAGTGTAGTCTCATACAAACTGCAATCATACTGTGTGACGGCTTCATCAGTTATTGAAACTGTTGCCTAGCCCAGTCCCTTTTAACATACATCTAGGTCTCATACAACACAGAACGTAGCACTCTAAATGACAACAACAAGAGGCACATGTGGCAAGCTGCCTATGGAAAAGCCAGCTGCCACGACTGACACGCTCGTCAAGCTTATATGGTGTCGGCTTCCAGCTGCATTCCAGCGATTGGTGGACGGATGAAAGAGGACACCAATCAGCAGGCTGAACAGCGTAGGAGCAGGTAGCGGAGGTAGGCCGTGCCCCCCTTTCATTGGCTGGAGCCAACCACAGGCCAGAGTTCACACACTGTGTT
This sequence comes from Lutjanus erythropterus, assembly GCF_056507025.1. Lineage (NCBI taxonomy): Eukaryota > Metazoa > Chordata > Actinopteri > Lutjaniformes > Lutjanidae > Lutjanus > Lutjanus erythropterus. The sequence goes on along the minus strand of NC_139323.1, from coordinate 19,628,237 downwards.
TAATATAAAGTATAGCTACATGACAAAACCTAGTTAGACATGAGGAGGAGGACTTGGCGGTGGCTGTAACAGATGCATTTGAAAATGAGGAGGAATCACCCTAGAGAGCCTGCGTCACCTCTGGGTTAGCATCTGTTCCAAGCTTCTGCAACTCAAAGCAATCTCTCCTTTAGCATTTCTTTCATTTGACTTTCTACATAAAATTAAATTTGCTCCTGGGCTTGAGAAACATCGGGACTCATGCAAATAACTGTTCCAAGTTTGTCTTAAAGTCAAAAAATGCATTAAAAAAAATAAAACGTTGTGTTTTCTGTACAAACATAATATTGCAGCAGAAGGTTCTTTGATTTAGGGGATATAGCCCTGGGATTCTTTATGCAGATCAGTGTTTTGGGGCAAAATACTGAACCTCAAATTGTACCCAAAGGCATAGCTCTCAGTGTGTGATTGTGTATGAATGGATAGTTTCTCAGTAGCAGTGGTTCCTTGCATGGCAGCTCCTCCCATTAGTGTATGAATGTGTGTGCTGAAGGGTGAATGTGACATGTTTGAAAGTGCTTTGAGTGGTCATAACACTTGAAAAGCGCTATATAAATGCAGTCCATTTGCCATCATTTAGTACCTGTACCAGGTAGTTTTTTGGTATCACCTTGGTCATGGTTCCAAATGAGCTGAGCCAATAATAGAAGGTGGAGTGGGAACACAGAAGAACACTGATCAGTCAGATAATCGTCACTTAAGTGACACAGAGCACCTGAAGTCCTATCATCGTCTGCACTCTGTTGTATCTATTTCCCAAACTCTGCTGTTTTTTTTTTTCAGCAAACAATGTTTGTCTCCTTTCTTTGACAAACTGCCATCTCTTTGACGTATTCCTGTGTTTTTATCGCATTGAAGATGATGTCATAGCATTTTTATGTGCTGTGGCTATGACGATCAGCTAAGAATCCTGCCTACGTTGAGATACTTTTGAAATTTGGTTGGTGAGCTAAAAAGTTCATTTTGGACCCTGGTTCCACCCAAAAGGGTGCTAACAAGAACTTGTTCTCTACTGAGAAACTTTTCATATTTCAAGGGTTTAATGTAGAACCAACCTACATGGTTCTACAGAGAGACTTTTTATATTCCATTTTATCTTGAATCCACCCACTGGGTTCCACTGAGAACCCTTTATATTATGGTACAAAGAACCCTTGATGAAAGAGTATTTCAACAATCCTTGCAAATGGTTCTGGATAGAACCTGAGCCCTTCAGAGAGAACCCTTTTGGAAGCCTTATTTCTGGTACCAAAAGTAAGTTGAGTCGAGTAGAACTAAACTCTACCATGCAGTGGAAACACACCTTTAGTGAGTGTAGTGGTGTCTCCTGGTCATGTAGTCTGTCTGTAGTCTAGATCACCCCAGGTTGCCACGCTTTATGAACTGTGTTGATTGTTCATTTGCGCTGATTGTAAAGGTTTAATTAATGTTTTTTTAATGTCTTCTTGCACATGAAAACGTTGTTTAATTATGCAAAGTGCTCTGCGCTGAACAATGTTCATCCAACTTTATTGGGCACATTAGGTCCAGGTTTATACAATATCACTTTTTTAATGACATAGAAATCTTCCAACTGACTTTATTTATTCATTCACACTAGCTTTTTATGTATTAATCTCAATATGAAAAAAGGAGCTTTACAGTTTCTCCTGTAACACTTCAGCTCATGCTCAGCTTGTAATGTCCATCTTTAGACCTTAAGTCTAAATATTCTGTTTTATTACAGTCTAAAGCCTTTAATTCTGTCACTCAGCCTCAGCCCTGTAGTCTCTTAAGTCTCTGTTCCCTGCATTTCACGGCCCTGTGCTCCCCTGCTGTTGTCTTCACTGCGTACAGCTTCCCCCATGCTTCACTGCCTGTCTGATAAGAGGGAGAAAGAGTGAGACTGACAGACACAGGTAGGGGGGAGGAGGGCGGCAGAGAGGTAGAAAGAGAGACGGGGTGGAGGAAAATGAAAGAGCAAGACAGAGGAGAAGTAGAGACACTGGACCAGACTGAGAAAGGCAGACATTCTGTGCCATTTCATGTCAGGGAGAAGGAGTGGGTGGACGGGCTTTGAAGGAGGTGGGCGGGAAGGTGGAGGGGTAGGAGGCCAAAAGCCTCATCACTGCCTCATTCCCAATTTTATTACCCATTTTATTCATCCGGGGCGACTCATAACTTTCTTCCTCCCATGAATTAAAAAGTGTGGCTCATCATTTGAATTCAGTGGCTCTGCTGGGCTCTGGTGTCTCTCTGCTGCTTTAAAAGATAAAATGATATCAGTCTTTTAGGCATCTGAGTCAACAAAGGGTCAGTATTTGCATTGTTATGACTCTTTTGATTAAGAAAGATGGGCCTGGAGCTGCTTTCCTCTCCATTACCTGTCTAATTACACCTCCGATGATGAAGGAGAGTGGGGGTAATCTTGTTATCTCTAAAAGCCTAATGTCATTCTGGTTTGGAGCAGCACCAGCAGGCTGTGAGGATTAGACCAGCAAAGTGTCAGTTTTTACCGAGGTTATTCTACCATTCTGCCAACCAAAACTGAACCATAACAGTTTATTTTTTTAGGTTTTGATCCGGACTATTATAATTAAAAATGTTGAAATGTTAAAAATGGTTGGGTTTTGCCATGCACACGATTAAATACTTAACTGAGAATTGTGAAAGTAATGTTTGGCAAATCATTTGGTAGTCATAAAAATGTGTTAAAAAATGCTTGTTAATGATTAGGGATGCACTGATTGACCGGCCAGAGTCTGGAACTAGCCGGTGACCGGCCGGTCAGCGTCACATATCTGATTCTGTGCCCGTCATTGTCACACACGTGTTCTGGACGATGGTCACACCATATTCACAGCAGACAAACTGACCGTGATATCACACCCACCACAGCGCTGATCACAACTACACACACTCAGACACATGCTTGCATTAAGATGGTGTCAGTGACAGTTTCCAAGAACAGGATAAAGAGAAGACAGACGGTCTACAGTGAGACAGAGCAACTGACAATGTCGCAGAACAGCCATAAACTTTGTAGCTCTTCAGGCTAATGTTAGCCAGCAGCAGACTGCTGTTCACAGAGGGACAGTTAAAATCTCACCTCCTGTTCTGGCTGAAGAATAAACAACCTGTGTTGATGTGTCTCCTCAAACATTTTCTCATCCAGACTTGTTTAATTTCTGTGTCTGTTTTTCTCACGGCAAAGTTTTACTAAAGAATTTTTATAAAGAATTAGAAAGAATTAGGAACTCAAACACATTTATTCACAGTTTTACAGCCACTTGACTTAAGACGTGTGTATCAGTTAAAAGACACACCCAAGTGCGTAGCCCTGTTGTAAAAGAGATGTACATCACTGCCGTGAGTCAAAACGAGTCAAACCAAGCCAGCACGTGTACGGACAAGGGGCTCAGGAAGTCATTGCCCCCACACAAGAGATGTCTTGCACAAAAAAACAACACAACTCAGACACCTCATTTTATTTGCTGCTTGAAAGCAAGTAAGCCTGTTTTCCAAAATGCTAAACTATTGTCTTAAAAATTGGTCACGCTGGCATTTACAAAATCTATATTTTTAATCAGTTGGTTTCGGTGGTATTGCTGCAATCAGTGAACTTGCCAATTACAAACTGTCATGATGGTGTTCTGTAAAGGAACAGAAAGAACAAGGAAGTCAAAATGGTGGAAACACATCATCATCATCATCTTATTAGCTGTGCTGAATGAAAGGCATCTCTGATTTTTAGCCTGATAATCAGACAGAACAGCCATTTCATTTCATGTCATCCATTCAGCCTGCATCATGTTCTTGTGCTGATTTCTGTTTAGGGGGGTTATTTTGTTATGTTTTCATATTTTGCCCTAACTATCCTAATTAGTACCAACTGACTTACATAATTTTCAGTCATCACAGAAGCTACAGTAGTGGTTACTAGGCGCACTTAACATGTTTCAGGATCTTTAAATAAATATGCTAATTCAAGATGAATTTTTTCCGAGCTGACTCACGACAACCTGCGCAGATGCTTTGATCTCATCCACCCTTGTTGGTAGTTTTGTAGCAAAAACAGCCAATGAGCATGGCTGACGAGCTGAAAATAAAATTTGAGATGAAGACAGTGATCTGGGTCCATCTTGTTGCAAAATATTACATAAAAACATATTTTATGATTAAATTCTCTTGGATCATGTAAGCTGAGGTGAACATTGTTGAGATCTATATTGAAAGTCCCCTCATGTTGGGTAAGTTCTCTCTCTTGATTACAACTTTTTAAAAACCCTGATAGCTGCAGCCATTGCAGTGTTTTTTTCTCAACAGAAAAGCTCATCAGCTGTTCTGCTAAAATTGCAAATTCACAGCGAAAGACTCGTGTCATCTCCCCCAGGACAGAGAGGTAATTGTTTTTAAAAGAGAACAACACTTCAGAACAAAACATGAACATTTGGGGGTCTAAGTAGTCACAGCTTCATGAAACAAAACAGTTTCTATCAAATAATAAGTTTATGATACATCACAGGGTTCCGCTTTTTCTTCACTTGCCTGGTCAAGCAAGTGGATCAGAAATCTTTTTGCTTCTTTCAGTTTTTACTTGTCCCTGTACAAATGATTTTATTTATTACCAGTTATCAAACAACATGTTTAATCTCTGGCTGCAAGGCAATGCATGCAAAATGTCAGAAAATAATGAAAAGTTTCTCAGAGTCCAAGGTGATGTCTTAATCTCCATATTAGTGAACCTGAAAACAGGACGTCCTGCAGTATTGAATAAAAAATGACTTGAATCAATTATCAAAATAATTTAATAGTTGACTTCTTTTTTGCCATTTGCCCAGTTGGTGAGTCGCGAGATTTAGCCTACTAGCCCAAAATGGAATTTTACTTGACCCGGGCAAGCAGGCAATCTTTACTGTTGAGCCCTGTATCACTTATGTAAATCTGATGCAGTATTATAATAATCTAGTATTGACATGTTGGCATGTGCTTTTTCTTGTCACATCAAAACTCAGTGATCCGATCACAGCCCTGATATGTGCTTTAATTGGCCCACAGAGGTTTGTTAGATTATGTTGCTGATACGGAGCAGGAGAGGAAACAGAGGAGACCATCTGGTGCGTTTCTTTCAGCTAAACACAGTAAGTTCTTCGCCTCTGGCAAAGTTTGAGCAAGAATGATATCTGGACCATATGAGAGGTCAGAGAGGTACTTCATGCTCATGGATTTTTAGGGATTACTTTTCACCCTGAAGTGTCTGTGCACTTGAGCTTTCTGTCTACTTTTTGTTCTCCATGTCTGCCTCTATGTACCTGGGTTGATTTGCACAGAGCTTTAGGCTGGGATTTCTCTCTTTGCTGCAGACGGATTCAGCACCGCAGGCAAGATGACAGCTGTAACCCCTCAAAACACCCGATATTCAGTGGCAACAAAAACATGACCTGAGGCTCATTATTCAACATTTGTGAAATAAAGACGAGCCACTGTGTCGTAATTTATCAACCATGGGCTTGTGTTATGTCCTTAATTAAAATGTACCATGGTTAGTTTGGGTTTTTGCAGCACAGACGAGGCACAAGGATGGTGAGAAAGTAGAGACAGTTGAGTTGTTTTATGAGAATAATGATGAAACAAGAAATGAAACATGCCATAATGTGAGGGTATGTTACAGGTACAGGCATAATTGCATGTTACACTTAAATGTAAAAATAAAACATGCTGTTTTCAAGATGAAGATGATTTAAAAGTGCCTTTATGACTTGTTCTATGGCAAAATGCATATTGTATAATGTGTTAATATTGGTTACACCTTTTGCACAAGTTCATACATACACAGTAGATACACAAATGGGCACATCCATGCAGGTCACAGTGTTGTTTGGCTGGGTTAAATGCTCCAGAATGTTTTTGCTGTGAAAGGTCGAGAGTGCATTTTAAATACCCATCCAAACCCTCCTCTTATCTGCTCCCGACTCATCTGAAATCTCACAATGTTTCTCCCTACATCACTCTCTTTACTCCATCTCTCTCTGTCTGACTGTGTGTGTCTCTTAATGCTTCTGTCTTGTTGGTTTTAGCTGGAGTTAGCATGTCCATCAAGTAGGCCTAGAGAGGTACTTGCGGTTGTCACTTTTGGCAAAGTTGAGCTTGCTTTGCACTGCTTCAAGAAAACCTTTTTAGAGAATTAGATGAGAAGATCAATAGCACTGTCTGTGTGAATGGAGTGACAGTCAGGAGTGCTTAGCTTAGTTTAGTATAAAGACTGAAAACAGGAAGAAACGGTTTTGTTCACAGTTTCAAAAAATCACCTACAAATGGCTCTAAAGGTGTGATCAGATAGACTGTGAAGCCAATTTTCACACTATTCTTGCAAAGTTAAATGGTGCCAACCTGTAGCACGTGTAGTCAGTGTGTATTCACCATAAACAGCCAATGATCTGACTTTATGTTAGCTGTACTTAACTAATCAATATACACACTGTTTGTGTGAAAGTTCTCCTTCAATCTCTCTCGTTTTCTCTTTCCTCTGTATTCATTTGTTTTGTTGATTTACTGTATACATTGACAAGAGTCCACAGTTTTGACTTAAGTTAAAGCAGTATTAATTCATACCGACTGTGGTCTTTGCCTTAGTAGAGTCGAACGCAAACCGATGTCACACCGTAGTGGCCAATCATGAGCTGGCAATCAGACTCAGCTTGAAATATCAATAACAGGTGCTATCCAGGTGGAGTTTATGATGATCCTCTACAGATGTGTCCTCGTTTGGTTTATTTCGTGTACTCTGCTACACTGTCTGGGTCTGGCTTGCGGTTTGTGCTGCAAAATAGCAAGATGTTAATGTGTGTGTGAGAGAGAGGGAAAGGTGACACCGTGTAGTTTTGGGTGGTGGGCATTAAGGACTCAATGGAGAGAGAGAGCAATGCAAGAAAACAGGTGAATCAGAGAAATAAAACACTATTTTCAGATTGTTTTACAGCGGTCAGCCCAAATAAACACACCCCTAATACACCCCGACTCCCCACACCACTACACAATCCTGTGGCAAAATGCCACAACGCCTGATTCAGTAATACACACTACAATACATAATATAATGAGCTTTGGAGATTAAAGAGAGCATATTTTTGAAAAGAGCCAGGAAAGCTGTATAAATATTGCGTAGGGTAAAATGCGTCATATTCACAGTTTGAGCTAAGTCAACAAGCTGCTGGCAGTAAATGCACATTTAACATACAGGTATGAAGGTATTATAAATCCTCTTATTTAACTAGCAATAAAGCAAATCAACACACTTCACAACATGTGAAACTGTTGCTTTATGTGAATATGTCTGCATGTGTTTATGTGTCACAGCCTCACAGTATGACACGGTCCTCATCACGGCTCTCATACCACAAGGAAAGGTCAGGCTCATCCACTTGGTCTAATCAAACAGCCATTAGTGTACAATATGTAAATAGGCCACCCAGCTCTGCACCTACCCTGAGGTACACAGGTTACAGCCCCTTTGTCACAACCTCTTAATTCAGCCACATATACACATACTTATGTTGGGCTCAGTTGCAGTGAACCTTCTCTCGAGGTAATTACACCCTTATATTCATCTATCTCTGTAATTATAGCCCGAGCAGACACCCTGCACCCTACCGCTGAGCAGAGAGCCACTGAATCAGTGAATCAAATGTTTTCAGTTCCCCCGTGGAGCAGGGATCATGAATATCTTTGCTTTTATGAGGATCAAGAAAGGATATAACTTCACTGGTTCTTCTTGAATTACTTAAGAACTTCATGACAAACTTATGTATATTTATATTTATATTCAAGAAACTTTGAATATAAATGTCGCTGTTACATTTGTCTAAATAACAAAAGTTATTTTCAGATCTCCTGAAGCCCCCGAAGATGACTAATTGTTGTTACATGTTTGTGCGCACAAGTCATTATAATTACAAGATGTAGTCTGACATTGTGAAGTAGCATGGGATCATTGGTCCTCACCATTAAACAGTTTTACTGATGAAAATCTATCTGATGTGACTCGGGCAGAAACCAACTTCTCTGACAATATAACTTAATAAATTTTTATTCATGTGATGTTTAGTCATAATTGGATATGCATGATCATTCTTTAGCAATGAAGAAAATGCTAAACAAATTCTGTCATGTTTCTTGTCACTTATCTATTGTTGCTATCTAATAAATGCATAAAATGACTCCAAAAATAACATTCTTGTATCTTGTGAAAAGAAAGGTCATGTGTCATATGTGTGTTTTAACTATATCAGATTTAGAAAGTAACTTTAAACCCCTAATAATCTTGATTTTGTTCTTGGTTTTGCTACTCCATCACATTGTGTCATTTACTGTGCCTGTAGCACAGCTAAGGGCAGTTGTTAGGCCTAAAACCCTCTTAGCTGTCCTAAAATTACTGTAAATCATGGCCATGCATGACGTATTGCTTTTATAAAATGGTAACTCCACATACCTGGCAACAAGATTTCAGAAAATAAACTCACAGCAACAGAAAAACGCAATAATTCAAATATTTAACATAATTATCTTCCACCATGCAATGTAGTACATGTAGCGGAAGGATTTGGTGCAGTTATACTTAAGTAATGTGGTCACAGGTGTGTGTTTATTTGTGTGTTGATGAGTCTTTTACATTGACTTCAAACGTGGCTCAGTTTTATTGAGGTGCATCCATGTACACCTCAACCAGAGAGGGCACTGAAACACTGCTTCTCAGTCTGAAGTTACTCTTAGGATGATTCTTTTTAAGGTTAATTTTTGAATTATGTTCATTGTCTTTGTGACTTAATTTCTCCACTGGAGCTTGGTTGCTGCTGCTTGCAGCTATAATTATTCTTACCTGTGTCTGTGACAGCCTGAGGTCTTCAAACCAACATGACATCCCTGTCACATCATGTCTCAGCATGTGTCACAGTATGTTGAAACCATTAATGACAAAAGACTGCAGGGAGCTTGTCTTGTCAGTCAAAGAGTGGATTTATTTTGCCGTATTGTTTTTCTTCATGATTATATAAATTATGTCGGTTCATGTCCAATAAAATGCAAAAGGAGGTCGAGGTACGAGTCAACCCAATATTTTGTTCTAGGAGTTTGTTATAGGAGAAATCTACGGACATAAAATGAATTGTGTTTTACATTTTTTTAAAGCAGTGACAGATTGTTCAAAGACTAAACAGAAGAACTGGGTAACTTAAACTGTAATAACCACCGTGACTGAGCAGACAAAGAAAAAGCCAGTGTATACTTACAGAAAAACTACACTGACACAAAATCTAGTTTAATTGCTGTGAGCGCTGAGGGAGGCAGGCACATTCTGGAGCGAAGCCACAATGTCTGTTGAAATTACAGTGAGCATCTGTGTTGTGTTTTCAAGATGCTCTCAGAGATACAAAAGGACTAAAGACTGATGCAGATGAGACTGTGTCTGTTAAAAATTTAAATGTTCTTTCTTTAGTGCAGTAGTCTGCAACCGGCAGCTCCAGAGTCAAATGTGGTTCTTTTGCCCCTCTCCAGTGGCTCCCTGTGGCTTTGACAAAAATAAAATATGGAAATGTGTACCTACTTCAAATTACTATAATTACTTTTTAACGTTAAAAATTTCACTTATAGTTGTAGAGCAAAAGTGATTCTTACATTCTCCAACTGTGATAATGTGTGGTCTATACACCAAATGCACCATTTAAAAAATGTGCGTCAGAGCCTACGACTGTGGCTCAGCACTTTTCCCTCTGTAATGTCTCCCTTGACTAACTTTGGATGTCAAATCCAAAAAAAGAAAAGCCTCAGAGGAAAATAGATAATTGAATAATTGAATTGGATAGTTCTGAATAGTCTTCAGGAGAAATGGCTCTTTTGATACTAATGTTTGCAGACCCCTGCTTCAGTGCGATGGTTTCATTTGTTGTTTATTATCTTGGTCGTTGTGAGACTTCTGAGACTTCTGTAATTGTGACAGTGGGAACAGCAAACAAATTGCAATTAGGAGAGACTTCGTTCTGAGTGCGTGAAAAACATATAATTCACATATGCACAATCAAGATGAGATATGTGAAAAGTCTTTGGCGCTTACACCCAATCATAAAAGGGGTAGAGAAGCCACGATTAGTATAGGAAGGGAGTCGAGACACTGGTGATGGTGAAGAGATGGCTGAAGATCTGGATGTGATGAGGAGTGGACTTCTGATGAGCTTAACCTGGACATGGATATGAAGACTGGTGGTGAAGAGGGTGGAGGAGGGAGGAAACAAAGAGAAAAGATTATCCAACTGGTGTAAACAAGCAGCATCAGGCTCTGACAGACGTACATATACCTTTTTCTCCATGGGTGGGGTTGGTGTCGTGACCAAATGCGAGGACCTGAAAGTCAAGATGTCTTTACACTTCTTAGTTTTAAAACAGACTAAAAAAGGTAACAATGATATTATATTTAATATGTTAAGGGAAATAATGCAAGTATAAGTACACCGGTTAGTTTACGTCCGCCTTGGACAGAGATACTTGGCAGTGGAACATCGCCCAACTTTCTGTGCAGGAGTGGGGACTGCAGGCCACAGTGGGGAAAATGCCACTTTCCTGAGGTCTGACAATCCCATATATGAAGTCTGGTTACAAAAAGAAAGTTGGATGCAAACTTTGTAAAATCATTCAGCTTACACAGTCAGGGTGTAACTTACTTGTTACTAGTTGGATTTTTAAACATGTTTGTTTATATTATAAACATCTAGATATTTATACTCAGATGTCAAATATGGCCCAAAAATCAACAGATAAGTCTGGAAATTGGAGTCTAGAAAAGTAATGAGTTTTAAAATTGGAAAAACTGCAGGAACCCTGATGACGAAATACCCCACCAGACAGGACAATTAGGACGGTATCAGGGCTGATGAGGTCTGAAAGCTTTTTAATGAGGTGCAGCCGCAAACGTTTCACCATTGAAGCACTGTCTTCATCCGAGTAAGAAGAGGCAGTAAAGACTTTTAAATTGTCTGCGCCCAGTTACTAGCTGTCACTTATAAGATAGACAGGCTCTGGGGGTTGACTTGAGTGATTTGTAAGCACATCACATGTTTTGTAATTTGAAATATGTGGTCATCCACATACATTTCACTTTCATTTTTTATTTTGATTTGCCTTCTTGACCCTAATTCCTGTTAATTAATATTATTTTATAATAATTTCCATTTAATGACATTTAAACATAATATATTTTACTGTACATGTACATATTTTCAACTCAGTTCCCTGATGATTTTGTTTTGGCTGATGCTCTGTGGAAAAAAGCTCAGTGCTAAGAGTCTTTCGTGCTTTCTAGCCTTTGACTCACCTCTGTGAGAGTTCGTATGCATCACACTGTGTAGGTGGCCAGCATGAATGAAGCTTTGTAATTGTCATTGTTCATGTGTTCCAACCTCCGTCTAACCCATTCCCTACATTACCAGTAGAGATTCTGTCATTAAAAGCACAATGATTCGCCTGAGTCTCCTGCACGGAGAAACACATTTGTTGCTCTTCCTCGTGTCTCTCATGTATCTTTTCCATATTTGTGAAAGCAGAAAGAAAAGTGTAGGAGGCTGAGAAGATAAAAGATAAAAACATGAAAACTCAGAGAGAGACAGACAGGTGCAGATAGACTAGAGAAAGCAGATGAAGGTGGGGCAGGAAGGACAGCCAGAGTAAGACAGCGCCTAAAAAAGAAATGATTGACATGAAACGCTGCTGCCGTGCCGCCTGGGCCTAATTAGATCGCCATTATGGAATCGCTGTAATGACGCATCATGTAGCATGCTGCACTCCTGCTCTGACTGGTGAAGTAGCACCAGTTCACAGCTCCATCATTCCATAACGCCTTTCCCATTTCCTCCTTCAGCTGTGGACGCAGACAAAGGTACAAGAACAAAGGCTGTGCGTGGGTGAAACTTATTATTCTGAAGGCTGACGGGCAGCTGAGCTTAAGAGCCCGCCCTCAGGACTGGAAAGTCCAGGTGACACAGTGCTGATCATTTCATTGCTGCTTTCATGTACTACTGTGTTTGTACAGAGATCTTTCAGTCTATATGACTCATTCTCTCTGGTCTGATAAAGTAATTTTCTTTCATCATATTATAAGTGCAAAAAGGACAAACCTATGAAACACAACATACAACCATTACTGTATTTCTTATGGAGGGACACTGACTATAAATTCCAAACCAATGTTGCTGTTTACCTCTGTTCCCAAGATTGTAAAAGGAAGAAGAAGAAGAAAGAAAAGAAAACTGTTTGACATTGACAAAATTTCCCCAATTTTCCTTTTTTTTCTTACAAAATATTGAATACTTTCTCCTCATCAGGTTCTTTAAAATCTTTAAATTAAACAATCCAAAAGGAAAGCTGCCTTCACTTTTGTCCACACGTTGTGCACTAGAGAGACGTAGAGATGGCTTCATTTTAAAGAGCTACAAGCGAAAAAAGTTGGCAACCACTGTCAAATTCAATTAACATACACATATAATGTGCAACTTGCAAACATTAAATAAAAACTTCTCAGTGTTTAAGGGCTTAATTTTTCCCATCACAGTCAAGCAGCTGATAGAACTAACATGTCAGTTTTGAGAAACATAAATACATGTGGATCTTTACAGGTAATAGAGATTAGATATTATCTCTACCTGTAATTATTACTTCCCTTACTTGTGTGTATGTCATAAAATATAAAATCTCTGGGATATTAATCATTTTAATTTGTTTAATCTGTAAGCACTTCTAACATGCACATTAGTCACCATTGATAAATTCATAGAGATTTAATTACTTGCCTTTATTAAAGCAGTATCAGTCAGTGTCAACTCAGTTTGATATCAAGATAATAGAGTGTAGCATTTTCTTTTTCCAAAGTAAAGGGGTGATTTAAAGGGTAAATTTGAACATAAGATTGCGTCTCCCCACCCCACTGACTTAACAACAGTCATTACATATTACAATAGTAATTGAGGTACAACAATACATATGCTTATGTAATAGACAACATGAAAACATGTTGGTTAACTTGTTAGACGACCAGTTAAACCAGATGATCCATTTTGAACAAGAGGCTGAAGGAGTCTTAGATACTCCACATATGAATATCAAGTCAGAATGAAAAAAAGCTTATACTTCATCACAAAATGAAGACATGTCTATTGATGTTTGAGGAAAAATGAAGTCACACAAATTCATCCATACAAACACACACAGACCTTCTCATTCACAATAAACAATGAAGAGAGAAACAGTAATTCAGAAGTATCTATTATGTTTAAATAACAAAATGCACTTGAATTTGAAAGACAATGAAAAAAAAACAAAGAAAAGGAGAAAAGAGCCAAAAAGCATCGTAATTTGTGACAGTAAACACTGTGGACAGCTGATTCTCATTAAACATTAAAAACCCTAGGAAAGTTTTAACTCATATGTTATCCTTGTGTACATTTTGGTAACTTGAACCATCTTTAATTTCTGCTACATGAGGAGTTGAGCCTGCTATTGTGCCTCGGCACAGTGCAATAAAGTGATGCTCAGGAAAAATTGTTACCCGGGGATCCAAACTTTGTGGATCTCATGCTCTTTCTGGCTCCCAGTCTGTGGAGTACACTGGTAGAAACATCAGCTACCACATGCACACCATCTGTCTCTGTAATTCTCATTACTCTCCTCGGGAAGGAAACGAAGAACTATTGCACATTCCCTACAGCTTTGAGGCTAAATAAGCAGCCACACACCGAGGCTGGCCTGCAGAAATAACACACACTGGATGAGTAACTGACTTACTGACTAATTCATGGGGTTTGTACTTTGGTGTCTCTCTCTTGTTTCAACTCCTCATCCATAAGGTCTATACGTTTTGGCAGTTTGGACTACTAGTCATCATTCTGACAAATATCTTAGGATTTTATTTAAAAATGTGTGTGTGTGTGTGTGTGTGTGTGTGTGTGTGTGTGTGTGTGTGTGTGTGTGTGTGTGTGTGTGTGTGTGTGCATGGAGGAATCCGATGAGAGTACATTGCTTGGACTGATGGAGGGCAAGTTTCATTTTAAAAAACTGCCTGATGGAAGCCTTGATAAGAGCGTGGTTTTGTGCAAATTGTGCAAAAAAGAATCTGCATACCACCGAAGCACATCAAGCCTGTGGTACCACCTGAATGCAAAGCATGTTGCAGCGAGCACTGAAACCGCCGGAGCTGTTAGCGCTAGCAGTCCTGGTCCGAGTACGAGCAAGCGGTGTCGGCAGCCCACACTGGACCAAATGACTGGACTCCGGGCCAAAATTAGTAAGTCGACATCAGACAAAATCACAAATTCGCTGGCGAAATGGATTACTCTGGACTGTAGACCACTTTTAGTGGTAGAAGATAAGAGGTTAGAAAATATGAGAGACAAGCAGACAATCACTCAGTCATGTTTGATGCGAGATTCTCCATTGAGGGGTTGCCATAATTTACAGAAAAAAATGAATTTTATCCTGCAGTGAATGTCTTATCTTTATCTTTTCCAGACGTATTCTACGGTCCCTCCTAACAGCCACAATCCAACTGGTAATGCAACATCTGACTTCCATTTCATTGCAATGCCTCTTTTTAAGCAGTGGCCAGTAGGGATGCACGCGATTAGTCGACTATACTATTAAACGTCCTCACCCATGCTAGTCAGCACCAGAAATACTAGTCATTTAAAATATTTATCAATATTTAATTCATGCATGATGCAAGTTTTCTGTTGCCTCTAAGATTTTATGCAGCTGCACGCCACTAACCCTGCGTGCTAACCTGTCCCCACCCATCCGGACTAAGCACAAATTCTGGGGGGACGGGGCCTTCTCCATCGCTGCTCCCACCCTCTGGAACTCACTCGGACAAAGTCATCCGAGACTCGCCTTCTCTTCCCAGAGAGACTCACCTGTTCAACACTGCTTTCAATCATTGACAGTTTTTTCTCCTCATCCCCTGCTTGTTTTTTTCTTTTTGTTGTTTGCTATATTGTTGTATGTTGTTACTATCTTTCTCTTTTTTTTTTGTCAAGTGTCTGAGTATCCTGAAAAGCGCTATATAAGTATAATGAATTATTGTATGAAATCCACAAATTGATTGTCAAAATCACGTCTCCCAAGAACTCGAAAGAGATGACGCTGTTCTAACCGCTGCCTTTCCGGCATTGAGCGAGAGCAATATTTTATTTTTCTGAGCAAAATGGATGATATTAGAAAAACAGCCAATGATAATAGCATGAAGAGATCTTAAAATACAAAATTATTGTTTGCAGAGGGTAACGTGCCAGACTGTTTCTTAGCAGGGCACAGTCACTTCCTGGAGTCTGTGCTGGTTTTGTGGAAATTTCACAGTGACGACAAGACTCCAGGAAATCACTGCAAGAAAAATACATAAGAGAGATCAGACAAATATCCCCTCATAAAAAGAAAAGTAACAAGTTTCTTAGTAAAATCTAGAACTTCAGGATTCTGGCAGATAAGAGGGTAGTGATTGGTACTGGTTTTCAGGATGTAGAGATTTTGTTCTGAGGATTTATGAAAGTACAGTGCAGGTAGGAATGTAACTGCACACAGAAGTCATGGTTTGGTTCATACCCGGGTTTAGGAGTCACGGTTTGGTGTTGGAGTTCAGTTCAGAAGAATATATTTTGTTTCATCTGGATGATGCCGCTGAATGTTTGCAGGATCCAACATTATTGGTTGCCCGAATGCCCAGAGCAACTAAAAATAACCAGCAGGCAAGCAAAACCTGCCCAGACGTGCCCGATCAGGCAAGGACTGACTCGGATCATTTTTTTTATTATCATCATTATGTTGTTCCTCTCTCGGTAGTGTTACTACGGAGCCCCAGAGTGGCCAGTTACAGCGTGCCGCTGTCTCCATTGGCTGAGCGTCTCTGCTAACGTGCAGACATCAGATGTTCATTCAAACATCATGGCGGAAGGCTTGCAGCCAAAGTTAGTTAAATAAGCTTATGAGGCAGAGAAGAGATGCAGAACGTTTCTCCCTTCATGGAATGAAATATATCTGTGGGCGGAGTATGATGCTACAATACCGGCTATGTACTGCACTGTCTGCAGAGAGTTCCCGGCTAAAGCTGATAAAAATGGATCATGTTTCCACGGCAACCACAGCGTCAAACAGGTGGCTCACCTGTTCAGAGAGGGCACAGAGGGTGTAACCGGTAGAGTTGGGCGATATGTTAAATTTCTTCAAATAGTCATTGTCAGCCCATCCATCAGATTGGTGATATCTTCGTCCCCCTCGCACCTCCTCCTGACCTCTCGGGTCTCAGCTGGGAGATGTGTGCAAGTAGTGAATTCAGTATGTTACGCATGCTGCATGCGTTCACTATGTCCAGTAGACAAAATAAAGTCACAAACTGTCTAGAAATGACGTTCTCACATTTGTTTTCCATTTTAAATAGAGAAATACAACTGTACACCTTCTGATTTCAAGTTTCTTTTTTTTACCAAATTAAGATGACCTTAATTGGCTTGTTAATTCCTCAGAAAACACGCTTAATTCAGACTTGACAAAAACATGTAGAACTCACCAAAACTGTCTTTGTTAGTCTGTCCACTCTCCCAACAATCACCAGCTCTGGTTTGGTCAAAATAAATCCTTAATTCACTGCATGAAAATAGTGTTAAGAGTCTGACTCTGCAGGCTGTTTTCCTCTCACTCCTCAGGATGTCAGTCTGCAGACTATTACATTAGCAAAATCAAATAACAAATATCGCCCTAAAAATCGGCCAAAAGAATCAATCGGCGATGGATTCAGCCCATCGTCGATAGACGATAATTACTGATTTAATTACTGTGAAATAGCACTTAAACATTTCACTGATCTTACTGAACTGATCTGTACAAATTCCCAGTTAAATATAATGTTGAGTTTGAAGTTTACTGAATATGTTAATACAAGCAAAATAAAAACAAGCTATAAAAAAGAAAAAAGACAACAACAGCACATTAACGACAAATAATGAATATAAAAATATTGTTCATGTTTAATAGGGGGAAGAGGAAGTTTGAAAAACCCTTTTCTGGCCCTACCCCTTCTGTTCTTTACAGTTTTATTTATCTCTTTGATCCCTTCTTTGTTGGCCATAATATAGCTAATAGATACTGTTCTCTGAAGAAAGAAGTGTTGTGTAGTGTTTTATACAGTAGGAAAAACTAGGAAAAACATTAACATCAGACCCTGGTTTGTTAGCATGTTCAGTGTGTTTCCATTGATGTACCCTACAACAATTCAAAGGACACAGGCAGGTCCTCCAGGTCCCACATTTCATTTGCAATCACATGCCAGCTTTTTGGGCCAACCTCTGCATATGTTTCTAATGGTGTACAGATAAAAGTTACTCAGGCGGAACATGCACCTGTCAGAGTTGGCCGCTTGCAGTGGCCCGTGATAGTTTGGCATACATACATGAACCATTACAGTCCTAAGTATAGGTGATGGCAAAAATCATGAAATCTGGATTTCCAAATGGTCTATTTTCCTACTTTTGAGAGTGCAGGCTACTTACTTATTACACTGCATGCAGATATACAATATAAAAAAGTGATGCATATGCACCACACTAAGCTATCTACTGCAGAAGAGTAACTTCTTCTACACCGAAATCATGGGACCATTGAATCAAACTCCCAAAGCATAACAAAATTAAATTAAAGTACTGGGAGCTTTTGACAATTGAAGCCTTATTAACAGCTGGTAAAGAACATTAGCTAAAAGCCCAATGACAACAGTTTTATTATACTAATTACTACAAATTAATATGGTGTCTACAGAGAGGATGCAAACTGTGTGAGTGCAAATTCATGAGTAATCACAGACTTTATAAAGGTTTGAGATGTAATTAGGTTATCAAAATACTGAAAGTAAAACATTACAATGAAAGTAAAATGTGAAAACGTCTTGTTAGTGGCTGCTCAGGACTTCTGTTGGTGAATGTTTCCCTTTTGAATATATTATCTGCTCTTTTTATGTAAATGAAGTATGAGCACTAAGGTACAACATGCATCTGTGAAGAACCAGAAGTAGTTGGTTAAGTGATTCACTGAAGAAGTATCACAATTTCCTCAGCCTGTAATTGTGCAGGACAGACGGCAAAGCCGCTGTTGAGGAATTCTCTCAGAGAGCCGGTGTTATCTGCATTTTCTACATGCATCGCTGAGTGCCATAATTACTTCTATCACATTTCAGGAGCCTGTGCAGCACTCATAGATGAAGAGGTCTCACTTCTTCTCAACAGCTTTGCCAGTCAGTCACACATGTACATCACAAAGGCCATAATACACACATACTGTAGAAAAACACATGCATACACTCTTTTATTCTGGTGCAAAAGTAATTTTGTCCACTGCCATGTATCCTTTCTCTATATTTCCCAACATCCCCTGTGCTTTTGCATCTTTTAGTCAGCTACCTCAAACTCAACATCACTGCTGATCATGTTCCAAAGCATGCAGCCACAGGTTTCACTTCCTGGCAGTATGGCGGTATGATACATTACCAATTTCAAGCCGCCTCTGTTAATTAACTAATTATCTCTCAGCAGCTGAAATCTGAGCTTGCTGCAGAGCAAAAACAAAAATTGTGACAAATTGTAATAAGCTGTTACATTATCAGTTTGAACGTTCGCTAAACCTCTGCCTCAGAACAGCAAGTGTCCAATCATAGCTTAGCAACGGTAAATAGACACAGCAGGCCTGTAAATCTTGAGATGGTGTGGATGGAGCTGTAGAGAGCAAATTAATTAATTAAGTTAATTTTTTGCGCTAATGGAAGATACAGTTGTTAACATGTCTAGCTATCTCGCTTAGTGGCTCTAGTAACTGAGTGTTACTCTCAAGACAAACAAGCACATTATCAACTAACAACATTAGTTTGTGGGGTTACAGGTTACATTACAAAGGACATATTCACAACTAGGGGTGCAACGGATCACAGTTGACCAGTGTCCTGTACGGATCGCCCTCTACGGTTCAGCACGCATGTGATTCGCGCACTACATGTGAGCATCATAGTTTTGCTATACTGTTACTTTTATATAAGTTATAATACCCGAAATCTCAATGCTACGCAAACGCGTAGCATTACAAGTGCAAGTTTGGCGACCAAGAAGGAAGAGCAAGGAGAGAGAATATAAGGATATACAACGTGCCAGAAAACGAAGAAGCAAGCTCGACAATAGTTTTTGTGGAGAAACTCCTCAGAGACAAACTAGGTATCCCCCTGACCACTGAACTTCATATCAAGAGGGCACACAGAGCGTTAGCTCCTAAGCCCCCAGCTACAGATAAACCCAGATCGATTATAATTAAATTTCACCGGTACACAACAAAAGAAGAAGTCCTGCGTAAAGCATGGGAAAAGAAGGAGATTCTACTAAACAACCATAGGATCTATTTTGACCATGACTACCCAGCTGTGGTGCTGAGCAAGCAAAAGGAGTTTAATGATGTGAAGTGAGCTGAGGGAGAAGAGGATCCGCTTTCAGACCCCCTACCCGTCAAACTTTGTGTCTTCTATGAGGATGGGACGCGACTCTACCATACAATCAGCGAAGCTACCAATGACATGAAGGACAGAGGCCTCCCGATTAAAGTTATACCACCACCAGAGGTTCCAGTCGAGCTGCTGAATCAACAGGGATGGCACACAGCAGGAACAGGTGGACGAGAACAAGAGAGAGGTTCTTCCAGAACTGATACAAGAATTTCTTGTACATGTACAGAGTAAACTCAAAATGACCTTTGATTCTGGGAAGTTTCAGTCTTCCTTATTCACACTTCTTCACACACTCTCCACCACCACCATTAGAGGCAAACCGGGTTACTCCCTTCAGATTACTACAACTATGAGCTTTTAAAGCATTTTACAGACTGCACCGCTGCTCTAAACCAGACCAGACCAGACAATGTATTCCCTCAGGGAGAGGAGTGGACCACAGAGACAAAACCTCTCCAGTTAGAAAGCGCCAAGCTGCTGACCTGATGTGGATCTCATATCTCACCAGCGTCTCCCCCCGGCTACAAATATATGTGTGTGTACTTTTCCATTTGATTTGGTCTCAGCGGTCAGGGGCGATAATGGGGTAAACAGCGTATAGCTCACTGCACGTCTGCCCAACTGGAAAAAAGAAGTTGTTTTTTTTTTTTTAACTTTGCTGTTCAGCATTTGTGTGGGAGAAGAGAGAGGTGAGGGAGAATTTAGACATGTTTCTGTGTGTGGTGAACGTATAACATTATGTGTGTGTGTGTGCGCGTCATGTTGTAACATAAAACCCCAAGGGAGATAAGAGCGGATGATCAGCAGTCTCTGTTCTTTTTGCTTTGTGCTCCATTAGATGAAGTGATCAGAGTGGCACCATGCAGAGTGACAAAGACAAGAGAAAGAAAAAGACACAAAAGGCTCTTGTGATGCACAAAGACATCACGGTAGCAGAACAGAACTATATTGTCCATTATAGAAAAAACATTGGACATGTTTGAGCAATTAGGAACAAGATCAAATCGCTTCGCACGTCAGGTTATCACATCGGACTTTCATGTATTAAATAGAGTGAATTAGCAGCTATAGTTACGCAGTGAAGGCTGTGCAATTAATGTGAGGGGTCACAAGACAATCAACAAGATCTGATCAAAGGAAAAAACATTAATGATACCAGAACTGTAAACTTTAATGAAAAACCTCTAAACTATTAATCTTGGCACACATAATAGGATATATGTGTATGTATGTATGTATGTATGTATGTATGTATGTATGCATGTGTGTATATATGTCTATATATGCCCCCTAGAAAATCTAGCCCATGATGAGACAATTTGGCCAATCAGAAAGATAATTACATTAATTAATTAGATAACTGACAGTATTTGACAAACAGGGAATTAGTCTCAACAATCAGCTATCGTCGAGCCACCAATCTGGGAATGATACTTTACCAACTGATGTCATCCAGCATCGGTTACTGCACCTTTAAGAAAATAAAGGGGGATCCTGAAAACTTTGGGGGTTACATGCTTTCACAGTGCAGGACATCTTAAAGACGCTATAACTTGAATTATGCATGTTAATGATTTCTCTGGATCAAAACACCCCCCTCCACCCTGCACAGCTTTGTGGCTCTGGTGTGCAGTACACACAGACCTCTTGGGTAGGGATGTGATGTGTTCAGGCTGTGATGCCGCGGGACCAAAGCAGCCTTTAGTGCTTAACGACCTGTCTGTATGGCAAAGATTTAGAGACCAAAGCAGAGCCACAACAGGGAACCCGCTGCTGCAATTCATCTTCATTTTAATTGGGAACATTTTGTGTTGCTCCCTCCTCCACATTAATAAACCAAAGCCCTACAGCAGTTCCTCAAAAACTCATTAATGCACAAGATGCAGTCCAAGCCAGGTGCTGCTGAACAGAGAGCACATCAGAAAAGGTAATTTTCGTCTTCATCATCTTCTTATTTGTCATTTATTTCTAGGGTTGGGTAGTGTTTACATTTGGACCGATATGATACTGGTACCTGGACCTGGACCTTTTTTCCAGACTCTACTCTCTCTGTAACAATAAATAAGTCATTTCAGATGTAAAAACTTCATAGTTTCAACGTAGTTTCTTATTTAGAATGTACCCATACCTCCTTTTCCCCTCCTAAACCCATCCCTACAACCTCCAGCCTGTTAGTCAGACTGTTGCCTGGCGGACTCTGTTGTGTCTCAGAGGACCACATGTCCTTCTTGTTATGCTGTTGTTGTTATTTCTACCTTAGTGCTTGCATAATGTAATATTTCCCCGTTAATAGTCATGAGTATCAGTTTCATAGGTTTCAGATAAGTAAAATGCCATGTTTCTGTCCACCAAGACAGTTAAACCCCAGTTATCTCAACAACAACTTATCTACCCAGCTAATAAATCACCTGACAATGTTGATGAAGCTGTTGATCCCTCACTTAAAGTTTTGTTGTCTGTAGAGGATTAACGTAAACTTGTTGGGT
The DNA here is from genome assembly GCF_056507025.1 of Lutjanus erythropterus. Lineage (NCBI taxonomy): Eukaryota > Metazoa > Chordata > Actinopteri > Lutjaniformes > Lutjanidae > Lutjanus > Lutjanus erythropterus. The sequence goes on along the minus strand of NC_139323.1, from coordinate 19,606,175 downwards.
GCTACCTTGCAGGTGTGCTAATGGTGGGCCAAGACTGGGCTTTCAGGCTATAAAAACTATATACTATCAGCTTTTAGATACATTTTGTGTTTGACCAGATGTTATATCATGTCAGACCACTAGAATATATAGAAATAGACAACATGGACTGTGTTCATTTTTCTCATCAATTTTGTTTTCATTAGTCATATTAGAAAAAGAATACTAGAAAGAAATACTAGAGAAAGCAGGTTTCACGTCATGTTTGACAGCTGAGCTCTGCTTGAGAGTTGGCCGGTTCTGTGGGCAGGAACTTGAACCCGGATCACTCCTGCTCTGCTCTACCACTCTAATGTCAAAAGTGCATGATGGCAGCGCTCGTATCTGGTATATTTTGGCATCATTTTTGTACAGTGGGAGGAAGTGGAGAAATGGGGTCTATCTTTATTTATGTCACTGGGTTACAAATATTGGCGCAAGTGTTGTCTGTGTAGTTTTTTAAAAAAAAAATGTTTAACCACATTTTTGTTGCCACCACTTTCAGCTTGCTTTTGCCCTGACTGGCTCCTGCAGCTTGTTCAAGTCACAGCAACTCTCTCACTTTCTCTCCATACTCTAGTAACTTTCTCACCCAGATGGACTCTCAGGTACCAAAATTTGAATGAATGAACGTGAATCAGTACGCAGTTGTAACCTAATTCAATCGATACCTTTAAAAATTCAGAAATTAGTACCAACCCTATTTGTCCATTTTCACCAGCATCATCATTACCAGCTTTTTTTTCCCATCATATCATTTTCTGCAGTTCCAACAACAACAAAAGATAATCCCATAAACATAACAGTGATAGAACAGCAACATTACTTTTGATTTTATTACTGAGTAATAAACTCTTACTAATGGTGCTTTTTAAAATGTTTTTCATTCCTGATCGACAGGCTTCTTGTTGTACCAGGTCAAGATCTTGCAGGATTTATCGATGCACAGTGTTCAGACACTCTTGCCCCCTCTGAGTTGAGCAATGTGTGTGAGACAGCACACAGTGAGGGAGATTCGGGCTACAAAGGGCCAGCTGCCACTGCAAATGCTGGAGCTGTTTTGGGAAAGCGAGTGGTGATTCATGCTGGCAAATTGATTCATTTCTTGGGCTGATAAGCACCTTTTTTTCTTTGTGCCCATATGCTGCAATGGCTTTGAAAAGACCCGGTGAAAAACGCCTCTCGTATTGCCACAGTTGAAAGATACAGGGTGGGCACACAATAATAGCAGCAGCATCTTGGAATATATAGTGATGCAGTTCAATTCAGCATCACAAAGTGCAACTACAACAATCAGCATGCGGGTAATCTGCACCTTTCTGATCATTATAAGCCTCACTTTGCAGCTGCAGGGCTTTGTGTTTGCTTTCATTGTGTCCTACAGGTGCTTACATTATTGCAGCTATTTTTATACACTAATCTTGACAGGTTATTGTTGTGATTGCTGCTGCGGTAGAATCTGTATGTATCTGTATATGTGGAGTGCATGTTTGATAAGTGCACAGCAGGTGTGTATCTGCTTTGAGGAACACTGGGGGAAATGGAAAAAGCTTTGACTGGTTCTTATCAGCAACAGGCAGTCCATAGCAACAAACCAGGCAGCAAAACAGGTTTTAAAAAGCCCACCGGCTAACCTGTGCTACACACCTCAGCTCTGCTTCTGCACAGGAGATCACAAGCTGCTGGACTTCTCACTGTTGGGTCGCTGTAAGCTTGAGCTCAGCGGAGATGTTGGGGGTTGATCAGAGCAGCAGCAGCGGTGGTATCTGACGGAGAAGCCGAATGTGGGTATGTCGTTTGAGATTTACATAAACAAATCCCTCATTATCAGTAAAGGCCACCGAGGCCCAGCTTCCCACCTGTTGTCAAATCCCCTCATCGTCTTCAGCACAGCCAATTTTTGGGAGACTCGCACACACAGTCCCACAGGAATCAATCATTTTAAATGTCAGACTTTGCAAAATTGGGTCTGTCCCAACCTCGAGTCCATTGTGAGAGTTTATGCAGTGGATTCAAGTCAGTTGTGGTGGCTTCTTCTAGGTAGAAACAAAACTAATCTTAGTAATCTCTTAATCTTATTTTTTTTTTTTTATAAACTAAGTAAGGTGAAAAGAGACCCAAGAGAAACTTGCTTTAGGCCCCAACCTCTACTTTGCTTCTTTGCACATGACCTCTTTAGCAGGAATTTCACATGCTGACTTTTTTAATGCTGTGTGTCCACTGATTTTCTGAAACCCATAGTTAATTCCTCACAATGTGCTATAGCCTAACTGAGCATAGTCTCAGCGTTTTAGTCGTACCATAGGGTTATCACTTCTTCTAGCTGCCATTTCTCGCTAATACCGTGCATACAGACCGATCAGCAACAGACCAAGTGACCCGTTCACAATATTGAAAACCCCTTCCAGAAGAAACAGAAGTTTGGATCAGTCTTCATCAACCTCACCATGACATATGATACGGTTTGGCCCTGAGGCCTTTACCCTAAAGATTTTGCCTGATGTCAAGCTTGTAAAATTTCTCATGCTGCTTATACAGGATCGTACTTTTGAACAGGAGACCTCTAACAGCCAACGCTGTAAGAGAAAAAGACTAAAGATTGGCATCCCCTGAGGCTCTGTTTCTGCCCCAGTGCTTTTCCACATTGACACCACTGATATGCCAGCTGGTGAGTGCTCACAGTGTACCTATACCCATGACTCAGCCACTGGATTTATTGATAAATCTTTCAACATGATCGAGAAGGCCCTTGAGAAGGACCTGTCACCATTGAACCTCCACAAATGGCACCTAAAGCTGAGCCTGCCGAAGACAGTATGCTCTATATTCCATCTTGCGACCCCAATCCCAAGTGCCTTGGTGCCATACTTGACTGAAGCCTCACCTTCAACTCACACATCAAACAAGCTGCTGCTGAGGCCGCCGCCCACGTAAACCTCCTGAAGAGACTTGTCTGCGCTGGATTGGATGCAAACTTCACCACTCTATGAGCCTCCAACCTTGGTTACTCCACTGCTGAGTATGCTGCAGCTATGTGGAGTCACAGCTGCCACACAGTCACCTCTGATGTTGTGCTCATCACCACCATGGGGCTAATCAGTGGAGCTCTGCCATCAAGTCTGCATCTGTCTGGCATCCTACCTGCAGAGCTCCACTGAAACTTCCTGGCCTGCAAGAGAACAGATGAGCCAACAAATCCGATTCCCCCGCCTGAATGTTGTTTTACATTTCCACTTGTAGGCCTATGTCAAGCCTTCCTGTGTCGGTATTCACATGACAGGCAAAATAGATTAAACACATAAATTATAAAATGAAACTTAAAAAAAAAAAAAACTTGCCCAATTGGGCAATTTGGTTGATTGAATTTACTGGTCCAGCGTAACTTTTTACTGGCCCTGGACCATCAGACAAACCTTACAGTTGGACCCTTGCGTCAGCCTCAGATTTGCAATACCAAGATGGGATTTCTGATGGCTTCATCTCCCATTTGCTACAAAGCCTTCATCACTGACAGTTAGATCTAAATAAAAGCCCTTATTAACACTAATACGACTAATTTAAAAGGTACTATACACTTCTTGTTTATTTCATAGTTAATGAATCATCAATAACACACAACAAAACAAAAGACCAGCACTATGGAGGATGGGTATTACTTGAACTCATTAATTTTGTTTTAATAGTGTTTCTAACTCTCAGTCTTGCTATTTTATTTTCAGATGTCAGAGTTAAATAATGGTCTCTTGTTTTAAACAGTGTTTTTTATCTGTTTTACTGATTAATTGACTGCAGTGGTGCTGGCTAGGTGGAAGAGGCTTCAGGAGTGATGAGACTGCAGTAACAAGGCAACGTAACGGCAGACAGAGCTGTGAAACAGAGGAATCTTCCGTGGCCCCGTCACTGTCTGAGAGGCACACACACTCAGAAACACACTCAGAGGCACACACACAGACAGGGATAGATGTACACATGCACAGCCTTGCTGACACCGAGTACTTTCTCGTACGCACAGATGCACAAACACATGTACGCTCAGACGCAGCCTCACCACTCACACACACAAACTCAAGACATCTGAATGAGACTGACAGTCACCAGGGCCACAGGATCACACTCTCACACTCTGCTCTGCACTGCTCTGACAGCCACTACCAGCCACTGTGTGTGTGTGTGTGTGTGTGTGTGTGTGTGTGTGTGTGTGTGTGTGTGTGTGTGTGTGTGTGTGTGTGTGTGTGCGTGCATACGTGCTCATTTGTGCATATTATAGTGTAATTACTCTGGGACATGCTTCACTAACTGTCTACCTGTGTAATATTTGTTGAAAATGACTGTGTGTCATGTGGCGTGAGCAGACTAACATACCGGCAAACCTGTACGTGCTTTTATTTCAAGTGGACTGGATGACTGTAATGTTCTTTTTGCCAGTCTACCAAAACAGTTCACTGCAAAACGACAGTTACTTCACAACTCTGCTGCCGAGATTTTAACCTCAGCAAGAAAAAGAGAGCATATCACTCCTGTTTTAATTGACATTGGCTGGCCCCAGTATCTTTTTTATTACTTGTTTACAAGGCTCTGAATGGTTTGGGACCAGCCTACACTACTGATTCTTTGTCATTTTATAATCCTTCATGGCCTCATAAATTCTCTGCTGGTGTTTTTTTTAACTACAAACAATCACACAAATAATGAAATCAACAGTTCAGCACTTTTCAGCTGTGCCCCAAAACTACATAAAACATTATCCAAGACTGTAAGAGATGCAAACTCGGTGAACATTTTTAAATGATGATTGAAAACCTATTTATTCAACATACCTGCGTACCTGTTTTTGCCTTTTGTCGCCACTTTTATTTGATATTCATTTGATTGCTTCGATATATCATGCAGTATTTGTACATGTTTTCATCTGTTTTTATTTATTCTCCTGTCTCTTCACTTTATTGTAAAGCACACCCTGTATAAAAAGGTGCTCTATAAAAAAATTACAAACCCCATTTCCAAAAAAATGGGACACCATCTGAAACAAAACTAAAAACAGAATGCAGTAATCATCACAGGGATTCCTGCTTTAAGAGAACCGTGACTGAAATTTATTTGTATAAGCGATTTTTGCTCACTAACGAGGAACTACTTTGCTTCTGTTGGTAGGATGGAAGGATTAGCTTAAACGTTTAAACAACAATCGTTTGCCTGTGTGAAGTCTGAACTGGCCTCAACTGTCAAATCTACAGTTTCAGATTCTGAACATGGCAAAAATGTTCTCCTCAACAGATGTGACAGCTGTTTTTACGGACACACACATACTGGTTTATGGAAATGAGCCCTGTGTAAAAACATCCCATGTGTCAATCCCATGCAATTTCTGCACTGTTTTATCTGCAAACTGTGAGTCACAGCCTGTGTGTGATTGCAGCCTGTGAAACCATATTTGTCTTGGTGACGATAAAAACACATCACACAGAAAGACAAGGACACCCTCTGTCCAGATCTTCCAGGGAGGACAAACAAAAGCCAGCAGAGGGGTGTGTGTGTTTAAAAGTTTGTTTTTAATATCAACTAGAAAAACAATATTGCCCTCTTCCTCCACCCGAGTCTACACACAATAATTCACTGTCACCTTATGAGAGGATGTCTCCCAATGCATGAAAAACAGTTCACTAGCAAACACACTCTCCAGTCACAGTTTATGTGCTGTTGGCAAACAATAATAACAAAAAATACAGCAAGTAAAAATCAATCAAGGTATAGTAGTCATCAGTAAATGTACAGTAAAACTATACATTTGAGTTTGAAGGCATCATAAAAGATTCAACAATATAGCTACCACAATGCAAAGTGTAGCAGTGTGTAGAGATCAAAACACTTTATGTACAATTAACAAAAACAGCAGCTGAAAACCACATAACAGACACATTGTGTGCTAATATTAGCTTCCCATCAAGTTCAGTTAATTTAATGAATTTCAATGTCATTTTCCACTCAACACACACTCGACACTCAATGACGCAGACGGGGGTAGAACTCACGCTTCTAATCAATATTATAAAATTCCCCTCTCCACACACTGATATAAATAGGACACACAGAGACTTCACACTGCTGCCACCTCATATTAATATTCTTTCCCAGCCTGTTGGACTTGTTGATTTGAACTCATCAGTGTGAATCGAGCTGTTTTTCTCACAGGTCAGATGAGTCTCAGTTCCTTCACTCGTGACCTTTTAAAACTTGTCAGTCTCCAAACTTTGATTTGTACTCAGATTTATGGTATTGATCTTAATGAAGTGTATTAATTGCCTTTAGCTAACAAGAAAATTGAAAAGAGACGGTTGAGGATGGCAGTGTATAATCTTGTAAAAATCTTTTAAATTAAGCCGCCTGAAAACAAACTGTCAAACTGTTCAAAAGTTGCTGTTGGCTTTATTGCTGTATGGAAACTAAATGTTGTAAAGTACAAATAGGCACATTTCACAGACTACACTGAAATAGACACTATAAATAGGCCCTTTAACCAACTTTAAATTTTTTTTTAGGCACTTGGGGGGGTAGGGATATTCCTAACAACTAATTTTCCTGTCAGTTAAATTGAGAGCACACTCCGGGGCAGTAAACAGTGTCACATTGGTTTGCCAAGTGTCACTAATGTTAGCAATCCTAACAACAGCAGCCTGCTGACCATGCAGGTTAACGTCCACATGTCTGTGATCAATGTGGTTATGCATTGCTCCTGTCAAGTGGTTATATGCCAGTTTATTTTGACACAGACTACTTATAACTTTGTTATCCAGGCATTAGCGCCCGCACGCTAATGGTGAATGGCTGCATAATATCATAGATGCAACAGTTAACCGACATTATACGTTAGTAAAATATCAATTTTAAATTCATTATTTTAAATTAGTTTAATAGACTAGTATTTCTGCTGCTAAACAGTGAGGGTAGCAGTGTTTAATCAACTACAGCAGTGGTTTTCAAACTGGAGTTCATGGACCAACAGGGGGTCTTGAGTAGGTTGTAGCGAGTCCACGGTAAAAGGAAAAACAGAAATTTCAAGTTTTATCAGAGTTTTGGAAGTCAGACGATCAAGGAAAGATAGAGGGTTGGCTTGTTTGATTAAATAATTTACAGGGATCCTAATTTAATTATTGATTGACTATAGAAACTTAATCATCTTCAAACATAAAAAAAAACTTTTGTGGTCAAATGTGCATCTATTGTGGCGACCTTTGACATGACAAAGTTTGGGAATCCCCCGGACTAGACGATTAATCACTTACGCTCCTACAGCAGAAACCAGCTTCACCTTTTAATTTGATATGGCCAACAAATTGAGCAAATTACCCATACAGCAGTTACAGTGCAACATTAGCCTTCATTTAGTTGTGTCTCCACCAACTCCTCAGAGAAATTTTGGGGTCTTTAGCTACTAAATGATCCAGTGTGTTCACTGGCTAGTCGTTAACTTGTCGTAGGTAGTGTACAATGGTTTTATCACAACTTTTTTGCTTAAAACAGCTGCCTGGAAACAAAGCTAGGAGAGCAGGAAGAGTTAATGAAAACATTAAATTTGCATTAATTCATAACAATGAGCTGCCCCCACATGCAAGTGGTCATGTGTTCCATTGTTAATTTAAAAATATTGATTATAGCAGCTTTAAGGAACATTTCACCAGTGTTTTGGCCTGAAAACCCCTAAATCTTGTCCTCGTTCATGTGTTCATCTTTCCCAACCAGTAAGGCACCAGTGATGAACATCTTGGAGACTGTTAACAGCTCTAATGGTCAGGATTATATCTATCTAATATCTAACTGCGATTATTTTAACTGATAACAGCAGCAGTGAGTCAGGATTCAGTGTCTTGCATAAGCGCACTTCAGTAAAACAGATGCATGCCAACAACAGGTTGATCGCATAATCACCACCCTACTGCCTCCTTACCCAGTGTGCAGCTGCTTTACAGTACACTTTAATTGGTATTTGACTAAAAAGAGAAAATTAATTAGGAATATAAATATTATAAAATGGAGGAAATTGTGCTTCAACCTGTGCAAAACTCTTGAACAGAAGCTAGAAATAACCATTTGTTGAAGCATTTGGTTTCTACATTTTGAAAGTACAGGCGCTTTTCTTTCACCCACATCACATCTTTTTTGATTCTGTCTTTGCTTTTTATGACTCACTGCTTGTACTGGCTGTGGAGCACCGTGACCATCTGACTTGAAGTGAATGTAACAATGTTATCACATACTGTACTGCTGTTATGGCACGGTCAGGAGGCAGTTAGAGTCTTTCTGTGCATGATAATTGATAGAGACACTGCTGAACAGATGTGTTGAAATAAGATAATGTGTAGGAAATATTGTTGCTGTGAGATAACTGTAATCAATAGGGATTTTGGTACACTGACAGGAGCACAGTGTTCGTGACTCTGTGGTGACAATCACAGAGAAAATCCCTAGATTCAGGATGTCTAATAATAATAATAGGTGCATTAGATTTTAACTCAGGTATTGCCACTTACGGTTCAAACTGACTGTGTGTTTACAGCCTGTGCGAGCATCTTCTATACCTGAATGTACCTGGTGGATACAAATAAAGCATTTAAAATGTGTGTACCAAAGCATGACCCCATCTCCACTTGTAGAAGTCATTACTCTGTTAATGGCAGCAGAGCACTTCATAGCATCTCTGCCCCTGCTTCAATTATGGATCAATTCAGTCATTGCATGATCCAAACACTTCTTCACCTTTTAGAAAAAAAACAAAACAATCAAAATTGTGAAAAAGCTGCAGGTGGAGAGAGCTGAGTATGATTACTGGTCCTCGATGATCCCCAATATCCATGAATTTATTCAGGACTTGTCTCTTCTACCTCCACCTGGATGAAGGATGGGAAATGGTCTGATTGTCATTGAGAAGTGGAAAAAAAATAACATAACATTTTGGCCTTCATCTGGTCCTTTGCTCATACAAGTAAATAGTCCAGACAGTTATAAGAACCTCTGCTTGTCATCTGTTTTCCACTGCTGAGTGAAAGTTCAGATGACCCCATAGTCCCTGAGCGACTTGAGCAGCACTGTGTCCTTGACGTCGCTGAACACCCTGCGGATGTTGTTGGTGTCTGTGGCGCAGGTGAAGTGCGGGTAGAGAGTCTTCCTCTCCTCCCTCTTGTCGTGGTTGATGGCCTGCTGCTCGTACAACTTGCATATGTAGTTCTTGGCGTCCTCAGGGTCTCGCTTCTTACCTGTAACAGAGGTTAAAAGGAGATGAGGACAAAGGAGAAAAGTTTGCACACTGTGAGGCTCAAAATAAATCATTTAATTCTCTTTTAGGATATTCTCCATTAAGAACATTAATCTGTGACTATTCTCATAACCAGTTCATTGTTTGAAAAAGTAATTTTTCAGGCAACAATAACAAATGATCTCTACCTCCAGCTTTTTCTTGGTCTCATGAGATAGTAAATCTATAATTTGGGGGGGTTTGAATGTTGATAGTCAAAATAAGGTATTCGAAGATGTTAAATTTATGGAACAAACTAGTAATTGAGACAATGATCAGTAGATTAATCAGTAATGAAAATAATTGTAAGTTCAGGTTGATAGAGAAACAAATTAAGCTACTGAAGTGAAGGAGAAGTTTGGAAATGTTTTCTTTATTTAGCTACACATATTAGAGACTAGAGTAGATGAGATTAAAATAGATTATTACACGGCTTTATTAAATACTCAATTCTGATTGGTCAATTGCAACATTCTGTTCTGTTATGACTGTATAGCAGACTGTTGCTGTGTAACAGCTCCGATCATAGACTCTAGAGGAACAATTAACCATAAATAAACCAAACTTTCATTGTTAAACCACCAAAATTATTTTAAAATTCATTTTTGTGTCAAATAATTGATTTTTTTGTACATAACCATATAACAAGCAGAATAATGTACAGTGGTCAAGTCACTATTGTGAAAGAAAGCCATAAAATCTTTTTTAAATTAATATTTTGTCACATATATTGCTGTGCAAAAGTTTTAGGCAGGTGTGAAGAAATGCTGTAAAGTAAGAATGCTTTCAAAAGTATAAAATGTAATTGTTCATTTTTATCAATTTACAAAATGCAAAGTGAGTGAAGAGTCGGTCAGGGATTTTGTAGGATCATAGTCAGGTGTTTGATTAACCAATTATACCAAACAGGTGCTAATGATCATCAATTTCATTTGTAGGCTGAAACAGTCATTAACTGGAACAGAAACAGCTGTGTAGGAGGCTTAACGCTGGATGAGGAACAGTCAAACTCTGCTACCAAGGTGAAGTTGTGGAAGACTGTTTCATGTCACAGGTCAAACACCATGACAAGACTGAGCACAGCAACAAGACACAAGGTAGTTCTACAGCATCAGCAAGGTCTCAGGCAAAGATTTCAAAGTAGACTGGGGGTTCATGATGTGCTGTTCAAGCTCTTTTGAAGAGGCACAAAGAAACAAGCAACACTGAGGAGTATAGATGCAGCGGTCGGACAAGGAAACTTAGTGCAGCAGATGAAAGACACACTATGCTTACTTCCCTCCCAAATCAGAAGATGTCCAGTAGTACCATCAGCTCAGAACTAGCAGAAACCATATTAAGTAATAAGTATTATAATAATAATACTTATTTTTTACTTATTTAATAAGTATTTCTGTAAAAGGAGTTGGGGATTTGGTCATCCTCAATGGTGTCCTCAATGCTGAGAAATACAGGCAGATATAGATCATGCAATACCATCAGGGAGACGTCTGATTGGCCCCAAATTTATTCTGCAGCGGGACAGCTACCCCAAACATACAGCCAATATCATTAGGAACTATCTTCAGCGTTAAGAAGAACAAGGAGTCCTGGAAGTGATGTTATGTCCCCCACAGAGCCCTGATGTCAACATCATGGAGTCTGTCTGGGATTACATGAAGAGACAGAAGGATCTGAGGCAGCCTACATCCACAGAAGAATGAAAAAAAAAAGAATGAAACTTAGTACCTCTGTACTCATTAATAATCTCTCAGCTGAGAAAAGTTCTGCTTTATAATTTTCTAGTGGATGTGAGTTTGATGAAGCTCACAGTGCAAGCTGAGTGAAAAGATGATTACAGCAAGTTTTCATAAAGTTTATTTTAAGGACCGCAGGAATCAAAATAGCCCACATGATTTGCAGGACAAAAACTTTGGAGCATCGCAAAGGTAACAAGAGGCAGAATAGAGGGTCCAGTTTATTAGGGCTGCAACTAATAATTATTAACATTGTCAATTAAGTCAATGTCAATCAAGTCCATCATGCTTTCAAACTGAATGACTCCTCCCCCTTCTGAAAAAAAGGCAACTGAAAAATTGGATACTTAGAACAATGATATCAATGTTGTGTGCAATATTACTTTTTCAAAATCTTGTGAAAAACTACTTTTCAATATTTTTTTGTAAATCATTACATTAAAAATCAGGTGCAACTTCCTTTTTATATCTTTTTTAAAGTTTATTTAACCTTTTTTTTCTTTTTAACTTGTCTTACTTCTGTTGTTATTCTGTTAGGCACTGGTTTTTGCATTTACTCTTATACTCATTTTTTGTGTGTCATTTTTCAAGCAAAACTGCCAAACAATTGCTGATTCCTGCTCCTCAGACTTCAGGATTTTCATTTTTCTTTGTCATTTATGAAAATAAAATGACACTTCGGACTGCTGGTTGAATGAAACAAGCTTTCAAAATAGATTACCTTGGGTTGAGGGAAATTTTAACGGTTGTTTTTATTATTTTCTGACATTTTATGGGCCAAATGATTCATTGATTGATCAAGAACATTGACAAGCCAAGTAAAATAATGAAAATAATTGTTGGTTGCAGTCCCAACTGGACAGAAAAAGCTGCAAATCCTACATTTGGAAAATCTGGAAGCACTGATTTATTTGGAATTTTGGCTTAACAAATTATTCTGACTTGTTTCATTAATAGACTAATAATTTAATTGACTAATAATTGTAGCGCTAGTCCAATTCAGTCCAGTTTCTCATTGTGTGAACACGTGAGAGGACTGCAGGGCTACTTAACAACAGCAGCCTTCGTGGTCAGAGCAGCAGTAAAAAGGGCCACACAGTCTCCACACAGGAACACAACAGCATTAGCAGCAAATAGCAGCCGATGGTGGGAACTGCTCAGAGTTGTCGTTAAGGTTAAATTGACATCAAGGAGCCTGACCCTGTATGAGTCATTATTTTACCCTGCTAATGCTGATGGTAAAACACAGTGGGCACACTGTGCGCGCACACACACACACACACAAATAATTGCTCACAGACACCAATTCCCACCTTGCACACACACACCTGACACATGCACACCCAGAGGTTTGCGGGGGGTGCAAGGCTTGCAGGAAGCACAGTATCTGTCTGTGGTTGCCATGGGTAACAGAGGGAGAGAGGGTGGTGGTGGGGTCTTGGGGGGGGGGTGGAGACTGTTAAGGCAACGCTCTACAGCCTTTCACACCAGCAGAGCTACCGGCTATAGCCACATCATTAAGCACACCAAGTACCTGGAAGTGACTCATTTGCAACTCTGTGTGTGTGTGTGTGTGTGTGTGTGTGTGTGTGTGTGTGTGTGTGTGTGTGTGTGTGTGTGTGTGTGTGTGTGTGTGTGTGTGTTCATGTGTGTGTAGAGAAAGAAAAAAAATAAAGAGACAAAGAAAGAAAGCTGAAAGCTAAGAAACAAACAAACAAGCTAAAACACTAATGATTGCTGCCTTTGCTGACACCAGGACAGTGACAGAAGGACAACCTTTCCAGTTCAGAGTGAGGGACATACTGAGGCTGAAATCAAATAATTTTTTGGGGGAGAATGAGGCATTATTTCCATTGAATGCAGTAGGATGCAATAAGATAGCTGCGTGCCCAAAGCAAATTGGACCGAGAAAAACAACATCACAACCCTTTTTTTTGGGTCTCGGACATGATTGTATCCATGTTGTAATGAGAATGCACACCTGCAGACAAAGTGGCTGTTGATGGCGGTGAAATCTGTTGAATAGGATCTGACCCCAGGTTCCATCTTGAATTTTGTTGCAAAGTCTTGTTTGAATGTCTCAGGACAGGGATTATACCACAGTGAAATGGCCAGTGCCTCAGATGCCCTGGAGTGTGGTTGTAAAGCCCCTACTATCTACACGGCCAGTTTGTCTCCCCCTGTTCGGAATTGGCCCTTGAAAGAATAATAGATTTCCTATTTAAAATGCCTGGGACACACTGCTTGCCTGAGCAGTGCATGTGTTGCAAATAGTCTTGCTTCTCATTTCAGCATCCATGTTAACAGGTGAGTGCAGCCTGTGTGCACAGTGCATCTGCAGCAACGCTTCATCTAGAGATTTGGTATCCCACCTATTTTTTTCCTGTGGGACGTGCAATTCTAAGCAAAAATAGACTGAAAATGATCGTATAACGTGAGATTTGGACCCAAGTGCAGCACACTGCACAACAGGGATCAGTGGTAATAACCTTTATACGCAGGCAAAATAGGAACTTGAGCAGACAAAAAAGCACAGGTAAGTTTGTTCTTCAGGCGGAGCAGAGCAGGCTGCCGAAGCAGCAGAGCAGACAAGAGACAAGCAGCAGGGACGTCGGGACCAGGCGGAGAAGTCGGGGCCAGGTGAGCAGACAGTCTCTGGGCTGCAGCAGGCAAAAGACAAGCAGATGGAAGCACTCACGCTGAAGCTTGGTCAGAGGAAAACAGCCACAGGCAGCTGGAAACCAGAGACACTGATGCTGAACTCATGGTCATGGACAGAAGGCTGGTGAGTTCACTGGGAGACAGACGATGCAGGCAGGGTCAGCAACAGGAGATCGGACAAGAAAGGAGTCCTGAAAGTCTTTCATAAATGCTGCAGAACAATCTGGCCAGGAGTGAGTGTGCTGGAGAGGCTTATATACTGGGCTGATTGGGGATGAGCTGCAGCTGAGCTCACAGGTGAGTGGAGTTGGGCTGATGAAGTGAGCTTGGCTGGCAGGTAGAGTGGAAACTTACTGAAGTAGAAGAACAGGAGGGAAACTGGGAGAAAAGAGAACCGAGCAAGGGAAAGTGGGCCTGCAGAACTGTTATATCGTCATCATGCCAGCAGCATAACACTTTCACTGCAATTTCAGTGTCTAAATCTGTAGAATGTGTCACAGATATGAAAGAAATCAGGTGAAAGACAGTAATTTCTCTCTCTTTCTTTGGATTATTCATTCATTCATTCATTCATTCATTCATTCATTGTCTCTAACCACTTATCCTTCAAGGGTCGTGGGGGGGCTGGAGCCTATCCCAACTGACACTGGGCAAGATACAGGACAAGCCACCAGTTCATTGCCGGGCTTCTTTGAATTACATTGATGCCAAATTGACAAGAAGACTCTTGACATATGACATCTTTTATCATGTGTTTTCATGGACACACAAAGAATTGTTGATATGTCATATTAATCCTAAAAAGACTTCTTAAAGGGAGTTTGGTGTAATATTTTCCTTCGATAGCGCAGGGAGCTTTTGTTTAATTCAAACCACTAATATTGTGTGTGTATTTTTTAACGCTTTGTTGGCACTACACACACACACTAGCTAACTGTGGAAGCAATTTTATGATGATTGTCTGATGTTTTCTGTGGTTAATTATTGGTTCAATTAATGGTCTAAAAATGCATGTTTGTATTGATTATTGAGGGTGGCTGATCAGGTTAATTAGCTAATTGTACTTTAACAAATACTGTCCTCATACATGTAATTATCACTTATTGTTATTGCTCCATCAGTTTTAGCACTGGTGCCCTACATTTTGGCCATAATGCTCCATTAAATTTGTTTTTGTAATTTCAAACCTGGTTTTCTGTGTCAGTATTCTTAGGGCTGTAGCTTTTATGTTTTGTTTTGTTTTCCACTTCAGCAATACACTAAACTCCTATTTCAGCCTGCATGAGTCTCATGTTTCAGCCTTCCTGATGTTTTATTGCCTTTCTTTGTCATTTGTGATGTAAAAACAAAAGATTTACACAGTCAGAGAAAGTTAAAGTGTGTGTCTTGCTCATAGTTAACTCATAAAATCCCAGCAGACTGCAGAGCGAAACGCCCCTGTCCGTCTGCTGACAACACTGTCAGACTCAGAGTCAATCACAGTGGGCGGAAGTTACAGAAGAGGTCATTCTGCCATCTGGTTCAAAAGTGGTTTTGCCAACTTCACTGACATTCATCACCAGAGCACAGAGCGTTGGAGCAGCCACTGCTGTACTCCTTTTTCTATAATCCTTCTCCTTTCAAGTTTACAACCTGCCATGCTGTTGCTCCTGCAGTGCTCTGTGTGCAGTGACGCTAAAGCTACAAAATAAAAGTGCAGACATTCAGCTACAAAATGGCGAGATGACTCAGGCTCTTCTTGTGTGATCAAAGCATCAATTTCTCCATGGCAGCCCTACAAATACAAAATGATAACCACACAAAAACACACGCACATATGCCTACTTTTCAATGCATCTGGCATCAAAAGTCATGGAATAAAATCTGTCTTTAGTTTGTGTGCTCCAGTATACTTCAGACTAATCTGAAGTGTCTCTTGTTACTCACCTAAACACGGCACAGGTAACTTTCTTGATCAATTTTACTAAAAGTTTGTAGCTCCCCAGTAATGTGTGGAAACTAATGAGTGTTTTTTAATCCTCCTTAAATAATCTACTGATCATTTTATTCAGTGATAGTAGGGCTGCACAATTAATCAAAATATTATCAAAATCACAATATGGCAAAGCGTTTTTTGACTAAAGAAAAATGTGTGACAAACACACATAATGTAGTACTGTAGTGCTGCAAATGTCACATCATCACAGTAAAAATGGAAATTGTAATGCAAAAATGATCATTCCCATTTTTTGTGAATCATAACACAATCACAATATCTGTCAAAACAATCACAATTTGATGGTGTTTTTCTTACTTTATCATGTAGCCCTAAATAATACATTAACTGTTCAGCTCATAAAATGTCTCAGTGTACAGTGTTGCTCGTAGCACTGTGAGGTTGTACTTGGCTAAATGCTAATGTTAACAAGGCAACATGCTCATGACAATCCTAACATGTTAATGTTTAACTGGTATTTGACTTAAAATGTTCACCATCTCTGTTTAGCATGTTAGCAAGACATCTGCTAATAAAACAAAGTGCAGTTGAGGCTAATGGGAATGTCATTAGCTTTGCAGGTATTTGGTCATAAACCAAAGTATTTGGTGAACTGAAAATTTTACTTGCTTCTGTAGCTAGAAGAAAAGTTAAGGGACCACCAATGTTGTGTGAGGGGGGTCTGAACCAAGTTTCATGGTACTCCATCTAATACTACTAAAACATATTTAACTAAAAAAAAAAAGCCAACATCATGGTGGCACTAAAGCACTCAAGAAAAAAATCAGGTTATCACTAAAACCAATAGGATTCATTCACTGGGGTCCACAAATGGACAAAATTTCAAAGCAATCATTTAAGATATCTCACTCTGGAAAGTCGTGAACCGACCCTCCAAACTCCTTGTTTGATCCACCAACAATCCAAAACCCAAGAGTCTTCAGTTTGTAATAAAAACTGCAAATCTCCACATTTGTTTAGCTTGACAAACTAACTAAAACCAACTAAACTGAATACCAGAACTTCAATCATTTATTTAATCAACTGATTATTTCACCACTTAGTTTATTGTCGTTTCCATATGTGAAAACTGCATCTCAAATGCAACAGCTAAGCTCTCTGTCCCAAAATACAAGTTTAGTGGATTGATATCCTCTCTTTTTTTGTCAACAGTACTCAATGTCCAGATAGACCCAGATCCAATTTTAGTAATCCTGGTTAATCCAAACATGTAGGAAAACTAAAAGAGGAACTACAATGCCTTGTGGCATATGGCCTCATCAGTGCAAAAGAGCTACTCCCTATTATTCTGAGAAAAGTTCCAACACTGAAATTATGGCACATAAAAATGATGTACACGCTTCACCTTGACAGAATCTGATTTATCACTGGAGGAAAGTTTTTAAATTTTGAGAAAATTTGGCAACCGTTCTCTCATCTTGCAGCAGGACTCAAATCTCAACCGCAGTCTGGGGTTGGGGTGCTGATATGGTAAACAAGAGGAGAGCTGGAGGTCAGTTATGGGTAAGAGGTCTTATTTTTTTTCTTTGTTTATTTACTCTATTTTTGATGTGTGGGAAGTATGTTTTCCTCTATTTTGATATCATGGTTGTTTATATGGAAAAGAAGCATGGCAACATCATATTTGTTATTTTAAATGATGTGTCACAATAAAATCATTTGAAACATATTTCAGCACTTATGTAGTTAATCCAACAACGGCTTTAAGTGTACTGTAACCTCGCTATAAACTAAACAAATGCACACATGCATCCACAGCTTACCTGTGAAGCTGGGGAAGTATTTCTGCAGGTCAGAGGTCTGGATTTTGTCAGCCAGGATGTCAGTCTTGTTGAGGAAGAGGATGATGGAGGTGTTGAGGAACCATGGAGAATGGATGGTGGTGTAGAACAGAGCCAGACTCTCATGCATACGGTTCTGAGTAAACACAGAGTCAAATATTATACTGAAGGCTGCAGCACTGCAGCTCAATAAATGGGGGGAGATTTAGTTGTAGATAAAAAGATTACACCAATAAGTTTTTTGAGAGATGATTTTGACCTGAACATGAGTTCTCAGGCACGGTGAGATGGATTTAGACGACTGAGGATGACGCAGTAAGGAAGGAGTTCTTTAGAGAGAGGAGGGGGGAGTTTATGGGTGGTCAGGAGCACACGGGCCACTGTGGAGGTTAATGAATGTGGCGGACTAAAAAATGGCTGGGAGAGATAAACGGCTTAGTGACAGGATAGGAGGGAGGAGAGGACAGAAGGTGACAGAGGGCTGAGGAGACTGAGGAGGGAGAGCTTTTCTTGTGCGAGAGTGAAACCTGCTGGTGGATGAATGAAATGACTGCAGTGACGACGACAGTGAGAAAAGGTTAGGATGAATGAAGATGTATAGATAGATAGTTCTTGTACTTTACTGAGGTATTTCTATTTCATGATACTTAATACTCCTCCACTAAATTTCAGAAGCAAATATTTTACTTTTTACTCCACTATATTTATCTGACAGTTAAGCCCCTTTTACACAGGACTGAAAACCTACTCACACCTGGCTTTTTTGTCTTCATAGAGAAAAGGGTAAAGTCTGCATTCACTCCCTGGTCAAATGACTCTTCAGTAGTCACAGGCTGCAGCTGCGATCGGCATTGATGTAAACATGACACCTGAACGGATCAGTCCTGTTGCACTTCTTACATTTTACTGTGGTTTATTGTACGTCTGATCTTTTGTAATCAAACCACTTCCACAGAACTGAAGTCGCTCCACTTTTCGGAATTAACTCCTTCAACATAATATTGCTATTATCACAACATGTTTTTTTATTGTATTAAAAATGATTATATATCGTAAACAATACTATATGGCACCCCTGATCCTGACTGACTGACTGATATCAAACTTCACTGTGGTCTAATATCAAGGCTGCAGGGAATCGTTTCTTGCGAAAATCTCAGAGGTGAAATGACAAAATAGTTGTGATGTTTTATGATGTTCAGTTGTATTCCAACGACAACAGCAGGTCAAAGAAGCTATGTGACTTTCATGAGTTTTTCTTTAAGTCTAGTATGATAACAGTGTGCACTTTACTTCCTAAACAGCCATAGTGCTTGGAAGGGTGAGCTTGATTTATGTGTCCAATATTTTTGTAAACAGTTCAAATGTTGTCGAGCAATCTAGTTACATTTTTTCTTCTAATTTAAAACAAAACAAAATAACATTTTGCTAACACTCACAAATGATTATGTATTGCACTTACACCATTTAAATAAATCATTTGCTATATATGATGTTTTCTCTTCACCCCACGGGCATTAAAAGATTGAAGGTGCGTTAAAGGGCGCATGAAGCTTGGGGCGGTAGGAGAACAATATTAAGCAATGAACGTTGGAGTAGTAGTGCCGGCCCAAAACTTCCATCTACTGTCAGCCCTGGTTACTAGTTAATAAAGATGAAATTACCAAACCGTATATAAAGAAGTTAGAATGAGCTCCACCTCAATCAATTATATAAGTAAAAGGCTATTTATATGTTAATGCAGCAGTAATAACAATCCATTTATATAGGACTGCAATTTAAGATTTTAATTTTCGACTGATATATCAATTATTTTTTTCAAATAGTCAATTATGCTTAGTCTATGAAAGATGTTCATCAGGGTTTAGCAGAGTCCAAGGTGGTTTTCAAGCTGCTTGTTTTGTCCTACCAATAGTCCAAACCTACAGACATTCAGCTTATGACAGATAGATATGTAGAGAGGTAGAGTGGTAGATAGAGAGATACTCTCAGAGAAATCCTTTTCATCAGGTCATTTCCATATTTTGTCCACTTTCTGCTGAGGTAAACTGAGTGAAGGGCACATCGACAAATTTATGACAGCACAGGTACACATTCAGTGCTCTTACAATGGTTTCTCTCTCCTCCAGGACCTGGTCATACTCGCTGAGGGAGGCCAGGAAGATGAGTGAGGTGACATTTTCAAAACAGTGAATCCACTTCCGACGCTCTGACTTCTGACCGCCCACGTCCACAATCCTGTCAGGGACCAGAGCAGAGGAACAGTTAGAGAGGACAAAAAGAAAGCAGGTTGGGTAACAATATTCAATCTTTTTATTTGGTGTCTTATTCAGAATTAAAGTAGGGCTGCCACCTGAAAGTCAAAGATTCAAGTCATCGGTTGGAGACCCTTCACTTGTGAAGAAAGTGTTTGCAGCAGGTGTTGCACATTTCCAATCTGTCATTAGAAAATGGGATTCAGCTGACAAAGTTCTTAGTCACTTGGGTACGGCCCTAAATTAAGGGCTGCCTTGCTTGCGCTGCCTTGCTAAAGAGTGTCCTAACAGTAACTGATGAGGATAAGGACATGCTTACTATCACTCCCAATAAGGATTCAAATGGGAACTGATCAGTTCTGATGCAGTTCGCAGTTCAAATTAAAGTACATAAGATATATACAGAACACATTTTCTATTGTTCCGGTTCTGTATTTCACATTTGAAATAAAGCTATGATGATGAGGTTCAAGGTAATCAAAATTTAATTTTAATGTGTTTAAATTTGCTGACAGGCAGTGTCTTGTAAGTCCATGTAGACTGGGCAGAGGTGCATCCATGACAGATTTGTCAGATCCAGTGCGCTTGAGTACAGAGCCAAGACAACAAAAACACTGCAGCTACTCAATGCTTACACACTGTTCTCACAGCCACGTGTGGCTCTCGCACAGCTGCTAATAATCCAGCGTTGCCTGTTTGTGACATGAAGTGTACCAAACACCTACAGCATGTCACCTTCTAATGTGACATGCTTTCACACCAGAAACAACCATGTCACATCACTCTTTCTTCCTCATTTTTCACAGCTCAGTGTGAATCTTGAATAAATGTGGCATGCATGTTCATGACAGGAGTAATTGTGAAATAAAACAAGCTCCTATTTCAAACTGTGGAATATTCAGTTGCAGGAGAGATCAGTGCATCTTTTGGTGATTGGATTTTCCTTTCAGAACTGTGTATTAAAAGAAATTAAAGGACTGGTTATTTTAAAACACTAAAATTAAAATTGAAATACAAGGCGAGCGTAATTTAAAAAAATTGTTTGATTTTCTATTCTGTATAAAAAAAAAAATTTTTTTTTTTTTTAGAAAAAAGGCCTGTTTCTTGAGTCTTACAAATGATGGTTCACTTGAGCACAGTGAGATTTATGCAGATGACAGGCCTTGTTTTGTCATGTCTAAAATCATATCGGTGTAGATTTCCAAAGACATTTTAGCCTGGACTAAAGCAACATGGCCACATTTTTTAGCTTGTAAATTTGTGATTAACCAATTAAGCAGCCTGATTGCTTGGTATTTTGAGATAATCAGCATCACGCAAGGCTGATAAAAAAAAAGTCTACAGACACATCTGCAGGCAGCTTTGTCAGTGTGGCTACTGTGGAATGACCACTCACCCTTGTGAGATTTGGAGAGGACTACGACTAGAACTACTTTCTATAAGAAACACAGTAGTTCCAGCAGAATCTAAAGCAGTTCTACTGCAGAAAGAAAGTAGTTCCTACATGAAACTTTTCACAAAAAGGTCAGTGGATTTTTTTGACCAACTGGGTCATGATTTTTGGAAAGAGAAACTGGTTTATAATTTTTCAGATGTATTTTTTGGTGCTTGTAACAGGACTTGTTGCTAAGAGAAGGCAGACATCTCTACAACCAGTGTCTCCAAAACTAGGCAACTCACACCAAAACAGCATAAATGTCATAGCCTTCATCTAGGGCTCAGACCCTTTTCCTCTAAATTTTGACGGTGGCTGGCCTCGAGTGTCCATAAGCTGACTATGGATGTAAAATCCATGAAAAGAAAAGTCTCCAATGAGAAAAGAGATTTTAATAATTGCAACTCCAGACAGATGGGTTTTTTTTTTCTTTTTTTGGTCAAAAATGTCTCTTTTGATTGTAAAGACTGGTGACCCCTGGTGATTTCATTAATTAATCTAAAACAACACGTTACTGGCTAAGATAATCATGAATATTAGAGTGTAATCTTTAATATTGGCATCATCAGCCACTGAAAAATTCATATTGATCAACCACAATTGTAAATGACCATATCCGGTAACAGAATCTGAAAGAAACAGAGCTTTGTTTGATTTTGTGACCAAAGAATCGATATAAGCCTTTTCTTCAGTTTATGTTGTTTTGATCCTGAACTGTTCCTCATGATTCAAGTGTCATTTTATTTGGGAACACAGCGTTCCTTTTAAGTGAACGTTGATCTTTGTGCCCCGCACTGGTGTTGGATAGAAACAATGCTAATACATGTACACTTCCCGGCAGGGGCTTTTAACGCAATCAGAAACATGATCCTACACACACACACACACACACACACAGAGAGAGAAGCTTGAGCAGACAAAGCCGCAGTAAGAGTCAATAGTATTTTTTTCACAGTGCAGTGAATAGTGTTGGTATTAGATTTGTCCCTCTGACAGGCTGGTAACCTGAACACTGGTCACCTTAATGTGATGGTCTTAATGGTGAAGGAGTAGTCGTGGATGCCTGTGGTGGGGAATCGCACTCGCAGCACGTCCTGCTCTGTGGGGATATAGTCTGGGGCAGCGATGCGGTCCAGATTAGTCATGTAGCTGAAAGACAGAAGAAGAAGGGGAAAGGTGCTACAAAGTTTGTTTCTGCCCTGTAGTAAAAAACATATTGCCCTTTGTTGACATCACATCCAGCCTCCACTGTGTAAAACAAACTGAAGTGACAGAAGATACATGATGAACTAGTGATGATTAAAAAAAAACTGTGATTAAAAATACAAGAAGGGAGTGGAGTGAGTCCATATCAGCCTGTGTACAGATGACGGCTTTATGGCTTGTGTTGATATAAGCTGTCATTAGCTAATGTTGACTGCCTGTCTCTTATCATGCACACACCATGATGATTGAGCTGCTGGGTAAACACAGAACAGAACAGCAATAGAAAAGAGAGAAAACACAGGCAGGCTGAGTTGAGCCTTTGTTCTCTGACACATCAGATACTTGGAGCGTGAAGCTCACACCTCCTACTGTATGTTTCATCTTTTCATGGTGATTAAAAACACGCACTCTGAGGGTAACTTTGTGGTGATCTTAATGTTGACCAATTTAGGTTTTCCTCCTCGCTTTTAAAGATTATTAATGAAGCAAGTCTCTCAGGACAGTTGGCTGTTCTCCTCAAATACTGGTGGTTTCAACATGGCTGAAAAATGTCTGGATACAGAACAGTCTGTAAAGAACTAGCCCCCTCCAGTGGTCTCAGGACTGAACACACGATACAAGCACAAAACCTACTCCACAATGAAACATAATGATGTGCAGCTGAAACAAAAATCAAGCAAATTAATAATGCGATTGGTCTGAAAATGTGAAAAAAATAAGGTGTCTGAAAAAGATGGTTTTTCTTGAGATCACAAAATAAAACTAAACTGATAACTGATTTATCACAAAATAAAAATTAAAAGAAACACTGAGAATAAAAAACAAGAAGAAACAGACACAGCTTCTCCTCCGTACTTTTTCATTAAAAAAGGAGAACAGTAAGATACAGTAAGCAGAGCTTGCCAAGACGACCATTTTTTGCTGTGTCCACTTGTACATTTTGGTACAAAGGTCAGATGTGGCATTAAACAAACAACATATCAATATGTCACCATATTTTGTTTTGTGGTACCTTCGCTGGTACTGAAATTGTAATATTATTACTGCTGTTGTACTTTACAGTATATTTAACTATTTAACTTGTGTAACAGTTAAGGCTCTGATTATCTGTTTTATGCCTCTTTGACACTAGAACTAGGCGGACAAGTGGAGAGCGCAGACCTCCACCATGGACACTAGTTCACTCATCTATGATACACCAATCTGCAAACATAGATTGTATCTCTGGTGGAGTTTATTGCAGACAATTCACATTTTGATATGAGTAAGAGCATAAATATTAGTTGCATAATGTGTGCGTTTCCATTTCCATAGCCACGCATTAGTTTGAGAAAAACACACATTACACATGTGGCGATGTTACAGTTCTCCCATGATACCACTGTCCTCAGGCGCTCCATAACGACTGTTTTCTGTATGACCTACATGTGTACTAACCCAGAGGATTACTGGTACCAGCCAATATGAACTGTGATATGGAGTCATCGTATTGCTATTGAACCTTTACTTGGATTTTAGGACGTATGCCCTGTCTCGCAATGTTAACAAGAGTGAAAAATACTTTCCATTAATGGGTTCCTCCTTGGCCCATGCTACACCCTTCCCACCAAGTTATAGTGAAAATCAGGCCAGTAGTTTTTCCATAATCCTTCTGACAAACAAAAACAAATAGCACAGAAAACAAAACATCCATGGCGGAGGTAATGATAACACATGCACAAGTTGTTGTTTGTTTTCCAAGGTCTTATTCTTAGTGCTGTCTAGCCATGCAGACATTTGTTGTCGATTAACATAAAATTATCAAATGTTTTGACAGTCTTTTAAAAATTTCAGTAATTTCTGATTCAGGATATTTTCTGGTTTCAGCTTCTCAAAACTGAGAAGTTGTTTTTCTTCGTCATACATCATTGTAAATTTTTTCAGAACATTTCATAGTCATTCATTGAACAATTAATCAATGTAATGAAAAATACAATCAACAGATTAATGGAAAATGAAAATAAATAAATGTTAGCTGCAACCCTTGTTTGAATATTTATAATAATACAATAATACATTTGCACTGTATTTTAAAGTATGCGGTAAATACATATATAGTACGAGATTATTTCTGCTCTTTGAGAAAGTATTCAGCCATTTTAGAGGTGTGTTTTCTTCTTTTCTAAAAGATGTTGTGATGTCCTGTCTTGCAGACTGTCTATCATACATTACACAATACATTCCTGTATTGTGATATCATTGTTGGCAACTTGCTGTGACAGTGTTTTTCATGTGATACTCTCTGATTCCCAGCTCTAAGGGTCTGTCAGGGTGTGGCGCAGTTTACAGATCGCTGACTTCCAGATACTCACTACTCTGTGGAGTCCAGGAGCTGGTACTCGCAGCGACGACTGTAACAGACCCGGATACCCATGTCTGCCCAGAGGCGGCGGATCGCATCAACGTAACCCCTCTCCAGCTGCGTGATCTGTACTGTGTTTACATCCTGCAGCCACTTAGCATAGATCTGAAAGACAGCAGGACGCTCAGCAGGTTAGAGATTTTCTGCGTGATTATTTCTCCAACATTTGCCTTAGTCAAGGATTGTGTGTGTTCATGGTGATAGTACCAACTTCTGTTTATAGACTACAACATGCTGTGTTTGTGTTTCTGCCCCGATGTGTTTGATACTACTTTGTAAAGTGGACATAATCCTTCAACTAACTTTAGCACACTTACCCTGAAGCCCGTACACCTGTGTCAACGTCTGTTTGTTTGTGAGTGTGTGTGTGAGATCGTGTGTGATGGGTGCTGTTGATGATGGTAGACGTTTGTGTATGTGCAACTCTACCTCGTTCTCTGGGTTGGAGTAGGGGATTTTGAGTGTGGTCATGGCTCCCGTCATGGCCTTCATGGCAGTGAAAATGTTCTGGAAGATGCATTTGGTGAAGGCCCTCCTCTCCTCCTCTGAGAAGCCTCGACCGTGGATGATCCGCATCTGTCGGATGAAGGTGGTTTTCCCGCTCTCCCCAGTACCTGAGAAAACACACGGGACGAACAAAAGTGTGAGCAGCATTATCATGGCATGAAGTCTTCAGTTTGAACCTGCCTGTGTGTTAGTTTGGGCCTTTGTTTATTCATGTTTTATCTGTGTCCTCATGTGCTTATTCCAGCTTCTCCACACAGCCCAAACACATACAGGTCAGGTGAGTTTTAAGCTGTAACATGCTCATAGGTGTGTTTGTTCTGAACATCTATCTGCAGGACTGCAACTAACGATTATTTTCATTCATTCTGACTATAAATTGATTTGTTGTTTTGTCTATAAAATATCAGAAAATGGTGAAAAATATCAATTAGCCCAAGATGATTTCCACAAATGTTTTGTTTTGTCTACAACTCAAAAATACTCAGTTTATTGTCAGAGAGGAGTAAAATAACCAGTAAATATTCCCATTTAAGAAGCTAAATTATGACTTCTTTTTGCTTAAAATACTACTCAAACCAATTATTTAATTATAAAAATAGCTGATGATTAATTAAATGATTGTTAATAATCAATTAATAATTGATTATTCAATTAATCATTGCAGTTCTACCTGTCTGGAATGAGGAACAGTAAGAGGAACATTTTACTTCAGTTTAGATTTCAGAAATGGACAAATCATTCCACCTCTACCAGTTTCTCCCTTTCAAATTATTTGAAGAAGCATAACATTTCTAGGAGATTTCTTTGTTTTGTGTTGTGTTGATGTATGAGTGTTTTCTTTGACGATTTACTTTAAGGATTAGAGAGGCTGCTTTCAGTTATTTTGAACGTTTCCCTGCGTGTAATAATGTCACTGCATGAAAATGTCATTTAAGCAGTCAAACAAAGACCCTCAACTTCATTGTCACCGCTCTCATCAACGCTGTTGCCAGCTGCAGCAGGCAGATGTTTTCAGTGAAAAAGCTCTCTAGCAAGTGAACATACTGTAGTAGGGAATTAAGCAGCTGATGAGAGGGGGTTAGGGTTATTCACTGTTGCAGTAAACTAAATTTCAGCAAGACAATACTGTGACTTATTGGCAGCGTTGTTTCTCAGGCCTTTAAGAAAAAACAGCAAACCATAACGTAAGACAAAGGTGAGAGGGTTGAGCCAGATGTTTCTCTTAAAGATCCTCTTTTTATGTTGATTTTTAGCCTCAGAGATTAAATTCAAATTCAGAGGAAGAGCCTGTGATAGAGATGAGGACCTGATTTAATCATTTTAATGAATACTGTACTTGATATTTTACAGCTTCCTTTACTTTATCTGTATTTCTGTATTTGAGAACAAGTTATCATTTAGTTGGGTTAGGTTTAGTGCTGTATCTGTCAATAAGTCTGCAAGAGGAAGCTAAAAGTCTTAGCTTGTTGTCTGCCAAACACTTTCCTGTAACTTCTCAGCACTGCTTCGAAGGATTAGCATATGATCCTCCAGCCAAACTGCTGGTTTATTGACAGTCCTGTTCCTATACATAAACCTTCTCACTTTTGTCATTCAACATAATGACTGAGGAAATAAGACTTGACAATAATTCAGTGTTATTATTTACTGTCTCCCCATGTCATTCGCAGGGTTTCCCCCAGGAAATTATTCAGCAGCAGTGATACACCCCCAAGATCCTCATCTCATCCTGTTCTCATTTAGTTTGCATGTCACAGACTAAACAAAAGACTCACTCATCAAATACGAGGCACGTGTGAAATCGCGGCCCTGCTCCGTTACACTGATGTTTTCTTTCAAGAATATGTATTAGTTTTCATGATGTGGTCTTTGTTTTAGTCCAAGTTGCCGACCTGCACACTAAAACAATAAAAAACTGCAGGAAACCAGCTTTAAAATCGTCATGATCAAGATGGTGCGGTTCACCGGTCATAAATCAACTATACTTTTGATAATCTGTGAAAAAGAAAAAACAAATATTTAGTGGTTTCAGCTTTTAAAATGTCAGAATTAGCTACTTTTCTGTTTTGTTTTGTTTTATTGTAAATTAAATATCCATTATAAGACTAAAACAATCTTATTCAATGTGATGAACATCATTTCAACATTTTATTACTTGATTTTGAAAAGGGTTGTTCCAGTACACAAAGTTCAAATATTCAAATAGGTGTAGGGAAGGAAACAATGGTATCACAAAATCTCAGATGTTGAATACTTTTGTTCCAAAACAATATTGAAAAACTGATAACTATTAGTGTATAAATTTACTGCCCCAAAATAAGAGTTCATGGAAATATTTGTTTTACAGTATCAGCCAATAAGTACAAGGGTTGCAGCACATGCTGGTAGGAAAACTGACAGTTATCATATCATCTAGGGCATTTAATTATACCATATACCACATAATATTTTATTTAATTATAATTAAAAATTCAGCCAAAAAAAGCTTTCTGTTTTTTTCATTTAAGGGTACTTGTAACCATTAATAATTATGTAATACCGTAAACTGTGAAACAGTGGTATTTTCTAAGACAGTTATCGTACTGTGATAATCTCATACCGTTGCAGTGCGAGTGCCTCCTTTGTTCATGACTTACAATGGAAACTAAAGAAAAAATAAATCAGAGTTTTGTGTTTGGCAGAGTAAATTTAAGTAAAGTTCCAGTTAGGCTGCAGCTATCACTTAATGTTGTGGTTCCCTTTGCTGTGAGGCAAGTCGAGGTGTGCTGTGTGATTTTTTTTTGACAACCATACATTATTATTGCAGTATACAACTAACAAAAGTTTTGAATACGTTTTTAATATGAGTTGCCTACTAAGTACAATATTGTTAATAAATATTTCATAAGTAATATACCTGTCAATTTTTATTTGGCATTAGTAAATAAAATTATGTGTTCACAGACTAATAAGAGCGATGATGTTATAGAGGCTATAAAGAAAAGTCTGAAACCCGCTGATTTAATCTGCCAGGTTTTTTCTCAATTTAATCTGATCTATAAAATACCATAAAAAAAATGGCAATCACAATTACACTGACCAACATGATGTGCTCAATTTACTTGTTTTGTCTTACTCAGCGTCCAAAAGGCAAAGATATTTTGTTAAGTGCCCTTAGAAAATAGTAGAAAAGCCTCGAATTCTGAGGCTGAGAGTGTGTAAAACGGCTCAAACAAATAATGAGTAACAAAGTAGTTAAATTTTCTTGATTAATTAACTAATAGTTTCATCTGATTATGTCCCTGTAATAACCCGTTACCATCCTGCAGGTAGTGTACCTGCCTCCATTAATGCATCAAAGCAACACACCGCTGCTGCCAATCAGGTCTGAAGACATCAAAACCAGCTGTAAACTGGGCCTGTAGGTTTGTGAACCGTCTCCTCTGGTTTTCAGGTAGCCAGTCCCAACCTGGACCATTCTTTACATACTCACATGGTGATACATGCTTTACATAGTTTTCTCTCTTGGCTGCGGGCTACCAAACAGGCCAAGCAGTTTTTAATTAGGGTGTTCCTTTTAGTGTCTTCATGGTTTGCAGAGTCATGCAGTGTCAGTTTGATGTATTGTGTTTGCTTGATAATAAATCTTTTTGGCATCATGGTGCTCTGATACTGCCACCATTACTGTAAAAGAGGAACAAACAACTGTGTGTGAGGTGCTGTCAGGTGTGCAGTCACTGACCCAGCAAGAGGATTTTAATTTCCCTTCTCTCCTTCTTCTTCTGTTGCTTGAGGATCCTCTTGATCTCTTTGTCGACGGCGACGGACCTCTTCTCCTCCTCGGACAGACAGCACACACAGGTGTGGTGGCACCAGTGCCAGCAGCCCGCCATGGCCAAAGGAAAAAAAACAACCCTGAAATGAAACGGTTAATGAATAATCAGCTGTAAATGAGATGGTAAGGACAATAAACTCCTTGTTAGAGGGATAGTTTGGATTTTTTGATGTGGGATGGATTTTGTGAGCTACTTAGGTACTGACTTAATAGTCGGTGTATTACCTACAGTGGACGGTGGTTGGCATGCCACCAGCTTGGAGGAGCAGACAGGGGGACCTGCATGGAAGCTAAGCAATGAACGGCTGTGAACAGGGTCAGCAACACAAGGTATTTTAACCACTTAAAAAAAAATCAATATCAGTTTAAGTGTACACTAACTTTAGAACTGTCACACAGCCTTTCCTGACACGAAACCATATAGTTTGTCCAAAACAGCCAAACTCCATAGACAAATCTATAGTTTTACCTTGCAGAACACGAGAGCTGCTGGTGTACCATTGCCTCAGTCTGTTAGTTTTTTGTATTTTGTGTCATTGTGTGACATCAGAGAATACAAACTGTGCTATTAAAACACAGAAGTCACACAATAACACAAACAGACACACAGATCCAGACAGCAATAGGCCAGCAACTCTCGTGCTCTGCAGGGTAAAATGACTGATTCTGCCTATGGAGTCTGGTTGATGTGGAGAGAGCAATATTTGACTTGTATAATCTTTTTAAGTGGCTAAAATACCTTTTGTTGCTGACCCCGTCACAAGCACAACAGTACATTTCTTAGCTTCCATGCTGGTTCTCCCTTCTGCTTCTGTAAAGTGGGGGCATGCTGGCCGCTTACTATGGATAGGTACCTCATACATTCCTACATTAAATGATGTGAATTATCCCTTTAAGTGCCCAAGGTCCATTTGATGTCCAGTAGTTTTTAGTTTGTATTCATAAAATCTGACAGGATTTATTCTAAAACACCCCTGCTCCCCCGGAAATCTTATTTTGAAATCATAATAGGTCAGAGGTTAACGTTAATGGTGTTTCAGTGTGGTTTCAGTACAACAGGAACTCTGTTATCGGTATAACGCCTACAGCCATCAATGTATTTAATATATTCACTTTGTTGAGTCATTTTTCAATCAGGTCCCGCTGCCATAACAATAAAAGTTATTAAGAAGAGTTTGAACAAACACAGAGAGAAAACAATACAACACCTTACCTCCAATCACTCCGTCACACTCCCTGAAAGCGAGCAGGTACACACACTGATTTCTTTGCTTGGTCCATTTCCCACCGTGTCCACTGTCCACTCCACCTGCGGCTAACGGCTAGCAGCTACTGTCGCACAAACAGCGTCATTAGTCCACTGATACAGAGTTAAAACATCCTTTTTTTTTTTCCAGCCCACACGAAACAACCTGCAGCTCGGTAAAGTCCACCGCGCCTACACAGGAATGCGAAGCCTCTGAGGTCCGCTGAAAACAGTCTGTAGCTGGAATGCGCTCACGGCGACGCGCTGCGGCAAGAGAGCGACAAATGACCGCAGCTGCGCCGGAAGTTTGGCCCATTTGTCGAGAAAATAAGAGCATGTTGTTGCTATTTTACTTACAGTAATACTTGAACTGTGAGTAAAAGAAACATTTGAGTTTTACTAATTGTAAAAAAGGAATATAGTTAAAAACATCACATAGTAATCATAGAAAAAAAAATGTATAAACACACTGTTTTTACTGTACAAATATCATTTGTCAAACAAAAATCTAAGCATTCTATATATACTCTTAGGACAGCCATTCCCAAACCTGAGAATGTCATGGCCCACAATTTTCTGCAGTCAACCCAAACCTTTAATTGCATTTAGTCATAAATATTTCAAAGTTATAAAAAACAGAACATAAAAACCTGCCTTTGTCTTTGAAGTATTCTTATTGTTTCAGCTGAAACACGGGTGTTGCAGCTATTTTAGCTATTTGGATCAAAATAATATGTAATATATAATATGTAATTTTCCATCAGTTGGGAACATCTGACTGACTGTGACCAAAGGTGTAACACGCTTAAGAAGTTGAATCCACAGAGTAGTGACGCAGTAGTTTTCTGCCCTGCAGAATGTGATCATTGTTGATGCTGACCGCTCTTTGGGTATATTGTTCCAGAGTCAATAAGTCTCACGGTTAATGCATGACGTGGAAGGATGTGACGGAATACACACTGCTCTGAATGCAACCAAAACTGCTGTGGCTGACAGCAAATTTAATATGATGGCTTTTGTCTATGGGAGTCTTGCAGGATGTAATAGGAGCTAAAGTCCAGTTTAAGCTGTCTTTGATGTCTGACACTAACATGAAAATTCCAGTCTATGATATTATATTGGCACTGTATAAATCAGTTTTTACAAAACTCCCACTAATTCTTGTGTGTGTGTGTTACATTACATTACATTATTAATACATTACTAATACCATTCATCAGCTATTAAAGTAATTTAAAAAATTAAAATTAGTGAATCATAAACTTTTTTAAATGTTTGTTTAAAATAGAAATGATCTCTGTGTATTTGTATGTTTAATTTACTCAATTCAGTGTTTAGTATGAGGCTGGTCAGTACACAGCATTATTTTGAAAGGTTAATGCCGGAAGTTGGTAGACTTTCAGTCGCTGTGGTTTGACAGCAGTATGAATGAATGCGCTGCGCGGCGGATAAAGTTTCGGCTGCTGCAGAGGCTCCAACCCTGCTTCATGTTTCAGCTGAGCCGGACTGAAATCACGGACGCACACTAGTTTCACCGAATGAATTTTATTAAATACGGAACATTTATATTTTCTAATTGTTTTGTTGTTGTTGTTCTTAGTGTGCATTTGGGAACTTAACTAATCATAAAGAGGACTATAAATACACTATAACGATTTTTAAAATCACTCAATTTTCATCAGGCTATATGAAAAATATTAAGAAAAAATATAAACATTCTTAATTAATTAGATGTGGTATAATATAACACACAAAGCATATACACCTAAACAGTCTGTAAAACAAAGTTTGTAGATGCCTGAAGGAGTCATTCAGGAACACCAGAGTGATTTTTCACAGGACTCCAGGTTGTGAATCATCTTGCAAATGTTTTCAGAGTAGAGCTGCAGTGTACAACAGGTATTCAGTCACTCCTCCTCCTTGGCTGCTATTTCGATGTCAATCTTTTGTCACAGCCAGCAGAACCGGTTGGTCCAGGCTTTTAGTCTCACATATTGAGATCACCTGAGCTCTGCATTGCCATGGAAACGAGGTGAGGTGAAAGAGCAAAAGAGGTGTGTGTGTGTGTGTGTGTGTGTGTGTGTGTGTGTATTTGGAGGGGTCTGGTTAATGTTAAATTGCAAGGTTTAATACAAACCCAGGCCTACTACCAATTTATTGAAGAACATTATGAACTTTATTTTACAGAGGTGTTATTCCTGTAATGTTTGTAATGTGTTTTGGCTGAAGGGTATTTGTGTGTGTGCGACATGGTATTTGAGATAAATTACATGTAGACAGCCCAACAAGTTAGATAAGTGTAAGGGCACATAGCCTATAACTCATCCCTAGTTTTTGTTGAGGGCATATGATTATATTCGGTGCTTAGAAAGTCAGTTTATATGATTTATATATATAATATTTACATTAATTAACTTTTACTGCTGAAGAGTATGTGTATTTAAATTTATGGGCTGGGCTCAAGCACAGTGAAAAATGTCAAGAAGTGTAAATAGATGTTAAATAATAACATTTTTGAGAGGTACAGAACTGATGATGATGTTATTTTTGTTTGTTGTTTCTCTGTGAGTGTTGCGACATGTGAGTACATATTGATTATGTATGTATAAAGATGATGAACATGGGCACATTTTTAAAAGTTGTACATGATGGACACTTGGATGGGTGGTTGGGCTATTCTTGCAAAACACTGAGTTCACTGATTAAGGACTTGATAATTATTTTACTTTGTCCTACTCCTTTTTGGACATGTAATGTTTATTTGTGTTGTTTGTTGAGAAATTGTTGAATATGTTAACTGTTCAGCTGGTTATCTTGTTTGTTTTCTAATTTGTGTATTTAAAACAATGTCAAAATAAAATCAATTTTGTATTTACAAAAATAAGTAACGCTCAAAAAAGATACATGCACACTCTGTATTTGCAGTTCTTTCGTGAAAGAAAATGATTTATTATCGTGTTATAGTTAGTAGTGGTACTTTTACCCATTAACTTTCATTAACTAACAATATGATAAGAGATGAAACTGATGTTAAGGAAAGAAGGAATTCAGAGTGTGGGACAGAAAAAAAAGAGAGTGAGGTGGAGAGTTCTGCATAGCAAGTGGGCGTGGACTGACGGTAACAGCAGAGTACCTGATGCCTCATCCTTCCAGTTACAGGAAGTCCAGATCCATGCAGTTTTCACCTGAAGGCAACAAGTTCATCTGAATCTCCAGAAATGATCCAACACATTCTGTAAATCTGTCTGTTTTTGTATCATCTTGTGGATGAATACTTACAGGCAGAGAGACCAGCAGGAAGAAGAGCGTGACAAGACTCTGGATGATCAATGATTCATCTGACACCTGTGACATGCTGAAGATGATGGAGCACCGCAGTCTGTTTGCTGTCATGTTAACTTCACCTCTAACAATAAATTAACTCGTGCAAACAGTTCAGCAAGAACAATCGTTCAAACACAGAGTTCAAACTACTTTTTAAAGCATAAAATGCAAGAAAATACAGCATTTTCAAGAGGTTTAACTCACTTGTCAGATTGCTTTTACATGAAAGAAGTAAAGAATAAAGGAACAATCTGAAAAACATTAATTTTTTAATTAGCAATAGCAAAACACAGACAAATGAACAAATTAATTAAAAGGAAAAAGCCATAAAGGAAAAAAGAAAACCAAACAGAAAACCAGAAAGAGATATGAACACTGTCTTCAAAATATCTAAAAAGTAAGCAGCGGTAAGTTGAATGACATGGCAGATAGTTCAAAGTGTGTGAATAAAGTTGCAGATCGTGTGTGTGTGGCCTGTGGTGTGAGCTGTAGCCTGAGTTAAACAGCAGGGAGCTTTGAGCAGGTCAGGTTGTAAAATCATGAGTCATGACTGAAGATTCTCCTGATCATACTGAGCATACCGACAACAAGTTGGCTGGCGTCTGATACACTTCATTCTTTGATGTTACATCATGAGTCTTTGGCTTTTGAGCTCTAGAGGTTTAAAACTGCAAGAAACCACCAGCCACTTAAATCCAGCTTTAATCTATCTGAGGGTATCTGAATTGATTTAATGGCTTTATTACCTGTAGCCACACCGCATAGTTTACTCCACATATTTAAATAAATGTCTGTAAATTAAAATTTGAATGTGATTTGAGCTTCAAGGCATTCATTTGGTAGTTGCTTCTCTTAAAGTAAGATTCCAGATATTTAGGTTTAAAAAAAATATTGTAAAAGAGAGGTCCTGATACAGGTCAAGCACTTCTTTTCATGCAAAGCTTTAAAACCTTTCAGCATTTTAATCAGAAATCACTCTTGCAACTACATCACATGTCCACAAGATGTCACTTGATTCAGCAGTATTGCCTGACAGCTCACTCTTACTGAGGGAATTAAACACAGACTGGATGATGACAGCGAATGCTTTTGCTTTTGTTATAATCACTGTCATTATCGTCAGAGGGGACCGAAATATCATCAGGGTGAATAATAACTCACACACTGATGTAGCGGCTAAGAATGCTGCAAGATGAGTTTTTTTTTTTTTTTTTTTTTCAGGTTAAATTTATAAATAGAAACAAAAACCAACAAGCATTATCATCTCTGCTGTCACAGTTCATAACTGCTGCAGTGGTGGAAAGAAACTACAATTACTAATGTATTGTACTTCAGAACAACTTTGAGGTACTTCTGCTTTACTTCATTATTTCCATTTTCTGCTACTTCATAATTTATTTCATTATATTTGAGAGGGATATGTACTTATTATCCACTATAGATATTTGATAGCTATAGTTACTATGAAAATTAACACTTTATATACAAAATATTATGCAATGTTACAGATTGAACTCAATAACATATATTAAGCCGTTAAAATTAACTTCATTTTCTCCAGGATTTTTGACATATGGGTGGGATCCCCCAAAAGTCTTTCTGAAATTCTTTTATATGAATTCCCTCTGAGCTACAGAGAAAAACCGAGCTGTATTATTTAATTTCAATTTTTCAACCATAAGGTTTTGCTGACAATATTTTACCAACAAACATATACAGTATAATAATACCTTGATATACTGTATCAGATAGTATTCTTGTCAGATTGCTTTATAAACAGTAATACCTATACATACACATGACATAAGAGACAAGAAAGAGGACACATGCAATCATATCACATTCATTCATATTACATGTAGAACATAGAATATGGTATTATGTACCTAGAAGACTTCTGCTGGTTGTGATCACACCTTCAGCTGTAGCTGTTCAGGCACAAGTCTGTATCACTGCAGTTAGATAGAAAGTCTGATTCTGTCACTGACTGACAGCCGCCAAGGCTGTTTGAGACAGACTAGCTGTGATTATGACTGCAGCCAGGGGATGTTGCTGTGATTGTGATTGCTGCCATGGCTCCGCTTTGGTTGTGATGATTATTGCTGTGACATAGTAGTTTTAATGGGTGTAACGCTTACTTTATGCAGTGTTGTATGTGTGCACTGAATTGACATGCATGGTTAATTTGAGCTGGCTGAGTGTATATTGAAGATACAGTGTTCATGAAGTCCTGTGGTGTAAAGGTCACACGTGTGTCATATCTGACATGAGCATGTTGGGTTCAAATCCTGTGTGGTTTAAGAATGCTTTCTAAACTAATGTTAATATGAGCATTAGTGAGTAGTCACAGTATATCTGTGGTGGCCAAATGCAGTCCAAACAATATCCACATCCTTAACCTCAGCTTTAACCACCACAGCCAGGTAAGAGTCAGTGAATGCATGCCATAAAAACTTGGCCTTATGAAAGGAATAATGAGCAATGAATGCAAAGTGTCTCATCATCTCTTCATTCTGAGGTATCTGCAGAGTGTTTCCCTAAACTGGCAACTGGACTGAACCAACACATTCTTCCTATGGATCAGGGGGAAATGCAAAACTAAATGCCAAAGTCAAAGTTATTGTGAAATAACCAAAAAAAAAAATATTGCAAGAGACCACAAATGTAGTTCAGAAAAACCATGACCCTATGAGGACTGAATGTTGTATGAGGGTGGAACTTATTTTGGTTCATGTGCACATGGAACACAATTATTTCACGGCATCTTGATTTTTGTCCAAGCTTTGATGTATCCATACAAACACATTAGCAAGAACAATTTGCCCTACTCTGCAGGGAGGCCAGAGGTTTTGAGGTGGCATCTGTGGAGGCCAATCAAATTACAGGGATGCCATTATCACACACTGGTCACCCTGTTGTTAAGCCAATAATATAATTTCTAATACTTTGAAAGCTGCAGAAAACAGTCTGCATAGGGTGTACTTTGGTTTTGATACTCATAGTAAAGTAGGCCTACACTTAACTGTTAAGACTTCTGGACTTATGTTAAGTTCTGAATGCAGGACTAATACTTATAACAGAGTATTTTTTTACATTGAGGTATTGCTGTAGCACAGTGACACCCAAACTTTTTCTGGCATACCAAAACAAAAAAAGGAAAACAGCTGTGAAACTGTTGTTTTGTAATTGATGTACTGTGGCTGCGTCTTGTATTATTTGTGTGACATTACAAAGTAAATACAAGACTTTCTGTTGTTTAATACCAGGTTCTTCTGGAAAACATGAGGCACTTTACTTATCCTATCATCTACAGAAGGAACGCCACTTCAAATATTGACAGTATCTGTGATGCTATCTGTTTTCTTTGTTGACAAACAACGTTTCTGGGAGGAACCCAGAGCTGGTATTGTATTAACCTGGAGGTATATACTTTTTTGACTTTTTTTCAGTGTTTTTTTGTTTGTTTGTTGGTTTTTGCTAATTTTGGTGCTATATTTGGACAGTGTTGCTTCAGGCTCTGTGTTGTGGACAGTAGTGGTAGAAACACTCAGTACTGGTGCAGTATACAGCAATGCGGGAATACTCCTGCATGCAAAATCTGACTTAAGTAAAAGTACAGAGGCATAATTATGTAAATATATTTAAAGTATAGTTGTATATGGTATAGTATAGCACTAGGCCCTGTGATTTCCAACCTAGGGGTGGAGTTTCCTCCAAAATGTCACAAAATATAACATGATTATTATCAAGGTGGGATAGGAACAAATAAAAAACAGTCATGTCTGCAAGACAATTTTGTGTTTTGTGTGTTTTTAGGGTTTTTCCGCAATCTTTGCTTTAAAAAAAAAAAAAAGATATTTCCTACCGAAGTGTGGAGAAGAAATGTAAAGTAGCATACCACAGAAATAACCAAGTAAAATACAAGTAGCCAAAAATTATAGGCTGTTACATAATCAGTGGTGGAAAGTAACTAAGTACATTTGCTAAGTACTATACTTAAATGCAGTTTTCAGGTACTTTATTTAAATATGAGACTTTAATCTTACACTCTGCTACATCTCAGAGGTAAGTATTGTACTTTTTACTCCACTTCATTTGTCTCACAGCTTTACTTGCTTGGATGCTTAATACCTTTCCTGTCCACTGAAAATGACATATTTCCAAATCTGGTGATTGTTTTTTTTTTTTCCTCTGGTATACTGAAGGATTTATTGCTTCTTCATCTACTTCTTCATCTACTTCTTAATAAAATATTTATTTACACTACAGATTTATATAATATGATGCATTACAGGGAATAACTCTACCCAACAGTATATAAACAAGTTGAAACTAGCGCAATGTTGAATATCAGTAAAATGCAACATATGTGTTAATGCAGCAATAATATTAATACAAATACATAATATATAATAATAAAACACTAGTGACAATTTTTCTGCAAAATGAGTACTTTCACTTCTGATACTTAGAGTAAATTTTACTTTTAATGTGCATACTTTTACCTAAGTACGGTTCTGAATGGAGGACTTCTGCTTGTGGTGGAGTATTTTCACAGTGTTGTATGTCTACTTTACCTCAGTAGCCTAAATGATCTGAATAATTCTTCAACCACTGTAAAGTGAATGTACTTTCCATCACTTCTTGCAAACAGATGTTTGAATATGACATCCTCTGTCCTGTAGCCCTCAAAGGAGTAAAGAAAAACTCAACAAAACAAACAAACAAAAACCTTTTAACAGGGAGATAATGTAAAAACCTCATGGAGTGCAGCAGAATAAAAAAACCAGCAAAACAGCAACAGCAAAAAACAACAAAATAATCAAATACAGAATCTAATGACAAATTTCTGATACGTAACATTTTAAAATGTGTGTTAAGAATGACCTCAGCCATACGACGGGCATTGTACGGGCCACAAAATCGCTTTGACTACAAATTTTGATAACAACATTTATGATATATTAAATTTAAAACGATGTGTAAAATATATGTAGAATAATGTGTATCCAGGTGAACTTGTGAAAGTGTAAAGATGCAGAGAAACAAACAGCTGTAACAGTCAGGATGAGCACACACCGTGTTGATGCGCTGCTCTTTGACAGGAGATGGGCGTTGCCCGTCCAGCCAAATGTCAGTTGCTTTCGCTGACACGCCTCCGAGAGGAAGACTTCCTCTCAAGCAAACTTGGGAACTTAGCCATCCAGAAAAATCCCGCCCCAAACGCCCACAAGCTCTGTTTTCATTTGCTCTGCTTCGTGTCAATCTATTATATCCCAAGCGACGTCAGCAGCACCACCACACCGGGGCTGAGGAGTGGGTGACGAAGAGCAATCACCACCACCAGGAAAAAAAAAAAATATCAGGAGCGATAAAATGCACGGACTACAAGGGTCCATTTGACTGTCAGCTTGACGTTTTCGCATTTTGAGGGTTTGGACCAAGCGAGACGTTTTGGAGAACAATATCTGAACAAAATGAAAGTCCTCTGTCAGGCCGAGCTGTCTGGTTTTTAGCCTGTAACGGCTGCAATTCCAGGGATGGCTAGCTGAGCTAACCTAGCTAGCTAACAATTAGCCTGCCCATTTAGCTACAGTGGTCACTGGGTCCCTCGGTCTGCAAGAGGATAACGGCTCTGATTAACATTGTAAAGCGATAGTTTAGCTTCAGTTCAGGTTATTAGAAGGTTTATCGTCCGTCGAGTGGGTGAGGCAGTGGGCTCGGTATTGTGTTTGTTCAGTAGATGGACAGTTTGACGGGCGTTCATTGTCACTGCGCGGGCGTACAGTGTTGGTTTCGGGGCGGCTAGGCTTGTACTCGGCCGGGCGACCAGCAGAGGGATTGGACAAATGTGGCAGCGGCATCCAGCAGTGTCCCACTGTCTCTGGGACTGAAGTTGGTAGTTTAAAACAGAAATTCAAAAAATTGTATTAGGCTTTCGGGCAAACGCGGGAAAGGGTTTGAAAGTGTTGAAAATCCATCAACTTGTCACATTAGCTTGGTTCTAACCGTTAGCAGCAGTTAGCTCACAAGCTAGTCAGCGCTAGTTAACGTTACCCAAACTAACTGCAGCTCTGTTGGAAAGTGCATCAAGTAAAATGGTTATTTGCACCGTTGGTGGTCATCTAAGATGTTTGCGGACATGTTGCATTGTATTTTTTCTGTGATCAGCAGTCAGTCCCTGTAGGCTGAGGATTTACAGAAGACGTTGACTAAGCTGTCAAATATTTGACACTTGACAGCAGTTTTATCATCAACAGAGGAGGCCAGAATCTGCCCATCAAGCTTCATTACCATCGCCTGGATATAACTTGTTGAAAACGGACTGTTGCTCATTTACTTGATACTTCGTGTGAGGTGTAGCCCGGCGTCCCTTGTCAGACGGGCTTTTCAGCTCATGCGGTGATGACTTTAGACTCCATGATGGCTTGTTGCCTGAGTGAGGAGGCGAAGGAGTCCAAACGAATCAACGCTGAGATCGAGAAACAACTCCGGCGAGACAAGAGAGATGCAAGAAGGGAGCTGAAGCTGCTTCTGCTGGGTGAGTCAAGACTGTATCTAAAAGGTTTCACAGACTGTCTCGCAATTGCATTGCACGGCATGGCTGGACACTTGTAATTCATCTCCACCTCTGACACACACACAAACCAGAAAGTGCCTGGGCTGATTGATTCGACTGCATTGTAAAAGTTTGGCATGCAAAACACTGCGCCCACAATTGCTCAAGCCACATTAACTTGGTCACCACAAGATTTGTCTGTGATGTGATATGCAAATCAAAATTCAGATGGTATTTCTAACGGGAGCTGGTAGAGAGAGAGAGAGCTAACAGCAGCCATTGACCCAGGAATTTAAATGTCCAGGTTGTCAGATTTACTGGGGGTTAATTGGCAGAAATATAATATATATAATAATTATATTTTCATTAATGTATGAAAATAAGAATTATTGTTAATCTACAACTGGGACATTTGTATCTACAGAGGACATGGTTCCTCTTTAGAGCTTAACTGATATATCAATTGATATTATTGGCCCGATATTGGTCTATCACAGCTATATTGGTATAGACATATACATTTGTATGTTGTACCCATATGAAAAGTTTTTTTGTGTAGAACATAATGTAGGTTGTTTTTGTCAGTTTTATAGGCAGCATCTTATGTATATTCGATAGTTTTCTTTATTCATATTTAATAAGTGCATTTATTTGTCTCTATTTATGTTTTGTTTTTTTATTTAGAGTTATTAAAAATTCCAGTTAAAGCTTACTGTTACAGTGACATGGTATGATTTTGGATCATCGAATTAATTATGAAATTGTAAAATATCCTGCCTCAATTATAATGTTATGTATATATTCTATTTTCTCTACATTATGTTTTGTACAAAGAATATTCATCTTCAACTGAATCTATCATGTTGCACCACCATGTTTCTACAGTAGCCCAGAATGGACAAACCAAACTCAGGCTCAAGATACGGCCTTTCACTTATTTTCATAGCTACCATTGTTTCTCCTCCAGGCTTGGAAGCAGAGAGTGACATGAGGTGTTTGCTATCTGCAAGTTTACTTCTAGATTCCACTAATTCCCACACACCGGTCCTTCATACATATTATTTAGTCTTTGACTATAATTTAGTGTATCAAGGACACTGTGAAGGAGATTAACTTTACTGTAACTTTACTTATAATGATAAATAAATACAATAAATAACGAAATAGATAAACTTCACTGAGGACAGTACAACCAGTCTACACAAGGAAACTGTGTGTGTGTGTGTGTGTGTGTGTGTGTGTGTGTGTGTGTGTGTATACACATAGCAGGAATTTGTATTTGTATTGTGTGCTGTAAATCAACACTTCTGCTAAGGTAATAGAAATCTACCATGTTATTCTCAGAATTATTTGTTAGTAGTCATTTACAACAATAGGACTTATGCTAAATTACGTAGGCTATCAAGCATGTGTTTGAAATTAAGCAGAGCTTTTCACAAACAGCTGTCAACAGTTCCCTCATATTAATACCCTTCCTGTAGTCGTCTTCCACATTACTGTAGTTTTATCAGCCTGTAAAACATGGGTTAAATAATGAAAAAGAGTTGGTTTTAATTAAGTCTCTTACAAGGGAGACAGCATTCTCTTGGTGTCTGGTCTAGAAAGGCCTTCACTGAGCTAGCCCACTGTGGGAAATGACTGTTCTCCAGAGAACAGGCCGCACCATCCACAGACTAATTTTCATGTTTAAAGAAGAGTAACGGAGCCATTGTGCATTTTGACATAATGTTATCAGTAATATCACTGGAACAACCAAGGATTCAGTATCATTCTCTAATGACACTTCACCAACTCCTTGGTTTGTTGTTACATGTGACTGAATTCACACTTTCTGGTTTTGAATGTTGCTTTATAGTTGCAACAACTTCCAACACTGAAAGGAATAGTAGCATGTAAGAAACAATCAAACGAGAATCAAGCAATTTGTGTATGTCATATCACTGTCAGACCATCGGGGGTGGGGTTGCAACGACCTCCAACACTGAAAGGAATAGTACCATAAAGAAACAATCAAACAAGAGTCAAACAATTTGTGTATGTTGTATCACATCAGGGGGGTTGGGGGGGGTGCACTTGTTGAAAAATAAACATTGTATCAGCTTTATTAGCATAACTACAATACTCTTTATCCACAAAAACATTTAAATGAATGTCAGTGCAACAACTTGTCTGGACTGGTGGAGTGATGGCACAGGACAAGATATCCTCAACTGGCCTTTAATACCGTTTACACTGAGGCACTTCATGTGTATTTTGTAGCTATGGAGGGATTTTGAGCAATCTAGCCAGATGTTGAGAAGTTGTAAACCCATCTGTCAATTTTCAGTTTAAGTCAATAGGTTTTATTGGCCTGAAGGTCTCATGAATAATATCGCCAAAGTGTTAAGGACTCAATAAAAAGCATAATACAATTCAATCCAATGATATTGGAGAAAAAAAAGAAAAATGTTCCTCTCCAAGACACATACATAATCCTTACTTCTTTCAACTTGAGCTACATCAGTAAGCTGTACGTGGAAGCTGAAATAAATAGAAACTCTCTCTCACTAAAGTGTCAGGAAGGAAGCACTTTCAGCATGTTTGAAACCTGCGGTCATACATGATAGATTTAAAACAATATTGGATTGGCCAGTAATCTTAGCTGTGATAGGCTAATACTGGACCGATAATATTGGCTGGTCAATATCTGTCTGACTGTCTCACTGTTAATCTGATTATTGGTCAGGGCTGTATCATCTGTGTGGGTGAGAGAGAGCATTGATTGTGGGTGAGGAGGTGGCATGAGTTACAGTTATAGTTTATGATTAGTTGCTAAATATTTAGGAAAGCTGTTATTGTTATTAAAAGTGAGAATGTGAGCTGCATATTGTTTAAAATGTCCTTACATTTTTTGTAATATGTATTATGTATTTACAAATTACATTACAAATTTCCCCTTAGAGACAATAAAGTTGAATGCTGAAATTGTTTGAGTGCACAGGATTTTAGTCATTACCAAGCAGCGTCTGGTGCCCTACCACCAAATTCTTGACTGGAGTTGGACCAACCAGGATGTGCATGTGGCATGGGAAAACCAAGTTGCCAGATGCTGTCAGATTTGTGACCTTGTGAGCTTGGACACATATATGTGATTGAGTGAAAACAAAAGTGTATTAAACTGCATTTTTAATGTGTAATTTTAGGGTGTTTTGTTTGTTAAGCTACTGTTAGGGCTGATATGATCAATGATATTTGAGAAATTATCTTATTATAAGATCAGATACCACTAATCATATTTGGCTGCTGAAGAAGTCAGAGTTCTTTATGAATGTTGATACACACCAGTAACAATGACACCGAGACCTCACCTATTGTATAATAACCTAGATATATCTACATTAAGATATAATAAAATATAAAACTACTGTAGACTTAATTTCTTTGAGTGCGACTTAATGCTTCATGATACCAAAGAGCACGTCTCTACATACAATATGGCCTTGCTTGTGAGTTCATGGTTGGCAACACAAAAGGCATCTGTTGGTTCAGTTGGTCAACATATTGCCAAACATTGATTAGAAATATAAAAGTGTTGTTGGCGGAGAAACGTATTGTTATTGTCCTGCTCTTCCTGCTCACAGATGAGATGCTGGGATGGTGGTGACTCATTTAAAGAGATTGATTTGGAAGGCATCCCTTTTCAGTCTTCGCAGCCCAAATTTTGATGAAAACTTTTAAGTACAAATTGCAGGAGCCATTTTTGTTCCAGCTTGTGGTGGGAGTCTGCTGTCACATTATTTAAGCTTGTGTGAAAAGGATCTAAGCACTAGTATCTAGCTACAATGTGATTTATAGTGCACTCTGGTTGTCTCACTTCATTTGGAACCTATTATTGGATGTCTTTGATCCCTTTATAGACCTCCACATATAGTGTAGCTTTTTATTATGTTCTTGGCTGCATATATATTGTGCCTTGAATCTTTTATATATAGTGGCTTGTGACTTCTTAAATTCTCTGTTGGATTTCATATTTCTGTCACTGACTGGGGAAAAACCAAAAACAAACAAACTTAAGAAAAACAAAGTTTTGATGATTTGTTTACTAATGTTGTTGGTACAACAGTTTCAGTAGGAAATACTCACCATTG
Organism: Lutjanus erythropterus; assembly: GCF_056507025.1. Taxonomy (NCBI): domain Eukaryota; kingdom Metazoa; phylum Chordata; class Actinopteri; order Lutjaniformes; family Lutjanidae; genus Lutjanus; species Lutjanus erythropterus. The sequence goes on along the minus strand of NC_139323.1, from coordinate 19,561,823 downwards.
GTATTATTTTGACTCATATGTATTGACTAAGGTGTTATAAATTACATACAAAGCTCAAAACCTTTTATTTAAATGGCTGAAGTTTTGCTTGATGCACTGTCAAATACTAATCTGCAACCTATAAGGAGCATTGGTGGTTTTGTCTGATGTCTAAGCGGAGGCAATTATTCCAGCTGTTTATCAGCAACAGGCTCGCTTTCCTCAGTGGTGTGGTTAGCCAGTACAGGCTGAGGAAGAGCCAGGGTCAGAGGAGTGCTCTGCCGCCTGCTCTGTAGCTAATGAAAGTCACAAGTAATTAAATGTGTACAGCCGGAGCCCAGGGAGCTGCAGTAACAACTCCAGTTTGCGAGCTTTCTTCAGTAAAGGAGACCTGTTTTTTTTTTTTTTTTTTCCTGTTTTTTTTAAATGTGGAAATGACTGTTTGTTTGTTAGTGCAACCGTGTCAAACTGCTGATGTTGATTTTCACATTGGTAGCTTCCTTACTGAGATTAGCAGATACATTCTTAAAGGGATAGTTCAACCAAAAATAAAAAATTCAGTCATTATCTGCTTAAACTCATCCCGATTGAAGGTCGGGTGTAGTTTTTTATAGTCCACAAAACACAGGAAAACAGCATTGCAGAATCTCCCAAACAATTTAAGTGAAAAACAGTAGTTCTTTCCATTTGAAAAACTGATCACAATTCACTTAAATTGTCTGGATGATTCTGCAACACTGTTTTTTTTTTTTGTCTCCAGCAATGCTTTGCGAATGAAAAAACTTTGTCCAAAAGTGAAAATAAAGTCATTATCTATTCACCCTCATGCTGATTGCACTACCCCTTTAAGTATACAGGGGATGTGATGATAAATGCGGTTCCTGTGCAGTGGTAAGGGTCAGACCGTTATCAGTAACAGGCCTGCTAATTTATCTTGAAGTTGATCAGTTTCTATGGAAAAAGTAAGTTGTTCTTTTCTTTTTTAGGCTTTCTTAATGCATCATATCCATCAAGGTATTACTTAAGCCTTCCTGAGTCATCAGGTACATAGAAAAGGGGTTTTCATGTGTTCTGCATCAAAGAACGTAATGGCATGTAAAAAATATTACATACATTATTTTTTAAGGGTAGTGTTCATGCCTGAGTCAGCAGCAATACAATGTCTAGTATAGGGAACCACTCCTGGAAAAAATTTATGCTCAGACCTAAAATAGTTTGAACTTTGATCTAATTTCGTCATACACCTTTTCAAACACAGTTACCTGATTATTTTCTTTTCTTCTTGTGTTGTCGCTGCCTGTCAGGGTATTAAGCACAGTGCATGTCATCTGAAAGCTCCATATGAGGAATAGCAATGAAAGATTGCCCCTAGCAGCAGCTATGAGCCAAATTCAAATCCATGACATCAGAGTGACATTCTGCACCTGAATGAGTTAAGGCCCCAGGCTGCACAAGATATTTACCTGAACTCATAATTGAAATGGGAGTCTGGATACTGTGTACACACACACACACACACACACACACACACACACACACACACACACACACACACACACATATATAATATATATATAATATATATTGTGTGTGTATACACACACACACACACACACTCTCTGAGCACACACTTCATCTGTCAATGTGCACACCGCTCAAACAGGTTGGTAGTATCTGGGTTAATGAGTGTTTGTTTTTTGGCAACACCCAAGGATGTCTCATGCGTAGAGCCTACCTACGCCTATGGTTTCTCTTAGCAAGTCTTACAGTAAGCCAAGCAGATAAGCCCTGTGTTAGCCATATTTATTTGGATCCCAGTTAGCTGCTGCCAAGGTAATGACAGGCATGACGGGGCTTTGTAGAAATAACAAAATCGCAGACAGTGCAGATGAACAACCTACACACAAAGAGGAAAAAATGACCTAAAAGAGACTTGTGAGAGTGTGTGTGCAGTTGCGTTGTGGGTCATCACAGGGCTGCCCTGTGGTATCCCAGACATCCTCATAGGCACAATAGCACTGCTGAAGGCAGAGTTGGCAGATGCCTTCCTGTATCCTTACTCCCACAACTGTATGTCTAACAGCACTGACTGACTCCTAGCCAAGGTTGATAATGCTAATCATCACCCACGTGAGCTTATTTCCCAGAAATCTCAAATTGCTAGACTCCTGCGGCCTGACCTGACACTCTGGTGTGACTGAGCCAACTAACTACCAGTTAGTTTAGCCAAATGCATTTTCATTTATATTGTATTACATATTTTCTATCCACCATGAAAATCACATGCACTTTCAGTTTTGTTCTACTTGGCAGTCAGTTGTGTCTAAACAGATCAAACCCATGTAACTAGTTATCCCGGCTGTATGTCACAGCTATCAGTGGGAGACTGAATACATTTTCATTACACTGCTCAATAAACTGCAGTAAGGACATCTAGTTATTTCTTATCACTTGTGTAGCACATTTTCCTAGCAACAGTAAGTGTTGGTGGTCCAGCACTGTATATGTTATGGTAGGCATAAAGTGAGTATAGCTGACAATTAGGGATGTAAGGGTGCCTTAAATTTTGTAGTCGATACCAATATCAGTGACTTTCCACAATTCTTGAAACTGTATTTGGTACCACAAAAACAATAATAAAAAAAATCTCTTATGAGCTTCTAGGACAAAAGGGCTGAGGGGGGTATTTCCTAAGGCTGAGGCAAGTCACTGTCAGGGGAGCATGTTTCCCATTTCTAGAAGGTGATGGAGTGCAAACTTGACTCTGCTGCTTAACTTTGAATATAAGTTGAACTCAGGGGGTAAGCAGTAGTTTAATTTATTGACATGGGGACTGACTTCAAGCGATAGTTCACCCAAAAATGAAAATTCACTCAATATCTACTCACCCCTGTGCTAATGTGAGGATGGGTGAAGATCTCCAGTTCACAAAACACTCCCAGAGTTTCAGCAAAAAACAGTGTTGCAGCCAAATCCAGTACAACTGAAGTAAATGGTGACCAGTTTTAAAATGTAAAAAAAAAAAAAAAAAAAAAAAAGAAAAAACACACAAAATGTCTCCATACCGCGTGTGTGGTGTAATCCAAGTGTCTGTTAGTTGCGACGTTAAAATTTGACCTAAAAAGATTCCATTTTTAGCCTAAATGTCAACTGTAGCCTCTCAGACCGGAGCCACATGCACACACCTGAAGCAGGTACACAAGCTCTTGCCCAAACGGTGCGACACGAATTATATGAGATCTCGTGATACCTTCACATTTGGGTTTACATGCTACCTGGAAATGATTGACACAACAGAGAGAGATCTGTTATGTTTACAGTTGACTTCACAAACTTTCAACAAAGAAGAAAATGTCAGAGGACATCAACATAGAATAGGATTAGGGATGCGCACGATTAGTCGACTATACAATTAAATATCTGCACCCATGCTAGTCGGCACCAGAAATACTAGTTGTTTAAAATATTTATCAGTATTTAATTCATATAAGATGCCAGTTATCTGTTGCCTCTAAGATTTTATGCAGCCGAATGCCACTAGTCGGGGTTGTGGCACTGTCAGACGGCAGCCCCTCTCGCCCAGCGCATATGCCCCGATCGCCCTGGCAACCCTGGATAGATCAGCAAAGTCGGACAGAGTAATGTAGACTGTGACAGAATAAGCTGATATATATTCAGTTGACTAGAGAAACGAGCCCACATTAAGCACATACACAGACATAAACCTGCAAGTGAAACTGCTGCTGCTGCTGCTGCTACTAGCATTGCTAACATTAGCCACACTGTGTGTCAGGCTGGCAGCTAATGTTAGCTCTGGGTCCTTTACCCGCAGACACTGTGACCCTCTTCAGTCTGAAAAGGTGAAGCGTTGTTGTCATGTTTTGTACATTAATGTGTAAGGCTTGTATTGCAGAGTGCAAAGTAGGGTGCATTTCAGCTGCATTTAAAGTACGATTTAGCAATTGTAGACTGTGATTAACAGCTTCAAATGGCTCTTAATACACAGTATTTTTTTCAGACAGTGTTTAACATTATAAGTTAATAAATTCTGCTAAATTTGAACTGCTTTCTGAGTGTTTTCTTAGTGTTAGACTAATCGACTAGTCTAAATTAAACTTTGCGTTTAATTGACAGGGAAATTAGTCGCCAGGAACATCCCTAAATAGGACCATCATTTCTTTGCTCAGCTGTATTTGTTTGCGCCGGAATATACTGATGAGGAACTCAGAAAAAATGGACAAGGCAGCCACAGCTCAAACAGACCCACAAACAGACCCACATGCAGACACAGACCACAGAACAAAAACCTGGTGGTGTAGTTGTACAAAATCCTTTCCAGATTGAGAAAGGCCCAACTTGCGTACCTGCTTCAGGCATGTGCACGCAGCTCTGGTCTGAGAGGCTACAGTTGACATTTAGGCTAAAAACATGGTGTAAATGGCGTTTTTTGGGGTGTTTGTGTTCTTTTTTTTTTACATAACATTATGTTTTGATGACAGAAAATACAGACTGAATGGTAAGGTAATAATTTAGACTAAGAAATGTTAATTAGTGGAAGAAGCTGGTGTCAGCGACAGATTTTTGGGCTTTTTGCCTTTATTTTAGATAGGACAGCTGAAGATACGACAGGAAAGGGGGAGAGAGTGAGGGGATGACATGCAGCAAATGTGCCACAGGCGGGAATCAAACCAGCAGCTGCTGTAGAGGACTGATAGCCTCAACACATTGTATGCACGCCTTACCAACTGAGCTACAGGGGCACCCTGTCATTTACAATTTCTTCAAGCTAACTGTGACATCCTTAATCTGCTTGCTTGGGGCAAACATATTAAACATATTTTCTAAATTGCTGGTTAATTTTCTATTAATTTGATTAATTAACTAACTGTTGTAGCTCTGCAATTAATATATATTTAAAATAATTTGTTGCAACCTTAAATTAGTCTGGCAATTTCTTTTGCCAGTAAGTAGTGATAGCATCTTTGTGGTGTAATCCAAGTGTCCGTAAGCCGCAATATTACAATTTGACCCAAAAAGACGCCATTTACACATTGTTTTTAGCCTAAATGTCAACTGTAGCTTCTCAGACCAGATCCGCGTGCACACACCTGAAGCGGGTACACAGGCTCTCGCCCAAGTGGCGCAACATGAGTTATACAAGTTATATACGAGTTATACTTGGATTACACCACACAAGCAGTATGAAGAGATTTTGTGTTCTTTTTTTACATTTTAAAACTGGTCACAGTTCACTTCAATTGTACTGGATTTGGCTGCAATGCCATTTTCCGCTGAAGCCCCGGGAGTGTTTTGTGAACTGGAGATCTTCATCCATCCTCACATCACAGGGGTGATTAGATATCGCTTTAATAGTTTTTGACTAAACAAACTCCCTAGTTATTCAGCCTTTTTTTTTTTTTTTTCATTTTTGTATGGTTCATTTGATCGGTACACCTAGCTGAAATAAATGTGGTTTAATTATAGGCCTAACAGTCTTGCTATAACTTCTACCTTTATGAGGGTTATAATGTTCAGTTTTATTAAGTTGTTTTTGAGTGTTCTGTTTATTTTGGTGCTGTATTGTGTGTTGCTGCTGCACTGCATTTAATTTTAATGAGATTTTTTTCAATTGTCCATCCCATTTATATCAATGGATGTACCATGTTTTGAAAAGTACTGCAGATAAACATACAAAGAAAGTCCTTTGACCTAAAGTATACAGACATGGCAGAGTTTTATGCATTTACTTCATGGAATTTAAAATCTTCTTGCACAAATTCTTATGCCCTTTTTGCATCAGTTGTAATAATAGTCCAACGTTATAGTTTTTTTTGTTTTTTTTCCTTAGAGGCATGCGTATGTAGTCTTGTGCCTCTGTGCCTGGTAGGTAGATGAAAAATTGAGTTTCACAGTGTGGTATGAAAGTGAGACAGGTAGGTGTTCGTAGTTCTGCTCTGTTTGTCTGGCGGCTCTGTTGGTTGAGCAAACTGATGTTGACACGCCCAGAGTTTCGGCAGAATGTGGCAGTCAGGCTTGTGGGAGACTGCCCAGTACGTCTCATGTCACTGCTTTCAGTTTGACTTGCATACAATGACCTGACTTGAATAGTATATGGATGATATGTGTATAAGTCATTGCTTTACCAGTTCTGTGTGTGTGCGTGTCTCTGTTTGCATCTAAAAATCAAACAGGTCTGGATACCTAAAAAGACAAAAAGCCCTTTTGTATTTTTACACAGCAGCACATCAGCAGTGGGCAAGTTCCCAACTAAGTTTGTGGACTAGGAAGAAGGAAATGAAGTTGAAGACGGATCAGAATTAGTTGAGGGATTGTAAACTGCAAAGCCTTTGTCCAGGGGGAAATGCTGCTGTTCCAGTAAACCAGCATTTTGATTAAATGGGAACCAAAATTATTAAATTGACAGTGAAGTGCTTTAGAAGGAAATTATGCTAGGACTTTTGTCAAAATTGGAATAGAGATCCTGTCCTTTCTGTCTCTTTGTCATTCTGTTAGCAGATATCTAAATGGGATCTTACAGACCACTTCATGCAGACACATTTCAAATATCCATATGCAGCACAGGAGAGACTCAGGTCAGACCATCTTTGAAGTGAGTAGATGAAGATGTAGCCGTAAATGCCATGACACAGACTGTTAGTTGGAGGAATGGCCTGGCCTCACAGGCTGTGCCTGGTGCCCACTGCCCACTAGTCCATCTGTTGCATTTTGAACTAGGAGATGGATGATTTTAATTTTGAAGGTCCAGTGTGTAAGATTCACAAAGATTTATTGGGAGAATATGGGGGAAAAGGAATATAATATTCACAAGTATGTTTTCATTAAAGTAGAATTACCTGAAAATACAAGTTGTCATGTTTGTTTGTGTGCAGTGCCATGTTTCTGTAGTAGCTCAGAACGGATAAATCAAACACAGGATCTAGATAAGCCTTTCATGTTTTGCATGAGTTTCGTGGCAAACTTAGATTCTAGATGCTTGAAGGGGGAGAGTCAGACAAGGTTTTTTATCATCTTCAAGCCCACCGCTTGATGCCACTACATCCCACACTCTGGTCCTTTAAGGGCAATTGGTTTTTTGTTTTTTTAGTTTTAAAGGAGATCATATGGTGTCAGATATTCTGTATGCACCAGACAGAGGCGGGGTATTTTACAGTTGTAAATGTTTAATTTTTCACTAGACTTATACCAGTATTTGCCTCCTCGGGTGTGTTATTTTTCACCTGCAACTCACATGCTGCAAATTATTACAAACTAACAATCCATTTCTCAGCTGGAAGAACAGACAGCTAAAATGAGAAGCAAAACAGTACAAGAAAACTACAATAAATGCCTGGTTGTGACAGTATTTATAATCACACTGATAGCACTATTATATTGAATTTCATTAGTGTACTGGAAGTCATGCACATATAGGACAAAATTACCTTACAATAACTTAAAGTGTAATGCAGTATAGGAACCCAAGCAATACAATAAAATCGCATTATGCATTTTATATCTGAAAATAGAGATACAGACTACCTATTGTCATAGTGTTGAAATATCATCCTTTTCAAAAATTACCCTAAACATTAAATTCATTAATAGATTTTAGAGTTGAAGTAGAGCTGGTTTGGTTTCAAGGCAGTTGTACTTGAAAGATGTATATTGCAAGGATTTTTCTTTTCATATAGCCAGCCATTTAATACAATGATTGTCATTTATGCCAATTTGATGTCTATCTATGAATCTGTCAGTTATGGGTGATAATATCTGCAAGTACTTCTCTACCACAAATTATGTTATAAAATACAGTGTGTTGTTACTCTCCATGGTCTTTCTTTCCCCATTCCTCTCAGATGAAGCTTCATGTTTTCCACCTATTACTAATTTCCCTTTCTTTTATATGTCCCATGTGGTCTTATCTCTGTCATCTTTCAGTTATACATCTAAACAGTGGGAGGAGGATTTGGGGGCGGGGGGGGGAGTGGCTCCATCTCATGACAGAACTGAAACATGGGAAATGAGTATGAAACAATTTTTATTTCTCTCATACATACACCCTCTTCTCAAGCAAGACGGAGTTACTGTATCCATAGCAGCTGTGCATTGTAGCATCTGCTAATATTGCAATCCAAATATTATAGTGACACTGTCAGTGCATGCACAGACAGTAAAGTTTGACTTACCCTTTCAATGATATAGTTTAAAGAACTAAGTAGCATGGGGATCTAAAAGTTCCTTCAGTATATTTGTGTTTCTACCACATCTCAAGAACCGCAGAGGTTAGGCAAATCAGACAGTGGATTAGCAATGGCTTTGTTTCAAAAGAATTAATATTGTGTTTTGTGACTGATGTGCAAGGTTGAAACTAGAGATGCACTGATACCACTTTTTTTCAGACCGAGCACAAGTACTTGTACTTGTACAAGTACGTCATGCGTGCAGCAGACAAACTGACCGTGATATCAACACAGCGCTGATAACAGGTACACACTCAGACACGTTTGCTTGAAGCTGGTGTCAGCGACAGATTCCAAGAACAGGATAAAGAGAAGACAGACAGTCTACAACGAGAGAGCAGCTGACAATGTCGCAGAACAGCCGTAAACTCTCTAGCTCTTCAGGCTAATATTAGCCAGCAGCAAACTGCTGTTCACAGAGAGACAGTTAAAATCTCACCTCCTATTCTGGCTGAAGAATAAACAACCTGTGTTGATGTGTCTCCTCAAACATTTTCTCATCCAGACTCGTTTAACTTCTGCATCTGTTTTTCTCATGGCAGAGTTTTACTGCAGCAAACTGTTGCACCGCGTCAGTCTCCAGTTTGTTTAGATCACGTTAAATCACATCCCGCGAAAACCCGTTAATCCGATTCATAAACTTATAAAAACTATAATAAGGCCTAGTTGTAACCTGGAGGACTTTGGAGAAAATTTAAATAGTATTTAATGAATATTTAATAGTCAGTGTCTTATTATGAACATCCAATTTAAAATTTTCAAGAAAAGTTGCAAAAATGTTTGTGAATGCAGTCAATTATAGTTCTTAGACTGAAAATTGGGCAAAATTGGAATTGGTAGGTCAGACCCTTCAAAAAATCGGAAATCGGAATTGGCTAAGAAAATTGAAATCGGTGCATGTATGTGATATATTTCAGTATAATAATTTCACAACATTATTATGGACTTAAGTTTACTATTATTAAATGTGGTATATATGATAATTATTTCATTATCATTTACAGCATTTTAACTAGAATTTTAATCACACATTTACATGTGTAGTGTTTAAGTTTCTTCTTCATGTCCCTCTCGTCTAAGAGGTAATTAGTTCCTACCTGCCATTGTTTAGGGGGGACAGGTATGAATGTGATGCCACACGTAACAGTTTTGATCACCTGCTAGGAACCCAAAAGAGTGAAGTTGCGTGTATTGTGCTGTCAGGCCGTTTTGGTGAAGAATAAGTACACAAATAGAGGTTGTAGCAGCTTATTATGAAGAAGAGGGTTAAAGACTGGTAGCAGTGGTGTTTTTTCTTCGTCTTCGGATTAATTTGTTGAGGCATTCAACTAGTTCACACCCGCCAGAACTTATTGGACAGCGGCTGGCTGCAGTCTCCAGGTGCACTTTGTGCATTTATTTAAGTTTTACATGGACTTACATGGAATTTTACGGACAGTTTCCAAAGTCACTGTGGTCATTAGTGGATGATGTTGAGGACACTCAGTCCCTTGCTGATGATGACGCCGTGTCCAAAAAAAGAGGGTAAGCAAACGCCTTGAACATCGTAGCAGTTCTTTAGATGTTTACTTGTATTGAGCGGCTACTTTTAGTGACGTGGTATCGTGTGTGGGGTATTGGAGTAGTTCTATGAGTACGAGTACGTGAGGATAGTATCAGACAGATACCCGATGCTGGTATCTGTATCAGTACATCCCTAGTTGAAACACCTGCTCACTATTAAGCAAGGTTTTGCTGATTCTTTTTTCACAGTGTTTTTCTGTTTTAATAACTTACCTAATTGCATTGAATTAAACATCTAGTGAATCGTGACAAGTCAAAGGAAAAATCAAAAATGAGTAAAAAAAACACAAATGCTGAAGCTTTCATACAATACAAAAGGAATCACTAAATGGTTTATGTATGTATGTGAAGGTGTGTCTTTAACTGTAGACAAGCTTGATGAAGCTCAAGTCAAGCAGCTGTAAAGTGGTGGATAAACTGTTCATATACGTTTATGCAGCGTCCTTAAATTCTTCCGAATAAATGTCCCCTGTTTTATTATTTAAACACTTTTCTTATGAAGCAGCACTATCAGGAAATGTTTTCATTCAGGGTTTCTTCAACTGTAACCTAACACGACTCCTACACAGAACATGAATATGGAACAGCAAAATAACGCAGATACCTGAAAGTATAAACAGTGACATAGGAGGCTCTCCTCCACACATGAACTGAGTATCAAAACACACATTTGTTTGAGGGGCAGAAAGGACAGTTCTCACAGGTTGGTCACAGTCAGTGAGATGTTACCACAGCCTGCTTGGAGGTAGGTCAGGCTGCTTTCACCCCACTCCAGAGTGGGTCAATCTTGGGTGCAGTTCAGCACAATAAAAGTGCTAATGGAAATGCAAATGAGCGTGAAACAGTTTGACTCAGCCAAGTCAAAAGTTCCAGTGGAAAAGCTCTATAGGTGTGTTCCAAAGTGCATAGGTTTGTCCTTATTTTAAGTATGTACTGTTGCATGGTCCATGCTCCTTGAACCAATCTACCAATCTATAATCGCCAAATCATACTTTAAATGCCACTGAAATGCCCACTACTTTGTGCTGTGCAATATAAATTTTACATATTAATGTAAAACATGACAACAACTCACTAAATGCTTCACCTTTTCAGACAGTGTCCGCCGGTAAAGGACCCAGAGCTGATGTTAGCTGCCGGCCTGCCACACAGTGTGGCTAAAGTTAGCAGTGCTAGCAGCAGCAGCTCCTGCAGCTGAATGTTGAATGTATAACAACTTATTCTGTCACAGTCTACATTCAACATTATTTCCATTTCCTAGATTAAAACACTGACTAGTGGCGGGCAGCTGCATAAAATCTCAGAGGCAACAGATAACTGGCATCATGCATGAATGAAATATTGATATATATTTTAAACAACTAGTATTTCTGGTGCCGACTAGCATGGGTGTGGATATTTAATCGTATAGTCGACTAATCGCGCGCATCCCTAGCAGAAACTGTGACCCTGGAACTAGACCCAGAAATTTGCTCCTACATTCAAAATACAGGTTTAATTTTCTTAAAATGTTGCCAGAGGAGTTCTTACAGGCCACTAGACGGTCATTCAGTCATTCAGTTCCTGTACAGTTAGACAAGCCTTCAGCAAAGCCTTTCCCAACACTGAGCTGAAGTGGACATAGCTTCCTGTTTGATGTGCTTGGGGGAAGTTTTAAGGAATCATTTACTTAGAGCACCATTCTCCTTCACTCTGTCACACTTTGCACCTCCTTCCTCCCCTCTCGTCTCCTTGACTCTCTTTTGTTCTTTCCCTTTCAATGTGGATGCCAAACTCTGTTTCAAGTTATTAGTCTTCATGTAAACCACAGCTGAAATGTCTGCTGTGGCCTCCAGCTGGCCCATTCCAATGAAATGGATCTGTTTCAACTATTTTTTTCCTGTTCTTTGTAGTTAATGGTTATTTAGCAGAATGACTAATACTCTGGTCAGTCCATGATGCGGGCAGAGTGACACAGCTCTGCCTCGGTTAATGGTCATGGCTGTGTGATTATTGGGCATCTCCTCACCCTGCCCCCTCTGGCTTTGCTGTGTTGGGGATTTCAAAATTGCTCAAAGTCTCTTATAAACCTGTAATGGTCTCTGCACCCTAATGTTTTGAAGGTTTTAATTTAATTTATGACATGGATTTTGTCTTGCATGACTTTATCTACTTTTCTTCTGATTTGTATTTGGGCTTATCACACCATCACAACTTTATATTATCATGATAGTTGTTTTCAGTGCTACAACTAACAGTTACTTTGATTATTAATTATTCTGCTGATTATTGATTGGTTAATCGTTATGCCTGTGTATATGGGGATCAACATTAACCATAATGTGGCCACCAAATATTCCATGTACATGGCCCCCTGTGGCCACCAAGTTTTATCCCCATACTGCAAACCTTCACCCACACAACATTACAGTCCCACAGACATCAAATTGTCAGCGGTGGCTGACTATGATAGGTGGGGGCTGCCGAAGTCTAACTTTACTAAGTCTACTCAAACTGCTAATGAGAACCTTACAAGAGAACCAGATACACAAAAGGCAGACTATGAAAAGACAAAATGGCAACTGAAGTTGGCGTGACTGGAAGCAGGAGTTTTAAGTGGCTAAAATATGATGCATCTAAGGACATAATGTACTGCACTGTGTGCCGCCACTGTCTGCAGCTAGCTGAGAAGTCTAGCTCATTTTTCATCAGTAACAATGCCTTCAGGAAACACTGTATCACAGTCCATGGGAAAAGTAGACAGTTGTCACAGTTCAGGAGAGCTGTGTTAAGTAATGGTAAATTGCCTTTTATCTATTCCTTTTCTGCATACGTTTACATTTGGGCCACCAAAAATGTACTTTAGCAACCAAACTTAGGGGCTCTGTGGCCCATGGTGCCAGTGCATATAAATATTAGTGTCTATCCCTGTTGGGGAGGCAGTAGCTATCTGTGGTGATTTGGTTAAAGTCCAGCAAAGCTCACGGTACAGAGGGTGGACTAGTAGATGAAGAGGTGCCAGTTCACTTCCTGGGCACTGCTGAGGTGCCCTTAAGCATGCTGGGGAGCATGGCTTAAGTGTCATTTATATCAAAGTGAGTAGACAAACATTTTAACAAAAAATAAAAATTCTGATCTTCATGAAAGTAGGATTTATTGCAGGCCTCATATCAAATATTAGTTTTCCCCACGTGTACCCAATAAACTGGCAACTAAGAGTATATGAATCTTAATAAATGTATATATTATCACACACATACTGTTTATGGAAGCCAGTGATGGGCATAAAAAATTGAATCTCATAAGAAATTGAGCACTAAACTGTGAAATTGAATTCACTATTCATAGATAGATAGATGAAGTGGCCTTTATTTGAAGTAGATTATAAATGTCTTTTTTAAGATCCAAATCTGTGTTTCCATTATTTGCTTCCATAACTTTTTCATTCCCATAGGCTGAGAGTAGAGTACTGGCTGAGGACACTGTGGGATTAAGAAATGCATGCTAAAGTTGCATGTTTGCCTGGGCTCTGTGGAGACGTACTGAGGCCTATCAGCTGGGCCTATCAGCTGGTGTTTTCTGCCATGTATTTATGAGTCCAGCACAGGAGTTGCCATGGGAACTAGCATTACCCCTCAGGAGTAGCTCCAGTGAATGTACAGTAGCTTGTCCGTGAGAAATGCTTCTGCTGGGTTTTCCAGTTCGGCAGGAGAACAATGGGATCTGTTGAATTAGGCTGATCGTGCCTGCAAGACATGCCCCTCTCCTCTGGTTGTGTGTGTTTGGAAAATTCAAATACATGAATACACACATACTCAATTATCCAATGAAGCTGATGTATCTATCCCATGTTTGTCCATTGCCTTCCTTTCCCTGCTCGTTAGTTTTAAACTTGCCTCTTTGTGCTCAGTGACATTGAGTAAGGGAAAGAAAAGGAAAACAGAGAAAATGTTCACCATGTATTTTCCTTTTTTTTTTTTTTTTACTCCTTCACATCCCAGTAACACCCCCCTCCCTGCTGCTCAGCTCTTTAGTCAATGAGAAAGTGAACTCTCTAGTACTGTGTCTTGACAATTGCTATTTATGTCTCTCTCTCAAAGACATACTCTGTCTAAAGGGGAAACTCCAATGTTGCCTGACCTGCTTTCCACGGTGAAAGATCCTGTCTGGTTAGAGGGCAGGCAGTGCTCAGGGCACTCCTTCACTGTACACTCAACTGTGCTCTTCAGTCAGCGACAGTCAAACTTGACTCTCATCATCCTTGGAAGACATTTCAGCTTTGTCTTGGGAATACCAGCTGTACTTAATAACATAAAGCATATTCCATTATCTAATCAGCCACTATAGTTCTGCTTTGATATTGTGGCTTCCCAAGTTGGTATGTCTAATTCCTGATATGCAACTTTCCTTCCAGTGGTATTTAGTCTGATGTGCCCCCTTCAATACACAGTATCAAATCCCTTTTTTGGCCATGCTGTTGATGTGTCTCTATGGATGGCAATGCCTGTTGGTCAACTACTTTGGCTCAGAAATAGCTCAACAACTACTGGCCATCAAATTTTGTACAGATATTCATGTGGCCTAGAGGATTAATAATTATTTTATTTATTTATTTATTTAACATTTCCTAGAAAAACCACCATGAGCATATTTGTGGCTTTTAGGGAAATGTCTCAACAACTATTGGATGGATACCCCAACTTTTTATTTCTCCCTGACTTTTATGACTAAATACTTGTAATGCTAGGTATTTCCATGAGGCACAGCTGTACTTTGTGCTTGACGCTAATTAGCAAATCTTAGCATGCTTACATTCTAAACTAAGATGGTCAATATGGTTAACATTATACCTGCTAAACATCATCATGTTAGTATTGTCATTTAGAACTATGTTAGCATGCAAACAGTACACAGCATGCAAACAGTACACAAGAAACAGGACTTTAGCATAGCCTTCAGATATAGCCCACACTGGATGTCTGACTGTAAACAAAGAGTCTGAGCAGACCCTCACAGGTGTGTGTTTTATGGTGTGTCTACACAGGAGGTGTTTCAGTGGCGTTATTCAAACATCTATCTCATACAGACATGTAAATGCAACCTGGAGCATATTTTTATGCTTTTTCTTCAGTTTTACACATGTAGCTACAGTGATTGTGCTGCCAAAACGATGGTGAACTACAACTCAGTACTGTGCCTTAACGCATCCTGTGTAGACAGATGGAGCACTGAGGCTACTGCTGCTACTCTGCTGACGTGCTATGCCTCCTGTGTAGATGAGGTTTAAGACAGGATTGACACAGTCAGGACAGTCACAGCTATGCGGATGCAACAAGTTGTTTGTAGTACTTTTGTGAAAATTAACTCATGTGCATGATATATGTTCAGAAATTATATATTCTATCTTCAGGCTACAGTCTTTTAGCTTCTGTGTAGACCATATATTGATGGTCTGCTCATTCTTTCCAGAGGGGAAAAAGAGAGGCAAAAGCAGGCAGTGTTACATCACTGTTCTAAAGATTTGTATCCATAACCCTTGAGCACATCTTAACCATATCATTTTAACATGTCATATCCAAGTTAAATATGCATTGTTTTTTTTCACTTTTGAAACAACTTAATGTTAGCAATTTGATGGTAAATCTATAGATTATTTTCATAAGTGAAATAATTAAGTTTCTGCATTAGTTGAGATCAGTAAAACAAAGACAAAATTGAAAAGTAGAGACCAGGAGAGAGTGTACATGTAGCTGAAACTACAGTGACTCAGACTTGAATGTTGGGAGAAGTGAGATGGAGAGATGAGTGAGGGAGAGCTCAAGCAGGGTTTTAGAGGAAGGAAATAGGTGGTGGAATGGGGGTGGAAGAGAGGAGGATTGCTCTGGAGAGGGAGCTGCACATTCGAATGAGAGGTTGAGTTTGGGTTAAACCGCTACCTGCCTTGTCTTTTCAATGTTCCTCTCTGTTGTTGACCACAGTATACAAAACTCTCATGCTTTCATCTTGATTGTGGCATCTCTTAAGCGTAGAGTGGTAGTTTTGTCACTGAATATGTCCATTTAAAGATACAGAACTTGCTCTAGAAGCTCTCCTGGAGAAGTTAATGTGTGTGAAAGGGACCTTTGGGTGTTCTGTGCATTCGTTCTTTGCAAGATTCCTTGTTTATGACCAGATATTTCTGTGTGTTTATGCACGGGTGCATATGCATAGTCACTGTGATACAAAATTGGAGGAGTGAACTCACTTAAACCAGTTCTTTGTTGAGCTGAGGTGAGCAGTTCAGTCCTCATGTGGTTACTCTGGGCTGCTCTGCTTGCCCAGACTGTCAGTGGAGCCTCTGTGGTAACCCTGGCCAAAACAGTGATTACATTGCATAGTAACATTGGACAGCTCAGGATACCAGAACCAAGATGACATGAGGCAGTGGGCTAGACCACAGTTAGGCCCAGAAACATTTGTCCATGTATATTTTAGACTTTGTTTAAATTCTAGAGTCACTTACAAAGAGTTATATGGAAGATGGGAGTATTTTCTGTTCTGATGTTAATTACTTTTTTAATTCCATTTAGGAATAAAAAAAAAAGTAATTTACATCAGTACATATACTGTATTGCTAAAACACAGGGACTGAGTTGGCTGTGAGGTCTTGACCTCTGCCTTGGAGGTATGATAGTGCATATTCCTTCACAGCCTTTATATCAGCACAAGCACCAGGGTGTAGGTGGACAGACAAGGTCAGTTTTGCAAAGACTGGTCAGTTTATTACCACAGAAATATGAGTTGTATAAAAAGGCTACAGTTTGACCAAGTTAGAGTTGTGCTCTGTCGACTCTACTTAGAACAACTTAGCACCCACAGGTCTTTTATGGTTTAGTTTGCTCTTAGAGCAGCAGAAATACATTTGCTTACTACGTTAATATGAAAGAGGTATGACATTATACCATCAGATGTATTTTTGTTTGATTGTGTAGATGGGAGTGGATGGATTAACACTCATCTTTTGGGTATTGTGGCATTGACCCATTTTATGAACAAATTTGAATTCATACATAGGTCTACTATTGTTCATTTCTAGCATTGCTTGCCTCATTTAGCAGGTTTCACATTACACCCTCTTTAATTTTCGCAATTTATCTGCACAGAAGAATTATCACATCGTCTCTTTAGTTTTTCCTTTCCTTTCCAGTTTTAGGTTAGCACTGTAGGATACTATAACTTTCTATTCCTGGGTAGGTGCGTAAGGAAATATTGATACACTTGAGTATCGCCATATTATAGTTTGTGATACTATATTGATTCTCAAAAACACTGTATCATGATATTGTGATACATTGAAATATGTGTTGTGAGTAAACTTTTGCCCCTGAGATAAGTGTTGTTAACCATCTTCACTGTTCTGACTGAATAAAAAATAAACTTCTGAACTCATATTTCATGCATATGGTGGTGTGTTCTATATACTATGACACTTCCTAAAATTAGATTTTAAATAATACCAATCTTGCTTACGGTATTGTAAGTCCTGTATCATGTATCATGTATTATCACCCGTTTCCTGACAATACATAGCCATATTCCTGGATCATATCAACTGGGTGTTTTCACATTTTCTGCAATTTCATGTATTCATTTATGATCCTTTTTCAGTTGTCAGCTAACATCCAATGTCGCCTTGTCTTTCTTTCAGGTACCGGAGAGAGTGGCAAGAGCACCTTCATCAAGCAGATGAGAATAATTCATGGGTCAGGCTACACAGATGAGGATAAGAAGGGCTTCACAAAACTAGTCTACCAGAACATCTTCACCTCAATGCAGGCCATGATCCGTGCAACTGAGACCCTCAAAATCCCTTTCAAGTATGAACAGAACAAGGTACGTTCTGTCATGAAGGATGAGAATCTTATGTTATTGAAAAGGATATCCACATCCAAATAGTTTATTGTACTTGCTAAATTGTGGGGCACATACATTGCTGGACATCTTCTGAGACACTGAAACATACAAACTCCATACAAATTTCTAAACTGAATTATTGAAATGGTTTAAGAGTGAAAACATACTTTCTTTATCAACTTCTTAGTATGAGTAATGGGATCCTAATAGGAACAAGGGTTGCAAATTTTGTGCATTTTGTTCAGCTGCTAGTTGAACATGTTAACAACATAATTGATTAACCATTAATAATTAATAAGGTACAAAACTCATGTCTTTTTCTCAAAATGCAAGTTAGACAGAAGTGAGTTTACCTGACACCTGTACTCTGAGAGAAGGAAGAGAGCATTGATCATTGATTTTGATTTGGTAGTTGTAACATTAATGTGTGTGATATTGTTACCACCATTCTCTGTCTCAGTGTGAATTCTCATTTAATCTCTTGTGAAATGTCTGAATACTGTTGTCTATATGGCTATTAATCATTGTTCTATATTGCTCTTGTTCAGTTAATTTCATGCAAACCACATTTAAGTTGGTCATAAATCTGGCAGTAAGCTAAAATGTAAAGTAGAATAAACCTCTCCTCTGGAGTGAACCTCTTACAACTTATCACTTTAACTGAATCCAGACCACGTGCTATATATTCTAGAAAAGGTGGGGTATGTATATAGTATGTATTGTAGCACTATAGGGGAAGTAAACATGACCAATATAGAAAGACATGCTATCCACCCGGATTTAAAAAGAAAGTCATAATTCATTAAGAAACCACCTGTTACCACTTACTTTGAAATTTGAAGGCTATCACCTCTCTGAATTGCACTTGGGAATTTAATTTAGCATAAAATTCTAAGTTACTAATTGACGTGTTGATGTTTACATTGTGCTTTTTTCTTTGTGTTTTTGCTCTCTCAGAATAATGCCCAGCTGGTGCGTGAGGTGGATGTGGAGAAGATTTCATCATTTGATCAGCCGTACATTGGTGCGATAAAGATGCTATGGGCTGACCCTGGCATCCAGGAGGCCTACGATCGCAGGAGAGAGTACCAGCTATCTGATTCAACCAAATAGTACGTCAACAGTCTATTAATCTGCTAGAATGAATGTTTTGTCTTGATGTGCAGAAGCAATGTCACTGGGAAACTGACCACCAGTATATCTAATGTAATGTGATGGAATTAGTAAATAACCGTTTATATTGTATAGATATGAGTAATGAAGTCAGAGATGAAGTAATAATTTTAATAGAGCTTTTTCAGCAGTTTTCTACCTGTGTTAATATGCATTCCTCTGGAAGGGAAAATGGATGAGGCAGATGGAGAGAGTCTGGGAAAAGGAAGAAATGTTGGCAGGTTTATAAAAGACTGCTAATAATATCAGGGCTAATTCCAACCTGCATTAATCCATTTCAGACTAATATGGCTCTTGTGAAGGATTGTCAAAAAAATCATCTCAAATGCATGATGTATTTGTGTATACTGTTGGCTATGAGCGTATTTGTTTGACTGTTGTTTTGTTACGTGTTTTTCACAGAAAACAGTTGTTTGAGTTCATTCTGTACATGTGCATGTGGTCTCCTACTGTTGAGACTGGTGGTTTGCCTACATGTGCATCTCTTGTCATCTGTTCCCTCCCCTTCCACAGTTATCTTAATGATTTAGAACGAATAGGATCTACAGCGTATGTGCCCACTCAGCAGGATGTGCTGCGGGTTCGAGTGCCCACCACCGGCATCATAGAGTACCCATTTGACCTGGAGAATATTATCTTCAGGTACTGGTGTCAAGTGCTGCGATGATGTCACTGGTTGGCTAGCTGCTCGACAGTTGGTCAGCCAGTTGGAAACCGTCGATGCCGCTATCTCCACCTCCACCTACCCTGGGCTGCACACCAGGGCTCAGCACTTTAACACATCCTTGATGGTACACTCTCGAAGACTGGCCTCAAAAATAGGCCCCCAACCCTCCTGTCTTGCAATGAAGGCAGTGATTTTTATTTTCACCCGGGCAGTCAAAGTTGGCCTCTTGAATGCTAAATCATTTTTTTGGAGTCGAGTTAAAAGTTCCTGCTTTCCTAAACCCTCAAAAGGAGCACGTTGAGTGGGAGCAGAATATGAAATTGAGGAATGTTTTGTCTTCTGGAGTTGCCATCAAGGATGAAGCTTAATTTCCAAGAGAAAATTTGGGGGTAGAGGTACAAAATATTACCTAATCCCCTCATAACTCTTGGGAATGGTTTTCTGTGGTTACATCTAGACTGATCCACTTGCTTTTGGAGGAGGTGTGCTGTATCTGCTTTTATGCTTCACTTTCTCTTTCCTCCCTCTCTCTGTCTTTTGTTGTCCTTCCTATCTCTAGCTATCTGAGTGATCTGGATCGTATTGCTGAATCGTCCTATCTGCCAACTCAACAGGACGTGCTTAGGGTTCGAATCCCAACCACTGGGATCATAGAATACCCTTTCGACTTGCAAAGCATCATTTTCAGGTAGAAGAACAACTATGCTCCTTTTACTAACACCAGCACTGTACCCTACTAGTTCTCTGATTTTATTTTAAAATCTTAAAGACCATCTTAAGACCATTTAAGACATGCTCCGTGTCCCCAACTGGTCTGACTATGTCCCCAATCCATTCTGTGATCTACAGGTCATTTGGTTTGCAATGTTACAGTAGATTCTACTAGAGCTGAAACGAGTAGTCCATTTGTCAGCTGGTTAAAAAAAAAAAAAAAAAAATTAATTCCACAGCAATTCTGATAATTGATTAATCATTTAAAGATCTAAAAGATTTCACTCTGCATTGATTTTTGTAGTTACCAAGGTAACAGGTTTAATACTACAGCAAACATTCCTCACACAACTACTTTGTCAGACATATGACAGACAGAAGATCAAATGGTGTGTCTGTTTATGGTGCAACCAAAACAAATAATGTTGTATTTCATAAAGAAATCAGTCAGTAATTACGATTTTTTTCCTTCATGTTATGAGTAACTGTGATCTGATTTCATACTGTGCACAGTGCGAGTAGTCCTACAGATGACACCAGAACACAGTAAGGAGTCTGTTACCTTGCTGAGGGATTGAAAGAGTGCAGCCTGCCGCCAGCAACTCTTCATCTAACAGCTCACTGTAGCTGCTTCCTTTTCCTTTTTTGAAATATTAAAGTCACATACTGAAAAAAGTCCCCAAAATTACTTTTTTTTTTAATGAATGATCCTAGTTAACACTGACCTTGGTAACAAATGCATGCCTTCTTGGTGGCAGTTTCACAATTATATCCACAATGTGTTTAGCCAGTGTAATGCAAAAAAAAAGTACCGTTCCGTTTGCAGAAAATTAATATAGCTCTGACACAGTGTAAAGAAAATAAGAGTAAACAGTGAGGCCAATATCAACAAGATTAAAACTTTGCTGGATTACATGCATGCTTTGTTTCCTGTGAATCCATTGTACATGGGCAGGCAGTCTGAATTCAGTGCAGAAATGACAAAAAAACAAAGTTGTGTAAGTAATTATGTATGAATGGATGTTACTTAAAGACAGGAGTTCCCAAACTTTTTCATGCCAAAGATCCCTGCAGTAGACACACATTAGACCACAGAACCCCCATATTAGCAGATTTTGTCTTAAGGTATCCCCTCTGCAGGGTTTATACAGGTGCTGTAAATTCTTTTTTTCAAAGTTTAAAAAGTGCTTTGT
This sequence comes from Lutjanus erythropterus, assembly GCF_056507025.1. Classification (NCBI taxonomy): domain Eukaryota; kingdom Metazoa; phylum Chordata; class Actinopteri; order Lutjaniformes; family Lutjanidae; genus Lutjanus; species Lutjanus erythropterus. The sequence goes on along the minus strand of NC_139323.1, from coordinate 19,540,425 downwards.
TTTTTGATAAAGTTAAAATTATTATTAGATTGCTTTCATAGGTAATGGTTTGCTTTTTAGATAAATGAATAAAATGAGTCCAAGAGAGCCTAATTGCTTTTGTCTTATGTAAAAAGTAAAGGAAATTCCACTTGAGTCCCTTGCTTGCTACGCTGCACGTGTGGCTAAACTTAGTCCTTGTTAAAACTGAAGTTATGTGTCTAGTAATCATTTGAGTCACTGTTTTATATTAGCTCAGCCATGTAATATAAGATGTACTTAAAGACAGGTGACGTATTTTAAACAGGAAACTTGTATTTTCCTTAAATTCTTCTGTAGAATGCTATCACAAAACATTTTTTAAAATGTTTTTAACTTTTTTTCAGCACAATAACATCAGATTTAATGCGATGAAGAAATTAAATAGGGCCTAATCATTTTAAGCATATATGTAAAACGTGTATAAATGTGTAACTTGCAACAGATGTGAGGTGCTGGAAAAGCTTAGAATGCACCTTAATGACGATAAAAAGTGCTTGAATTTGTGTCAATGATGATACTAGAATCAATAAAGGATCCATACTACATAATCTATAAGACATACTAGGATCTGTAAATTACAATAAAGCAGATTGGCCAAAATATTTCTTCCCTTGTTCCAGCTGTCAAAACGTGATAAAAGTTAAAATATTCTTCTGGGGACCACCTACAACCCACTCAAGGACCCTGTTGGTCCCTGGACCCCAGTTTGAAAACCACTACTCTAAGAAGTCTGCATGTTCAGGAACTGAAGGCTCATAAAAGCAGCATTTTTACATAATACTCCTTCCTGTTTTTTCTGCATAGCCCAAAGACACAGCCTCAAGGACTTGGCACAGAGACAGTCTTTAGGACCAGCCACCAATACGTAGAGCAGCTTCCCTTCCTCCTTCTCTTGCAAAGAGAGAAGATGAGGAGATAGAGATGGACCCAGGGAACAAGAGCGATTACAGAAGAGTGCAAATCGATAGGAAGCCATCATGTCAGCCCCCTCCTACGCTTGGCAAGGCTAGAAATAACTCTGCTTGCAATGAGGTTGTGCTGAAGAGGTTCCCAGCAGCCCTGCTACAGCTAGCCGATAGGCTCTACTCTGCTTGGCTGTGTTGCTGCTGATGAATCACTACATGCTCTCAATGACATCAGTTTTGTGTTAACAGACGAAAATACAAATTTGAAGTGGGAATAAATGTGAGGTGTCAGGTTTTATTTGAAGAAGAACATGATTATTGAGTTTTCTTAATTTAGTGATGTATGAGAACAGCCATGTCATGTCATTGCAATCAAACATTGAGGATACTCGATGCAGGATGAGAAGTTCCACAGCCTGAAACTTATGTGTATATATAACAAGAACATGTGGGATCATACTGCCTCTGCTTGCAGTTGACAGGGCTGTAGCTGCAACAAGGCAGCCTTTCATAGACAAACATCTCCATTAGGCTTGCTTCCTTCTCTTTTAATTGGCTTTTGAAGTCACAGAAAATGTCATTTTACTTGGCTTATCCAGCATAGGAGAGCTTATCGTACTAAGTAGGTCACTCATCCTTGCTAGAGGGAAAAAAAGGAGGTCGTCTGATGTGAAGGAGTTTTATTTTAGGCTGGCTCTTCTGGAGGACTCAATTTATCAATGCCGTCCCTCCTTCTGGCAGACTTACTAAGCTCACCTTTGTGATGTATGATCAAAGTTTCACTGTCTAGCTTTTGAATGATAATGGGAGACATTTTCTGGAATAGTGACTTAAGCCCCTTTTACACTTGATAAGTAAAAAAAAAAAATTGTTCCCTTTGGCAGTGATGGAAACATGACACCTGGGTGGACACACTAATGTTCTCCCCTTACCTGGATGTTATGACGTTTGTCACCTTCATTGGTAACTTCTGCAGCTCTGTCGTCTCAGGCACCATGTCCATCCATCTCCGTTCAAGCAACATTCAAATATAGTTCCATATTGGTTGGTGTTGAGCTTAAAAGAGAGACTAAAGTAAAATCTAAAAAAGTAACCACCTTATTGTCACTGGCCTCCAGACTGCTTCCTACTGTTTACTGACCCTGTTAGTGAAGTTGGCATGACTCAATAAGGAAAAAAAAGAAAGGCAAACTTGTCCACTGGTTATTGGAAAGGAGTCAATTGCTTACTTTAATCGTGTTTACCAGCATTTTAAAAAAATCAGCATATTCATGCTAATTTTGGTGTACAAGCAGTATGAAACTGACTTAACTCATGAGTACAATCTGAGTTTAATTTATTGTCTAAATTTGAATTTTCTGTTGCAGTATAGTTTATATAGAGAAAGAGTCAATACATGTGTAGTAGCCCAGACTCCAAACTCTTATGCATCGCAAACCCATGTCACAGTTTTCTCTTCTTCTTCAGTGTTTCTTCCTTGATTTCACAATTGTTAATATTCCTTTTTTCATTTCTTTTCCTTCAAACTCCCCCTTGTCCTCCTCCAGCCTTGACCTGTTGCTCCTCATGTGTCCCTCACATAGAGCACCTTTTATAGGCACTTCTAAACAAAAAACATTGCTATACTACTTTCATTCTGCTGCATGGTCTCTCCTGCATCTATTTTGCAGAGAGGGACGGCATTGTTTGTACACATACACTTGAAGTTATTTTGGTTCACCGTAGGGAGGGTGTTCTCTGTCCACTCTGTGATTCACGCTGCAGATTCTCGCTTCACGTTTCCTCTGTTTATATTCTCAGTGTAAAGGGGTGTTTGGCTCAAACTACACTAGATGCATTAGATATTAAGCTGAAGTAGAATTACTGGTCAGACCACTCTGGCCTTGTAATATATTGACTGGCCAACACTGGATGCAAAGCTTAGTGTAAATGACAGTGAAAAATTAGACAGCATTTTAGAAGCTGAATGCCTCTTTGCACTGATAAAATTTCTACTTGAAAATCATATTCCTGTCCTGAAGGGTCCAGATCTGTGGCTCGTGGCTTGTCCTCAGTTGGATCACTTGAAGGTTTCTCCTGGTGCCTTTGTTACGAAATATAAAATAAATTAAATTAAATATAATTAAAATTATAATTGTTAATTTGATTTTAGTTTGAGACGTATTCTGTGGTTCAAGTTTGATTTGTTTGACACCCATGGTAATTTCAAAAATGTAACAAAATTTAAATCCAATAACTAAAACCACTAAATAAACCATGAAGATCAAACAACAGATTTAGAGCGAATTGTAATATCCTCTCTTATATGTGATTGTTTGTGCTCTCTATTTGCTGGCCCTTCATTTCATCCTATCATATTCCATTCAGGATGGTGGATGTTGGGGGTCAGAGGTCAGAGAGGAGGAAGTGGATCCACTGCTTTGAGAATGTCACCTCCATCATGTTTCTGGTGGCGCTCAGCGAGTATGACCAGGTCCTGGTGGAATCAGACAATGAGGTAAGACAGAAATACTTGTGATTTCTGCATTATTGAATGCACACACGTCATTCATCACACTATGTTCATGATGAGACTTCAAGTCTCATATTTCAACTTGTCATCACAAGACATTTACAGGTTCTCTGTCTTGTGAGCAAAGTATTTTACATCAATAAGTTGGATTAAAAACAGCCAGTTGAAAATCGTACAACTTAGATGAAGTGACACAGAATGGGATGTTCAGACTTTCAGCTCATTGTTTTTTTATGGTGTTACAGCCTACAGATTTAATGTTTTGGTTCGTTCTCACCTCTGTCATCAACCTCATTTCAAGCAGCAGCAGGCAGCTGTTTTTAGTGACAAAGGTCAGATAAAACCCTCGGTAAACTAACACCACCTGCTTAGCACTGAACAGTTGACAGACTAGTGGGCATAAAGGGCCGTCCACAGCAAGAATGATATCTATAACAATAACTACCTATAATGATAATTATGTGAGCCTCCATACTGACTAACGATAACTCTCTGTAAACGGTGGTGCTAACCATGTGCTACATGCTCCAGCAGTATTAACAGCTTAGGAAAATGGATATTTATGACCTGTTGCTGCTGTACCTTGTGCAGAGAAACAAAAAGAAAACCAGGAGGAAATGGGTTTGCAAAATTCTTCCAAGACAAAAGGATTTAGGGAAATCCCTGTGGGACAAGAATTGTCATCTTTTGAAGACAAATACATACTTTTGTATCAGTAAACATTAGCAGTATGTCTCAGATAATTTTTTTTTTATGTGAAGTTTGCAACCTAATATTATGTTATCCAAGTTTTTAATAAGTTGTAGACTAGACCCTATAAGTTGAGGTGATTTTGATGGACTGTCACTGTTTCTGTCATTCGATCATTAAGTGATCCCAATGTTTGTTACTGCCGTTATGTAACTTGAGGTAGAATTATTATTTTTAAAAAGTATTTATAGTTATACTTATAATCCTTAGCGTGAACTAGCCTTAATGGCGCCTTTAGCAACTAAGGAGCCAGATATTTCTATTTTCACTGAGGAGTTTGTGGTTATCAAAAAGGCGCTACCACCAGAATGAATATTGGACTTGTACTTGTCAGGTGGCAAAAAAATGTGGAAAAAAGAAACTGCTTGCTAACATATTCAACATATCCACTTTATAAGCTCAGAACATGTCAGTGTTTGGTTCACAGCTTCTTCTGCTTTCCTCATGGTAAAAAAAACAGTTAAAGCAGGTTTAAAGAACCTTAACCGTTCTGTCAATTAATGGTTCAACAGCCACCATTACATAGTTAAAATGAAATTTTATGATTTATGTGTTGAAGTACCAAATGACACAGTGATAAAGAAAGTTTTGTGGGTTCAGATATCATTGAGGGTGGCACCACTTGTACACATACATGCTGGAAGTCATTAGTTATTGATGATTCTCTGAAAACAGAAAAGATGTCCTCTGTCTCTTCACAGATTTTTTTGTTTGAACATGTCATTGCCTCTGTCTCCTCTGACTCTCCTCTGTTCAGATAGAATTATCGCTAATAAAGCTAATGTGATCAGCCGCTACGTGCCCTCTGCTCCTCTCCTGACAACAAACCCTTTCTCTGACCTGATCATATGACAGCTGAGTTTCATAAACCAGACGCAGCTGCCAGCTTGACTCACTATGATCTGCTATACATCACTATAGCTTCATGGTCAGCAGTTAATGGGGTCGATGTTTGTCCACTCAACAGTTTAACTGCACACTGTATACAGTACTTTGTCTTCACTGGGCCTATTCAGATGTGACCTGCCTTTTGCAGGTTGCTGTTTATTTTCTTTTCCTGCTTGTAATGTTTACTTGGTCACAGGTGGTAGGCCACACCTTGATGCTGTGACTGAGTCTCTAAATGGTGGACAGCTGACACCAGGCTGGGCAGCATTTAGGCACCACAGAGTCGTTATCCAGTCGTGTTGACAGGTTCAAGACTGAGACTTTGACCCTTCAGACCAGACAGAGCCTGTCGAGATTGCTTTTAAACATCTTTGATTTCATCGGGTCAAGTCTGGCTAGGATTATATTATGACTTGCCAAGACTAAACTGAGGGAGTGATGCTGGCAAGGAGTTAATATTAGAAAAGACAAAGAAGAGTCACATTTGACAGCTGCTCTTAGCTTTTAGTAGTTTACATGAGGAAGTTTCAGCTCCACTTGCGTCCCTTTTTATGTTTTAGTTTTTGTGGAGGAACTTGAAGTGTCCAATCAGTAGAGTGCAGATCTCTGCCAGGCAACAGAGGGTGAAGCATGATGAGCGCAGATTTGAAAAGTTTTTAGTTAAGTATTTTTGTATAGTGTAGTCTGTATTTGCTTTTAGATGCATAAAATAGTGTAATGGTGTAGTACCCGAGCATCCTGGGTCCTAATTGCGTTAACTTAATAAGGAAACAGTAAATGGGATGATAAGTCCAATCTTCTCACTTGAAACATTATGATTTATTTAGAACTTTACAAGCAATCAGGTAACTTTACAGCAATATAACAGAAATATAAAGAAATGTATACCCCCAGTAGGTACATTTAATCCCAACAAGTAACCAGTATCATTTTCAATTATCCAAAAATCTCACTGCAATAAAGTGGGGGCTGACATCATCAGACAAAAATACAGTTGGGTTCACTGAATCCCAAACAGTCTCACTTTTCCATCATACCCAATTTGTGCCATTCCAGTACTGTTAAGGGACCCAGTGTGCAGCAATATTAAAATACACCATTTGTAGAAAATGTGAAAATAGCATATTTATAGTGCATGCAAAAACTGTGTTTTTTGGCCAAGACTGCATTGGATTAGCATAAAGTGGACATGTATGCAAATTGGAAACTGTTGATGTCTTGAGGTGTGAGGTCAAGGGACCCCTTTTGAAAATGGCCATGCCAGTTTTCCCTTGCCAAAACGTAGTCTAACCTTGGAGCATTCCCTGGCTGTTTCAAATCTGTCATTACAACACCCAATATTCACTGAATTCCAACTGCTGCACCATGATGCCATCCAAATACATTCCATCACTATTAGTGACCTAATGTTTTGTGTCATAAAAAGTACTTGAAAAATACACTGTCTAAATATAACCAAACCAGGGTGTCTCTTTTGTGCAGTATGCACACTAGCTTTACTAACTAACAATTGATCACACTTAAGCTAGCAATGTTAGCACCCATATAATAAGTGACAGTAACATATTATTGCAGGTTTAGGTAAATAAACAGTAACTTTTGTTTCTTCATGTGTTTGTCTTAGAAGAGAAACTGAATGTTTGTTCCATTTGGCTGCATTTTTATTATCCCCAGTAGTATTTTTTTTTCTGCTGACTATTTCAGTTTATTTTTAAATTGGGTCCTGTTATGGCACAAGTCCAGAGACCCTTAACCCTTCTATCCAGAACAGGACAAAATTACTAGCCATATTGAAATTTTCTGCACTGGAAATCACACACTTCTGTTGGTCAATGCTATTAGTTCTATTCAGTCTTCAAAGTTTCATCCAACATAAATACAGGTAAAAACTTCATTAAACTAAATAGGTAAAAACTAGGAAATAAGGGCTGTACTTGTTCACATTCACAGAATCACCACCAATAACATGCCTTGCAGACACTGCTTTGGCAGTATCTCAGAGAAATACACATGAAGGCCTGTTCAGTACTGGGGCTGCTTATTGAAAGTTACCCCCAAAAACTTTTATATTATCTTGAAAATCAAATGTGTACCTTGTAATATCTATAATAATGGTATCTGTGCATTGGTCAGATATAATAAAACCTGCTAAATAATTGTATTCACAGTGAAGAGTAAATCAAGTGGAGTTTGATACATGTTGTATTCTGAATATATTCTAACCTTGTCTTCATTATCCTGTGTTTCTCTGTCCTTTGTTAGAACCGTATGGAGGAGAGTAAAGCTCTGTTCAGGACCATCATCACATATCCCTGGTTCCAAAACTCCTCTGTCATCCTCTTCCTCAACAAGAAGGACCTGCTGGAGGAGAAGATCATGTATTCTCATCTGGTTGACTACTTCCCAGAGTTTGATGGTGATCTTTTTGTTTCTTCTTCATCTTAACTACAGTAGAAATTTTATACAGCTTGCCTGTCTTTGAATGGTTGTGTAGTGCAGGACCATGCTGTCAGCTGAACCTCAGCAGGGAATTCAGTCCCAGGATTTACTTAATTAATTATCCATACAGGTGAGAAGTTGGGCCATCAGTCAAGCTCTGTCAATGATCCTGTGGCTTTGTTGCTTTTTCAGTCAAAATTTAGCCAGGATTATGACTGTTTTAAGAGTCTTTTATCATTATGAACATCTGCCTAGCTGCTTGCTAACTAAACGGTAAAAGTGGCTATATCACAATAGTACCATTGTTTGCACACACACTGTCATTTTTATTTTCACATTCAGTTGACAAGGTAATCCAGGCAGGTGCCTTTCACTTATATTTTTGATTTTGCAGTGACACCCTGTGGTTATAATGCTGTATTACAGCACAAATTGACACGAGTTAAAAATGACCACACAGTCATATCTAGAATTTGATTTTTTCATTTGTTGTTCTTTTCAATTTGAATAAAGTGATTGAGCTGATTAAATGAGTAGGTAATTTTCATTAAAATAACTTTCTTTAATAAATTAGATTCACCCAGTTTGTCTGATAGTGCAGGTTAGGGTTACAGGTTAGTACAGGTTTTTGATGGAGGTGAAAATCTTTTTGAAAGGCTGAGGGCTAACTGAAGCAGAATATTGCATTAACTAAAAGTATGTTGTGAATTTTGGAGAGGAGTACATCTTTTTTTTTTTTTTTATAAATTTTGACTTGTGGAGTTTACAGTGCTTTACAATGAATTGGAATTGTTTGGATCCCACAAGTCAGAAATAATCCTCCGCAGCCACCACTGGAATGTAGTTCTACAAATGGTCGTATTAATATTTGTGCTGCCTAATCTTTAACTGCAACTGCAGAAATACTCAGTTCAAACAGATTCAAGAGATGTGCAAAAAAAGCTGTGCAGCATTTGAAAGATGATTTAGAATTTGAATGCCAAGGTTATGAATGCTCTAGAAATGCTATAATGTAAAAAATAAAAATCAATAAAGGTTCAATGATGCTAACAAGATGCTCGATCAAGGCTATAAATAATAATTTGTTCTTTCCCCAGGTCCCCAGCGAGATGCCCAAGCGGGTCGGGAGTTCATCTTGAAGATGTTTGTGGACTTGAACCCAGACAGTGACAAGATCATCTACTCCCATTTCACATGCGCCACTGACACGGAGAATATCCGCTTCGTCTTTGCCGCTGTCAAAGACACCATCCTGCAGCTCAACCTCAAAGAATACAACCTGGTGTGAGGAAAGAAATGGAAAGAGAAAGAGGGAGAGAGCAAGAAAGAAAGAGACCTGCAGCCCCCCACCACACACACAATGCAGAGTCCACTTCTAGAAACACACACATCTGCATGGAACATACCGCTGCTCACTTTACCAAACCAACACTATCCATGATCTGACCCTACTGTCCACTTAGCTCCTTGGTTGTTGGTTTGCCATTTCTTTTTCTTTTTAAAAGAATGGTTTTGTGCTTGTAATAACTGCTCCTCCTGTATAAACACACATGAAACACTCAAGTATTACACTCCCTCCATTTACCCCATCCCTTGCTTGGGATTTTGGTCTGTTCTGGGGCTCCTCTTGGTCCTGGGTGTCACTCGCATTTTTTTAATCCTTTCTTTACACTACATTTATCAACAGTGCTTGTGTGTTTGAGGTGGGTACAGGGCCTTCTCTGGGTAAACTTTTATGGACAAAGGGCTCTCTCCCCGTCTTCTTATTTAACCCATGCATGCGATACACTACAGCATGAGGGCACGAGGCCGGGCTGCAGGCTGGACTCTGCTCATCTGCAAAGGGTAACTAATTACGATGATAGGAATTTATTATCAAGCAGTGCTGGGGTGCAGTGAGGTACTTTGTCCCCTTGATCTTGAATTGTGTTCATGATTTCTTTCTTTTTTTTTGCCCCAGATCAGAGCATAGGAGCTCTGTTGAATGTAAATAAAGTTTTCATGCTGCTCACGCAGAGTGAGGGCTAGACAGAGATAACTACTTGTTCTCTCTGAAATATTTTCAGCTATGTTAACTTCTTGGTTATATTATTACTATTATTGTTGTCCAATTAAAATTGAAGATGACTACTTAAATGAATGCTCCAGAAATAATCAGAGTATGTTCCTGTTACACTGCCCCTCATTTTAAAGTGTTAACATACTTTGTGAAACAAAACACTACCGGTATTTACATACTGTATATCAGTTCCCCTGTCATTTTGTATCACATTGCCAAATTAAAGCCACCTACTTGTTTTTCTGTAAATATAATTATGTTGCCAGTATCCTGTTCATCCCTTAAGTGGTTCAGATACTAACATATTTGGAAACTGGTATTGCCAAATTTAAGTGCAAGTTTTCTCTTGTGATGGATCATAACAACTCACTTTGTGTGGCATTTTTCATGTCAACTGTTGTCTTGAATCACACATGTATTAGTACTGTGATTTATTTTCTTTGTTTGCTTTTAATGGTGAAAATAATCTTCCTGTGCACAACGTGCTAATGACGATACCAGATTAGTGCAGTGCAATAGTCAGTCAGTTGTAGACAAAACAAAGCTTTTGCGCTGCCAGTTAGCTTAAGTCACACCATGTTGGTCTCGATCATCCATATGGCTTCTTTCTGTAATCAACATTATTTTGCCATATTATTTGGCCAACATTTGATAAACTGTAATGGACAGCGAGAGAGTAAATAGTTCTTTTTTTGTATGTCTAATTTATCAATCAGATCTATGTATTGTTGATACAGTAAATGAGACTTCCTCCCTAGTTTCAACTCAAACATTTTTCCAACTGAGGAGACAGGAGGAGATTTTATACTGCTGTAAAATATCAAAACTATTTTATGGACAAGTGTTCTTTCTAATGATACTTCATATATTTAGTTGTTGCAGTTCTGTTTTGAAATGCTTGACAATGGACAACGCTGTTTCCATTGTCGGGTTTGTGCTTTATGCAAATAGGAAAACAAAAACAGACAAAAAATTTAGTGGTTGAATATTTACTGTTCAAGGATGCTTGCATTTTTTTGTAATTTTTGAGGATATGTGTTGGCTATTGGTACCAATCCCATATCGTGTCTCTTGCCTGATAGTTGTTTAAATATTCCATTAAGCTGAAAGTTGATAGATGGCTATTTTTGTCTTCACAATGTAATTCAGGTAAGTTTTCATAACTTTTTCATCACAAGGGCTACTACTAGCAGCTTTGATAGAAATGAAAGGACTCTATGGAAGGCATAGAGCAAAAGGTGCAATTAATTAATTAATGAGGGGGCTTTGAATCAAGAGTGTGTTGACATCCTGTTGAGGGTGATGGCCGCAGGTTCAGTGAGGGAGGAATGCAACAGTCCACAGATACCTACATGACACTCCTGGGGGAAGTCTGGTGGCTGTTTGGCTCTTTGTTCACTATCTTTTTGCCTTCAGAGGAGAATGGCTACTGTCAAGAGAAGTGGGGTTCCCCAAAGTCCTCTTAGTCTTATGAATAATTTTCTGATCCTTTTGGCTTTATATTTTCCACTATGTGGTTATGCATATTTGGCTTATCTTCTCATTGGTAGTGTTTCCATGTTTGACTTTGGCTGTGTTGGCGTCAGAAAAAAAAAAATCAGTGCCTAGGACATTTTGACCTTTTTGTGCACTTTGAAAAAGCTGAAAGGGTCAGACTAAACATCAAAGAAAGTATCACAAATCTCATCCTGTTCATTGTGTCTCGTAAATTGTATGCCAAAAGGTTTAGAAGTCAAAATTTATTTAGAAAAGCAGTATGATTTCTCGTAGAGGATTTTACTCACCCTTTGTTGTGCTTGGCCTCGAGATTGTCACATGCACCCAGTGAGAGTAATTGTCTGGTGCAAATGTGTACCTACCTTGTGCTGATAAAGCCATTATCTTGTACATTTAGATACTTAATGAATAAGGGACATGTATATTTATGCGAAGTGCCACAGGCTTTATGAGTTTAAACAATAATGGAGATGTTGCAAAGTCAAGTTATTTTGGCTGTGATCTTGTTTTTCCAACATATATTGGTATTGGGTTAATCTTTGGTGCTTCAGCCAATATTTGAAGGCCTTTTCTTTAAATGTGTTTCCCATGTTTAGGGCGATGCTTTTCACGCTCACTAATAGAAGTTAATTTTGTGGGTGCCACAATTCAGTTCCCTGTTGAGCTTTTGTATTTTGGTATGTGGATGAATAAACTAACACTTTCACTGAGTTTGGAAAAGAATATTTTGTTTTTGCCACTTTAAGGGCAGGCGTGTGGTCTCTCGGACTTGAACAGGCTGCTGCAAGGATGATGAACAAAATGAAGGTGACCACTCCAGAGACCAGTGTTGGCAGGAAGGCGTTGTATCAGTTTTCACTTCATGTGTACTTCATGCCTTGTCCAGTTAGCACCTCACGACCTAAGAAGTCACATGGCAACACTACCAGTGATTGGAGCCAATAGCAGAGTTGGGTTGGTTATTTCGAGTCCTTTCCACTGATTTGTACTGTGCTTGCTTTATTCTGCATTTCGGAGACGCTTTGTACGACAATCCAGTACAAAACACTGTGCCAAACAAACTTGATCACAGAAAAGATATCAAAAAATTCTAAATTTGTAGTAACCCGACCCAGATCTCTGTGGTAAAACTTTTGTTAATCCACCTTTACGTGATGGGTTCTCTTTTCCAAAATGAAGCTTGTGTGTTAAGCCTCAGTGTTAATGTATTTATTGAAAGACTTGCCAAGTGAAGGTACTGAAACGGCCAATATAATAATTTGGTGGTTATTATAGGAAGTGAGTGAATGAATCTGCTGTGTGTTTACGTCTACCATTCTCCACGCTCTCTTTACCCCACTTTACTTGACTGGACTGTGTATTCTTTCCCTGGGTCGAAGGCACTGAAACTGCACCACTGCAATGGGCCTGCATTCATGCAACTTAGATGTCTGTTCAAGCGCGCTCGTTGGTACTCTGAGGTGTGTGTGCGTGTGTGTATGTATGTGTACACTTTTGATGGCTATTGCTTATGCTTGAGATCCATTCTGATTATAGGGATGGACATACAGTGATATTAAAAAGCTATCTTTGCATCTTTTTTTTTTTTTGTTTGTTTCTTTTTTAAGGTTGACACACCTTAACACGTGTATTTAGGACCACTTAAGATGACAGACTTTTTTAAAAGAGTTAAAATAAACTTTGTGTAGTGGTGTACAAATTGAAAGTAATGTATTTTTGTTTGATTTTTTCTTCTTTTTTTTTGAGTATACCAAATGTAAATTATGTACAATGAGTGTGCCAATCCCCTTTCTTTGTAAAGCCAGATTCTTAACAAGTGCCAATGTTGTGAAAATCAGAGGGCCTGTGAATTTCATGGTCCAGTTTTTAAAACAAATAAACACTTAAGTATGTGATTAATTAACTAAAAAAGGACAATTTTATTCTATATTTAAGATTAATGATGAACTGCTGTTTTTAAGATAAATGTCATTTTAATTGCATGTGTTTGTCAGGTTGGGGAGGGAGTGGGTGGGTGAGATACTGTATTCATGCAACGCCCTCATGAAAAGGGTCCTAATGGTTATTGATTTACAGTATTTTAGCCATATTTCTCTTTTGTATGTTTCATTTCAACCACTGTTGCCTGAACCTCATTCAAACATGAAAATGATTTTCATAGCCTTCTCCTTTAAATGTTTTAAATTGGAATAAAATATGTTCCTATACTCTCTTATTGCATCCTTGTACTTTTCCTCTTGGAGTGGGAAACTTTGCCTAAGTATTTTGATTAAAGGACCAAACCGGTTTTTAATGCCACATTTTTTCAGCCTGCCGGTCTTCCATTGGCCTGTGGGTTTCAATTCATTTTAGTAGAATATTAATATAATAAGACAATCATTATGCAAAAATACAAGAACCCAAAAAAAAGTAGAGTAGGGGTCTCTGGAGTTGCACAACTTCTCCTATTTCCAAGGTGCATGGAGAAGGGCTAAAGGGCACTGATGTATAAAACAACTTTATTGTTCTATATATTCCAACCATTGCTGGAGTTTTGACCTCTTTGACCAAGAAAAACAGAATGATTTGATTTTCACAGTGCCAGTCCTTCATTAATTATTTATACCGTTATGACCTAATTGAAGTCAATGACTGCTTGAATGATAGTATTTACTATCTGTAAGGAAAACCACCTACAGAACTATACCATGCTTTGAAAAATGGCTAAGTGGCAGCTGTAATATACACTGTACATGTGTAATTTGTATTAAATGGACTAAAAGTTGAACAAATTCTGCAAAGATACATGAGGGTAGACGCAGGGATGATGAGATGTCATTGGTTGATCTCCTTGTATCGTTTTGTGACTGTCTGCAGTCCTTGAACAAGAGACTGAACTCATCTGTTTGTAAATTAAGGTGAGTTGTCATCACTGACATTAAAACTGAAGCACATTGAATCATGAATAAAGAATCATTATTACATCATCGCAGGTGCATCATACAAAAATCTGTATAATGTCAAGAGGAGCTATTTTAAACATGGCACAGGGAGAAAGTATAAATTGAATCAAATAACATTTTTAGCCTGACATTTTAATGCTAAATATAGCTAAATGGTGACTGAAATAAATCTGAATGAAGGGGATTTAGTATAGTCCACCAGAATTTCATACCTAGCTGCAAAGTGAAGACTTTCAAACAAACCTTTAGCCTATAATGTAGGACAATAACATCTACATCTCATGGATGTTGAGCACAGTCCATCCCATTTTTAATTGTGTATTTGTAATATGACGCTGATGACACAATGGCCTTTTTTTTGTGTATGATGTTTGATGCATTATAATGCTAAATATCCTATAAAGTGACCTAAATGAATCAGAATAAAAGGAATTTAGTATTCTCTGCCCAAAACAACAAACATTTAGCCCATGATGTGGAGTAATAACATCTACTGAAAATATAGTTGAATTCAGAAGTGAATTTGTAAAATGTGAAATACTCAGGTTTGGTAGGTGGCTAGTCACATTTCAGGTTGATGGGTAACACTATTTGAAGGGTTGTGCATAAGACCGACACAACACTGTCATAATCATGATATGATACCTCTCATCAACATGAAGGAATCTTTATGAATGATTATTACCCTTATAGTTAATTATTTGATCAATGTGGTCATTTTAACATTTTATTTTAGTTTGCATTAAAGAATAACAACTGCGAGAATGACACTTAATGATAATAGGCATAAATATTCATAAGTACTCAAATTTAATGAAAGGTGTCAGGTCATTCTTATCCCTGTAACTTCCTGGAAAATAATTTGGAGTAGTTGTCACATACAACCAATAAAACCATCGCAATTTCTTTAATTACCCGTCCCTCCACTCCACTCTTCACATCACATAGCACTGATTTCCCTCTTTTGTCACACCAAAACAATATATTTGTGCAGAAATGTTAAAGGGCCACATTAGAGAGTTATGTACACTCCTTCAAACAAAGTGTTACATTGGTTTCTCAGTATTTCTAAAATCCTGGTCAAGGCCAAATGAGGATTTGACTCACATAGAAGTGTTGACTAATGCTAACTAGCAAAGGCAGCAATGATTTGCTTATTTTAATGTGTAACTATTTGAAACAAGAGCACATTGTTTTGTCAAACGTTCTCAAAATCATTTTTGTAAACGGTGACCTGACGCATTACATATTTTAGTTCTACAGCTAAAAAGATGTTCACAGGTTTAAAGTCAAGTCAAAGTGTTCACTGGCATATGTAGTCAAAGTATGCAGTTTCCCTGTACTATGAAATTCTTCCTTTGCCTTCCATTAAACAATGAAACATAAAAAAGTTAAGAAAAATCTTGAAATAGATGAAGCATGAAATAAAGATATCAGGAGAGATTATGAGAAAACAACATAAATAATAGAACACTATGTGCAATTAAAATATGGAAAGGAAAGGTATATGAGAAAACAGCATTATAATGAAGTACTTTAGTGCTGCAGAGATGACCTGGCATAAATGCATATATGTATATATTATTTACAGACCTCAAAAAATATCACATCATCACGATATTATTTTTTTTTCTGTGGATATGAAAATTGTAATGCAAAACTCCGCTAATGGTATTGCATACTGCAATTTCAGTCAAAATAAAATAATAGCAATATGACTTTTTTATTATTTAAAAAAAATGGTGCAAAATGTAAAAACTCTAAGAAGAATCTGTGCAAAATATGGGATGAGCATGAATGTAAATGTCTGAGTGTGGAGTGTGTATGTGTGCAGGTGTCTTAGGGTTATATGTATTGGTGTTGGGAACTGAACTCAGATCTGTTCCTTGTGGGATGAGAGGGGGTGACGTTCAGGCCATCCCTGCCCTGTAATCACACGGCGCGCATTAGCCATCCCGTCAGAGTGTGAGGGACCTGTCCACATGAGGCGCTAGTCGCTCAGACATCAGCCGGCTGATGAGGTAGATCCGCGGTGTGTAGATCTCACCGCTCATCTATCCGCTGTGCTTCTGTGTGGGGCGTACAGCTCAGCAGCAGCAGCAGCAGCAGCGTCGCGTCTGTACCTACCAGCAGCTCCAGGAATGGACTGACTTTCTAGCTTCGCAACCGCTGACAAACCCGCTGTTTCTCCTCAACTGCTCGGTTCAAGGGACAAACGTTCAGAGTTTAACTCCAGCCTGGGCTCATTTTCAATCTGAAGTTGATTTACCGCCTGAGCGACAACGCAGATTTTTTTTTTCTTTTCACTCGCGAGACTTATTTGTAGCCGTTGGACGAGACGGGATTCAACTTAAACGAACCCGCAGACATTTTGTTATTTCTCAGAATTATACCGTTGTTTTTTTTTTTTACTTTTCTCACCAGTGTAGTAGAAAGAAAGAAGAGAGCGAACTGAAAGCTTTGAAGGACCACAAGCACAAGGCGAAGGAAGGAGAAACCATTACCCGCCGCTCGCCCGTTAGCTACATCCAAACGCTCCCTGTGTGAGTGTGTGTGTGTGTGTTTAACGTTATTAATTTACATGCGTTGAGCCGCCTCGCCGCTGCCGCTCGTGCGTTAAAGCGGAACGCTCGCAACAGCAGCAGCGATGGATCATTTTGACTGACAGCTTTTGAAGAATTAGCTAGCTTTAGCCAGTGATGGTGGTTTCCTGCTCACAGACACAGTAAATACGGGGGTCGGGACAGGTACAGCTGAGTGGTCTTGCATCACCCAGACTGTTTCACCTCGCCAACGGCTGGAAAGTGCGTTTCTCATATTCAGCTTAATTTTTTTTTTAGGGGGGGGTCGCTAGCTACTGTTAGCTAGTCATCCTGCTAACGCTGGACAGCTCCTGTTTAAGGCTGGGCTAGCTGTGGACAAAGGACCAACGCAAGGAAAAATATAAACACAAGGCACTCAGTTGATCGTGTTGGGGAAGGACAGCAACAAACAAGCAATTGACATGATGTTTCCACAATCAAGACACTCAGTAAGTGGCTTTTTTTTAATTTGACGTTTGTTCAGATATTAGGGACTTGCTCTACAGTAAGCACCAGGTGATTTACACAGACAGGTTAGTTAGGTAGGGAAATGATGCGTGCAACTTGTTTTTTTGGCAGCATGATGTACATTTAAATAGAGGTATTATAAGAAACTGGGGGGTTATTGATGGTAGTGATATTAATGTTGGTTTATAACTGCAGTGTTAAGTTCTGCAAAGTTCTGCAGAAGATGTGTGCGGTTATCGAATATAAAAAGAGAACATTAAGTATGTAGGCTTAAACTGTTTAACTTTTTTCCCCCAGCATTAAAGTCATCCTTCATATCAAACAATTCTAATGAATACTGTTATATCACAACCATATTGTTTTTTGCACCCTTGTGTCAGTTTAGTTTAAATTGCAAATAGGGATGTCATGGTATAATGAATATCGCAATATTGTAATTTAAAAAAGTACCAATATCATACCAGACTGTGACAGTATCTACAATATAATTTTTTAATGTTCTTTTTATTTTATTTTATGAGAGGACTATTGTGCACACATAATTCAGACATTCATTGGCAAAGAAAATTCATGTCCGTTTACTGGTGTGTTTTACTACTTTTTATTTTGGTATTATCCTACCTTAAGTTTTTGTTATTGTTACATCTCCAGCACTGTCCAAACTGCCAAATCCAGGTGTTGATTATCCGTTTAGGGATGGATCATATGGATTTTTTTCAGTTTCTGATAACCAGTAATTACCTACTTGTCATGGCCAAATTCAGTAAGATAACTTTATTTCACATTATTGTGTTTTAGAAATAAGTTCATATAACCTGTAGTTTATGCACATTTTAGGGTCAGAAGGCTAAGATGTAGTGAGCAAAGATGGATGATTTAATACTTCATAGCTCTGACTGAACCGAATCAAGCGACATCACCATTACGACAAAAGAAAGAACAGTTCTGACTCTTGAAATGTTCATTTACTTTTTATAGTAAAATATATTAAAACGTTCCACATATATATCGTTTGTACTTTAAAGAGCATTTTTGTAAGAATTATAATTAAATGTTTTGCTATAAACTGTCAGTTCAGATATTATTATAGCTAGAACAATAAATATCCGAATAATAAATAATAATGTAAATTTCCTATTATCCACTGATAATTTGTGAGTCCTGATATTTCTTGTGCATCGCTAGAGTATATACATACACAATGATCCCTTGAATGTGGTTATCAAACAAGGTATTTTACAGGTATCAATAAACTTAAAAAAAGACATCAGGGCACTGAAACGGTAAACACTGACTGGTATTTTTTAATAATTTGTAAATGATTATAAGTAAAAAATAAAAACAAATAGAGCACATTGGCCAAAATATATGGCTGTTATGAATATGGGCTTATGTGGCTGTGATAGGTTCACCGATATTTATCGCACATCTCTCATAACGTTTCTCAGAAAGGGGAACAAAATAGAAGTGGTCTTTTTTCTGGCATTTTATGGCCACTGAACCATTCAAAATTCACTGTACATTATGATGTGCAGGTGGGTGTTTTTATGACTGCAAAAAGCACACATCTCCTCTATTCCCCTAAATCTCAAGTTTCCATGGTAACAGAAACTCAGTCCAGGGCATGCATTCATCAGTGATGAGGGCTCTCAGCCCATTGGTCAAACATTTATGTTAAGTGACTAGCTGAATTGTGTTACTTGTCACTGTAGAAATATCCAGTCATGTCAGCACTGTTTTGGAGCAGTGATTCTTTCAGCCAAGGACTCAAATTAAAGAATTGTCTTTCTGGCTGGGACCCAGACTCTAATTGAAAATAAAAGCATCTCATTTGGCTTAATACAGTACCATAAGAAACCTGCCTAAAACCAAATTACGGTGGCCTGCCTGTATTTTCATCTCCGAGTTTTGGTTGCCATTTCACCTTGCCCTTGTAAGGGCAAATACAACAAAAAGGCACTTGTGTAAGTGCGACGCAGGTAAACACAACAGCAAGAAGACTGTTATGTTGCCAGGGACTGTGCCCTCTGCTTCTCCCTGGCAACGTCTTGTCGCCACCAGTAGTTCTTTTACTGCTGAAAGGCAAAGAGTTGTTTGCTGAAGCTAGAACCTGAATGTCTTTTGTGGCATGAATGGTTTGCCCTTTGGCAGTCAGTCTGTGTGGCAGCCTGATTGTGCTGCGCTGTGGTGCTGCTGCTGATGTGAGCCAGCTGATGTGTGTTCTCAGACTCGGGAGCAGGATAGGAGGATTTGGAAACCTCTGGTCACAGCCTGGATTGTCAGATGAGCGAAATCCCGCGTAAGCGGTGCGTCCCCGACGACTTCAACTTAAGTATTTTGAAACCGATGATCTAAAAAGATTTACTGTATTTTCTTTTTACAATTCTGACTGCAAATCAGAAAACATACCACCGTTTTTGTGGTGTTGTCTGTAGATGTACACACAAATATCTGTCATTTTTACATGAAAAGGAAAAATTTACTACAGGGACATTTTGTGCTTTTCATACTTTTGTTTGACAACTCAACAGTAAGCATTTCATATTAGCAGTTGCATGGGTGTCAGCTGGGCTTTGAATTCTGATGGCATGAACAGTAAGAGTAGATTTTGTCTGAAGTAGCTATTTCTTTTGGTACATGTCACAGTAGTTGAAATATTTTCCCACTGAATGCAATGCGACGCAAAGTTAGGTTCACTACTTTTCATTTTGTATTTGATGCAAAGCATTGTGGGAAGTGCTGTCGTGCTTTGCGGAAAAAAGTAATGCAGTAGTGGAAAAGGATATTTAGCCTGGATGAATGTCTGTGGGGATGATCACTATTGTAGTTGTGATATGCCCTTTTTTTATTACATACATACAAAAACAAAGTGCTGGTTAACTTAACGCAGTATTATATTAATTATTGGAAAGACTCATAGGTTGCTTATTTACATAGTAGTTTCTAACAAGCAATCTACTGGCTATCTTGTCAGCGCTGACACACCTACACAAATGAGCAAGAAGTGGCATAGGTGAAGACATGCAATTTCTTCAGTTCCAGTGGGTCTTCACTTCCAGAATTGCAAATTTTGTGCATTTCCCTTAACTGATAGTTGAAAACGTTAACAATCAGTAATTGACTAATCATAAAAAATGATTAAGACACAAAACACATATCTTTTTCTCAGTTAAAGTTTTATTTAAACAATTCTAGTGGCACATTAGCAATGTGAAACATCCCATTATGAAGCACAAACAATTTAAATAGAATAATAAAACAAGAATGCTCTCACTTGAAATGGCTGTCAAAGTATTGTCAAAATAATCTGGTGTAAAGGTAATGTGAGAACTCGTTAGCAGCAACACTCAAAGCAGTTAACATCACCATGGCAATGGTATCAGTGATGGACAAATAAGTCACAAAAATTTATTTCAGAATAGAAAGCATTACACTCCATGACGTATTGTATTCCTAGCAGGAGGTATGGACTGGGTCCTGCCCGACTTGGCGTTCAGTCCACATCCGGACCTTGTTCTGCTCTTTGACAAGCCCTGCTGTACAGTATGGCTGCAATTTTTGTAATACTTGGTAGTCAGTATTCAGTTTGGCATCCAAAGTAGACATGCCTGTTCTTAATGGCCATTAAGAATTTTCAGGAAATTACTGGTACAAGGAGTCATTTCAGGGCCCTGCCTCCAAACCACCCTCTGCCTTCTGGGTGAAGTGGTGAAGCAGTCACCTCCTGATGGGGTGAGAACTCAGTCACCTTTTCCAAGGTGAGAGCAGCTGGGCCGCTCCACTCCTGCCTGCCTGCCCGCCTGTCTGATAGGAGGTTATTTTTCTAATCCAATTGAGTGCCCTTATGCTGCTTGATTGGACTATTAAAACCCAACACACAGGATTAAAAATGGGGTTTGGGAATTTAGCGTGTCTCTTTGGCAGCGCTGCAGCTGGTTCCGTGTTAACCTGCTACAACAAGCCATTTCCAAGTCCCCCCACACAAATACACCTGCGTATTGACCCCACACCCTCTACCGTGGCTTTAAACATAAATATACTGCACACGCACATACACACACACACACACACACACACACACACATCCTCCCTCTTCAAATCCTCTTTCTCCTCAGCTGCTGCTGCTGCTGTCACAGAGGCCCGAGGATGGGGAGAATGTGTGACATCCATATAGATATGAGTGTCAAAGATAAGGAGGTGGAGGATGAGAGAGTAACAGCGCTGCCTCATAATGACAGATGATGGATCTCTCAAACTGACTCGCTCACCACCGAATCTGCTTCGCTTTTATTTTCCTTTGTTCACTCTGTAGTAACATTAGTGTTAAAGTTCCATACTGGCATATGATGTGAACAAAAGCCATCCTCTTCCACTCTGGGTATGTATCATGAAGGATCCTCTCATCTATAATGTGTCTAATTTAAAGCAGCAGGGGACTTGCAGGGGAAGCTGTACTGTTGGTGATGGGTGTGTGGTCACGTCGCATAAAATGATGTCAAAGCATTTCCTGTGTAATCTTTGAAGGTGTTGTCTTTGCCTTTAATCTTAACTAAAGTATATGTGAAAGTTCCATATAGCAGAGGATAATCAGCTTTTAGCTGTTTGATACACAAGCGTACTTATTGATACTCAGTGTATTGTACACAGTAGATGGTGGTTGGCATGGCCCCAGTGAAAAGAAGCATGAGGGGCACTAGAACAGAAGCTAAACAATGTACCACTGTGGACAGGGTCAGCCACAAAAGGTATCCCACCTAAAAAAGTCCATCTAAAGAAAATCAATATTAGTTTAAGCATTTACTATATTTAGAAAATGTTCACTCATTACTTTGTCATCAGACAGCCTTTTCAGATGGGAAAAATGCCGTATTAAAAGACAAATACCACTCTCTCCAAACCAGCCAAAGTCCATGAGTGATATCATTAATTTTACCTCACAGACCACTGGAGTTTCTGGTCTACTGTTGCCTCAATCTAATAAGTTGTTCGTTTTTTTGTGTTACTTCTGTGAATCCAAGCTGCCTTTTAAAACACTGTCACACAACAGTACTAACTAACTAACTGATCAAGGCAGTGGTAGACCAACAACTCCAGTATTCTGTGAGGTAAAACTGGTTTGGAGAGAGTGATATTTAGCTGATATTGCAGCTGTTTCCTGTTGGAAAAGGCTGTCTGACAGCAAAGTAGAGAGGTGAAATTAGTCTCAGTATAATGTACAGTTGAATTGCTTACCTTCAGTGTTGGTACTCCACTCTTAGCTTTTCCAAAATGGGGTCATGCCGACCACCTTCTACTGTGGGTAATACACTGACTATCAATAAATACCTCATACAACCCCACATTAAATAATCTGAACCTCCCCCTTAACATTTTGTTTTGGGTATGTTAGTGCATATTGTTTGTTCAAAAGTTATAGTCATGCCTTGTGTTCCTTTTTAATAAATTTACCAGGATTAACTGTAAATTGGGCAAAATATTGTTATATAGCTGGAAAACAAAAATGAAAAACAATGGTTTTATTTATTCCAGATAGTTCTCCCGTTTAGATACTAATACGACCAAGATTTAACAGGAATTCATGTCTCTTTTATGTCAATGGGCACATTTTAATCCACTGTCACAGTTTATGGGCACAGTTCATTGGTTTAAGAGGAAAAGGCCTCATTTGATAGTGGCACAGAGCCTGACCCAGTTGATAGCATTTGCCATATTGTTTGGGTGTTGATTAATCCTAATGCAGCTTCAACAAAGCTGGCTGTGGCGTGAAAGTGGAGCAACAGAAAGGCCCCGTGCCAAAGCCAGAGAGCCGCGCAAGTAATATGGAAGCGAAATCTCTCAAGTCCCCTGAGCCCATGCTTGACTGTAGAGATGGCCACAGGTTGTACACACACACACACACACACACACACACACACACACACACACACACACACACACACACACACACACACTCCCTCCTCCTCCCCCTGCTTGTCTCCCTTTATCATGCGTTTCCTCCCAGATCTGATGTAGTGGTGGGAGGGTCAGGGGCAGAGGGTGCACAGGCATTATTAAGCCCACTTGAATTAACAGGACAGCCCCCAGCCTTTCCTCTAAAGCCTCCAGCTGGGGGGAGCTTAATCCCCATGGTCCCCTGTCTCGCCCATTAAACAAACTCCCCCCACCCCTGCTCCGCCGCTCCGCTGCACACACACATGCACGTGTTCATGTGTGTGTGTGCAACAAGTCTGGTGTGTGTGTGTGTGTGTGTGTGTGTGTGTTGGTGGGGGTTACTGGACATTAAAACGTGCACACACACAAACACATATAGGGGAAAAAAAGCCTCCCCAGAAAAGCTGAAAAAGGCATGAGTACAGCATAGAACACATGAACACACACTTAAGCTCCGTTCTCTGCTGGTAATTATTGCTCTAGTACATGCATAGAAATAAAAGGATTTTCCCTTTCACCCATACAACATGAACAGCAAGGACACACACACACAGACATTCTTACCAGCCTCAAGGGTCTTACCTGCTTTTTGTATCTGGGGAACAAATTGAATGTGGGGCTTGACACATGCAGGGCAGCAGATGTCTGGGTCGTTAAGGTTAGGCCAGCTGATTAGCATGACAAACAGAGGCCCACAGCCCC
This sequence comes from Lutjanus erythropterus, assembly GCF_056507025.1. Classification (NCBI taxonomy): domain Eukaryota; kingdom Metazoa; phylum Chordata; class Actinopteri; order Lutjaniformes; family Lutjanidae; genus Lutjanus; species Lutjanus erythropterus. The sequence goes on along the minus strand of NC_139323.1, from coordinate 19,516,729 downwards.
CCCACCACCCCCACCAAACACCCCCACCCTGCAGGAGGCCCTGCTTTTGAGTGGCCAAGTTGAAGCCATGAGTCACAGGTGATGTTGATTTTTGTGAAGGGCCACAGTGGATGATTGTCAAAATGCTTTGGGGTTGGTTGAAAGGGAGGGGTGTAGACTGGTGCAGCCTTGCTCTTCTTGAACATATACACACTACCTTGGACTTAAGTAGACAGAAAAGATACATGTTAATACAAATTCAAACATGTATACCTCCTTTATAGAAGACCTGTGCACCCTAGTATGTCCACTTTCTTTATGAATTATTTTTTGTCCATTATAAGATAGCAACAGTAAAGAGATGACAGGAGAAACAGAAGAGAGAAGTGCAGCCCTTAAACCCATTCAAATTTTGTAGAAATGGTAGCCAGATTTTCAGAGAATCTGCAAGAGAAAATGCAGTTTGAGTTGGGCACATTGAAATCAGCAATGGCAGGTGCTAATGTAGTTAGGTGCAATTGAACCATTGCAGAAGAAGAGGAAACAATAAGATGACAACATAATGTAAATATTGTATTTGTGTTTGGATTAATTTGACGAAGGTTATGGTCTCCTCATCGAGTCGCACAGATCTGATGAGTTTGTCTGGCCAAATTTTGTGTCCTCTGTGGAAGTTTGAGTGGATGTTAAGCAGTGACTTATTCCAGACTGCTTTAGGTTTGAGTGACTGGGCAAATATATTGGTTATCAGTCCATCAACAGTCGGGCTTTTTTGGTCATTTTTGTAATTTTGTTTTGCTTGTTTAATAGTTTGCACAAGTGAGAGCCGTTGCTCAACAACACACTCTTGTTCAGCTGCACAGTATACACCCACTGAACCAGGGGATGACATGCACGAATATGTCAACAAGTGCTGGTTGACGGGCTGACAGTGGTGGGTTGGAAAATATGTGTTTCCATTGCACTTTGTCATATTTTACTTTTAGCAGTACACTAACATTTCCACCACAACTAAGCTTAAAACCTTTTTAAAAAAATATTTTGTCTCATCTTTTTCTGGTGTTTCCACTATTAAAATACTCCACTTGCTGTCAAAGTGACCGCTAGACAGTGACAGTGAATGCACTTTTGTTTACACTACATTGTCTCTAAGTGTCTGTATGTGAACATGTTCTCATTTGTTGACGGCATGTACACACAGAGTAGATAGAACAGAATTACATTACTCATAAAGCTCAGGATGTGCGAAATATATATATATATATATACACACACAGACACATGCACACAGTGTTTCCCCTAGCTTTTTTGCTTTGGGCTCGAGCATGGTCCGTCGTTGGGGACCCTCTCGTCAAAGGACCCCATTACCATGATTACAGAGCATTTGGACCCAAATAAACAGTTAACACTGATTTGTGTTCACATTTTTTTATTTTAGCAGTGGAACACTCTTTTTATTTATTTATTCTATTCTATGCATCCATCCATCCATCCGTCCATCCATCCATCCATCAGGCGTGGCGTTATGGGTGGGCCTAACAGGCCTGGGCCCACCCATTTCTACGACTGGCCCATATATTTTCTTAACTTTTATTTTTAATTATTAAAATCATGATTTTAATACACCCTTAAGACAAAAATGTTTCCATTTGACAAAAAGACAACATTTATTTGGCTAGTATCACATGTGAGGTCTGGACCAATCACAGTGGGCCATAATTCGTCGCACCAGATATGTTACGCTTGCGCACACACGTCACACGATGGCGGTTGTTCATTAAAAGGAATCCAATGACAGTTTTCTTAATGAATTGATATACTGATCTACTTGATCCATAGCGAAAACAAAGATAAGGAGATATCCTGTGCCATTTGAAAATAAATATAAACTGCCGACTGAAACTGTTAAAAAGATTTTAAAAGTGTCATAATCGACTGGAAGTGCTAGTCACCATCCACAGTATGATACCAGTGATTTTTGTTAAAGTGAGATTACCAGTTGGAAACTTTTGTAATTAAAAGGCCCACCTGAAGTTACCGTGGCCCACCCAAAATTAAAATCCTGGCGCCGTGCCTGCCATCCATCCATCCATCTTCATTAATCAATTCACTCACCAAGTTGGGTCTTGTACAGCCATGCGGAGTATCTACAGTCTGACAGCCATGCTGGATCAAAGCCAGACTGACGGTGGTGACCCGTCTGCAGCTTTTTACTGCGTGCATCGGTGGGAGGGCTGGAACACGTATGTTTCGGTCTAGTCGTGGTGACGTTAACAGGGGCAGGAGATTGACAAGCGCTGTAGTCGGGGCTGGGAGAGATGCTCTCATTTTGGCTAACACTGGCCGCAGAGCTACCTGTGCTTCCCACCTTGCTAAGTACGGTTCGTTTAAAAAACGCCAATATTTTTGCTTGGCGTGGCGAACAGTTGGGGAACCTCCGGTCGTCCATTTACAATTTTTGTTTGTTTGTTGTTGCTTTTTACATAACGGTCGGAAACTGTCTCTCCTCCGCTCTCTGAGTGTGGGTGGGTATGTCTGTACCGGTTCATGGATGTATGCTGTGAGAGAGGAGTGAGGGCTGAGACCCGCCCGTCGCAGAGGAGAGCAGAAATGCATTGTAATGAATGTAATGAAACGATAGCAATGCATTCGACTCTGAAATTGCACAAATTAGCTTTTTTTATTTAATAAAAAAAAACCTGTTATAGGCCCTTTTGATTAAAATAAAAATTAAATAATGGAATAAAAAAAAATCTACAACTTGAATTTCTGGGTGGGGGTCCTGTTGGCAGGGCGGGGGCGTCCCAAATACACTATAGGGGAAACACTGATATATATGTGTGTATAGTGATTTAGTACATTATCTGGGAAATCAAAGGGCATTAGTGCATTTGGTCAGGCCTAGGCTATATGAGCCAGCAGCGTCATAAAATTTTTGTCAAGTGGCTGTCTACCATTTCCAAAATTTCATTCGCACATGTGGATCATACTGACTCTAATATGGCAGTTGTATATCAGCATTTTCAAATGTTTTCTCTTTGGAGAGCATTTTTGGAAAAGTCTGTGTTTGATGCCTTATACAACTTAAGGTGTGTTCACATGAGAGTGAGTATGGCTAGCAAAACAAATGCACTTGCAGACACACATCATCCCTTTTGAGTTCACAGCATACACCAGAGCCACCTCTAGCTTGATTGAAATACTGAATCAAGGCGACAGAAAACATGTCATCACTTTATGAATGATGCAGGGGACCTGCTGGGCCATTCATTTACAGGACTTTAACTGTGTCATAAAAAAATGTACATTAAAGTAAGCGATGTACTTATTTAGCAGGATCTCTGGATATGTACACAAAATGGCGACATACCAATTGTCAACATTTAGTAAAACTAGGCCGTCCTTCTAAACCTTGATGAAGGTAAAATTTACAAACTGGATTGTATCTGTACTCTCTGTCTGCTTAAACCACTTTGACTTAATACTGCAGCAAATTCACCCCCCTAAAGACCGTGAATATAAATAAAAACAGATGTCAACTGAGTCGTACCATGTTTTGGATTTTGCTCAAGTCTGCAGGATCTATGTGTATTTACTGGTGTGAAAATGTGTGTTTCTGCAGCATTTATGGATGTATGCAGATGTGCATTATCTGCGTATGTGCAGATTTGTGTGTATCTGTCCGTGCATGCACTGAAGGATGTTGCGCATGAAGAGAAAAAAGTAGCATGGTAATGAGTTTGTGCTTGCGTGTGTTTACATGCACGTTCACACACACTGTCGACAGCTCATCAGGTGGTGTGTTTGTGTGTGTTTTTGTGTGGGAGTGAAGGTGGGGGGTGTGTGGAGTGGAGCGGCTGCATCAGTATTCAGCAGTGGCTCCCTATGAGGAGTGTGTGGGAGGTGGGAAGGAGGGAGAGTGGTGGTGGTGGTGGTGGGTGGGGCAGTCCTTCCTCAGAGCAGAACAGTGCGATGGGTTGGAACAAAGCGGCTCGACGGGGGGCTGCTTGATTGGCCCGGCCTGGCCAGGGCCCCTAGACCTGCCAAAACGCAAGGCACTGCACCAGTTCAGACAAGAGAATTAGCTGCTCTGTTTGTGTGCCTAAGAGCAGTAAGGCCCAGACTAGAACAATATGCCACCTCATCTCCACCGAGGTCTCATTCAGACACCACAAGGATTCACAAGAAGGCAATGAAAACCTCCCTTGTCCAGTCTGTTTGTCCAAAAGGGGGGAGTTTGTGAGGACAGACGCCCCCTATGAGATGGAATGGTTTCTGTCATGTTGTATTCAGAATGTTGGCAGGTATTGTCACCACCCTGGTATGAGGTTGGTGCCCCGCTAGTCCTGAGTGCAACCAGTCCCATCCTTATTAAACATGCTTGATATTTGCAAAAGGACACCCTGTCAGTTGTGGGACAGAGGCTAATGAAATTTTCTCAGTGTAAGCAGGCATTCAGACTGAAAATAGAACCATGTTTACAAAACCACTAGGGGCTGCATTGCTGTGCATGAGTCACTACAGGTACAAGTGAGAATCAAGTGGCAACCTCCGGAGGTGAAAAATAAAGCCAATGTGAAAGTGAGAAAAAACTGCAGTTCCTTGAAATGGCACTTAAGGTTGGCTCCAAAAGCGAGTCAGTCACCACAGACCCCCATATTAAAGTGCCCATTTTTACAGCAGAAATAAACAAGTTTACAACCAGGTATAAAAAACCGTTTGGCCTTCATAGCTAATTTACTTGTTCATGACAACTGCACACGGGGTGAATTTTTATAGAACTCACTGGTTTTAATTATATTAAGGCCTAAAGTTATGCATGATTAGGGCACTGGTTGCATTAAGTGATAGATCTGTACCATCACAGGTGGCTAGCCATTAGGTAGCTGTTTAATTTGGCCTCCTCGGCTCCACTGATGCACCAGCTCTTTGCCCATTTTTGGATTAGCCCGGTGTTAGTCAGGGTCAGGCACTGCCAAGATGGTGATGGCCACAGGCGCACCACACTGAGCGTCACAATGGCTCTTGAGGAGATTATGGGTGACATTAGATCCATCCACTATTTATTATATAGTCTAGGATGAGATAAATAATATCCAACAAGTCCAGACTTAGTAATAGAATGATTAGGATTGTGTCTAGAAAGGAACCCCAGTACCATGAAAGACTGTGCAAGAGCGATCATTTTTGCCCAAACCATTTTTTTCCTAATCTTAACCAAGTGGTCTTTGTTTTAAACCTCCCCAGACTTTAACCACAGCATTGTCACATTATAAAATATAATTAGTTTGTACAAAATGTACAATGAAGAAACAACATGCAGAGATCTTGTGAGGGTTTGCATGTCTTGGATTCCCTTCTAGACACGACCACTGATTAGTCTGTAGGATTGTCAATAGGGTTGGGCGAGTGGACGATTATATCGTCTATCGACAATGGGCTGAATCCATCACTGATTGCTTTTTTGGCTGATTTTTAGGGCAGTATTTGTCATTTTATTCTTCTGATGTAATAGTCTGTAGAGTGACATCCTTTGCTCTGCACTGCACTCTCATCCAGTGGCGCAGGACACACCCACTCAGCCGACCATGAGTGCTCTGAGCTGGGTGAGCAAGAGAGGAAAACAGTCTGCAGAGTCAGACTCTTTACACTGTTTTCGTACGGTGAATTAAGGATTTATTTTGACCACACCAGAGGTGGGGATAGGTGGAAGAGTGGACAGACTAACAAAGACAGTTTTGGTGAGTTCTACATGTTTTTCTGTTGAATTTGAATTAAGTGTGTTTTCCAATGAGTTAACAAGCCAACTGAGGTCGTCTTAGTTGGGTAAAAGAGAGAAACTTGAATTTAGAAGGTGTATGGTTGTATTTCTCTGTTTAAAATGGAAAATAAGTGTGAGAACATCTCCCAGCTGAGACCATCCATCATCAATGGATGGGCTGACAATGATCATTTGGAAAATTTTAACGTATCGCCCAATTCTAATTGTCAGACACCAAAACACTGCAGAGTGGTACAATTTACAACTGGTAAATTACCATGGTGACAATCATTTTGTAGAGAGTGAGCAACAGAAAGGTCATGTCACAAAGTATTGTACCAGGAATGTGTTGTATTTATTTGGCCAATGCAGTGTGTTGCTTGATGAAGGTGCATTGTGTCGTTGCAAAACTTGAATCTTGAAACAAATTTGCTTCTACAGTGCGTTGTCTAACCAAGGCAAAAGAATTTATAGTTGTTACAAATGGACACACTCAGAAGGGTTGAAAAGTCTGCTGCTGTAGAGAGGGGAGAGACCTGGTAATCATTTAGATATGGAAATAACTGTGTGCACTTTGAGACTTTCCTTTCTTTAAGGCATCGACAATGTTGCACTTGTTTGTACATATGAAAAATGACAGAAGTAGTTGTTTAAAGAATTAAAAAACTGAGTTCTAGTGAGGCTAGGCTATATGAGCCAGCAGTGTCATAAAATTTTTGTCAAGTGGCTGTCTACCATTTCCAAAATTTCATTCTCACATGTCGATCATACTGACTCTAATATGGCAGTTGTATATCAGCATTTTCAAATGTTTTCTCTTTGGAGAGCATTTTTGGAAAAGTCTGTGTTTGATGCCTTATACAACTTAAGGTGTGTTCACATGAGAGTGAGTATGGCTAGCAAAACAAATGCACTTGCAGACACACATCATCCCTTTTGAGTTCACAGCATACACCAGAGCCGCCTCTAGCTTGATTGAAATACTGAATCAAGACGACAGAAAACATGTCATCACTTTATGAATGATGCAGGGGACCTGCTGGGCCATTCATTTACAGGACTTTAACTGTGTTGTCAGAAATAACTGCAGAAGAATCTATATGGACCCACTAAAGAAGCAGTGGCATATACAGAGCATACAGGCCAAGAGAATGCCAGATGACTTATTGTGTGGTTTATCACAGTCATAAAAAATGTACTTCAAAGTAAGCAATCTACTTATTTAGCAGGATCTCTGGATATGTACACAAAATGGCATACATACCAATTGTCAACATTAAGTAAAACTAGGCCTTTCTTCTAAACCTTGATAAAGGTAAAATTTACAATCTGGATTGTATCTGTACTCTCTGTCTGCTTAAACCACTTTGACGTAATACTGCAGCAAATTCACCCCTAAATCCTGCAGGATCTATGTGTATTTATTGGTGTGAAAATGTGTGTTTCTGCAGCATTTATGGATGTATGCGGATGTACATTATCTGCGTATGTGCAGATTTGTGTGTATCTGTCCGTGCATGCACTGAAGGATGTAGTGAAATGTTCAAGTCCTATGTACTTTCTCACCTCTACACTCCTGGCCAACAGCTGTGGCAGCAAGTGAACTCACTTGTTGAATGGTTGGTTTTGGAAAGTTTTTGAAGCGTTCACCCACTTCCAGTGTAGGACAGGTGTAGGGTGAGGGGGATTCAGACACTGTTCAACCATCTGGTTGAAGCATACTAAAGCCCTAAGGGTGAATTAAGACCAAATCAGGTGTTGTGACAAAAATGGCAGTCCTCATTGATTTGAATAGTGGTAGTTCCTTTAGGCCGCGGTGTGCTGACCTCAGGGGATTCTGAAAAAAACAGGCAACAATTGCAATGAAAATTTGAAACATTCAGGTTTTGGAGAAATGCAATCCGATGTCTTGCTGTGGTGGCCACTCAAGTAAGCCAACAATCAGACTGCTCCACAGTCCGTTTGAAATATTGCTAAAGCTGTGCTCTGTCCAGGGGAGTTCATCAACCAAACAATGATACACTCCCAGTTATGCCCTAGCTTGATTTATTTTGAGTACCCAGCTTTGATGTCCTGCTGTCTATATTGCAATAAGCTTTGATACCAATAAGTTTCCTTTGGTCTGTGAGCATTTGTGTGAGAGAGAGCATGTGAAGCTGTAGTGTAGCAAGCAGAGAGTGAATAAAGAGAGGGAGCAATGGTAGCAAGAAAGCTGGTGAATCTGAGAAATGAAATATTTTCTGATTGTTTCACAGTGGTTCCATTCTAAGCACAAATAGACATGCCTGCACACGACTGCACAATCCTGTGCTAATCACCACAACACCTGATTTGGTCTGAATATAATCAAACACACAGCAAGGCAACTGTCAATGCACCAGTGTTGTTGAAATGAATAAGGAGCCTTGCCTAAGACATGCTGAATTTTCATTATAAAGTAGCACAATTTAAAGATTAGATTGGGACTCATTAGATGATACTCAAAATTAAATGACTTGGATTGCAGTCAGGGGAAAAATACCTCTATATCTTAAAACTTTTAACATGTGCACACATCAGAACATTAGTGCCGGCTCTTCACTTGAGCAGATGAAACAGAAGTTCCCTGGTGTTGGCCACATGCCGGCACTCCAGCTTTCTGCTTTCATTGTCCACTTATTTGTTGTGAACTTTGGGACTAATCTTCCTTTCCTCCCTCCCTGTCTTCCCTCTTTCGCTGCCTGTTGTAAGTAATAACCTTGGTTTTTACAAGCAGGCATCAATCATCTGTACAACCGTACTGGGTGTAATCTTAAAGCCCCCCTTCTGCGAGGCTGGCTTTAATCTCAGCCATGGTCTCCAAACCCACAGCTCTGTCGGCCTCACCACTTTCCCCACTCTTGACAAATTGCCCATTTCCCTTGGCTTTGCAATCTCTGCACTATTTGTGTGTGTGTGTGTGTGTGTGTGTGTGTGTGTGTGTTGTGTTTTAGCATGCCTGCCCCCACCTTGTGTCTGCTATGTTTGTGTACATGCCTGTGTGTGCGCGCGTTTACGGGTAAAGTCTACCACATTTTTGTGCGTCTGTGCACATTGCAGGGCAGTGTGCCTTAAGTGTCATGTTTGTGTGTGTTTGTACTGCATGCTTGGCTGGCCTTGCACGGGGGGTCAAGATAGTTCTGGAGAGTGGAGAGGGAGGCCGAGCCATGCCAAGCCTATGTTAGCAAGGGCACTTCACTTGAAGTGATAAAAGTAGAATAATCCCCTTTAAAGCGTCTTAACGAGGTCAAATCTGTTGGGCTGCAAGGGGGAGGTGTGTGTGTGTGTTTGTGTGTTTGTGTGTGTGTGTTGCGGGGATAACGCCGCAGAAATGGGGTAAGCCTTGGCTTGGTTCGTGAGAGATAATAATCAAAATCAAATTCCTGGCCCAAACAGGATTAGGCTCTCCCCGCGCTCTAAAGCCCCTGTCCAGAGCGGCTGAAGACACAATCCTATTCCTCAGCCTCCTCTCTCTCTTACACACACACTAAACACACAAACACACACACACACACAGAGCAGCTAACACAGCGAGGCTCACTTGGCCCAGACAGAGTTGGCCGGGGTGAGCTTGGACATGGGCCAGTTAGCCCTGTCCCTCTCTCAGATCACTGGGCACATACGCTTTAGTCCAAACACTGATCTGGGATATTTAGATGGAATTGTTTGGTTGGAGCTATTCTTAGATGGAGGATGTGATCTTGTTTGGTGCTGGTGTATTAGCAAAAGGCTTAAGCCCCCAAACGTCTGGCTCAGTGAATCATGTCATGATGGATTTTTGCTGAGAGGTTTGCCTACATGTTAAATACATACCCCACGTTTTGTATTCACCAGTACACACAGCGGGACATAATTATCCCTTTCAGCAGGGCGAATTCTTTGTGTAGAAACTTATATTTAAGAGGAAATGGGCCCAGAAAATGGGAATATCTTTGGAGACTTGTGTTGAATTACTCCTAATATATCACAATAATGCATCACATCTAAACACCACTTTCTGTACTTGCTCTCTACACTTTTTGCCAAAGCATTTTTCTAAACGGCACATATACTGCACTCACTTCTAGGCTTTAATTTACCCTTACAATTTCTAATCTTGCCACCAAACTCAGCTGAAAAAGGCAAATGATTATGTTGCTTTCAAGAGAAATACTTCCCCATCTTTCCAGTCATTGTGTTATCTTTGAATAATAATGTGTCTGTGTCTATCCTCCACACTCAAACTGGGCAATGTGATGGACAGCGGAGGTGGATGGCTCAAATGGCATCCTTGGGACTGTTGCTATGGAGCAAACAGACAGCCTGGCATTGAGAAATAGGCCAACTGCTCGTCAGTGTAGATCTTCTGCATTCATTTAAAAGTGGGAGTGAGATAACATCCAGTCATTAGTGAGTGATTACAATGCCAAGGCTCCATCCCTGCCCCCAATGCACACACACACACACATATATACCACACACAAACACACTCCAGCTGAGATGTAAACAGTCAGGCAGTGCTCCAGGAAATACAATCCCCACACTGCCGCTACCCTCAGGCAGGATTTATACTGAGGAGGATGTTTTCCGATGTATCCTGCTGTGTGTCTGTGCATATTGTGTATGTGTGTGCTCTGCTTGCTTGTGTGTCTAAATACTCTTCTGGATATATGTACTGTATTCATGTATTGTTGGTGTGTCTAATCATTGTAGTGTAGTCGTGTGTGTGAAGTTGAGCCCCCCCCATGTAATCTCTATCCCTTCCCATCGCCTTTGTCGACTGATCTATGGAGCAGAAACAGCCTTAGCCTGATTCTTATTTAAAATAGACATTATGGTTCACAGTAGATTTCACATGGATTGGACCAGATGATGAGGCCAGGAAGGCTGTGTGTGTGTGGGGGGGGTGGGGGGCGGGGGGGTTGAGTTGGTGGGTGGGGGATGGGGGTGGGGCAGCAATTTCCTGAAACGATGAATCCCATTTATTCGCTGAAGACTGTCTCAATTGCCTCACCAGCGCACAAAGCTTTTTAATGCTTTAATTACGTCTCAAAGGAGCAGGGCAGAATCAAATTAGAGATTGTCCTACATTTAGGTGCTGTGTGTGTGTGTGTGTGTGTGTGTGTGTGTGTGTGTGTGTGTGTGTGTGTGTGTGTGTGTGTGTGTGTGTGTGTACTATGCAAATTTTGCATGTGAGGAATAGTGTGTGTGGGCTGTTGTATCGTTGTGTATGATTCATGGCAGTGAATATTTGTTCCTCTGGCAGCCAAGCATCATACATAGAGGCGTATCACACCCCACACACACAGATGCGCATGCATACACAAAATCTGTCTCTCACACACCTATTCAATGTTAAGGCTCTCTATTTTCCTCTAACACACACACATATTTTTCTCCATCATATTCGGTATAGGCTTGTCCACTGTAACACAAACAAAAGCGCACACACACACACACACACAAACACACACACACACACAAACACACGTGTTAGCGTAGCCTCTCTCTTGCACAAACACATTTTCACTCGCAGCGTGAAGGTACCTTTTTTTGTCACAGCAGATGGCATGTGTCACAATATTACGGCAGTATTTCATTAACATTATGGGCATCCATCTGTTGTGGGCTCTCAGGCCCCCATAGAGCACCTTGTTTTGGTCACTGACAGAGAGAGAGATAATAAACATTGTTAGCTGTGTGTATTTCATAGATCCAGGAGAGGCCTGCATAGTCTGGTCATGCAGTGGCAAAAGTATCAGGGCAGCACTTTGTGAATCGTTCACACTTTTGCACATTGCTGGATGCTTTATCCATGATTTAGTCTGTTTTGTAATAGGGCTGCACAATTCACTGAATATTAATCTTGATTGTGATTTTGGCTTCCCACAATTGAACATGATCAAGAGTGTTATTGATATTTAAAATGTGTGCTCCACTGGTGCACCTTACAACTATAGCTAAATTGTGTAATAGTGCAAAATTTGCTGGATTCTGGCTGCAGTCCTAAGTAAAAGAGTAATGTATGATATAGAGCAGATGTGCAAAACAAAAATCAAATGTCGAGTAGAAGACAAAGAGCTAGTCCTCAAAATGGATCATCATCTGTTGTTTGGAGGTATTTCAGATTTAGGGTTTATGATGCTTAGATGGGCAAGAACAAATCATGTGGAAACAGTGAATGAGACTGATATGCAACAATGCAACACAAATAACTTCTTCAGCCACCTAAAAACCACCACAATCTGCAGTACAATGAATGTCAGGGCGAAGAAGAATAACGCCTCCCACATTTCCTCACCGAATCCCTGTCCTTAACCAGCATCAACTCAGAAATCCTTAACAGTGACACTGTACAGTGCGTCATTGCATGCATTTAGCACAATGTAAAGCGAAAGCAGTGCTCTGTTGATTTAATTATAAGTAAAATGCTCTGGTACAATTTTCTTAATATTTTGCTTCTAGGAGATGCATTGTGAATAAACACCAGTCCTATTTTGATGCACAGATTTGTACATTAGCAGGAATGTATCACAGCATGGAGTGCGGCCCATGCTCTGTTAATATAAACGTGAAAGTGCATTAAAAATACTTTGTCCCTAAAATCAGTGAATAATTGTGATAGATAATCAGCAACTCAGTACTGATCAAAATAATCAGGATTGGGGCAGCCCTGTTGCTCAGTTGTTAGCGCATCCGCCCCATGTAGCCGTTAGTCCTCTGCAGCAGCTGCTGGTTCAATTCCCGCCTGCGGCCCTTTGCTGCATGTCATCCCCCCTCTCTTCACCTTGTTTCCTGTTTGCTCTTCAGCTGTCCTATGTAATAAAGGCAAAAAAAGCCCAAAAACATAACTTAAAAAAAAACAAAAAATTCAGGATTCTTGTTTTGACCATAATCATGCAGCCCTACTCTGTAAAGACCTCAATTGAGAATTATGTTATTATATTATATTATGTTACACATTAGGCAAGGTGTTCTCCTGAGTGCAGGAGTTCTGTATTTGATGTGTTTTTTAATAACAAAACTTGGCTTAAATCATCCCATTTCCCTTCCCATCAGGGACGTAAGCTAGTGTGTACATTAACATCACCTCCAGCCAAACTTTCAAATTATTGTCAGCCATCGGCCAAGTATGGCAACATTTGATCTGGAGTCAGTAAATACATCCTCTTAACTGTAGAGTTCTCATCTGTGTTAGAAATCTGTTAAACATTTCAAGTAGATGGTGAAGTGTGACAGTTATCTTTTTGCCCCAGGCATCCAGATGTTGACCACTGCCAACCACTTTCTTTAGTCTGGTTGCCCCTGTTGGCAACCATTTCCACATTAAAATTCCCCTTGTATCCATTGCCCTTACTGTAGAATCATCTGCCTTAATGAGAGTGTTGCTGTCACAATGATTTACTCCAAACTGATAGTGTAGAGTAAAACTGAAGCGTCGAAACAGACCCAATGACAGCTGATGAGCATTAATAATCTGTGAGACAGAACCACCAATAATAAATAAGCATAACCAAAGCAAATGACATTTAGAAACATCATCAAAGGTTTGGAGTCAAAGTATGGCTGATAAGCAGCAGGTACACAATGGGCCACATGTTTCTGAAAATAAATAAAGCAATTCAGGCTCCTGAAAAAAACACAGTGTACTCTATTCTGAGAAACAAAGACTGCTTTTCAGTTTTTATTTGTTCTCTGCATCTCCGTATCAAAAATCTAAGACGGCTCTGAGTTGACACAATCTGGTTAGGCTTATGGAAGTTAGGTATTCCACCAAATGTAATTTACCCTACTAACACATTGCAAATACAAAATCTACATGTTAGTGTTTGTCACAACTTTGTTTATCTAATTAGTTACATTGAGCCACTTGTATTTTGTGCAATCTCCATTAGGTAGAATATTTTACAATATATATATTATATATTATATATCATCACTTCAGTTATGCACAGTGAAAAATGTAATAATAGAATTTTGTATAGATATATGCTTTAATATGCTTTGGCAGTTCCCCTAGCACCACCATGGGGTTAACATTTCTGTTTTTTTTATTAAAATTCACCTCAACATTTTTTTTTTTAATTTACTGTCTTTTAATTTGGTTCAGACATTCATCAAAAATACATTTTTTTACTCTGGCCTGTAGTGCTATTTATCCATCTAGTTTGCTTTGGTGTGAACTGCCATGTCTTGAAAATATTACATGTACAGACATTTGCCTTTTTTCTAATGTAATGTAACTAGATGGCACTCAAAACATTTGAAAAATTCTAACTGACTGTCAAATCATGACACGGTTATGTAAGATAATACTTTAGTTTGTTACTGGAAAACTAATGTGATGCTCATTAGCCTCAGATGCAGTTCATGTTAAGTGGTAATTGGCAAACATTAGCATGCTTGCACATTAAACTAAGATGGTGTAATACCTACTAAACATCAACATGCTAGCATTGTATGTTATGTATGTAAGTATGTCAGCATACTGATGTTAGCATTTAGCTTTAAGGCCTGTGGTACCCAAGTACTGCCTCTCAGCTGTCACCACAGCCAAAATTGCTAACACATTGAGCATGACCTATGTGTTGGGGAAGTTACTCTGATTAAATTTAAGTATTAAGTCATAAAAGTCCTTATGTGCCCCTCCTGCCCTTTGTTTGGTTGGTTTTATGATGCTCTGGCTTTAAAAAGTTCTTGCTCTCCTTTTCTTGCTTTCCTTTCCCTTGTATCTGTCGTCTTCTGTCTGTCTTCTCTGTCTCCTGCTGTATTCCCTGTGGAGCTGGATGCCCTACCTGGGGCTGTTGACTGAGTGAAACTTTGGTATTTTAAACGTTTGCATACTGCGCTACACAGAGAGGAAATCAGATCTAGGGCAACAACTCTACCCTCAGGCACAGGGGGTAACCTGTAGGTAGACACACACACAAACATGCACACACAGTGTTCAGAAACCATGCCAGCGCAGGGAACAGTTATTGCTGTGTGAGTCTCATGGCTGCCTGTAGCTAAGTGCCTTGTGTTGACACAGGCTCTGTGTGGCACAGACCCATATAGCCGAGCTGTTGTTTGCTGAGTTTGGTCCATGCCATACTGGCTGGAGAGATAATGGAAAAGGTTATTCTGCTTTACAGTCGGAGCCTCTGTCTCCAAGCAGCGGCTTGGTTTGTGTGGATTGGGGGTTTCTGTGTGTGGTGGCAGCATGATAATGTCAGCACTTCTCATGACATTTGAAAGTGTAATGGCTGGGGTCACTGTGCTCTTCACTGTTTTGCAGAACTGTGCGTTTTGTTTTTTTGTTTTTTTTGTTTGTTTGTTTGATTTTTTTGAATGACCTCCTAAGAGGACACAATGAACTATTTGTCTATCTTTTCCAATGTTAATGCTTCTAAATTTTTCTGGTTTTGTGTACATTATCTAAAATGCTTCGTTTCTACTCCAAACTCATAAAATACCATATGTTTTTAAACTGGGAGGCTTTAGTAAGAATTCATCCCCAACCTTTAACCATGTTTAACTCAAACACTGCCTACTCAGCCACAAAGCAAAAAGTAATTCAGCCTTTGAAGCAAGCAGGTTTCTTCCTACAACCCAAAGCAATCCTGTTGCTTAGCATATTCTCTGGCCATGGTTCTGTGAATGTGAAGCAGCCTATTTGTAGTTAAAAATGAAGCTGAGCGACATGCCGTGGGGAGCAGGCTACAAAGCGTCAGGTCATTCCCAACAGCGGCAGGCTAGCTTCCCGTAAGTGCTGCAATCAGATTTCTGATGGTTTTTTATGCCTGCTCAATCGTAGTGGGAAAATGTTGATTTTTTTTCTCCCCTACCTGACCCATTATGCAGCCTGCTGAGAAATAATGAGATTTTGTCCCTATTTGGGTTTGATGCTTGCTGTGCTCTAACACACAACCAGGCCATCCACCACTGCCTGGGGAATGTAGTGTGGACAGAATTGCAATGAGGGCTAATAGCAACATCCCGGTTAGGTGAGAGAATGATGATGTAGCTTCCTGTATGAGGCCCAGAGTCTTTTTGACTTAGGATGGGGGGCATTTGGTGTGCAGTTTTATCCGAAGTCCCTTTCAGTGAACATTTATAGTATGGCAGGTCAAATTCTGAAAGCCTAGCTAGACTATTACTCCGTTACATGGGACAATGCTTGGGGTGGGACTATAAATTATTTGTGTTCACTGTTGAAGGTATCACCATAGGGTTTTTTCCATGCAGGAACTTAGCAACCAGTAACCTGAGTTTTCCCATCACCAGAACTTTTATGAACAATGCATGGCTTTGCTACTTGGTTTTTCCTGTGTTTTCATTGTATTTTACAAGAAAGGCGTCAACCGGAAGAGATTTTCACTCAGAGGGAATTAGATGTTGCTTTTTGTATTAATATAGTAAGGTACCTTGTCTTGTCAGATGTTTAATTCACTGGATCAGTTACAAACTAACATTCTATTTTAACTGTAAAATGTTTCAATTCACTTTGTGCATAATATAGTGGATATCGCTACCACAATTTAAATTTATATGTATTGTGATTGAGCATTTCTACTCATATCTGTGTCTACAAGCACTTCTAGGAGTGACCAGTTTAGTGTGATGTTGCAATGTGGAAAGGAGAACAGTGACGTCAGTAAGGGAATGTTTTTTTATTTGGAGCTAAATCTCTTCAACATCTCAAAGGATTCAACACAGTCTTAAAGAAGTTCCTTATAATAATATTTATAAATGTGTGTTACCATCATTATTTATACTAGCAAGATTTATTCTAGCATGAGTAAGTAGGTGTACGTTTTTTGTCACCCAAATTGAATGTTGGAATAACAATAAGGGCTGGAATAATAACACAAATTAGATTATAAATTGGACTCAGTCATGTGTCATCAATCAGTAGGCTGTTATGGCTCACACAACATATGCCCTTGTTTGTAATTTCCATGGGCAATAACTCTTAAGGTTGCTTCAGCACTGTAAAGAAGCTGTCGGTGCCAGACCAAGAACAGAAAGAGCCTGGGTTATGTCTATAGAAGGTTAAATATGGGTGTGTCGATTCCATTTATGGTTAATTGTGGTTGTGTGTGGGTTAGGCTCGTGTGCAGGCACATCATTTTGCAGTGATTGAGATATATAACAGAACAGTGCATACGCAGAAGTTTAAAAATCTGGCAGAAACACTGGGTATGCATGTTTCTGCTTTTGAGAATGCACAGTTGAGGTCTTGAATCTACATAGGGTTTTATGCATTTGGCCCCTTGTGTGTGGAAACATACTTGGCAGCCAATTTCTTAGTAATGTCATACCCGTTGGACTGCGTCAAATTGAAAACTGCTTGATTTCATGTTCATGTTTTTAATTATTCCTCTCTGATCTCCTCCTCTGTAGTTCCCTACTCTTCATCTTTCTTAGTTCTTCTTTTTCCACTCGTTTCTTACCTTGTCTTTTCTTGTTTTTTCCTCTTTGGCAGGCTTCATCGCAGCAGCTGAAATTCACAACGTCTGACTCCTGTGACAGGATCAAGGATGAGTTCCAGTTCCTCCAAGCACAATACCACAGGTGCAAACAGAAACACTGACATGCACACAGGCACACAAACACAAAAGGGAAATGGTTAGATACACCAGCCTGATAAGTGCAGCTCCTTGTAATAAGGAGTATATCTCCAGGCTATACATGCATCACTTAAGTGTTTTTCTTTATTGAAACAATTGTAACTGTAGCTACAATGATAAACTGTAGAATCTAGCTGCAATATGGATGTAAGAACCTGCCATATTCTTAACCTGAAATGTGTTTTGATGTGAATGCATGGTCTTTTTCAACACTTAATTTCACATTACGTTGTCACATACAGTTACCTTGGGACACCAGCCCACTTTTTATTTTACAGGACTTTAAATTTCTAATAATTTACTGGGAAGTTCCCTGGAAATAAATATATAATTTGGCATTAATTAGACAGACAGTGTTCACTTGGTACTCTTCCAAATAATAAATTCCTTTTGGATGCTAAGCTACTGACTGTAACTTTTGGTGAATGCACGGCAGCTCAGATGAACGTGGAAAAATGTGCTCATAGTCAGCAGGCAAGCACAGAATTCAACATGTTTGAAGAATGAAGTTTCCAACAATAAATGAATAATGAATAAATCTTTGCTTCTGTTTAAATATAGCAGTTCTTTCAGGGCAATTCCTCTGGAAATCAATAGCTGCTTTATAATTCAACACAACTAAATAACTTAACTAACAGTCTCACAAGTGGTTCCTCCTATTTATAAACCAGATTGCATTAGTTCCAAAAAAACTAGTAAGAAATTATTTGAAATTTTCAAAATAACAGAATCATGAAATAAAGCTTTGCAGAAGAGCGCAGCTTGAACTTGGAACACCTCAGCAGTCAACTGTGATAAATGAAGATGTCTGCCTTTGTTCCACTATGCCTCAACTCTACCACCACTCTGCACACAGAGGAAACATCCTTTATTGACTCATACCTAAATCAATCTCGTTTACCCTAGGCTATTGATCTCCCTTTACTGCTTAAATACCGCTACAGTGCCAGAAGTCTGAGGCACTTCCAAAGTGCCTGATTCGACCTCAACTGATCTGTTTGATAGCAGTTATAAAGAGAGGGGACGCCACAGGGTCTGCATCTCAGCGAGAGATCCTCTCTTTGTGCAAGTGGAGTCTTTGAAGCCCGCCTTCCTTCCTGAGGAGGTTGGTTTGTTCCTCTGTACCTGTTCTCCCAGAACCTTCCAGAGGCTTGCCTCTGCCGGTTTCACAGACAGACGAAGGCAGATGAAAGCCTGGCAAATTGTGTGCAAAATCCTGATCGCTCTTGTTTGCGGAGGATTCTGAAACGGCAATAACACCCTGCGTGTCTTTTTCCTCTCCTTTGGTTTTTGTAATTCCCATAACGGTGAGCAGCACCGTTTAACCCTCTTCAGAGAGCCAGGGCACAGTTGAAAGAATACCTTTTTTGTTTGAGCGTACAGAACATGCATACAGTGCCTATTGACTCAGGAGGGGGGCTGCGATGGGATGGGGGGGCTTGGGATCCACAGACGAGGCTTTGTAGCACTCTGCTGCTGTGCTGCGCTTGTCTGTTGCTGAAGCCTTTTAAAGGCAAATGTACCACAGGCGTTCCCCCGGGTATAGTAGCGAGCATTGTAGCTGTCGCTGTCTTCCTCTTTCCTCCACCCCCTCCTCCTCCTTCCACCTCTCCTCCCCTCCCCTCGTTCACATGCATAAATAGATCAGGGAATACATAAATCAAAATAAAGATGACAGCAGGAGCGATTTAGAGACGGAAGATTCGGCAATAAAACTCCATCAAAGTGTCGTTTGAGAGCAGCGGTGCAGGCCCGGGGGCTGCTGAGCACCAATCAGAGGAGGCACAAAGCCAATCCCAGGTAGGCTGGCAGCAGGGAGGCCTGTCGCCATGACAACCCACCACACAGCCTACGCATGTACACAGGGATAGCAGGAAGGGTTTTATGTAGGAGGGAAGGGGAACGTTTTGGATAAGTGGAGGCTTCTCATACAGACATAGGTGGCAGAATAAACCTGTCCATCACCCCCAACAAAGAAACTCTCACCCCCCATTCCTCTATGACTGTTGATCAGGTTGTATGTCTGTTGCATGCTATGGTGTAAGCATGAGCATCCTGTTTAGTGCACTCTCTGTGGTTACATACAGCAGAACACATAAGGGTTGGGCAATATGATAAAATCTTCCAACCAGCCACTGTCAGCCTTTCAAGCGGTGATTACCGATATATTCATACATGTATGTATGTGTGACCCTCCCCTGCACCACCTTCATTCTCCTGAGTTTCATCTGTGGAAGTTCACTATGCCACCTACACTATGTATATTTGTTATTTCCAATAAATGAAATAAAAACTCATCAAAAAGCTAAAAAACTAACAAACAAAAAAACACCTTTGTTAGTCTGTCCACTGCTCCAACAATCACAAGCCCAGGTTTGGTCGAAATAAATACTTAATTCACCATACTAGATGAAAACAGTTCCTCTACTGCTTGTTATCCTCTCTCTCGCTTTCTAAACTGGGTTGCATGGTGGCACAGTACTGTATATAAAACACAAGTACAAACATGAACTCAAGCTGGAATTGTTTGTTTTTCTGAAGAACACTCATTCTTGTCACAACACATCCATTTTCCTAAATAAAAACAAATACAGATAACCACAACTGACCACAGAAGTTATATTATAAATTATGGATAAATAGATTCATAGACATCAATACAGAGAAAATGTCTGTAATATATCCTGATAGAATAAGTCAAGAAATAACAATAATAATAATAATAAAAAAAATAGGAAATTAAGAAAATGGGAGAAGAAAAAGAAAAAAATGGGGGAAAGGATAGCTACTCAGAGATAACTGTAGTGGGTTTCTCAAAAAATGTCAAAAAGGTGCGCCACATTTTGTAAAATTTGTGCTCTGTACCCCAAATTGTATAATAGATTTAGTCCAGGTTCATACAAGATAAAAGTTTCTGATTCAGTATGAGTGGAAACTTACTTACTGAGCCAGTAAAGAATTAAAAGCTAACACATTCAGTTTTGATTTTGACAAATACAAGTCTGGAGTAATGCCAAAAATGGGAGTCAAAGGATTTTGCTCAATTTGGTGGTGAAGGGTTTCCAATATACTTTGAAAGACTGATGTCCAAAATTAAACTAAACTAACTAAACAAGGACATGATCAGTACATATGGTGGAGTGAGACAGATGCATTTTTATGATTCTGTGACAGCCATGGCTGGAAGCATTATGTTTTTTTGTCTGCGGGGGGTGAGGGGGGTCATTACAGGTTGGCTTTAGCGGGCGAGACATCACCGCAGCCAGCTTGTAGACAGGTCAGGCTTGCTTTGACCCCACTCCAGAGTGGGTCCACCCTGGTCGTGGCACAGCGCAGCTCGGAGCACTGAAAGTAATAATGAAAATGCAATTTGGTGCAGTACGGTTTGACTCGGCATGGCCAAAAGCACTGGTGGAAAAGGCCCAAAGGTCACAGTAGCGGTGGGCAATATGTTAAAATTTTCCTATCAGCCACTGTCAACCCATCAACTGTGATATATATTTATCCCCTCCTCCTACCCCGTTCCGTCTTCCTGAGTTTCAGCTGGGAGATGTGTGTGAATGGTTGGTTCACTATTTAAAACAGCAACTCAGGAGAGAAACTAAACTTCAAACCAGAGCATGTGAGTGGAGCTGAGCAGGAGCAAAAGGGGGGTGTTGGATGGAGTGTGGAGCAGCTTTTTTAAAAGGATGGAGCATCGCCTTATCTCCTGCTCCAATTTTGCTCAGGTACCACTCACACCACGAGTCTGACATATACCCAAGTGCCCACAGAGCACAGAGAACCACACTATTTTGAACTGCCCTGTTGATGAACTGTCCAGAGCTGTCTCTCCATCTTCATCTCCTCAGTGTGTGTTGGTGGTCAGTTTGCTGTCTGCTGTGGTCTCAAACATCCTCACTGATGTAAACTGAGTGAAACTGATGTAAATTACCTTAATATGAAGACATAAATATCGTGCACTGTTTATTATATAGACTGAGCTGAAAAATGAAGATATTTCTCCACATAGGACAATATTTTATTGAAGAAATAAACTATTATTAACAATAATAATAGTGAAGAAATAAATATGAATAGCAGCGTTTTACTGCTTTTTCGGTGGTGTTGGAATTTTAAACCTGAAGCCTGCAGTGCGCAATAGAAGCTTCAATTGACACATGTATATTGAAGCTTTTAGTGTGTTTTGGACTGCAGGCTACAATTTAAAGTAAAGCTGAATTATAATGCAGATTTTTCTTTTTTTTGTTTGAGTGAGCAATTTGAGCTTGAGAGTGAAGCGATAATGAGTGGAGTGGCCTAGTGCGACGTTGAGCATGGGCAAGGATCGGAGCTCATATACACTGCATGCTTTGCTTTAAATCATATAGATGAGTTTCTAAAGAACTGAGAACCGAACACTGACACTTTTAGACACTTTTCTCACTGGTCTCCTGCACACACAAGCTGAGTATCACAACACACGCCTGTTTGAAGGGGAAAAAAAGAGGGTCATCATGGGTTGGCCGTGGTTGGCAAGATGATATTGCAGCCCACTTGGAGGTGGGTCAGGCTTGCTTTGGCCCCACTCCAGAGTAGGTCCATCATGGACACAATTCGGCGTGATAAAAGCGGTAATGGAAATGCAATCGGCGCTGCACGGTTTGGCTCAGTGCGGCCACAAGTACCAGTGGCACTTACATTACATACGCTACATACGTTCACTACGTCCAATAAACAAAATAAATAAATAAATCCTTAATTCACTGTGTTAGATTTTTAAAGATACTGGCTCTTTAGGCTCTCTTCCTCTAGGTCCTCACCTACCTCAGCGCACTCATGGTCTGGCTGAGTGGGTGTGTGTACTGTGCCGCTGCATGAGAGCAAATTGCGGAGCAGCACCTGTCACTGTGCAGACCATTACATTAGCAAAGTAAAGTGACAAATATTGCCCCACAAAAAAAAACACAATTGGCAGTGGATTCAGCGCATCGCCAATAGGCGATATATTCCCTAGGTCAGTGTTTCCCAACCCTTGTCCTCAGGGACAAATGATCAGCTCATCATCAAGCCTCTGCAGAAGCCTGATCACAACCTGGTCATTTGAATCTGGTGTGTTGGAGTAGGGAAACATATGAAACACGCAGGGCAGGGGTCCCTGAGGATCAGGGTTGGAAAACACTGCCCTAAGTGACCTCATGTCCATCCCATTCTAGTGAATGCTGTATCTCAGGAACACTTTGATGGAATTTCTTCAAATTTGTCCACTTGGACTTGAGGAGAAACTAATTCGAATTTGGAGGTCAAAGGTCACAGTCACTGTGACCTCACATAGCATGTTTTTGGCCAAACTCAAGAATTCTTACACTGATTATGACAAGATTTCACACAACTGTCTGATAAGACAAAATGATGTGGTGACATTTTATATATTATAGGTCAGAGGTCAGCTTCAGTGTTAAGATGTCTATCAGTCCTCTGTGCTGAAAATTATTCACTGGAATCATACGTCAATAGTCATATCTTCAATGTTGCCAAAAAATACACTTTCTTCTTTACTACACTGTACTATTAGATGGGTCTGGATAAACATGGATAAAAAATGAAACTTGAGTCGTTGGCTGATATAACTGCATGGTGATAATTCTAGTTACATTTGTCACATGTGGGGTCCACATCAGAGTACATCTGAGCTAATTGGGTTCCACTTTAAATTGCAAAAGTGCATGTTTAGCACACATGGAAGAGGAGTGTATCTGATGGATTGAGTTGGAGTCCAAGAGCTGTTCCCAAGCAATTCTATATATATCAATGTTACATTGTTCCTTAATTAATAACAATCCTTTAAGTCTAACAAGGATAACTACTCAACCAAAACGTAAGCTAACTCCAGGTAATATTACAGCTGTTGCAATAATTATAAAAGAAGCACAATATTGTGTGTATTAGTAACCTCACATTATTGGCCATGTGTAACACTGTCTTCAGTCTGCCAGTTAAGACTAACAGCGATGAAGATTCAGCCAGCGCTCGCTGTAATCGAGCTGTCATTCCTGCAGACAGCTGAGGAGAACATCCCAGCATAAATATACACACACCATCAAACAGGTTTCAGACTTATCCTAAATCTGAAACTATCCACCGTGTGCCTGCGCATATCTTTATTTGATCTGAGTCTTATCCGGTCCTCACATCACACGATGCCTTCTGAGGCTGGCACGTTGTAACTGGCTGCTTCAATCAAAGGCATTGAGGGGAATTCTTTTCCCTTTTTTTCCCCTCTGTCGTTTTCATTTGACGATCAGGGTGACTTGTTGACGCGTCCTCCTTTGTCCTGTCGCCTCGCGTGACATCAGCACTGACATGATTACAGCTAATGGCTGTCGCAGGGACTGGGTTGCAGCAAATGCTCCAACACTATATTTAGACTTTGTACTTCACTGCCTCTTCTCTGATTTAGAAAGCAGACATTTTTGGCTAGACACATCTCTGGAGTTCAGAATGAGTTTGACCTCCCCCTGTCAGTTGACACCTTGTCAAGCTTGGCAAAAAACTGCCACCGCTGACTAGTAAAGGTGAGGATGATGATGGTGGTAATGGTGATGATGATGGAGGTGGTGATGATGATAAAGATGGTAATGGTGGCCGAAATGATGGTCATGAAGGTGGTGCAGATGATGATGAAGGTGGAGGCAGTGATGAGGGTTGAAGTGATGATGAAAGCGATGACAGTGCCGTTGGGGAAAGTGGAGGTAATGATGATGAAGGGGGCAGAAATCACCTGGTGTCAGCACTTTAGAAGGAAGACTGTCGAGCTGACTAACAAGGTCTGACTCGGTGCTCCTCTCCTCTCCCTCTCTCCACAGTTTGAAGCTTGAGTGTGACAAGTTGGCCAGTGAGAAGTCAGAGATGCAGCGCCATTATATCATGGTGAGTGAAGCTTTGTGTGTGTATGTGTGTGTGTTGTGCACCAGAGATGATGGCTTGTTTATCCTTAAATGTCATTTTTCCACAGTATATTTGTCCAATGTAATATTTGATTCTTAGATTTAATAGTTTGATTCTGAAAACTTCCTGTTAGTTTTTGCAAATATAGCACTTGAGATGTTGATGTTTATATGCAAATAATAACCCACTGTGTTTTTAATGTTTTCACCTTCTCTCTTAATTAATAGTCTTTCTTTCCTTTTCCCCCTCCTTCCTTCACCACTTTCCCATTGCAGTGCAGTTGTTCTCTTGTGTTTGTTTTCTTGCTGCTCATTTTAAAATTTGTCTCTTAAAAGGTAATTCTGGTTTATTACAACTTGGATCTTATTTTCATGGGTTTGGCCATCTGTTCCATGTACTCACAAAAATTTTACCACAACAAGAACATTGCTGAGATCTTGGGATGTACAAGCCAGATTATGCAGAAAAAAGTTTAAAAAAATAGAAAATGGACATATCTCTATCAGAAATGTCTTTTAAGGTGCAAATGTGTATTTTCAAAAAATGAACTGAAATTATCAAAAGAATGTGAGTTCTGATGCTCACACATGATCACATGCGCTGCAACTCTGCAATTATTTACAAACTTCCCAGTGAAGCTGTATGCGTGAATACAAATGTCCGCATTTTTTTGGCCCAAACTTATCCCTGCCAGCTTCCTAGTCATAAGCCTGGATGAGCTGTGACTCCAGAGCAAGTAAGTGGGTGTGTTGATGGTGCAGCACGATGTGCAGGTGCTGGTCTCTGAAGCCACTAACAGTTTCATTTTAATGCAGAGGTTGACGATCTGTGATGGTCATAGAAGGTTGTATTTCAGTTTCAAGACTCTCTATTGATAACCGTGCAAAAGCAGTCATCGTTATGGATAAGGAGTCCTCCCCCTCCTACATGCTCTGCAGTCATCACCCCACACCTAAACCATACAGATTATTTTCAACATATGTGAACATGTCTGATGCTGACAATCTCTTAATGTGTGCTGCAAGTGTAAAAAAAGGACATTTGGACAATGTTCAGACCTGATTCTCAGGACTTAGAGTGTATATGTGAAAGCAGCTTATGCATTGTGTTGCAGACATATCTACTAAAGTCAGCATGCTAACAGCTAGCTCTGGCTAACTTTCACAAGTGGTCTTAGCTTTTTAATAAAAAAATATTCTCACAAAATGTCAACAAGGTAAACATTCTTTCAGCTATTTGTAATAAATTGTACATGTTCTGAAAGTTTATCTCTTTTACAGAACTAAAAAGAGCTAGTTTGTAAAACACACTTAAAACTTGTCAGAAACAAATAAAACTCACCAAGATGTCTTGGTTTGTCTTTCCACTGTTCTACAATCACCAACTCTGGTTTGGTTGGAAATAAATCCCTATTCTACCCTGTTTGATGTGAAAACATTCTGACTCCCTGCTGCCTCTCAGATGCCTGACCTCCTTCTGACTCCTCTACACTGCACACTTGTCCTGCCCCAGCCTGCCATTTTCATCATCCCTGGAGTCAGAGTTCTGGTCGGAGCCTCTGTAAATCACCTCGATGCAGTATTCCCTGTATCAAGTTGGCCTCTGTTGGTCTCAGAGGCTGTGTTCAGTCCTGGTCCAGCCGTGTTCACTGAGAGGCTGCTGAGTCTGGTTCTGTTGCTTGCAGTGCAAACATAAGTACTTCACCAGCGATCCAGGTTGTAGGTCCAAGCACACTTGAGTCATATGGCTACAGGGCTAACTGAGCTGACAGCAGCTAGTAGACTAGTTGCAGGCAAAGGTAGTTAGTTAAAATAGAGAGTTAAAATATAGTGAGGAGCAGGACATGCTGCCCTCTGTTTTGTTCCTTTGAACAAGTGGCCGTATTTTGCTTGTTGCACCTTCAAACAGAAGTTTAGCTACATGTAATGTGTAAGAGAGCTTCACTATGCTATTACTAACATCATGTGCCTAAACAGTTGCCTTTATTGAAGATGAACTCTGTCTACCCCTTTTCTACATTTGCTGGCGTTATTTCACGTTTTCTCCTGACAGTCAGTGTTGGTTTCTTTTAACCATGACCATGATTATTCCCTGCCAGTAATCAAATTATTTTTTGTGCTTAAACATAACCAAACTTAACAGTAGGGTCATAAAGATCATAAAACAGAATGGTTTTTCAAACAGTGATTTGTAACGGTTTTGGAAGTCACTCACAAATACTGTTGTTCTGTTGAAAGGTGTGTCAGATCAGAAAATAACTCTGAAGCAGTTATGAGTTACATATTTTGTTGTTTGTTTAAGGGACCTTGTTTTTCTGTTCCATCAACAGAGCAAGGAAAGACTATGTTGTAGTGAAGGTCAAGTATGAATCGATTTTTGAATGTGTGAATTGATTTACAGTTGTTCAAGATGAGAACCACAATCTTATATCTTATGCCATTCGAGCCCCCAACCACCACACGTGCATACAAACACACACAGCCAAAGCTACAACAATAAGACCATATTTGAACTAAATTGAAATTGTCCTTGATTATTCACTTCCATTGTGTTTCTGGAAGAACTATGTGTGATTTCCCTCTCCCCAACCCCCTTCATTTCTCCTGTTTCCCCCCATCCCTTTCTGTCTGTCATACACACACGTGCACGTTCACACGCAAACGCGCACACACAGATGTGCTCGCCCTCTCCCTGCTCCACCTCGGGGCTAATCTCATTGTTGCTGGCCATGGCTGTGTAGCCGTCTGATGTTTTGCCTCTAATTGATCCTCTGACTGGCTTTAATCTCATCTAATCTGTGCCGCCGCACTGCTCTCTCCACCATCAGCCAGCCAACAGGCACACACATATGCACACACTCACACACTTTGTCTCTGTTTATTTCAGGCAGGCGCGAGTGCGTACAATCTCTCGCACACGCACACACATACTCGGGCATTGTCAGCCTGATAGCAGCCGTACACACACACACACACACACACAAACACAAATAGTCTGACAGAAAGAAACACAATCTTACAAACATAATAATGAAATGAAAAAAAAATTAAATTCAGAAATGTCTAGTTTAGGATGTTCTGCAATGTCTAACATGTCTGACATGCACATTCATACTTTTTCTTATGCATTTATTATGTTAATTACAGTAAATGACTCAGATTAAGGTAATAGTTGAATTAAGTGTTTGCAAGATTCCCCATTTATCCATGTTTACATGGTTTCTTTGATGGTTGGGTAGATGTCCGGCAGGATGTGTGGTAGCCTACAGGCTGATATTATCATTACAAAGTAAGGGAAGGAAAATCAAGGGCTCGCAGCTGTTTTGTTTTTGCCCCCCTGCTAGTGTTTTTTCTTTAATTGCTGGCAATGGTTTCTCTGTTGGTTTTTTGAAGAGCATGGCTTTGCTTCCAGTTGACTAACGTGTGCATGTGACAAGTCAAAACGCTGCAATAACCTGACAAAGCCATGTATATGTAAAGAAAAAGTCTAAGCAGACCGATCAGTAGCCATCATTTAGAGAGACGAAAATTAAATATTCAATCTATAGAGTTCAAAATTGAGTGGTTTTTTTTTTAAAGGGTTTTTGGTTACATACTTTAAATCAGGTCTGTGGTTAACACAAGAGACTTCAGACTTTCAGGTTTTGTTCTATGAAATAAAGCACGTCAGTAAATACCCCGCGCATGAATTTTGAAGCTGTCACGTGTCTTAAAAAAGGCATTTGCTAACAAGTGACTAAATGAGACTACAGAGGTTATCGGGGACATTAAATGCCATCATGCCATGTTGTAGTTCATTTATAGCCTGATGTTTCATTCATAATAGTGAAGATTATATCTTGCAGAATAAGATGAGTTTCATAATCATGTTTGCCACAGAACTTCTTTTCACTAATTATTGTACAAATCCAAAATCAAAAGGAAAAATCCCATCAGCTTTTTGTGGTTGGAACCGGTGTGATGCTAACTTCTAGGTTCGGCCTACAAAAATACATCATCCCCTGCAGTGAACATGTGAGTTCTGCTAAACAAATAGTCATGTTACCAAACTATCTGACTAACATAAGAGTAAAAACATTTTGAATTTAAAATCACAGTTGGAAAATTTGCTGTTGTAAATCACGCTGTTTGCTTCAGCTGTGTGCGGCTTGGTTACCATGACAACAGACCTATAGTCACCTGTCCTGTATGACATTCTGTGAGGCAGCGAAAGCAATACACATGAATTGAACAATGTAAATTTTGCAACATATGTTACAATCATGCTCTGCGCTGCATTTGAAAACTTTTTTTTTTTTTTAAAGTGATAGCCCTAAATGAGAATGTAACATTTCAGCACAACAGTATAAACCAGGTTTTATTGCAAGGTTTGTCATAGGCAACTGGACTTGATAGAGATCTTGAAGACGTTTCGCCTCTCATCCAAGAAGCTTCTTCAGTTCTTCAAGATCTCTATCAAGTCCAGTTGCCTTTAACAAACCTTGTTAGGAATACCGTGACCTGGATGACTGAGAATCTTCACAGACAAACCAGGTTTTACTTTAGTTATAATCAATTTGGGTCATCAAAAATGTCATTTGCAATGTTATTTATATTTTCCTCTGAAATACAAAGAGATTTACCTCAGCTACCAAGCTGCCTACAGATTCAGCTCAAAATGTTACGATAAAATTGAACTTCGAATGCAGTATGGCTTATCCCTTGCTCAGTCTCACACACACAGTCATTATGCACATACACACACAAACACATACACCACGCACACGCACGCTTTCAATCGCACTTCCACTCCATCAGTGGCAGGCTGGGCCTTGTATCCCCACGACGATCCCCCCACCCCTCACACACACACTCCTCTAATAGCATATCAGGTTGCCCCACTCCCCCGGCCAGCGGCAGCACCTCCATTTCCCCAGCGCTGTAATTACTTTAGGGAGCTTCCGCGTGGGCCCGAGCAGCTACAGAAAAAAGGAGTGTGTGTGTGTGTGTGTGTGTGTGTGTGTGTGTGTGTGTGTGTGTGTGTGTGTGTGTGTGTGTGTGTGTGTGTGTGTGTGTGTGTGTGTGTGCGCGCGTGCGTGTGTGTGTGTGGTTGTGTGCACATGCATTCACGCATAAGGTAGTCAGTGTGAGGTAGAATAGAAAACAACAACGGTGTGTGTGCGCGTGAGAGCGAGAGACAAAATGTGTGTGTGCCCGCGCGCATGTCTATGTGCACATTACGTGCGCGAGATCTGTGTGTTGTTTGTTTTCCAGTGACAGAGCCAGTCCCCCTGCAGACAGAGTGGGTGATTAACAGGGTTGACGCCTAGAGGGTGGCCCTCTCATTAACACTGAACACACACACTCACACACACACACACACACACACACACACACACACACACACGCTCACTCACAACAGAAGCTCTTTCTCTACTGTCTCCTTTTCTCTCACAGTTCCTTTTACTATTTGTAGCTGCGTGCCCTCTCTTCTCTTTGTATGTGGGCATGCAGGTGTGTGTGGGGTGGGATTAGGTTTGTAGAGTCAAAATCTGGGATCATGGGAGTCATTAAGATGTCCAAGATGTGTCATGATGGGTTAGGATTAGGATGATCTACTTTGTGTTCAAGGATAATTTTGTATATTTTCTGCCTGGGCTTTTATTATCTAGACACACATGTTAGACATGATGTATATGTGTGTGATTTTTATATAGTGAAATATGATGCACAATTTTGTTGTCTTATAACAATATATTTAGTTTGATTTTCTATTACAGTGTTATCCAAATGCACATCACACGCACACACACACACAGACACACACAGTTAATGGGACATAATGAAATGTTAGCATACATCACATGGGCACAACAGGTACTTTGCCAAAACATCAAGGCAGTGCCCCAGTTTCAGGGGTAGAAAACAGAAGATCCCACAGACAACAATTCAGTTTTATTTGTTTTGAAATGGCACTTTGGTAAGTTTGTATGATTTTGTGTTGAATTAAACAAATCTTTGGTTTATACACTATATGAAACTGTGATCTTTCCTCTAGAAGAGGGTGTGGTCTTTCGGACTGGGGCTCAATGACGTATTATCTGATGTATGGAGCCTTTGTGCAGAAGATTTTCTGGGCACTGACAAAGATATTTGATGTCTGTGTTCTAACTTTTTCTTTCTGTCTTTCTTTCTCTTTCTCCATCCACAGTACTACGAGATGTCCTATGGGCTCAATATTGAGATGCACAAACAGGTGAGTCTACATTTAACCATTTTAGAAAAAAAGTCCTCTGTGCACATCACATAACATAAAACTGTTGTTTGACTATGAATAGCAATTTGCTTGTACAAAAAATATTGGAACAATGAAGGATGCAATCTTTGCATGTGGTAAGGGTGGATTCAAACCAAGGGCGTGTTTATGGAGCAAGGCCAGAAAAATTACAAAAAAAAGATTCTGGTATCTGCTGAATGTGTTAAAGGTCTTTATGTTGCTGTAGTTGATAACTGCTGTTGGTATGTTGTCCTTGTACTCTGTGTGCCAATGCAGACTGTGAGACTTTCCATAAAATAACAACATAAATTTTCCATATTGTTCTGCAGCAGTATACCTGAGACTTACTTCTGTATGCATTTTGTATGCAGCATTTTAAGTACAGTTTTTAAGCTGAAAGCCCATATTAAGCAAATGACTAGTTCACAAAATGAAGCTGTAATCAGGGATTAACAATAAGGACTGCCCAGAGTAAATAAAATACCTCATCGGACAGTTGTGAGATTTACTAGTATTTACTATGAAAAAAAATCACATAGCTGATGATAGAAGTAGCAAAGGAGGCAGTCATCTTGTTTCTTTCCCCTCTCTGTTGAGAGTTGCACTTGCATAATCCAAGGCTTGTCGAACGCATTATTTGATAACTGCTAATAAATAAAACCAGTTGTATTGGGCTAAGTCAAAATGGACCTAACTGCATAACTGGGCAAGTGAAATAGAACATTAATGTCGAATGCTGGCTGTAAACAGCCAGTTTACAGTTAACAGATTTCTGGTTAGAGTAGCAAAGTAAGCAGAGGGCGGGTGATAAAAAAATATATGAGTGTTTTCTACAAACACAGGACACTCCAGGATCAAAGTTATGTTATGGCCATCAGAAATGTTTCAGTTTTGTTTCTGAGAAATCCACTTTTGCTGTGGCAAATGGACACTACGATGCTGCTGACACTGTTGCTAGGGAGAGGCCAGAGATAAAGCTATGAATGAAACATTGTTTTTTCTCTAAACTTGTTGCATGCATAACTTCGTTCTGCTACACTCCTGTCTTACTCTTTTTGATGTGCCATTGAGACACCAGTAAGTACCACATGTAAGTGCTGCAGGAATTTCTGAACAATTTGTTGCTGCAATCAGGAAACAAATACACCACACCAAATTTGTTAAAATTCATCTAACATGAATCTTTAATAGTGAGTAGTGAGTGAAATGTGAATAGTGAGTGAAGTGAGTTTTGAGTGAGACCATTGGTGGTGCAGGTAGCATCATTTTAAACTTGGTGATTGGATTTAGTCTCAAGGTCTGTTTCCTTCATCGCAGTCCATCTTTGCAGTTGCTTGTTGTTCATACTGATAATTCAGCTGAGGAGAGTTTCATGGCCATCAAAACCTTGGAGCTGTTCCAGCTGCCTGTCAGCTAAGAAAAAAAAAAATAGGACTTTTACCTCCAGAACCTTGAACATCCAAAATAACTCCTTGCACTTTGTTATTCTGTTGATGCAGACACAGCTGTGCATTCCCAACCTCATTCCCCCACTGTGCACCTGCAGCTCACTGATTGGCAGGTGTGAATTGCAGAGATAATCTCCCATCACTTTGGGAGTGTTCAGAGACATTTGAATGATGTCACCTGAGGCTGTGTGTAAAATGCAGGCGCCAAGGGGTTAGCTTCTTTGCTGTTGCCAAATCAGTTTCAGTTGAGTGTATACACAGAGTTCCAACACAGTATGGAAAAGTGTGGAATTTGATTTGAGTCATTTCCAGGTGTGGAAATAAGTATGGAATAAGTATGGAAAAAACTGCTACTAAGACTATTGCCCCAACCTCTTTTCTAAAACATAAAATTCAAAATTTCTTAAAGATGAATTGATCATAAAAGCTGAGTGTTTTTCATGGCATCTGGAGCAGTCAGCCAGCCAAAATGTTTACCACTGTGAGAGTGTGCAGGCCAGAGCAAGCTTGATGTCGACGAATGCAAGGCAAGAAATATGGCGTGACTGAATGCACACTCATGCAGAGCTGCCTGTATGTCACAGCCTGCAACACAGTTTTGCCACAGTAATGCAGCTAAATCAAAACATTGTTTTTAAGGTCAAATAATATGTGTATAGCTGGCGCCAGTTACTTAACTCCCTCTTTGGGCCAAGATGTTTGTGGAATGTTGTTCAATTTTATTCATTGGTGTAATCAATTAGTTTGAGGTAAGGCTACAATCTTCTTTACCTTGCAGGGCAGCTGGAGTCATGAGATAACAAGATCATGCAATCGCAGGAGAATCTATCATGCTAGGCTCCAAGCTATCCATTTGGGGCAGCACCAGAGGTGGCGCGAGCCAAGCAGCCCTTGCTGTAGTAACATTATTGTGTGCATGGAAACAAAACTGAAAGCAGCCTCTAATCATTGACGTAAACTGAAGACACTTAGACATCAATAAAACACATAGTAGAAAAATCACCTAGAAAGCTTACACTGCTTGAAATCATTTTAAAGCCTACAGAGATGGGTGGAGGTGTGGGTGCGGGTCTCTAGATTTGAGAAAATAATACATTTGGGTGGCAGGTGGGAGATGCAAGAGTACATGTGGACTCAGATGAACTCAGAACCCATCTGCACATCACATGTAGGAACCCTGTATACACTGTATTGCCTGATGATAGTGAGCATAGAAATGTGTATAAGGAAGTGAATTCTATCATATTCAAGTCTTGGAACGTTTAGATTTGACTGTGCACAATGTTATTATTATATTAATGTTGCAACAAATGCAAAGTTAAACAGCACTAACTTCTGCAACAGTTAGATAATTTATCTGCAGAAAATCAGAGGTAGCAGCCTCCCCTAAATCTTCAAATTCAGCCCAGACAGTGCAGTTGGAATCAGTTGGCCATTTTGAAAAAGAAAAGAAAAGGAAGCCCTCACTCAGACAGGGGAGGGGTGAGAAGCCGGTGTCCATACATCAGTTTGTGTGGCTGAAGCTGGGGGAGTAATTTATGCTCAGCCTGTAGGAGGGAGAGAGCGATGGGCCTCCAAAGGGCCAGCCCTTATCGGTGACCTCGTCTGGCGCTGCCCGTCCGCACACACATACACAAATGCACACACACTGTCTTATGATTGACGGCGCACACTGACAGCCATGTTGGGAGAGCCGAGTATGCTTTGACAAATGGACACACACACACGGAAGTAGCAGCTTCCATGATTTAAAGACCTTCACGTATATGCACCCACACAAACTCTGAGGAAGGAAGCATGAGACAGGCACTGCAGTGCATGTGGGGAAAACACACACACGCAGGCACGACTGTTACAGGCAAGCACACAAACACTGAGGTGTGTGTGTGTGCAGCTCATCACACACTTTTCCTTTATCTGACAGGGATGAAATTCACAGTCACGAATGTGGTTGTGTGTTAGCATGCATGCTGTTTCGTGTGTGTGCGTGCGCATGTGTGTGTGTGTGTTTGTGTGTGTGTTGAGACTGCATGCACGGGCATTTATGAGTGTGTGCCTGTGTCCCCCTCTGTTAGCGCATATTGTTGTGTGTGTTGTGTGTGTTAGTGGCACGTGTTTGTGTGTGTGTGTGTGTGTGTGTGTGTGTGTGCGCGTGTGCGTCTGTGCGTCTTTCTTTGTGCAGTGTGAGTGGGTGCGGAGAATCGCTAGTTCTATTAGAGAGTTGAAATTGAAGGGGATGTGTGGAAACGAGTGTCGAGGAGCATTCATGTCTAGGCCTATTGTGCACAGCCAGCCCCCCCCACATCCTCCTCCTCCTCCTCCTCTTCTGCTCCTCCTCCTCCCTCTCCACCTCTGTCTCTATTTCCCTCTTTCTTTCTCTCTTGCACTCTCACACATTCAATTGCTCCCTCTTGATCACTCTGTCCTACTCAATTCAAAAAATGCCTCTCCACTCTGTCTGCTCACTCTTTCTCTCTTTTTTCTCTCTGTTTTGTCTTAGTGAGGAGAAGCAAGGTTGAGTTGTGGATTGAACTGGGAATATGTTGAATGAAGCTGCATTGTTACCCCTTTGTCTTTCTATTGTTCTGTTTTCTCACCATGTTTTTTTCCTCTGTTTACCCTTGAATGTGTGTCCCACCTGACAACATGACATCTATGTTTTGTTCAACTAGTATATAATGTATATGCTTTCATTGTGTGCCTGTATAATGTACATTCTCTTGTCAAGAGGTCATCATCATATATGCAGTATAGTATAGCGAATTCCCCACACATTCATCTATGCATGGACCTGTGCCTATAGGTTGAACTGGTTTAAGATCTCTGGGCTGGTTACTGCTGTTAGGCATGGTGATCAAGAAAAATGAATAAATACAGAAGACATTCAGTGTTGGATTTATCATCATCACACTGAGACTACATTGGAAGCATTAGCTTAACATTAGCCACTCCTGCATATCTTAAGGGCTCATACTTCAGGGGGTAACACTGTCACTTTTCCAGCAGCTGAGAGGTAACATACAAGACTTTATTGTCTATATTATTGTTTATTGACTGACACACTAAAAAGATAGTGTCCTTTTACTGCCAGATTGACAGATTACTGCTAAGTTTAAGTTTCCACATGAAACTGCTCACTACAAGGTTTGTGGATTATCTTGGGTAACTGGGTCATGATTTCTGGAAAGAGACATTACTGTTACTGTTTTCAAATGTATTTTTGGCCCTTCAAGCACCTCCAGCTGAGTGCAATCTAGTTCCCTTATATTCAAGAGAAAGCAGACATTGCTACTGCTCGTTGATATCTCCAAAACTTGGCAACTCAAACCAAAACAATCTACATGAATAAATAGCACTACAGGTAAGAGGACAATTATGTTTTTTTGATTTGGTGTAAAATGTCCCTTTTAAATAAAGGGTCTAGATACTTCTTTCACCACACCTAACAAAAGTAACAGCACCAGAGGTCTTCTACAGAGCACCTTGATAGCCAAATAGTTACCAGGTGTGCATGCACCAGGATCACTGCAATGTTGGTGGTTGGATTCCAGCTGTGATCTTTTTTGTACATTATACCATCTCTCCCCCATTTCCTGTGTGCCTCTGCTATCCAGTAAAGGTGAAAATTTCCCAAATAGTCTTCACAAAGAAAAAAGTAATCAAGTAAATATAGTGCAGTAAAAATGTTTGCTTCTGGAATGTAGTTAAGTAAGTATTCGCCTAAAGTACCTTTGAACAGTGGTTGAGTAAATGTGCTATTAATATGTACTACTGCTTGTCAGATTTTGTGACTATGCACAGCATGTGTGTGATTCAGACCCAGTTGTGGCATTTGAAAGTCCAAGGAAGAACTCTTTTTAGGTATTTAAAAAATGATGTATGAAGTATCATGTGCTGTTGTACTCATGGCAGGAAGCAGTAACAGAAGACACTCAAAAAATTGAAGCTCATTCAGGAATGAAAGCACCCTGAGGAAGTCTGTGAAATGTTAGGTTTGTTTAGGCTGCCTTCCATGCTTCCTTGAAACACATTTTAAATCAACTTGAACACATTTTTTGTCTCTGTGTTTGCTTTTCCTTGTGGGTCTACATTTTCAAATTACAAAAGATAAAGCTTATTTAAATTGGCAAAAAGCAGCAAAGACATCTCCAGCAGCAATGAATTCAGTCTGTGTCAGATCCTTGATGTATTAGTCCAGTTTCCAAGCCCAGTTTTATATTATGCACATTTTATTTGCACACATACAATGCTCTTGTCAGTGAATGTGTGCTCCAGTGGCACTTGAGGAAAGCTAGAAAGAAGCAGAGTAAAATGTAAAGAGAGGACAAAAGAGAGAAAGAGGCGTTCAGACAGAAAAAAAAACTGAGGGAGAGACACAGAGAGGAGGATAATAGAGGCCAGAGATAAAAGAAGAGACAGAAGCTGGGTTGGGAAAAAAGAGGGAGAGAGATGGCATAAAGGGCACTGAAAAAGAGGAAGAGCCATAGTTAGCATGGAGTGAGTCCCGCAGAGACATTTTAGAGAGACATTTTAGATATGTCAGGGAGTGTGTATGTGTAATGATGAGCGGATAGGAGTGAAGCGCTTGATGGGGAGCTGTGCTCTGCATGCCTAATGACTGTTAGGAGGGCCCCTCTCTCCTCATCGCGCCACGAATTACGCTCTAACACAATTACTGCTGCTTTGCATATCTCAGACGGATTGGATGATTACCAACCAAATGTGATAATAGACCTGTATGTGAGAAAGATAGGCAATGTGGAGGATGAGGCAGAGGAAAGGGTGTGTGTGTATTTGCTTGCACGCTCCCATGGCTGATTGTCACGGTGTGTGTGTGTGCGTGCGTCCAAGAGTTTTTGAGAAAGAGTATGAAGTACAAGCAACTTAATTAATGAGGTGAATATAGGGAGTCTGATATGTCTGATGTGTGAGTGTGTGTTGTGAGATATGTGTGCCCTAGTTTGGGAAGGTCATAGCAGATGTTTCTCATACTGATGAGAGTGGGTTTGGGTCACAAGGGTTTAAAGGAGAAGTTCAGTGATATTCTATATGTTTTCCTTGTCAACAAATCCTATTAACGACCAAAACCAACTATAAGACCACTAACAAGTTTTGTTTATGTAGCCAAGCCCTGATATAATTTATTTCTTTGTACTACAGGCTTCTATTAAAGGCCCTGCAGCTGTTTTCATTTACTCTGGCTGATAAGACCTTTAATGAAGTTGGGTGGAGCTATGCTGGGAAGTACATGATGTCATCAGTGTACAAGTAGATACTGTAATCAAAAAGCCTTTTTCACCGCAGTCACTTTAGTGGTAATAGTAGGAAATAAACAGCAGTCCAAACACGACACTAGATGCTTAGTAACTGCTAAATAATTTTTAACTAAATCAGCTATTAAAATTGATTGCACCACTATTAGTTTTGGCATAACCTAAGTAGTTTGGACATAAAGTCATAACTAAGGCAAGTGGCTAATCAAAGATAAGAGGTCCGTCGTCATGGTTATGGTGTGCATTAGCTTTCTACTGGCATGAGCCACTTGCCATTTTAGTCCGTAGTAGTAAGCTAGATCAATATTGAAATATCATTAAATGAGGTCTCTATAGGGCTGAGTACTGAACTTTGATACTTTTCTTGTACTGATCAAATTGCCTCAATCCTATCAGCCATCAATGATATGTACAGATAACTCAGTGAACAACAGTAAGTGCCACATAATTAACTAGCTAGTGCAACTAACCTGTTAGCTTGTGGGTAGGTCTGTTTACCTAAATGTCCGTTCAGATGACGTCCTGGTCCATCCCCTACTTGCCTCTGCAGGTTGGGATGACCTGGAGCCGAGATGGAGAGCAGATATGGCGTTGCTTACAGAATGACAGGTCAAAGCAGAGAAACTCTTTCACTATTTCCCTGTGCCACAGCCTACAAATTCATTCTCTTCTACTTCTTTGGATTATTAGACTTCCCTTTGTTGTTAATATTCATTTTGACAGTTATTTGTTTTTGTATATAATATTTTCAGATGCTGTCACGTCTTTGAACAGCTTCTTCCTTTGAAGAAATTTTGCTTTAACATGTAAAATAGTTTTATTTTTATTGAAATGGATTTTATATAATTGGTATTGAAAAAAATATTGTTGAAGAAACCAGTATTGAAATTAAGGTATCAGTATTGTTACTGATACAGAAAATTTTTGGAGGATACCCAGCCCTAATCTCTAACGTATTACTGTGTTGCGAAATTATGCTGTCTTTTCCTACTCTCACATGTCAAAATGTCTTCCATGAAAAAAGGCCTAAGGTTGCGCTTCAAAACCCAAATGAAACAGTTTTGCTTCTCCCCACCTTTGCTCTTACATATACAAGTGTTGTGTTGGCACGGCCAAATGAAATCATAGGTAATAGACCTTTTTCACAGCAGCCATTCTGACATGAAACTGTGGGTAAACACAGGTGTTACCAATGATACTAATTAAGGTTCCGCTGGCTGCCATGAAAAAGGTCTACAGTGCAACAAATCTAACAAGAAAGTGAGAGAGACGTCAATCAAACACATATTCCTGAGATGAGGTCTTATCAGGCATCAAAAGTGTCATCACCTGTGTGGCTGAACCAAGAGTGTGTAGAGGCTTTCAAAAAACATCAGCGAGCTACATTGTTGCGCTGGCTGACATGGTCCTATGTTACAATGATCATGGGAACTATCCTGCTGCTGCAGATACTCACTAGACAACCAAATGTGTATTCATTTGCATCTGACAATAGAACCCAACAAATACACTATTTGTATTTATTTGAGCAAAGTTTGCTAAAAACTACAGACGAAATGGGACTCAGGCTGACCAAGCAACAAGAAACCAGAGACTGTTATGCTCACACAGAAAGACCAGGACAGCAAGACTCCAGCTGGGCGAGGGGAGGAAGTGTTTCACGAGTGTGTGTTTTACATGAATGATGCTTGTGCAGTTGATGGACCATGTTTCCCAGAGTTTGAACTTTGAATTTGAGGATGTCAACCATATTATCATCACCATCTTGCTGCTGACACAAACTCAAAATTGCACTACAGAATTATTTCCTCAATGCATATGTATATATGTATAAATAACTTAATATATTGTTTTGTTTTTGTTTTATATATTATCCTGTTCCATATTGAATTTATTTAATTGTCTGTATCTTCTATTTTGTGTATAGTATGAAGGAACTACGATTGTTATTTCACTATACAACCCCTTGTTGTACATTGATAATAAATTACCTTGATTATGAACAAATGGGGTTTGGATGCCACAGACAGGGCAGAGATGTTGGAACATGTTGACGCTGACTCACACAATGATGGTTTTGGAGACAATTCTAAAAAAATAGAGACACACCAGTATTATCCTTTAACTGAAGCAAGTCTTCTTCCTTCCACAGGCTGAGATTGTGAAGAGATTGAATGGGATCTGCGCACAAGTCCTCCCCTACCTGTCTCAGGAGGTAAGCGCACACACACACTGACACAAAGACGTCACTAACCCTCTGACCCTCAGCCCGATTCCTTACATCCTGGAATGAGATCACCCTCATTCCCGCCTCATTACCTCTCCACCTCCGTGACCCCCTCGCTCAGCATCCCTCCCTCCTCTTCCTCTCCTCTCCACTTCTCTCCTCCCGTCATTCATCATCACTTGCTTCCCATGTTCCTTTCCACCTCACTTTCGCTTTATTCTTCCCTCCCCCACTCTCCTGTGTCATATTCAATCTGTCCTCCCAGCTCTCCCCAACCCCTCTCTTTTCGAACCTCCTCCTCCACTCCCCTCCTTCCCTTCATCCCTCCCTCCTCCTCCTCCTCCTCCTCCTCCGTCCTACTCCTCTTTTCCTTTATACATGTGTGTGTTTGTGTGTGTGTCAGTGTAATAAATGGTTGTGTGATTCAGATAAGCCATGCTCTTATCTGCCCACCAGGGCGTTGACCTCCACCCATTACAGCACACCAGCCAACCATCCATTCACCCCATCCATTCACCGGTGTCACACAAGGCTTTTTTGTGTGTGTGTGTATGTGTGTGTGTGTGTGTGTCTGTGTGTGTCTGTGTGTGTCTGTGTCTGTGTGTGTGTGTGTGTGTGTGATTGGATGAATAGCTGAATGGCCAGAGGGGGGGATGCATCACCAGAGAGGGTTGTCGGCTCTCTGTTGGGACTATTGATATTGATCTAACCTCTCCACCTCTCCCCCCTCCCAAACTCTCCTCCCCTTGTTTCTGTCTCGCTTTTTATTGTCTCTCTCACTTTCCTCCCTTCGTCACCCACTCCCTCTTCTTCACCACCACCACCCTCACCAACGATCTCTAGCACCAGCAGCAGGTCCTGGCGGCCATAGAGAGGGCCAAGCAGGTTACCCCTCCAGAGATGAACTCCATCATAAGGGTATGATGTTCCAGCCCCCAGCCCTGCTTGAGGCTGTAATTATTGATCATTATCACTAATTCTATAGTTTTCTTTAATGACCTTCATTTATTGACTTATTGTTTGAAATATTTATGCTCGGAAATGCATTGTACAAATTAGGTTTACCCTGCTTCTTCAGCTATAATTATTATTTGGAGGTTAATAAAAAGGTTAGGGTTTTTCCTTAACTATGCAATATGGGAAAAAAACTAAAATAAGGGCTGTTTTCAGGATTGATTGAAAAATGTTAATATAGCCTATCTTTCTCATAAATCATTATAATATGAATCAGAATGAACAAATGACTGAATTTAACAAAACAATACTATAGTAAGATAAATGCTTATGTTGATTTAAATAAGTTCAAAGCAAAATTTAACCATGTATTCTAGTGATTTAGTGTTACACTTGCACTATGGAGGACAGCTTGTGAAAGACCTATTAAAAAAACAAGAAAGGTCATAATTAAAACCGCAGAGTTATCCTGACATTTTGTATCTAGTAGGGATCTAGCGTTTCTTGGTAAATGCACACATTTTTCAAACTCCATGCTCACAGTTTATTGCGCAGGCTTTCTGTTATAAATTTGTAGTCTCTTACATTAAGGTGAGATAACCCTGATGACATCACAATGACATCATCTGGGTCATTTTCTCAGATTTTAGAAAGCCCTGGCCCTGTTTACACTTGGTACTAAATTGCCTTCTGAGTGATCCAATCACAAGTGGACAGTTTTAAGTACATCCGCTCACTTGGCATTAGAATGCGTCTCAACATGTGTCTCGACTGATCATTTATCAGATCTCTGACTCTTGTTGTTCTGACTTTGGCCCACATGGAAATGTTTTTTGTGTACTCCATCCACAAGAAGTCTTTGGTTGTGGCCTCTTTTTGTTTTTTTAAGCATTTAGTATATTGCTGTTGGTGCTTGAATAAGCACATACTCATTGAGTAAGTGATCTTTCGTTGTGACTCAGGACACACTGAAAGATCACACTGCTAAAAGAATGTGGCCAAAACCACCTCTGAATGAGGTCTGAGAGATTGGATATCAGCACTTCCTCAGTGCTTCTTGGGTGCATTCACAGATGACAAGAGCTGTTCACTTGTGATCAGATCAGATCAGAGATGAATGCCTAGTGTACACAGGACCATTATAACACTGTTTTCTGAGGCTGATTAGTACTGATTTTCATGTGCAAAATCGGTTCACAAAAACTAACAAAAAATCTACAAAACTTACTAGTCTTGAGGGCCAAAGTGCTAACAACTCTTAGCTTTGGGATAATTGGAATGATACCCGTTCCACTACACAATCGCACAACACAATGTTGATTATTAGAATAATGTTATATAAGATTAGCTAGATAAAGAACTGAATCAATATCAATGGGGCATTTGTAGCATTAGCCACAGTCCTTCATCTTTGTGGTTTTAATGTTAGCCAGCTACAATTTATCATTAGAAGCTTTGTCCTGGCTAGCTTAGCTACTCCATCATCTTACCAGAGGTTTAGTATTAGCTAGCTGAGCCACTCCATCATTTCACTATGGATGTAGCGTTAGCTAGGTTAGCCACTCCATCACTGTGATGCATGATTCAAAGAGATGCCTTCTCTTTGTCTTTGTGTCTGCTGCTTCAGATACAGATGATACTGGTCTGCACAGGCCTGTTTATAGGACTGGATTGGTTCTTCTACTCAGTGACCCAAACAATTTGGTCCATTTTCTGCTGCCTCCATTACTTTATACTGTACATCATATATACCAAAAGCATTTTCCTTGTGTCCCTTGGATTAATTTAACATTACACATCTATTGTCCTAGTTATATGAAAGACCAACACAAGATGCATTTGTTACAAAGATATTAGACATGTATTAAAAATATCTGCACCTTATCAACTCAGAATGTCCCTAAAACAATGCAGTTATTCATCAATCAGATCAATTCAGTTAGCTGCAAGTAACACTATACCTAAGTAAAATATAAAAGGCAATTAAAGAGAGCTAATTTCATGTGTATTACAGAACATACATGAACACAAATCAAGACAAAGTGTGTCATGCTTAGTGTATATATAAGATAAATAAAATGCTATTTGGTAGACTTCATTGCCTTACTTGCTAGACACTGCTGACAGAAAAAACACAAGCTGCCTGTCCAATTCCAGAAAGCCATATGGAGATTTTCGTCATTGTATTTCTTTACTTT
The DNA here is from genome assembly GCF_056507025.1 of Lutjanus erythropterus. NCBI lineage: Eukaryota > Metazoa > Chordata > Actinopteri > Lutjaniformes > Lutjanidae > Lutjanus > Lutjanus erythropterus. The sequence goes on along the minus strand of NC_139323.1, from coordinate 19,474,098 downwards.
TGTTTTTTGTTTTTCATTTACTTCATTTGTTTCCATAGCCGTAATCTGTCCATCTTTGAAACAACCAAACTCTGACTAAGTGCTTTGTTGTGTCCCTGTAGCGGGAGACACAGCCTGGACAGGCGGGAAGGAGTGAAGATTTATAGTTTTGTTACATTTAAATGTAATCTATGAACTACTTCAATATGATTTATTGTGATGTTGCTTTTTCAACACTAGACCATGGGAAAAAGTTAAATCATACACTTCCAGCGACTATATATCATGACTTATGTTTATAAAAATAAAACCACGTCACGTAACAGTCAGTCTTTCAGAGATTTATTTCAGTGGCATCACTGCTATATGCATATGAGAGTGGTAAATAATAAAATAAGATGTGAGGTCAAAATTAGTAGAGCCCTTGGCTGTATTTTTTAACCCACTTTTGACCCTTTGAGGTTGCTGTAGCTGGTCAGTGTGGAATGCTGAAGCTGCTGTAGCAGATTGAGTTGGCAAATTGAAGTCAGCAGCTATTAGTTTGTTTCCACAGAACAGAGAAATATGTACATATTAAATACATGTTAAAGGGGAGAATCAGCAGCATTTGTCTGAGCCTCTCATAAACGCAACAATTATACAGTCAATTATTGATTGCTGAGTGTCATTCCCAGGAGGTCAAATACAAACGTTTTGGGTTGGTAAAGCGTCTCGAGCAGAGCAAAATAATGAGAAAATAAGTACAATCCAGGCACAGGGCAGGGTTGCTACAAATATAGACACCACCACACACTTCTTATGAATAATTAGATAAACATAACATGTACATGTACATGCTGTGGTTCTGAATGTAAAGCAGAGCTGCTGACTTTGTAGGTGTAGCCTGTGCAGACTGGGGCTGTTAGATACTGTTTATGAAAAGTCAGTCAGGACTGTCATAAAATCAACCCACTGATGTGTCATCATGTTGAGTGTGTGTACAGCAGGGAGTGATGAAAATGCAAAAGCTTGCCAGTAACAATTTTTCTTCTACATTAAAATCAAATGTGCGGTATTTGTCATGTGTATTTCATGAGTTTCATTTTGGACCATCTGTGTCCTCTATGAGACATTTTTTCCATTGTTTTGCTTGTTTTCTTCAGATTGTATATGTTGAAAGTTGCATCTATTATAAATAAGTTATGTGTGCTGCAGATTTTCTATCTCCTACCAAGCATGTATTTTAAACTTCCATCTCTCCTATTGTGCCTGAGCTATGAGCGCCGTGCCTTGGGGGTTATGTATTTAACATAATTTGTGATATATAATAGGCCTGTGCATTACAGATTTTGCATTTCCGTCAGTATTTTGCAGTGATTTGTGTGCTGGGTCTGTCCCACTGTGTCTAAGTTGTGTCTGGTTGTCTTCCATGCAGCAGCAGCTCCAGGCTCACCAGCTGTCTCAGCTCCAGGGCCTGGCCCTGCCCATGACCCCTCTGCCGCTGGGCCTGAGCCAGCCAACCCTCCCCGCCGTCACCACCTCCTCCGGCCTCTTTTCCCTCTCCTCCCTGCTGGCCTCCCAAGCCCAGCTGGCTAAGGAGGAGAAAGCGTCACGTGATGGAGTCGACAGCCACCGCGAGGAGGATGGAGACAAGTCTGATTAGATGGTCTCTGTTTTTATCCAGAGACCTGAGTCCCCCAGATCTGAGCCCCCTTTGGCCTACAGCCTCTCCCCTGGTCTCCCTCTCTCTGACCTTAGCTAACATGGGCGTCAATCCCATCACCAAAGCTCCAATTCCCATCACTGGGAGAGCTTTGGCACCTGCCTCTCATGTCAGATTCATCCTGATGTCTTCATATTTTCCATAATTTTTTTCTTTATCTTCCCTTTCAGTGTCCTTTTTTCAGACTCTTTTTTGTATGTTATTAAGCTTCAGTTTTTTGTGTTTATTTTTTTATCAGGACTACTTTCTATTTCTGTTCCTTCCTGCCTCACTGTTGCTCTGCCTCTCAGTTCTTATTCCTGTTTAGTTTCTGTTTTTTCTTCCCCTCCATGCCTCTCTTCCTCCCACCTCTTGCCTCTGTTACAAGCAGGTCTGATCTGTGAGACTGAACACGCTGCACCGTAGGTGTTAAAAAAGGTTAAATGTTAAACACAGGGATTATTTGGCGAGCTGTAAAACTTGTCAGACACAACATAGGATTCCTACAAACTTAATTTTTCTGATTAAAGAGGTCTTATGGACATCAGTAGTGTTGATATTTTTTGGCAGATTGCATGCGTTCATTCCAAGCTAAAAGTTGGCTTGGAGTTTAAACGGTGGATTGTTATGGATCAGAGCAGATCAAGTGTTTAAATAGTGCCCTCATGTCCCAGCTAAAGAGAGAAACATCCCAACCAAAAACTGCTTTTAGAGCAGATTTGAAACTAGAGATGTTGTGTGTAATCCTACAATTATTTGGCAAAAGGAAAAGCACTTTCTTAGAGCTGTCTCACTAGATTACAAACCCACCTTCGTAAGTAATCCCCTCCCCCCCTACTTATGATCCTCGTCTGACCCTGTGAGGTACGTCAGATAAATCCACCCAGCACCTTAAAACTGAACGGCAACATTTTCATCAGCAGTTAAGTTGCCACTTGAGTCCTGCACCCTCCCACCACCACCACCTTTTTCATCTTTAATGTGCACTAATATTAGACCAGGCACAGGGGGGAGAGGGTGTGTGTGCATGTTGTGTGTTTGACAGCAGAGGGCAGTGTGTGTCTTTGAGGAATCCTCCTCCTCTTCGCTGGGTTCACAGGCCTGAGCAAAAACAAGGACAGGACAATGACAGAGTGCAGGCTGTGTCACAAAGGGGAACGGCTTATTTATCCACTCTGTGTGAACAAACTTAATATACAGAGACAAGACTGGACACATTAATCTGTGCATGTGGTCATGATCCAGTTCTTTGGTCTATGTTAAGGAACCTCTCAGTGTGAAACAGACACAGCTGGTTCTTTTGATCCATATGTAAATTCAGATTTAAATACTGTACATTTTGTTTCACTGTACATATACAGCTCTGTCTGTCACACATCAGACCAACACTACATTTACAGATGATTGAACACCTACATACCACACTGAGTGGGAAATCTTCATGACCTAGCAGAATTAAATCAGTGCAGATCACACAGATGAAGCACAAGCGTCCTCCACAGCTGCTCTGATGAGTAATAAACCCGAACTCCCCCTCAACCTCGCAAGTCCTGCACACCTACTCAGCTGTTTTCAATTACCTGGTCCGATAAGGCCTCCAGTCAGGTGGAAGTTGGGTGAAACTATGCTGGGAATAATAAGACCCACCCCAAGTTCGCACATTCTGGGCGTCCTGCTGGTTAAAACGCAGACCAAATAATGGTAACGTCCCCAGCTTGATTCAAGTAGGAGACCTTTGTTGCAGGCTAATGCTCCATTTAATTACTTGAGTTTAATTACTTAACAGTGAACTTTGCCTGACGTGAGGCATCCATGTTCATTTGGCTTTCAGGCACTTCTGTATTATTAAAGCCCAAGTCAGATCAGAGCTTTCACAAAATCAGAGTTTCCCAGTCCTAATTACCAGTAGAAGTCATACTTGCCAACCTTCCCAATTTTTCCCCGGAGACTCCCATTTTTCATTGCCCTCTCCCAGTTTCCTCCTGGGGTAGACTCACAAGTCTAAATTCTTCGGTCAGTAGAGACTGTCAGTCTTCCAGCTTTCTTTGCAAGAGAAAAAACTGCCCTGCAGAACTAATCGAAAGTCTTTGGGGTGGCCCTTCGTATTGGGGCTGTGACATGCAGAAGTCACATGCCTGAGGAGAATGAGGGGAGAGCTTCCTTTCTGACAAAGCATGTCCTTGAAAAAAGTAAGGGACGTAGGTTTGCTAGTGGCCGTTCTCGCTGTTCAAGCAACTATTTTGCATTTAGAAATCACCAAACGATTGATCTCCGATTGTCTGATAGACTACTCTGGGGTCACAGTTGTCCCATATTTCTCCCAATTTATGAGTCTGCTGTTTCTGCAACAATACAGCAGCACGTGACGTGATAGAGCTGCTCACACCAGCTGTATTCAGTTCTCCTTCACACATCTATGCTTGTGCCTCATCCTCTTCTGTGAGAGACAGAGAGAGAAATGGAGAATACTAAAAGAAAGAAACACTCAAGCAAATTTCAGACGTTCTGGAAAAAAGAATTCCTGTTTTCCATGACAATGTCTAAGGTTATGTCCACGCTGCAAGCCTTAGTGCTCACTTCTGATTTATTGCTCAGATCAGATTATTTTTTTTTCATATTACCTATGGCCAGTATCAGATTTCAGTGTTAGAAATGGATGAATCGTGACCACAGGAACAGAATTCATCCAAAAGTTCAGGATTTTGGGGTACTTTTAACTACATCTGTCAGCTCCTCTCCATAAGAGTCTGACAGCAAGACGCTTCAGGCAAGGGATGTAAAAGTCACATGAATTCAGATATGACTGTTCACACTGAGGTCACCGTTGTCTGATTTAGGACCACATATTACAGTGGCCCAAGTCAGAATTGAAAAGGTGAGATTCAGTCTGACTTTTGCTGTTCACACCGTCATAAAAAAACAGATCTGAGTCACATATGAGCAAAAGTTTTGGCCACTTTTGTCTGCAGTGTAAATGTAGTCTATGATTTCAAATTTTTCTGGGCAAGGACCCCCGCCAACTCCCCACTTTGGTTTTGACATCTTCCCAGTCTGTGAGGTCTCAAGGCTGGCAAGTATGCAAAAAGTGTGAGGGAGATGTCAGTCAAAACACACACACAGACAAGGTCCAAGGGGCTTTAACGAGGCAAGCAGCAGCCCAAATGTCCCTATTAAACGTCTTCTTTCTACGTCTAAGTTGAGGTGAAATTTACATTTTAAGGCTGTTTTATGAACACACACATTTCCAGCAGACGTAGCCACAGTGGGGATCGAACCCTGACCTTGGCACAAAGATTGTTTGATCGACTATGAGTCAACTGTGACATCCTGTGTCTGTCTGAGTGTTGATTTGAAGACAGGTTTGTTTTATAAATCCCAACCCCACCCCACACACACATAGTTAGAAACACCCTGTCTTAGCCTCCTTTCTGTTTTGATGGCTACACTGTGAGAATGAACTGAGAAGAAGAGTTTGATTCTTAAATCAACAGTCCTTTTAATTTGGAAAAAAAAAAAATATTTGGCATGATGACAATGGAAAAAGCACATTTATTGCTGACTGATTGTTGACAAATTTCAGACTAAAACCCTTCATGTGTCTAAAGGTTGAGATGACATACTGTTGTTGACATTGATGGGATGATTCCTTCACTGATGCCCATTGTGTATGTATGTGAATACATGAACAAGGTGTGTATAAACACTTGTACAGCTGGTTTGGTCGTCGAGATAAAAATGCGTTCCTGTTCTTACTCCAACTAAAGCTAACATGCTATTCTGCTTGTGAAATAAGCTCGCAGCACATCGTTGTCCCATCTAGCCACATACTGTATGTATCTAGCTACATACTGTGCTTGTCGTAGTGAAATGCAGAGCGTGTAGACAAAGACACACACACACACACACACACACACACACACACACACAAACACACATCAATGCATGTCTGCGGGGGTACCGAGATCGATTTCTTTCTAGTGGAGATTTTTTTTTTTTTTTTAAAGAATGTTTGGTCCAAACTTTCTGTGATCAATGCACTTGTTTTTTTTCTTCTTTGTTTTGAAATATTAATCGATATGAACTAGAATGAGAACTACAAAGCTGACGTTATAAACATACAAATGAAATTCTATGTATTTGTTAAAGTAGTTGGAGGCCCTCGCCTGCCTCTGTATACAGTTATACATAGAAAGCTTTATGTGTATATAGCTGCATCTTCTCTTGTCTGTCCTGGATGATTCTTGTGCTATTGTGTTACAAAACCGATGTGACACCAGGGGGGAAACTGCAGTACATTGACCTTTTTGCCCTTTGACCCCTTCTTCTTCTTCTCTGACCTGCCTCCAGTCCCCTTTACTCCCTGTGCCACGTCCCTCTTTCCCAACTTTTTGCCCCCATAGCGTGAAGCATTGTAAGCGTTTTGAGCTTTGTAAAGGTCTTTTTTTAACTTCTTATTTTGTGCATAATGTAAAACCTGAAAGTGTGTACTTTGGCAAAAAAAAAATGTTTTGTGTCTGAAATCATAGCTTCATTGAAACAAAAAAAAAAGAAACTATAAAAAACAAACATTTACTATAAATAATATGAAATGTTCTGCAGTAAGGAAGGACTTCTGGTGCCTTACAAATAAAGTCAATCAAATCATAAGAAACATTTCCTGCTCTTTCCTGACTTTTTAACGTCTCTTTGTTTAAATCTTTAATTTGACAAACAGCAGATTGTCTCCTGATCATGGTGGATGGTTTGGTGGTTACAACTCCACTTCTCTGACTCAATCATTTTATCCCTCTAACAGCTTTTTATTTCCAGTTTTAAGTAAGAAATGCACCTGCACACTTATTAAACGTTTTTCCAAAGCAGGCCAAGTAAGAGTTTGTGAAATATTCTTCCTTTTAGCTGGACATTAGTTCCAGTTAATCTCATCAAGGTTTGAAAATCAGTTTGCAGAAATCTAAAACGTGGTTGCGGTAGGTAATCCATCACACATTTCATGTCCTTTATTTCTTCTTTACGTCACATGATCTTAATGCAGTGATAATTTGGTTTCTAATATTAGTGTGTTCAAGACAGTCCAACACCTCAGCTTCAATAATGCTACATACAACCAAATTCGCATTGCCCCTCTCACAACATTGATCTAATGGCTTTTCTTCTGTTAGGTTTTTAAAACAGTGGGTCGTGTTTGCAACCTTTTTCGCAGCTAAATCTCCAAATTTAGGATGTAAAAGAGTTTTCAAATGGTTCCTCTTCCTACATTTTCATCACCATGTAACGTGACAACACATCCATCTGTCTATTCATTATTTATACCTGCTTATCTTTTGCAGGATCAGCTTTGACAAAAATCTACATTACAAATTAAGTTTTGTAGCCTACTAAATATGACTTGAAACTATAGCTGTGCAATGTTTGATTTTTGGCAATATTTTCCAACTCATGTTGGTTGATTCTGATGCTGATTCTGATATGTTTTTTTCCACCTAACTGCAGAGAACATTGAGTCTCTTGTTGTGAAATTAACATTTTATTATTCCTGCTCGTATCGTGATCTCCCACTGGCAGATGTAGACCTAAAATACAATATTTTTCAAAATGGACAAATTCATTGGGGAAGAATAACTATAGCTGACAGGTTTTTTTCTCACAGGTGCCTGTTTCTCTTTGTTCTTCACAAATCCGTTGTAATGATCAGGATGGCAGTAAAATGGGAAATTAAATTTGTAATGTTGAAGGAATGAGAGTTGGCTTCTCCTTGTGTGACAGGCACTGAGCAGTCACTGCAAATAAAAACTATCCGTTCCGAACACTTGAAAAACCTCCACGCCACAGACATTCTTGTGTCACGTGCACTTAATTACAGCATCATTTTATCTGCCTGTCATATAGGCAGAAATGTTCAATTCTGGTCCGATACAGATGTTTCATTTTAAAGCCTTTATCAGCCGCTGTACCACTGACATGTTGACATCCCTACTGGAAACCAAAGGCTGTCTGGAAAACAAACTAAATACTTGATGTATGAATAACAAACTCATCACAAGGTCCATTTAGTGGCTATTCTGGAGCTTTTGATCATCATATGCAATCTTACTCCGCAGATGGGATGAGTTGTCATGGAACTGTAACTTGACATTTCTGTCCGTCTGAGCACATTAAAAACTTATCATGCACGTTTGAACTTCAAAGAATTAACTTTAAACTCAACTCGTAGTATGCTTTGGAAAGACATTAATAACATTTGTAGTTAATGGAGTAAAACAACTGAAATGGTCGTTAAAATCCCCCTGCATGGTATGGTACTGAAGTATTGTTTTTGTCAATTTCCAGAGAGGCTGATTTTAGAAAAAGAAACCTGTGGGGAGAAAAACATTTGATTTGATTTTGTTTGTTTGTTTGTTTATACTCATACAAAAGATATGAATTAATATATAACAACATAAAATGAGATTGTGAGGTGCATAAAACCATCGGATGGGCTTGATGAGGACACTCTCCAGTGCATACCTGAATCCATTAGGATGAAAAAGAAAAGGAAAGGAGGGAAAAGATTGAAGAGACTGCAAGAGACAGTCCAAACATCCCAGCACAGTTAATTTTTCTTTAGTCTTACAAAATAAACATGAGCTTGTATGATGTTCGGTGGCTTTGTGAGGCTGAAATTCTTCAATAAGAGCACAGAAGTGTCTTTGAGTCCTACTTGGATTTATGCTGACTTCAGTGTCCCCATCCTACATCTGTTTGTCCACCATTTTTAAGACCCGACATCAAGCTATAAATGACAGTAAACTGAGATCTTTGCTTTTACAGATTTTTCAAAATAAACACAGAAAATCGAAGAGGATCTACTGCCTTCTGACTGCCGGAGGGATTCTGTAGTTCACAGCAGCTCCACCAGGAGGAAGTGTTGATTTATGTTTGCCAGCTGAGGTGAACTCAGCAGGTAATTGCTCTGAGGTATTCTCACATATGCTCCAGTGTTTGTGTGTCACATTCGACAGGGGAGCTTCCTGTTCTTTTGGCTGCGCTGATGGAGGTTTATCTATTCAGCGGCGCATGTACCCAGAATTGATGTGACATCTCAGAAACGGAGGATCACAGCCTGTTTGGCATCTGCATGTAATCCTCATTTAGATGCTCCATCTATTAAGTCCGGAGACGTAACTTGGTTTTTTACATTCACAGCTCATTCACTCACATGCTCACTGATTGATGCACATGTAGTGTGTGTTTTCTTGTTTTTCTGTGTGTGAGTGACAGCACATCCTTGCTTTTCTTCTCCACTTCCTTCTCTATCTTCTAACTTTCTTTTTCTGCCCTCCCTCCTTCCCCCGTGTCCATGCAGCCAGATGAGTATGTGTGTGTGTGTGTGTGTGTTCGGAGATAGAAAAGAGAAAGAGGAAGGCTTGTGAAACCTCAGAGTTCCTGTGGTTGCAGCCCTCCTTCCTCTCTTCCTCCCTTCCTCTCTCCTTCTCTCTCCCTATAGACAGCTCTGGATCTGACACTTGAATAAATATGAAAGTGCCCTATTTTTTCTCTTTCTGTCTGAGGATTCACACGCTGCTCCTCACAAGCAGCGACGCAGAGGCAGCAGCATGGGGAGGTTTTCTCTCTCATCCAAGTCCTTTTCTATAGAACACATTAGAGCCTGTGGAAAAAAGATAAAGTGCCACAATCACATTCAAGTTGTTTAATTAGCGGCACCTTAAAGGATAACGCTGATGATATTATGTATTTTTCCTATTGTCAACAAATCTCATGAAATGGCCAGAGACAATGAATTTATCCTGCCAATAATTATTAATGCCTGATATTTTTCTGTGCCACAGACATCCACTGTTGTCCAAAAACTATTAAAAACACATCAATGAGCCACACTGTTACGCTGAGTGACATGTTCCTTTATTACAATAAACATGGGCACTCTAGTTTATTTTAAGCCAAACCCACTTACACCATCCTGCTGCTGTAAATAATCACAAAAGCATCAAATCTGTATTCATTCACATCTGAAAATAGTCCTGAATGTACTATTGACTCCTGTTTGGTCACACTACCAGCAACAAAGCATCAGGCCACAATTCATATTCAGTGGAGTTCAAAGTTCAGCTGGCCTCAACTTTATTCATGTTTTTGTTTTGCCACCTCTGCTTCCTGTGTCCTCGCAATTCCTGTGCCATGTTAACAATGGAAGAAAAACGTATTACTTCAATCAGCCAGTTTCCAGTTTTATTTAACCCTACCCTTTTTCTTACCTTGACATCAAGCAAAAAACTACAGTTTAATGATCTGTGTTCACTGGTTCTGCACACAAGCACTCATTGATGTCAACAAGTGCTGAAGAAACACTTAACTGGCAACACAAAGACAATGCAGCTGGCCATGTTTGGCTGTTTTGTAGCTATGTTTCTGTTAGCGTTAACATATGGTATCTGCTACTTCAGCACCATGGATTTATCATTACACAGCACAGTTAGACTGCTGATGTTTCAGAGCCATAGTCGAGGCCATAGAGTCTAACTTGCACAAACCTCTATGCGATGCTAGAAGTCAGACAGAGTTGGGGGTGCTGAGAGAAACTTAATGTCTACTTAATGACATCATACCAAATGCTGTGGAAGATTTCTGGGTTCTGCACTTATTTGAATGGCCAGGATAATTTATTTATAAGAGGAGGCCGCGAGACAGCACCTGAACACGTATTTCGTAGGGGAGAAAAACCAAATATGTATAATATATCTACTAAAGCCATGTGAGACAGCTGTTGCTCTGTCTGCTGTTAACAGAGGCTGAAGTCAGCAGTGCAGTTTATACACTTCACTGATAAACCTGAGAATCATGAGGCTTTACATCAGGCTTCTTGATTAAACCATCAGTTTTTCGTGTCTCCACTTCTGTCCATATGCATGACCTCTTTGTCTCACTCTCTCTCTCCATGGGGGAGTACAGTTTGTTTAAACATTATTAAATTAATACTTTGCAAAATCTCAAAAAATCAGAACAAGTTCTATTTAAAAGATATACTTCATAATCTAGATCTATAACCAAATCACACATCCTGTTGTACTAATGGCCCATATGCATCAATGTGTACTGAACACCTCGATGTGTTTGTGTGTGTGATAGATCTGACCTGCTTTGCCTTTTTAAAGACTAATACATGTAAACGGATAAAAAACAAAGTCAAACCTCTTTCCTACCACAAAAGGGTGCTACGCCTATAAATCAAAAAAAGGAGACAGTCAGAAGTTTAAGTGATCGTCTTATTTTTGGGGGTGGTGGTGCAGCCCCCTCAGCACCCCCGCCTCTCGTTTCCATTTATCCACTGCGTCCTTTTAATAACAGTATTTCATCTAAACAATCAGCGCCCCCAGCTCACTCGTTTCCCACCATGCACTTCACCCCACTCACCTGAAACCTGTCACTCGCTGTCTACACTCCCAGCATCCATCCACCTGTAGACTATTGTTGTCACTCCCTGCTGTGCTGAGCCTGCTGTGGGGAGTGATGAAGTCCAAGCCTAGAAACCAAATATCAATGCTGCACATATTCTATTATAATACGTCCCATTCAGTGTGAGCTGGCTGATTGAACCTCGTTTTAAAGCATCACAAACCAACAAACCTCTCTTTAAGAAAACACATGAATGCATGTGTCCTGATAGGTATGTACAAGAAGACTGCACTGGAAAACCAGGTTTTGTGCGTCTGTCTGTGTGATGATGATGATGATGATGATGATGATGATGATGATGATGAGTTTGAGCAAAAAGAGACAGAGAAAGAGAGAGAGTGCGAGAAGCGTCTTGATTAATCATGATTGACTCATTCAGAGCCCACTCGTCTTTTCCCCCTCGCTCCCTCACTCCCGCTCTCCTTTATGGCTTGATTACGGAGACGTACTCTATCTCCCATTACCTCCCCTCCTCCATCCCTCATTCCTTTCCTTCATCTCTCTCTCCATCCGTCCTCATCCTCCCCTCCCTCTCCTCCTCCTCCCCCTGCGCCGGTTTATTCATCCGTCCCCGGGAAAGGAGGCTGTCAATCTCCGTCTGCCGCCTCTCCATCCTCTAACCCGCCACATCCATCCCTCCATCCATCCGTCTATCTCTCCCATCCATCACTGTCACTCTTTTTCACTCTCCATCCTCTCTTCCCCTCTCTGTCTCACTCGTTCCTGCCACTTTGAGACTCTTTTATATATAAATTTTCTCTCTTCCTCTGTTCAAAGGCTTCCTCTATTTATCTTCGTCCCTCTTTTTTCTCCTCCTCTGCATCCAGAGTGATCTGTCGTTCCCCGCATGTCTGTCAGCCACACTCAGTCACCAAGATGGAAACACACAAATTTTCTTTCCATTCTCGTTCTCTCTGGCTCTGTCTATCTGTCTGTCTGTTGTCTGTCTGTCTGTGTGTCTGTGTCTGTATATGTCTCCCTCCTTCTCAGCCTCAGCTGGAGGAGCAGTCAGTGTTGACACAACTCGGTCTAATACAGATGCTTCCAGAGATGCACCATGGGAAACCGTCTCTTGGCCTGCTTTTCTAATCTTGTCTTCTCTCTGTGCAGCTCCCCATTGCATACACACACACACACTCACACACACACACACACACACACACACACACACACACACACACACACACACACACACACACACACACACGCTTCCTCATTGTGTTTGTTTATGTGTTTGCAAGGCGTATGCAAATGTGTGTGTGGAGTTCATGTATGTTTGAGGTGTGCCCATGTGTGTGAAAATTTGTGTGCACACTGTATCTGTTAGCGTGTGTGTGTGTGTGTGAGAGAGAGAGAGAGAGAGAGAGAGACTTAAGCTATTTTCAGGGACACATTTTAGACTCAAGACCAGTTAATTGAGGACAGCTGATGCAATTGAGGACAAAAGTCATGTCCCCAGTTGGAAGAACACTGACTTTTGGGTCAGTGGTAAGGGTAGGGTTAGGTTAAAGGTGCAGTTTTTTTAGAATATAATATTCATCCAAGTATATTTAAGTATATTTTCACCTGAAATTAAGCCCAAAGGTGGAAATCCTCTTCTGCACAGTCAGCCATGTTGCACCACCGTGTTCCTACAGTAGCCCAGAACAGAAAAACTGTCTCTAGAAATGGCCTTCTGCATTTTTCACGAGTTTCAATGCCACTGTAGGTTGGAAGGGGAGGGTGAGACGAGATTTTGCAATCTGCAAGCTCACCACTAGATGCCACTAAATCCTACACACTTACACACTTAACTTTGAGGGTAAGGGTTAGGGTTGGTTAAGGCCTTTGCACACCAGCAATTCATTTGAAGGGGGAAAAAATACATAAACAATTTCAAAGACAATGTGAGTAAAACCAAATGAGTTACAGTATAATGATGGTGAGTATATCAAACTTCAGCAGTCTGCAGAAAACGGTGGTAGCTCAGTTGGTAGAGCATTTTCCTCATGTGTTGAGGCTGTGAAACCTTTGTAGCAACTGTAGGTTCCCCTCCCATCTATGGCCTTTTTCTGCATGTCATTTCCACACCGATTCTCCCTCTTTCCTGTCACATCTTCACCTGTCCTGTGAATTCCCCCTGCTGAAGTATATGAATGAACCAAATACATACTGCGCTTTACCTCAAACACAGCTCTCTGAAACTCCTCTGCTTCTTCAAACTGATCCTGAGATATGTCGTGAGGCACCTGTGTTACAGTTTCAGCTCCTGAACCAAGCAATGAAACTCACCTAATTCTCCTCTCTTTTCAGTACTGGGAGCAGCCAGGTATGTCATTTTTCTTATTTTTTTAAGTAAAAGAAATCAGAGGTCATCCTCACTTGGTGTTGATTCCATCTGTTTTGCCACAATGTGATTTTTAAAGAAGCTGATTACTGTAATTTATTTCCAAAATTGTGTAACACTTCATGTGAATAGTCTGGCACGGTGAAATTAGTCTCACAATATACCGTTGTTTAATTGCATTGTTGTTGATGTGGAAAGGCCTTGAGGTTAAGTCTCTGGGAACTTAATTTAAGTCTATGTAACATCCTCAGGAATTATATAAGTAAACATGTATGTGTGTGTATGTGTGTGTGTGTGTGCGTGTGTGTGTGTGTGTGTTTGCAGCAGCTGCTTTCCTCCAGCAGCAGGAAACGGAGAGAGAGAGCGATGAGAACTATTCAAACTTTAATAAAGTCATATGAGATACAAACAACCTCTCTCTGCCTTCTTCACCTGCTCTGTCTGTCCTCTCTTCTCTCCTCCGCTGACCTTCCTCCTCTTCCCCTTATCTTTCTTTCTCTTCCCATCCTCTGATATTTTCATCTTTTTTTTAAAAGTCGCTCTAACCTTCTGTCCCTCCTGCCCTGTTCTCTCTCCTCCTTGCTCATTATTTATTCTCTTCGCCATCTCACCCCCTTTTCTTTCCCTCCCTCCTCTTTTTCAGTTTCGTCTTTTCATCCCGTCTTCATGTTTGACTCATAACAGCTCTCGCCTTTTCTCTATTACTCACCATCTATCTTCGTCGCTCGCTTCTATCTCTGAATCTCTCTTGTTCTATTGACTTGGCTGTGTTCAACCAATGGCCTCATCATTTTCTTCTTCTTTCTTTCTTTCTTTCTTTGCTGAAGATTTTTTTTCCCTTTTTGCCAGTTGTTGTTTGAGCTTGTACAGGTGAAGGAATACTCTGAGACATTTTGACATGTATTCTTGTCAAGTCAACTCAATTTTATTTATGTAGCACCAAATTATAACAGAAGTTATCTCAGAGCACTTTTCATGTAGAGCAGGTCTAGACTGTCCTCTTTATAACATTATTTACAGAAACCCAACAGTTCCCACCCAGAGAAAACGTCCTCATTTTCTTTCTGAGGGTAAGATGAGACCACTCTCACATATGTGATTTATAACTTAGCATAACTTAACAAATTAACATTGAAACTTTGATTAATCTAGACATAAACCAATGTTTAAAAATATACTTACTAACACTTTTACAGTTGCCTTTAAATGATGTGTCTCTTTTAATAATGTTTAACTCTTACAGAAACAGGAATGGAAAAAACAAACAATAGTTTATCCTTCAACCCAGCACATCTGTGTAGTGTCTCCAGCGATATCATGTATTGCCACATGTGGTTGGTAAGCACAGGTGCTGTTCAGGGACAACGGTACCAAAACTTTCTAATCTCACAATGACATGAGATAGTTGCATCATGAAACTCCTCCTAAAACCACAAAATCAGCCAGGCTGGGTGTTGTCCCCATTTCCAGCCTTTATGCAAAGCTAAGCTGACTTGCAGCTGGCTTGGGCTTAATATTTATCTTATAGACTCGAATCATTTCATCTCACTCCAAGCAAGAAGCAAATAAACATATTTCTAAAAATGCTGACAAATATATCAATTTAATTGCTTTCATGGCCAAGCCTAGAGAACAATAAACTAGGTGATTTATTTATAAAATGACTGAGATGCAATGTTATGTGTTTTTTAAGTCTTTTAAGTCTTTTTTTTCTTGTCTTTGTTGGCACATACACATTCAGTAGGTAATTTGTTAATTTTAATAGGGTGTATTAACCTGACACACCAGATGGTTTATTACACAAAACCATCTGGGAAGCTGTCCATTGAAACCTTTTGGAAAAAGGCTGCCACTTTCCTGAAGACCCCTGGCAGGTGATTGGATGAACCATCTATCATGTAACTTCAACCAATCAGATCAATTCACCAAATCAAAGCAGAAGCCAGCCATAAAAAGAGCAAAAACTTTTCCATCGGTTAAAGCTCTCAGTGTCGTTCTTTGCTCTTCTTTCAATAAAGAAATAATCTCCATTGTTTGTTCAACATGAGTCGTTTCCATGGACGCTTCTCACTCTCAACGCACCTGAAGCCACACCTGTAGCTGCCAGTAGTGTCTCTGAGGACATTGAATGGCTTGCAACACCTCTGGTGCAGACACAAATGGATAACTTTGAGCCTGGCAAGATGGATTCTTGCGTGATCCTGTGATCTTGCAATCTCGCAAATCCAGCTGCCTTGCAAGGTAAAAGGTATACGGCCCAGTGAAAGCGCCCCAAAGACGACAACAGCTGCTCTTTAAAGTAATCTGCTAAATAAGCTATATTGTTTCGAGCTTTTTATAGATCCAAAACAAAGCTGACAGAAGTGAGGGACTGAGCGAAAAAGGAAGAATCACAAATCTGTCTGCTACTTCAGCACCATGGACAGCGCCAATACATTTATCAATACACAGCACAGTTAGATTACTGATATTTCAGAGCCATGGTCAAGGCCATAGATTCTAATTTACACAAAAAGAATCAATAAGTCAGGCCGGCTAGACTAATATATTCACCTAAACAATTGCTCTGCTCCTGCACTCTCTCTACTACCAGGCATAGGGTATTGGGCAGGGATAGCAGGTTCCAAAACCGTAGTTGTCTAGTCATTATTAAATGAAGCAAAAACTGAAAACTTACTTTGACGACACATCATCATTAGACCCTTCTGCATGGATGTTTTTTTTTATTTATCTTTGAAAAACTGATGAAGATGCACAGGACACCATTCAATGGAACAGGGAGCTCTAGATGGTTGGTGATGCACACTGTATGCGAGGCACCGACACCCTCTAATTCCCAGAGATCCTCAGGTTTTACCGTAACGAAGTCCCACTCAGTAGCTCTCTGTGGCTCGTGCTCTTTAGTCTCAAGCTCGGCCACTAATTTCCACAGACATTTCCCCTCTCTGTCTCAGTCTCCCTCTGCAGATGTTCTTCTTCTGTGTCCTCTGATTCATAAAGGTGTCGTTGTGTCTCCACAGTGAACGAAATGTCGTAGTTGCTGTCTTAATCACTCATTTTTGTTTTCTTGTATTTGTCATCTCTTGAATAAACCGCTGTAACTCTGACACAAAGAGCTGATTTGCCGTGTGATAGCAGGCAGTTTTATACGTAGGGACATATATAAGGAGCCATTCTGGCAGCAAAGTAAAGTGGTAAAAAAAACACTCTAAATTTAGCATACACTTCAACAAATATTGATTTGTCATGTAGGCCTTTATTTATGTGTTAAAAAAATGTTTTTCTGCCTACCCTGTCTGCAACAGTACAATACTGAGCTCCTTAGCTGGGACCACACTGAGCACCATCTACTGAAGGTAATGCACTGACTATGCATAAGTACCTCATACAACCCCACTTCAAAAAAACTGAACTATCCCTTTAACCTCCAACATTTGCTCTGAAGTTTCTTGGTTTTATAAGAGCAAAACGTTGTTGTTTTTTCACTCCTATATCCTCTTTTTTCTTTCTATTTTGTTTTCCTCCTGTTTTTTTTTTTACCCCCTTGCTCCATCGTCTCCCCCTCAGTCTCTCTATAGTGTCTCTGCCCCCACTGGTAATGTTGTTCAGTGTACAGCCCTCCCCTGTGTGGTTAGTGGGCTGTTACCCAGCTGCCTCTGATACTTCCTGCCTGTCACTTCCAATCCTGGGGACTGTGTGCCTAAAACACACACACACACACACACACACAGACACACACACACACACCCTCGCCTTGTCTTTTTCTGACACGCCATCGTTTAGGAACATTATGCAGTCGGCTGTCCAAAAGATATGCATAAACACGCACGCTAATGTTTTTCACACACATACTGCAAAACCATTTGTGTA
This sequence comes from Lutjanus erythropterus, assembly GCF_056507025.1. Taxonomy (NCBI): domain Eukaryota; kingdom Metazoa; phylum Chordata; class Actinopteri; order Lutjaniformes; family Lutjanidae; genus Lutjanus; species Lutjanus erythropterus. The sequence goes on along the minus strand of NC_139323.1, from coordinate 19,456,792 downwards.
TTAAGATACACACACAGACACACACAGACATACACAGACACACATTCAGCTGCAGATAGAAATACACACACACACACACTCAGAGGCACCAATTCAGCGCTGGCAGCCATACATGTGTATATATATGAGGATATGAACATACAAGCACATATGCCTCCACACACACACACACACACACACACACACACACACATTACCGGCACAGCAGTGGAGTAGACTCCCCATTGCTGAAAGCCAAATTCATTTAGCAAGTGCCCTCGCTCTCTCTCCTCTCCTCTCTCCAGCTCTATTTGCAGCCTGACACACTGCTGCTCCTCCTCCTCCTCCTCCTCCTCCTCCTCTTCCTCCTCCTCCTCCTTGCCTTCGTCTCCTGGCTGCCAGAGGAGAAACCAGGTCTTTTTCTCTCCTTCTATCATCTGTTTTTTCATCTTTTTTTATCTGCCATTCTGTATTTTTTCATTCATTCTCGTCTCCATTTCTCACATTTGTTCTTCTATGAAACAAGTCCAACTCGAACACAAACATAAGCTGTATATACATATGTAAGTCAGATGAGTGTGAAAATTCATTATTGTAAAAATCATAATTCAAGGTCCACTTAGTAGCAAATTCTGAGGCTTTCAGCTGTCGTATGTCGTTCTTAACAGTTGGAGTTGGCTCACTTGTCACAGAGACTTGGTGCACTTCGCATCTGAGAAAACTCCTTCCACTGAGACGTGGATGAAAGCTCCATAAAAAAGCAGTAAGTTGACCTTGAGTTAAGATTTTTTTGACAAGGTTAATACATTGCACCCAAAATCGTACTACGCTTTACATACCCAAGTTGTTAGCCATACTTTTTTGTAATTAAACCGTACAATGTATCTCGTTGGATGCTTAGCGCTCATCATACATCTTCTTGAAAGCCTCTTTGCCAGCTGGAGACATGTATCCATGGTAACCGGCGCAATCAAACAATTCAGTTTCGAGTAGGAGTGCCACCACAATATTTCAATATAAAATCGAAAGTCAATCTGAATCAGCTTTCAGTTTCAATAATTGAAATCAAAAGAGGTCGTACAGTATCTTTTCATGTTCGTCTATTTGTCTGTGTCCAAAGAAAAAAGCACTTCAAAGATGACACCGCACAGCCTCCCATAGCCTGCTGCTGGACTTTTCAATGCTTGAGTAAGACAGGTCTTCATTTCTTTCATTGACCCTCACTGTCTGTTACCGTTTCCTGTCTCAGCGTTTCCACTGGTAACATTTATGTGTGTTAAGTAGTGCTTCACAGGAATGCAGGAGGACACCGTAGTAACAATGCATAAGCAGAGATTTTTTTATTTCTCTTCTGACATTACACCATACACATGAAGTGTATAGACTAAAGTAACTGGCCTTTAGAGCCTGAAGCACCTCTCTGACAGCAGCAACATGCTGACATCAGTAAATCAAAAGAAGAATTTGAAAGTGCTGAAAAAATGTTTACGTTGAAAATCGAATCAAATCATGTCATCAAATCTAATCATGGATTTGGAGAACTGTAACATCCTTGATGCCTGTCACTGTCACACAAATACAAGGGGGGTTCTGGCCTCTGTGGCTCCCTCCCTCTTAATATTAGGAGTTGCCCCCCCCCCCCTACAATGAAAGCCATCTTTATTCTTGGGCCTGTGGAGATGCATAACTACATGTTCTGTCCCAGTGTGTGTCCTCTATCTGTGCTGCTCATTTTTAACCTTCAGTTGAACATTGTGATGCACTTTTATAAACGTGTGTTGTTTTTAAAGGTGCTTTACACCCACAGTATAATGTATTTAATAATGCTGGGTCTCTTGATTTATGTATTTATTCAGTCATTCATGTGTGTTTGCTCATTTTCATTCAAATATTTCCCCCTATGTTTTGTGAATTAAGAAATGAGCATTTTTGTACAACTCTGCTGAAATAGTCAAACATTTCCATTGACAAAGTGTAAAAAAAATCCTAAATAAATTGTTTAAAACAGTTCATACAGCAATTATCGTGCAAAAACATTTCTGAGCCCTTTTTGTTCCTGCTGTAATGGTATGTTTTTCCTGTTTGCAAATATCTGGCCAAGTGCAGACAACATTTCCGAAGCTTGACAGCGCATGTCTTTTCAGCTGCCTAAACTGTCAACAGTAAACCTCAGACTTGATGTCAGTTGAGTTTAATCAATGAGCAAGGTCAAAGCTCATCAGTTGATGCCAATATTTAACAATCACACAAAGAGAATTCATTATTGTTTCACTGACAGTTGCCTTGAAGTACGAGAAAACAATGAAGCCACATGCATTTTGAGAAAAAGGCCCTTCTGCAGTGAATGCACACCAGAACAAGTCAGCAGGAAACTTCTCGCCTCTTCTCTGGGTGTTGTTTTAAGTTACTCTGTGAGACATATAAAGTGCTAACTGAGTACACCGAAAACCTCCCAAAATAACTGGAATTATCTGAAAGTCACAAATGAGTATTGTTATAATATTACAGATTCTCTGGTGATAATTACAGATACAGGGTATTTTGTTTTATGTAAAATTACCAGTAATATACTAATATTTGTATTCTCCAGTTACCTTATGAGATGACTGTAGCCTTTGGTCACGAGCAGATGTCATCAGGTGGTTGCCAGTCTTCATTGAGTCTTTCATCCCTTAACCATAGTCTAGTTGATGTGCTGGCAGTGGTGGCCACACCACTACTGGCCCATCTGCTCCTGGCTTCCAGCTTCCCTCCTCTTGCCTTTTCCATATCCAGCAGGAAACTCATTCTGCCTTCTCTCCCATCCTGCAAGCTGCACGATTCTTGCTCCTCTTGTCCAGGCCCAGAGCTGACAACAGCCGCCATGTTGATTTGGCTCAGAAGCCTCTGCACCCATTCTCCAGAAAAAAAACAACAACCATGCCTGCCACTCCTGAACCAGGGGCTTGTACTTCAAGGACTTTCTCTCACGGGCCTCTTTGCACCCCTCCTCCCACAGCACTGTCACAATTTAATGTTCAGACGGAGGTTCTCCAGGAACTGCAGCCTCCTTCCCACATCAACCAGCTTTGGTGTTTTTGTTGAGAAAGGCCTTGCTCCCTTCTTTTTTTTAATGATTTATAGTTTTATTTTTTTCAAATAGTCCCCATCCCACCTGTAACCAAAAGGGGTCAACAGTATAAGAGTGAATCTTCATCCAATAATGACTGATCTTAGGGCATGACCACAGCACATGTCCCCTCATCACTACCACACTTCCAGCAGGTAGCTGAGTCTTTTAATCCCAGCCTGAAAAGCCTACTTGGGGTCCAATAAAATCTGTGCAGAATTTTAAATTTAATAAGCCTCACCCTCAAATCCCTTGACATTGTTTGGGAGTTACCATAAACTTCAGCCCATCCCTGTTCATCATATGCCACCCCCAAATCTCTTTCTCAGGGCCGATACATCTTTGTCACCTCCATATTCCATCAGCATCCTATAATATTTAGCTGCTTCATGGCCTTCACCCAGCAGCTGGAGAATTTTAACTGGTCAGCTTGGGAGAGCGCAAGACTGGCCCATAAATCTTTTGCAGTAAATGGCGTAATTGAAGATATCTCCAGAATTGAGTTCTGGGTGAATCATATTCCTGTTTTAGGTCGTCAAATGATTTAAGTGTATTATTACTGTATACATTTTCTAATATAAGAATGCCTCTGCCTACCCACTCCTTCCAAATAAATGCTTTTTTATTAATATTTAATTTAGGGTTCAGCCAGATGCTGGCAGCATTATTTAAGTAAGGATCAAACTCTATCAGCCCTGAGATCCTCCTCCATGTACTTTGAAGGTGAGATACGATTGGGTGAGCCTTCATGTCTTTAGATGTTTTAATAGATAAGCAGTTGCGCAAAGGGAGGGGGGCAGATACTGACTGCTCTATACTGTACCATGGGGGGGGGGGGCTCTCTCCAGTGCGCCATGTGCCTGAGGGTAAATGCATAATAGTAATACACCAGATTCGGGAACCCCAAACCACCGCTGTTGACTGGCCTTTGTAATTTCCTCATATTATACGTGGTCACTTCCCGTTCCACAGAAATTCTTTGAATACACTATTGAATCGTTTAAAGTAGCTGTCTGGGATTTCTAATGGGAGGGAGCGAAGTAAGTAATTAATCCTGGGGACACAGTTCATTTTGATTACATTCATTTTCCCCAATTTAGACAAATATAGTGGCGACCAGTGTTTTACATCAATATCTAGTCTCTGTATTAAGGGGTCAAAGTTCACTTTAATAATATCATCCGATTTAGGGGGGAAAAGGATGTCCAGATATTTTAACCCCTGTTTAGGCCAGCTGAATCTGCCAGCCTGGAAAAATGTAGTCGGACAGTACTTTGTTAATGGTAGAGCCTCAGATTTATCCCCGTTAACCTTATATCCTGAGATCTTCGAAAAATTAGTAATTGTGTTCATCAAGGAGGGTACTGATACCGTGTTGTCCGAAACCAGTAAAACAATATCATCACCTTGCTCCTGTATAGGTCTTCCTCAAGTCTGTGCCTACTGGCCGCTTCTTGCATCTCTTGTGCTCTTGTGTGTCAGCAAGAGACACATGAGACCTTTTCATGGCTGCATCCATACCGTCCTTGGGTAAGACATGTTTTACATCCAGACAGTGTATGTGCCCGTGTCCAATTTTGAGCACGGAGCTCTGTACACACTAAGTTTTCTTTTCTGAGCCCCATTGTGTACGGATGTGATGGCGAAGGGAGATGTCATACATGGATCACAAGAGGAAGGACATATAACTGTTCCTCAATAGGTATATGGTCCTTGTAACTGTTCACACACTTTTAGGGGACAGGTTTATTTTCTTGGTAGCTGAGTCTGAAAGGAATCTCAGGTCTGTGGTCACGTTGCCAGCACCAAATTTAAGATTGAAAACAGCAGGGATCTGTACACTTTGGAATGACCTGTTAAAGGATTTTGTGTCCAATACATTGGTCTAGACTTTTACTTCTGAAATGCTCAGGGTCTTAATTTTCACATTTTTTACTGATTCTTTTAAATCTCATCTTTATGGCTTTTCTGCATTGTTTCTATATAGCCTTGCCTTCTTTTCTTCAGTTGTCTATTTAGTTCTTAATCCTCAAAAACTGCTTTGAATCTACAACTACTACAATAACTAATTCATTAGAGCTTGGTTAATAAGTCTCTACTTAGCCCTTAAAAGATCGGAAAACATAAAGTTACTAAATCGGTTCTGCATCCCTTTAGTGTCGCTGCGATATCTTTACTTTGGGCCCACGTGTTTGCTACGTTTTGTTTCTTGTTTACTACATGACCACCGGTTTGAACTCATGTTGTATTCCTCAGGGGTTTTTTTTTGTCTCCTTTGTCTTGGTCATTTGTCTAAGTCTTACTTTGTAAGATCCCTTTTGGCTGTTAATGTGTCCCTGTACTTGTCTCCACTTGCTCAGAATCACTTTATTTCACAATAAGACTTTTTAAAAAAGCTTGTTAATATGCTAGCTTGTTTTAATAGCACCAAACTGCCAATACCAAGCTGAAAACTTTGGAGAAAAAAACTTAAATTGAGGAATATAATGGTATAACAAAAGAATACCAGTGGAAAAATTGCAGCTGAAATACAGATTGTACTAAAATGAGCCAACATTCACACTGACAGGTCTACAGATCGTACTGAAGTGTTGTTGCTTTGTATGATATGTGTTGACAGTTCATGGGTTCATGGTCAGGCCTGTCCCATCTATCACTCCAGCCTCACACCCCGGGCACAGGCTACCTACCGCTCCCGTGTGTCCTGACTCTGTCTGGACGGCCGTATAGTTTCTGGAAAGCACTTTCATCCTGATCCTCATCACTAATTCATCCGCTTACGACCTCCATCCATCAGCGCTAGCTGAAGTATGAAAACACCTCAGGCTAACTCACTACAATAGTGGCCTGGCTTCCTCCTCACGCCATGAAACCCACTCTGCTTTTCTTTTCTTTTCCTCTGATATACCTGAAAAAAAAAAAATCCCCATCTCACATTTTCAATTTCTCTTCATCATCTGCCTCTCTCTGTTCTGCCTCTTTTTTTGTTGTTTGCTGCCTCTTATTTTCTCTGTATATACTCCTGTTTCTTTTTCCCCTTCTCCCTGCTTTTCTTTTCTGGCTGCATTTATCCAAACGCGCCCCTAAAAGCAAAGCATTACAGTGAGTGCCAATGACAAGATAATGGTCTGTTTGTAGTTACTCTCCTAAACACAGTAATGCTAATGTTAGATCCTCTCAGCCCCTCTGTGTGCTTCACAAATATATTCCTGCCAACATGTACTCCAGAATTCTAATTTTGTTGGTTTTCTATTTTGTCCTTTGTTGTTCATATTAAAAATTCATATGACTGTTCTGCAGCACTGTTGCTCAGGGATCAAGGTTACAAACAGTCTGAACTGCCGCTCGTTGCAGTGGAAGACATTTAGTCATGTTTGGATTTTTAGACTTTTTCACATCAGGAGAATTTTTTCCAGTGTTTTTGTGTTTTTTTTTTTTTCTTCCGGTTATGGTCCGGGAAGCATTCAAAGTCTTATGACTTCATAAATACATGGTTGTCAGGCTGTAAAATATTAGGTTTGCTCAATTGCTGGAATGCTGATTCTTCTGTGATACAAGTGTTTTCAGCTGTCATCTGTGATATGCTACCCAGTGTTAGCTTGCCAGCCCACATCCCAACAGTTAGAAATCCATTTGAGTCTGTCCACACTGGGTTTTAATTCATGCTACACTGTGGCTGTAAGGATGTCAGCGTCTGTCTGTCTGTTGGTCAGTTGATCCACTCGGTCCAGAATGAAATAAGAGATGTGCTGACAACTATTGACTGACCGTGAAATTATATATACACCCCATCATGAATTGTATAACTGATGATCTCCACTGAGTGCCGTCACATTTTTCAAGTTTTTGGGCAGCACAGTCGCACCACTGCAGGACCTTTGACCCTTAAATGTCAGAAAAAAGAATGACGGCAATTTGTCATCAGCCATTTGTCCAATACTTTCGTTTATGACCAAATTCCTTCAAAAATAGTGACATTCTCACTAACCTCAGCTGAATTCTGTATTTAGAGCTGTTTAGCAAATAAGATGGTTAACACAAACACCAACATGTTAAGGCTCATTTATGCTTAATGTTAGACACGCAGACGGTTATGGCCAAACCCTTCTGTCAAAACTCACATCCGTTTTGTCAGTGTTTGTGCATATTGAACATTTATATATAGGAAATGAAGTAGACGATAGAGAGCCGAGCAGAAGTTCTACTGGCAACTGAAGAAGTACCGCTGAAGTATCCACAACACCTGCTAGCACCAAACAGCGCAAAACAGCAGGGATACATGACTTGAGTTACCTTGAGTTTAGATTCAATTGGAGGGCGACTTGTTAGGAATAAGCCTGCCTCTTGCATGATCTGTTCAAAGCTGAAAAGGGTCAATACTGTATTTTAATTTTGGTCATAATGGAGGTCAATCTTTTCTGAGCTGGTAAGTGGTATAAAAAGTTTGAGAAATATGTGGGCAGACATATCAATTTCCATTCTTAAAGAGCACAAAAATGAGCCTTTAGCACTGTCAGTGTCACTGTGTGCATGTTAGCATGCTGATATTAGCATTTTTCTCATGGTAGCCTACTGCGTCTAAATATAGCTGTAGATTCTTAGTCTTGTTAAAAAGTAACTTTTCCAAAAAAAAAAAGAGGAAGAAATAAAGAGCCAAAGTCCTGACGTCACCCTGGGCTGTTCCACTCTCCACTAGGGTTTCTTGAATGTGCTTCTGGGGTTCACTTTTAATAATCTGAGATAAATTCATATACACTACAGCACTTGCTATTATGCTTTGAAAACTTGTCATTTTAACAACATTAAACAAATTTGTTTAGCAGCATATAGCCTGACATACATCATCCCCACTGCTGACTTTTCCACTGTCTGTGATATCTACCTACATGTAGAAAGTTTTAGCTGAAATCTGTGTTTTGTTGCTGTTTTGAAAAATCTTTATACCAGTCTGAGCTAGTCACAAAGCGGAGATGATGTTTGTCAAAATCCACTAAAAACAGAAATATTCATTTAACAACAACATTGGATTATTTTCTGAGAACTGAATATCCTCATCTAAACACATCAAGTGAACTGAACAACTGCTGCACACGATCCTGTTCCAAGGCTGGATTTTTAGCAGTTTGTGGTATGAATGTGAATGTGTTTTAAATTTAAGATGAGGTTTTCTTACGTCTAAATTCACTTGTATACAAATGCAGAGGCGAGAATGATAAAACCAACAGAGAGACACGCAAATAATAACATACTGTAACCCTGGAGCACATTTAAAAATACAAGATGAACCAAAGCTAAACCTCTTATTTTGTGTTTCTGTCAGCCATTCGATGCTTTTAAAAACCACTGATTCATCATGAGGCTGAAACAGAAACCTAAAATGTGTGTACTGGTAGCGTGCCCATGCAGCTAGCTATCTCTGGTTACCTGTGCAATATAACATTAAGGACTGCATGTAGGTGGCTATTTAAATAAATCGTTTCTCCACAGCGAATCTTCTGTCAGCTGAATTACTCAGCTGTCAGCTGTAAATATAGCACCGTTCACGCAGACGGAATGAAGACGGAAAGCTACATTTTTTGAAAATGCTTAAGTTGGGCTCTTGGTCTATGTAAATGTCTGCCTCCTTCATCTTTGTGTTTCTGCTTGTCTTTCCTTCTTTTTTCTCCCTCAACAGTCTGCTCATACCTTTTTAACAGCACTTGATCCCTCTTGCCAACTCTCCTCCTCTTGTCCTTTCTCCTTCCTACATTGTGTCCTTTTCTTTCACTCTCCTCCTGTAGACTTCACCCCCACCATCCCATCAGTCCGCCCTCCCTTCCATCATGCAATCTCCTCCTCCCTTTCTTTCCATTTTTCTCTGCCTTCCTTCCCTCCCTCCCTCCTCCTCCTCCCTGCAGACAGCCATATGCAGTGCTGTAAATGGCAGGGTGCTGTGTGGTTGTGATGTGGTCTCACTGTGGTCTGTTTGCACTGCCACTGCGGTTCATTTTGCTTACCAGCCTGCTGCTTCACCCTGTCTGGACCCGGCTGGCTGCCTGGCTGGCCGGCCCGATGGTTGACTGACTGACTGCTGCGTAATTGAGGCAGCAGCGCAAATGCTTGTACACACACACACACAAATACACACTACCACTACCACAAGCCTGCCATAAACCACTGCTTGTGTGTCAGTGGAGACACAGGCCAGCCATCAGTGTCCCGGTGCTGCTCTGTTCCCAGGTTAATTCCCCCTGTTGTCTAAATACTCTGACAATACCAGAAAACACCACTTATCATCCTTTAATTGCAACCTGCAGAGAGCTGGTCAGTGATAAAGCACAGAATGATTAACGTGGTGACTCATGGTGGTTTATGTGTTTGTCCGCTGATGAGAACTATGATATATTTGTGAGAGACAGACGGTGCAGTCTGTGTCTATATGAGGGCAAGAGTGTGTGTTTAGCTTCATGGAGCTTTTAGCAGAGATCAAGTCATTGTTTTGCAGACAGCAGAGGTGGAAAGTAACAAGGTACAAATACTTATTTGCTTCAACTTTTTACTTTTGCTCCCTACATTTTAACAAAAATAAATTTACTTTCTATTCCTTATATTTTCAAAACAGGCTCATTGATTTAGTTTTAATGCATTTGGGCAGAATTAATGATTACTTTTGTTTTGCGTCATTCCATCAGGACCGATTTCAACTTAAATGGATGGGACAAGAACACATGAAAAAAAACAACTCCTTGGTGTATCCATCAGTGCATATCACAGATGACAGACCTAACAAGATTTTAAAAAACAACATACTTGATGCGAGACAAGAGACAGACTTGACCGTGGAGAAAAGGTGAGGTTCAGTTTGCTTCACACAGACATAGCCAGTAGAAATATACTTCATAGGGCTACTCTTTACTCTTATAGCCTGTACTTTTTCACTTTTATCTGTGAAAAGAAGTTTAATCTGTATTTCTACTCTTATCAGAGACTTTTTTAACACAAGTATCTCTATTTCTACTTGACTAAAGAATGTGTGGATTTTGCCACCTCCAGTAGCTATTAGCATTGGTGGGACCAAGTCATGGTTTTGCCATTCAGAGAGCAAGTCCCAAGTCCTAAACAAGTCGTAATGTAACAATGAGTTTCTAGTCTCACTGATTTACAAAGTTACTTAGCTGTTAAGCTAATCAGAACTAACTCTGGTAATATTAGATTTGACTTACCATTCTTTCGACTCAAATGTTGAATGAAGCTGGAAGTAGTTGCATCTCTGTCTGTAATTTTTGCATCCTGACATTCATTTTTTGTTTACAGCCGTTTAGTTTTTGAACACAAACAAATATCTTTGTCAGGTCTCTTTTTTCCCAGCTGGAGTTCAGTAACATAATGTTAGTTCCTCATGGTTCTGTACTGCAACTTGATTGGAGGCTGTCAGACTGATTCGAAACAAAGCGGATCTGGGGAATTAATTTTTCCCTCTAGACAACACGATCGGATGTCGGAATTTCCCAGCTGAAATTTCCAACTTAGTTACGCCCTCAGAGAGTTCCAGCTGCATGCTGCCAACAGTAAACAAAAAATATGGCTGAGCGTGGCAAATTGATGAGTTTCTTTGGCAAGTGTGCAGACAATCGAACCCTGAGCTGTGCAGCCTCCTTGCATAAACGGCACAGAGGAGGTAAAACAATGCATGAGGTAACAGATGCCATAATACATTTTATTTTTCGGCCCTTTACATTGACAACATATTGTCACATCAATTTACATGCAGAGCAGGTTTGAATATATGCTAGTATGTATTATTTTGAGTGGTGTTTCATTGCACCTTTTCTAGTTGGAAGCTGGCAATGTTCAAACTCCAAGTTGTCTGGAACGCAGCATTAGTGTCAACTACCTGGAATGAATGGTGTTAGTGTTAGTTGATCCAGGAAATTAAAGGAAATTATTTGATTTGTGCGACGCTTTTTAAATAATAGACTTTTTAATCTTTTGGCTCAATCTTTTGAAAGTCCAAGTCTTTTTTGATTTTGTCCATTTGACTCTAAAGTCATCAAATTTGTGGCTCAAGTCTGAGTGGAGTCCACACCTCTGCATTTTAGCCAGGTGAGTCTGCTTACAGTGGAGTGGTTAATGAACAACAGGAAAGGAGATGAATGGAAATGGAGCACAGAAATGAAACAATTACATCCAGAAAGAAGGCAAGTAGTGTAAGAGGTTTTTGGATAGGACGGGGGGAAAGTGCAGTAATATGGTAATGTTTTGTGCTTAAGTGTGTGTTTGTGCGCATGTGTGTGTGTTTCACCGTCTGCAAGGAGGCAAGAAAGAGAAACGGAGTCAGACAGAGAGCAGACAGAGAGGCAGAGAGGAAGCAGGAGGAGGGGTGCAGCCAGAGGGTGAATGTTGGAACATAGAGCATGCTGTGTTGATTTGATTAAATTCAGTTCTGTTCTATTTGCAGTAGGCCTAGTTACTCAGCTATATTTGTACAGTGCTGTCTGCTGAGTTTTAACAACACCGACACAGATCTCTGGGAGAGCGGGAGGCCTGGGATTAGGCTCTGAAAAGCACTTTTAAAAAGGATACACCAAGTTTTTGTGAAGATTAGCCCTGTTTGTCAGTTTTATGGTTTATCCTTTGCCACTGATACCAAATTAATCCACGTTTCCCTGGTTTGCTCCAGTGCTCGGTGCTCACACTTGCGTAGTAAGAAGAGATAACTAGCATTATCAGAAAGAAGCAGCGCTAAAAATAAGCATCAGCAGTTTTTCGTAATAGAGCAAAGAAATTTAAGTGAAACAAATATCCCATTAGTTTCAAATACAACTGGCTATTCCTGCATCCATAGACAGTAAGAGATATGGGTGAGCTAGGGATCGAGATGGGGAATCTACTGAAAGGTGAAGACTGTCCTTCCATTGCAGTAAAAGTTGAGCCGTTCCCTTGGTGAGCTCACCGTGCAGCAGGATGGACATCCAACACAATATAACAATAAAGCCTTTAGTAAGATGTGGGAAAGTATATTAGACCACACAAAATATCATCAATATGAAAGACAAAGAAAATATATCTGAAAGTGCCAAAAGTTAACCATTAAAGTTTATCTTAGAATGAAGTTCTGGAGCAAACAAAAACTCCAGAAACACCGATGATTTAGATGTTTATAGTTGTATTTAGAATTGACAATCTGTCAAAAGCATGAAATCACTTTTTTCAATTCCCATATTATTCCTGTGGTTGCTCAGGATGGATGTAAAGTAGGGCTGCAACTTTATTATTTTCACTACTGATTAATCTAGCAGTGATTTTTTTGATTAAACACTCAGTTGTTTTGTCTATAAAATGTCAGAAATGGTGAACAATGATGATCAATGTTTCCAAAAGACTAAGATGACATCCTCAAATGTCTTGTTTTGTTCACAACCCAAAGATAATCAGTTTAGTGTCATAGAGGAGTAAAGAAACCAGAAAATAGTCACAATTGAGAAGCTGAAATCAAAGAATGTTGGCATTTTTTAAATGACTTAAACAAATAATCAATTATAAAAACAGTTGATGATTAATTTAAAGGGATAGTTCACCCAAAAATGAAAATTTGGTCATTATCTACTCACCCTCGTGCTGACTGAAGGTCAGGTTTAGTTTTTTAGTCCACAAAACACTGCTGGAGTTTCACAGGAGAACAGCATTGCAGAATCTCACAAACAATGTAAGTGACCTGTTTTCAAATAGAAAAAAAACAACTGGAAAAATCAGAAAATGCCTCCAAACTCCCTGTGTGGTGTAATCCAAATCTCCTAAAGCCCCGACATGCAAAGTTGATTTGAAAGACGTTATTTACACCATGTCTTTAGCCTAAATCTTGACTCCAGATCTTTAGTTTGGAGCCACGTTCACATGTACGTGCACACAGTCTGAACTGAGTGTGTGTGTTGTGACGGTGTGTGAAGAGCATGTAGAGGCTGTAGGAGACTTGGATTACACCAGACAAGCAGTATGGAGGCATTTTGGGGGAGTTTTCTACTTGTTTTTTTTTCCTTTTGAAAACTGGTCATCATGCATTTACGTTGTTTGGGAGATTCTACAGTGCTGTTTTCCTGGGTGAGTAGATCATGACTGAATTTTCATTTTTAGGTGAACTATCCCTTCAATGGTTGAATACTCGTTGTAGCTCTAATGTAAAGTACCCATCCATAAAGATTAAATATAAATTAAAATACTATTTTGTGCCAAACTGGATGCCTCTCATACATTTGATATGATTTCACAGTTTTCATTTCGGTCTGTACTTACAAAAGTCAAAGGACAACCTGACATGTATGTATGTGTGTGTATGGGTCATGTATTTTTGGAGTAGTCGCCTCACTTTTACAGGTCCAGTCCAAACTGGTTTGGGTTGTTTTGAGCTGATCCTTGATGCAGGATGCTGCCAGGAAAACAAGCCTGCAAAGCTGAGAAGCTCTCATCTGAATCTTCTGTTGACTTTCCTGTAGGTGAGGACATTTTGACTCGTACAACAGAAAACACAGTCTCTAGTTGTTGCAGGTTGTTTTTCTGTTTGTTTTCTAAAGTACATAATGTTCACAACATACACACTATTTAATGGCACTTCACAATTAGTCTCTGCCAGATTGTCTGTTTCTATATTAGTGCTGCCTTTATTCTGCTCTGCCCTCATACATCTGTGGTTGTGACTTCTGCCTGCATCAGGTTATCCAAGTTATCTCATCCCGTTGATTGTGCTGGAGTTCAGTTGAACTGAGTTAGTTCTTTTGCTGTCTGATGACGGGCTTTTCATTCTGCCTCTGTTTTGCTTTTTAGAGCTGGTAAGAGCTTTTTCAACAATCTAACAAGCACTTTATTTGAAGCATACAGCACAGAGGCCTAGAAAAAAGAGGCAGAACAGGAGGCCAAAAAAAAGCCTAATATTACCTGTAAATGATGAGTGTTCATGTTACAGTTAGCAGCCTGTCAATATCCTGTCTACCCAGAAACTCCACAAGTACAACAGGCAGTGTTTTAGCAGATGCAGACAGAGGGAACAGCAGTGTAGTTGCTTGTGGCTTGAATGCACAATGCTGCAAGTGAAATCACTGAAGTCTTAATAGGACCAAATACTTCTTGGTGGAGAGTTCAATAAGCAAATATTTCCTGAAAACAAATCCAATTCCAGGCGTAACAAGTAAGAGATTTGAAAAATATTGCTTTCTAACATAATTCAGTTGAGGGAAAACCAATTGAATTCAGTTCAGTGCAGGATTCAAAGTTTCTCTGCATGTGTTTACATTTTTATGATGGATGGATGGATGGATGGAGCCCGGTGAGTCAGTGTGTCGATGGTGAGTGTATAGCGCTCTGAGTCAATGTCTGGTGACAGCTTGGGAACAGTCAGCCAGCCAGCTCCAGTCCCAAGGGACGCTCAGACTAGGTCACACACACACACACACACACTCACACACACAAACACAGCCCAGACTGGCTTGATGCTCGCTCAATGTCACTTTGACATTTACTCTCTCAGGGAACACTGCTGTCACTGAGGACGATGTGTCATAAAATGAAGGCAAATTTTCGCAAGTTTACTCAGTAGTTTACACACACACAATAATACAATATGATATAATAAGGTATACTGTTTTTTATTATGATGCATTCAAGGGTTGAATCTTGTGGTTTTCAGTCTGTTTGGAAGTAAAATCCAAATTTTACGTCTCTTTTAAGAGCTGTTAATAGTTTCCCTTTTCAAAGTGATGGATGTGGAACGTGTTGCATAACTGTTTTCAGTTAGATGTCCCATGACTGCTGCCAGAAACTCATCCGGCCAGACACACAGCATCACTTTCTGTTACACACACACACACACCCACACACACGCAGAGAGAGAAAGACACGTTTAAAATTTTTGCACAAAAACTCTCTGCCTTTCTCTCTTTCTGGAACTTATTTCTCTCACAGACATTCTTGCACATAAACCTTTCACACAGTTTCTATAATGCAGATACAAACAGACACACACACACGCACGCGCGCGCACGCACACACACACACACACACACACACACGCACGCACACACACGCACACACACTCACGCACGCACACACACCATATTTTCCCTGGCTGACCATGTTGTCCCAGCTTCCTGCCAGATGGTGTCATTTGGCCAGACAAGGTTACCCTGCTCCACTTGCCCACAAAAATGTCTACCCTAACAAGTTGTTTAAAGGCTTAATTCACCCAAAATATAAAAATGATTTAGTCGTTAAAGGTATGAAAAATGTACATTTGAAAACTAAACAGACGCTTGTATTTTCACACAAAAATCCCACTTGCTTTGGATAATCTACAAACCAACTGTCAACTGATAATTCAGTGGGCTTAACAACAGATTTTCTTTTAAAACCCACTTACACAATTTTACAGAACTGTGGCACTGAAGACATGACATTTAAGAAAAAAGTATTTTTCACCATTTTCTAACCTTTCATAGACCTAACGACTAATTAATTAATTGAGAAAATAATGGACAGATTATTAATTATTTATTTTGAATAATATTATTATTATTTTAGTATTTATTTATTAGTCTTTTTTAATTTTAAATTAATTTGACTTGTACAGTGTCATTATTTATAACTTACAATTAATCTCAAGAAAGAAACACATCACTGAAGAAAAAAATGTTTCCAGTGCTTATCTTCTTCTCTAAAGTTTTTCCAGTGTTTGAAGTCTGGTAGTCCATCATCTTTAGATTTTTGTTTGGGATTTCTTGACTGAACTTTTCTGTGTGTGTGCACACAGTCGTACAGTCTCATACCCTTATTTGCAGATTGGTGGGGCATTTACTTATGCTAATTAGGAACAACTGGCACATACAGTGACAATGGAATTCATCATAACAGCCATTTCCTCCTTTCATTTTATTCTGTCACAAATACGGTTGCCACAGAGAAGAGGAATGTTCAAGTGTAGGTGCGCGTGAGGAAGCAGAGGTGGTGGAAGGAAACTAGGTTAATATTTGAGGAGGTAAGTTGTGTGAGTTTGACAGCTGGTTTAAATAGAGTGGATCTGTCTCTCAGATGATTAGTATTACTTAAGTCACTGTGTTGGCGGGTTAAACTATGTGTGTGTGTGTCTCAGTTCAGGACAGGGTTAATAATGTGGGTAGGGGTGGAAATCCCAGGTGGAACACTTTTAGTTTCTGAACTTAATTGGCGTGACATGGCCTGGGCTGAGTGCCAAGTGTGTGTGTGTTCATGTGTGTAATGATGTGTGTGCACCTGTTTTGATATGTGTGCGCATTTGCTCTCAATGACAAGCATGTGGGTTCATGTCTGCATGTGCACATGTGTATGTACATGTTTGTGCTTCCATTTGTTGTATATAAATTTGTATATATCTATTTATCTAGGTATGTTAATTCACACATATGTGCAATAGTGTGTGTATACGTGTAGATCATTTATGAGTGCCTCTGTGTGTGCAAACATGCATGACACGGTAGGTAGGTGCCACAAGCAGAAACAATATCTGATGTGTTTATCTCAGCCTGCAGTCAGCTGAAAGCTGAGTGGTCGCCTGAGACCATGAACGTTTCTGCACGTAACACAAATGTAAAGGGAACAGCTTCAGAATGGTTCATGCTTCTTAAGAGCGCGATCACATGGCTGTTGTCTTTTAAACTCATGCATACAACAAGTCTAATGTTTGCATTTTTGTGTTGTCTGCAGAAAACCCACCTCCTAATAAGATTTGGGTCAACCTGCTTCATGTGCAGGTCTGCACCATGTGCTGTTGCAACAGATGCAGCTTTTATATTATAGACTGTTCGAGTCTGACTTTTGAAAGCACCTTCTAAATAAAAAGGGAGTTCAGATGTTTCTGAACTATTAACTGATGAAAAAGTAGTCATGTGCAGTAATATAGAAAATTAAGGATGAGATACAGTGATGCATCGAGATGCACTGAGATTTGATGTGCGTTCAAATTGTTTAAAAGGTAAATTGTAATCGCGAGTAACTGTAGCAGAACTCCAACAATAAGGGTCAAACTCAACTTCCAGGAAGCCGACTGAACACTTAAAAATGAGGCCAAAAAATGACACCCAGCTTCATTCATATCTGCAATGCAGACCACATGAACTCTGATGATTGGGAATGGAAACAGCGGATCAGGCCTTTAACCAAGCAAGGATTTGGTGGTCAGATATATCATGGCATGCAAGGCAGCTGAAAGTTCACGTGTGTCAGTGTCTGTAAACATGGTACTGAGACCCTTACTTGCTGTGCTGACTGTTAAAAGTTATTGTCTTCTATTGACAACAAAGAAAAATATTGCAGCCTCTATTTTACCAAGACAGAACAGTATCATAAAAGCGCCTTTTTATAGATTGATTACAGAAACAAAACATTCTGCTGAACCTCCAGTATATATTTCCAATATATATTTTGAAAAACACAGCCAACAAACCAAAGCTTAAAGCAAGTAAAACAACAGTAAAATGTGACCTCTGTCATGATCTATGCACTGAGAAGCAAGTTAAAGAATTCAAGAAGACAGACTGATAGAGCCAAAGCAAATAACTTCATATTGACTTCTGTATGGTACTATTGAGCCAATGTGTTGTAAACAACTCTGTCTAAATACACCAAGCTGCAGTGGCCAACCAAAAAAAGTAGAAATTGAGTAGAAAATGGGGCTGTAATGAAAACTGGGGCTCATATTCAACTCTGTGTGAGGCTCTGGGTTTGTCACGCCAGTCGTTGCCAGTTTCCATTACCTAGTGCAGAGTCCGAACCCACTCCACTCGGGCTCGGAGTGCTCTGTTTGCTCAAATGGTCTTGGCACACTAATGTGTAGTACACCTCACTCCACAAACACTGTGTCAGGGGAGCAGCCATGGAGTAATGTGTGTAATGGGGAGTTGGGATCACTTTGTTCATACGCAAGGAAAGCATGTACATTTCTCTTCCAGCTTCCCTTCCTCTCACTGGGTTTTATATACATACAAATACAAACATCACACATGAGGGAAAAAAGGGGCAAACATTGAAATGTCATGAGATAAAAGTCACAGAGCTTCTACATTATGCAGTAAAAGCATCTCTGTTTTCCTTTTCCTCCCCTCTCTTCCTCTGTACCGTCTCTGTTTGTTTGCAGCTTTTCAGCCACGCTAGCAGTATGGCTCCAGAGATGGTAATGTCTGTCAGTTGGTCCACCACGTCTGTCCAGACCGAAATATCTCAACAACTACTGGATGGATTGCCATGAAATTTTGGACACACATTGAAGGTGTCCAGACGATGACTAGTCCTCCAGATATTAACCAGCCCGTTTTTCATTCACACCCTGTCAGCTCATTTATGCCCCCTTTATGTATGAAAATAGATAAGTCAGTTTCAAACAATGTAACTGCCACTGTCCACATACTTCAATACTTGCTTTATGCTTGATGTTAAGCAATACATCCACTGCAGGCCAACGCTCAGAGTCAAAAGAAGATGAACAGGAGACAAACATTTCTGACAACAGACATGGTGATGCTGGAGGATTTTGTAATAATGTACCTCTTGAGAAAGAGGCGGTGGACGGCAGTGGTCTGTGCGGCCATTAAATCCATCGCAATTAGTGACATGTGAACTTCTTCATCCTGTGGTCATGTCTTGCTTGAACTATTGGCTACACTGCTACACTGCCCCTTGCGAATACCTGTGGTACTGCCCACCTTTGTCAGCACCTATAAGCTTTCGGAAAAGGTGCACAAACACGGATGAAAAGAACACAGAAAAGTGACAGAAGGCTCCGTCAGTGTCGGTTTGTGTATCTAATGTTAAGCATAAGCGAGCCTTTAGTCATTTTGTTGTTTTCTGGTTTTGTCTGTTTCCTTTACCCACCTACCTGTAAGATATTTCCTCAGTATATCACTGAAGTCATCCTGCTGCCTTCTTGACTTTGTCCCTGTGACACCGTCAGCCTCAGCTGCACTTTGTGCTGTGTGCTAATTAGCAAATGTAACCGTGCCAACACGCTAAAGTAGTGAACAGAGTAAACATAATAACTGCTAAACAACAACATGAAAGCATTATAATTGTTACCACGTTAGAAAGTACAGCCTTGCGGAGCTACTAGCATGTTTTTTAGCTCTTTGTTGTTCCATCAAATCAAACATGACTGTACATTACTCAGTTTGATGAATTTAGTCAATTAATTTCCTTATATTTCAATATATAGCCAATATATTATATATAATCATTTTGTAATTGTAAAGAAGATTGATTACCTTATTGACTGATTTGAAAACGAGTAATTCCACTTATAAAGAGTAGCATAGCTCTAGCTGTAAAAGTGGCTTGGACAATAGACCCTTTTCACAGGAGCTAAATTTACACAAAATCATTAATTATTATAATTAAGGTCCCGTTCCATTTAGTGTAGAGCCTTACCAGTGAGCCAACGTGCACAATAGCAGCACCCTGACTCTGTTTGACCTGAATGGAACAGGACCTTGTTTAGTATCATTAATAACACCTGCGTTTACCTGACTAGTTCATGTCAAAATGGCTGCTTTGAAAAAGGTCTATTAATTAATTTTGTCATGAAATATGAAACATGTCATACCTGCTGTCACCTCCATGTACTGGATGAAATATACCAACAAACTGCCCCAACGCTGATAAACTCTTGTCTACTCTTGATATTTCTTCCTTCTTGTCTTTTGTGGGAACAGATTTTGTTTGAAGTTAAATAAGTCAATGTATTTGTAGTTGTTGGATATAACTAACATATTATTCTCTGTGAAATATTCACTTGACAGTTAGATGGATCTGGCAACTTTGTGAGACAAAGAAATCCCACAGAGGCTGACAAAAATGTCTCCAAAAAGGATAAAACAGAGGGAGCGAGAAAAAAAAAATCAAAATAACAAAAAGATGTTTCATTTCTCTGCGTCCGCATCAGTGTTTCTCCATATCTCTCAAACACGTAACTCTGTCTTTGATTCCATATCTTTAAACACACACAGGACTCACAGGTCCAGTGTGTGTGTGTGTGTGTGTGTGTGTGTGTGTGTGTGTGTGTGTGTGTGTGTGTGTGTGTGTTTGTGTGTGTGCGCGCGCTCGCTCTCTAAGGCCAGTTGAACAAGAAGATATCCCCCAGGAATCTCCAAACATGGCATCATGAATTTTTCAACACTGACATGCGCCATCTGCACCTTGGCCACAACACACGCACACACACACACACACACACACACACACACACACACACACACACACACACACACACACACACACACACACACACACACACACCAATCCAGCATTCCTCACACGCATACATGCATCTGCTCTCTTTCAGTCTGTCTCACCTCTCTGTCCTCCTCTGTGTGTGTTTTCGAACACTCTGCATCTGGTCGCAGGAACCCCTGCCAGTACATTTTACACTTACATAATGCATTCTACTGTCAAAATGTTTAAAAAGGGAGACAGGTAGGGAGAAGAGGAGGAAAAGAGAGGAAAAAGAAAAGGCAGAGCAAAATATTTAATATTGCTGTTTGATTAGTAATATCGATAAAACAATTTTTTCCAGTCCAATGAGGCGTACTGAGTTCAAGAAGAGACCTGAGAGTCCTGTGAAGACTGTGAGTGTGAGAAATCGAGGGGAAAGCATTTTTGTATGCAGGATGTATAGATCAGCATGCAGGGATGGAAAACAAAACACAGCGAGTCTGTGCTGTGCTGCTGCCGCTGGATAAATGGCCAGCTATCACAAAGTAAAGAGCTGCATGGATTTATTTGCCTGGTGCCAGTGGAAATGATCAAGAAAAGAAAAAAAAGATGCAGAGGCACAAATGAAGTAGCACATGAGGTCTCTCTCACACACACAGGAAATGTCGATGTTCCACTGAAAGTATTAGCTCAGTGGGGTTCTGTTTTATGCTGTTGACTTTGAAAACACAGCACTGTTAGTGAATGAAAAAAATATTAATGCATCTTTGTGTGTTTTGGGGATTTGTAAATGTTTACGCTTAAGCTTGTGTGATAAAAAAAAAAGAAGTGAGAATTAAAGGGATAGTTTGGATTATTTTAAGTGGGGTCATATGAGGTACTTATCCATAGTCAGTGTTTTATCTACAGTAGATGCCAGTTGGCACTCCCCCAGTTTGGAGAAGCAGAGAGGAGCACCAGCATGGAAGCAAAGCAATTAATTGCTGTAGAAAGGGACATCAACAAAAGGTAGCACTTTAAAATGTCCAATCAAAAGAATCAGTATCAGTTAAATATATTCTATATTTTGTCACTGCTTTACTTTGCCATCAGGCAGCCTTTTCTGATGGGAAACCACTGCTATATAAAGCCAAATGTCAGTCTCTCCAAACCAACCAAACTCCACAGGAGACAATCAGTCATTTTACATTGCAGAACATGGGGGTTGCTGGTTTGCCACTGCCTCGATGAGTTAGTTTGTGTGTGTAATTGTGTGACTTTGGTGTTTTAAAAGCAGCCAAGCCAGGAAGTTGCAATGTTGCAATTGCAACAATTAATGCAAATTCAACCAATCCCTGTGAATTCTGCACAACCTTACAATTTTGTCCAATCACGCAGCTTTTCTGCAAATTTAATGAATAATCATAGTGTCTTGCAAGTTCCACCAATCATCACATTCCCCTTCCAAATGACATGCATGTACATCTCAATGACCTGACTCAGTTTTTTTTATTTATTATTGTTTTGTATTTTGATTTTGCCACAGGTACTGAAAAGAAAATTGTTATTGGAATTTATCAATGCTAGCTGTGCACTATTCTATTTCATAATTTTGTGCTTGCTGTTTTGTTGAGTTTGAGATCCGAAAAGATTTTACTGTTTTTGTGCAATACCCTCCAGGTGCACTTTTCCAAATACAGCACACTTTGTTAGAATATTTGTAATCCTGAGGTTTTTTGGTAAGGTCACTTAGAACACTCAGAACCTTTTTTTATTCTCATCATTGCAAAAAATGTCTAAAAACACAATTCTATCAAAAAGCTGCTGTGAAATCGAGCATTTTTGGCAGCAATAATCCCCCAAAAAGCTTGTGAAATCCCAACATAAACAACAAACCAATCGAGGCAGTGGCAGACCAGCGTGTTAGCATATCACACAATAAGTTCAAGGTAGGGACCAGCAAGTAAACTTATATACAACCAGCATCCACTGAAGGTAATACACTGACTACTAAGACGTCCTTCATACAACCCCACTTCAAATATTTCAAACTATCCCTTTAAATATCATTGCATGCATTCAGGACTCAAGCAGAGACAGAGAGAGGTGATGATTGAGGAGGAGGAGGTATTTTATTCCCTGCAGTCTGCCTCAGTCCCTATTAGTCACACAATTGTATTGTGCCAAGCAGGCTGATCACAGTCAGGGACTACACATACACACACACACACACACACACACACACACACACACACACACACACACACACACACACACACACACACACACACACACACAAATTTTGCATATGAAAATACACACATGCACAAATAAACTGTACTGACACACAAACACACACACCAACCAACTCACACATATGTTGTATAAGCACACACACACAAGAATACACTGCACACCCAGACTCTCCTCACATGACACATGCACATATATGATTCACAGAAACTCTTACAGTATACTAATGCACTTCACCCACACTTACTCATAATACACACGTTTACATACATACACCATATACTTACATACACACATCCATTCATTAAGGCAGAAGAGCAAACACACACATTAGAGCTCATCAGATGTACATTGACAGATACAGCACAGGCATCCATATGCACATAATAACCTAATAACCTGAAAGACATCACAGAAGTACTTATCATGGCAGCACAAGAGTACAAGAGTACAAGATCAATAGAGGCGGGGGTCTAACACACCAGACAGGACCCTGGATGCGGGCTGTGCAAAGATGCTCCTGAGACAGCCCAGCACATAGTAGCAGGGTGTAGGATGCAGGTAGGAACAACGCACATGGGACGCCATAACCAAGTGGCTGGCATAGTGTACAGGAACATCTGCACTGAGTATGGGCTGGAGGTCCCTCGGTCAGAATGGAAGGCACCTCCTAAGGTGGTTGATAATGACCGAGCCAAGATCCTGTGGGACTTCCAGATCCAGACCGACCAACTGGTGATGGCTAACCAACCAGACATCGTGTTGATCGACAAACAACAGAAGAAGGCAGTGGTGATAGATGTCGCAACCCCGAGCGACTGCAACATCAGGAAGAAGGAGCACGAGAAGCTTGAAAAATACGAAGGACTACAGGAGGAGCTGGAGAAGATGTGGGGAGTGAAGGCAGCAGTGGTTCCAGTAGTGACCCACAAACTAGGAGAGTGGCTCCAGCAGACTCCAGGTACACCATCAGAGGTCGCTGTCCAGAAGAGCGCAATCCTATAGGAACAGCTAAGATATTGCGCAGAACCCTCAAACTCCCAGGCCTCTGGTAGAGGAACCAAGCTTGAGGAACACCAACCCCCCCAAAGGGGAGGAGGGATTGAGAGAGGGAATTTTTTTATATACATGTAAATAAATGCCATTTGGCTAACTTGATTCATAGAACAGGCCTACTGGGATGAACATGTACGTCTGCAACATGTAGCTGCCTCTGATTCTGTCTCTTTCCATTGATGTATGTCAGGAGGAGACAGTGACTGACACTGACTTCATTATGCTCAGTGCCTTATTTTCTAGAGATTCAATCTTTATGTGTCTCAGTTCATTGATAGTAGGATTGTTTGACATTGAAGTCAAACAATGTGACTGAAGTTACAGTTTTATCTTCTATCTGTAATTTAAGGATATTTACATCCATGTCATGTGAATAATGGAGGAATTGGAGCAGATTTCAACAACTTGTTCTCAACCCAGGTTGTCAAATAGCAAAGTATTTGTCACACCCCTCTCCATCCCATACTGATGCACAAAGTAACAAGAGAAAGCCTTTTTAACAGGTAGTTAGCATGAAATGGTCGCAATTTGGTAAAGATCAGGCAATAAAGTTATTGGGTTAGGCTTTGAAATGGAACATAGTTTGAGTTAAAATAAGTATGTTACATTACATACATCATGCATAGATTACTTAAAACTTAACATAATGTTGATTTTTGGTCATACACAGGACACACACTCTGGGCTGTCCTCCTGGGTCAAAGTCCTGTGTTTGTCTGACTCCTCATTTCCTACTTTTTATGCTCTGTCACCTGATGTAAGTGGATTTAGGCTACATTGAACTTGGACATTGAACTTATACATATGCTAAATGTCTTGTCCATCTGTATGAGACAGTGAGGTTCATGACAAAACGTTAATATCTGGTGACTTGCAAATGAGAATGGACTATTTATAAAGTGCCAAAAATAACTGGACAAATGAACAATAACTAAAGAGTAACTCTCACCTAGATATTACATGGAGAAAAGGCAGCATGCTGTTGCACCACTGGCAAGATTATTTGCTGCTGCTCGTTAATTAATTGATTTCATTTATTCAGCACGTACTAAAAAAGATAAGCAAAACAATAAAAATAATAACAAGAATATGCAAGGGAGGCCAAAGGCCTTCAAGGCTTGTCATGGGTCTCCCACAGTTATAAACTGGAGCAAATCAAAATGGAATGCAAAATGCAATTACTGATTATGATTTTTATAGCATAGGTCTCATGCAGATAAAAATGAGAGGCACAATGAAAAGAACGGAAGAGAAATTGATACAAAGAAATAATGAAAGAAGAAAAGAAAAATGACATAGGCACAGAAAAATATATGGAAAGAAAACAACAAAAGAAATATCTATCCACCCAAATAATCAGACCAAAATACACAAATATCTCAAAAAACAAGAAACTCAAGTATTGCCAGTTAAAGGATTTTCTAAATTTAAAAATTGTTTTTCAGATGTTTGTTTTTTTTTTTTTTTTAAACACTTAACAGAAACTGGCTCGGGAGCTGATTTAAATCATTCCACAGTTCAAGAAATCATATTTAATATTCAATTGCTGCCTGAAGTCTTTGGCCCAATAACATCAGCAGACACTTCATGTCTTTTGCTTCTTTGTCAGCTCTGAACTGATCCCAGCTTAATTTTCTCCCTGTGTCATGGGATTTTTAGCTTTAGTCTAATCTTCAGTAAGTGCAACCATCCCAGTATCCCTAAGAATTATGTCCCTTTTGGACAATTCTGCAAGTCCCAGTTTATGATGTCATTACCAGTACAAGAATGGTCGTAGCAGATGGCCGCCCACCCCAGAGCTTGGTTCTCTGTGAGTTTTCTGCCAATCAAAAGGAAGCTGTTCACCACTGTTGCCTCAGTTCTTGGTCTTTGTTGGAACTTTTGGGTCTATGTAAATAATATTATAAAGAGTACGGTCTAGACCTGCTCTGACTTGAATAGCAGACCAAAGTTTTCCTCCTATCACAAACCTGCAAAATGTTTGTAATTTCTAATAACTATAACCATGGCGTCTTTCTAATCTTAATCAGCTCTTTTAGTTGTCCAAGCCTAACCATATTCTAATAGCCACGACAAAAATCTTTCCATTATTTTAATCATACTGCACTTGGCATGCACGCAGTGTCTTAAAGGTTTTCAACATTAGATGTAAGAAATTGCTGTAATTGTTGCCTTCAATTGTGATGTTTGAGGGGATTGTATTATAATAGAACATAAGAATTACAACTTTGTCTTGTTCTTTTTGCTAAATCGTCCTTTGTCATCATCTGAGGCTGCTGATAGGGTTGAGTGCAGCACATAATCAGCCACTGACTGCTGTGGTCAGTCAAGACCATTACAGTGTTTGTCTATGAAGAACTCGATGACTGCTTTAGCTTCCTGTTCAGGCTAATTGTTCTGCTGCATTGTTTGATGTACTATGTCTTTAAAAAGGTATAAAAAAATAACTTCATGTTTTGCGCTGTTCACTGACACACAATGTGCCTGAACACGGAGCTGAAACAACAGAAATATGTCACACACACATGCACAAAACTGACACAGTTTCTTTCCTGCAGCCAGGAGCAGGAAATACGTTGGATGAAGCTAATTATGGCTCAGAGTGTTACTGCACATGTCCCACACATACGGACCCACTATGCACGCAGCCAGGAAGTCACACTGATCTTACAAAAACACACACAATCACACCCAGACACGTCAAGGCACGCACAAGCAGACACACAAAAGAAAACGCACACAGGCACATATATCCATACACAGAATAGCCAAATGTTTGCACTACAAGGTCAGGGGATCACATGTGTTTGCAGGCGCTCAGGGACTTGTAACACACCGCAGGTACATACACATGGCAGTTTTATTCGCCCCGTGTGTGTGAGAGGGTTTGCTGGTATGTGTGCGCGAACGGTTGTGCGTGTTTGCCAGTGTGTGTGAATAGGCATCTATTTATCCACCATCAAACCAGACCAGAGTTTATCCAGAGTCCCACATCATAGGGATAGGGTTTCCCTCTCTGCCGTTTCTTATTACTGTGTGGATTAGTCAGAGAAGATCTGCAGAGCATTTCACTGACCGACAGACCACTGACTGACAACTGTGTGTGTATCTGTGTGTGCGCGGGTGCATGCGTGTTTGTGTGCATGTGTGTGTGAGACAGAGGAGGTCAGCTGGTAATGGATTTCTGTCTTCATCTATCTTGTCATACCCATATATCCTTTTATTAAAGAACAGAACAACGTGCAAAATAACAATGGAGACTTTGACAAACAAATCTTAACTCAGCGACCGCTAACTAGCTTTTTCCATGTCATAGTCCTCATCTGCAGATGTTCTTATTGGGTGACCAGTGACAACAGCTGGAAAACTCCATCTGCTGATGAAGCTGGTGAGATGTGGTCGAAAGGCTGCAGATTATGAGACGACAGACCCCTGGGCACCGACATGTAGAAGATCCCCACCCGTCCTCTACAGGAGCACACACAGACTGAAAGAGACACTGCCTCTGTTTTGTTGTCTCTCATTTGGATAGTCTTATGTCCCTTTATAGTTGCTTGTATCCCATTGTTGTATCTGTGTGCTCATTTGTAGTTGTTTTATATGTCTTTGTGTGTTTTTTTTGTCTCATTCTAGTTAATATCTCTCTTTGTGGTAGGCATTTGTGTCTTTGTGTGTGTTTTTGTTCTTTTTATAGTTGTTTTGTGTCTCCTTGTGGAAGCTTTGTGTCTCTTTGTAGTTGGTGTGTCTTTGTAGTTGTTTTGCATCCCTTTATGGAAGTTTTGTGTTACTTCATAGGTCTTTTTTTGTCTCTGTGGTAGCTGTGCACCCATTTGTAATTGTTTTGTGTCTCTTTGCAGTGATTTTGTGTCTCTTTGTGGTAGCTTTGTGTCCCTTTGTAGCTGGTTTGTGTCTTTCTGTAGTTGTTTTATCTTTTTCTCATGGTTTCGTGTCTCCTTGTGGTAGCTGTGTGTCCTTGTTTTGTCCTAGTTGTTTTGTCTTATGTAGTTGTATGACTGACTTTCGCAAGAAACTTTAACAGTCACCTCAAACAGATGCTCTAGCCCAGGGCCCCCTTTGCCACCTTGGGCCCCTGGCTCTGTGGCCGTGCAGTAAGCCCATTCAATAATCCATCCGTTGAAAGGTCCAGATAAAGTAAGTGACTTTCACACTCACAGTGGAATAGAGTGAAATAGAGCAAGGCGGGAGAAAATTGAACTGAATTCAAGATAATTAATTTTAACATAAGGTACAGAAAAAGCTAATTAGCATATAATACAACTGAATATCAGAGTCTGTGTCCAGTGTGCAGACATTACTCTTTCAAGAGGCTTTTAAATAAAGCATTTCAAACAAAACAACAAAAGAACTTTGATGTCATGCAATTCTACAAAGCAGTTTGATATTACATGCGTCTCAGTTCAAATAATCTAAATCAATAATGTTAAATGTCAGGTTAGGTTTTTTTCAGTTAAAGAGCAAATGATTGTTTCCAGACAACAATCAGGGATAAACCGTCTGTGGAAGAAGCAGAGATGCCAGTTTCTCCATTAACAGCGGCCTCAACAGAGCATGCAGCTACACATTACTCACTTCATTTCAGGTCAAAAACACCCTCGCTTGCTATCACCACCATCAAGGGGCTCTCAAAATCACTAACTGAGGAAGATGTTCTGTGGGTGAGGCAGGTTGAGGAGGAGCAGGGAGGCCTACATAGAAAATGACAATTACGTATTCATGCACTGAACATCTCGGTCTACGATAATCTCACTGGGCCCCAGCATGGATGTTTCCTTTGATAAGCAGCAACAGTCAAGACCTCTTTCCCCGCCATGCATATTACATTCCACAGCCATACATTCATGAATATGACATTATCCTTTTTGAGAGAAAAATGCATGTACCCTGTCCATAAAGCTTTACGTCAGCCCTGCACACAAGAAGAGACAAGACAGTGAGCAAAATTGAAGTCAGCAGGTTTTTTATTTTTATTCCACAGCAGCAGCAGTGTTATAAAACGTGGTCTGTGATGGGAGCTATCATGGTGAAGCGTGTTGAGACACACCAAATATCACAGTATCACCCTGAAATGAGATGTATGGAACAGGCAAGGAGCTCGGAGAGGGAGTGTGTGTGTTTCTATGTGTTACATATAGAAAAACAGAGAAAGAAGGGAATGTGGGCAGGAAGGAGGTAAAGGACTTCAGAACAATCGATTGCTTGGGTCATTGGGACTGTGCTTACGTGTGTGCAATTTCTATTTTTGTATTTGAAACTATACCTACTTACTAGAGTTAGGAGGAGAGCAGAGCTGAAAGCAGGGGTGTCCACACAAAGTAGACCTTGCTAGTATGAAGGATGCATTTCTTTGCTCATTGTATTTGAAGTAACTACCCAGAATTAGGGATAGGAAGACCAGCAGAGGTCTCATCATTCCAGATGTGTTTGCCGGGGCCTGTCAGAATGTTTTATGCGAGACACGTATGGTAAGAGCTGATTAAAGTGGATTTGACGCATTGGACTAATTTCATGCAATTATGACATTTAACACAATAAACTGATTTGAGAGTAACATGGTCATTTGCTTAGAGGACAAACTGAAGCATTAATGAGCACTGTATTCTAGAAATATTAAGTACTGACTTGTTTTGTAGTTGATTTATTCGGCTGTCACACTTGTCCCAACAGAGAGGGGCAAAAGTAAAGATGCACAACATCAATTTCTAGTCTGATGGTGACCGACTCATTTGTCCAACATTTACGTAATAGTTATTACTGATAGAGGACATGTGTATACTGTTTACAATGAAATATTATTACAATGAATTAGGGCCTGAGTGATATTGGATTTTTGGCGTTTATGCCAATATTGATATTAGAAAGTTAAAAAAATTGATATTGATATATTGGCCAATATTCTTTACACAATTGACAATATAATATAAAGAATATAGATTATTTACATAAACACACATTTTTTTGCAGTGATCTCTCAAAAGTTGTTGACACTTGTGCCAATGATATGTAACAGAAGCAGGATACTTTACAGTTTAATAATAAATGTTAATGTCCAAAATTATATCAGGGCACTGAAACAGTAAAATTTTCTCAGTATCTTTAAAAATTATAAATAACTACAAATAAAAGAACGCAAATATAGCAAAATACATGTAGAGGCTATACTAAACCTGAATTAAGAAAAGGGATCAAATATGTATGAAATGTTGCCTATAATCAGTCTTTATTGTGTTTTGTTTTGATGTTTTGTTATTAAAAAGTTTTCATAGGTGCATATCAGACATATCTGCCGATGCTGATGTACATTTGATGGATATAGCTGTGATGTGCCAATATCTGGCTGATAACATCAGCAAACTGATATCAGTCAGGCTCTACTCTAAATAAATACAACTTTGTGAAAAGATGTAATAATAATTAATAATAAATTAGTCCCTTCGCTTTCTAGTTTTCATATCAACTAGACAGGAGGACCGAAAGAAAGAAAATTAAAGATCTAAACAATCCAACATAACAGGAGTAAATTGACTAAAGTATTTGAAAGCAGGAACACAGACACTGCAGGTTGTGTGTCACTGTTGACTTCTGTAGGTTATGATTTATGTTGTTCCATGTTCCTTATTATTTTAATGTTGGACATATGAAGGCCCCGCATTTACTTATATTGATTCCAGTGGTGGAAGATGAATAAAGAAGAAAAGAAATCTTTAATGTCGGACCGGACTTCACTCACAAGTGAGGTGTTTACCCACTTGTGTGTGTGTGTGTGTGTGTGTGTGTGTGTGTGTACTGTAGTGTGTGTGTGTGTGTGTGTGTGTGTGTGTGTGTGTTTGTGTGTGTGTGTGTGTGCCCGCGCGCGCGAGCAGCAGAAATAGAAATTAACGGCAGAATTTACTGAGCATTTATGTAGCGTGACTGACAGCGTGCGTGGGCGCGGGCGTGTTTGTGTGTGTGTGTGTGGGTGTGTGTGTGTGTGTATATACAGAATAATTGGGACTTCAATGCCCACAATCCCCACAGACTCCTCAGCGCCCCTCCGCCCCCCGCCGCCGCCCACACCCATTCAGCGGCCGGGTCGGCTCGCGATTGGTCTGATTGTCCCATGACATCAGGACCCAACGTGGGGAAACCTAAGAACGATTGGTTAGAGCAACGCATCCCTCCGGCCAATCAGAATACAGAGACAACCCTCAGACAAGGAAGAGCTTTTAAGGTAGAACGGAGGAGTTGCTGCGGTTCTCTTTTACAATCTAAATTGAGACGTGTACGTATTAAACTTGAGTTTCCCTCACCTTCAGAGCTTGTTGTTGTTGTAAGCAAAAGTAGCAACAAGACACAGTTACCTGGTTGACAGGTGACCTGTTTTAAATGTAAGTTACTCCACCGACCGTTATTTTCTGGTTTAAAGTTTCATTTCATGTAAAGATGGTGCTGCTCTGCTTGTATTTTTGATAATGTTTCGTTTACCAACTGGCATAAAACTCAGCATTCATTCTGTAAGCTAGGTAGGCTAAGTTTAGGAAGCTAGCTAACAGTTGTTTTTCTGTAGCAGTTTGTTAGGTTTACGATAAACACTGACAAAATTATCACGACATTTTTTCAACTCTGTCAGAGGTGGCCAGTCTTCATTTGGAAAAAACGAGGCCTAGTGTCCCATTTGGCTTTTTGTGACTTGTATCTTTTACAGTCTAACCCTGGATGAAGTGAAGCATTTAGTACAGTAAGCAGTACAAATAGACATTTTATGCACTTTCTGATATCAAATTTACTATATTAGCTTAAAGGGACAGTTCACCCCCAAATCAAAAACATTTTTTTCCCTCTTACCTGTAGAACCTGTAGATCCATCTAAATTGTTTTGGTGTGAGTTGCTGACCTGTGGAAATATCGGCTTGAAGAGATGTCTGCTTTCTCTCTGATTTAATAGAAGTAGATGCCAGTGGGCTTGTGGTGCTCAAAGCACCAAAGAAAATACCTATGAAAAACTCAGCATGCAACATCTTACCAGAAATCATGACCCTGTTACTCAAGATAATTCACAATCATTTTTATGAAGGAACTATTGTCTTTCCACCGTACTACACAGGCCAACCTTATCAACCGTATCAGAGGGAGGTGTGCATGTACTCATCCATGATTAGATGCATGCTACAGCTTAGCCCATCTTGTTTATACCGCGCACTGTCACGAGCACAAGCCTCTTGTCCATGACTACATGCACGCTTCCTTCTGAGCAGTGACACAGTAAGGGTGTAATGACTTCGAAGGCAGACATCTCTACAGTCAGTATCTTCAAAACCATCTGACTTACACCCAGAAAATCTAGATGGATAAATAGCACTACAGGTATGAGGAAAATATGCCTTTTTGTTTTCATGGTTAACTGTCCCTGTAGAGAAACTGCCCTGTGTAGTTTGATCCTGTGGACCTCCAGGACTCCTCAGTCTGGTAACAACTGTCTTTGGCAACGGGAGCTTAATAGTGCTTTAGTATATAATATGGCCCTTGTCATTTATAGACAATAACTTGATGAAGACTAGTTGGGGTTATTTAGCCAACCTGCCTGCTGACACAAATGAGTGCTGTTATTCCACTAGAAATGTTTACTACTGCTGTTACCTGTTATGTATTCATTTTTAGTAGTCAGCTAATATCACTTTGGGGTTTTGAGAGCTGAGATTATGTGTCTTTACTGTGCCTGTGGCAGCAGCTGATTCTGTTCCCCTGTGTTTTAGATGCTGACCATCATTCTGAAGGTGCTGACGCTCCTCTGTGGAGCCCCGCAGCCTTTATCCCTGAACTTCCTCATGCATTACAAAGGCAGAGGTCAGTAAAAGGCACGCTTTTTGTTGCAAAATCTATAGAGAAACTGCAGTAATTTTCTGCATCTTGTGGTAAAATTAACTGGCTATTATATATCTTTTGGGTTGTTTTCAACAGTTTTTCTTTTGTTTGTTGCAATAAAAAGATGTTTGATAAAAAGGAAAGGGAAAAAGGAAATCTTGCTTTGTGACTGTGAGTCTCACTGTGTTATTGCTGGAACTCATGTAGTCTGTTTTTCAGATTTTTTCTATACTCTATCCTAAATTTAGAAATTTAGATGTATTATGTACGTCTTAAAGTTTACAACTGAAATCTGTGTCATTCTACACCTTCAAACTATACCAATAAGTGATGCAGTTTGTTGGCATTCACATTGTCAACATGACCTGACAAAAACGTTTCACCACATACTGCGTTGCTGTGGAAACTCGCTAAAGATCAATGCAGTGTTATGAAGTTATGAAGAACTGCAAGCTTTGAACTTGTGTAACTTCTGGACTGCGATGATGTCTGTGTCTGTCTGTGTGTTTGTGTGCCTGCCCATCTGTCTCTCTGAAACCCAGTGTGAGGAGTCGGGGGAATAATTACCTGCATAATCCATTCTAGACAATTAGATAATGCCGATTAGTACAATGAGCTACATGGGGAATTGTGGTGTTGGTGGTGGGGGTGCCAGTGAATGACAGTGCACGGTATGTCTCTGTTTGTGTGAAAGAGAAAGCTGAAAGACAGATTTTTGAATGAAAGCAGATGGGAAGAAAGGCAGGAAAAGAGGACGATAAAGTGAAAAGTCTGTACGGAAATCTTAAAGAGTGTCCAAAATGGAAAGGATTCATCCTCTGGGAAGCACAAAGTTCCTCACTCAGTTTGATGGCAGTCTACCCATCGGACTATAATGGCTTTTTTTAGCAAATGACTGTTAGCACTGTTGCCTCACAGCATGAAGTCCCTTGGCTCTTAGACAGCTTGTGACTTTCTTTGTGAAGTTAGCATGTTCAGTCCTTGTCTGTAAGGATGTCCTTTTATATTCTGAAGTTTTGCTTTTTTCTACTTGAAATTGCTTGTACTATAGATGTGAAGATGCTCTGGTGACCTGTTTAGGGTCTACCTCTTAACCAGTCGGTTGTGGGGTTGGCTCCTGCCCCGTGCGACACTTTACAGGTTAAATGGATTAGATGTGAATAATATGGATGAATGGATGTATACTAGTGGAAATTTTAGGCAGATGGTAGTGCTATTTTTGTCAGCTGTTGGCTTCTGACTCCACACATGATTAGTCTCAAACCTTTTGAGTTTTAGACAACTCTGTTGATGCTGCAAGGCTCAAGTTATGGAGGATTCAGAGGGACATGATAGAGGTTCAAACACAGCCGATTATCAACCTGGCCGATGATCCAATACTCAGGATTTCTACAATTATCAGAATTGTTATTTTTTTCTTAAAGCAGATTGATTGAAAAATGCCACATTTTTAGCTCTGATGCAGTCTGATGCAGACTGTAGTGTCGCTCATTGTCCCGCTCTGCACTATTTGACTGTTAATTAGGCATATTTTTTATACTGCTGTATAGCTTAATATATAATGATACATCATTATTGTTCATAATAGTTTTATATTTTGTATTAATTGTCTGAATCTGCAAAGTACCTGAAGTTATCAACTAAATGTAAACTATATGAGTAAAATGTCAATATTGGCCTCCAAACTTTAGTGGGAGTGAAAAGTCACAGAAGTTGGTTGGCTAAAATTTCCGTTTTTACTGCAAATGTACATATATTGTTTCCAACTATTTATTATCAGTGCCCTTGATTTCTAATAATTGGTATCAGTATGATTGATCGCCACTAAAAATAATGCTGACTAGGGATGCACAATACCACTTTTTTTCAGACAGAGTACAAATACAAGTATTTACATTTGGCTACTTGCCGATACCGAGCACCGATACAAATACTTAATAATGCCATTAAAGTTCTTACAATAACTTTTAAAACATGTTTTATTTTCATTAGATGGTCACTTTCTAAATGTAACAAATCATCGTTGCTGTTTTGTGCTGCAGGTGTAACTATAGTTACTGTACACATTATATTTTTAGGTTATTTGTAATAAGTTACTTTACTGATTTTGTGTTCCTTATTAAGCTGTGCAGTTTACTGTGTATGTGATATATTTTAGTATAATAATTTCACAACATTATTATGGACTTGCAGAATTAGGTTTGTAATTATAAATGGTATTATATGTGATAATTATTTTTAAATATCATTTACAGCATTTTAACCAGAATTTGAATTTCACATTTACATGTGTAGTATTTAAGTTTCTTCTTCATGTCCCTCTTGTCTAAGAGCTAATTAGTTCCTACCTGTCATTGTTTAGGGGGGGGGCAGGTTTGAGTGTGGAACCATCAGTTTTGTTCACCTGCTGTGAACCCCAAAGAGTGAAGTTGCATGTACTGTGCTGTCAGGCCATTTTGGTGAAGATTAAGTACACAAAGAGTTGTAGTAGCTTATTACGAAGAAAAGAGGGTTACAGACTGGTGGCAGCGGTGTTTTTTCGCCGTTTACGCCCACCAGGACTTATTGGACAGCGGCTGGCTGCGGTCTACATGTGCACTCTGTTCATTTATTTAAGTTTTACATGGACTTACATACAATTTTACAGACAGTTTCCAAAGTCACTGTGGTCATTAGTGGATGATGTTGAGGACAGCAAGTCCCTTGCTGATGATGACGCCGCGTCCAAAAAAAGAGGGTAAGCATCAGCAAACGCCTTGAACTCTGCATCGTGTTGGATCTTTAGATGTTTACTTGTATCAAGCAGCTACTTTTCCTGACGTGGTATCGGGTGTTCTGTATTGGAGTAGTTGAGTACGAGTATGTGAGGACAGTAATGGACAGATACCTGGTGATGGTATCCGTATCGGTGTATCCCTAATGCTGACCAATGGGAGCTCTTGTTTCTGCCCTGTGGGTTGATTATTTATTTATTTATTTATTTATTTATTTATTTATTTATATAATAGTCTGGCACATTCACTACATCTCTTTCAAAGTTGTCTTTAAAGGGACACGAAGGCTGTGTTTCATTAGCTGTTCAGCATGCCCTTGTTGACTTCCCCTCTGCACCTGCCCTCCGGGGAATCTCTGCCGATGACAAGCGTCTTTCCATTTCTCTAGAAAATTCAACAACAGTGGTCACTCAGTGCTGCAGACCAACAAACGTG
Organism: Lutjanus erythropterus; assembly: GCF_056507025.1. NCBI lineage: Eukaryota > Metazoa > Chordata > Actinopteri > Lutjaniformes > Lutjanidae > Lutjanus > Lutjanus erythropterus. The sequence continues at coordinate 19,421,149 of NC_139323.1, read as the reverse complement.
CATTGCAGTTTCTCATCACTTCTACTATGATGTCAACAAGCTGCTGATTTACAGTATTTAAAAGAAGTGGTTGTGATTGAAATAAACAGAAAGAATGTCTGAGCAAATAATCTGCAAATGTAGGTAACAATCAGGTAATCAATCAGTAAGAGTAATCATGCTATGGAATTTGGTTTATGCAATCAGACCTGCATAACTAGAATATAACAATTCCCCATTATTTGCATTTAGAATTACTCATGTTACTGAATTATTTATTTATGTTACTATGGTATTAAGGATCAAGCAAAGAGATGGAGCTCCTTACTGAAAGGCATCATTAGTTATTGTGAAATACCTGGCGTGATAAAGTGCTGCATACGTAACTGGTCAACAAGCCATTGTAACTACTGACTGGAAGGGCAAGTGCATTCCAGTTAAATCCCCCAAACACTTTGCCTCTGCTGTCCAAGCGGCCTGCGACGTATGCTGTTTTGTAATACCAAGGGCTGAGGGTATGTGAATGTGAAGAAGTGGAACTACTAATGAAACGCGGCTGAAAGCTACCACAATGAGCTGTCATATTTTGTTCATTTTTAAGGCCCCTGTGGACAAAAGTGGTAGTGTTTCCTCTGCCATAACCACAAAGTATAATGTCAAAAATAAAATTATCTAAATGAAATCTTCTCCTTCTGTCGTTTAACTGGCTAATATACTACTGTAACTTTGGCTGGGAAAATGTAAACATTTGATTCATCTGATTTCACAAATCTGACCTGGTTGTAGGCATTAAGAATAACTATATAGAAATAGTCAGTTTTCTTGCAGATGGTCTTGTTTGCTTCTATAGGTCATGTAGAGGCATCAGTCTTCAGCTGAGACCGTTTCATAACCAGTTAAAAACTCCTTGTAGTAGAGGTTTAAAGTAACTTTTAATGATCAGCGAGCACTGTGCCCGCGAGTGGCAACTATATAACATAGTACATTGAATTCACCTCAGTTTTCGAGGATCCTCCTGTGTTAAGTTGCTTTAAAGACATCATCATAAGGTGACCTGAATAATAGCGAGTGGAACAAGATCACAAGCTGTAACATGTCTACATTTTTGCTTTGGTGATGAAGTCACTTAAATGTTGTAATAAAATCTGTGTCAGGCTAAAATGTAGTGTGACAGTAGCACAAGTAGAGAAGTGAGTGAACTGACTTAGTAACATGTTTTACACAGCAGCAATATATTTTAAAACTTTGCTAACATTAGCTAACAGAAAGCTATAGGTCATACTAAACCAATTAAAGTTGAAGTGGCAAAACCTTTGAGTGTGTACTGTATAATTTAACAAGGTCATGCTTCATTACTTATGAATTGAAATTTTAATTTGTCAACAGATGAATGTGACATTGCTTTTAAAAATAGTAGTAGTGGTAAATAGAGGTATATATTACTATTTCAAGTTGCAGAGTGTATGAAATGGAGTCTAAATAGAGTAAAACAAAATAAATCAACTATGAGATGTCATGACCGACACAAATGTAATTAGAAAAGTAAAATGTAGCCATTTTGCAATTAAAAAATACATTAATTTTATGAAGTCAGAATGATAAAGTAGAACTATTAATTGACAAAAATGATAGTATGGCAGGTGTACTACCTGTTTCACTTTTACTCATTATATAATATTAATTAACTTAGAAATATTTCTTTAATCTGCTAATTAATTAACAAATACACCTCTGAAAAATTCAACACTTGCTCAACCTCATGCTCCCTCAGCTACAAATGAATGCATGTACTCTTAAATCCTGTTTGCTGGGTAATAGTTTCAACCTGCTTAGTATTAAAGACCTTTATCACTGTAGTAATCGCAACTTCAAGTTGATACAGCACTGTATTTTTTTCTTTAAATGTGTCCAAGACCTGCCACTCTTATGTGTAAACCAGATAAACTTAAATTACTCATCCACCCACTTCCCTTCTAATATCTAGACAAAGTTTGACATACTTATAACTGAAAATAGCACAGTGGTTTCTTACCATCAGATATTTGGGGGAAATGCTAAATTAGTCGCAGTACAGATTCAAACAAACTTTGCAAGGTTAACATAAGCCAGCATTAGGCTTTCCTCAAAAGGATCTATAGTGTCTGGTAATAGACTGCATTGGATAATAGGATGTCTGTATGTGACCTTAATTGAGGCTTTGGGGCTGCCCTCTGGCTAACCCGCTTGTTATCAAATGCAGTTTCTGTCTTACTGGAAACCCTCCACGGATGCCAAGACTGACTGTGTCCGATTTTACAGTGTCGGATTAATGGCTGTTTGATCAAGTTCAAAGGCAGAGCTGCCCTGGATAAACTCATTATAAACAGCGCCAAAAGACAGCCCAGCCAGACTGGTGTACTGTACATGGAAAGGCTTTAAATACCAGGTCTTAGTTGGTCCAGGTCCATTCTGGGCAGTCCTGTAAATAACATGTGCACTGGAGCCAGCAGTCAAAAGTAGGCAGGCAGACATTTTTATCTCACTGTAGTGGGGATATTTGTGGGTGTTACAGTGGTAATCCTCAAGATACTCGACTTATTGATTTTGATGACATCTTTGGCGGTAAGTGGACCTAGCTATGGTGTTTCTGCACTGCACTTTTGCCAGATGTCGCAGCACAGTATGTGACCCCTATTATAATGTCCATTTTCTTGGAATTTCTATTGTAGATAGCCCACTTTCTTGATGGTTGTTTTTTGGGGGCACTGTCCTGTTCTTCTGTTTATTTGAAACAAACCACTGTTGCCGTTCAAGGAAAAGTACAATCAATCACTTCCCGTGAGAAGTGTTTTTCCCTTAAAGACCACCCACCAACAGATGATCATAAATAGAAATATCAGTATAATGTATCATGAATAATTTTACATTGTTATCATTTGCCTCAGTATATTGGGAAATATCTAATATGTTCAATGGTGAAGAGTCTGTTTGGGGAGACCATACTGTCCTGTGTCTAAAAGTGAGATTCTCACTTGCAGTCATGTGTCTGTGTTCCTGAGCAAGACACTTAGATCTGCGTAACAGTTTCAGATAGTACACCTTTTAAATATACTTTTATGTGTGTACACAGGTTGTTTTTCTGGCATATGTTACTTATATCCAGGTAGTGTACAAATCAATCATAGCCACGTTGTGCACACTTCTGCACCGATTTATCGGCCCAAACCTCAGTAACAGCTAATTTTCACCTTGTTGACTGCAATCAGCCTATTGGCAAATAAGATGACATTGACCAGTGGCAGTAACTGATGTGTCTGTTGTGTTGCATCAATTTTGCGCTCACTAAATGTTTTAGAGAAGAGGCCATTAGCTGGACAAAACTCTTGTATGATGTAGGAGAGCAGCGGGTGCCGTGATTTTTATATTTTATATATAATGATTTTATATATATTTTATATTATAGATCCAGGACGGAAGAGTAGTGCTCAGAGAATAAGCCACAATTACAAATGTATCTGCTACTTCAGCACCACGGACAGCTCCATGGATTGTGCAAAACACTCCACTCATATTTCAGAGCCATGGTCGGAGCCATTTACTCTAACTTGCACAAACCTCACTTATTAAGGATCAGTGAGTCGGGCAAACTAGAAGAGCATATTCAACAAAACAGAAAAAATCTTAGAGGCATCATGATTCTATCTTGAAAGATTATGAATTGATGCAGAAAAGACTGTGGAAGACTGTGCTGTACTTTCATTATGTCTGAGCCATTTGGATGGTGAAACAAAATGGACTTTAACATGTGAGGTGTGTTTATGTTTGAAACTAGACTACTACTTCAATTTTTGTGAAAATGGGTGAGCGTGAGCAACTGCAGATGGATGCAATATGACCAGTGCCCCCTGGCATACAAGTCAATGTATTGAAGCATTTTGACTTGTACGAATGTAAGGGAAAAGGGGCTGAATAAGAGCCACAATGTATGCAAGTTGTGTCTAAAAGAAGCAAATAGTTGCACAATGAGAAAAAGATAAATCGTGTAAAAAAAAAAAAAAAAATTCAAAATTCAAAATCAAACATTTTGATGCATCAAGATGCATTAATAATAGTTTTATAATCACATCATAGCCCAGTGAATTGGAATTAAATTAAATTTTGAAGTTACCACCCCTAGCCATGAGTGTTTTTGATTTGTTTCTGTGTTTTCATTGTGTGTAAACAACAGATCATACAATCAAATGGATGGATTGTGAAGTTTTTATACACAAAAAACATCATGGTGTAGTTTAAAACTAAAATTATTTAAAACAAATGCAAACAAAACTCCAAACACAAATTAAGTGCTTCTGTTCTCTTTCTTCTATTTTATGTACTGTAGAATTGGACCGGACGTTGACTGGGAGTGATGCTACTTTTCTGTTCTTTGGATGAAGTTTCTCTGGTTTGAGGGAGGTACATGTTGACGTATGTGGTTTAACATGTTGATGTATTTACACTTGACAAACATCTGGATGCAATGTGTCTCTGACCACTTCCTGAGGAAGTTTTAACCATCAGATCAGTGGCGTTCGTCAGTGTGTGTTTACACCTGGATTTATATGCGATTAAAGCATGACTGTCTAGCTGTCCAATCATCCAAGACACTTTTTAATGCAATGTGTAAACTGAGTAGTAAACTTATCACTCCAAATAACTGTTTTGTGTGTGTGTAACTGTGTGTGTGTGCGCGCGCGCTGCGTAACAAGTGTGTCCACATAGCTGTCATGAATTTGTGTATGAGTGTCTGAGCGTTTGTGTGTGTGTAAATCTCGATTCATATCAGTTTGAGCCTAAGTCTTTGTGCATGAGTGATTGCTTTGTCTGTCTGACCACAACTGAAAAGGGATCCATCTCTCTCCTTGCCTCTCTCTCCTCCCTCTCTGTGTGACTGGGTGTCTCTATCTGCTCAGTTCCACCTTAAGAGGAGCTTTAGCAGCCTGTCGTGTTTGTGTTGAAGCCAACAGGCACAATATATTACAGTCTAGGGCTTGCTGCTGAAAAGCCCGCTGGATCCTCCACTGACCTGCTGTTCTTTCCTGCTTTCCTCTCGCGTTTTTTCCACATTTAGATTAAAAACAAAGCTCTCACTCTCTCTCTCCCCTCTCCCCCTCCCTCCTTCTTCTTCTTCTCCTCCTCCTCCTCCTTCTTATCCTTCTTCTTTTCTGCGGCAGCAGTCAAGGCAGAGGCTTCAGTGTGTCAGAGAGAAGGGTGAAGAGGAGGAAAAAGCAAGAGGAGAAGACTGTTTGGACGGAGCTGAGTGTGTGTTTATGTTTGTATGTTTCGCCATTGGACGGCCGGGTGAAGGGGGCACGAGGAGAAGAGTAGGAGGAGGAGGAGGAGAAGAGGGAAGCCTGCCTGCTCTGCCTGGATGAAATTCTCTGTGTCATGTCACTTACGTGTGGACCTTGACTGATCACAGGTTGAGGAAAAGGGGGAGAGACACTGAGAGGAAGACGAGGAGGAGGAGAAACTGAGACTTTGGTTTCACTGGGAGAAGAAGAAAAAGAAGAAGAAGGAGGAGGAGGAGAAGAAGGTGGTTAAGTCTCCTTTTTATCATGACATTGTTGGATAAACGAACCGACGGATTGAGCGCTCCTCAGTTGTGTGTCAACAGGAATTCACCTTAGAAGAGAAGAGAGAGGAAGAAAATAAGACTCTGGAAGAGTAGAGACTGCTGTGATCAAGCAGGGACTGGACTTACTGAGTGTGTGTGAGAGAGAGAGAGAGAGTGTGTGTGTGTGTGTGTGTGTGTGTGTGTGTGGTTGTGCTGTAACCGGTGGAGGGCAGAGGAGTGGAGGGCCAGGGGACTAACCTGGCCATCAAACGGACTGGCAGCCTCTCCTCTCCTGGGATCATGTACCCTCAGGGCAGGCATCCGGTAAGTACGTCCTTATGTCTCTTTGCCCTGTCTGTCTGACTCTTTTTCTGTCTATCTGTCTCTTCAACTGTCTGTCTCCAATCTCTGTCCCCTGTTTATGCCTCAGATTGTCACTTCTATGTCCTTTTCTGTCCTCTCTTTGCTCCATGTCTCATCATGCCTCTCAGCCTCTCTTATTTTGTGTCTTTCCTCCTCTTACTTCCTGTTGACCTCTTCTTATGTCTCGCTGCTTCTTAGTCTTTTCTTGTCTTTGTCTTGCTGTCCTTCTGTCTGCCTTTTTCAGTTGGTCTCTGTTGTCCCACTCTCTTGTTTAGTTATAGAGACTGTACTGTAACATGAGGAGCAAGAGGTGAGGAGAGGAGGGGGGGGGGTGTCTGGGCTAAGACATTCCCTGTTATGTGTACACACACACACACACACACACACACACACACACACACACACACACCGCCTCCCTCTCTGTCAGCTGCAACCAGGTGCCTTTGAGATCTTGTTGATGGTTTGCTGTGTAGGTGGCATATAACTGAATCTGCACTTGTCAGCTTGTGTGTGTACGCTTGTGTGTGTGTGTGTGTGCATTTCTGTGTGGCCATTACTGTTTTGCTGTCTCTAAGTGTATATGTGTATAGGTCTGTGTTAGGGCTGCAACTAATGATTATTTTCATTATTGATTATTTTGTTGATTATTTTCTAAATTAATTAATTAGTTGTTTTGTTTATAAAATGTCAGAAAATGGTGAAAAATACTGATCACTATTTCCCAAAGCCTAAGATTACATCTTCAAATGTCTACTTTTATGCACAAACCAACACTATTCAGTTTACTGTCATAAAAGAGTAAAGAAAACAGAACATCTTCACATTTAAGAAGCTGGAGTCAGAGAACCTTTTTTTTCTTAAAAAAATTCTTAAATCAAAATGATTTCTCAATTATCTAAATAGTTGACAATTAATTTAGTAATTGATTCATAATCAATTTGTCATTGCAGCTCTACATTTGTGTTTATATTTGTGTAATATGTGTGTCTATTAGTGTTTGACTGTATCTGGGTGTGTGTGTATATGTGGCAAAATGTGTGTGAGAATACATACGTCTGTTTTAATGTGTGTGTCTCTGCATGTGCGTAAATTGGTTATAGTTGTCTAGAGCTGCAACAGTTAATCAATTATCAAATTAATCACCAACAATTTAGATCATAGATTAAGTGGTTTGAGGATTTTTTTTAAGAAGAAAAAGTCAAAATTTTCTGATTCCAGTATCTTACATGTGAATATTTTCTTGTTTTTTACTCTTTTATGACAAAACAACAAGACATTTGAGGATGTCATTATGGGCTTTGGGAAACATTTATCTACATTTTTCACTATTTTCTGATGTTTTATTAGTTACTTAATTACTTAATTAGTTTGTTATTTACACCCCCAATGTGCATTAGTGTTTTGCCATCTCTGCGTGTCTGTGTATGAAGCGACATGTGTGCAAGAGTAGATCTGTCTGTATTAGTGTGTGTGTGTGTGTGTGCGCGTGTGTGTGCGCGTGTGCGTGTGTGTGTGTGTGTGTGTGTGTGTGTGTGTGTGTGTGTGTGCGCGCGCGTGTGCGTGCGTGCATGTGTGTAAATTGGGTCCAACTGTTAGCAGGCTATTTGCTCATTTCTGTTGCTAAGCAAACACTTGCATGCACACACACACCACACAGACACACACAAACCATTTAATTGACAGTTAAATTCCACTTAATTCATTTCCATTACTACTAAGAAAGGTCATGAGTGCACAAGTACTTCCCCCTTTAATACCTGCTTAAAGTCTCTTCCCTCCTTCAGTTTCGCCACTGAGAATTTGCTGTTAATTTACCTGCCCGGGTAAAATAAAGGTTAAATACATAGAGTAAAAAGCACAGAGGGATGAATGACAGCTTAGGCTCAGTCTGGCTTAGGCCATTCGTTTCACCGGGGGCCCAGGTCCGGTTGCTATAATCAGATTTGGTTGTCAGTCTCTTTGTATCTGGTACAAATGGGTCAGTGGCCACTTTGCCTCACAGCCAGCCAGCCAGCCAAGCACTCAGTCAGCCAGCAAGCCAGCCAGCTAGCTATCACACAGAATTATGAATGACATTTTCACAAGAGGAAGGCATGAGGAATCAATTATATGTACAGAGAGAATGCTAATAAGCCAGCCGCTGGAATAGAAGGCAGAGCGAGACGCTGAGAGAAACAAGAGAGAAGTGAAAAACAAAGGGAGAAAGTGAAAGATGTAAGAGCCAAGAAAGAAACAAAAAAAAGAGTGAGAAGGAATTCTTTAAAAAGGCACGGCCGGGGGTGGAAAGAGAAATGAAAATGAATGAGAGATGCAAAGGAAGAATAGACTGTGAACATTCCTCTGTTCTCTCCTTTAGAGGCGTATCAGAGAGCTTCCTGCTGCGATGCTCTGCGTTTGTGATAAAGTTCAATCCCAGATTGAGCCAACTCCGACCGATCGATAGCCTCCATCTCTCTCCTTCTGTCTCTCTTCTGTTTTTCTCCCTCTCTTGTCTTTTTTCTCTCTCCTCCTTCCTCTGCAGCCATCCTTTGCCAGTGGAACTTTATTTCTGGTGTTGCTATGAAATGTGATCTGTGAAGAGGTGTGAGGGTGCAAAGAACAGTTGTGTGTGTGTTTGTGGTGACAGACTGTGTGTGTACGTCTGCATGTACATTTAAACACACGTATATGTGTGTGTTTGTACTTGCAAATTTAGAAAAGCATTACTTGTAAAATATGGATTTCACCCTGCATTTTTTCACTCCTGTCAAAATGCTCCTTTCTGCATTCAAGGAAGATTCAATATTAAAAAAAAATATAGTTGGCTTTTAGAAAGCATTGCATTAAAGAGCTGATCTGTGTTGCCAGAAAACAAAATCAGAAGCCAAACCATAAGCACACTTGGACAATGTGAAAAGCTTTGGTGCATTATGCTTTTCAGCAGTTGACTTTCAAACCTGATGTCAGCTTATTCTTGATTGCACCAACAGTGGCAGTTTTCAAAATAGTCTATTGCAACAGCTTTACCACAAGATGATAATGTAATGTTGACAGAAAAGTTTCACTGTTATAGTGCAGTGGTTCTCAAACTTTTTTTTCAATATTGTGTGTATTTTTCGGCCAAGTATCCCCAGTAGAAAAAAAAAAACCGCCTATATAAAGAAATACAATACTGTGCATGAGTGTTGGCTCATTGAGGTCAATCCCATTTAAGACTGTTTTCGCTTCCTTTTTCACTTCTTTCTCCGTGTTTTCAGCTGTAGTACTGCTAAGTTTCAACCACAAAGGTGGAATCCCTGACCTGGCCCATGGGACGTTACTTTGGAAAAAATTTGAACGGTAGTCAATGGCAACAGACAAATCATTTTTTAATCCTGTTTGAATTGTGTCAGGAATTACGCATATGATGTTTGTCAAATTAAAACATAATTTTTCAAGTCAAGAAAGTCATCATTTGTGGTAGGTTTGTGGTAGGTTTGTGTGAAACTGTTCAGTGAACTTCATCTCTCGTCTCACACAGTATACATCATAAACACCAACATGGCCGTCACCTTGTAATGTTATCTTACCTGAAGTGTTTTATCCAGTGACTCCTGGTCTTTTTAATCAGCCATGAAGCAATAGAATGACCAAGACCCAGTTTTTGTGTGACTATATCCAGATATAAAACCACACAGGTGTCTTAGCTTCAGTGGCTAACATAAGCTTTTGGAGGGAGAAAGTCATGATCTCATAACCACTGAGTGTGTAATTAAGTATTTTCACTGTCTTGTAAACTGCGATTTTCTTGGTCTTTAAAATTATCTGTTAAATTGACAAACATATGTGTAATTCATGGCAGAATTCAAACGGGATCATAGAAAATATTTTTCTTTTCCCATTAACTAATATACATATATTTTCCAAAATAAGGTTCCCTAGTGGTCCATCAGAAGAGGAGGGACTTTGCCTCTCAGCAGCAAACCTGGCTTCCCACTCACAGTGAATGTGATTGCATTTGTTGCTTTCTTCTTTTGTGATGTTTTATGGCAGTTGACAGTTTTGGGTAGTTAATGATTGCATTGGATATAAAATGTGATTTAAACAAACTCATATTTACAGTTTTGATTTATTATAGTTTTAACATTTTTAAAAGAAATCTCACTTAACCTTAGCAGTACTGCAGAGTACCCTTAGGGCTACTATTACCCCTATTTGAGAAACACTGTTTTGCTATAGAGCACTAATCTCACATGAATGTAGTTTCTTCAAATTAATTTTCATACCATAATTTACTTGAGCGGCTACTTTAAAATGAAGTAAATCTGAAGAAAAGGGTAAGTATGCTGCAATTCTCCAAATCCCCAATTCAATTTGACGTTTTTGAATTTAAGGTCTTTAGGATTTAAACATATTTTTGGTTTAGCACTGACAGCTCTGACATCGACAGACTATCACATGTTGATTTGTAAAGCTTGACAGACCCTTGACAGCTGTCATTTACATCTTCAAATTCTACTTTAAAAACTTTATATGATATCAAGTGTGATATAACGGCCAGTAAGCTACACTATGTTAGTTTTGAAGGTGTTTTTTCCTCGGAAAACAAAGAGAAAAAAAATGCTGATTCGAACTTTTTTGATTATTGAAACTGAAATATCATTTAGATCGATTTTCAATCATATTGAACTTGCGACACCCCTAGAAAGCAGTCAGCAGTAACGTAACACATGTGATTTGTAGCTAATCTCTTACAGAGTTTTGATGGTACTGTGGAAATACAGAACTACACACCTGTTACTGATGTGACTTCCCAGTAAACAGGCTTGACTCTGGTCATGCAGTAGGCTTGATGTGTCCCTGCTGGTGTCAGTCAGACCTCTCCCTGTCAGACAGGACAGAGATGCCTTGAATGCTGCTCCTCTCAACGCCTCTGTGTCCCCCTTTTGGAGACGATAAGGAAGGTGTCTTCAGTATAAACAGATAAAATGTACATCCAAGGCTTGAGCAGTGTTATGTTTTTTATCAGAGAAGAAGAAGTCCGACTTTGTTCTCCTCAGTCTCTGGCAGGAAAAGGTTAAAACTGAGGGCTGATTTGCCAGGCGAGTGGAGCTGTAATTGGTTCCACTGGATTTTTGTGGCAAGCGTTATCAGAACTGTGTGAATGTGTGTGTGTGTGTGTGTGCGCGTGTGTTTTTGTTTAATGTGTGTGTATTTGCCGTGTGTGGGGTTTCTTTTTATGTGTCCATGTCTCTTTAGTGCTTTGTGGGTCTCTGTGTTTTTGTATTAACGGTGTGTGTTGCCTTGTGTTTGTTGACTTGGATGGGTATGAATGTGTGTGTGCACTTGTGTGAGGTTCACTTTTGTTTTATGTGTGTACCTGCTCTTAAGTGTTAAGTGTCTTTGTGTGTATATACTGTATATGTATGTGCTGGTGTGTCTGTGCAGCCTGTACGTGTTTGTATTTGTCCTTGTGTTCCTGTAAAAATGCTTGTGTGTGTGTGTGCCTTCAGCTGTTAAAGTGTGTGTGCATGAATGTGTATGTGTGTTTGGATCTGGGAGAGGAAAGGGAAAGGAGAGCGGTGGTGGTTTGTGTGTGTGTGTGTGTGTGTGCACTGTGTGCCAACAACAATAACAATAAATAATGTTCCAGTCCGACCTCGACTGTTGCTGTGAATGTACAAGCCCTTGATTGGCTGCCACACCCCAGTGAGAGGGAGGGGGAGAGAGGATTTACTGTGTGTTTTCATGGTTAAGAAAGATGTCTACAACTGCTAGCCTGCAAACAGACTCAAACTCAAATGCAGGCACATTTGTATTTTGCATCATTTTAGATATATATATGTTGATGTTAGTAAGTACAAACAAACTCGCCTCCTCGCAAACATGCAGGTTTCTGTTGTACTCTCAGCATGTTTACTTAAAAATCCAGATTCTAGAAAGGTTTTGCCGCTGTGTGTGTATATTCTTAAAGCTGTTGCTGTGTGTGTGTGTGTGTACGACAAAACCGTTCAGACCCAGGAGTTGTGGTGGCTGTAGTCTAGAGGATAATCAGACAGAGTTTATTCAGAAAACATATGAAATAGTATTTTTACATCGAGTAAAAACGCGAGTAAACTCATTAAAAATAAGCAACTGACTCCTTTCCTATTGGAAGTAGTTGCCTTTCTGTTTATTCGGATGTGTCACATTCAATGTCGCCAATGCCCTGGAAAGCTGAGACTCAACACATGTCTGTGCAGGAGAGCAGAGACAAAGACTTTTTTGAAAAGGTCTGTGTGTTCAGCTCTTAGTGCTTTTGTAGACTCTAACTGAATCTCTGTGCTTTGAAGTTTAGTTTCTCTCATGCATCACTGTTTTTACTTTCAGGTATCAGCTTTATTCTACTGTTTCATGTTCGCTTTCAGCTGGATAGGAGTCGACATTACATTACTTTTCAAATGACAGAATTTTTGGGGACTTTTATAGTGAACAGAGAAGGAATTATCTGCACACCAAAAAGAAATGTATTTGCGTGATCTTTCAAGCTCTAGCCCCTCAGACTACTTCTCATGTATACAGAGTCGCCATCATTAAATACAACTAATTCATCACCTATCCACTATGTGGTACACATCTCATCAGTATAACAAAAACAAATCAGAAAAGTAATAATTTTTTAAGGAGGTCCTTTCAAAAATGTATACATATTCAAAAAGCAGATAAATGACAATCATTAGAATACTTATTGCACATACATCCATCTTCTGACAAAATGTAGATCTTTTATAATGAAGAATTCAGCGGACATTAAAAGTGTTTATCCACGGTTTTACAGCCAACCTCAAGATAACCACATCATCACTTAGATACACACCTTCAAGTGGGTGGCCTTAAGCTACGTACATGAACAGAAGTTATCGAGAGAGACAATGAGCTTTCATTGACTCGGCCTGAAAATGGGCAAAAATTAGCATGTCCACCCAGGTGTGATGTTTACTTCACTTCAGAGCAGACTCATTTGAACTGGGAATAAATACTGATTGTGCCCTTTCCAACTGCAGAAAAAAGCCAGATGTTTGTGGATTTTTTGTGCCGTGTAAAAAGGGCTAAATAGATGAAGAGGGAGAGGGACTTACAGTACTATATCAAATTAAATTCTCTGATCATTATTATTACAGCATGTATGAACATCATTCAATCACTTTCTGGTTTGGAAATGTTTGTCATAACAATTAAGCATCTGTTGAATTAATGGTAGGACTGTGTGTGTGTGTGTGTGTGTGTGTGTGTGTGTGTGTGTGTGTGTGTCTGTGTTGGGGAAAAAAGAGAAGAAATGCTGAATAAGAAATGAGAACACAAGTGTGCCAGTGTGTGTGGTACAGTCTAAGTAACTGTTGGAAAATTGTTGCAACCAAAATATAAAATCTTGTGTGTGTGTGTGTGCATGGGGAGGCTTCCTTCTTCTTTGGCCATGAGTAGGGTAACACTTTATTTTTATGGCCAAGTAAACAAACTAATGCCAAATATGTGGCCACAGAAATCACATATGCTCCATTAATGAGGGCAGAGCCACTATAAGAGTGTTAGTGTGTCTTAAAGTTGGATCTTTGAAGGAATTTTTGAGTTAATTTTGTGGTTGCAGTGGAAGGACATGCTTAACTACTTATTATTCCTTGCTTGCTAATGTGTATATAGAGATTTTTGGATACGCAACTGTGCACTGTTTTGCTTTCATGGACACTGACTGGACCTCTTTTTTTTGGCATCTAGCTGTGTCAGGCAGTTTGTTTTTCCCCAACATTTGTGGCTGTAATGAAAGCCATGTACGGTAAACAGCACAGTGGATTGCTGTCACCTCCCACAGATGACATTCTCCCCTCCTCTCCTTTGTCCTCATCTTGTTTACATTTAATTTCATACAGCATTTCAAAGGCAACCCCGTAAAATGGCAAAAAGTCAAGTAACAACAATACATCTGCTGCAGTGAGACGACCCACAGAACAAGCAACCAACAACTTCATCATCAGCAACCCAGATTAAATCTGCTCCCTGATTTAAAAAGCAGGCGATTTTCTATCCTCAAATCCTGTGGTCTGTGTTCTTTTCTTTGTCGTTAAAAGAAATGATCAGAGCGAGGCTTGGATGGAGTCCAGAGACTCTTTTGGCTGCCAATCTCTCCCTGATTTGTAATCCACCGCTGGCTTAGTGGCTGACTGGTGAGCTGCAGCATTAACTGACAAGCTCTCTGACTGGCTGTCTGGTTAACTGGTGGACTGTCTGTTTGACTTTTGGTTTACTGGCTGGTTGACTGACTGACAGACAGTGTTGGCTCGTTAATTGACTGTCCAGCTGAATGACTGACTGGCTAGCTGGCAGAATGAGTGAGTAGTAAAGATTCACTGGTGGGATTGGTAGGAGGGAGGAACACACACCAATATTAGAGAGGTGCAGGCCATGAAAAAACACAGGATGTGGGAGAAAATAATTGCACACTTATAGCCATGATGCAAGAGACAATTTTCTTTATTTGACCAACATTTTGATGAGACAGTCTTCTTCAGTGTAGTGAAGGACAAAGTGTTACGGATATTGTTTTATCGATGCATATATTTCTAAGCAGAGTTCAACATTAATGTTGCCTGGTCAATTTTTTTTACTTGCCCCTGTTCAAATTGTTGGATTTATCAGCAGTTATCAAAAAACAACAATGACTAAAGTTAATTATCATATTTAATCTAGAGCTGCAAAGTCTAAAGTCAGAAAGAAGAATAGAAACACAAAGCTATTCATGGTGTGTCATGATGGAGAAAAGCAGCAAATTTAATTTACGATTAATCAATTATCAAAATCATTTCATAGTTTAATTCTTTTTTACCACTTGCCCAGTTGGGCAAGTGAGTTGCCAGAATAACTTGCCCAACATGGCATTTTACTTGCCCTGGGCAAGCAGGCCAGCCTTAGTGTTGAGCCCTGCTTAGGGAAACCTGATTGATATTATTTTAAGGAAAAAGAGCAAACACACCCCTGTCACAGACTATGTTCCTGAAAAGTAGTCCTAAAATAATATATATGATATCTTACAAGTAAAATAAGCTTTAATATATTTAAAATATTTGAAAAATAAATAAATAAATAAAATATATATAAACATTTTTAGTTAGAAGTAAATAACATAGTGAGGGGAAAAGCCATTTTTCAGACAGAAAGATTATCATAGAAAAAACTGAAGTTATTAAGGTTAAGGACACAAATAGAGGGCGAAAAGGGTTTTAAATACAAAGTCTACATCTAGGTCATTGGGGACAAGGATGTTTAAGGATTAGATCCAAAAAAGTTTCTTTGTAGACATCTATTTTTCAAGATCCACTGGTGCTCAGCACAACAAGAGAGCCACTAACTCTAAATGAGCTTCTTTTGTTGTGATGCTGGCCGGCAGCGTGGCTCTCTTCAACTTATCAAAACCTTTGAGTGGTCTGCTGCGGAAATTCAGACAACACTGTCAGAGAGAGAACGAGGCAAATGTGAGGGCGTCATAAAAAGATGGCTGATATGTAAGTTACATTTCCATTTTTCCCTGCAGCTCTTCTTCGGTCTTTCATCCACACACAGTCCAAACCAATGAGCTGTTGCTTATGTTCATTGCTGCTCACTTCAGCAGACACAGCCACACACACATTCACACACACACTCAGACGTACACAAGGGGCACTGACACTCCTCTGCCACACTTGGTATTTCTCATCTATTCATGTGCCTTTTTCCTAAATATTTCACCAGCCAATTATTATTTCATGCGCTATCTGAATGTGTCTCTGCTTGTCTCAGAGACACACAGGCAAAAGGAAGAACAAAGGGTCTAAGGAGGAGAAGTAAAGAATGAAAGGAGGGAGGGATGACATGGAGCAGTGAGAGAAAGGGCACAAGAAGAGAAAATGTTTTGTTTGTGGGTGTTTTTCTTTGAATGAATGCATCCATGCATAGGCATGCCTGCTTATACCATGTGAATACTTATGCATTGGTATAAAGAAGTGCCAGGGGCTAAACAAATAGTCAGAGGAGACAGGCAGATAGATAGAATCATTTCTTTCCCAATCACTCCCAGACCTGCATCTGTTTCACAGTTGCTGTCTCACTCATGCAGCCGCTGCCAGTGGTGGAAAAACAGGCAGCTGCTTGAACAGAAGACTTCCATGCGATAGAAGGACAGACAGACAGGCAGACAGACTCACAGAGAGACAGATAGGACCAGACTGACCTAATACTCAGACAGATTGGGGAAAAAAACTGAAGAGTTACTGAAAATAATGGAGTCAAACTTGCAACGTCAGCTGGAGGCCGAGGAGCCTACTTCTCAAGGTTAAATTTTTCATCTTGTGTAAGAAATTTGGGATAAATGAAGATGCTGTCTGGGCACTTCAACTTGGAACTTATAATATGACAGAAAAAGGGTGAGTGACTCGATCTCTACTTATAACTCTGATATAAGCTTATCTCAAATATAATGGCATTGGGTTATACACTCAGTGGTTTATTAATTACATTTATCTAAAAAATAATAGAGTCCTGCAACGAATCCAAACATGTTCACAATGATTCTAATGTTCATTTTTGTTGAAGCTGTTTTAGAGCCTTTTCAGACCAACCTCATTTGGTTCAGACGTTCTCTTTGATCTGAACCAGAATTACAAATGCGAAACCTCACCTAGACCATGGTCCAAGTCAATCATAAGGTTTTTCCACCAACATGGAAGCAGCAACATTCTGGTTCCCACACCACTATTTGATCCATCCTGAGCTGTTCTTCCGAAAATTAAATTGGTTCAGAACCCGAAAAGCTGGTTCCCAGGTGGAACCAAAAAAATAGCAGGTTTTCTTTGGGATCCAAAGTGGGTGTCATATTCTGCAGGTTATGGTGCATTGTAACACCCTCTGTTGATGAGCATCCAGTATTACAATGGTTCCACCCAAAGCTAGTGGAAACGCAGCCTGGTTCACTATTTTAACCGATTTTATAATGTAAAAATATTTTTTGATGGTTTAAACTTTTTTAATTGACATTCGGTCTGGGGACTTTATAAAGAGTCAGTTTGAAAAAGCTCTGCCCTGATATCAGACTGAATTGTCAACTTGTTACACTTCATAGAAACAGCCAACTCATTGGAGTGGGCAGATTTGAAGGTCTGGACCAAGGCTAAAAAGTTCACAAAAATTCTGACACTTTTCAGTTACTTTTCTAAGAGGATAAGAGCGAGAGAAATCGAAATGAATTGACAAAACACCACCAACATATGCACACCTGTTTACAGTCCAAGCAGTTGCAAGTAGGGAGATGCAACTCACATAGGTGATGATGACAGGGTGTGGGTATATCATGTATAATTCTTTAGTGTACTTGCATAATTAAGTTTTTAAATCAAAACTTACCAGATGAAATGTACAGTGTAACAAAAATGTGAACCCTGGTGCAGACATTTGGTTGTGAAAAGGCCCTCTTATATTTGTGAAAAGAGGCGTACTGTAGTGCATTTTACTGGGAGGTATTTCTGTTAGTCAGTCTACCCTCATTGGGGTGGAAAATGACCTCAATATAACAATATACTAGACTGTACCACAAATTGCAGCTTCCAAAATTAGTTGATTTAACGTCTCTAAAACAGAACAGTAGGACTATTGCAGGACTGTTGTATTAGCTTAAGTTAGGTGTACCTGATAAACTGGTAACTGACTGTATGTTGGTTGATGATTAGCAAAAAATTGAAGTAAAGAAATGCTCCCAGTGCTGACCAGTTTGTTTTTCACTTGCAAAACTGTGTCATTGAAGATGAATATAATTTTCTGTTTCACTGCCCTGTGTACAGTGACTTGAGGAACCATCTGTTTGAAAAATCCAGTTGAAGAACTGATTTGTTTTGGTTGTCTGTGGATGATTGGCTGTTTGATGAGGAGATTTTTGTCTTAGATTTATAGAAAATGCATGGTAATTAAGACAGAGAACATGGTAATCAGCCAGTCGTGTAAAATGTCCAACTCACTACAGTACTACATAATTCTTTAATAACCATTTTTTTTAATTTTATATAGAAAAGACAATAAAATAAGGAAAAAAATGAAACATTGTGCAGGAGAGGTTGGAAGCCAAAAAGGCTTATGAAGATACGCCCCCTATATAACTAACAATGGACAACTTCAAGGTGTCAAGACTAAGTAATATTATAAAACTGATATACAGGAATGAAAGTATACAAGTTGAGATGCATTGACAACGAGGTCCAAAAAACAAACAAACAAACAAACAAACAAACAAAAAAATGCTCCAACTATTTGCTCATTAAAACTTTTTCAGATGTTTTTGGACTATGATAATGTAGAAATTGATTATAGAGATGTAGGTAGATTACTCCAAAGAGATGGTCCTCTGTATTTTAAAGTGTATTGATTCAGGGAAGTCCGACAATATGGAAATGTATATTTTCCATATCAGATTTTTTTTTAACTCTCAAATGTCAGTATCTGTTTTGGCTTTGAATATCCAGTTACTCTGACTAGTCACAACTGCTGAATCACCACACAAAATTCTGACAGCACACTTGTTAGTTTTTTTTAAATTTGATATGTAGTGTCATTTTCATCATTTTACCATTTCAGTGTGTTTCTATGTTATCACATCATATACACTGCTAGTTTATTGAGTTGTACAATCAAAGTCGTGACAGTTGAACACACAGGGAGACAGACACTGACCGACAGGTGATTGTTATGGCCAGTGGCTCCCACCTCCGTCCTGTTATGTGATACGGCGCGATGGGCTTTACCCGTCCCTCCTCCCCTCCTCTCCCTCCCTCCCTCCCTCCTTCCCCTCCATAGATAATCCTTCCTAATTCTCTGCTTGCCCGTGCCAGCTCGACCAAATTGTGATTGACTGCTGTCCCACATGGTGTCTACGTGTGTGTGTGTGTGTGTATGTGTGTATGTGTATGTGTGTGTTTGTTTGCGCACAAGTGACCCGTCCCTCCCTTCCTCCCCCCTCCTCCACCTCCACCTCCTAGATTAACCGGATCAGTTTTGGGTTTCAGGATCCCCTATGCTGGCTGCTACAGTGCTCACACACACACACACACACACACACACACACACACACACACACACACACACACACACACACACACACACACAGACATATACACACATGAAAACACAGGCGGTAGGCTGTTTTTTGGCCCTTCGTGACGCACTATTGGACCCCTAACAGTCTGGGCTGCCATCTGTCACAATACAGGAGAGACCAAACACACACACACTCCAACAACAAATGTTTGTTCTGGTATACATACGGCATGACTTGATGATGCCTCCATCTTTGTAAACACTGCAGAAAGATGCACATACAGTATATCCTCATATATAACTTTTTACATATAGAATGATTTCATTTTGGCACGTCATCAGTTCGGAGGTCCGCCATGTTTGAAGTGCTAACCACAAACAAGACAACCAAACTTGCAACTGTTTCTGTTTTTGTTGCTGAAAATGGTCAGTTTTGTCCAACCAAATATAACAGGGCTCAGAATGGATTGTCCACTTGCCCAGGACAAGTGAATGCCATGTCGAGCAAGTTAAAGCCACATTTAGCCTCTAAAACACAGAAAAAAGTCCTGAGCTTTGTGTTGTAGATACTTTAAGTTGTCACCAATAACCAGGATCAGAAATATTCCTTGCAACCTTGAAATCTGTTTTTTGTTTGTTTGTTTGTTTATTAGTTTGTTTTTTTCTTCTGCTAGTCAGTAGGCAGAATCAGTAGCCAGGACTGACTGGGTTGTGACTTTTGTGCATATAAATTCAACATTTTTTCTCATATAAGTTGCCAAAAACACTACTTACTGTTTTACTGTTACATTACTGTTGTTTGTTCTTTTAACATACTGTAGCTGTGTTTTTAAATGTGGACTCTCAGTGAACTGCAGGAATATTATAATATTCTACTGGGGTCTAAAAGGGTTAATTTGAATAATCGGTGTGTAATCCATTCCATTGTTTACATCCTAGTACCTCCAACATGGCCGCATTTCAGGTTACTGACCAAACTGTGACGTCTGCTCAGTTTTGCTTTTACTTGCTGACGTGTCCTTGAGCAATACAGTGAGTCTCCTATTATTACTAATAAGCATGAACTCATTTGATACCAGCTTTCCATACTTACTTACTGTCAGGCAGCGCTCAGCACAGGCAGGGAATATTTCTCCTTTTGCCTGAGGACCTTTTTATAACTTTGTGTGTGTGTGTGTGTATGTGTGTGTACTTTTTCATTTCCTTTTTGCTCATAAGAAGTTTTATAGCTCCAGGGTCCATGAAACTCATTCAAAAAGGTGCAACTGGCAAATCAAAAGGAAGACATTTTGGACTTTTTTGTCCAACAGATGAAAGAAATTCAAATCTCTCTCATCAGCAGCACACTACAGAAGATGCCATGTTGACACCGACAGTTGTCACATTCGCAGATCTCTTGTATAAGCCTGATCTGTGACTACAGGCTTTGTTATATGACTTAGTGCCGCTGATGTAACCCGCCAGCAGCACTTTGTCTGTGTGCATCCGCATGAGTATGTGTCTGTGTGTGCATGTGTTCATGGCAGCAGATGGTGGGAGCAGTATTACCACAGACCGATGGACAGTGCACAAGGCAGAGCGACTCAACTGTGTTGACTACAGCAAAGACAGCATGACTCTTTCTCTTTTTCTCTTCGTCTTCCTCCCATCCCCTCGGTGTCAGACGGATGAATGGCTGGCTATCTCTCTCAGTCAGCAGCCATGCCGCTCTTTCATCATCTGTCTTTCTGCTCACTCTTTCATTCCTCTGTAAGGATGTCAGACCAGTCTATCACTCCCTCCATCCCTCCGTCCATCCATCCCTCGGTCTGTCAGATGAGTATCTATCTCTCTTCCGCCTCCTTTTCCCCTCGTCAATCCATCCCTCCGTCCTCCCACTGAGGGTTTGTGTTGTGTGTAAAGTGTGAATCTGCATGTGCAATAGACAGTGTGTGTTTGTTTGTGTGTGTTTTTCGATACGCTCATGGCTTCGTGTGTGTGTGTGTGTGTGTGTGTGTGTGTGTGTGCCAGATCACTATCTATCCCCCCCCCCCCCCCCCCCCCGCTCCCTCCCCTCCCTCCTCCCCTCCCCTGCTGAGTGTGTGTGGTGTGAATCAAGGTCAGTGGGGATCTGTTGGCAGACACCCCCCATCCCATCTATCCCACCCACCCCCCTCCACGCCTCCCTCACACAGACACACACACGCACACACACAGACCCACACCCAGAGGGTTTATGTGTGTTGTGCCCATCCAGCCATCTAGATGTCCCTGCTATGCCTGCCTCAGCTCAGTTTAGCGCAGCTCAGCTCGGCTCCATGGATTAATTACTGGGGAACCCACCGCGTCTCTGACCTCCACCATTGGACTAATTGAAATCTAATTGAATTGTGCTTGTCTAGACTAATGAAGCCCCGCCACTGAAACCGCCAATCTTTTAGCCGTAGCTACAGGCCGATAGCCACCCAGCTGCACTGTAGTGACTGCACTGTGCTGCTCCGTTTGGATGGATGGACTGATATGTGAACAGATGAACAAATGGGTGGGTGGATGGATTCAGAGTTGCATTACAAAGTCAAAAGACATTCGTCATGTGTTTTATGACTTGAGGGGCTAGATTAAAGGTCACCGTATCATCACAGGTGTTGTAAAGATGAAAAGTTGACTGCATCCAACCAAACGTTACCTTCCATATTTGAGGAACTTGATCCCAGCCCATGTCAAAGCTGCATTTTGCATCTTTGCTGTTTGCCAGTGCTAAATCTTTGTGAACAGAAATTTTGTTGACCACGAGAAGCCAAAATCATGTAACATAATATCAGGGAACTTGTGAGCGTTGCATAAGAATGGCTATTGTTAGGATTTTATTCATAGTGATATTGATACTGCTTGTCAGTACAGATCTTGTCACTACTCTTTCCATAATATGCAAAAAAAATAAAGAAACAACATGAAAAGATTATTTTAATTCTTTTAATTGGGATAATTGTTTACAACCATAGGTCAGGACAGCTATCACCAACTTCAAACTTCAGCTGCGTAGCAATTAGTGATTTATGCTACTGTAGCTATTGGTTAATGGTTACTGATGGCTGATGATAATGATGTTTAGACGGGAACCTCAGACCCATAAAAGATCTCTTGAGTGATCATTTTAACCCAAATCATGATCTTCCCCTAACCCCTACCAAATGTTTTCTGTCTCTAAACCTACCCACATTTTAACCACAGCGTTTTAACATTGCAAATAATAATTAGTCCGTACAAGGTGCATAATGAAGAAACAATGCTTACAAATCTTGTAATCTTGTTTCATATATCAAGGACTCCCTTCTAGACACGAGCCTAAACCAGCTGGACTCGACTGATTGAAAGGCTGTAAATCTATTCATGTCAGGACAAACACGTAGTTATTCATCATGAAACTTAATCATCTTATGTTGACAGCTCCATCATCATTAAGGGATGTTTAGAAATTTGAAAATGGAGCTTATCAATATTTTGGTATGGACAAATCACGTGCCAGAGGCAATTTAGCACTGACTCTCAATACCTGTCCTTATTGCTACATCAGTTTGTAATTCAGGCTGAAAACATAGGTGTACGTTGTGGGGTTCTTCGGATATGATACAAGTATTGGGAAAATACCCGTGATACTGCCTAAAATCCGAAATCGGTTTGTACGTGAATCAATGCACCACTCCGATACTAGATAATTTAGTAACTGGATGCTGCATTCATTTTCTGTATATAATTGTTTAGTTTAGTTTTGTTTTGTTTTTTTAAGGCACTGGTATTGGATTGATACTGTCAGCTAGAGATGAATTGATACCAATACCCGTGTCGGCAATCGGTTTGAAACTGTCCTCATGTACTCGTACTCGTAAAAATACTCCAATACCCCGCACCTGATACCACGTCAGGAGAAGTAGCCGCTTGACACAGGCAAATTGATAAAACTTTTCTTGGCTGTGCCGTCACTATTGTAAAATTCCACGTAAGTCCATGTAAAACTGAAATAAACGCACAGAGTGCACCTGTAGACCGCAGCCAGCCGCTGTCCAGTAAGTCCCGGCGGGTGTAAAGTAGTTGAACACCGCGACTAATTAATCTGATAAGTAAATCCACTTGGTCTGAAAAAAGTGAGATTGGTGCATTCCTACTGTCAACCGGTACATAAAGTTCAGGTATTGGACTCTGTATCTGGAAGGAAAAAATAAACACCTCTTATAGGTAGTCTGGATGGCAAAGAGGAAGAATCACTTGCCTAACACGGCACGGATCTGGGTTCAATCTCATGCTGTGGCACTTGGGGTTTGGCTGGGTGCACTTATCCACACAGTGGGCAGTATTTGCAGGGTTAGATGCAGCTGAAGTGTCCTTGTCTCTTCACCAGCAGTGTCAGAGCACTTGTGCAGAGGGACGTGGCATCCAGGCAGGATAGTGTGAACCTCAATCCTCCTGTTGAGGCTGAACACTGACAGGTGATGAGAAGTGGCTGAAAAGAAGTGGCAGACGCACCTGGCAGGCTGCATCCTCCCGAGGCTAACAGTGGGAGGTCCACTGTGCTGGGAAAATCAGCCTATCCAATTATATGTATTTTATGGAGAAAAAAGGAAGAAGAACACAAAAACAAATGGTGTCTTTTACATAAAAATCTACTCTAGATTTGCCTGACTGCAAACTAAGCCCCATCCCCAAACATGAACGACTACAGCATCAACAAATACTCACGGTGCTCTTGTTTCTGAAACTTCATGAAGACCATAGAGGAGGAGGAGGGCGGCTGTCAAAAGCGCTTTAGACAGACATGGAGGACTGGTGGAGGTGGTGGTGGGGGGTGGACCCCAGGGAGGTGCTTGTTTTGTTGGGCCTTCTTTAGCTTTTAGCAGGTGAGAGACGCTGCCGTGATTCCCTATAAGTTATTCATTTGACGTTTCCTCCCTTCTCAGCTCTATGTAGGCTGGAATACATTAGCAACCTGGCAGAGTGGAGAGGATGCTAATGTGAAAGAGAGGGAGAGGAGAGGAGAGGAGAGGAGAGGAAGAAAGGATGGGGGCAGTGGAGGGAAGGAGGCAGAGTCATTAGAGGAGGAGGAGAACAGAGAGAGGACACGGCTTTATGATGTGTGGGAAGGGGAAGTGACCTTCCCTCTCACTTTCATCTTGGCTTTTTTCTCCCTTTGCCTTGCTCTCTGACACACACACGCACACACACACACACACACACACACACACACACACACACACACACACACACACACACACACACACACACACACACAGACACACACACTTGCATGCGCACACACTCAAATGTATGGCACATTCAGGTGCACATTTGCCAACACAAATACATTACAGGCACAATGCACACACTCTCATTTCTTGTGCAGGAACACACACACACACACACACACACACACACACACACACACACACACACCGGTATCTGTTTTTCATCCATTCTTTCTCTTCTTCTCTTCCTCTTTTTCCTGTGCAGGTCCCCTTGCAACCTGGCCAGTCTTTCAAGTTCACAGTCCTGGAAACTCTGGACCGTATCAAGGAGGAATTCCAGTTCCTCCAGGCGCAGTATCACAGGTACACACACAATATCACATTGCACACATGACACAGACAGTATACAGACATGCATGGATACATACACATGCATAATGGTCCACATTGTATTTATGAATATTAAAGTTATAAATGTAAATGGTTAACATTGTTCAGTTCTGTCTAATCAAGAAGAACTGGTATGACTGATACGAAGAATCGTTCTTCCGTACTTTTTTAATATCATATATTCTCTACACTAGATGTAATAATTATAGAAACAACTCATTGTAATTCAGTTCAGTGGCAGTGGGTGTTGAATTCTTGAATATATGAAGCAGTAAAGATAATATGACAGTGTGCTGTGTGCCGTCCTTTAATCTTTATTACTGCACTGAATGTACAAAATATCGGAGACTGATAGTGAGTTGCCACCCCTCGTACTGAATGCAGTCTCAACCATCTCAAAGCTTTAAACACTTCATCATCTTTGTGTAAATCTATACATTGTCTTCTAAATAACAGGTATATAGTTGCTCTAATAACGGGAATTATAAAGAGGTCATAGTTTTTACCTACATTCACCTTATCAGTGTTCTTTTTACATACAGTGTCTTGTCTGAGTGTGGTTACTGAGATTTCCAATCTCTCATATGATATTACTCAGGTTTCTGTGGGCCGTAAATCCAATAATCTAAGTTTTTGGCGTAAAATGTCTTAAAATGTCTTTTATTGATTTTGACAGGTCTTTAAAACTGATTGGATTATAAAGATCACATTAGTTTTATCAAGTTGCATTAACTTCAGTCTCACTTGAAAATGCGATTTTGGGAAAATTTGTTAACACTAAAACAACTATAAGAGGAAACGACTGAATCAATAACCATTAATGATCTTCAAGTGTGGAAAGGACAAAGTGTCTTACAGCATGTGATTTGGATTGGCAGATCTTGTTAAAAGATTGAATAATATTAATTAATTAAGAAATTCATTAACATACATTTTTTGCAAATATGAAGATGAAGTAGGTCTTATGCATCATAATAATTTCACTCATCGAAACCTGCAGAAACTCTGTATTAATAATAATTAACTATTTTTTGTCTTATCTCAAATTTTCCTTCTTATTTCTACTAATGGCTCTTACCATTACACTTCGTTTGCATAACTGATGTTGTGGGTAACTGAGATTACAGTTTTCCGACATATCAAAAAAACTTGTACTATAGGTCTGTTTTAAAATTTCACAGTTGATCATTTTATCATATAGCTGACCAGAAGTGACCTTGTCCGAGAGAGATATTGTAGGTTAAAACAAACAGCCTCTTGCTCACACCTCAGTGGGCAGGCTGAGCAGCCTGCTGTGATACAGCAACACCACTTTACTGCTACATACACATTCAACTGCTGGATCTCACTGACACACACACATAAAGATGGAAACGGCTACAAATCTCTATCCTCTGCATTAAAAATGTTGACATTAGCCACTACACAGCCAATCACCAGCATGATGCTATAGCTTTTTTTCTTAAATAATAAACTACTTGATTTACCTGTCAGTTAGAGCTGGTTCTGGTTCAAAAAATTATAATACCAGTACTACTTCGGGTACCGATACCAAAACCAACAGAGTACTTCATTTGATACCCTTTATTCTACCTCGTTCAATACCCATCATGCAAATGAAAGCATGGCTGAAATAAATCTTCCACATTTTATTCATTTTATTTTCATCAGATGCCACAGACCTGTATGGGATGTTTTGTTGGCATCTTGGAACACTGAACTACCTGCTCCATCAAATTAACTGTGCTCAACATGTAGCTGCTGCTGTAGTGGACCAATCAAATATCAGATTAAATCAAAGAACACTTGTGGTGATTTGCTGTGAGCAAAACCATGGACTGGTTAAAAAAAAAGGAATTGAATGCAGGTAGCATTTGACTTGAGAAGTTTCAATACTACACGGTACTACTTATATTGGTCGATACCTTAAAGATATTGAATACTGATACCCAGCCCTACAGTTAATTTCATGGTCCGCATAACCTTTTCTGAATATTGGCCTGATAAAGTGCCTGGCAAACTCATACACTCTTTCCCACCTCAACTTGACAATTTAAACTGTCCAGAGCAAATAAATGTTAAAGGGCTAATCCATTATTTTTTTGTTGTTTTGAGGCTTTCTTTATCAGTCTTTAGCTCCCCAGCAGTGTTGTTTATGTATTCAAATCCTAACATATAAATTTTGGTCAAAGTGAAAATGTTTTGGAATTAAAATGCTGTTTCCCCAAACCCTTTTAAAACAAAATTCCCAGTTGACCTGACGTAGGTTTCTGCATGATGATGTTCCTATAAACCCCCTAGGTTGAGGGAGGCGAGGGGAGGGGAGATCATCAGCCCTCTAACCTAAGTCACTGCTTTTTGCTAACGGCTGAGCGGAATTTCTATTTGAAACTTTGGCAGTATTTCAGAGACACACAAAGGCCTGTTCAGTGCTGGGCTGCTAATTGAATACCAAACTTTTAAGAGATAAAAATCAAATGTGTATCTTGTAATATTAATATTAACAGTAGCATCTGTGCATAAGAACACAGATGGACTTGCCCTATAATATTGAACCCATAATGAAGCCTTTCCTTAGGGGATTTTGAGAAACTTGCATTTGCAAAGTTTTGTCTTTATTTCGCCCATTATTGACTAATGCAATGCATTTGAAACATTTAAATGTACCAAACCTGGGCTTGATGCAGGACTAAAGCAGCAAACTAAAAGCACAACAAAAAGGCACAAACTTACTTTTTTAGGCAGAGGTGATAATAGTACACACATTCTTTACTCAGGTAGAAGTAGATAATTGTGTAGAAGTACTGATTCAAAGTGGGAAAAGTACTATCTTGCTCTGTCTTGTTATGTTGTTTTAGACCTGGTTCATCATTTTTGTCTTACTTTGTCTTATTAAATAATTGTTGTCTTTTACTTCTTTGACATTTTTGTCTTTGTCATTTACATAATTTTTGTCTTGTTACATCCTTTTTGTGGTTATACGTCTTTTATGTTGCTTTTGTCTTGTTACATCTTTTATGTCATTTCTTATCTTATTACATCCTTTTCGGAGCTGGTTGCATCTTTTCCATCATTTTTTGTCCTTTTGTACATGAAATGCACTGATGAATACAGCAAAGAATCATCTTTTCTATGTGTTATTGTCCCGTTCATTTAGGTTGAAATTGGTCTTGATGTTGGGAATGCGGCATGCAATGATGCCAATTAAAACATTATCAATAATTCCTTTCAGATCCATTAAAAGTAAAGTCATGGGCCATTTTAAAATGTGAGTAATAAAGAGTGCAGGTATCTGTGTTGAAATATAGTAAAAAGTTGTCAGCATAATAAATACTTGATTGAAGTATGAATATCTGAAAACTCCACTTGAGTACAGTCTCAAAGTATTTATGCTGCGTTAATTCTCACCTCTGCCTCTCCGACATAAACACATTAATGTACACATGATGTATATAACTAGACTAGACTCCCACACACACAGAGTTGTGATGAATTGCAGTGGTGAATAAAACACACCCTGCCTGCAGTTGCTACCACAAAGGCAATATTTTCCAGTGTCACTTTCAGCAGTAATAGGTAGCTCAACCGTGTGACTAAGAATCATTTTTTGGTATCCTTACTCGGCCTTAAACTATGTTTGACCTCTGCAATATCTAAATCCTGTGGAAATTATAATTTATTTCAGTTGATGCAAATACACCATTTAATCCGTGTGTGTGTGTGTCCTTTCTCGTCCTTGTGCAGCCTGAAGCTGGAGTGTGAGAAGCTGGCCAGTGAGAAGACTGAGATGCAGAGGCACTACATCATGGTGAGTCCAATCAGTTCTTTACCAGAGCTGCACAGTGATTTGTTAGTCTGACTGGGCCACTCAGAAACTCTGGAAAGAGTCTGATGGGTTCTCATACAGGAATTACAATCAGGGGAGTTGTATCTGTGCTTTTGATTAGCTGGATCAACATTCTTTTGTGTTTATGTCATACAGGAGTAAAAACTCTCCACTTTTCTGTTGTTCATCCTGTGTTCCTCTCAGTATTTCTCTCTCTGTTGCCATTTCAACTTATTTTTTCATTACATTTACATCAGAAAGCTGTTTATGTAACAAAAATAATACCAAGGAAATAGATATAGATATCAGGGATTTCCCAGACTAAGAGTTTTTTTCAGTCGAATCAGATTTGGCCATTCAATATGAATATTTGACAATTAATTTAATGCCTTTCTTCATCATCTGTGATGTGAACACGTCAGATTTTTCACATAGTCAGAGAAAATCTAAGTGTGTGTCCTCCTATAGTTCAGTATAAAAGTGCTCCACGGAGCATCTCTCAGGCTGCAGTGCTTCATTTGGCCTGCATGCCCCATGTTCACTCACGGCGTGAATTAAGGGTCGGTGATTGTTGGATCTCTGTAGGGGCACATAATCTTGGATATCTGTAATTATGGACAACAGTTTAAAATTTCCAGAAGTTCTACAAACTATCACTAAACAAGCATTATATGTTTTTCTCTGTTTCATTCCATTAGTCTTGCTCACATATACCTCTTGCTCAAACGTATTTTCCCATGTCTATCCCCATTTCTTTCCTCCCTCAGACCCTCTATCTTCCTCAGTCTGTTTCCCTCTCTCTTCTTCCTCTCTGTTTTCTCTCGTGTGCTAACAGCCTGAGCTCCCTCTGTGTCGGTGTGTCTGTGCGACTAAAGGCTCACATGTATCGTAAGCCTTCGTCTGTGGTACAAAACCCACACAGAGCCGACCAGAATACGATATGCACCATCTGCTAAGCTGCTCGCATTTCATAAACCTGGGAGAGCAGGCAGGATCAGGGCCGTAAGCTAGATAGACACACAGATGGATAGACAGAAAGAGGGGGAGAGAGAGAGAGAGTGAGGGAAAGAAGCAGACAGGCAGACTGAGTATGAGAGAGAAAAACGAGCAGGCAGACAGGGAAACAGACAAGTGGATATAGAAGCACACAGACAGACAGGCAGGCAGATGATAAACAGATAAAAATACACACTCACAAATACACAGGAGATACAGCATATACAAATTCATTCATCCTACACTTACACACACACACACACACACACACACACACACACACACACACACACACACACACACACACACACACACATTCTTGTTCTTCTGTTCTTACAAGAACCTTCCATTAAAGAGGCCACAACTTATCTTAATTTTAATTCATGCAGTAACAGACAGTGTAATAAGTGCCAAATGATACTGAAACCTGTCAGAGTTGCATAAATATTATTACATAAATATTTCTCCAAAACAAACTGTTGGATGATGGTATAGCATAGTACTACTTTACTAAAGATGTTCTTTTTATTTTTTACTACTGATGACATAATAATAATAATATTATCGTAGTGTCTAATCAACATTAGACTCCCCCACCGATCCAAGACAAAATTGAAACAATTACAAATCTGTCTGCCACCTCAGCACCATGACAGCACCGTGGATTTATCAATACACAGCACCGTTACGCTACTGATGTTTCAGAGCCATGGTCAGGGCCATAGATTCTAACTTGCACAAATCTCAATCAGATGAAGGATCGATGAGTCAGGCAGACCAGACTAAGACATACAATTAAACTGCCCCTCTGCCCCTGTGCTTTCTCTGCTGTCAGGGGATGGAGGAGGCAGATTGCAGGTTAAGAAGAGGGATTGCATCTCCCCTCATCCCTCCTCATACCGTCTGCTGGTAGTAGTTATACATATAGTAATTAAAGTGAGACTATGTCACTTTTGAAACAAGAAATAATATATATTTTTTCTCATAAATTGCCACAAAATTAATCTGGGTGCAGTAAAACAACAATGTCCAATTCAGTACACAATTGTGCTGCTACGGCCTTTACTTAGTCACCAGTAGCTTATGGTGGACAAAATTAGCTAACAAATGTTGACTTTACTGAAACCCCTTTTCCATACACATGCTGGATTGGTTTGACTCTGCACATCAACCCAGCACAGCAGGCATTTGCATCTCTGTTAAAACAGGACTACCTACTTAGAGGTGTCTTTTAAATGAAGACAGGCTTCGCTCCGATCAGGTGGCTATAAAACAGCAAATACTTAATTTCCTATAAATTCTTAACAATTAAAGCCTTGTTATTTTGTTGTCTAAACATTTTTATTATGAAACATCAGTATAGGTAATGTTGGGTTTTTATCAGCAGTAAGTTAACACGACTCTGAAAGCTGAAAGTAAACATGAAACAGTAAAATAAAGAAGATAACTGAAAGTGCAAACAGTGACGCGGGTTCAGTTCGAAGCCACAAAAGTACTGAGTGCTGAACACACAGAGACTTTTAAAAATGTATTTCTCTCTGCTCTCCTGCAAACACCTGACTGAGAGTTGAGATGTCACAGCAGCCCACTTTGAGGCGAGTTGAGCGCACTTGGGCCCTACTCCAGAAATTGTTATAAGTGATAATGGAAGTTCAAATCAGCACTGGGTAGTTTGACTCAGTGCAGCCAAATGTGATGATGGAAAACCCCATAAGTCAGTTTGTGACTCATCTCTGCTTGTGCTATTGTCACTACACTACATTCTAGCATTTCAAAGATAAACATTTCAGTGGCTGAAAGAAATAAGCAAAACCCCACCATGAGATCTGTTTGTTGTTTCTGGCTGGTCTGGTCACCTTATGATGTAATGATGGTGTCTTTAAAGCAGCTGACTCAAGACAATCTTGAGCGGTGAATGGAAATGCATTGTCCTTCAATTATCACCTGTGACCAATATGGTGGTTCAGCAAAAATTACATAAGCTCAGTTAGTCATTATGTATGCTTTAGTTACAACATAATCTCATCACATCCGCAGCTCTATAAAGGGACATTTTTATTACACTTTGAAATTATTGCATTTTCTGGCAGTTGCATAAACAAAATACAACTTTGAATAAATCATGCACTGTATAATCACAAATCCATACAATTGCAAAGCCAAAAACTTGTTGAGGTTTTGTTTGGGATCTAACCCCAACCCTCAAATGTTCCCTTAAAAAGAGAAGGATTTTTCAAACTGACCTCATTTCATGAAAATATCCTCGCTATGCTTTTGAGAGTGGTAAGAAAATACAAGAAGCAACATGTGCACATAAATATGATACAGTGCAGCAGAACACACACAAAGAAAAACCTCTGCAAACCACAGACTTCTCAAAACACCCACTTCCCTAATCTCAGGCACTCCCCATTTTAGCTGTGGTTTCACAGAATTACTGTGTGGAACAAACAGCCCAGACAAACATCCACCTTCTCCATTGAAATCCTCACCACCCATTCTCATACAATAGGAGGGGTGGCGTGCCAGCATGGATGCAGTTCCCTGTCTGTCCCCTGTCTCAGACAGGGGCATTGGATGACATTTGATTGAACTTTGTGCATATTAAATGTCATGGCCTTTGTGACCACTGTGCCATTGGAAGTGAACTGGGGTATTGTCTGCTATATGTTTAAGTCCATCACAAGGCTTCAACAGTTCCCTATGGCAGGAGGTCAGGGAGCTGCAGATGCAGATGACATATTCATATAGGTTAGCATGGCAGATGGTTAGCACTCCAGGCTATATTATTTGAACTGGGGCTCACTGTGGTGTAGTGGATGGCTAACACAGCACTATGCTACTTCATAGGCATGGCTTAGAAATGAGAGGGAGGGAAAGAGGGAGAGAAAATGAGAGAGAGGGGAGTGAAAGAGAGGCTCAAAGGGAAAGATAGCTTGAGAGAAAAAAGGCTCGGAGAGTGTCAGACAGAAAAAAAAAAACAGGGAGCTGCTGAGGGAGGGAGGGAAGGATACAAAGGGAGGCAGAGATAAAGAGAATAAAAGAGGAGAGGGAGTGATAGAGGCAGGAGAGAGATAAAGAGGGAAAGATGGAGTGAAAAAATGCTGAAAAGGAATGAGAGAGATGAAATGAGAAAAGAGAGATACCAGGGGACGGAATTGCAGAGAGGAGAGATGGAGGGTGAAAAAAAAGATGCTGTGAAGGGATGAAATGGAGAGAGAGAGAAAAAAAAGAGAGTATGCAACACGGAGTGCAAGAGAAAGAGATAGTGATGTGTTTGTGTGGGGGGGCGTGAAATGAAAGAAAGAGAGATAGAGAGGGAAAGAGAGAGGGAGAGGGTGCACGCACAGACACGTAAATAATGTGAAGCAACAACGGACTCGCTGCGCCCACAGAGGAGATAACCCAGAAGGCTATATTTAGCTCGTTAGGCCTGTCATCCACACTGAGGCCTGTTTCCACAGGCTGGGGCTCTGCTCACTACGCTGCACTGCTCCTGCCTTTACTATTCATCAGTTTTAAGCTCTTTAAATACTAGGGTTAGGGGGTTGGAAAGTAAGGAGATGGTTATACATGGTTATACATGGCCTGATGCATTTCCTTTGCGAACTTTAACACCCAAAGAAACGTGACATTTAAGAAAACATGCTTTTTTACTGTAACATGGCAGTCTTTTGAATTTTTTATTTGACTGTTCTCTCAAGGAAAACAGCAGCATAAACACCTAAAAATAGCATGTTATGTTAATGTGACAATAACAAAGGTGGAAATAGAGTGAAGTTGTTATAGAGCCACAAAGTCTGCAGAGGTAGGATGTCTGTGTGGTTTGGTGGGTCAACAAAATGATGGATTTTGCCAATTTTCCCACAGTAAGTCATGGTTGGTTTCTTGTAACCATGACCACGATTGTTTCCCAGCCTTAACCAAGTAGTTATTTTAACCCAAACCGCAGTCTTTTCCCAGCCCTATTCAAGCCATTTTTGTGCATAAATCTAACCAAACTTCAACTTAAGTGGTGTCACATCAAAGAACAATTGTTGTTATGCCAAAAGGGGTGTCAGAACAGAAAACTTGTATTTATCAGTCTGTGCAGCCATTACAAATTATGTATTTTGATGTTTTATTTAGAGGACTTACGTCACTTGGTATTATCTTTATCTTCACCAAGCGCAGTGTGCAGTGCGATTGCTTGTATGTGTGTCTGACCAATGGACCTGTAGCTAGTTTCACATACTGCTGGACCGATCAGCCTAATAGTTTTTGGTGTGCACATTCATAACTACATGCTAAAGGACCTCTGTGATTCACATTTTTGAAAAATCTTTTGAAAAAAGCCTTTTT
This sequence comes from Lutjanus erythropterus, assembly GCF_056507025.1. Classification (NCBI taxonomy): domain Eukaryota; kingdom Metazoa; phylum Chordata; class Actinopteri; order Lutjaniformes; family Lutjanidae; genus Lutjanus; species Lutjanus erythropterus. Next base: position 19,387,419 of record NC_139323.1, on the reverse strand, counting down.
TAATGTTGCCACACCAGCAACAGCCGTGACCAGAGGCATTACATTTTTCGAGTGATCCCATTCTTTTGAACATGATATCTCAAGAATGTGTTGGTGATTTCTTCAAACTTGGCACAAATGTCCACTTGGAACTGATTTTTGGTGGTCAAAGGTCAATGTACCCTCATAAAACATGTTTTTGGCCATAACTCAAGAATTCATGCTCTAATTTTGACAAAATTTCACACAAATGTCTAACAGTGCTGGAGATAGTCTAGTTACATGTTCCATTACAGTTACTGAGTTTAAAGTATGTAATTAAACAGTTACTAACTATGTGATTACAAAGGGGTTTCATCCAAATATTATTTTCAGGTTGCCTGGCGGAGATCTGCACTCTGTTGAGTGTACTCTTCTAATTATTTTCTTTGAAAAAAGTTTGAGTTTGTGTAGGTACTTTGTTGATGCTGTGGTTGTCTGATCATCAACAATTCTAACCATAACTTGCTCACTAATGCAATATATTCTTGTATATATCACAAATAAACCATACCTGCTTCAGGACTGTCTCTGAGGCAAATACCTGAAAATCTGATGAAGACATGCTTTAGGTTGACATGTCAGTTACTGCATCTTACAAACAGTTACTCTAAGTGCATTCTCCAAATCTAATCTTGAGAGATTCCACCTCAAAATCTGTGTTTAAGTAGAAATGAGCCACCAGGACAGCCTAAATTCTATATGTTTTTAATACGTGACAACACATTAAAATTTCAAGATAGGGAGAAAACAGATAGTTCCAAGATCCAAGATTTACTTTATTGTCCCACATTGTGGGAAATTTGGACTGAGTTCCAGTCCATGGTGCATCCATAAAGAAACCTTCCACATATGTAAGAGACAGGGTAAGATAGTCACAAGAAATCTGTCTAAGAAGATTAATAATAGAAGAACAATAATAAAGTAAAATATAGAAAAAAACATACACTGATTTTAGACCTGTAGTGCAAAAAAAGTAACTTTATAGCTCTGTTGGTTTTCATATCTATTTCATATCTACTTATTTCATCTGCTGCCATTTAAAATTTTTATTAAAGTAGAAATAAAAGAGTTTTATATCTATTCAATCGCCAATGTGGCACTCTAAACCTCCTCCTTAATAACAGTAGCTCATACTCAATTCGTAGTACATGGGATGGGTCAGTCATTTTCTTATTGGCTAGCCTAAGAGCAGTCTGTTTGTGGGTAGCCTACAGGGATGGATTCTGTCTTACACCTATTATCTTCCATGCAGTCTGCATGAGTCATACCAGTTTGGACTTCAGTTGCACAGAGAGGTTATCATACCAAGCTGTGATGCCGCATCTAATTAGGCTCTCAAAGACTGCCCGATAAAAGACAGCCATAAACTTCTGATCAACATGAACTCTGAGTCACTGCAAGAAGTGCAGGCGTCGTTGGAGTCTGCTGCAGAAACCATCAATATGCAGGTCAGCAAGCTGTCAATAAAAACACAAAAGTATTTGTTAGAGGAGACCTCGGAGATGGTGTCATTGTGGGTGACCACAGGCAGGGTCAGACGAAGAACAAAATTCGGTCCTGGCAATTTTTGTTTGCCATGCCCTCTCAATGTGCTTTCAATTGTCAGAGAGAAAGTGCCTTAGGCCGTTATTGCAGCATCTAACAACTTCAGTTCATTTTTAATTCTGAAGTCACTGTCCACTAAAAACTGATTGTATCGCTCATTATAGACTATGCTTTTGTCTGGATCAAACAGCCATATTGTGCATACACATAGTTTTATGTCTGTGTAAAAGTGCAATGTATTTGTGAAACTTGTATGTTTCTTGTAACTGAATAATCATACTATACTATTGTTTACTTTGTTTATATGTGTTTCGTGTGTCTAAATCTTATTAAGCATCAACTGTGAGATCTTTTTCATTTCATTTCCATTCAGCCTTTTCACTTTTTCTTGTCCTTCATCTATTTCACTTGTATTTTTGATTCAAACTCCATTCTTTTCTTGATTTATTTTGATTATTTCCTGCTTGACCTCTGACTTGAATGGATGGATCCACTTGATGGGATGGGTGTCCTGGACAACAGTCAACACCACTTCCTGTACCGGCCTTACAATGTAGATAGCCTGTTGCCAATTTTGGGGCTATGTAACCTCCAATCAGTAGAGCTGTTTCAACATCAAAAGGGCCGCATTTGGTGGGTCAGTTTTTTTTTTTCCCACACATTGCTGATGGTGGCCTTGCAGCCCACAAGGTGGGCCAGCCTATCTGGCATTTGCCAGAATTGCCAGATTGCCAATTCAAGCCTTTCAACAGGCCTGTGGCCCCTCACTTCTCTTGGGTGAAACACCATCTCCTCTGTCTTTTTACCAGGCAGAGGCCAGGTGGTTATCATCACACCGTGCTACAAATCTTTGTCAGAAATGTTATGAGGAAAAAAAACAACATATTTGTTGTGGTAACATCCACAAACAATTTCCTTATCTTTGTTAAACAGTCATTTGAAACAAATGTTGTATTGTGTTTTCTGGTGTGTTTTATAATTAGAATTTAGTTACTATTTTTCAGACTATTAATCAGTTGAGTTTATTCAGTTTAATCACTCTGTGATTGAGAGTAACAGATTCAAAATGTCCCCACTACATTTAACTCTTTTAGAGGATGTGACACTAACAAAGCAAAAAGCAAAAGGCTACAGTAAGCCAGTGACTGTGGTAATATTTTATTTGCTGGAGAGCTGTACTTTTCCACCAGCCATCATGTTTTAACAGAAGGTGTTAGTTTAGCTAGATATCTCCTCATGGCATGCAACTTTTCAAAGTTGGGAAGTTTGTTTTTCCTCACATTTGCTACTTTAATTCTATAGCTGGCAATGGGTATGTTTTCCACATTTCACGCTTGGAGAGATGATGCCATAACCCTCTCAAATTGCTCCTGTCCGTGGAGTGTTGCTGCAGTAAGACGGCAGTTTGGATATAGTGTGTTTGTATGTTTGGCAGACCCACTCTCTGTATCTTTTTGGATGAAGTATATGTTTTATGTTGGCTGCTCCACTAGACTGCCTCATTTCTTTGTATGTGTTGAGAGACATTGGCAGTGTGTGTAACTTCAGCGGTAGCTGCAAACACACAAACATCAAGTCACACACATTGAGAGTGTCTGTAGGCGTCTTGCTTTTTCTCCTCCTGTTGTATTTATAATTCATGGCTCTCAGATTTCACCGCTCTCCTGGAATTCCACTGTGTATTTTTAAATAAGGTTGCATTGTCGCCCTGGCTAATCAGGGGGCGTAGACGTGTCGGTCACATACTTACACATAGTGCAACCAAGTCTCTCGCCTGGAGAGCCACGTTCACCCCTGCTGGCCTGAGGTTGAGTCTTGCAAAGAGTAGATACACAAGCACAAGGCTCAATGAAATGTGAAAGAAAAGGAGATAAAGTCTTGCATCATAAAACTCCAAAAGCCAATATTTTAATGTAGTGGACTGTTGGCTGAAAATTGAAAAACCTTTATGATGGACTGAAGGTTTTACAATCAAATATATGTTGTAGTTTAGTTGCTGCCCTGGTTTTCTCCATTTTTAAATGTCTCCAGAAATGTTTTTTCCTAGTGTCTTAACTGTGCTGCAGCCTTTCTCTCATTCCTCCTGTCAAACACAAGACAAAGGTCTTATGGGGGCATGGACTACCCAGACCCTTTAATATAAAGTAGAAAAAAGACATGTCAACTTGAGGGTGACAGCTCACAGTGTGGAATCACATTAGGTGGCCTCACCATCACTGTGTGTGTGTGTGTTTAAGTGAGGTACAGAGGCGCTGCGGGGTGTGGTGTTAATGAATGGCCATGCTGCTGGCAAGAGACAAAATATTGTTGCTTCAAATTTCATTATATAAAATAATGATGAAATGAAACATATGATATTAGATTTCACATGACCATATTCCCACTCCTGTTTGTATAGTTTGTGAGTGTGCTGAGCAGGGAGATGTTGGACAATAACGCTGTCACTTTTTATTCAAAATTCAAGCTGTTAAACATGGGGGAAATTTAATGAACTGACATTTCGTTTCATTTCAAATCCCTCAACAAATCTGAGACGTGGGCATCGATTCAGAGGCCTTGAACCAGGCTAACCTGTCAGCTTGTCATTGAAGTGAGGCAGCAGAGGCAGCGTGAGCCAACTGATCCATCAATTCTACAGTGTAGTTTAGGATCAGACGACATGGGTTGCAATCAAATGAATTTGAATGACATACGTACATGTTATTTTGTTAAAAGGTGACAGCTCTGGTTGACAGTAATGCCACAGTAAAATGATTGCTTACTTCTACTGCTGGTTGCGCAAACATCAAACTTCCACCACTAATAACACAGTACCTGCAGATCCTTAACTAAGACTGTGTAAAACTGCTGAAAAATCAGACCAACTTTAGATGCAAACTAACCTAAACTCAGTTGCCAATAGTGACTATTATGTTTCACCTCGTGCTGTTGCCTTTTGATAATTATTTTAATTATTTCTCTTTTTTTTTTGAAGACTTTTACTTTAAGCCTTCTTCTCTACATTTTGATTCAATTAATGCTACATTGTTAGAGTGCTGTCAGTTGCAAAAAGACTAAATATAGTAACAGGAGAGACAGAGAGAAGGAGACATTACAGTGGTGTTAACATCTCGTGTGTAAATGAGATACTGTAACCTAAATGAGAATCCGTGAACGAACTTTAAAACTGTTTAAAATATTAGTATTTTTGCATTTTGATGATCTGCTGCTCTGTTTCAGATGAAAAGTGCTGTGGTTTTGATTAGTGTGGAGGAACAGTGAAGTGTTACCTGCTCTCACAGTGACATGACGTCTCTGTGGGTCAGAATCATGGCTCTGTACTCTGCTGTCAGACACGTTTTGCATAAATGATCTGCAGCAGCGTTTCTCATCTTTCTTATAAAACCCAAAACTTATTCTACACTTGTGCGTGGTGCAACGCGGTACAATGTCACTTCTGTCCCTGTTTTCAACACGGTCTGTTTTGGGCAGATGAAGAGGAGACACAGGAGAGGGAGGAGGGAGCGCTTGTTTTGTGTGATCGCGGCAACAGGCGTCCAGCGAGAGCGGTGCAGACAGAGGCAAGAGGAGAGAGAACACAGAGAAAAGTTATAGTGGCAGCTCTCTGATGCCAAAAATTAAACATATGTGCGTCTTAATGAGATGTATCAATACGCTAGTGCTGCATCGATTTATTTCCGATTCATGTTCAGCTTTTTACCGATACAGTCCATCTGAACCGATGCACTCGATTCTTACATACTAAAGTCCGATGCATCGGATGCATGAGTAAATTGGTTGGTTTTGAAAGAACACAATTTGGCTTTTGTATTGGTGGTTTCAAATCAGAAAAGGACTGTCTCGTGCATTGATAATTGCTTTATGAGAGTCTGTAGTGTTTTTTAATTTTTTTCTTTTTTTATTTCAGTCTAAATGTTTTATCTTGAAGCCTGTATCAGGGTTGTATCATGGCCTCAGTGTTTTGTCTCATGCCTGCCATGCGGTCATTTGTTGGAACATTGTGAGCATGTGTGTGTTTGTGATGTGTGTGTATCAGTGAGCGTCGTCCGCTCAGTACAGCCCCTCAGGCAGAGATGAAGTGTGTGTGTGAGTGTGTGTGCATATGTGTGTGTGTGTGGATTAATGCGGTGCTCTCAGCCTCTTACTCCGCTCCCAGCTCATCTGTCTGATTCAGGCTGACACACTGTGTTCTCTTCAGCAACATTACAGTCACAGACTGCTTGAGAAAGGGGGAGTGGGAGGGGGTCAGAGAAAGGGAGGAAGAGAGAGAAAAAATGAAGGGAGTGAACAGAAGTAATAAGGGAAGTGAAGAGAGAGATGGGGACAGTGAGATAGAGTGAGCAAAACAGACAGAGATGAAAGAGAAATATGAGAGAGAGAGGGCACAAGGGCATTGGCAGAGAGAGCAGAAAAAGTAAAAAAAAAAAACAGAACAAGGACACTGGCAAAGAGAGGGAGAAAAGAAAGGGAGAAGAAACACATCAAAGACAAAAAGGGTGCATTTTCGTGTATTAGAGAGAAAGGAAAGGAGACTGAGCAGGGGATGAGTAGACAGAGAAGCCAAGAACGGGAGAAAGAGAAGAAGAAATGATGTGAGATAACAGGAAGGAAGAGGGCAGAATCCGAATAGGGATTCCTCCTCTCTGAGCCGAACGTTGCTCTGCCATCCGATAGTGGGAGTTGGCTAGGGGATTTAAGCAGGGCCAGATGTAGAGAAGGATTGAGTCTGTTTTAAGAGTCTTAAACCTGTCTGAACTGTCTGGAGCAGGAGGAGCAAACAGGACAGGAGCGTTTGTAACGATGGACTGGGTTTCCCTTGTTGTATATGTTATACACATTAGGGCTGGAATGATACTCTTATCTCCAGAGTCTATGTTATCATGATATGTGGCTGCTGATTTGGTATTTTAATTCTTAAAGACATGATATACAACATTTTTCTACTTGAAAAACAAACAAACAAAAAAAACTGCCCTCTGCCTGTATTTCCTTATTTTACAATATTTCCTTATTATCAACCCAAAACATCAGTATTTGACATCCTGTGAATGAGACTCAACAATCAACTATTTTTCTTGTGCATTTCCAAACAGTTCAGACAAGTCCTACTGATTCGACATTTAAGGACTGAGATTCAAAGTTATGACTTTTTCCATATTTATTGTCTGCTTTTTTAACACTGGGCCATGAAAAAAGTTAAATCTTACACTTCTAGAAAGTGTATATAATGAGACATTTTTCTAAAAACAATGCACATCACATGTCTGTCAGTCTTATTGAGTTTTATGTCAGCAGCGTAATTTCTCTACTACACTAAAGGTGATAAATAAAATAGTTTTTAAAGTAAACTTTAGCTTTTCCTGCCATATGAGAATAATAATCAAATAAGATGTTAGGCCAAAATTAATAGAGCCGCTGAAAACGACATATAGCTCCAAGAGCCTTTTAATTGACATTCTTCACATATGAATTTGAACTTTGAAATGTGCATGTGAACCTCAACCTAGACAAGGCTTTGCCGCTTAGCCTTGCTTCCAGTTTTGTAAAGTGGCTACTCACAGTATTGCAGTGAAAAATTCTCCTGCAGCGCAAGAAGAATTTTTCATATAAGCCAACAGACATCTGTAAAACTGTTCCCCATTTTGTGTTGGCATTAACCTAACAGGATAATTTATGTAGCAATTAAAAAAAATTGATTCAGGAATTGTAAAAAATAGAATCCCACAACTTAAGAGAATCAAATTTTTCCTCCCACCCTGGCATACATTTGTTTATGGAATATAAACCCCCTCAAATTCAAGGTCAGTGGTATCCAGTTGTTGTTCTGGCCTCCCTCTGATGAAACTGGCTGCAAGAGAAGCTGCAGTGGTGCTGAATGTCTGCCGTGACTGATTTAGTCGTCACCCGCTGACAGGACACAATGGAGAAGTCAGAGCCTGCTAACCTAACCTCTGATGTGGGTTAGCGCGGCGTGCTAATAAATGTTTTAACATCGTCGGTATGTGTGTGTGTCTGAGTGTGAGTGTGTGGGCGGGCAGATGAAAAGACAAGCTCACCCGAGAGACATCGTTGAACAATGCTTTTGTTAAGGTTTTTACACACATCCACACCCACATGCACAGACACACACCCAGACACACACCCAAACACACACACACACAAAAATAATACATGCAGGAGTAAACACAAGCTGCTTGCGCACACACACATGCTGTATGAATACAAACATGCTAGAAAGCCGAGTGTAGATTTGCACACACACACACACACACACACACACACACACACACACACACAGACACACACACACATGAATGTCCCATTTAGATAAATCACCTTGGATTAGACCCACTTCCTAAAGCTCATTTTTAAAGTCTGCCAGCGTTCTTCGCAGAATGCATAGCAGAGATAGAGAGAAAGGGAGTCTGGCACCATCGTCTGACACTCTCTCAACACCAGGGGGTGGAGGGAAGGAGGGGGTAACGAAAGAGCAAACACTCCCCGAAGAATGGAAGAGTGGAAAGAGGAGGGAAACATGAGAGTAGAAGGAGAAAGAGAGCAGAGAGAGAGCGGCTCATTGATAGAAATGTAGGAATGCTTTTTGTCTGTCTTGCCCAGATGATGACAGGGCAGTGTGTGTGTGTGTGTGTGTGTGTGTGTGTGTGTGTGTGTGTGTGTGTGTGTGTGTGTGTGTGTGTGTTATTAACGGCAGATAGACGGTGATGTGATGTTCAGAAGAGTGGAACGTTACAGTGCGATCAGATAAACAAGAATCACACCGCAACCTCATTTATCTAAAGTAACCCGCCTGCCGAACTGACATAACGAGCCAAAAAGCAGCCCAAATCTCCAGCGATGATAATGGCAGTGAGTGAGATGGAGACTCTGCTGTACATCTCTCAGTGTGTATGTTTTTCTTTTTTATTCTAGATAAAGTTTACTCCGGAAATCGAAAACAATTTCAAACTCCAGAGATTTCATTCCCCTCAATTACATATAATCTTTTCTTGTAAATAGAGTTGTCAAAGTTGTACAAAAGTACTCAAAGCCTTTAAGTTTTGCAATAAATAGTTTTACACATGACAAAAATGTTTTCAGGTTTTAAAAAAAGTAAAGTGCTGAAGCCTGCTGACACCCAAGTGTCTTTTCTTTGTGGAAGATGGAGCAGAATTTAAATGATAAGAGGAAATCAACAAACATTTAACATAATGAATATATGGTAATTTCAATATTACAATATTTAATGATTTATTTCCTCATCATAGATTTTTTTGGGGATATTATATACTCAGACATATGCAAGTGCCATTTTACTTAAGGCTTTTTTACACCACAGTAAATTAATTCTAAGAGGGGAAGCGGTTTTGATCATGTGATAAGAAGTGGTTGCCACCCAAGTGAATGCACATGGATTTTGCTCTGCGAGTTCACCGTGCTGAGCTGTTGGCGGTTGCTGCCTGGCACTGGGCAGTCAAATAGGGGGTTGGCATCATGGAAATCATCACAATTCAGAAAGAAGCCATCATGGAGTAGTTGATAGTTCTGGTGTCTGACAACTTAATGCTATACAATCTGGTACTAATCATGTACAAGGAAAAACAATACAGTCATCTTGGAACCAATGACAGAGCTATGATATAGACAGACAGACACAGGCACTTTTGTGAGCCAGAATGAATTGTTTTGTAACTTCACGTGAAGACGACTCTGACACACCCCCCACCTCAGAAACCAGCAGTGAAAGTACTGAGAGTGAGGCTAACACCGCTAACATTAGCCATGCTACACCTGCTTCTCATTTAGCAGCTCTAAGTAAGCGTAAACAACCAAAGACCCCAAAAGAGTCCCTGCTCCATCTCTTTATCAGCTAACAAGTCCGTGGCCTTCAAAATGATGAAGGCCCCTGCCATAAAGCTTTACACCCGGCCACCAAATTTACATAGTGTGAGAACAGGTGTGCAGGACGCACACTGGGAATGATAGACACACCATTCAAGTCAGTGTACTGCTAAAATGATTTTGAAGCTTTTATTTTTAGGCAGAATAGTTACGTAATGTTGCTTTAATGCAGCTGTGTTCACCAATCTCAACAATGTCCACATCATGATGTAGTGAAGCACTTTCATTATATGCACTCAACAAATGTCAGATACAGCAGCATAATGGATTTATTCTACTCTACAAGCACTGTAGATTACTTTGTAGATATATGCTGATGCTGATATTAATTTACTGTAACAAACAGGGAATATACAACAAGAACCCAAGTAGATTATTTTCTCACCTCATCATAACGCAGCTGAACTTTACTGTAATATCAACAGTCTGGTTCAGTGTACATTCTAATATTCACTGCTCACATGCATGCACATGTATGTAGATTATCACATTTCTTGTTGTAAAAAAGTATTCTTATTTGACATTTACTTTGCATTTTTCATAATTCAGTTGAAAAAGGTAGTCTATTACAAGTACACATATACAAACACACACACACAAACACATCGTTCTCTTTCCCTGCTCTCTGGGTGGGCAGTGCTGGGTGTTCTTAGTAAGCAACGTCAGCCAGTTGGCTTAGTGCCCCTCTGCTAGGCTTAACACACAACCACACACACACACACACACACACGCACACGCACACACACCCCAGCACACAAACGCACACACATCCACCACGTGCGCCTTGCAATCTGCTACACACACATACAGACAACCCACGTAGACAAGAGATCTTACACACAGTGCTGAATGAGAACGCAGTGACACAACAGAGGGATTATATAAGGCAGAAAGGCTGGTATGGGGGCCGGGTGTAATTGGAGGTTGGGGGGGGGGGGGCAGTTAGGAGAGGATGAACCTATTAAAAAACTGACTATAACACCAGAACACACACTGTACCACTGCAATTTCATACAAACAGAGTGTGGTTATTACCATGCTGCAGTCTAGAACACAGTCGTAGTACACCTGTTACTACTGTAAACAAGTCTGAATCTGAATCAGAAATGATTTATAGCCAAGTAGGTTTTCACGTACAAGAAATCTGTAGAATATTGAGATGTTCCGGTACCATTTTTTCCCCAAACTATGCAGATCAGCTGGCACAGAGTACCTCTCTGATACCAGTGCATGATGAGTGCATAAAGTCACTGCTGTATGGCCTGGCTCAGGTTAAATCCTTTGTATAACGTGGAAATGTATAGAGAAAAACATGACTTTGCCATCCTATAAAAAAAAACAAAAAAAAACAGCGTTCTCAGTCTCAGAGCACCTTGACACAAATGCAGTGAAGTACACAAGTAGTTTGTAAACAGAGGTTCAACAGTCTGTGCATAAATGTAACAGCATCCACATGTGTTTTTGATGACAATTGGAAATACTTTTAATTTCATAGATTTGTCGAGTTCTGTGGTATATACTTAAAACAAGATCTATTTGTTTGTGCGTCACACTTTACTTTTAGTAATAATTTAATTTTGACTAAAACAGTAGTTGAACAGATCTCTTTATATCTGTTTTAGCTTGTGACAAACTTTCAGATTTCAGTTATGCCTTACTTTAGAGACAAAGCAATTGAAATAACTGCAAAATCTGGCTAGTGAAAAAAAAGGTTTAAGCCCTTTTCTGAGTTCTACTCTTTGCATTGTTACTGCAGTAAGGCTCTGTAGGACAGGATAAATCACAAATACATTTACGTACCATACTACATTTACACATTCACAGACTGCAAAGCAGAGTTTTTCCTACACTACAGACCAAACTAGACTCCCTCACTGGAGTGTTGTACAGACTGCACAAATAGTACAATAGTCACTTCACTGCTGTCTAGCCTACACCCACAGGACAACTGCTACCACATTTCAGTCACTTAGTCTTCTCCTTTCTGCCTCTTCAAAGGAAACTCTGAGTGGACCAACTAATTGTGGACCTGAATGAGTTGTACAGTTAAAAGAGCACATTTCGAGCTGGAGCAACTTTTCCGTTACTGTAACTGAGCGATGTTGTAAGTGACCTGATAGCAGGTGGCTCTTGGCCAGATAACGCATTCAGCTCTTAGCATCTTCTTACCTGTTAATGTTTTAAGTCCTGAAATTGAAACACCTCTGCCTGATAATCACTGCTTTGTCATCTTTAGACTGACTTAATCAGTTTTAAGTCCAGGCAAATAAACTGTCTTCTAAAGCGTTTGGAGCTGTCCTGAAGGTGACACTGTTCTCTATCTGACCCCACTAAAGGGAGGCGAGCAAAGAGGAAATTATCCTGCAGGGACCAATAAATGATCACAATTTAATATTGTTATCAGCGATAGTGCTGCAGCTCTCTACTGGAAATACAATAGGGGGCATTAGTACATAACACAGTGATTCACCTCCTGCTACTCACAGGATTCTTTTACTTGTATATCGCTCAAAATGGAGAAGGGGATTTCATACCTTCTCTGTTCATGTCTTTTCTTAACTGGAAGTACTGGCAGTGGTGGGAAAAGTTCTGTTACCAAAATTTTCACATTTTAGAAGCTGCAATCAAAGTATTTGGACTTTTTTCTTAAGAAATGACTTAAAATTGTTTAAAAAAGTATTAAGATACTTGGCAATTAATTTAGTAATTGACAATCAAATGATTAATCTACTAATTGTTGCAGGTCTCATATCTTATGACATAAGGTAGACGCATTTAATTGGTGGAGGTGAACATAACTTAAACTATTTTATATGTTGCAAATTTTGTTAATTTTCCTAATAAGATACAAAATGCATGCATTTTTCTCATTGTAGGTTTTATTTAAACAGTTCTAGTGGCATAGTGGTTATTTTAAACACTAATTCGTGAAATGCAAACAATTTCAACAAATAAATTATTATAATAATAATATGTCCATATTCAACAGTTGGCTCAAAACAAATGTCAAATGTGGTGCATTTTCTGCTGTTTCTAGACTAACAAGGCAGGCCAAATCAAACGGTTAAACAACCTGTAAGCACTGGAGAAATGGTACACAACACATACATTACTAATTTTTTAACCGGTTAAATTTTAAATGCTGATTAATCAATGAATGATTAATCATTCACACCCCTACTTAATATGGAAATGCACAAATAAAGTACCACGAAATTGGCATTTGAATAAAAGTACTTACATTCCCCCACTGTCAGATGGACATACTGTGTAAACGATTTGTGTATAATATCTTAAGAATTTAATATACTATTGATTGTATCTTTTCTCTTGCATTTTGTCTTGGACTCTCAAGAACCTAAGAGATAAATAACTGAAGAAAAACTCACTTCTTAAATACCGTGGAATGCATTATTGTGTTTTCTAATCAACAGTCTCAATGAAACGTGACAGGAGTGAACTGAACACCTTTCCATTGAGTACACGGACGCTCAAGAATGCACAGTGGCAGCATCAAAGCTCCCAAACTGTTGCTAACGCTACAGAGCTACGTTCCCATCATACCTTTATTACATTCCTCTCCATAATGTCATGCTGTTTACATACAGCCAGACGCTTCATTTTAGCCCAGAGTGGAGAGCTCTTGCTGAGGCTGGCTGCCGAATTGAGCTATGTTGTTACTTGCAAGGTTGTATTCAAATACTAGGGCCCTGGTTGTTGCACTCAGCTGTAAGCGTAGTGGGAAAAAAAGTGAGATGCTAAATGAAAAGAGGACGTTTGAGAGGAGAGAATGAAAGGGGGGAGAGAGTGAAAAAGAGAAACGAAGAGTAATGACAGAGAGGTGGAGAGGCTGATGGGAGAGATGGAGGGAGAATTAATAAGGAGAGAAAGACAGGAATTGAGTTAAAAAGATGGGGAGGGCTGAGGTGAGGTGTAATGATGGAGAGGTGACGAGAGAGGCTGATGAGAGATGGAGGGAGAGAACGGGAGAACAAAGAGAGATGTCACATATCTTTCATGTTGAGAGGGCTGGAGGAGAGGCAGACATGGAAACACAAAGAGCTGGCTGAAGTATATTTGTGTGTGCGTGTGTACTTTAAAGTATGCATGTGTGTGTTTTCAGGTGTGTGCATACTTGTGTGAAGTACATATGCATTTTTACATGTGAAAGAGATTCCAGCCAATGATTGTGTCTCTTTCTGTGTGCAGGAAACGCTTTTTTGTGTGCCTGTCCATGAGAGAAATAAAAAAAGAAAGAAGAGCGAAATATACACAGCGGAGGTTTGCTCGGCTGGGAGAGAGTAAGGACAAAATATAGATATAGCACTCAACAAGGACAAGCCAGAGCTAATATACAAAGTGAGCGAGCCAAGCAGAAAATGGCAATAGGGAGAGAGAAAGCGTGAAATCGAGAGAGAACATAAAGGAGAAATGTGATTGATAGAAATGACTTAAAAGAGGAAGAATAAGAGAGTAAAGAAAGAGACTGAGTGTAAAAGAGATGAAAATGATACAGCAGATAGATAACAACAAGGGAAGATAAGAGAGAGAAACAGTACAGTAGCAGTGAGAGGAGAGGAGGAAAGAAAGTAAAAATGACGGGAAAACGATAATTGGCAAGAATGACAGAAAAGGTGTTGACAAGAGAGAGTGAGAGAAAATACACTGAAGGACGAAGGTGACAAAGGAGAGGCAGGACAAGAGGGTGACAGCAGAGGAATAGCACCAACTAAAGCATAGATAGCATGTGTAAGCAGGTTTTCTTTTACACACAACCTGGGAAACCAGGTAAGAATAGCAAATTGACTCATTTCCCACTGCTAATTAAGTCGTTTTTTTGGGTACTTAGAGTTTCTTAGATATTTTTAGTAGTTTTTCAAGTCTGTACTTTTACTCATACTTAAGTATGCATTACAAGATGTAATCTCTTTAGTTACTTTTAAAACCATAGTTAAGTACAATTTGAATTAATATCCAAACCTTCCATCTGCATTTTAGTAGCCAATCATGTGATGTGATCGCAAACAAGCCAATGAAAACAATGACATACAAAACAAAACAAAAAACAAAATGCTGTGGCAGCACACGTTTGGAGTAAGGACATAAATGATTAATGATTAGTCATCAACTGATTAATTGCTGTTAAGAATTTAAGCAATTAAAAATGTGTTCTTGGATTATTGATGATTAATCAGTTGTGAGTGTTTTGTATTATTTGTTAAAGAAAACACAAAATTTGCAACCCTAGTTTGGAGAGGTGACAGTGACAACCGTTAAAAGTGACTAATATTCTGTGTACTTTCTGAGATGAATACTTTGTTCTTTTATTTTGACACCGGTACTTTTACTTGTAATTGAGTAATGTTTTATCAATGTAGCAATGCTTGTACTTGAGTACTCCTTCCACCCTTGCAATCTGGTACCAGTTTTTCTCCCCATTTTTTTTATGTAAGGTAACCTCTGTAAATCATTGTGTAAAGCAAGTTTACAAAAATAAAACTCAAACACCAAGAATTCAACAGTTTCTCACACCCAAATATAATATATACTAGGGTGAAAAACTGACATTGCTACTGAAGCAGCAAAATATGTCAGAGTATGTCACAGCCTCAGGGAAAACCAGTGAAACAACACATGAAACTACTGAACTCCTTCAAAATCAGCCTTTTTGATTTTTATTTGATCTTTTTTTCTTTTATAGATCTCACCACAACAGTTTCTCATTATGTATTCTTTTTTAATGATTAGTCTGCACTCATTTGGTTAGTAGTAATAATGTCACTGCATAGTGTGTCGTGGAAACAACTTATTTTCTCTTTTTAATTCTGAAATATTACACTTATACTGTAAAGCCTGTACAATGTGACCTGGCAGTGCTCTACTTAATTATGTTCATGCCAATAAAGCACATTTGAATTTAGATAGAGAGGTACATGCATGGGTAGAGACACACAGACAAAGATAGCAGGCAAGTAAAATGAGACAGGAAATAGAGAGATAGACTGAAATGGAGAGCGAAAGAACGTCTGACAGCTAGAAAAAGAAGGAGGGGAATAACTAGAGAGAGAAGGAGGGCTGATAGAAAAGACGGACTGACAGCCTCTGAAAGATAGAGATAGGAGTGAGAGGGAGGGACTGAATGAGATGGGGAATAAATGGAGAGAGAGGAGAGAGCGACAGAGCGAAAATGAGCAAGAGAATACAGAGAGGAAGAGAGACAGAGAGCAGTGTCTCGCTCTCATCAGTCAGAGCGTTGCTCATCCGGCGGCAGAGGCTGCCTTTGTCACCATGACAGATCCTCGCTGTCTGTATGCCGCTCGCCACCAACACTATTACAGCACATTACTGATGTACACACACGCACGCAGAGGAGAGAGAACAACACATTTAGCAAGCACTCACATACATGCAGAGGTGGTAGCACAAGGTTTTTAGCAAGTACACAGAAACAGGTATGTTTAGTATGCTGGTGGCAGATAAACAAAGATACACAAAACATGTACACACGCAGGCATCCAGACATGCTTAACATAAATATGTTGTGTTATTGATCAGATGACTTGGACTTACTATCTAGTGGCAACTAATGATTATTTACATTATTAATTTGTCTATAAATTTTCCTACTGATTATTTTTCCATTAATTAATTGGTCTATAAAATGTCAGACAGTAGACCAAGCAGTTAGTCTACTGTAAACCTGTCGTATCTGCTTGGATTCATCTTCTTCTTTCTTCTTCTTCTTATGCTCTAAAAGTATCTGGGTCTCTAAAACCATATCAGCTACAGTGTTGGTTGTCAGAGCAGAAGGATTCAAGTTTAGCAGGGACATTGTATGGTGGCAGTCAATGTACAGTTTGCCAATAAATAAACACTGCAGATAAAGTCCAAGAAGCTTCCATGTCTTGCTTCTCAGCTGCTGGGTAAAGTGACAGGAAAGTCTGTGGGATCTCTTCTCTGGAACCATGTCATTGTGCTTGGACCCTGTCAATTGCTGCTTGTAGCTATAAGTCAGATGTTTGGTTGTTGTGTCCAACAGTTCAGGATCCGCAAATATTCACATTTGAGAAGTGGGTGCTCGTGAAAGTTTGGCATTTTTGTACAAAGAGTGACAGAATGTCAGAAGAAGTTAGACTTTTAACCACATTCGACAGTGATCACTGTGTCCTGGAGTGCACCTGTTACAGATGTTATACTGTTATACTGTTATAGTGACCAAAATTATCACACACTGAAGTAATTTCATCAAGTTCTATATAGAAAACATCTCAACAGCTTGAAATGGCAAACAAACCCACATTACATCTCTGAGACTGTTGCTAACTTTGATGACTTCTGGACAGTAATTTGCTGTGAGGCTTTCAGAGTGCGGTAATCAAACATGGTTTTAATGATAATTAAAATTTGATACAGTCATAATAATCACAACGTCACTCAATACACCACTGCAGTAAAGTGAAAAGTTAAATTACTGGCCTGTGTGCTTGCATTTGGATTGTAATGTGTTCTGCATGCATGTTCATCTTTCATGTTACATTACATGTTTTCCCTTTGCCCAGATAAGAAGCACACAGTGCACAAGCATTCACAACAGTCTCATTAAGCTGATGGGCACCATACAGGCAAACAAACACACATACATACACACAAACACAGAAGCAGAAATACAAGATACAACACACACACACAAAGTCATGTGGCAGCCGTGCACAGACACAAATAGTAAACTACTGTAACTGTAAAATTCCCTCACTCATAAACACACATGCCAAGACAGTGATCGCACATAACACAGACATAAATACCTCATTATCTATACATGCACACACTGTTGTTCTACACACACACACACACGCACACACACAGACTCTCTCTCTTTCCCATCTTTCCACTGTCTTTTCTTGCTTTCATTAAGCCACACTGACAAACAGCAGCATATGCAGCTACACTGAGCAACAGATGTTCAATGGGAGATATTGTGTAAGACTGAATGTTAATGTGTGCTGTGTGTAAAATACTAACGAAGCTCTGTCATTTGTTTTTGTCTTCATAGTACTATGAAATGTCCTACGGTCTCAACATTGAGATGCACAAACAGGTAAGAAAGACTGTATTCAATTTTTTTTGTTGTTTTCTGTGTGGAATACACATTTATTGAGTAGGTGGTGGAGGTGAATGTGTTATTTTACACGCACAAACATTGTTTGCCAGTGTGTCATCTTGTGTGGGTGGGCTTCTACTATATTTTCTTGTTCCTGTGCTCTCTTTATTTTTTCTGTTTACGCTAAGTGACATCCATGAATGTAAATAAGGTGGACAAATTATTAGAAACATTCTGTAAATGCAATACCACTACAAAGTCTAGGCTCAAAATGTATCACAGCTTTGGGTCTTCTTCGTACATGTGTTTTGTATTTTTCTGGTCATTCACTGTATACTGTGTTGGCAGGATAAAACAGGATCTGTTCCAGCTTAAAGATGATGAGCAGGAAAAAAAAAAGCAGTGACTCATTTAGTAAAAAAGAAAAAAAAAAGTACGATCAGAAACAGGGCAGTGGAATTAATAATGATTTTTATTGAAGGACTTTTTTCCATTTCTTTTATTTGCTAGAATAATAATGAGTCAGCAAGAATAACAAGTGGTTTCAACACTGAGCAATGGAAGGGTGATTTTATTGGTTTTAATAAGGGTCACTACCTCTTTGTCCCTCTGTATGGAATATAAACAAAAGTGCTGCTACATGAAACAAGTGTCTGTTTATTTCCTGCACAATTATCATATCCCTATTACAGTCAGTTTTTTCTCCACCAGGGGCTCTGTACAAGTTAGAAAAGATATATGCCAGGGACCCCCTCATGTATGTCCCTTGAATTAATTTTATGTAGCTTTTAAGTTACAGGAAGGAGAGAATATAGAATATGAGAGCAATAGAAAATATAAAATAGGCCTAATAAAATCATAAAAGGAACGTTAATAGGCCTGGTCTGGAGCTTGAATATTATAGAGAAAACTGATTTTCACCATTAATGGGTGATGTGTGGGCGATGCATGCTTGACTGGCGGGAGGGATGTTTATGTTTATGTAACCCTAACTTCTCACGGACCCCCTGGCAGAGTGCCACAGATCCCTAAGGGTCCCTGGGGCCCTATTTGGGAACCACCGCCCTATTGATATTTATCAGTATTTATTTGCTGTTCGTTGACAGTCTCTGCTTCAGTTATTATCAAACAAAACAAGCAATGTCTTCTGTAGGTGAGAGGAGAAACAATTACTGAAGTGAGAATAGTAATACTATTAAACTGGCTGCTACAGATGGTAACCATAGCGATGGCAAATGTATGTTTAACAGGACTGGTGGTGACAGACTGAGGTTAACTGACACTATATGTCGACAAGGCTTGGCTGTTATCTACAGCATGGGAGAGTGAGGAATGGTGTGTGAAATCTAAACAATGTAAAGACCAAATACCAGGTAGAAGGTGTTAAAAGGTCGGTGTAGATTGTATCCTTTCATTTTATCCTCACCGAGATTTGGTTTTCTTGAATGAAGACGTGTCTCTGATGAGCAGCATGTGCTCTCAGGAGCCGGTGACTGCTTGTCAGTCCTCACACTTGCTGCTTATTCGCTGTCTGGGTCACACTGCAGGAAAAGGAGACAGTCAAATTGCAGATAGAAAGGGGGGGGGGGGGCAGGCAGACAGTCAGATAAATGTCCAGCAAGACAGACAGACAGATATGAGATCTGTTCCTCTCTGTTGACAGACCTCCATGCAGATAGACAGAATCATTATCCAGTTGAGTGGCATCTTCCTTTAAGGTGCCTAGCTGTGTCTCCCCCTCTCTCTTAATCTATCTACCTGTCATGCTAACTTGCTCTATGCGCTCAACTCAGGCACTGTCATGGAAGACAAGAGGGGATTTTTTTTTCTTCCCACATTTTACAATGAGTACCCAGCATGCATTTTGAAAGCAGCTCATTGTTTGAAACAATCTCTGAAAACGCCTTCAAATGAAAGCCTCTGCACTTTAACCTCATAATCATTGTGTCATTTCAGCAGCAAGGTAATTATAGCACAGAGACATCAAACAGTGGGTTTCTGTCCAAATACTTGCAGTGCAGTGTACATACTTTACTCCAGACTCCAGTACTGGCTGATGTTCTGTCCAATGGTTGAAGTTAGGGATGATGCATGATGAGTTTAAGAGCCAAACGGGACATATTTTAATTAATCAGCAAAAGCTATGCTGAATCCCAATCAGGATCCTTTGTTTATGGTAACATGTTGTGTTCCAGGTGAAACTGCTGTCAAAAAACCCTCATTCTGTTACGACACTGGAACTTACCTTAATTTTGCATTGTTCTCAGCAACAAAGCAGCGTGAACAAATATATAACAGACAGCAGTATCCACATGTCACCAAGCCTCTTTTTCTTATTTTATAGTAAAATGTTGCAAATGTGCAATCCCTCAGAAGTGCTGTTGTTGGTTGAAAGCTGCATTTGTACCTCAGTATCAAGTCTGTCCAAACACTTTTGCTCTTACAGATCCAGACTAACACATTGAAACCACACAAACACAGGTTGCTACACAGGTAAATTAGGTCGCCAATCAACATTAATTGAAGCATAAAAAATTGATTTTAGATGAATGAGATGTAAACACATGTATAAACATTCAACATGTTGTTGCCATTAAATTGTATGTATATGACAGGGTTGTTTGTTATTTTTTTTTTACCTGAAAATAAACAAACATTGTCATTGGTTCTTTAGATCACCTTGCTACTGTATAAATTAGCTCAGATCCCAGTTTCATGTGAGCTGTCTAGGATTGTATGAGATGGCTGGGTTGTTGTTTTCATACAAGTATTCAAGACTTAAAATCTGAAAAATCAGCTTCATATTATCCAGATATGATATGATTGTAATGTCTGAGGAAGCATCTGTAGGTATAGGTGAGGAAATTCAGTGTGTACTGGAGAACTTTACATGATTTAAGATGCTAATGCTAACCATTACATCTGGAAGATTACAGATTTTCACACCTTGATATAAGGTAATATTTCATTTAAATCTGAACAAGATATGGAACATGTCAGCCTAACCCTTATAGCTCCAGACTGCCCTTGTGTTCTTTTTTTCTCTGTCAAATTGAACTTATTTAAAATGTTGTGTTTGAAGCTGAAATTGTTTGAAACTGTCCCCTCTGCTCTTCATGTTTTATTCTGGATTCTTCCAAGAGATCCAAATTCAGCCCAGTCTCATGGAACAAAGATGTGAATCACATTCAAAGGCAAGAAACCTCAAAGAGACTTTATGTTGTAGTTGTTGTGTTGTTAAAAAAGACATGTGGACAATAAAAGTGACTGATAGATGTGATAGATTGATTCCTGAAGGCCATGGCAGACACAGCTATTGACAGAGCAGTAATCAGGAAGAGGGGGAGAAAGACAGACCAACAAAATGAGAGAGAGACGAAAGACTAAATTAACCAAAAAGGAAGGACTATTGAGTTGGGACTGATCTGATCCATTGTAGGTATCATGTGCAGATAGTGCCGTAATTCACCATAGCCTGATGTTTTTATGAATTTTTAAATACATAACAACGCAATTTTTAGCCCGTAGCTGAAATGTGGTAGCTGAAATGTCTAGTAACAGCTGGCTAACTCAACATGTCCTTAGTTTGGAGATATTTTAGTCTTGAAACAGGAAAAAAAAAGAAAGCAACTTGTAATGTGTTAGATCATTGGCATCGGCAGATATCCAAATTAAGGTATCGGATTGAAACTGAAAAAAAACGGATTAGTGCATCTATAACAGAGGATTAAAAATTCTTTTAGTTTAGTTCACAAGTCATTTCATACTAAAAGAAGCTGAACTACAGCACAGATATGGGAATAATACTTTCTTCTCACTGTATTTCAGGTTGGTATGAATTAATAATGCCACTGTGTTTTATAAAAATAGTGATTAGGTCTCGACACCTGTAGTCATTTATCGTCGCTTTTCATAATGTCAGTGAACATAAAGTGGCACTTTATTGTTCTCCAACAGGGAAATTTAAGATTTAAATAATGATACTTAAAATAAATGAAGCATGAATTTGGTTAATGCAATTTCTTTCTTCTCTGAAAAATCTAATTAGGAGTTTCAGATAGTTAAAAATTAACATTTGGCTCACAAAAAGTAAAAAAGTTTTTGAATTCCGTTGAGCCAAACCACCATGCAAAATGCAGAGAAAGTCCTGCTTTAATTACAAGAAGAGAAACTATTACCCAACAGTGTAGATGAATGGAGGAAATGAACAGATATAAAGGGAGATAGAAGGAGAGACATGAAGAGAGAACAGAGAGAGAGAGAGAGAGAGAGAGATGCTTGGCAATAAAGCGAGGCAGGACTGGACTGTCAGCTCGTGTCGCCAAAAAGAAGAAATGGACTGTGGTGCTGGCTGCACCTCTGAGAGATGGACAGAGAAGTGGGAGGATGAGGAGGAGGAGGGGAATAGATGGGGAAGATGACAGAGGGAGGCCAAGGAGAGAAGAGCGTTGAAAATAGTAAGAGAGGAAAGAGAGAGGGGGAGAAAGGGTTGGTGGAGTGGAAGACTGAAAGAGACCAAAGAGCTACAGGACTTCCTAAAAGTGCTTTGCACTCTGTGTTGTCATTGGCTGGCATTGCATCGTCTTTTCATTTTTGTGGATAAGCCAGCAGAACCGTAACATGTAAAGTTATTTATTAAGCTAATCTTTACCTTAACACTAAGATTAAACGTGTAAGAGATCTTCCGCCTTACTGTAACATTTTTGTTGTGATCATCGATTTACTCTTTTTCCATACACCTGAGCTGGCCTGGCTTGACTCAGTTTGACTCAGCATGTCGGCCCACTCGGCAGGGATTTGCATCTCCAAGGCTTTGTCTGTCAAATTAGATTTGAACATGTTAACTAAAATCACAATTTATACAAAAGTCTGTTTACAAAACTCTTTAACAAAATAAATTTTTTTGTCCTCACTCAAAAATAGTAGGCTAATTAGCTGTCCACACTTCTGTGACCTCCTAAGCTTTGTGATAATGAATCATTATTATTCTTTTGGACGAAGATGAGTGTGTATAAACCTGCTCTATTTGGTTGTTAAAAGATGACAATTATAAGACAATTATAACTTAAGTTTTGACAATAATGCATGAATCATGAATGTTTTGGTTTGTGTGCGGGCTCAGCTTTTCTTAGGTAAGAATAGAGGAGTTCCAAGGAAAAACGGTTTGAAAACTGTCTTAACCGATATGCACTTTTCTTGGGTCTATAAATGTTTAATTTCCTATCAATTCTTCACAATAAATGTCTCTTGTTATTTTGTTGTTTATTTATTGTGAAGCAGTGAAGTTAGGAGATGTTATTTTTCATCACCAGTAACTTTACATGAGTTCTATCCAGCCACAAGCAACATGAAGCTGTAAAATGAGGCAGAACTTAGAAACTACAAAAGTACTGAGAGGTGAACACACAGAGACTTTTCAAAAGATCTTCCTCTCTGGTCTCCTGCACACACGAGTTGAGTCTTGTAACATACCCTTTTTTGGGGGAGAAGTGGGGTCGGCTGCGCTGTGGTCCCACTCCAGGGATGGTCCATCTCGGCCACGAGTCAACAACAGCTTGGAGCATTAGAAGAAGCAATGGAAATGCAAATGAATACAGCATGTTTTGCGCTCAGTGCTCAGCACTCAGTGTGGCCACAATTACAATGGAAAAAACTCATTAGATTTTTACTCCTTGTAGTGCTGGTACGTCTTCAACTGCGAACAGACTTGCCTGCAGATTTTAAATGAATTTAATTTCCAGACTGTTGGTTAATTCTCAAATTGACCATCATAACTTGATACTGGAAATATGTACACCTAAACAGTGCTAAAATATATTATAATTTAGAAAGACTAAATTAACAAAAAACTAAACTAGTAAAAACTTACTGAGATGGGGTCTGTATTCTGATATCAATGTAAATTAGATTCTTCCATCAATAGATACCTAAATGGGCTTACAAGGCAGACTATCAATTTCCATGTACAGGTGTGAGGCCAAATATAAATTTATAGGAAAACATGACTAGTATAATCTGCATGCCTTCATACTTGGCATACATTAATTAAGCTGATCTTATATTGTATGCAGGTAGCTCACTTAAGCCTGCACTACCACATCCTGCAAAACCTGGCTCATCTGGGTGAAATACCAAGTATTTACAGAGTCCGAAAAAGCTACTGTCAGGCACATAAGTGCAAAAAGGGGAGAAAGAAAATTAAGAAAGAAAGGCCTGGTGTCAGGAACCAGTGAACAAGGCTCTGAGAAGAGTGAGTAAGGGCACTGTGAGGTAAAGGAAAGCTAGAAAAAAATATATGTTTGAGCAACAGGGAGAAAAAGAGCATATGTGGAGAAAAAAATTATTCAGAGAGAAAAACAAGGGAGATGGTAAAAAGGTTTAACAGGAGAGCCAGTGAGAGAGAAATATGAGGCAGATAGTAAAAGAGAACTTACAGTATCAGAGATAGAGAAGGAAACAGAAGTGGAAATTGACAGAAATAGAATAAAAAGAAGAAGGAAGGGAGAGTGTGAGCGTGATAGAATATAAAATGAAGGAACTGGTATAAAAAAAAGGATATCAGAGAGACGTTGATGGAAAAAAGAGATAGCATAAGGAATCTGAGAGAAAAAGGAGAGTCGATGAGGATAAAGCACAAAAGGAGAGGTTGTGGAGTGGAGGGTGTTACAAAGGAAGAGGGGCTGGAAAAGTGAGTGGGATAGTTTGAAAAAAGTAAGAGTAAGATAATTTAGAAAAATGAGGACTTTGAAGATAGAAGAGACTGCAGGAAGAAGAGAGAGCACGGTGAAGAAAAAGGCAGTTAAGAGAGTAAAGGAGATAGAGAAACAGGGAAAAAAAAAGGCGAGATGGCGGGGAGAGCTAATGTTGGAAAAAGTGTGAGAGCGGGGATGAGAGGAAAAGAGGGGATAGAGATTAATTGAACGGATGAAAGAGGAGAGGGTAAACAGGAAGGATGGAGCCTTAGAAGAGACAGATAAAGACCTCAGAGAACAGATGAGGGGGAGAGAAAAGAGATGGAGATGAAAATTAGAGCCAAGAAAAGAAAAGCAACGGAGGGAAAAGGGAAGAAAAAAGGGAGGGAGGGCAGTCAGAGAGAAAGACGGAGATAGGAAGAGAGAGACATCAAGGGAGGGAGGGGAGCTTTGAGCCGCAGTGAGAAATAATGAATCATGAATAGATTTAACAGTATCTGCTCTTATTTCCTCTCCTCCTCCTCCTCCTCTTTCTCCCCCTCCAGCTTCCTCCTAACATCCTGTCGAGATCACTGCTATTGCCTCTCTCCCCTCTCTGTCTCTCCCTCCAGCACACGCTCTGTCATTATCAGTGGCGGGGCCATCTCATGTCCCGGCATTAATTGAGCTGTAACAGTCATCCCGTGCCTTCCTACCCTTCCTTTTAGCCTCTTTGCTTTTTTTTCTCCCTCTCTCTTTCACTCTTTAAGATTGGGTTGCACCAGCAAAGATTAATTTAACCTGCGATCAGTTCTAATCAGGGTTTAAAATAAGTAAATCCATATTTGAAATTAAGCAGAGCTCTGTAACACAGTTTAAAAAAACTAATCTCTGTCTAGTAAATCCAAGTTTAGTGATGTAAACTGGAATCAAATTGAGTTTAATCAATATGGAGACGCTTGCTTGCTCAAAATTAAAATAGATAAATAAATACAAAATAGATTTGAAAGCTGTCAGGGCCTAGTAATTATAAAAGAAAAGGGGGGAAATCATTAACTTTTGGCTGTGCTGTATTCCTTAAAAAACATTGCTTTGTTTGCTAGCTCGTTAAGAAGTGATTTAAATGTTATATTGTTCGCAAGCTTTGCTAAAAGTTAGTAAGCCTAGTTAACCTGCTCATGATGCCTCAGCAGAGAATTTCTCCTTCTATGAGAAAAACTTGTTGGCTGATTTATCAACTGGAATGAAAAAAGAAAATACATCATAAAACTCAGCTGGGTTGAGTCTGTCCCTTAACTTTCTTCAAGGAACTTGATTATTTGCTCAAAGGTAGCTATTTTAAAATGTACAGTAAACTTCCTCAAGTGTAACTTTAAAGTCCATACTGTTAGAGTTTTAACTGAAGTTTTAAGTTGTGGTGCAACAGAATTAAATTTAATCTCAGTTTAGAGTAAAAACAAAACTGAGGTTTAAAGAGAGGATTAAATTTAATCTTCCTTAAATTTAAGATAGTTTAAAAGCTTGTTCCAACATAAATGAAAGTTATACCATGAGTTAACGTGGTTTGAAAAGCAACTCTCATCGGTGTAACCCAGGCTAAATCTTCACCTCCCTCCTCTCCTCTTCTCTTTCATTATCTTGATCTTTCTCGTTTCCTTTCTGCTTCTCTCCCTTCCTCTCTGTGTCTTCTCTCTGCTTTTCTCTTTCTCAGATGATTATATCTGAACTATATGAAGGCAGAGAAAAGATAACATCTCCGCCCCCTCCTCCTCCTCCTCCTTTTCCCCCTCCTCCTCCTCCTCCTCCTCCTCCTCCTTCTCTTCCTTGTCTAAGCCGTATGGATGCATTGAAACACACGCACATGCACGCACACGCTGTCACATTATCTCACTTGGTTCACTTCCATTATCATATCATATCATATCATATATATACTAGCTGTATCCCCTGGAGGAGCGAGGAAGGCTATAAGGACTTTACACTGCTCTCTGTGGTTGTTCTGTATTCATTGATATAGCACTTCTGGGGCCTGGATAGTTATTGCCTGTGTCCCCCGCTATGTGCAGATGCACAACATGTATATTCAGTGACTTTGTAACTCCGTTATATACTGTGAGCTCACAGTGGTCGGCACAGGGCAGAGTACAGATGTGATGCTGCGCTGCATGTGTTGTTGTGAGGTGTGAGGTGAATGGATTGAAGCAGGTTTTGTATTGACAGCTGATTCCAGCAGCAGGACAACAGGATGATGGCGGGAGGTGAGGAAGAAGAATAGCCTCTTTGTTAGACATGTGTCCCGCAAGAGCTTGTGACCGCCGAGTGCAGCCTGGGAAAATATGAAAATATGGAAGGCAGGAAGTGAATGAAATATTCCTTTCCTTCCATCAGCAGCCAACTTCAAAGGGCCATTAAACAAAGCACAGCGCTGCTCAGAACTGCTCAGTGTTAGTAAGATACAACCACAGCAGCACTAAACATCCTTCTCTACAGTCCTGATTTCAAAAGAGTTGGAATGCTCTGTGAAACGTAAATAAAAACAGAATGCAAACATTTACAAATGAACTGTGTTTACTGAAAATGGTTTTACAAAGTGTTTTCAAGCCCATGTATTAACATCCTTTATACAATCGTGTTTCACAGTGGTGAACCTCACCCCATCCTTGTTGTGAATGACTGAACCTTTTGAGGATGTTCCTTTAATACCCATCCGTGATACTATCACCTGTTACCAATGAACTGGGTTACTAGTTCCAAACTGGTGGCTTTTTTTGAGCATTACACAACTTTATAAGTCTTTGTTGCCCAACTTGTTTGAAAGGTGATGCTGGCATCAACTTCAGAATAAGCATACATTTATAAAATTGAGTGAAGTTGATGAGGTAAAATATGAAATATATTGTCTTTGTCCTGTTTTCAAAGGAGATTATATCAAAAAGGTTTTAGGTAAAAGGTAAAAGTCTTCACAGGTCCAAGATTTTGATCAAAAATCTACCCAAACTTGGTGTGCATGAAAGTAATCTTGAGGAAAAAGAAGCAAATGTGACAAAAATGGTAAATCTGAATCTGAATAGTATAAATAGACACACCAAGAGAATGCATTTTTGTCCTGTGATGCTTGCACTGGACATGATCAAGGGCTGATAGTGAGCCCACTTTAATCTGCTCAGGTATTAAACACATAACTCACCCATTTTGCAGAGTTAGAGATAGGGCTGGTTATTATTACAATACCAGTACCAATACAAGTATCCTTACAATGACACAGATACCAACAGAGTCCCTAATTTGAGACTGTTTTCAGAGGTTCCTTTTTTTGAAGAAGAAGAATTCTTGATTGGCTACAAGTAAGTGATTATTTGTTTTGTCACTATTCGAGAAAATGATTTATATTGCACATGTAAGTCATTGTGACTGTTTTCAAGTGCAGTGGGCCTTCTTGTTCACCGTCTCAGTGACATGCTTAGAGATTGATATTTCCCTCACTGTCCAGTTAGTTTTGTTTCACCTGTTGAGGCAGGACAGTTTACCCTATCGTCAGTCTTATTGGTGCATAACATTTTGTGATATCACATAATTCCCGGTATGACTCCGCCCAACTCCAGCTGTTCAGCCAGAGTAATTAAAGGCACCTGTGTGGGAGGGGAACGCCTTTAATTTATGAGAATATGGAAATTGTTATTACATGTAGTTAGTTGTGCAGCTATATCAGAAGTTGTTCCACTATATTAAAGTACATACAGTGGCCATATCAGCCATCTGTTTGTATGCACAGGTACTGTATGATGCACATCATTTTACTTCCTGCCCTTGCAAAGGAAAATTACCTTGGACCTATAAATGGTAACTTATCTCTTTCTTCCATCTTGCAGTGAACTATGTGTTTTGACGTGTGCACATATACTGTGCATCTTCATAGTTTCAATATGGTAATGGGTGATTTTAGCAGTAGTGTCCATTATTTCTTTCCTGAGATGGTGTCCCCCAGTACACCCCTGGGGCCAGCAGGGAGACTACTATAGCAGCATTTCAATAACAGCCGAGGAAAGTGTTTCTAAACGACTGAGATGGGACCTGGCAGTGCATCACAAAAAAGATGACCTTACACTGCTAGCGTGGATACACCAAACTCATTTCCTATCAGAAATAAACATCTCATATTAGTGTCTTAATCATAGCTGGAAAGGGAACAGCGGTACATGAAAAACACATGGCCTTAATGTTGCATCATTCATTTATTCTCCTCCTCAGCAGAGACTGTACAATCATATCACTGGGAGCAGGAAAATCCTCCAATTTGGATGACTCAGTGTTGTTAATTCATTATGATTATCCATGTACAACCATTACCGCTTTTAGGTGTGTATAAATGTCTCCCTGATTTATTTAGAAATCGATATCCCAAGGAACCAAGCAGCAGCCTGTCTGAGTCAAGCCTGTGTGGATGCTGATTGAAATATTGTGGGCTCAAAGGTTAAAATCCCTCAAACAAGTTGTGCTTTTTGCATAAGGTTCCACATTGAGCTGTGACACCAATTTAGGTTTGCAGGAGAGATTCTTGATGTTAGGAGGCTGGAATCGCTGCATATTTGTTTGCATTTTAGTAGCCTGATACAGCAGGATGCTAGGCAACAAGGCTTCTGGGCAGCGAGGGTGCTTAATGAGAGATTAGACAGCAAGAACCTGCAGGGGCCTGTGTAGTTGAAAGCTGGGTCACAATTGAATTTTTATAACGGTTCATGCTCCACGATGCTGCCCTTCTAGGTGGTTAGGACACAAACAAACTGTTAATGGCACTGGAGGATGAGAGCAGAGTGCTTAGTTTTTCAAATACTTTAATTTTGCTTTGCAGTTAAACTCAGAAAAATAGAAGACACAGAGGACACAAGAATCCAATATCCTGTTCACAAATCTGAAAAGTACATTACTCACATATTTGCAGAGATAGGTGCAAATGCTCAGACAGCAGTGCTCAAAAAGTTGCATGTAAAAGTCTCATAAAAAATAAAATAACAGTTATAGAAGTACTCTCAGTCCCATCACATTTGACAGTGATGCAAAGACCAGTGATAATGGTGCAGTAAGACATTCTGGACTCTCATTTTCAGGTCATCGAACACTGACATTTTGGAAATGAGACTCCACAATCATCTTACCAACCTATGATTGGCCAAAGTCTCTTGTTTTCTGTCAGGCCACTTGAATTGCTTTATGCTTAAAGGTTATTATTCAACTTTTTTCCAGTAACACCAAAAATAAACTACCCGGACCAGCTATAATGAGGAGAGAAACAGAAAAGGAGGGGAAAAAAATTAAAAATTAGCTTATAGATAGAATTTGTTAAATACTGAAGTGCCCACACATGTATCTATTAATACCAATGATAACTGTATAGTATTGAAAGAAACAATTTAAGCAAGAAACATTTAAAAGTATCAAATATCTGAATGTTGAAAAGCTATCTTTGACAAAATCTTTTAACAGAGGGACAAGTTAGATCCAATAGGAACAAAGGTTTCATACCAAACTTTGTTTTTGAAGGTCAGATTTAATTTATTAAAAGACCACTTGAGTTTTTAAATTTAATACCTGTTTCTCATTGCACCTCATGCTCCGATGAAGACCCTGTGAGCTGAAACATGTTGGTACATCCATGAGTTACTAAGGGATTTTTATATTCACAATCAGCCAATACCATGGACTTCCATCACTAGTACTGGGCTGGACACTCACACTAAGCTGGACACGGACACGGACATGGTTTGTTTTACGTTTATCCAACTACTGGCCCTGACCTTGAAGAGCACCTGATTTTCAATTTTTATATTACCAACATGACAAACAACAAACTTTTTTTTGACCCCATGCAGCAATCCCTAGTTTTTCTTCAGAATTCTGTCTCATTTGGATTAGTATCTGTACGCAGTAATGTCTTAAACTTGGCTGTCTTACCTTTCTTATCCTATTGATCTCTCTTACACATTCCCATGTTTTTGCCCATATTACTTAACATTTTGCAAGATTTAAACCAGTGTTCACAGCGTGTTAAAGACGAGTTGTGAGCAAAGCAAAGTTCTCTTTTTGTTCTTTTACACAAATTTGCCTTGAATTAAATATTCAGTCGGTGAAATCTGGCACCTCAAAAAATTTTGACCATGAATAAAGCCTCATATCTGTAAGTAACTGAGGAAAAGAGTTAAAATTCTTTTACTTTTCAATGTTAAATGTATTTCAAATGTCCTCCATCATAATTTAACAGGCTGACAGGCAGAATGTGTCCTTGTGGTGAGAGAGAGAGAGAGAGAGAGCATCCCATTACTGAAAGGTGTCAGTGTGTCCTTGAACTGATGGTGAACATCTAGCTGGCTACCAATTTTAAGCCATTTAGGATGATAGCATCATGAGTTAAAAGCCTAAAAATGACCAGATAGGAACTGAGTAAGCCAAACATAGAACACCGACATACTGCTTTAATAATGCACATTATACAGCAGAGGGCTCATCAGCTCTACTGTCACCTTTGCAACACCCTGGGTCCTGACCTCCACAATGAGTCACTGAAATTAGTACGATTCAGACACAGCGATTTTATACTACAAAAAGAAAGAAAGAGAACATTGCCATAAGAAGGCCAGGTTCACACAATATAGGCAGGATATAATAAGAATCAGTGTTTGCATATATGTATATAGACTTTACATACTGTATCAGAATGTTAGACAGTGTGGTTCACAGACCAGCCAGGATATTATAGGAAGCTGTGTTTGATAGTCAGGATGCTCGGCAGCCAGACTGTTTCCCCTGTGGACTCCTGAGGACAGATGAAGCAGCTGGCTGTCCTTCCTTCCTGCTCCCTCCTTTCATTTCACCACCACACATATGAGGCTGAGGGTGTGGGTGTGTTTGTGTGTTTTTGTGTGACAGAAAAGAGTAAGTAGCCCAGTCTCTCCTTTTGCACTCCCTGTTATGTGATAGTTCATGTTGTATTGCAAACAGTGTCAGAATTATTGGCATTTTTTAGCAGCCATACGATTAAAAAGGATCTGTGAATCGAGCTGGAAAGAAAGAAGAGGAAAAAAGGCGAAATAAATTGAGAAAATGAATAAAACAGAAACACGGACTGAGGAAGATTAAGACAGAGTACAAACAAGCAGGAGTGGGAGATCACATGAGAGAATGTTTATCTGTTTGTGTTGAATAAAAAAAGTGTGTGTGTGCATGTGCTTATCCTCCCGCCTAATTAGCCCGAGCTGTCTAGCCTTTTTATGCATGTGTGTATGCCCACATGTGTGTGCTGTGTGTGTGTGTGTGTATGTGAGTGTGCACGCATTGGTATATTTGGCTGAAGTTGTGACCTGAATCCTCATTTCATCTGGGAGAGACAGAACGAGAATGGGAGAGAAAAGTGAGGGAAAGAGTGCAGGCGAGAGATGCCTTCATTTTCAACTCACTGCTTTGGTTCATAATAGGATTGGGCTTCTCTCTCTTTCCCCTTTTTCTTTCTCAATCTCACTCTTTCCATCCCCTCTGCCTCATCTTTTTTTCTCTCTGTCATTCCCACCACCCAGTCAGACGATAATCCCATGGTTGTGGTTTGAGTTTTTTCTTCTTCTTCTTTTTTTTTTTTAACTGATTTTATTTAAAGGGCTGGATTAGGGCGAGCCTGCATATGTGGGTCAACCAGAACAGGCTTTGGAGAGGTCAAATGACTTTGTGTGTGTGTGTGTGTTTATGGTATGTGTTTGCTCTCTCTCTGATCAGTGGTGTATGCAGTCCCTCTTTGCACATGTTGTAGCATCTGTGCTCTGTATGTGTGCAGCTTTGATGTCTCTGCCTCCAGTTCCCGCTCATACCGTGTGTGAATGCCTGTGCATACATGTGTAACAGAGCTCATTTGAGAATAATGAGGCATAGAGAGCGGGATGGAGTGTGATATAACCCTTTAGGAATGATAGAAAATAAGTTGAGAGAAGGAAAAACAGTGAGAAGGAAGGAGAGAAAGATGAGATGAGAGAGAAAACGAGTGATTAAATTCCCAGGGAGCTAGCCTTTTAGCGTAATAGCTTTGTCACTCTGGCAGAAGGGCTCTGAGTAGCTACACACGCTGTATTGGCTTATCTGAGTGTCTGCCTGTGTGTGTGTGTGTGTGTGTAGATGTTCATGTATGTGATAGTGGCTGCATGTGCCACCATGTTCTGTGACCAGCGCTTGAACTGGAAAATATTAAGGTGCTATCACCCTGTCGGAGCAGCTGCACAGCATTGCCTTTTCATCTAGGTATGACTGCTACACATCCCTGGTGAAATCTGTTTATGTATTAAAATTCATGAGTAAATTCATGAGGAACATATGTTCAAGTGATTATTTCTTTTAAATAATGAGGTGTAATAGATGTAATTTACAGTGGTTAATTTAATGTACAATATATGGCTGAAGGATAAAATGCTGTTTAGCCAGGCTAGCAGCATGACTCTTACTAAATATTGGATAGATTTCTGTTATTTTGTACATATATATATATATGGTCCTCAGACTAGTGATGCAAGGAAAGGTGTTACAACCATGGGCTCTGTGGTTAATCCATGGGTCAAGTGACCAGGTCATATAAATGAACATTCTTATCAATACCAGATGTGTTGTGGGTGGAAATAGGGTACAGCAAATCTCTAAGCCATTAAGACAGACACTGTGTGTGCATTTAAGCACGAGGCAAAGTAGTGCAACTACTTTGATTGTTTTTTTCCTCAAATTTAAACTTTTTAAATCTTAAAGAAAATACTCATTTATCAATACTACAATCAAGAAATCACCTGGAAAACTTTCACTGCTCAACAAAGGTAATATAGCCTACAGGGCCAGGTCTCTGTATTGAGGAAAATAATACATTTGGATAGCTGGCGGGTGAATGATTTATGCAGATTTGGATAAACAAAGAGCCCATTCACACATCACTACCTCAGAGAATGACTCCAACTTACTTTGCTGATGCACCATCCATAGGTCAAATTCTTCACCATTTTACCCACTACTTTGTTTTATTACCAAACACCTGCAAAATTAAAAACATTACCATCAGCCTCTGCTATACTTTGTGTTTATTGCTATTTAACAAATTTATCATGCTAAGATGGTGAACATGGTAAACTTTATACTTATTAAGCATCAGTTTGTTAGCATTATCTTTGTAGCATGCTGTGGATAGCATCTTAGCATGGACTGCTGCAGATGTTTTACCTCTCTGTTAGCCGATGTCCTCTTCTTTGTTGTGGTATGCTGGGGGAAAACAGCAACACAAGGAATGCCAAGAGACTAAACAAGCTGGTAAAGATGTAGGGATGTGACGATTCACTCATCCATCCGATAGATCAGGCTCTAATGTGTAAGATACGAGTGCATCGATTCAGACGGCCTGTATTGGTAAAAAGCTGAACTTGCATTGGAAAAAAATCAAAGCTGGACGCCTGCTGCCTCGTTCACACAAAACAAGTGCTCCCCCCTCCCTCTCCTGTCTCTCCTCTTCATTTCCTCAAAACAGTCAGTGAAAGAACTGATGCCGCACTGCATCGCACCACCAAACTTTCATTATGCGCAAGTGTGGAATAAGTTTTGGGTTTCATAAGAAAGATGAGAAACACTGCTGCAAATCATTTATGCAAAACGTGTTGGACAGCAGCATACAGAGCCACAAGTCATAATGTCATGTCACTGGGAGAGCAGGTAACACGTCGCATCACTGTTCCTCCACACCCCAATTCAATCAAAACCACAGCACTGTGGCACCACTGTCCCCTTCTTGCTGTCTTGCTGATTTAGTAAACCTATCAGGATTTCTTCTTGCAACCAATAGTACCCTGCAATTATAGCATTATTAGAACTGAAACTTCAAGATTCACACATCGCATCATCCCATATTGCATTGTATTGTGTTGTAGTGTGACAGGGCTGAATCGTATCATACCGCATTGTTAGCGATTTAACAACTTCTAAGATAAATTGTATCGTTGAACATGTATTGAGATACATTGTCTTAGTCAGTGAGATGCACACACCTATAAAGAAGGCTAGCTCCATAGTTGGAGTTGAACTGGACAATCCGGTTCCACACAGGAGGATGAGGAGATGAGGAGGAAGCTGGATGTATCCTGAAAAACCCCTCCCATCCCTTCTATGATGGGCTAGCAAAGATGAAGAGCACGTTCAGCGACAGACTAATCCCCCTCCGGCACACCACAAAGCGCCTTGGCCAGTCCTTTGTGCCAGTAGCCATCAGGCTCCACAACCAAGGCTTGACCCTCACATGAGAGCTTAAAAGATCTGCACTGTCTGCACTGTTTATTACTTACTTTACCTTTACTACTGTATCTGCAGCTTCACATTGACTCATATATTCTTTCATGCTCACATATGCACATTCATATCTATTGACAGAGATTGATAGACTGTTCATATGTATATCCTTTTTTTATTGACAGACTGTACTTATTCATATTCACGAATTCACTCATTCAGAGACTAAGTATAGATATCTAGTGCCAGCTGCTCAACTTTATCTTTATTTTATTTTATTTCTTGTTTATTCTATTACTATTGCTATCATTCTTATTATTATTACTCTTATTATAATCTTGGTTTAGTCTGTACTCCTTCTTTTACTTGTACCTCTCCTGTGATTCATTCTCATTGTTGTTGCTGCTATGACATGAATTTCCCTCTAGGGATTAATAAAGGTTTATCTTCTCTTATGTTCATGTGCTGATGTTAGCATTTACCTTATATCATCGCTGTGCCCAAGTGCAGCCTTCAGAGCTGCTAACATGGCTGTAGTCTTCTTATGTATTAGTTTAATTTAGTTGAAAATATGTCATCAATTGGTCTGAGGAGTAATTATCATAATAACGACTGCCACTGTGTGCAAGGCCATAATCTGTGGGTCATGTTTCCAACAGTGAAGGCAAATGAAATGTCATTTTGAAATATCGTGGGTGACCATGAAGAGGGTAGGCTCAGTGTTAACACAGATGGTACCACCTGTACCCTTGGTCTGATTTGCACTGCAGTGACCAACTGAGGTTTGCAAAAAGGGGGGAAGTCACAGCAGCAGCTGACTTCAATGAAGATCTCTCTTTAGTTTTCGTTTTTTTTTTTTGGCGTTGTGAATGAATTTTCAACAAGAATGTGTTGACTGATCTGCATTCAGAATATAGAGATGCACCTTAAGAGGAGTGGGCTGTAGTCAACCAAAGAGAATCTTGATTGACTGAAAGTCTACCTACTCTTCAACCAGTCAATCGTATGATGGGGAAGAAAAATCTGCACTTTATCTCAAGGTTAATTTAGTCAGCTGCTAGTTTAAATGGGTGCTAATCAAAGTTACACAGTGGTGCCAAGCAAATTAATCCCTGCAGTTTGATTATTTATTTTCTACATATACCTATATTATTACCTTCATTGCATATCTATCAATTAAATTTGCATACAGCAACAACATGACATTGAGGGTCACACTGGCTTCTGTACATAAACAAACTTCAGTGCTAAAGCAGTTTGCACAAGCAACATGAGAAACTGTTACAGCATCTGACCTACTAATAGCATAAAGGGACAGTTCATTCAATGAAATGAAAATTCAGTCATTATCTACTCACGCTCATGCCAATTGAAAATTGGTAACCACTGGTCATCACTTTACTTGTTGGACTTGGATTACTCCAGGCAAGCAGTATGGAGGCATTTTTCCGGTTGTGTTTTTTACATTTGAAAACTAATCACCATTTACTGTAACTTTTTGCGAAATTCTGCAACACTGTTTTCCTGTGAAACTCAAGTAGTGTTTTATGGACTAATAAACTAAATCACTGAGCTTGAAACGTCACTTTCAGTCTGGTGGAGTAAAATCCACGGACATTGTCATCAAAAATAAACTTTTTATTCCGTCAGCTCTTCTGTCCTCTGAGGCTAGAGCCCAGTGTAGTGATTTGCACTGCTTCTCTGACATGGTGTCAATTAGTTTGGAGCAGAGTAAATGTTCAGTAAACTGTCCATCACTCAAAAATAAAATACATCAGGTTTGCATATGTCCCTCTGCCCCTCAGCAATAATGGATTAAGACCCACTTTTCTTGTTATTAAGGTAACACCAGCAACTGTCCAAACAGTGATAATTTGGTTGGATAAGAGCATAACGACCAACCAATCAACCAACCAATCATAAGGTGTCACCTCAGTTCCAGTATGCAGTGTCAGTCCAGTTCAACCCCAGTTCAAGCAGTGGGTCTTTGTCCTGCACCTGCATGTAAGATCCATCTCTCTACAATAAGATGTGAAATAACCACGAGATTTATTGCTGAGTGTTTATTCAGATGTTTGTGTGTGACATGCACATTTTACATGCTTTTGCATGCATGCATACTGTGCGGCTAGCTTTGCTACTCTGGCTACTTTGTGTCTGATTGCATTGCGGCCGACATGAGTTTGAAGCCGTATGCAGTCTGTCAATGCAAGCTGGTGAGCTGGCACAGTGTGAATATGACTAATAGCTTAGTGTATAATATAGCCAGAGAGAGAGAGAGAGACAGATCTGGTTGGTTGTAAAACTACAACCCCAACTGTGAGCTACAGATTTTGTCTCTCACAGTCACATGCCCTAGAAATATCCCATGTGCGTATGTGTATTTTTGTGTATTTGTATATTGCAGAGGCGTGTGTGTGGACCATACATCTGTGTCTTTACATACAGGCATATACATGTGTTTGTGTGAAGTCATTGATGGTAGATGTTGGTACTGTGCTAAATATCCTCCAGTGTGTGTGTGTGTGTGTGTGTGTGTGTGTGTGTGTGTGTGTGTGTGAGGGGTAGAAGTGAGCTGTCTGTCTGTATTTTTCATTCTAAATGTTTCTGCTGCCTAGTCCGTTGCCTATCTTGTATTGTTACTGCACTGAAGGTTGAATATGTGTCTTTAGGTGTGTGTCTGTGTGTCTGAGGAAGTGTGTGTGTGTGTGTGTGTGTGTGTGTGTGTGTGTGTGTGCTTGTTGGTCTCATGCTGGGAGGCTCTGCTTGCTCTGCACACAGCTCTTTGTATGTGTGCTCTCCTCTGCTCTGTTTGGATTGGTTTTCTGTGTGCCCTTGTTGCTTTTGTGTGTGTGTGTGTGTGTGCACGAGTGTTTGCAGTGGCTTGTGTGTGTGTGTGTGCTTGCGTGTGTAGTTGTATTTGTGTGCACGTGTGTGTGCCTTTTAGCGTTTTTTTTTTTTTGTGTGTGTGTGTGTTTGTTTCATGCTTGTGTGTGCTTTGCTGCTCCCCTTCCTCTGCCTCCCCCTCTCCCTCTTTCTCTGTTTCCCTTCCTCTCCTTCCAGAATAGCGGGGCCATCAATCAGAGGCAAGGGGGATAGAGGAAGAGAGGGAGGGGAGGAGGAGGAGGAGGAGAGGAGTTGGCTCTGTGCCAGGGAAGAGGAGCTGGCATGCTGCCCAGAGGAGAGTGAGGGAGGGCGGAGAGAGGAAAACAAGACTGAGCAAGAAAAGAAAAGAGAATGAGGGAGGGTGGAGGAGGGAGATTCTGGGAGAGAAGCAGGGCAGGGAGAGATAGAGAGCAAGAAGGAGAAAGAAATGAAAGAGAATAAGAAAAAGGGCAGAGAGAGAGCAAAAGAGCACGGCCAAGTGCACTGAGGGAAAACAGAGCACGAGGACACGGAGAGAGACAGGGAGAGAGATACTGTGGAAGAGGAAAAATGAGCCAGCAGAATAGAGAAAGAAGACGACTGATTGCATGGAGAGAAAGAGGAAAAGAGAGGAGGAGGAGCTGGGGGTGTGGGGGGTTGAAAGAGAAGAAGCAGGAATGGCTGCTTTCATTGAACAGCTCTGTGCCTGCAACCCCAATCAGTGGGTGATTAGTACGTCATTGGCTACAAATATTTACCTTAAACTGTTCACAGAGGGGAGAGCAGTCCAATTAGAAAGCAGGGGACAGAGATAAGCTCCAGGACTGTGTGCGTGTGTTTGATATATACACACCCTCTGACTCTTGGAAATAAATGAGAGTGTTCTGCAGCCATACACATGCAGTGCACGGACTGTTTGAGGCAGTCTAACATGTCCAAAGTCACTCCATAGCATGTAAATCCAGTGCTTTACCCCTGACAGACACTACACTTGTCAGTGATGATGAAAAATGATGATGATTCATATTGCATATCCTCCAATCTGAGAGCCAGCGTATGATTGACAGCCACACAGGAACTTGAGGCAGGATTTGTGATTGGTCTTACAATGGCATTTACCATTAAAATTCCTTGAGCACCAAATTCACCTTTTTACAGATAAGGCAGATCAATGTATCTGGCCCCCAAGGTCCAACAAAGTGAAAGTTGATCCATTTTTCCTGAAACCTCCTTTTGTTCTCAACCTTACAGCGTTTTTTTCCATGATGTCTTTTCCATCTCGCTTCCATGTTAACCAAGTTAGCAACGAAATACAGGAATAGCATTGATTACAGAACGTAATTCCTGTACCACTGGTTGTTGTGCAACCAGCAGCTTTCTACAAGTTGTCGTTCCTAACCTGCTTGTTAAGGATGCAGTTTGATGCAGTACTGCGCAAAATGCCTCTGTGGGCCGCCATTGACCCTCGGGCCACACTTTGAGAACCCTGGTAAAGTCTATTAACTGTTGAGCTTATAGCTGCAAGTAAAAGTTATTTTCATTATCGAGTAACTTGCCGTTTCTTGGTTTGGTTTTGGCTTGTAACACCCCAAAATATTCAGATTGATATCATGTAAGGGAAATCCTCATAACTGAGAAAGTGGAAGAAGAAAATATTGGTATCAAAAAATGACAGACAACTACTGATTATCAAAATACTTGCCATTCATTTTCAGTTGATTGCCTACTACCTGCATACACATTCCTTTGATGTACAAGCTTTCACACAAATTGTAGATTTTTTTAGACATTTATGTATGCGTGGCAACAGTGGAGTGAGCCTTAATTTCTGGACCAGCAATATTACGAACTAGCAGTGACAGCAAGTACAGTATGAAGGTCAGAGCCTCAGCACCCTTCCTGTCACCACAAAACCATTTTATATAACCTTCTTTCTATCAAGGTAAAGTTGACTGGGCATGCACCTTTTTCATTAACGTCATGCATCACGTTCTCTCTTTTGAAGTGGTCTGTTAGAACTGGTGTCCTCTGCAGTTGGAGGTTAAGTTCAACTACTTCCAAGGAATCAAACCAGCAACTATTCTGGGAAAGAGCCAGATAGAGGTGCTAGGAATAGAAATAAAATAGGAGCTAAGAGAGATGGGCAGAGATTTTTTGTTGAGAGCAATTAGAGTGAGTGGAGGAGTGGGGTATCACTCACTCACACACACAGACGCACACATTCAGCCCCCTCCCGTATAGCTGGCTCACTCAGCCGTAGTGGGACTCAGAGGCTGGCACAGCTGGCAGTGCCCGAGCACACTGGGCACCATCTCCCTCCTCCTGTGCCAATCTCAACCCACGCTCATCACATTCAAATTCACCAAGCTTTATTGGCAAGATGAACGCGGTCACTGTTGCTTGCCGTCATGCTGGGAGAACAAATACAATGCTGATCTTTCACAGGGAAGTGGTTTCCCTGTTGATCCAGTTCAAGTTCACTTTGGTGTCATGAGTGAAAAGTGTAGAAGGAAAAAAACATGAGCTTGTTTTCTGTCAGTTCATCCCTCCTTCTGAGCTTGTCTGCATCTCTGGTCTTGTTGAGAAGTATGAGCCTCCATATATCACTTTCTGCCTCTTACAAGCCTGCCGATAGGCTACAGTTACACAACACTGGGCGCTTTGTCGTTCCAAGCTTTTGAAAGGAAATAGCTAGAGGGCAGATCTCACTTCAGCAGGCCCCCTCCCTCTAAAACAAGCTTTGTCTTTGTCAGAACAGTCAGACGCCGACTCATTATTTAAAGAAAATTCCACGTGCTGATACACTGTTACACCATCAGTCTGTGATGGCTCGTTTTGTCAGCGAGTGTTATTATTTTCTTTTCCAGTGTACCCACCGCCTCATCTACCCACCTGTCTCGTCTATTTCTACTTCAGTTAGTCATTTACTACATTTCCTAGAATGCCTTTT
This sequence comes from Lutjanus erythropterus, assembly GCF_056507025.1. NCBI lineage: Eukaryota > Metazoa > Chordata > Actinopteri > Lutjaniformes > Lutjanidae > Lutjanus > Lutjanus erythropterus. The sequence continues at coordinate 19,347,083 of NC_139323.1, read as the reverse complement.
GACAGCCCTCACAGAACAGGCAGGAACGTGTTGCATTTGCGCTGTGGGTTAAACATGTGGGTGGAGAGAGAGCAGCAGCAATAGCGCTACCAATTGCAAAGTAAGTGAAGGAGAATGAGTTTTTCCAGTCAAGAAAAATTGAGAATTACGCCTCTTGTGCAAAGCACAACTCTCGTCTCTGCATTGCATTCTGGTCTACTGAGCCCACTGAGTGGTGGTGTAGAGATTGGTTCCGCTGCCTCTTGTACTCTGATGGATTTCTTCCTGATTGACAGTTGAATACAGATACAAAATGTTTGGTCAAGGAGGAATTTATTGCTGTGACACCAAATATGACCTTTACTTTGTGTGTTTAAATTTTCGTGACAATGATCTGTCGGAGGTTTCTCCACATAATGCCACATCATCGCAAAAGGCCATTATTGCAGAAATTATAAAGTTTAAAAATAACACAACAACAGCAGATCAGAAAATTCAGGTCACATCAAATAGTTGGTAACTCGTTATAAACATCACATGGACCGAACTGTGGTTGTGGCTGTACAACACGTTAACTAAAGATGCACCAATTGCAAAGTCTGACCCACTGATTCTGATTTTCTTTCTTTTGAAGACCTATAATCTGTACCTTTTCTCTAATGGAAAATTAAATTGTACATTCATAATAAAACATCGACCACAAAATTTGAAAATAATGGTGCATCACTCACTACAGGAAATTATTATTATTAAGACTGTTGTGCCAGAGGGAGCCCAGTGTCACATGATCCCCTTGGGAAGAAGAGTAAACAAAATGGAGACTGACGTGGTGCGACAACTTGCTGCAGTAATGCTTCGCATTCAGCGACAACTCTGAGGGAGATTTTAACTGTCAGGTCTGGCACCAGCTAGCTAACGTTAGACTGAAGTGCTGCTAAGTTTAACACTGTTTGACAGCAACATCAGCTTCTTAGCTGCTCTGTCTTCTTGTAGGCCCTTGTAGTTCTGTCTCTCTTCTCTTTTTCCTCTTCTTAGAATCTATCACTGCTCTTATTAATGCCAGTGACAGGATCACTAATACTTACCAGCCAGTCCCTCGTGATGGCTGGCCAAGCTGAAAACCAGCCAATTCTTGTCTCCAGCCAGTTGATTGGTACATCTCTAACGTAAACTCTATGTAATTAGTATGCAGAAGGTCACAATGTAATTGGATCTACACGCAGAAGATTTGTATTTCCGTTTTGTATAACACTCTTGGGATATTTTTGAATGGTTAAAAAGAGGAAGATACAATAGTTTGGCTAAATGTAACCTAGCTTCAAATACTGAAGAACTCCAGTCTCCAGTGTGAAAATCCTGTGTTTGACCTATGCATCTACCCCACTTCCTTCTAACATAGACTTTGCTGCTCTTTATTCAATGTTTGCCCTTACTGTTAAGCTGCATTTCTACTAAAAGTACCCAAACTATTGGTCCAAGGAACTGCTTTTAGGAACTAAAAGGGTCTTTCTGCCCAATGTTGTCTGCATCCACCAGTCTTAAAACCTGCGAAGATTAGGCAAATTTGTCCCGATGTATGAAAAATTGATGGCTGATTTTACATGTCATTTTTACATGCAACTATACAACAATGACAGACTGTCATATGCTTTCTTCTGTAATTCCATGTTGATGTGTCGAAGCACAATATGAACAAAAAACAAACTTGTTTGTCACTGCAGATTTTTTTTAAAAAGGATAACTAAAACTAAAATGCTGCAAATACGTGACCAGTCAGAAATCGTCAGCATATCAATACCCACCCCCAAAGTTCCTGTACTTTTCGAAAGCACTACACCCCAGGCAGGGACTTTGTGGGGGGTAAAATGGGATCCCAATAACATAATTTAGACCCTGGCCCCTGTGGTGGAAACAGCTTAAGTTATTTTTACCCAAACTATGATCTTTTCCTTAACCTAAACAAACCATATTGCAACCATTTCACGTAGCAATACACTGGCGAGAAGGGTGCATCAGTGAAAGGGCTCCATTCTTATTGTTTTGTCAGTTCCGTGTTCTCAGCAACAGACATACCTCCGGGAATCACAGTCTTAGTTATTGCCCTTCATGCTTTATTCTTTTTGCCATAATTTTGCTATAAATAGACTGAGGTACATGATGTAGTACAGGGACAGCATATAGCTACAGTCATCTTCCTTTGCATTTTTCAACAGACAGAGGACTTGAAGTCAAAAGATTCAACAATATTAGGTGAACACACCTGTCCTTCAGTAGACTTCAAAAAATCACTACTCCTCTGCAGAATTTTGAACTCTTTTGATCGATTCTCTACATCTGCCACGTTGCAGAGATCTCGTCACTGGCTGTGACTGTGCTGTCTCCCTTCTGTCTGCAAGTGATCATTTGAAATCAATAAATACAGTTTGCTTTGTCTGTGTTAAGTGCTGGTGTGAACATGTAGTTACTTGGACGATTTTACTATTACATGTGGTTTTTTTTCACAGTTTTTTATTTATATTTGTGGGTGACTAAGCCATCTGAAAAACTTAGGCACCATAGAAAATGTGTGCATATGGTCAAAGTACAAGTTTTTGTATTTTAGATTTTGAATATATGTATTATATTGATGTAAATGTGTGCGTGTGTGTGTGTACGTGTGTGTGTGTGTGTGTGTGTGTGTGTGTGTGTGTGCGTGCTACCTCTTCACACATTTCAGGTTGTATCATTATGCAGCACCAAGGCACTGTGTGATCATATAAACGTTGTGCTGGCTGTTATTATCATCCTGTCAATGATCTGACGAGATGACAAGTCTGAGCATGCTGCCACTGTGTGTGTGTGTGTGTGTGTGTGTGTGTGTGTGTGTGTGTGTGTGTGTGTGTGGGTGTGGGTGTGGGTGTGTGTGTGTGGGTGTGGGGGTGTGTGTGTCCCTCAGGCTCCGACAGGCTAATATGCACCACAGCCTCTGGAACAGGCTGTCCTTGTCCTGCAGTGTGTTTTTTCTTCTTTTTGTCTTCCTGTGTTTTCTCCTCTCCTTTAACCTTACTTCCAGTTGGCATTGCTCCATCTCTTTGTCTCTTTTGGAGAATAATTTAGGAAATTTTTGTTCTTGAAAAGCTGTTGTGTCCTTCTTTCTCTCTCTCACCTACATTTTTTTAATCTCTGTTTCACTTAAAGCGTCGCTTTTCTCTGTCTCTCTCTGTCCCCTTGCCAGTTGGCAGCTTATGTGCCCTCAGGTGTTTATTGACCAGCCCCCACTCCTCCTTTGTATCTACCCATCCATTCATCCCTCCATCCATTCATCCTTCCATCCGTTCATCCCTCCATCCGGCCAGTCTTTGCCAGTACTCCCTGGTGGCTGTGCTTTGGCAGGGCTGTGGAACGAGACTGTGCAGTGTTGTTTCTGACACCTGGCCCAGCTCAGACTGCTTCAGTCCGACTCACTTTCACTCTATTGTTAACCCATCAGATGATTGGCATCTTTCATTCATAACACCATCCAGCCACAACGTGGAGTTGGTTGGATGCTGCTGTGTTGCAGAAGTTGATCAGTAACATTGTGTGCAGGTAGTTCATATCTGAGGTAGGCCTTAGCAATATATTGATAATGATTATGGTAATATAAGATTAAATACAATCTTATATTATGATAGTTATATTACAATAGCTTTGTCTTAAAATAAAAAATAAATAATAGAAAATAAATCAATTATTTGTTTCAGTCATTTTTGAAGCAAAAATGTTTACTGAAAAAACGTTTACTGGCTCCAGCTTTTTGAATGTAACCATTTGGTCCTTTTTGTTATCATTATGACAGTAGACAGTAGAGTCTTTGGGTTTTGGACTGTTAATTAGACAAAAGAAGTTATTTGAAGAGGTCACCTTGGGCTCTGGGAAATTGTGATGAGCATTTTTCCTAATTTTTTGACTTTTTATAACACAGAAGTAGAAGCTAATCCTAGCATATCGGAAACTCTACCTGATACTACACATAGCTAAATTTATTCTTCAGTTTATCAGTGTCATGATTGCTCACTTTGAGATTCATAAATCAGTCAGTCACATCAGAACTAATTTATTTTGTCACTAGATAACATTTTAGCTGTAAAGGCCTTGCAAGATGACTGTCTTCTGTTGTAACACAGGACTTGCACTGAAAACTGCAATGAAAGAAAAGTTTCTCTTTTCTATATCTATTCAGTTACTTTTATTGATATATCTTTCAATCAAACTCATGGCCACCTTAGAAACAGCCAATAAAAGCAGCTTCATGCACCGACCATGTTCAGGTCAGTTCTGTCCTTTTCTGACTTCTGCTCCAGCAACAAACCTGTCAGATTGGCTTTTATCTTTCCAAAACTGAGCCAGGTCATCTGAATTGATCCGTGGCCTGAGGACAACCTGATGTTCAGTAGGCAGCAGTGTGGTGTACTGCAGAGATAAAACTGAGGGTGGGATAGTTGAAGTGGAAAAGATAATGCAGTATGTTTGAGTGAATTAAAGGAAAAGTGTGTAATATATATGGACATGAAATATGTAACATGAAAAATTGTTTTATTGTGATTAAAAAAAACTCTTGATACTGGACTGTGACAGTATCTACTACTATATCTATCTTTATTTTATCATTTTTATTTTATTTTACAAAAGGACTAGTACTGACTACTGCAGTGTTTTTGCTTTGCAATTGTATATACATTGATGAAGACAATTCTTGCACATGTTTAGGTCATGGTTGGCCACTTTTATTTTATTTTCTTAATGTTGCTACAAGGAGTTTAAACTGGTTATGAAGGAGTTATTCTTAATGCCTGCCTAACAGGTCTACATTTTCAGAGGCAAAGTCACAGTGAGTTGTCAGTGAGTGAGTTTTCATTTAGATCATTTTATTTTTGATGTCAAATTTTGTGGTTATTATTTTGGAAACACTACCACTTTTGTCCACAAAATATCGACAAAATATGAAAGTTCCTTGTAGTAGCTTTGAAGAAGGAAAACAGAAGCACTTTAAGTCAAAAGGAAAAAGGAATTTTGTCCAAACAAAAAAATGCTGCACACAACAGATTTATTGTTTATTAAAGGAAATTTTTTCAAGTGGTCATTTCTTCTTGTTTTTTAATTTCATGATAATAAGTATAGATAGACTTTTTTGTGGTATTATTGCACCTTGAGTTTTTGTTATCATTACATCCTTTGTAATAATATGTATATCCTTTATGTACTGTGTATGAAATATTTTATCAGATAGTTTAGTGATCGATGATAGTGAATCTTCCTGTTTTTGTATGTTGATCCATTTCACAAGTTGCTGAGAGTTGAAGCTGGGGTATATTATGAAACGAGTGTTTTAAGGCTACCTGTTAATGAAACCAACATGGCCGGCTCATGCAGCCATTATTAGGTTCTGTCGTAGGGATGTCACAATATAAATTCTAAATCTAAACTATATCAAAATGAGCTTCAGTTTCAATTATCAAAATCAAAAGCAGGTTTGGCCACTTTTTTTTTTAATGCCGACCTAGTGGCATGCTTTAAGTTATACAGAAATAGCCAGTCTTCTTGTTGATGGTCTTGTTTTCTTATGTAGTTCATATAGAGGCATCAGTATTAAATTGTATATAACTAGTTAAAAACTCGTTGTAGTACATTTACAGCATCCCATAACAAACTGTCTAGTCTACGTCACATATTAGGGTTCAGGTTACCCACAAGGCCATCTTCTTTAAAAGAGTGCTGTTGTCTTTTTACAGGTCAATTATGGCCTGGTCACCAGCGCTGAAAAAGAAAATGTTTAAATTGAATTGATTGTGTCATTGTAAAGCCCATTGAGGCAGATTGTGATTTGTGATACTGGGCTGTATAAAATTTGATATATAATATGTTGACTATTATTTTATTTTCAGCTGTAATCTAGTAGAAAAGGTAGAAAAATGGAGAGCAAAGAAAGAAATTAAGTCGAGTCAACCAGACAAACATAAAGCAGTTTTAAAAGAAATGAAATCAGTAAAATATACAGCAATATAACGTTGCAATTTCCTATTGTAAAAACTCATTCTTGTTGTTATCTCCGTTCCTTTCTCTGGCTGTCACTTTCCTTTCTGTGGTCAGCACACACATAATACACATGCGCATCATCCCAGATATACTGAGGAGCTTTGGCACCGCCACACACTCACACACACACACACACACACACACACACACATTGACACATGTACGTATGATGTGATAAGACTGTGTCTGTCCTTGGAACAGAGCTGTGTGTCTGGTGATAGCCAGTTTATGAAGTTATGATGAGACCGGCTATAACTGACAGGCCGGCTGATTGTGTGTGTGTGTGTCCGTGCATGCGTGTGTGCCTTTGCATGTTGATTTATACAGCCCTGCCAGTCACTGCACTGCCCTCCATCGCCCCTTTTGCTGTCTTTCTCTCTTTTTCTCCAGTATCTCCAAGTGCCAGAAACATGTCTTAGTGAGGATAGATGGACAGAGAGAGAGAGAAAAAGCAAAATAGGTAGAGTAGAGGGAGGAAAAATGAAAAATATATGCATGTAGTATGGCCGTGGTAATGTGTGACAGCAAAATAACAAAGCAAAAACACAAGAGAGCGACTGATGTAAGAGGAAGAAAAAGGGCAGCTGAGAGAAGGAGTGAGGATAAATTAGAATAGAGAGAAAGTAATAATATAGAAAAATAGAAAGACAGGAGAAAACAAGACAAAGCGAGCAAGGGAGAGATGAGAGAGAGAAAAAGAGGGGGGAGGGAGGGAAGGGAGGGATAGGAGGAAGAGGATGAATAGGGTAATAATGGCTCAGTGTGAGAGCTGTTGTAGAAAAAGAGAGAACGGCTGAGTGAAGAAGAGAACAAAATGAGGCTGAGGGCACTCAGACAGATAGAATTAGACACACCGCAGAGGTTCAGTGTGTGTGTGTGTGTGTGCATGAGTGTGTGTGTGACACATAGAGAGTGTGTGCTTATGTTTTTATGTGTTTGTGTGTGCAGGCAGCCGTATTCTGTGGATGGTTACTAGGTTTGCCACATGTGCATGTGTGTGTGTGTGTCTGTGTGCATATGTGTGTGGGCTGGGAGTAAGAGAGAGCATTTTTATGTTTTTTGTGAGTTTTAGGAAATGGACAAATGTAATGGCATAGAATAGGTGGCTGTGATGGGTGGTGAGACAGTCTTGGAGGTTTTGTGAGCATGTGTTTGTTTGCTCATATGTTTGCATGTGTGTAAGAGTAACAGAGACAGAAAGAGGAAGACTGGAGTAGGTAAGAGTGTGAGGCTGAGCTAAATGGCAGTGTGATGGTGCTAAAAGACCAGATGATGACTGGAGTGCTGCCTTCCAACTCTGTTGTTCACTCACAGATTCCTCCACATTTTCTCCTGTCAGCCTCGTATACCATTTCTACGACAAAATTAGCGCATATATGCAAATTTTTTTGAACATGGCTAATTGCCAGTAGACCTGTTTGCCTCCCAGTTTTTTTTTTTTCTGGTGTGTGCTTGAAAGCCAAGACTCAACTTGTGCAGAGCAGAGAGGAAGATGTTTTTATGTGTCTGTGTGTTCAGAACTCAGCACTTTTGTAGCTTGTAACTGAACCTCTGTGGCTTGAAGTCTAGTTTCTTTCCCGTGTCGCTGTCTGTGCTTGACCCATTGCTTGTGTGAATACATCCTGGTACGAAACACCAGAGCGGGGGGCTCAGGTCAATGACTTGACTTAAGTCAAACTTACATCACAAATTTGAGAGCTTCAGAATTTTTCTAGACAGACCAGAAGAGGCAAATATATGAGGCATCTGTCACAGAGGGAACAGTCCTAAACAAATAAAATTTGGTTTCAAGGATTTTGTTGTTGATGATGCTGATTTAAAAAGAGGAACAGCTGTATGGAGTTTTGTGAGAAGCATCTTAGACAGATGTGTTAATAGGTCAAGGAGAAATTGTGTGATCCTCTTGAAGGGGAGCCAGGGCAGGAGGCTTTACATTGTGATGTATATTTCTTGTTTCATACTTCTGCTTTAAATTTAGAACCTTTTACAGCCTGTAGAGCTACAATATGATGTCAGAGCCCCACTCTCCATTATTGATTGACTGCCATGAAATGTCAAATATCAATTATTTAACTGATTTAAATGTGGAAACTGGGGGGTATCGTCACAATGATATGGTGTGACTTCACTTGCTCGACCTGGACAATGACTTGACTTGATTGGCTTGCTATATGGAGTGACTTGAGACTTGCTTGTGACTTGCACATTAGTGACTTATTCCCGTTTCTATGAAACACACAGGCACGGTAGCTTAAGCAGCTAGCGTTAGCTCGTGGAGGTAGAAGGTCATGATTAAACTTATGTGACTTTTGGATATCTCGTCTTCATAATTACGCATCTTGACAAACTTATACTTAAACACTTTTATGGCAAACTTCAACTTCTTTGACTTTGAAAACTATCTGGTAAATTGAAAAATGTGTAATTAATGGTGCAATTCAAACAGGATCAAAAAACAATTTTTCACTCCCCATTAACTGCTGTACATAATTTTTCAGAGATATGGTCCCATGGTGGTTCATCAGAAGGGAAGGGACTTCGCCTCTTTATAGAGTTGTCACTGACAGAGCTCCTCGCTCATTAGAAATGTGTTTAAATGCAGCAGAGGCTTAATGTGCTGTAAAGGTGTATCATATTCCCTGTTCATTGTATTATCGTATGGTATGCGACGCAATCATATATCCATTTCTCTCTCCTTCTGTCTCTCTTTCCATTACAGGCGGAGATTGTCAAGCGTCTCAGTGCCATCTGCGCTCAGATCATCCCTTTCCTCTCTCAAGAGGTAAGTGTCACCACCACCAGAAACACTTACACATAAACACAAAATATGCACAATTATTCACACCCCAGTCCTATATCATATTTTGTTTCCATACAGAATAATAAATGAACCAGAATAGATATAGTTACATGCTAAGTGAGAGAAAACATAAATGCAGAAGCTATACAAAGTGTACAAGACCCATTTCCAGTGTATTTTCAATGAAATACACTAGTACTGCTGCTGTTCTCCTTAAAGGGATAGTTCACCCAAAAATAAAAATTCATTCAAAAATTCATTATCTTCTCACACTCAACCCAACTTAGGGATGGGTTTAGTTTTTTAGTCCACAAAACACTGCTTGAGTTTCACAATGCTGCAGAATCTCCCAAATAACTGAAGAGAATGGTGACCAGTTTTCAAACGTACAAAATTTCCGATGAAATTTCCGCCGTGTTTTGTGAACTAAAAAACTAAAGTTAAGTTGATAATGACTGAATGTTCATGTTTGCGTGAACTATCCCTTTAATACACCCATGACTGCAACAATGTTACTAGTTAAAACGTTTCTTTTCTTTTATTAAACAGACAACAAGATAATAAAGCAGTATGTGGTACACAAATAGAAAGACAGCACACAAGGCATTTTCAGTTTTTAAAATAATTCTTCTCAGCCCAGAACACACTTGCTTACCCCATAGAACACAGACAACTTCCATGAAGAATAACCTGATAATGCAGTGGTATAGATAACAGTAAAGGTATGAAATAACAATGAGATTTGGTATAAAAATAGAAATGCAACAATTGTAGTAAATTGTACTAATGAGACAAACGAAAGAAAGAAAGAAAGAATAAATAATTAAGAAAAAAAGTACATGAGGAGTAGACTACAAAACAAAAAGGAATTTTGGAAAAGTTTAATTTTTACTGTCAGACGTGTACTGAGGTGAGATACTGGACTGTTGGACTGCACTGTGTATATGTACATGTGTGTGAGTGTGCTGTTTTCAAGCGCAGGCTGGTTGTGTGTAGACTGGAGTACAAACCTGCAGACACACTTCTTTTTGTCTGTGAGTGTGACGGTGTGCTGAGGAGTGAGTTCCCTGGAGACACGATGGTCACAGCTCTCTGTCAGTTTGATCAATATTGACACTGTGTGTGTGTGCGCACGTGTGTTTGTGTGCGAGCACTGTTGCACACATGCCTATTTGCATTTGTGTGACTGATTGCATTGGGATTTTGTGTAAATGGAACTGAGATTTTAGTCAGTGTGGCTTTGAGCAAGTGTGTGTATGTGTCTGGCTATATGTACAGTGTGTGTGACTTTTTTCTCAGTGTTTGTGTTGTGTGTGTATACATGGTTGCCCAATCTATTTACATTTATACACCCTGTAAACGCAGAGTTTAGTTGTTGTAGCACATTTTCTCAAGTTTAGTTCACTTAATGGTTCCTGCAATATACATTATGTATACTTTACACTACATACTGTAACATACAATGTGAATACTAATGCAGTACAACCTGCCCTTGTCCTTATTTGCTCTCATTGGCATTGAATGTGTATGTGTTTGTTTATATACTGTCTGTTGTCTGTTTGTGTGTAGCACCAGCAACAGGTGGTCCAAGCAGTGGAGAGGGCCAAGCAGGTCACCATGGCTGAACTCAATGCCATTATCGGGGTGAGTCACCTCCATTCGTCATGACAGCACAAAAACACACACACATCAACACATGCACACACATTAACTAAGGATGTTCCAACGATTCTGACATGGTGGCACTGATAAGAGACAGCTGATTAAATTCTTTCATCGCTGGTCCACAAATAGCTAGATCAGAAATATTGATTATCAAACGGGTGAGCCATTATCGTAAACATCACTCGAGGTGTTTACGTTTTCTGTTTGTGCACCAGATGGCGATGTTGATCGAGTTTAATCTAAATTCAGCCAGGCAGGTATTATTTTCTGAGCCACAGCTTTGATAGCATGCTATGAATTAACGCTGAAAACTGGTCTTTGAAGATTGACTTTTTGATGTCTCCGTGTTTTAAGTATTCTGTAGCCAACCTGTTTGAATCAGACGTTAATCAGCATCTCATCCTGGGTGTGGGGTCTGTTCGTCTTTTTTAAAGCCCTTTGGCAGTGGCAACTGAGATGTTATGTTTAAGGCAGTATTACTACACCAGTTTTGGAGGATACAACTGAATATACCAAGATGCAATAAATCATTGCTCCCAATAAAATAGCTTATGAGTAGTTTAAATGACTTAACTATTAGTATAAAGCAGGGGTGCCCAAACTTTTTCCCTTGGAGGGTCAGAACTGAAACTTAATGTCTGACCAAAAATAATCACCTATTGTATTATATTGTTAAGATGCAAAATGTTACTAGGATTCCATGTGCCCTTAAATCAGGGTTTCTGCCGTTACTTATAAAGCCTAAAATCCACTAATCTGATTTTTAGGCCTTAAAATGTCTTAAAAAAGTAACTCCAGTCATGCTTTTAAGTGTGTTTTTGGTGAAAAAAATGTACGGATCTTCTACAAAACAAATTCAGTATGGAACCAATAGCCTATAATGGAAACTATGCGGTCCGGTTTAGAATTTATGAGCCCAGCCAGGTAGCATCATGCTTCACCTTCAAGTCTAGAAAGGACAAGAAGTCTTACAATTTGCTTTAATTTGGATTGGCAACATTTTTTTTTCATGTGGGCAAAACTGGTAATATAACTAATAACGATTTGGAGTAGCCAGTCCAACAGGCCAGATAGCACGCATATGGCTTAAACATGGCAGCTTTTGCTCTGCTCTCATGTGGGAGCTCTCTTCTAGAAAATGTTTAAGAAGAGAAACAAATCAGTGATTGCAATGTCTGGTGTCATTAATTCCTGCCAGAGCACTGATCACATTACTGTCTACTTACTGTTCATCAACAGAATGATGTACACTGCATTAATTACAGCTCAGTTTCAAGGTTTCTGTGTTAATCACTTTAGATCATCAGCACTCTCTGGACAACAGACATTTCATATTTAAATTAAATTTAAGCTAACATACAAGCTGTAACTAGAGATATACCGAAAACTTCTTAGGAACTAAAAATACTCCTACACTTGAATTTAATAAATCACCTGTCTAAAATCAACTTTGTGTTGTATATCCATGCTTTTCTTCACATATATACCTCTATATGCGCGCACACACAGTCACAGTGATGTTCCTGAGTGCCCTGGTAGAGGGGGCTTTCCAGAGCTTGTCTGAGCACTGATCACATTACTGTCTACTTAAAGCCCTTTGTTCCTCCCAGCACTACAAACACTGCTGTCTCCAAGGTGTGTGCTCGTGTGAGTGGATGTGTGTCGAACACACCAGCTTGACAAAACAACACACAAAAACACATCATAATGCTCCCTTTAGGATAATAGCCTTTCTTTATCTGTAGCTGTTCCTTTGCTCTCTATTCTCGCTGTCCTCCATCATCCTCTTTTTTTTCCCTGCTCTCTCTTTGTCTTTCTGTTCATTTTCCTTCTGGATTTCACCCTGAACCATCACTCCTTTTATAATCTTTTATCATTCTCTTCCTCTTACTATGGCCCTGTCCTCATTTCTCCTCGCTTATTGTTTTTTTTCACTGTGTCTTATCTTTTGCTCTCTCCACTACACACTTTTCCTCCCTCTTCCTGTGCTCATTTACCCTCTCTACCTATCTGCTCCCTCCTGCTCATCTAATTCTCCTTCACTTTTCACTGCCTCCACCACAATTTCCCTCTGTTCCTCCCCATCATTTACTCTCTGACTCAAACATTTTCTTCCCTCTCTGTGTTTTCCCTTGGCCTCTCTCTCCACCTTCCTCCTCTTGCCTTTCCTTCATAATAAATCCCATTCATCGTCTCACTCTTTTCACCTTCTCTCTGTCTTGCTTTCGCTTCTTGGCTTCCATTGCCACTTACTTTACTTTCCCTGCGTATCCTGATCAATTAATTTCCCTCTCCCCTTCTTTCTTTTTCCTCTTTCCCGTCCTTGGTGTCCGTCTTTCTCACCTCTTAATCCACTAATCTCTTTAACATCCTATCTCCTTTCATCTTGTTTTCCTCTCTCCATGTGGATTTGATTTCATTTCAACTTCCTCCCTTTCTCCTATCACTCCCACCTCCCCTTTTCCAAGCATAACCCTACCTTCCTCTAACTTTTCATTCCCCTTTGTTCTGTGTCACTTTCCCCTGCTTGCTTTCTATCCATTTCTTCTTATCCCCATTTTTTCTAACCACTCACCCCCCTTGTTATGACACCCCCCCCCCGACCCCTTCCTCCTTCCCCGCTCCTTCCTTTCCCTGTGGCCACAGCAGCAGCAGCTCCAGCACCTGTCTCACCACGCCCCGGGCATCCCCCTGACGCCACACCCATCAGGTCTGTCCCTGGGCGCAGGGGGCTCAGGGCTCCTTGCACTGACCGGGGCCTTGGGTGTCTCAGCCCACCTTGCCTCCAAAGATGAGCGTAACCACCTTGACCCTGAACATCTCAGAGGTAAAGAACTGCACACTTTTCATTTTGATATTTTTTTCTGTTCAAGTAAAAGCTCAACAGGTACAAAACATCTTACATTACAGACTTTTTATGGGAAACACTACAAACAAACAAAAACAACAGAGAACTCGAGGGGGTTACTATATTTCTGATGCGCCTTTACCTGAAAAATGTTCTACATGTTGATTAACTCATATACATCCTTTCCAACATTTATCAGACACGTCCGACTTGAGTCTCAAAGCAATTTTTCCAATAGATAATCATACATCACATTAAGCCATTTTTTTGATGGCTTTTTTTGCTGGCGGCCAGCATGATCCTAAATATTTATACTTCAGAAAAGTCAAGAAGTGTAAGACCTGAAAGAAAGGTCGACCTTAATTTTTTTTATTTTTTTCCTTGCTGTCTCTGATTGTCTCCTAGTAGTTGTGAATCTTCATCCAGTTAAATCCAATTAAACTCTCTCCAAGACAATAAATTGGTTGATTTCCATGGCTAAGAACTGCAGCGTTTAATCCTTAATTTTGTCTCTAAAAACAGATTTAAATGTTCTGGCAAGGTGGTCTTCCAGAGCCAAATTCAGCAGGAGGAACGGAACACACTGTAGGCGATTAATGAAATCAGATTTATGACAACAAATTAATAATACATTAATCAAATGAAAAATTGGGCCTCTTAAAATAAGCTGGATCATCTTTTCCCATCTTCCAAATTACAGTCAGTGGCAGCCTGCTGTTGTAGAAGATGACAGTAGAACCACAGTTTGAAGATCCAAAGTTCAGAATAAGATTACTCTGGTATTTCCAAATTTTGTTAGTGAATGCAGAAGTTTTTTTTTTTTCAATGTAGCTCAAAAGAATATTCAGGGCACAAAATTAGCACCAGCCACCAGCCAAATGCTGGTAATCATCCAGAGTGAAACCGCCAGGTATTACGCACACAAGATTTATTGTTTTTTTTTTTCATAAAATGTATGCATGTCTGCATGTGCATACGTGCATTTGGTATGTTTATTTCTGTTTAAGTTTAATTCAAGAATAGGCACAAAGCAGCAGTGATAGAGACTCTGACAGCTGCTCATTTTATCATTCGAGCCCAGAAAAAATGCAAAGCAAAACTGTACCTATACATCATTTGTGGCAGGCCTTTCCGTGATTTGTACAGTGAGTCACCTTTTGGACTGAATTTGAACTTCCTTGTTTAGATTGCTGTCATAATATGGACAGACATATTCATGGTGCTTGTGTAAATGTCGGAGAAATGCTTTCTCCCAACGAACTTTCATTCACCCCGATAGAATATCTTATCTTTGTGCTCTGTTTCAGGCACCGAGCCAAGAGAGACTTTCTCATGAATAAACCGAGTGCTGGAAAGAAAAAGAAAAAAGAAGGAATGAGTGAGAGTAGAAACAGAGGAAGATAGAGACATCAGTGTGTTCATATTGGCGTGTTAAGCATCTGTGTGAGAGCTTATGCATGTCTACAGCTGTGTGTGTTTCTGTTCTTACATATGAGAGGAGGAGTGAGTGAAAAGATAGTGAGCGCTGAAAGAGGCAGCAGGGGAAGACAGCAAGCTTTGTCTGGGTGGAGAACAGAGAGAGGGAGCGATAGAGAGGAGACTGGAATCAGGCACAATAGTGGGTCTGTATCTTTATTAGAGAGGAGCCGTCTTAGTTCAGCCTAACCTTGGCCGACTGGGGGGACTGTTGTTATTATTATCAGGACTGACGTCAAACTTTCTCTCTTTTTTCCCCTTTATTCCTCTCTCTTTTTCTCTACTCTGTTCTGTTTCCTTACCTTTCTCCGCCCCGTCCCAGAGGGAGCACCCAGCAGGGTGAGTAGTTATGTAGTGTGTTGTGTGTGTGTGTGTGTGTGTGTGTGTGTGTGTGTGTGTGTGTGTGTGTGTGTGTGTGTGTGTGTGTGTGTGTGTGTGTGTGTGTGTGTGACAGTGATAAACTGAGGGAAATGGAGACGCACTGTAAAGTGGCCTCTAAAAAAGGCTGCGTGCTGCTGGAGCTCCGCCAGGAGTAGCACAGCTCAACACCAGCACAATAGCCGCTCAGCACTATCAACCTTGAGCTTCTCAAGGTTTTCTACATCACACTAACATCTGAGCTCACAGCATTTCACTGTTATCTGGAAGAAAGTACAAATTGAGTGAATGGATGAACAAGCAACTGCTTGTTTATCAGCACCACAAATGTTCTGGTAATCTATGAGACTTACAGAACAAGTGAAAGGATTAAAACCCAGACTGCCCAAAACACGCCAGTTAGTGTCTGCAGAAACAAGCAACTCATGCTCGAAAATGTTTACTTGAGTGTGTTCTGCATCCAGTATATAAAATGTCAACTGCAGGAGGTCCCTTAATGTCTGGTGTCAAAGAACCAGTGAATATTTCCCAACAGATCACACGACTGAGATCCATTGAAAAGACGTTTCCCAACAGAACCTGCTCTGTTGTATCATTAGTTAATATTTGGTGTAGAATTGCACAACTGCCAGCACTGCAGGAGAGGTGAAGACCACAGAGAGGAGTCCTTTGTGTGCCTTCTTTTAACTGGTAACCACTGTACCAGAAAACTTAAATGTTGTTGAACATGAGAGGAAGTACGATCTGTCCTACAGAAACATGTACCCTGACCTTTTATACTGCTTATGCACAGTATCTTTCCAAAACTGTTTCCTCATGAAACATGATTCTGTGCATTGGTGGGTACAGTAAACAGGGAAGCGGTAAGGATATTACAGTTTTTCCATTTGTTGTTTTTCCTCTAGTCTTGTAGAGCCAGACCTATCTCGACATGTTCGCTTTAGTGCTGTGCCAGTGCTGGAGAAATGTCTGACTGAACCCATTAACATTATTCTGCTATTGGGGAAAAAATGCTGTGGCTGTGGTTTGTATTTTTTAAACTAATCACACTCATCTTGGGCGGCGCTACAAAGTGTCTTAACTGAATGTGCTGCGAAGGAGTGTCAGCAACAAAATCAGTTTGATTGCATTGTTTTGTATGGGAATGCCCTAACTATTGAATCACCAGGCTGTTTGGAGCGGAACTTTTGTCGAATGCCCTGTTTCTATTTATTCTGATGGCTGGCATTGAAAACGCTGCAAAACAGTTGATTCGTGAAGATAAAATGTTGAGTTGTCTAAATAATACCTAATCATTTAACAGTTAAATTAAATAACAACCTAGTTGCTTTTAGTTATATTGTATGTAATTTCCAGTAGAGAATCATCTGAATATCACAATATAAAATGTTTGTTTTGTGACAACTAACAACTTCTAGCTTGTTTATGTCCATACTGTTAGAGACGGAGACTTTGAAAAGGGTAACATGTTGATAGCGGAAAGAGAGAAGAATGCCGACTGAAATAATCTGTCAATAGCAGCCTATTCCTGTGAGTCGGATCTTTCTTCTAATATGATTGCATGATGCTATCATACTGCTTTATATATTAATGTGACTCTTCAGATCAGAAGCAAGAACACCCTAGTTTTCTTTTTGCTGAAGAAGTTGACTTGTTCAATAATGCACACCGCGCTGTTTGAAGTTCAGATTCAGCAACCCTTTAATTAGGTGTGAAGGTGAGATGTGACAGGATCGTGACTCAGGTTACCATAAATGATGGTAAAAAAAATAAAAAATCCATCCTTAGAATAAATTGCGTAAATGCAACATGCAGTGAAACATGAAGTGTGTACAAGTGTTCATCTTGCCTCACAGGTTTTGCTCATATTTTATGTCACTGTAGTTAGAAGTCCCCGTTAATCGCCTGGGGAGTTAATGCAGTGCAAATGGGCTGATTGAAATTCAGTGGACGTCTATGGTTTGTCCTGTTCTCTCTGGCTGCTTTATAGAAACCGTGTGAACACTCCCTTACTGTACTGGCTGCAATGGACAGCTGGCCTTCATCAGTGTAACTGTTGATAACGCACAGAGAGAGAAGAGGGAGGGGGGGTAGGGGGGGTTTGAGGGAGATGGAGAGTGAAATTGAAAAAGGAAAAAGAGAGAGGGACTAAAGAGGAAGGGAAAAAAACAAGAAAAATAGGGAGGGAAAGGTTGTTAAAAAATACCAGCAAGTCTTTGTTCTGGCTTTTATGGCGAAATGAAAATGATTTAAGAGAGCTACTGACTTAACTTTCCCTCCCTCCTGCTCTCTATCCGCAATGAAACCCTTAGCATAATTTAATTGCTAAACACAATGCTGATTGTTAAGCACCAGGAAAATATTTCTCTTATGAGTTGAGGTTGAACTTAGTCAAGCATTACGGCGTTTGGGAGGGAAGGGAAGGGGAGGGAAGGGAAAGATTGCATATCAATCGGCATTTGTCAGCACCAGTGAAACATGTTGGAATTTTAAATGGAGGGGAAAAAAGGGACAGTGAGAGGAAGTCAGGAGAAGAGGAAAGAAGGCGGCGGAGGAGGAGAAGAAGAAAGAAAGAAGAGAGGGAAGTTTGTTGAGCTGCACTGAGGTCCATTGTGCGGTTTTCTCCTCTCCTCTGTCCAGCGCTCCTTCCTGTCGGCCCCGTGGGCTCCTTCCTGTGTGACTCATTGGTGTGTTAAACCCTCACTGTTCTTGTCCTCCCCACAGGGGGGACAGTGAATGACAAGTGGCCCTCACTGAACCTCTGGCCCCTGCCCTAACACAAAAACAACACAATGCTTTGATGGGCTTTTTTAGTGCTGAGCACCAGGCCAGGCTGTATTGTAAATATGCCTGCACAGCTTTATTGGCCAATAATGAGAGTCATATTTTACAGGAGGACCGGTGTGTCGAGGGGAGAGCACTAATTAGCTGTATGAGCTGTCCTGTGTGCTTCTATGGCTACGTCTTAACCTGTGCTTACGTCTGCTGTTCTTGCTCTGTGTGTGTGTGTGTGTGTGTGTGTGTGTGTGTGTGTGTGTGTGTGTGTGTGTGTGTAATGTTATCATGTGTGTTTTTATGAAACTCTCTGTAAATGTTTGTGTTACTGCCCTGTGTGCTTTTCCTTGTCCATACTTGAGCTTTTATCTACAATGGGATTATGTGTACATTTTCTTCCCATCACGACCTGTTGACAGATTTGGGTGTCTTTCGTGTGTGTACAATGTGCGCTTTATAAAAAGATGTGTTTAATTTTGGGACTCCCTAAAAACTTAGTATTTGACCCAGATGGCTTCTGTTGGTTTAGTCGATGTCAAGTATGAAGGTATAAAGAATATACTATTCATGCTTTTCTATATTTTGTATATTTTGTTTCATACCTACACTCATGAAAATTAGTAGTCTGCCTTGTAAGCCTGTTTTAGATGGGCATCTATTGATGCAAGATACTAACTTAGATTAGGCCGGTCAGACATACTGACAAATTCATTACAGTCCTGATTTACAAGCAATTGTCCCTGAATAAATAAATAAATAAATAAATAAATAAATAAATATATGAATGAATAAATAAATAAATAATTATCTAAAAGTTGAGTTTGTAAGCTTCTATAGCTTAATGAAAATCTTGGTTGCAGAAAAGACATTTTAACATACTACCTGTGCGTAATTGTCATGTGTCTTGTAAACTCAGTCACTATGTTTCATATTAGGGGTGTAATGATTCACTCATGCATCCGAGTCATCGGACTTTAATGTATAAGATACAAGTGTGTCAGTTCAGACGGCCTATATTAGTAAAAAGCTGAACATGAATCGGAAATAAATTGTTTCGTTTTCTCTCGTCCTGTCTGCACCGCTCTCGCTGGATGCCTGCTGTCCCGCTCACACAAAACGAGCGCTCCCTCCTCCCTCTACTGTGTCTTCATTTCATCAAAACAGACGGTGCTGAAAACAGCGACAGAAGTGACATTGAATTGCATCGCACCACCAAACTGTCATAATGCGCAAAGTTGGAATACGTTTTGTGTTTTATAAGAAAGATGAGAAACGCTGCTGCAGATCATTTATGCAAAACGTGTCTGACAGCAGAGTGCAGAGCCACGAGTCTGACCCACAGAGACGTCATGTCACTGTGAGAGCAGGTAACACTTCACTGTTCCTCCACACTAATCAAAACCACAGCACTTTTCATCTGAAACAGAGCAGCAGATCATCTTACTGAAAAAATACTAATATTTTAAACAGTTTTAAAGTTTTTTCACAGATCTCATTTAGGCTACAGCATCTCATTTACACACGAGACTCATAATGAGATGTTAACACCACTGCAATGTCTCCTTGTCTCTGTCTCTCCTGTTACTATATTTAGTAAAAGGATTTTTTGCATCTAACAGCACTCTACAAATGTAGCATTAATTGAATTAAAATGTAAAGATTCACACACTGCATCATCTTGTATTACATCATATATCGTATCAGAGCTGAATCAAATCGAACCGAATCGTTGGGCATTTCAAAATTTTAAGCTATATCGTATCGTTGAACATGTATCGAGATACATATCGAATCTGTCTCAGTCAGTGAGATACACACCCCTACTTCATATCGTCTGTTGATCTTCATAAAATTAATACCATATTAATACAGTCTAATTATACTCTAGATTATTCTTACATCTTACATTTTAATCCTTCTGATAAGACATGCTCACCCCCAACTCCCCTGTCCTAAATTACACCTCATTCTCATCTGGTCATCCTGACTTACATTGATATCAGAATACAGACAGACCCCTGATCTGAGTAGATTTTTGTTATTGGACATAATTTAGTTAATCTCAATGTCAATATATTTAAGTTAGTTCCAACGTTATGATGGTCAGTTAAAAATCTGCATGGAAGTCTAGTTGCAGTTGTAGAAGTACAAGGAGCAAAAATATAAGTGTACCTGTAAACTGATGATCACAAAAGAACTGAAAAATCATCTCTTGTTTGAAGTTACATTTGGGTGTGAGCTCACTTATAGGTCTGATTTTGGGGTTAAGCCAAAGGTTAATAAACAAAGAAGGTTAATGAACAACTTTTTAGGTTTGGGTTTTGCTAGCTTATCCAAAAAGTGATAAAACAACCCAACATGAACCAACAAGATATCAATCAGGCACACACCTTTTTGTGAGACAGGACATCTCACAATACCAATACCAAGTCTTTAGGGAGTCCCATTTAATTATCCATTTTTACATTAAACGTCTCTCTCAGTGGTTTCACCTAAGCTTTCATTAGCTTAACTGTGGCAGTGTTAGTAAGTGTTTGTTTGTGTTTGTTCATACTTTTATTTGTGTCCTTGTTTTTCTCCAGAGTAAGTCAGTGTCATCAACAGACAGTCAGCCCACTGAGGAGCGCCAGGGCCCGTCAGGAGGCTACTCCTCCTCGCAGGGAGGTGCTGAGGCAAAGAGGAGGCGCTGTGACGACAAAGAGCCCCTCGCACCACACTCCTATGTATGTGTTTGTATTTGTCCATGTTCTTTTAAGATAAGTTAAGCTTTAAAGGCATAGTTTTGATTACTTGAAGTGAAGTTGTATGAGGTACTTATCGATTGTCAGTGTCACACTCCCAGTGTGGAGAAGCATAGAGGAGTACTAGCATGAAAGCAAAGCAATGTACAGCTGTGGACAGGGTTCGTAGCAGTTTATTATAGCCACCTAAAAAAATCAATATCAGTGTAAGTGTATGCTATATTTAAAATATTTATTTTATATTTTTATTGCACCACCGTCATATCTCCCAAACCAACCAGACTCCATTAGTGACTTTACTTTGCAAAACACAGGAGTTACTGGTCTACTGCTGCCACGGTCAATATTAAGTCTGTGTAATTGTGTGTGTAATTGTTTTTAATATTCTCCAAAGTCACACAATAATACAAATGAGGCAGTGGCAGATTAGCAACTCCCGTGTTCTGTGAGGTAAAATTATTGATTTTGTCAATGGAGTCTGGTTGATATGGACATAACAGCAGTTTCCCGTTGGAAAAGGCTGTCTGATAGAAAGGTAAAGTCGTGAAAATATTCTAAATATAGTACACACTTAAACAGATTTTTATAATGGGCCTTTTTTTTTAGATAGCTAAATTACAATTTGCTGTTGATCACATCCTCAATGCCACTTCAAGTAATCCAAACTATCCTTTGAAATGATGCCTGGGAGGAAACTGAGAAAATTCAGTAGCACACGTACAATATCACAAGCATATATTATATGCATATTTTTTTACAAAACAGAAAGTGTGTGTGAGTGTGAGTGTGTGTGTGAGTGTGTGTGTGAGTGTGAGTGTGAGTGTGAGAGTGTGAGTGTGAGAGTGTGAGTGTGTGTGTGTGAGTGTGTGTGTGTGTGTGTGTGTGTGTGTGTGTGTGTGTGTGTGTGTGTGTGTGTGTGTGTGTGTGTGTGTGTGTGTGTGTACTTCTGACATCGCCCATGACTTTATAGGCCACACAGGGGTCGGGGGCCCGTAGCCAATTAAGAGTTGTGTTTGGTTTGGATGGGTCCAATGGGGAAGAGCAGGAAGCCACAGGCGATGTGATGCCAGAAGAGAGACGGCCAAGGCAGATAGCTGTAATGAATTAGATGGCCGTGTGTGTTTGCAGTCTGGAGGATTGATTGACACTGGGAGTCTGTCTGTGCAAGATGTCCTCCAGCTAAATCAGTTTGGCATCCACAACAACAGTCCAAATCTTCCCATTAGTTCCGAGCGAGAACAAGCGCAGTTAGTTTCCACTTTTTGAATGTTTTTCCTCTCTTTCTTTCTGTCTGTCGAGCAGCATTACAGTTCCCATTTCTCTCTCTTTGCCTTTTGCTCTTCTATATCTCTCTCTGTCTCTTTATCACCATCTCTCAATTTCTCTGCTTTTCGCTCTCACTCTGTCTTCTTCCTGTTTTCATTTTTATTCCATCTTCTTCTTCCTCCTTCTACTTTTTTTTTTTCTCTTTCCTCTTTCCACTCCTCTCCTCTCCCTCTCGCTGTCTGTTTCTGTATTTTTGTTCCTGGAATAGACTGTAGACATAGCCCTGTTTTGGCTCTGTATAATTAGGTACTGATGTCACTCCACACTGATGTCAATAGGAATATCAGGCCATGATCACATCAAAGCGCTGTTGCCATGGTGACTAAGTGCCATCATTCTCACCCCAGAAAAACGGAGAGAGAGAAAGAGAGTGATGGCTAGACGAAGAGCGAAACTGTGCCACGGATGGAGAAAGAGCAACAGTGTGTTTGAGTGTGTGTGTGTGTCTGTGTGAACAAGAGAGAGATCGAAATAGTGTTTGTATGAAGGAGATGTGCGGTGAAAATATATGGGGTATATAGTATCTCTGTGTTAAATGTTGCATGGTGGACAGCCAGTGGAAGGAAGCTAAGAGCAGCCAGTGATATTGATATATTGATCTGTGTGTGGACTTGTGTGTGTTTCCATCTTTATTATTAAAGTTCTCTGTATACGCGTCCAGTATAGTGTATTTCTATGTGGGTGATGGAGCTAAAAAAATATCTTATCCATCTTATCTTTGCTCCTCAGGACAGTGATGGAGACAAGAGTGAAGACAATCTCGTAGTGGACGTCTCCAATGAAGTAAGTGGCTTATCTGCTAAAACTTTAGCTACCCCTTTTGGTGTATATTTGGTGAACATCTTAGATCACCTCTAAAGCTAAGTATGTCCATGCCTGCCATTTCAATGGGCCAGATTAGCAATGTTTGCCTCAAAGATGAATATTAAACATATATTTTTTACTATGATGGTTTGTTTCCCTCTATTCCTCAAGTTAAGCTGGTAGAAAATCTCCAGAACATGAATTTGTGGTTGCTCACCTGAAATACTTCCAAAGTCAAATGATACTTGATTATTCAATAAGAGAAAGTGACCCATTAAGGATATATGGGTTACTTTTCTAATCATTGCTTAAGGGAAAAGTTTATTAATGGGCCAACGTCCCAGAAACTTCATACACTGGTGCACACACAGGCAAAAGTCATACGTCTCACAGAAAGAAAGTTCCCTGTGACAAAACAGTTAATAGTTTCTTCTGACCTCTTCAAATTAATATTCCACCTTCACTACCAATGTTTACACACACAATTTTCCATCCCCACTATGGAAAATACCTAACTCACTCGCTCACTCACAGAACTCACACTTCAGTCTTTCTCCCACTCACCTCCTCACAGCTACGTCCTTGTGCAAGAGCTGTACATTCCTGATACAGAAAATATCTTTGATTTCCTTACAAAGCCACAAGTTACAAGCCGTCTTTATCCGACAGAAGCTCTCTGACACTGTGATGCAGCCCACACATGAATAAAGCATGAATCCAACGTTGGGAGGACCAGTGATGCTCAAGGGGAATAACTATAGATGTACTTGCCACAGCTTGGAACCTCCCGCCGTCCTC
The DNA here is from genome assembly GCF_056507025.1 of Lutjanus erythropterus. Lineage (NCBI taxonomy): Eukaryota > Metazoa > Chordata > Actinopteri > Lutjaniformes > Lutjanidae > Lutjanus > Lutjanus erythropterus. The sequence continues at coordinate 19,323,439 of NC_139323.1, read as the reverse complement.
TGCATAACCCCGTCTGTATTGCTACCAATAGTTCAGTTTAACAAACAGAGCTGATTATATATATGTGAGTGTGTGTATGTAAGGTCAGATTTCATTTCATTTTATTTTGATTTTACTTGACAACTTAATTGCTTCGTTTTGGTGTCCTTGGGAGAGACTGTCTTTTTGTGTAGGGATGGTCAGTTTAATTTTTTTCTTGTTTAGTATTAGTTTATTTAGTTGACGATCTTGGATAACAAAAATGTATCCTGACTCACTATTCCCATGGCTGTGTTTTAGGGACAGCTACAACTACAGATAATTGGCAAGCTGCCTGAATAATAGTCTGTACTAAAAGACTTAGTATTCTTAATATCATATTTTAGTACTTGATTATTTTTTTGTTTTATTTTAGTTAGTTTGCAGTCAGTGATTAATTTTAGTTCATACACTCCAAATGTTCCAATTGGGCTGAAACCAACAATTATTTCCATCATTAAATAATCTACTAATTATTTTTCAGATTAATAGATTAATAGTAAAATATCAGACAATAGTTGTTTTTTCATAATAAATGCACAAAAGCCAGAAGCATTCATTTTGATATCATTGAAGACAAAGAAAAGCAGCAAATCATCACATTTGAGAAGCTCGAATTGGTGATTTTTATTTGGGCATTTTGGGGTGTGCTGGATAAGTATATTTGTCACCTAACACTATGTTTTAGTCAACAAGGTAATAGCTAAAGGCTAGTGTGGTGAGACGTGGCAACATGGATGTGAGGGGATTAGAAGCTTGCGTGCAGTGCATCCTGGTACATGTAGGCACAACTCCACAAGCAAAGACCCAAATATTCTTGGTCAGTATAGCACTGAGGAATTCATTGCTTCATTTGACTATAAGTTACCATCAAATCTGACTGGACATCCCAGTAAAAAGTGGTTAATTTTCACATTTACAACTAGATTCCCTCTGAAGCTGGTGGAGACCAAAACAGAACTACAAGGACAGTAAATATCTGTCTTACAGTTGTTGGTTGATAAGAAACACACCTCCAAATGGACATTAGTGTTGCTTAGGGTCTGCTGGACATTACTTCAGATTAGCCTCAACATTGCAATGTCCCTTGGAATAATTTAATGTAGCCTTGATATGAATATGCATATATGTAATGTGAAATGTGGCTCTCCGGACCCCTATTTGAGAACTACTGATCTATAGTAACCTTGGTGTGTGTGTGTGTGTGTGTGTGTGTGTGTGTGTGTGTGTGTGTGTGTGTGTGTGTGTGTGTGTGTGTGTGTGTGTGTGTCGTGTTTGAATATGTGAAATGTGAAACGAGTCAGCAGGTATGTCGCTAGTTCAGCTTTCCGCTGCAGTTTCCTTGTAAATAGGAAGAGCTCCTATGTAAGCTCATTATCAGCCGTCGCTGTTTGTGTTGTGAACTGTGTCTGTCCACACACACACATGCGCGCACACACACACACACACACACACACACACACACACACACACACACACACACACACACACACACACATGCACACACTGGCAAATACTTGGTCTACCTATCTCCTCTCATCTACCTCTTCTGTGTATATTTTTGTTCTCTTTCCAAGCTCTTGAAGCCTCTGTTCTTCCATCTCTCCGCTGTCTCTTCTCCTTTCACTCCTTTTCCTCTCCTCTCCTTTCACCCTGCTCCACCTCCCCCTTTTCTCCTCCCTTCTTCTCTCATTAGATAACTGCAGTCTGGTTCGTGTAATATATGCAAAGCCGTTTATGCCCCTGGAATATTTTAGTTCTTTAAATACTTCACGCAGTGTACCAAAATATGTTTTATCTGAGCTCTCTGTATTTTGATATAGCACACAAAAGCGGAACCGGTCTCTTGTGTGATTTGGAAACTGGTACAAAAGCAGACAGAAGAAAAAATGTGACAAATGTGGGTAATGGCAGAAAAAGGGAGGGAAATTCTCTGGTGAATCGTGCGTGTGTGTCTTTGTGTGTGTGTCTGTGTTTTAGAGAGAATATTCATGCTTATGTTTGAACATACATGCAAGTATGTGTGTACTGTATGTGCATATCTATTTGTCTATGAGTGTGTACGTGCCATGTAAATGTCTGTGTGTCGTTTGAGTAGATGATTGTGTGTGTGCGTGTGTGTGTGTGGGTGTGTGTAAGCACTAAAACGTCTGTGCTGATCACTGTGACCCAGTGAGAAGTGCTTACTCCAGCACTCTGCTCTGTTCTGGGGGAGGCAGTGGCAGTAGCGCTGGCTCAACAGTGGCTCCAGTGATGAAAGCAGCTGTAACAGCAACATTATCTCCAGGTCCACACATACGACTGTACCAGCGACAGTGACAATCTTCACTGTTTCATGTAAATGTTCCCTAAGCTCTGAGCTCCTTTACAAATCACAATACAGACTGTGACACCAGAGGTTAAGTTGTACCCATTAAGTGAGAATCTGAAACTGTGTGTATTTTGAGACTCTATAATATAATCCACTGCTGGCAAACATGTTTGTGTTTTGCAGGAGAAACGGCAGCAGTTTTTTTTTTTTGGGTTAAATAGAAGATGAAAGACAAAGTACAGAAAGAAGAGGACAGTTACGGCTAAAAATACAACTGAAATATTCTTTTAAAAAAAAGACAATAAGTGGATGTTTAAACTGAAACAGCCCTGTAGGAAAAAATGTGAGGGGGCTGCATTTATGGGGATATGTTGCTTCAAGCTTGGGTAAAGCCATGAAATATGATCCAGGAATTACAGTTGGGGTCTGGGAAATATTGCTGAGAATTTTTCAACAATTTTTGACATTTTATAAACAGAGATAAATTGTGAAAATAATCAGTTACTACCCTAACTTATCATGGTTATCATGGTGACACATTTAATCTTTTATTGATCGCAAGGCAGCAGCATTCATGGAAAAACAAACAAACAAAAATCTACCAGGAGTGTGTGGTTGCTTGCATTTGCTTGGCCAACACATTGCCTTGCCTGATTACATCACATTCAAGCAGGCCCAGTGTCTGTCTGAACAGCATTACATACATATAGACATATTTCAATAGGTGGCAACGTGTAGTGCAGTAACACTGTAGTAATATTCAAAACTGTTACTAGAAAAGTACTGTGAAATGCTACCTTAAGAATCCCCTCTTGAGAGAAGAAGAAAGAGAAAATGTCCTAGTGATGAAATGCTGTAAAATGGACTCGAGGGCTTGCCTGGGTCCAGACCTTTGAATCCACCTATTTTGATTCTCTGAAGATGGAAATGTATCGTAACAAGTTGAAAATTCAGTCTCATAAAAGACAACTTGAGGGCATGACTGAACAACAAAACAGCTGAAGCACTGTGCGACTCTCTAAGAATGAAAATGTAGAAATAAGCACCAGTTTACACTTTCGGTTTAGTTTTTCATCTGTCTTTGTCATTCAGGAGCCAAACTCTCCTGCGGGCAGCCCTCCTCACTCCCCTCACGGTAATGGGTTAGACCGGGCTCCTACCCTGAGGAAAGAGCTCCCGGGCTCCTCGGGCACAGGAGAGGCCCCCTCCACCCCAAACCCTCGCAGCCCCACCCCAGGGAAAGTCAAGGACCCTGCACAGGTAAGATAGATGGATTCTCAGGGAGTTGCTGCACTCTGCTGACAGGGAGGCTTCTGTCTGCTTTATGCTAATATATTACAGTAATTTTCAACATTTTTAATGAGACTGAAAATTTTCTGGCATTTTTTTTGTAATAAAATGGTCTTTTTCACTTTGCACCCTCAGGTTGTCCTTCCCTGTTACATGTGTTTTGCTTTGGGAATGAAAGCACTTAAAATTCACTCAACCCATAACTATTGCAAAATAAGTTATCCATGTCCTATTAAACTATGTAGAGAAGCCACACAGATGTCCAGTACAGATGGCGGCTGTCGCTGTTACAAGACAAGTTCTTCTTTTGTCATTGAGATTAGTTAAAAAGTCACATATAAGCCATATCTCCACTACATGGTATGGCTCGAGTCAACTGCACTCACTTTTGATACGCACACACGGGTACTTTGGTCTTGAGAAGTTGAAGCCTTTATTCACTGGCAAACTGTAACTTATACTGTACATTTACTCACAGATTGACAACTTTTGCTGCTCACCTTTTCCTCTGCGCTGCTGCATTTACCATCACTCTGCCGCTTGCTGTATCTCCCTCAACCATACGCTCTCTGTGCACACATAAAGGAGCTGCGCTACTCTCATGACAGAGAATATGAAGGGATCGCATTCTTGATATGTCTGCACTTCGTCAGTTGACCATGGTGTGGTTTCACAGGCTGTTGTTGTGAACAAAAAAAAATTGTGGTTGCTATAAATGGTAGCTTGTTTATTTGAAAATTAGAGTTAGTGCAAGACAAGCTGTGCTCTGCAGTGTTTTCATGTTACCTTTTAGTATCAGCTCAGCTCGATTGGAACCTCGACCAACATGATACAAAAAAAAAAAAAAAATACCAGGTAGTTCAGTCAAGCTGTTTGATGCGGTGGAAATGCAGCTACAGTCATTCTGGAGGTTATTGTAATAAAGGGCGAGTTTGGCCCATGGTGCTGCTTTCTCGCTGCTTTTAGAAACACGCTTCATTCTGTATAATTGGAAGTCCAGCTCTCCACCCCCCCATGCATAGCTGCTGGGTCGAAGAGGGAATGGTCATTTGAAATTAGAAGAGCACAGATATACCACTCAGGGCTCAGTTGATAAATTCCAGAGAGTATGGCAACCAATCCTGGACTACCATGATTATGTCTACAGTAATCATTAATAATCAAGAAATTGGTTTAATGCCTGTAACTGTAACACTATGGATTCATTCAGTCATTTATTTACGTCATTATATACATATGTTTTTTCTTTTTCTTTTTCTATTTTTTTGCCTTTTCAGCTGTTGCGTCTGTTTCTTTTTAGTTTCAATTGTTGTTTTAATCATTTTCTTTGTAGTATTTGTTACTAGTTGCACTACTTCTGTTGCTTTTGTTTTAGTTTTTTCTTCTTTATTCTTTAATATGTAATGTTTAAAAACACAATACAAACATTTGAATTATAGGGGACGATGATGAGCGTTAGATGTCCGGTAACAGATCAGTCATGTGTTTTATTTGCTATGTTTGTTATTTACTGTCTGACTTTTCGACAGATGGATAAGTCGCAGTCTCCACTGTCCAAGTCTGGCACCCCATCCCCGTCCCACCGTGAGGCCCTTACCCCTGGAGCACCAGGAGCCCCTGGTCCCAGCACCTCCTGCCTTCGTCTGGTCAGCAAAGCAGCAACCAGTGCAGATCCCCTTGGTGAGACTCTCCTAGCTGTTAAACAAGCTTGATAAAACTTTAAAACTGAAAAATGGTTTTGATATTGTAAAGTTTACATATATTTCTGACTTTTTTCTCTGTTTGTAATCAGTCAGAAAGTTACCCAAGAAAAGTCAGCCCAAAATTGTAATGTGATTACCTAACCTATCATTTACTGGAGAAAACAATTACATCACTCATTACTTTATATTTGCTTTCTAATTTAGCTGCTCCACTTGATATAGTAAATATATATTTTTAAGTAAACCGAACCAGCTGGACCAAATAGCTCCTTGAATCAGACTGCCATGACTTGAATGGGATTTGCACACAGACTACCTCTGCCCTTCATGCCCTATATCCTCTTGTCCCACCTTTTTTTCCATTTCCTCATTTGTTTCTGTGATTTATGACATTAATGTTGCCTCGTATCATACCGTTTAGTTCCATAATCTCTTGATTTTATCAGAACAAAGTAAAACAAAAAATTGCCTATACCACTGACATTTTGAATATTCAAAACCATAAGCTAAAAGTGAGATCCCCTTGAGGCTCTTAACCACTATCTGCTCCTCTGTGGCCAGCAGCGAAGACTATTGTTGTACTTGACAGTTCCCTGGTCTGAAACTTCGTTGGTGTATAAACTAATAAAGTCTAATAAAAGACAAAGCTTTCCATTCTTCTCAGCCCCTCTGTGACTGTGCTTGTGTACTATGTATTGTTTCCCCTCTTTATTTCCATCCTTCAATCCCTCCTTCCTCTTTTCCCTCCCTGCCCAGCTCTCCGCAGTCCCATGTCTGTGCCCCCCGGTTCATACCCGGCTCATTTTGGCGTGGTGTCCCACGCAGGACTGAATGGGGAGCTGGCGAGCCCAGGGGGTTTCGGCGGGGCCCTGACTCTCTCCCCACAAATCAGCGCAGCAGCCAACGCCTATTCCCGAAGCCCCATGGTGAGCAAAGGCCAAATTATTCCTCTCTGTCAAGGTTTGATTTATAGTTCAGCATCAGATCTAACCCTCTGACTGTCACAGCACTGTTAAAAATAGATGAATGTGTTCTGTGTTATCAGGTTGTGTTGTACATTTATTATATACTCAAAGTTATGATGTCCAGCATCAGAAACATAATGTAGCCCAAACAGTCTGATTGCAGATTTACCGGTCTCCTTTAGCCCACGTAGCGTTGACATAGAGTTGCATTTTATTTGATTTGCAACTCTGCTGTCGCTGAACCGTTGTGTAATGTAGGTACAGTATGTAGCCTCGGCACGTAGCTCCCACAAGACCACCACATAACTCAGCCTTAAGGCAGGATGTTCACTGCAGTGCCCTGTTCGCCACCCTGTCATCAGTCTGGGGAACAGCAGTATGCTCACAACATCACATATTAGTGTCAGCACACTCACACACTTCAGCACAGTTTTCAGAGTGCTAACTATTGTTACATTCTGGTCACCCCAATGTTTTAATTCTGCTGTATAGTAGAAAGATTTTGTCTTCTCATTAACTGCTGTGTTGTTATAGTCATCACATTCAACTTTACCTTTATCTTTAAAGGGACAGTCTACTCCAAAATCAAAAATACATGTTTTCCCATCCCTCTGCAGTGCTGTTTATTCATAAGTTATGAGTTTGGGAGATATCAGCCGTAGAGATGCCTTCCTTCTTTCTAATACCCCAGAGCAAAGCACCAAAATAATACATCTGAAAAACACAAGAGCAGTGTCTCTTTCCAGAAATCATGACTCAAAGATGCACGCTTCCCTCTGCACGATGATCCTGTTGCCAGGTGCAGTTTGGTAGGAAGAAAATAGTTCTTACATGAAACTGCTCACAACAAGGTCTGTTCATTATCTTGAGTTACCAGGGCAAATTTATTTTTTGGTGTTTTGTGCAGCACCAGCCAAGTATCAATTAGGTCCATTATACTGAAGAGAAGGCAGCCAATATCTCCAAAACTCTGCAACTCAAACCAAATCAAATTAGATGGATATTTAGCCCTACAGCTAAGAGGAAAAATATGTATTTTCAATTTTATGATGAACTGTTTCTTTTTTTAAAAAATCCAATTGAATGAATTTACATATATTTTGTTTGCACATGTTTAAATAATGTTTTTTCATGTTTTCTGCATCAGCTGGTACATTTTTCAAGTTAATCCTTGTCAAGATGTTAATTGTTTGCCTACTGTTTTGTCCCCACCAGGTGGCGTATGACTCTCGGTCTCACCTGAGAGCTCCAGGGCTGTCCTCCTCTTTGCCTGGTTCCTCCGGTGGCAAACCGTGAGTTTGTATTTCTGTAACACAGAAGTCCAGCATGTATGAAGCATAAAGATCCATTATGGGATAAATACTCAATGCATCAAATGCATTATTTGTTTGTAACTTTTCAAACTGCTGATATTAAATTTTGGAATGAAACCTGGATGTTATCTGCATTTTTAACCACATATTTAAAGCTTTTTACTACCATTAGTGTGCACATAGTTGTGGATACTTGCAGTATATTATCCAGTTGCACAGGGCAATTTTCTTTTCTATTAATTATGATTAAAGAAAAAAAAATATGTGAAAGCTGAGCAGGATCTTCATGTCGGGCTAAGAAAATAGTTAGATACAGAGGACTGCACATACTTGAGTCAAAACTTGCTCCAAGATAATTTAAAAATATTTGGATTGGAAAGGAATCCAAAGGAGTAGTACTTCCTCCAAGCTGCTCCCTTTGATTTTTGCTGTATACTCTTCTGTTTCTCAGTGCTGCACATAAACCCAGTCGAACACCTGGAAGCCCTGAACACTGTGCATACTGTGGAAGTGTCCAGATAACCGTCTCCGGCACACTGGCACACAGTCCATTTGGCTTTGCTGACTGAGGAATTGTGTTGTTTTTGTCATTTGTTGCAGAGCAGCAATTCATTCTCACGGTGCTAATTTGAAATCATAAAACAGCCTTGGCTTCCAACCGCTCCGGTATTGATCGGCCATTAGCAATGCCACACTGCCTCTGCCCTGTAACACAATCTGCCATTATGCATTCCCGCCCACAGCTACAGTGGGCCCAGTAATTGCCAGAATTCAGGCAGATATTACTGGAGTTCCAAGGCCATTATGGTGTCGTCACATTTCACCACTTGCACATTGACTTGTTTGTGAATTATGTAGATTTACCTGTAGCTCCTCTGCTTTCATCTGCTTATTCATTGATTGATTGATTGATTGATTCAGTTTTGACTGTCCTGTTTTTGGCCCATTTTACTCGTCCTTCAACTTCCTTTGCAGTACTTTCTTGTCCGGACTATGTTTATTTTTAGCTATAGCTCTTGCTTCCTGAAGTGTTGAATTATTTCTGTTCCCTTCCTTCTGTCTTTTCCCCAGCGCCTACTCGTTCCATGTGAGCGCAGACGGCCAGATGCAGCCGGTGCCCTTTCCTCCTGACGCCCTGCTGGGCCCGGGAATCCCACGCCACGCCCGTCAGATTCACAGCCTGAACCATGGAGAGGTGGTGTGTGCCGTCACCATCAGCACCTCGACGCGCCACGTCTACACCGGAGGAAAGGGCTGCGTCAAGGTGTGGGACATCAGCCAGCCAGGAAGCAAGAGCCCCATGGCCCAGCTGGACTGTCTGGTGAGACACGAGGGAAGACCTCAAACAAACGCAACCGCAAATGTTAAAAATAGAAATGGATACACAGACAACATATCAGGCTATGCAAACAAACCTGTATATGTAGAGTATACTCACTGAGCCGATTTGTTTTTATTGCCTGTGTCATCTTTCTTACTCAATTTTGATGACTGGCATCAAAATGTCCACATTAATTTCCTGAATGCGCCTAATCATGTTACCATCTGTCCCATAAATGCTCTTCTTGATCCACAACTGTTTTTTTAATTTTGTCCAATCAGAACAGGGATAATTACATCCGCTCCTGTAAAATCCTCCCTGACGGACGGACCCTGATCGTCGGCGGAGAGGCCAGCACGCTGTCCATCTGGGATTTGGCCACGCCCACTCCTCGCATCAAGGCAGAGCTGACGTCGTCCGCTCCCGCCTGCTACGCTCTGGCCATCTCCCCTGACAACAAGGTCTGCTTCTCCTGCTGCAGCGACGGCAACATCGTCGTCTGGGACCTTCACAACCAGACACTGGTCAGGTAAGTGGAGAGAGAGAGGAGAGGACAGAGGAAGGAGAAAAAGCACGTAAAAAAACTCTCTGCAAATAGATTGTAATCAGGGGAGAGAAAATCTGGAGGATATGGAAACATTTAGGAACATCTTGAGGAGAAAAGAAGAAAAGAGGGAAAATGAGATAAAATATGGAAGAAAGAAAGGGTGAGGAGGAAAAATAATTTCAGTCAGGAGTTTCCTCAACTAAGGTGAGGAGAGGGAGGATTAACTAGCCATAGGGGAAAAAACAGCCAGATTCTGGCAAGGTAGGAGCTCCAGCACAGAAGCTTAGCAATGCACTGCTGTGGACGGGGTCAGCAACAAAAGGTATTTTAGCCACTTAAAAAAAGGTCCACCTAAAAAAAATCAATAGAAAAATAGCTTCACTGCTTTACCTTGCCAGCAGACAGCCTTTTCTGACAGAAAACCTGCTGTTATATAAGCCAAATACTGCTGTCTGCAAACCAACCGAACTCCATAGGCAAATTAGTCTATGGTGGTCTACTGCTGCCTTGATCTGTTAGTTAGTTTGTGTTTTTGTGTGGTTTCGGTGAATCCAAGCTAGCATTTAAAACACTAAAGTCTCACAATAACACAAACCAACAAATCGAGGCAGCAGTAGACCAGCAACTCTTTTGTCCTGTAAGTTAAAGAGAGCAATATTTAGCTTATGTAACAGGGGTTTCCCAACTGAAAAGGCTGTTTGATGCCAAGGTAAAGATGTGACAATATTCTAAATATAGCATACACTTAAATTAATATTGTTATTTTTTAGGTGGAGCTTTTTTAGGTGGCTGAAATCATTTTTGTTGCTGACCCTGTCCACAGCAGTTCATTGCTTAGCTTCCATGCTGGTGCCCCTCTCTGCTTCTCCAAACTGGGGGTGTGCCAGCTGGCATCTACTGTAGGTAATACACTGACTGTAGATAAGTACCTCATAAAACACCATATCAAATAATTCAAACTATCCCTTTAAAGGAGAAAGAAGGGAGAAAGAGGGGAACAAGGAGAGGAAGGCAAATCAGGTGTGGTGGGGTGAGAGCAGTGGGTGCTACAGGGACAAAAGTACTCAAATATATTTGGTCTGACACCTCCAGGAGAAAAAAGAAGCAAAGACACACACAGGATACAGAGTCTATATAGTTGTTTTGTGTTTTTTCTCCCTGCAGGCAGTTCCAGGGCCACACAGACGGAGCGAGCTGCATCGACATCTCCAATGATGGCACCAAACTGTGGACGGGAGGGCTGGACAACACGGTCCGCTGCTGGGACCTCCGAGAGGGACGCCAGCTCCAGCAACACGACTTCACCTCGCAGGTAAAAACTCAAACACGCGCACACCCCAGTACTTGTGTGCAACAAGGCAGGTGCACACATACATCACACACACAGAAGAAGCACATATTCAGTCAAAGTGCCTAATTAAGCATCCTCAAGAATCAGAGTGAAAATAAACGTTCATAACTACACAAAAATTACAACAAAAAAAATCACAAAAAATCTCCAAGGCAATAGCTTTTAAAACAATTAAAATGAATCAAACAGATCAGTTTGGCTCCCTGATGGAAGCTCGATACTGAAACATGCCAGGGTTTGTTTGTTTTAGGTCTAACGTGACCATGCCGTGATAATAAAAGCATTTTAATTGTTTTAATTGTTGGGATTTTGTTGATTTTTGTGTACACATGTATCCTTATCCAGAGAGTATTCAAACAAACTCAGTGTGAGTTCAAGAGGTGCGCCTCCCCAGACATTTTATAAATGTTCATAGCTATTAGAAGGATGTATTTGACAAAAACAGTCATTTTATCTCACAAAACAAGGGAGTTGTTGGACTACCGCTGTCTGGATCAGTTAGTTTTTTTGTTTGTGTTATTGCTTGATTTGTTTTAACACAGTAGTTTGGATCTGAACTGACTTTACCTGCTGCAGAATTGAGGCAGCAGTGGCCCATCAACTCTTGTGTTCTGCAAGATTAAATTACTGTTTTTGTCAAAGGAGTCTGGAGCATTATAACGGCTTCAGCTCCCCGTTGTTGAGTTGGCTCAGTCTCAGAGAGGCAGATTAAACAGAAGCAGAGAGGTTTTGTTGCACCTGTTTGGTGGGACAAATGATGAGGATTTTTTAATGATGGGTTTGTGGAATTAAACACACAATATACAAGTTCTGCCAGTAGGAGCGTAGTTTGATGACATTGTGAAGTAACGTGGGATTTTGGGAGTTGTTTTCATCATTGTTAAACAACCACCACATCCAATTAAAATCTATCTGACATGACTCAGACAGAAATCATGTTCAGGAGGAGGTGATGTCTGCATTTGAAAACATTTGTTGAAAACATTTGGGATTTTGTAAGTACACATCTCAACAAAATATAACATATGTCTAGCATTTTAATATGAAAATGTTACATATAATAGCTTTAATTACATCAATTTTGTAATGAATATCTGAGCATAATCATGCCCTTTTCAAACTAAGTATCAGGAAAGTGCACTAAAACTTAAACAACAATATTTCAAATTTGGGTTAAAACTAGTTTCTAATAACTTTTAGATGCTCACTGTTAAGTACATGAGAATCTGGCTGTGATTTTTTTTTTCACTTTACAGGTACAGTATGTGATTACAGGGTCATCACAACACTTCACATAGCATCTACACAGAGTTCACCTCACAAGTTAACACATGAACAAACACCAACATGATTTCACCTCACACACACACACACACACACACACACACACACACACACGGTCTCTTTCATTCACTGTTCACTGTCACAGCGGAGCTATAGAGCTGACCACTGTTGTCAGATGAGTTTCGATCCACCATGTAATGACTTTCTCTACCACTTTCCCTCTCTCTTTCTTACCATTCTCTCTCTTTCTTTTCCAATTTATTAATTCTCTCTGTATTTACCTTTTGTCATTCCACTCATTCCTTTTTTAAACTTCCACCATCTTTACTCCTTTCTTTTCTCACTCATCGTCTTTCTCTTCCCTCCTTCCTTCTTAATTCCTTCATCCGTCCTAACTTCCCGCCATTGTTCTCTGTCTTTCATCAACCTTATCTTCTTTCCTCCCTCATCCCTCATTCCCTCGCATCTTCTCCCCCATGCCCCATTTTTGTTTTCATTTCTGCACCCTCGATTCCCGCCCCTTTATCTTCTGTTCTCCCCTCCTCCTCCTCTCCCTCCTATCCTGTTTTTCTCTCTCCATTCACTTTCTCTCTTTCCTCTTATTCCTCTCCTCCCTCTCCGTCTCCAGATCTTCTCTCTAGGCTACTGTCCGACAGGCGAGTGGCTGGCTGTGGGAATGGAGAGCAGTAATGTGGAAGTCCTGCATGTCTCCAAACCTGACAAGTACCAGCTGCACCTCCACGAGAGCTGCGTTCTTTCTCTCAAGTTCGCCTACTGCGGTACAGACATTCACACACACACACACATAATAACTTGGACTGGTTCCTAAATGTTTCTAGAATATTTGCAGCCACTGACAAACACTTATTTCTACTCTCCACACTATTAAAACGCAGTTAAAGGGTAGCATCAATATTTTTCAACATGGGTCCTATTTTCCCAAGTTTTTGTGTCACATCTAATGCAGTAAATTAAAGGTTTAATTCAACGAGTTTCAATGAAGATGCCGATGACGATGTTAAAACTGACATTTTGCTAAGGGAGTCTGACTAGTTTGGCGAGAACAATAAAACAGCTGTTTCTGGTTCAATGAAAGGTATCTTACTTGTTAAGAAAAGGTCTATCTCTATAGTGATGCTTTCCATAATGATGTCAAAACTGTAAACTCGATTCTTCAGTCGGCACTCTGTCATGCCTGTATCTGTGTTAAAATGTACACAAGACTGCCTGAATCCTTGACATCAGCTGTCCTACTTCACATGAAACTGGCTGGCTAGCTTGCTATAAAAGACGAGTCTTCAATCTTAGCTTCAATGAATCGTAGGCAGTAATCATGTTTAGCAAGGAGAGGAAAAGTGAGTTTTCTAATTGTTGGCCCAGGTCGAGAAAAAGAAATCTGTCAAATTCAAAACGAATCGTCTTGGCAGCTGATATATATATATATATGATTAATTATTAATGTAATAATGATTAATACATGGTCTGGCAAATCATCATTATACAGTTTTAGTTGCCATAATATGTCAGTGTTGATGTAGTTCCCAACCTAACAGCAGTGGAGCTGCCATTTTTGGCAGTTGTTTTGAATTTAGGACAGGATCTATGCCATTGTGACTTAGGAAATTTTCTAATAGCTAAAGTCCTCTCCTAGGATAAGATTTTAAGATTTTTTCCCTAAATGCATTAAGAAACAGGAGATTGTAATACCAAAAATCTTAAATGTCATCCTTTACTAAGATAAAATATTGGATTACAGACGTAGGGCCGTTCTGTAATGAGGTCCCATGTTGAAGAATATTGAAGTTACCCTTTAACACGTGGTATATTGCGCCTTCATCACCATCTTTCCTTTTGTTTAACCCATAGCACTGTGTGTTTGTCTGTTATTTCAGGCAAGTGGTTCGTGAGCACAGGAAAAGACAATCTGTTGAATGCATGGAGGACACCATATGGAGCGAGTATTTTCCAGGTGAGAGACGAGTGCATCGCTCTGAGGATGTTTATGCTGTGTGTGTGTGTGTGTATACACATATATATAAATATGTACTGTATAATGTGTGTGCGTGTGTGTCTGAATTTGGGTCTGCAGAGTCATCTGTTAGTCAGTGTGGATAGTGTTGTTGAAGCTATCTCTGCTTCCTGTCCCTGTACTACACACACACTCTCACACTCACACACACACTGAGCCCTGGAGGCAAAAGAGAGAAAAAGATGAGGGAGTTCAGAGGAAGAAAGCGAACGATAAACATTTTTTTTTAAAATTTCAGGTTTGTTGATCCATGGTGACTTGCAGAGGTTTATCAGAGAGTGCAGGCTGCCAAACATGCACACACAAACACGCACAAACATACACACATATAACACAGAACAAATGCAATAATTCCATCGCGTTCAATCGTTTCGTTTGAGGAAATGTTGAAACATGAATATCCAGGGGTGCAATATTTTTAGCTGAGCCAGTTCATCTGGGTGTGAATGAAACTCGTGAGGGGAGATGAAGGTACATTTAAGGTGAATGTGTGTGTGTCTGTCATGTTTCTGTAAGCTACAGTGGGCCGCAGGGTTGGCGGCTCCTGTCTCTCCCTGTGGACTGAAAGGAGAATGCTGGCTATCTGCTTTGTTATCCAAATGCCAAACGTTTCTCCTGCCAAACAGCTCGCTCCCGTCACTGTGTTATACAGAGCTGCTCTCTCTTCATCCCTCCTCTTCCTCCTCTCTGGTTTATCACTGTCCTCTCCACTTTCTGTCTCCTTGCTTCTCTTTAACCCCCCCACGCCTCTCTTATTCAGTCTGCACCAATTTTTCCTCCTCCTTCTCTGTCTCCTTGTCTCTGTTTATTGTTGTCCTTTCTCCTTCTCTGTGCTTACTCATTTTTACCTTTCTCTCCTTATCTATCTGTACCTCTACCCTCACTTTTTTTTTCCACTGTCCTTGTCTCTTAGTTTATTCCCGTCCTCTCCATCTCCCTTTGCCTATTTTTAATCCTTTTTTCTTGCACTCTCCCTTCACTTTTTTCTTCACATTCTCTCTTATACTTTGGCTTCCCTACTCCTTTTCGCTCTGTTATTTTGTAATTTTATCAAATAACCTTATTTGCAATTATATCAATATTATTAATATTATTGCTACAGCCTAATTGCATCTTCCTGAATACAAAACAACATTCAATGTATGTATGAGGTAAAAGAGGACATGTGTCCTCAACAGTATAAAACCTATGGATAGATGAAAAGAACACAGAAGAGCAAAAGAGCACTTTCATGGGTTTTTCTCTTTGGTTGCGACATGCAGATACTGCGTGTATTTTGCAGCCAAGAGTATTGTTTTGCTGATTTCCAACATTTATAGTTTTACCCTCATTGAGATTTCTGGACATATGATGCTGGCTCTGTGTAAGAATATCTAAGCATTTTGCATGTTGTGGGAACACAGACTTGTTGTCTTTTGGTAGCCAAGTGTGTCTGTGTCTGCCCGGATCAGTGATCAGGCTGCGTTCACGTTATCAAGATTTTCTTCAGCTGTTTGTTGGCTTCTATCACTTGTGTTTTTTTAATAACAGTTGAGGTTGTGAGGTGTTTTGGTTATTATTGCCCAAAAGCTCAGTCAAAAATGACAAATCTTTTCTTTCAGTCTCTGACCTTTTTGAGTTTTGGTTGGACAAAATAAGCAATGTGATGATACTTGTTGGCCTTTTTTAAAAACTTTTTTTCTGACATTTTAATAGACCATGTAGCACCCAATAATGTAATAATTTACTGAAAATGTAATAACACCTGAAAATGTACTCAAATTTGCACTTAACTCAATCGAAAATGTAATAAAACCCAATAATGTAATAACTTGACCAATAATGTAATAAAATATTCTGACTGATATTGTAATAACATTTTTACCGATAATGTAATACCTTATTACATTATTGGAGATTTATTACATTTTCAGGTGGGTCTTTTTAAAAAAAAAAGATAATGTAAAACTTGACAGATAATGTAATACAGAGGTCTATATTTTGTGTTTTGAGAATCTAAGAGAATCGAAGAAATACACTGACTTTGAAACAAGAGAATAACTATTGCTTCCCTAAACATACTTCGCTCTCCACAGTTTTCCAACAAATCACTATCTCGTGAAAACAACCACAAACCAACAAAACAAATTTAAGTAACACTTCATTTGACGAGGGTATGCATAGGTATTCATAACACCAACACATTATTTAAAATTTGACATAAATATATCCTCTCATAAATGGTTATTCTATCACTTTGAATGACGGGGCGGTATGGCTCAGTGGGTAGAGTGGCCGTCTTGTAACCGTTGCTGGTTCGATCCTGGCCTGCAGAGCTCATGTTGAGGTGTCCCTGAGCAAGACACTGAACCCCTAACCGCTCCTGATGGGTCGTGGTTAACGTCTTGCATGGCAGCTCTTCCGCCATCAGTGTGTGACTGGGTGAATGTTATGTATAATGTAAAGCGTTTTGGGTATCGTTTCAGGTATAGTAAAGCACTATATAAATACGGACCATTTACCATCTTCCTCTAGCCTATGTCAAGTGATAGTGGTCAGAAGACATACCGTGAGATTTACCTGTATGAGTACAGGTTAAATGAAAATGTCAGCATAAAAATGACAAAACATAATGACGACTGACTTGGTCATTTTTTAACTACATACATACATACATACATACATACAGTCGAGCCTGAAATCAATCATACATACATACATACATACATACAGTCGAGCCTGAAATCGTACATACATACATACATACATACATACAGTCGAGCCTGAAATCGTACATACATACATACATACATACATACAGTCGAGCCTGAAATCGTACATACATACATACATACATACATACATACAGTCGAGCCTGAAATCGTACATACATACATACATACATACATACATACATACAGTCGAGCCTGAAATCGTACATACATACATACATACATACATACATACATACATACATACATACATACATACATACATACATACAGTCGGGCCTGAAATCGTACATACATACATACATACATACATACAGTCGAGCCTGAAATAGTACATACATACATACATACATACATACATACAGTCGAGCCTGAAATCGTACATACATACATACATACATACATACAGTCGAGCCTGAAATCGTACATACATACATACATACATACATACATACAGTCGAGCCTGAAATCGTACATACATACATACATACATACATACAGTCGAGCCTGAAATCGTACATACATACATACATACATACATACAGTCGAGCCTGAAATCGTACATACATACATACAGTCGAGCCTGAAATCGTACATACATACATACATACATACATACATATAGTGGAGCCTGAAATCGTACATACATACATACATACATACATACATACAGTCGAGCCTGAAATCATACATACATACATACATACAGTCGAGCCTGAAATCGTACATACATACATACATACATACATACATACAGTTGAGCCTGAAATCGTACATACATACATACATACATACAGTCGAGCCTGAAATCGTACATACATACATACATACATACATACAGTCAAGCCTGAAATCGTACATACATACATACATACAGTCGAGCCTGAAATCGTACATACATACAGTCGAGCCTGAAATCGTACATACATACATACATACATACATACAGTCGAGCCTGAAATCGTACATACATACATACATACATACATACATACAGTCGAGCCTGAAATCGTACATACATACATACATACATACATACATACAGTCGAGCCTGAAATCGTACATACATACATACATACATACATACAGTCGAGCCTGAAATCGTACATACATACAGTCGAGCCTGAAATCGTACATACATACATACATACATACATACAGTCGAGCCTGAAATCGTACATACATACATACATACATACATACATACATACATACATACATACAGTCGAGCCGGAAATCGTACATACATACATACATACATACATACATACATACATGCATACATACATACATACATACATACAGTCGAGCCGGAAATCGTACATACATACATACATACATACATACATACATACATACATACATACAGTCGAGCCGGAAATCGTACATACATACATACATACATACATACATACATACATACATACAGTCGAGCCTGAAATCGTACATACATACATACATACATACATACATACAGTCGAGCCTGAAATCGTACATACATACATACATACATACATACATACATACAGTCGAGCCTGAAATCGTACATACATACATACATACATACAGTCGAGCCTGAAATCGTACATACATACAGTCGAGCCTGAAATTGTACATACATACATACATACATACATACAGTCGAGCCTGAAATCGTACATACATACATACATACATACATACAGTCGAGCCTGAAATCGTACATACATACATACATACAGTCGAGCCTGAAATCGTACATACATACATACATACATACAGTCGAGCCTGAAATCGTACATACATACATACATACATACATACATACAGTCGAGCCTGAAATCGTACATACATACATACATACATACAGTCGAGCCTGAAATCGTACATACATACATACATACATACATACATACATACATACATACAGTCGAGCCTGAAATCGTACATACATACATTTATAAATACATACAGTCGAGCCTGAAATCGTACATACATACATACATACATACATACAGTCGAGCCTGAAATCGTACGTACATACATACATACATACATACATACATACAGTCGAGCCTGAAATCGTACGTACATACATACATACATACATACATACATACATACAGTCGAGCCTGAAATCGTACATACATACATACATACATACAGTCGAGCCTGAAATCGTACATACATACATACATACATACATACAGTCGAGCCTGAAATCGTACATACATACATACATACATACATACATACATACATACATACATACATACAGTCGAGCCTGAAATCGTACATACATACATACATACAGTCGAGCCTGAAATCGTACATACATACATACATACAGTCGAGCCTGAAATCGTACATACATACATACATACAGTCGAGCCTGAAATCGTACATACATACATACATACATACATACATACAGTCGAGCCTGAAATCGTACATACATACATACATACATACATACAGTCGAGCCTGAAATCGTACATACATACATACATACATACATACAGTCGAGCCTGAAATCGTACATACATACATACATACATACAGTCGAGCCTGAAATCGTACATACATACATACATACATACATACAGTCGAACCTGAAATCGTACATACATACATACATACATACATACAGTCGAGCCTGAAATCGTACATACATACAGTCGAGCCTGAAATCGTACATACATACATACATACATACATACATACAGTCGAGCCTGAAATCGTACATACATACATACATACATACATACATACCTACATACATACATACATACATACATACAGTCGAGCCGGAAATCGTACATACATACATACATACATACGGTTGAGCCTGAAATTGTACATACATACATACATACATACATACATACATACATACATACATACAGTCGAGCCGGAAATCGTACATACATACATACATACATACATACAGTCGAGCCTGAAATCGTACATACATACATACATACATACATACAGTCGAGCCTGAAATCGTACATACATACAGTCGAGCCTGAAATCGTACATACATACATACATACAGTCAAGCCTGAAATCGTACATACATACATACATACATACATACATACAGTCGAGCCTGAAATCGTACATACATACATACATACATACAGTCGAGCCTGAAATCGTACATACATACATACATACATACATACATACATACAGTCGAGCCTGAAATCGTACATACATACATACATACATACATACAGTCGAGCCTGAAATCGTACATACATACATACATACATACAGTCGAGCCTGAAATCGTACATACATACATACATACATACATACATACAGTCGAGCCTGAAATCGTACATACATACATACATACATACAGTCGAGCCTGAAATCGTACATACATACAGTCGAGCCTGAAATCGTACATACATACATACATACAGTCAAGCCTGAAATCGTACATACATACATACATACATACATACAGTCGATCCGGAAATCGTACATACATACATACATACATACATACATACAGTCGAGCCTGAAATCGTACATACATACATACATACATACATACAGTCGAGCCTGAAATCGTACATACATACATACATACATACATACAGTCGAGCCTGAAATCGTACATACATACATACATACATACATACATACAGTCGAGCCTGAAATCGTACATACATACATACATACATACATACATACAGTCGAGCCTGAAATCGTACATACATACATACATACATACATACAGTCGAGCCTGAAATCGTACATACATACATACATACATACATACAGTCGAGCCTGAAATCGTACATACATACATACATACATACATACAGTCGAGCCTGAAATCGTACATACATACAGTCGAGCCTGAAATCGTACATACATACATACATACATACATACAGTCGAGCCTGAAATCGTACATACATACATACATACAGTCAAGCCTGAAATCGTACATACATACATACATACATACATACAGTCGAGCCTGAAATCGTACATACATACATACATACATACAGTCGAGCCTGAAATCGTACATACATACATACATACATACATACATACAGTCGAGCCTGAAATCGTACATACATACATACATACATACATACAGTCGAGCCTGAAATCGTACATACATACATACATACATACATACATACAGTCGAGCCTGAAATCGTACATACATACATACATACATACATACAGTCGAGCCTGAAATCGTACATACATACATACATACATACATACAGTCGAGCCTGAAATCGTACATACATACATACATACAGTCGAGCCTGAAATCGTACATACATACATACATACATACAGTCGAGCCTGAAATCGTACATACATACATACATACATACAGTCGAGCCTGAAATCGTACATACATACATACATACATACATACAGTCGAGCCTGAAATCGTACATACATACATACATACATACATACATACATACAGTCGAGCCGGAAATCGTACATACATACATACATACATACGGTTGAGCCTGAAATTGTACATACATACATACATACATACATACATACATACATACAGTCGAGCCTGAAATCGTACATACATACATACATACATACATACAGTGGAGCCTGAAATCGTACATACATACATACATACATACAGTCGAGCCTGAAATCGTACATACATACAGTCGAGCCTGAAATCGTACATACATACATACATACATACATACAGTCGAGCCTGAAATCGTACATACATACATACATACATACATACATACAGTCGAGCCTGAAATCGTACATACATACATACATACATACATACAGTCGAGCCTGAAATCGTACATACATACATACATACATACATACATACAGTCGAGCCTGAAATCGTACATACATACATACATACATACATACATACAGTCGAGCCTGAAATCGTACATACATACATACATACATACATACAGTCGAGCCTGAAATCGTACATACATACATACATACATACATACAGTCGAGCCTGAAATCGTACATACATACATACATACATACATACATACAGTCGAGCCTGAAATCGTACATACATACATACATACATACAGTCGAGCCTGAAATCGTACATACATACATACATACATACAGTCGAGCCTGAAATCGTACATACATACAGTCGAGCCTGAAATCGTACATACATACATACATACATACATACAGTCGAGCCTGAAATCGTACATACATACATACATACAGTCGAGCCTGAAATCGTACATACATACATACATACATACATACAGTCGAGCCTGAAATCGTACATACATACATACATACATACATACAGTCGAGCCTGAAATCGTACATACATACATACATACATACATACATACAGTCGAGCCTGAAATCGTACATACATACATACATACATACATACAGTCGAGCCTGAAATCGTACATACATACATACATACATACATACAGTCGAGCCTGAAATCGTACATACATACATACATACATACATACAGTTGAGCCTGAAATCGTACATACATACATACATACAGTCGAGCCTGAAATCGTACATACATACATACATACATACAGTCGAGCCTGAAATCGTACATACATACATACATACATACATACAGTCGAGCCTGAAATCGTACATACATACATACATACATACAGTCGAGCCTGAAATCGTACATACATACAGTCGAGCCTGAAATCGTACATACATAAATACATACAGTCAAGCCTGAAATCGTACATACATACATACATACATACATACAGTCGAGCCTGAAATCGTACATACATACATACATACATACAGTCGAGCCTGAAATCGTACATACATACATACATACATACATACATACATACAGTCGAGCCTGAAATCGTACATACATACATACATACATACATACAGTCGAGCCTGAAATCGTACATACATACATACATACATACATTCGAGCCTGAAATCGTACATACATACATACATACATACATACATACAGTCGAGCCTGAAATCGTACATACATACATACATACATACAGTCGAGCCTGAAATCGTACATACATACAGTCGAGCCTGAAATCGTACATACATACATACATACAGTCAAGCCTGAAATCGTACATACATACATACATACATACATACAGTCGATCCGGAAATCGTACATACATACATACATACATACATACAGTCGAGCCTGAAATCGTACATACATACATACATACATACATACATACAGTCGAGCCTGAAATCGTACATACATACATACATACATACAGTCGAGCCTGAAATCGTACGTACATACATACATACATACATACAGTCGAGCCTGAAATCGTACATACATACATACATACAGTCGAGCCTGAAATCGTACATACATACATACATACATACATACAGTCGAGCCTGAAATCGTACATACATACATACATACATACAGTCGAGCCTGAAATCGTACATACATACATACATACATACATACATACAGTCGAGCCTGAAATCGTACATACATACATACATACATACATACAGTCAAGCCTGAAATCGTACATACATACATACATACATACATACAGTCGAGCCTGAAATCATACATACATACATTTATAAATACATACAGTCGAGCCTGAAATCGTACATACATACATACATACATACATACAGTCGAGCCTGAAATCGTACATACATACATACATACAGTCGAGCCTGAAATCGTACATACATACATACATACAGTCGAGCCTGAAATCGTACATACATACATACATACATACATATAGTCGAGCCTGAAATCGTACATACATACATACATACAGTCGAGCCTGAAATCGTACATACATACATACATACATACATACATACATACATACATACATACATACATAGAGTCGAGCCTGAAATCGTACATACATACAGTCGAGCCTGAAATTGTACATACATACATACATACATACATACATACATACAGTCGAGCCTGAAATTGTACATACATACATACATACATACATACAGTCGAGCCTGAAATCGTACATACATACATACAGTCGAGCCTGAAATCGTACATACATACATACATACAGTCGAGCCTGAAATCGTACATACATACATACATACATACATACAGTCGAGCCTGAAATCGTACATACATACATACATACATACATACATACAGTCGAGCCTGAAATCGTACATACATACATACATACATACATACAGTCGAGCCTGAAATCGTACATACATACATACATACATACATACAGTCGAGCCTGAAATCGTACATACATACATACATACATACAGTCGAGCCTGAAATCGTACATACATACATACATACATACATACATACAGTCGAGCCTGAAATCGTACATACATACATACATACATACATACAGTCAAGCCTGAAATCGTACATACATACATACATACATACATACAGTCGAGCCTGAAATCGTACATACATACATTTATAAATACATACAGTCGAGCCTGAAATCGTACATACATACATACATACATACATACAGTCGAGCCTGAAATCGTACATACATACATACATACAGTCGAGCCTGAAATCGTACATACATACATACATACAGTCGAGCCTGAAATCGTACATACATACATACATACATACAGTCGAGCCTGAAATCGTACATACATACATACATACAGTCGAGCCTGAAATCGTACATACATACATACATACATACATACATACATACATACATACATAGAGTCGAGCCTGAAATCGTACATACATACAGTCGAGCCTGAAATTGTACATACATACATACATACATACATACATACATACATACAGTCGAGCCTGAAATTGTACATACATACATACATACATACATACAGTCGAGCCTGAAATCGTACATACATACATACATACAGTCGAGCCTGAAATCGTACATACATACATACATACATACATACAGTCGAGCCTGAAATCGTACATACATACAGTCGAGCCTGAAATCGTCCATACATACATACATACATACATACAGTCGAGCCTGAAATCGTACATACATACATACATACATACATACAGTCGAGCCTGAAATCGTACATACATACATACATACATACATAAATACAGTCGAGCCTGATATCGTACATACATACATACATACATACATACATACAGTCGAGCCTGAAATCGTACATACATACATACATACATACATACAGTCGAGCCTGAAATCGTACATACATACATACATACATACAGTCGAGCCTGAAATTGTACATACATACATACATACAGTCGAGCCTGAAATCGTACATACATACATACATACATACATACATACAGTCGAGCCTGAAATCGTACATACATACAGTCGAGCCTGAAATCGTACATACATACATACATACATACATACATACAGTCGAGCCTGAAATCGTACATACATACATACATACATACATACATACATACAGTCGAGCCGGAAATCGTACATACATACATACATACATACATACGGTCGAGCCTGAAATCGTACATACATACATACATACATACAGTCAAGCCTGAAATCGTACATACATACATACATACAGTCGAGCCTGAAATCGTACATACATACATACATACATACATACAGTCGAGCCTGAAATCGTACATACATACATACATACATACAGTCGAGCCTGAAATCGTACATACATACATACATACATACATACATACATACATACATACAGTCGAGCCTGAAATCGTACATACATACATACATACATACATACATACAGTCGAGCCTGAAATCGTACATACATACATACATACATACATACAATCGAGCCTGAAATCGTACATACATACATACATACATACATACAGTCAAGCCTGAAATCGTACATACATACATACATACATACAGTCGAGCCTGAAATCGTACATACATACATACATACATACATACATACAGTCGAGCCTGAAATCGTACATACATACATACATACAGTCGAGCCTGAAATCGTACATACATACAGTCGAGCCTGAAATCGTACATACATACATACATACAGTCAAGCCTGAAATCGTACATACATACATACATACATACATACAGTCGATCCGGAAATCGTACATACATACATACATACAGACATACAGTCGAGCCTGAAATCGTACATACATACATACATACATACATACATACAGTCGAGCCTGAAATCGTACATACATACATACATACATACAGTCGAGCCTGAAATCGTACATACATACATACATACAGTCGAGCCTGAAATCGTACATACATACATACATACATACATACATACAGTCGAGCCTGAAATCGTACATACATACATACATACATACAGTCGAGCCTGAAATCGTACATACATACATACATACATTAGGGGTGGGGGAAATTTCTGATTCTTAGATGCATCGCGATTCGGACGTGGACGAATCTGAATCGATTCACAAACGTCCAAATTTCGTTTATTTAAACCTGTTATTTAAAGTGATACAGAAGCTTCTAAATAATGTGGAACGAAGAAGCGCGGTACGTGTCATCGCCAGGACACTTTGGGACGCCCACCTGGAGCGACACGCGCACAGCGGAAAACAAACATGGCCGACCCGCAGCCACCTCGCCATGAGGTCCGAACAGCTCCTTCTAATTTAAAAGCAGCCGTGTGGAAACACTTCGGCTTCTACAACGTCGACGGTGGAAGCGAACTGGACAAGAGCCACGTTATATGTAAGCTGTGTCGAGCTAAAATAAAATACTTTGGCAACACAACAAACATGAGAAGCCGTAACTCGATTCCACCCGACGGAGGAGTCGGGGAGACGGCAGGCTGCTGTTGCTGCGGCTACTAGTGGCTACTGTTGGTACTTTCCAGTTTGCACACATTTCCAATAGTTTAATAAAATATAATCGAAATGAATTCTTATTACAAATGCGCTGTTTTTAAAAATTGCAAGTGACGAATGCTTATTCAGTGAAACAAAAAGAAATGTGTTTGTGAAAAAGTGCATCAATATACATAAAGATGCATCAATAATCGTTTTATAATCGAATCGTAGCCCCTGAATCGTAATCGTAATCGAATCGGCAGGTGCCCAAAGATTCCCACCCCTAACATACATACATACAGTCGAGCCTGAAATCGTACATACATACATACATACAGTCGAGCCTGAAATCGTACATACATACATACATACAGTCGAGCCTGAAATCGTACATACATACATACATACAGTCGAGCCTGAAATCGTACATACATACATACATACATACATACATACATACAGTCGAGCCTGAAATCGTACATACATACATACATACATACATACAGTCGAGCCTGAAATCGTACATACATACATACATACATACATACAGTCGAGCCTGAAATCGTACATACATACATACATACATACATACAGTTGAGCCTGAAATCGTACATACATACATACATACAGTCGAGCCTGAAATCGTACATACATACATACATACATACAGTCGAGCCTGAAATCGTACATACATACATACATACATACATACAGTCGAGCCTGAAATCGTACATACATACATACATACATACAGTCGAGCCTGAAATCGTACATACATACAGTCGAGCCTGAAATCGTACATACATAAATACATACAGTCAAGCCTGAAATCGTACATACATACATACATACATACATACAGTCGAGCCTGAAATCGTACATACATACATACATACATACAGTCGAGCCTGAAATCGTACATACATACATACATACATACATACATACATACAGTCGAGCCTGAAATCGTACATACATACATACATACATACATACAGTCGAGCCTGAAATCGTACATACATACATACATACATACATTCGAGCCTGAAATCGTACATACATACATACATACATACATACATACAGTCGAGCCTGAAATCGTACATACATACATACATACATACAGTCGAGCCTGAAATCGTACATACATACAGTCGAGCCTGAAATCGTACATACATACATACATACAGTCAAGCCTGAAATCGTACATACATACATACATACATACATACAGTCGATCCGGAAATCGTACATACATACATACATACATACATACAGTCGAGCCTGAAATCGTACATACATACATACATACATACATACATACAGTCGAGCCTGAAATCGTACATACATACATACATACATACAGTCGAGCCTGAAATCGTACATACATACATACATACATACATACAGTCGAGCCTGAAATCGTACATACATACATACATACAGTCGAGCCTGAAATCGTACATACATACATACATACATACATACAGTCGAGCCTGAAATCGTACATACATACATACATACATACAGTCGAGCCTGAAATCGTACATACATACATACATACATACATACATACAGTCGAGCCTGAAATCGTACATACATACATACATACATACATACAGTCAAGCCTGAAATCGTACATACATACATACATACATACATACAGTCGAGCCTGAAATCGTACATACATACATTTATAAATACATACAGTCGAGCCTGAAATCGTACATACATACATACATACATACATACAGTCGAGCCTGAAATCGTACATACATACATACATACAGTCGAGCCTGAAATCGTACATACATACATACATACAGTCGAGCCTGAAATCGTACATACATACATACATACATATAGTCGAGCCTGAAATCGTACATACATACATACATACAGTCGAGCCTGAAATCGTACATACATACATACATACATACATACATACATACATACATACATACATAGAGTCGAGCCTGAAATCGTACATACATACAGTCGAGCCTGAAATTGTACATACATACATACATACTTACATACATACATACAGTCGAGCCTGAAATTGTACATACATACATACATACATACATACAGTCGAGCCTGAAATCGTACATACATACATACAGTCGAGCCTGAAATCGTACATACATACATACATACAGTCGAGCCTGAAATCGTACATACATACATACATACATACATACAGTCGAGCCTGAAATCGTACATACATACATACATACATACATACATACAGTCGAGCCTGAAATCGTACATACATACATACATACATACATACAGTCGAGCCTGAAATCGTACATACATACATACATACATACATACAGTCGAGCCTGAAATCGTACATACATACATACATACATACAGTCGAGCCTGAAATCGTACATACATACATACATACATACATACATACAGTCGAGCCTGAAATCGTACATACATACATACATACATACATACAGTCAAGCCTGAAATCGTACATACATACATACATACATACATACAGTCGAGCCTGAAATCGTACATACATACATTTATAAATACATACAGTCGAGCCTGAAATCGTACATACATACATACATACATACATACAGTCGAGCCTGAAATCGTACATACATACATACATACAGTCGAGCCTGAAATCGTACATACATACATACATACAGTCGAGCCTGAAATCGTACATACATACATACATACATACAGTCGAGCCTGAAATCGTACATACATACATACATACAGTCGAGCCTGAAATCGTACATACATACATACATACATACATACATACATACATACATACATAGAGTCGAGCCTGAAATCGTACATACATACAGTCGAGCCTGAAATTGTACATACATACATACATACATACATACATACATACATACAGTCGAGCCTGAAATTGTACATACATACATACATACATACATACAGTCGAGCCTGAAATCGTACATACATACATACATACAGTCGAGCCTGAAATCGTACATACATACATACATACATACATACAGTCGAGCCTGAAATCGTACATACATACATACATACATACATACAGTCGAGCCTGAAATCGTACATACATACATACATACATACATACATACAGTCGAGCCTGAAATCGTACATACATACATACATACATACATACAGTCGAGCCTGAAATCGTACATACATACATACATACATACATACAGTCGAGCCTGAAATCGTACATACATACAGTCGAGCCTGAAATCGTCCATACATACATACATACATACATACAGTCGAGCCTGAAATCGTACATACATACATACATACATACATACAGTCGAGCCTGAAATCGTACATACATACATACATACATACATAAATACAGTCGAGCCTGATATCGTACATACATACATACATACATACATACATACAGTCGAGCCTGAAATCGTACATACATACATACATACATACATACAGTCGAGCCTGAAATCGTACATACATACATACATACATACAGTCGAGCCTGAAATTGTACATACATACATACATACATACATACAGTCGAGCCTGAAATCGTACATACATACATACATACATACATACATACAGTCGAGCCTGAAATCGTACATACATACAGTCGAGCCTGAAATCGTACATACATACATACATACATACATACATACAGTCGAGCCTGAAATCGTACATACATACATACATACATACATACATACATACAGTCGAGCCGGAAATCGTACATACATACATACATACATACATACGGTCGAGCCTGAAATCGTACATACATACATACATACATACAGTCAAGCCTGAAATCGTACATACATACATACATACAGTCGAGCCTGAAATCGTACATACATACATACATACATACATACAGTCGAGCCTGAAATCGTACATACATACATACATACATACAGTCGAGCCTGAAATCGTACATACATACATACATACATACATACATACATACATACATACAGTCGAGCCTGAAATCGTACATACATACATACATACATACATACATACAGTCGAGCCTGAAATCGTACATACATACATACATACATACATACAATCGAGCCTGAAATCGTACATACATACATACATACATACATACAGTCAAGCCTGAAATCGTACATACATACATACATACATACAGTCGAGCCTGAAATCGTACATACATACATACATACATACATACATACAGTCGAGCCTGAAATCGTACATACATACATACATACAGTCGAGCCTGAAATCGTACATACATACAGTCGAGCCTGAAATCGTACATACATACATACATACAGTCAAGCCTGAAATCGTACATACATACATACATACATACATACAGTCGATCCGGAAATCGTACATACATACATACATACAGACATACAGTCGAGCCTGAAATCGTACATACATACATACATACATACATACATACAGTCGAGCCTGAAATCGTACATACATACATACATACATACAGTCGAGCCTGAAATCGTACATACATACATACATACAGTCGAGCCTGAAATCGTACATACATACATACATACATACATACATACAGTCGAGCCTGAAATCGTACATACATACATACATACATACAGTCGAGCCTGAAATCGTACATACATACATACATACATTAGGGGTGGGGGAAATTTCTGATTCTTAGATGCATCGCGATTCGGACGTGGACGAATCTGAATCGATTCACAAACGTCCAAATTTCGTTTATTTAAACCTGTTATTTAAAGTGATACAGAAGCTTCTAAATAATGTGGAACGAAGAAGCGCGGTACGTGTCATCGCCAGGACACTTTGGGACGCCCACCTGGAGCGACACGCGCACAGCGGAAAACAAACATGGCCGACCCGCAGCCACCTCGCCATGAGGTCCGAACAGCTCCTTCTAATTTAAAAGCAGCCGTGTGGAAACACTTCGGCTTCTACAACGTCGACGGTGGAAGCGAACTGGACAAGAGCCACGTTATATGTAAGCTGTGTCGAGCTAAAATAAAATACTTTGGCAACACAACAAACATGAGAAGCCGTAACTCGATTCCACCCGACGGAGGAGTCGGGGAGACGGCAGGCTGCTGTTGCTGCGGCTACTAGTGGCTACTGTTGGTACTTTCCAGTTTGCACACATTTCCAATAGTTTAATAAAATATAATCGAAATGAATTCTTATTACAAATGCGCTGTTTTTAAAAATTGCAAGTGACGAATGCTTATTCAGTGAAACAAAAAGAAATGTGTTTGTGAAAAAGTGCATCAATATACATAAAGATGCATCAATAATCGTTTTATAATCGAATCGTAGCCCCTGAATCGTAATCGTAATCGAATCGGCAGGTGCCCAAAGATTCCCACCCCTAACATACATACATACAGTCGAGCCTGAAATCGTACATACATACATACATACAGTCGAGCCTGAAATCGTACATACATACATACATACAGTCGAGCCTGAAATCGTACATACATACATACATACAGTCGAGCCTGAAATCGTACATACATACATACATACATACATACATACATACAGTCGAGCCTGAAATCGTACATACATACATACATACATACATACATACATACAGTCGAGCCTGAAATCGTACATACATACATACATACATACAGTCGAGCCTGAAATCGTACATACATACATACATACATACGGTCGAGCCTGAAATCATACATACATACATATAGTCGAGCCTGAAATCGTACATACATACATACATACATACATACAGTCGAGCCTGAAATCGTACATACATACATACAGTCGAGCCTGAAATCGTACATACATACATACATACATACATACAGTCGAGCCTGAAATCGTACATACATACATACATACATACAGTCGAGCCTGAAATCGTACATACATACATACATACATACAGTCGACCCTGAAATCGTACATACATACATACAGTCGAGCCTGAAATCGTACATACATACATACATACAGTCAAGCCTGAAATCGTACATACATACATACATACAGTCGAGCCTGAAATCGTACATACATACATACATACATACATACAGTCGAGCCTGAAATCGTACATACATACATACATACATACAGTCGAGCCTGAAATCGTACATACATACATACATACATACATACATACAGTCGAGCCTGAAATCGTACATACATACAGTCGAGCCTGAAATCGTACATACATACATACATACATACATACAGTCGAGCCTGAAATTGTACATACATACATACATACATACATACATACATACATACATACAGTCGAGCCTGAAATCGTACATACATACATACATACATACATACAGTCGAGCCTGAAATTGTACATACATACATACATACATACAGTCGAGCCTGAAATCGTACATACATACATACATACAGTCGAGCCTGAAATCGTACATACATACATACATACATACAGTCGAGCCTGAAATCGTACATACATACATACATACATACATACAGTCGAGCCTGAAATCGTACATACATACATACATACATACATACAGTCGAGCCTGAAATCGTACATACATACATACATACATACATACATACATACAGTCGAGCCTGAAATCGTACATACATACATACATACATACATACAGTCGAGCCTGAAATCGTACATACATACATATAGTCGAGCCTGAAATCGTACATACATACATACATACATACATACAGTCGAGCCTGAAATCGTACATACATACATACATACAGTCGAGCCTGAAATCGTACATACATACATACAGTCGAGCCTGAAATCGTACATACATACATACATACATACATACATACAGTCGAGCCTGAAATCGTACATACATACATACATACATACAGTCGAGCCTGAAATCGTACATACATACATACATACATACATACATACAGTCGAGCCTGAAATCGTACATACATACATACATACATACAGTCGAGCCTGAAATCGTACATACATACATACATACATACATACAGTCGAGCCTGAAATCGTACATACATACATACATACATACATACATACAGTCGAGCCTGAAATCGTACATACATACATACATACATACATACAGTCAAGCCTGAAATCGTACATACATACATACATACATACAGACATACATTCGAGCCTGAAATCGTACATGCATACATACATACATACATACAGTCGAGCCTAAAATCGTACATACATACATACATACATACATACATACAGTCGAGCCTGAAATCGTACATACATACATACATACAGTCGAGCCTGAAATCGTACATACATACATACATACATACATACATACAGTCGAGCCTGAAATCATACATACATACATACATACATACATACAGTCGAGCCTGAAATCGTACATACATACATACATACATACATACAGTCGAGCCTGAAATCGTACATACATACATACATACATACATACAGTCGAGCCTGAAATCGTACATACATACATACATACATACATACAGTCGAGCCTGAAATCGTACATACATACATACATACATACAGTCGAGCCTGAAATCGTACATACATACATACATACATACAGTCGAGCCTGAAATCGTACATACATACATACATACAGTCGAGCCTGAAATCGTACATACATACATACATACATACATACATACAGTCGAGCCTGAAATCGTACATACATACATACAGTCGAGCCTGAAATCGTACATACATACATACATACATACATACATACATACAGTCGAGCCTGAAATCGTACATACATACATACATACATACATACAGTCGAGCCTGAAATCGTACATACATACATATAGTCGAGCCTGAAATCGTACATACATACATACATACATACATACAGTCGAGCCTGAAATCGTACATACATACATACATACAGTCGAGCCTGAAATCGTACATACATACATACAGTCGAGCCTGAAATCGTACATACATACATACATACATACATACATACAGTCGAGCCTGAAATCGTACATACATACATACATACATACAGTCGAGCCTGAAATCGTACATACATACATACATACATACATACATACAGTCGAGCCTGAAATCGTACATACATACATACATACATACAGTCGAGCCTGAAATCGTACATACATACATACATACATACATACAGTCGAGCCTGAAATCGTACATACATACATACATACATACATACATACAGTCGAGCCTGAAATCGTACATACATACATACATACATACATACAGTCAAGCCTGAAATCGTACATACATACATACATACAGACATACATTCGAGCCTGAAATCGTACATGCATACATACATACATACATACAGTCGAGCCTAAAATCGTACATACATACATACATACATACATACATACAGTCGAGCCTGAAATCGTACATACATACATACATACAGTCGAGCCTGAAATCGTACATACATACATACATACATACATACATACAGTCGAGCCTGAAATCATACATACATACATACATACATACATACAGTCGAGCCTGAAATCGTACATACATACATACATACATACATACAGTCGAGCCTGAAATCGTACATACATACATACATACATACATACAGTCGAGCCTGAAATCGTACATACATACATACATACATACATACAGTCGAGCCTGAAATCGTACATACATACATACATACATACAGTCGAGCCTGAAATCGTACATACATACATACATACATACAGTCGAGCCTGAAATCGTACATACATACATACATACAGTCGAGCCTGAAATCGTACATACATACATACATACATACATACATACAGTCGAGCCTGAAATCGTACATACATACATACAGTCGAGCCTGAAATCGTACATACATACATACATACAGTCGAGCCTGAAATCGTACATACATACATACATACATACAGTCGAGCCTGAAATCGTACATACATACATACATACATACATACAGTCGAGCCTGAAATCGTACATACATACATACATACATACATACATACATACATACATACAGTCGAGCCTGAAATCGTACATACATACATACATACATACATACAGTCGAGCCTGAAATCGTACATACATACATACATACATACATACAGTCGAGCCTGAAATCGTACATACATACATACATACATACAGTCGAGCCTGAAATCGTACATACATACATACATACATACAGTCGAGCCTGAAATCGTACATACATACATACATACATACATACAGTCGAGCCTGAAATCGTACATACATACATACATACATACAGACATACATTCGAGCCTGAAATCGTACATGCATACATACATACATACATACAGTCGAGCCTGAAATCGTACATACATACATACATACATACATACAGTCGAGCCTGAAATCGTACATACATACATACATACAGTCGAGCCTGAAATCGTACATACATACATACATACATACATACATACAGTCGAGCCGGAAATCGTACATACATACATACATACATACATACAGTCGAGCCTGAAATCGTACATACATACATACATACATACATACAGTCGAGCCTGAAATCGTACATACATACATACATACATACATACAGTCGAGCCTGAAATCGTACATACATACATACATACACACAGTCGAGCCTGAAATCGTACATACATACATACATACAGTCGAGCCTGAAATCGTACATACATACATACATACATACATACAGTCGAGCCTGAAATCGTACATACATACATACATACATACATACATACAGTCGAGCCTGAAATCGTACATACATACATACATACATACAGTCGAGCCTGAAATCGTACATACATACATACATACATACATACATACAGTCGAGCCAGAAATCGTACAAACATACATACATACATACATACATACAGTCGAGCCTGAAATCGTACATACATACATACAGTCGACCCTGAAATCGTACATACATACATACATACATACATACATACAGTCGAGCCTGAAATCGTACATACATACATACATACATACATACAGTCAAGCCTGAAATCGTACATACATACATACATACATACAGACATACATTCGAGCCTGAAATCGTACATACATACATACATACAGTCGAGCCTGAAATCGTACATACATACATACATACATACATACAGTCGAGCCTGAAATCGTACATACATACATACATACAGTCGAGCCTGAAATCATACATACATACATACAGTTGAGCCTGAAATCGTACATACATACATACATACATACATACATACAGTCGAGCCTGTAATCGTACATACATACATACATACATACATACAGTCGAGCCTGAAATCGTACATACATACATACATACATACATACAGTCGAGCCTGAAATCGTACATACATACATACATACATACATACATACAGTCGAGCCTGAAATCGTACATACATACATACATACATACAGTCGAGCCTGAAATCGTACATACATACATACATACATACATACATACAGTCGAGCCTGAAATCGTACATACATACATACATACATACAGACATACATTCGAGCCTGAAATCGTACATGCATACATACATACATACATACAGTCGAGCCTGAAATCGTACATACATACATACATACATACATACAGTCGAGCCTGAAATCGTACATACATACATACATACAGTCGAGCCTGAAATCGTACATACATACATACATACATACATACATACAGTCGAGCCGGAAATCGTACATACATACATACATACATACATACAGTCGAGCCTGAAATCGTACATACATACATACATACATACATACAGTCGAGCCTGAAATCGTACATACATACATACATACATACATACAGTCGAGCCTGAAATCGTACATACATACATACATACACACAGTCGAGCCTGAAATCGTACATACATACATACATACAGTCGAGCCTGAAATCGTACATACATACATACATACATACAGTTGAGCCTGAAATCGTACATACATACATACATACATACATACAGTCAAGCCTGAAATCGTACATACATACATACATACATACATACATACAGTCGAGCCTGAAATCGTACATACATACATACATACATACATACAGTCAAGCCTGAAATCGTACATACATACATACATACATACAGACATACATTCGAGCCTGAAATCGTACATACATACATACATACAGTCGAGCCTGAAATCGTACATACATACATACATACATACATACAGTCGAGCCTGAAATCGTACATACATACATACATACAGTCGAGCCTGAAATCATACATACATACATACAGTCGAGCCTGAAATCGTACATACATACATACATACATACATACATACAGTCGAGCCTGTAATCGTACATACATACATACATACATACATACAGTCGAGCCTGAAATCGTACATACATACATACATACATACATACAGTCGAGCCTGAAATCGTACATACATACATACATACATACATACATACAGTCGAGCCTGAAATCGTACATACATACATACATACATACATACAGTCGAGCCTGAAATCGTACATACATACATACATACATACATACATACAGTCGAGCCTGAAATCGTACATACATACATACATACATACATACAGTCGAGCCTGAAATCGTACATACATACATACAGTCGAGCCTGAAATCGTACATACATACATACATACATACATACAGTCGAGCCTGAAATCGTACATACATACATACATACATACATACAGTCGAGCCTGAAATCGTACATACATACATACATACATACATACAGTCGAGCCTGAAATCGTACATACATACATACATACATACATACATACAGTCGAGCCTGAAATCGTACATACATACATACATACATACAGTCGAGCCTGAAATCGTACATACATACATACATACATACATACATACAGTCGAGCCAGAAATCGTACAAACATACATACATACATACATACATACAGTCGAGCCTGAAATCGTACATACATACATACAGTCGACCCTGAAATCGTACATACATACATACATACATACATACATACATACAGTCGAGCCTGAAATCGTACATACATACATACATACATACATACAGTCGAGCCTGAAATCGTACATACATACATACATACATACATACATTCGAGCCTGAAATCGTACATACATACATACATACAGTCGAGCCTGAAATCGTACATACATACATACATACATACAGTCGAGCCTGAAATCGTACATACATACATACATACATACATACATACAGTCGAGCCTGAAATCGTACATACATACATACATACATACATACAGTCGAGCCTGAAATCGTACATACATACATACATACATACATACATACATACATACAGTCAAGCCTGAAATCATACATACATACATACATACAGTCAAGCCTGAAATCATTCATACATACATATATACATACATACATACAGTCAAGCCTGAAATCACATACATGGTTATTATACATCATTAAAACTATATGACCAGAAGGACACAAAAGCAGCAAAAACGGAAATAAAATGACCAGAGAGGGACACAAAATAAACACAGAAGGACACTAAATGTTCACAAAAGGACTATTAATATGGGTCTTGCTCCAGTCTATCATTTGTGCTGTGGCTTCTTATGTCAGATACTCTCTGTAGTCAGGCAATGGCAACCCACTGAAGCTGTTAAGATGCTGGAATGTTTGACTGTTGGAATGTTTCGTCCGTCTCTTTCTCCGTCTCTGGTCAGTTTTTTTTTTTTTTTTGTGAAGCTGCACTTTCATCTTTTCTTGGGTCCTTTGATGGAAACACCCTGTTAAATGACTGTTTCAGGATTGGTTATATGTTATATGTTATAGGCTATTATATTCACTGTTGTTTACATCATTAACGTGTTTGTTAATAAATGGAGATTGCCTGAAAGAAGAATTTTGAATTTTATACTATGAGCAGGGCACTTAAGAAATCTGTTCACCTTCGTATGTTACTAGACTATTTCTAGAATTGTTTGTCCTGTGCAATCACCTGTTGACTTTACACTTAATATAGTATTGCCTGCTCAGTTTTCAAGATAATTTAATCTTTATTTAAAGCCTACAGGTAAATCTCATAATATACTTTATGACTGACCACTTTGTCACTTGACATCTTACTGATTAAAAGTGAGACCATTCATGAGACCATTAATGAGTGAGGCCTATATTTATGTCAGGTGTCACGTAATGTGATGTGGGTGTTAGGAATGCTTATGTTATATCTTTACAAATGAAGTGTCACTGACTTGTTTTCATGAGGTAATGATATGTTGGAAAACTGAAGTGAAGAGGTACGTTTAGGGAACTTACCTGGGGTTTCCAGTGCTGCTCAAAAACTATACCAGAATTCTGGTCACCAAAGGAGGTAAGTCCATCACACAGTCGCAGGACCAGGATGTCCCTGAGTATCTGCATGTGCATATAGCTATATGGTATAGGTCTGCAATTCAGTCATTCTGTTGTTTCAAATCCTGTGTAGGCTATATAACAGTCTTGGATTTTCAAAACACAAAATGCAGAACTCTATATTACATTATCTGTCAAGTTTTACATTATTTTTTTTTTTTAAATGACCCACCTGAAAATGTAATAAATCTCCAATAATGTAATAAGGTATTACATTATCGGTAAAAATGTTATTACAATATCAGTCAGAATATTTTATTACATTATTAGTCAAGTTATTGCATTATTGAGTTTTATTACATTTTCGATTGAGTTAAGTGCAAATTTTATTACATTTTCAGGCATTATTACATTTTCAGTAAATTATTACATTATTGGGTGCTACAGACCAAACAATTAATCAGTTAAAAATAGTGTGCAAATGAGAAAAAACTGAAGGGCACTTGGTCTGGTCTGTGCTAACCCACAACAACCTTTAAATAGGCTTATGTTGGTTTTATCCACTTGGAAAAAACAATAATACTCTAATTATAACAATACATACTAACAATATCTTAGACATTGCTTATTTCTTTCATACCTGCTACATTTGTTTCTACAGTGATCATTGAGGTGGCTGTTATGTTTTGTTGTGTGTTTAGTTGTGGCACACTATTCACTTGAATGTGAATAGTGTGCATGCATGACTAAACATACATAGACTATTTGACCAATCTCTCAATGTTAAGAGCACTGAAAAATAATTAATGTTATAATGTTATGTGTAAAATATTAGTAATATTCATTGTAGTCTTATGGAATAGTAAAATCCTATAGATATACTGTATGTAGATAGACAGAAAATCATAGTTTTCTTTTCAGTTATGGTATGCAGTTGCATATTATATTTTGAAGCCAAAAAAGGGTTCTTGATAATTTCTCTCAAAATGTATTGTGCAAGTGTTGTTTTCTTAAGATTACATTTGGTGAGGAAGAGAAGCTCTACTTGCAGATTACAGCTTGTGTTCTCTTGGTATCCAGTTGTACAGTTGTACTTGGACAGAACATATTTCCATTGTCGTCCCTGATGTTTACACAGTTCACTTTTATCAAGGTGGAGACGGGTATTTAACCTCTAGAGCAAGTTCCCAAACTTTGTTAGCTCAAGACTCAAAAGAGAAATTTGGTGTTTCCTGGTGCCCAAACACATGCTCAAGCTGGGGACAGAATGTCCCTAACAAGTATCAGTCGTAGTTAGCAAGATTACGTTTGCAATTGGAGCAAGTAATGTTAGCTAGCAACACACTGGTCACCAACTAACAAACACATGAAACAGCAGATTCAAATGCTTCACAGACAAGCACATGATTGACTCACTTTTCCGCTGTCAAAACACTGTCTTTTGAAAGTTTCTTGTTTGCGCAGGAAAAATTCTTTTGATTTGCCCCTTTGCTGAGAATGCTTTGCTTGGAGACATCTGTCCAATTTGTTCATTTTCAAGCAGCCCTGCACACAACATCTGAGCTGAACAGACCAATGTAATAAGAAGGAATGCTCTTCTTCTTTTTTAATTAGGAAAATGAATTCAGAGCATTGTTACACGTTTTAGCCTGCCAATTGGTGATTAATAAAAACAGGCCTGCGACTCATTTTTGTGTCGTGGCCGTAAGTTTGGGAAACACAGTTTTAGAGGATGTTAAGTGACTTTAGTATCAGGACAAGTTTTCCTCTGTGTACCTTTGTTTTTGTATCTCCTTCTCTGGCTCTTCCAAACTCATCTTTTGGCTTGTCATTGCCCCCCCTTCTTGGTATAGTGTGAAGGATCCTGTGTGCAATGGCCTCTCACCAGTGGCTTGATGATTGACAGCCCTGCTGTGCCTGTAGCAAGGAGGGAGGAGAGGGGAGGGAGGGGAGGAGAGGAGAGTTTAGAGAGGAGGAGGGATCGGCATGAGAGTGAAAGGGGAGCCTAAAAGGATGGAGGAGGAGGAGGAGGAGGAGGGTCTGGGAAGAAAAGAAAGAAGGAAGATAAATGATGATGGAGCAGTGGGAGGGAGAGGAAGAGGAGGGGGAGCAGAGGGAGCTTTAGATCATCTAAAGCCAGGTGCCCAGGTCTGGCTTTCAGACACAGAGGAGGAGAGAAAAAAGGGGATTGTGCATTTTGCCAGTTCATGCAGACCATCTGACTCGTGCTGCCGCCGCCGCCGCCG
This sequence comes from Lutjanus erythropterus, assembly GCF_056507025.1. NCBI lineage: Eukaryota > Metazoa > Chordata > Actinopteri > Lutjaniformes > Lutjanidae > Lutjanus > Lutjanus erythropterus. The sequence goes on along the minus strand of NC_139323.1, from coordinate 19,281,194 downwards.
CCGCCGCTGCTGCTGCTGCTGGTGACGCTTAAACCTGCAGTTAATGAGGCTGCATCTCTCCAGAGAGACAGAGAGAAAGGAAAAAAGAGAAGGAGAGGAGCAGCGTGTCTCACATTGAAGCAGACGAATGAGTCAGCATCCTGGAGCTGTGGAGTCGTCTGTTTGGAAATAATTGCCGACTGTTTTGAAATGCAAATATGTCTTGTATGATTGAGTATTAAGTGATGAGTCATATCTTTTCTAACATCTTTCTCTTTGTGTTTATGTCTCTCCATCTGTCTCCATCCATCTATCACCACATCTCTTTCTCCCTCCTGGGTTTGTGTCTCTCTCAGTCCAAGGAGTCCTCGTCTGTGCTGAGCTGCGATGTCTCCCCAGACGACAAGTACATAGTGACGGGCTCCGGGGACAAGAAGGCCACGGTGTACGAGGTGGTGTACTGAGGGGCCGGGACGAGATGGGAAGAGACAGGACGGAGATTTTTGGGGTGTTTTTTTTTTTTCCTTTTTTGGAGGATGGTTGCCCTGCCAACCGCTCCTGATCCTCATTACATCAGCAACAGCAGCACCCTCATCTCCTCCTGACCCTCACCCCTAATACATCACCCCCTCTCCCTCTTTTTGCTGTGATATAAGCTACTCCCAAATGCCCCTTCCCTCCTTCCTCCCCCTCTTCCACTTTTAGCCCAAGGATGAGGCAATGATAGCAGAGGCAGAGAGGGAAGCAGCAAGATAAGAAGGACAAAGGAAAAAGGGCGGTGGAGCATAAAGATAAAGTCGGGGAAAGACAAGAAGGAGCAGGGAAAGCGAGAAGGAAGAGAAATGACAGGGAGGAAGAGGAGGAGGAGGAGGGAGGCAGGGTAATTAGGGCTGTTTCCTGATTAAGAGCTCAGTGGAAGGGAGGCCCCCAGAGGAGGCGCGGAGCGGCACTGTGGGAGCGCCAGCCAGGAGCACTGATACCACACAATCGATTCATTAGCCAGACAGTGGAAGCCTTAATGAGGCTGACGCCGCAGCGTGCTCTCCCCAGCGAGAGGTGTCAGGAGCTGGGGAACGATGACGCTCCGAGATGGAGGGGGCCGCTTCAGATATCCACATACACTGACATGAAACACAGACCTGCTCACAAACACACTTACACACACTCGGATACACCCCCTTGAGGTAATCGTAGGAAGACAGAAACACGCACGCACACGCACAACACACAGAGCACCCAATTAAACATTCATCGCAGCCCTCCCCGTCTCACTGCTTAATATCTATTTTATTTTGGTCTGACAAAGGCAGCGTCTAATGAGCAGCCGAGTCAATGGGATTCTCCCAGGGCCCACAGACACAAACAGAGAACATCAGCCGGAGCTGTTCCCTCTAATTCCTCTGGATTGTTCTCCTGACACCGGGCGCTGCACTCACTCTCATTAAAGGCACTGTCAGCTAGATGAAGTAGCAGCACGCCAACTTCACTGTAAGGCAGACAAGAGGGCAAATTAACACCACCCGATTACGCCGTCATCAGCAGCCAACTAAGCAGCGACTAATCCGAATCCTTTCAAATTTTATGCAACTAGTTGCTGTTTTCATTTGCAAAGCAGATGAGATTACATGTTCATCAGAGTCATTATCTGCATCTCTGCCTGCCTGCTGATGTGCTTGTGTTCAAAGTGCTCTGGTTAAATCTTGTTCAGTAAGCTATTGATTGCCATTATTTGAGATGCTAAACACCTGAAAGGAAAAATTTAGCATTTTGGGAAATACGCTTATTCGCTATCTTATCTAGATTTAGGTGACAAGATCGCTATGACTCTCATGTCTGTGGGCTAAGTATGAAGCTATGCCAGTAGCAGTAACCTAGCTTAGCACAAAGACAACAGAGGCCTGTTTCCATCTAACTGTTAAGCAAATTTGAAGCAAATTTTTTGAAATTGCAGAAAAGGGGAAAAAGAAAATGTGAATTAGGTGAATTATGCACATTTACATCAACAAGTTTGGAGTGAATAAACTGGGCAACGCAAACTGTAGTTTCATCAGAAGTAAAAGAAGAAGCAACAAAACCAGTTGCCTTGGCCATCATCAGAGAAAATGGAGGTCTTAAGGATTTTTTTTTTAATAGGCAAGTTGTAATCTTTCATGTCAGCTATATTAATAACAGCAGAAACAACTCCATGTCCTGTTAAGATCATTCACTTTTGCTAAAAAAAAAAAAAAAAAAAAAAAAAAAAGGACATTGCAAACGAACATAAAAATTTTGTTTTTGTGAAATTGAGTTTTTTCAAATTTTGCCATTTCCCATCCTACTGGAGTGCATCTATGACATATGCATGCTATGCTCAAATTGTGGCTTGTTTCAGGTCATATAACCACTTTTCTCACGGTTGCAAGATTACATACATTAGTCAGTGATAAATGAGCACACGATCAAATGTTAGACTGATTTTATGAATAGTTTCATCATGTTGACAATATTATGCAGCGGTCTGTCCACATGACCACTAGCTGTCTCTGCTGCTATTGTGAGTCTGTGACACAGTTCTCATTAATTAAATGTCAGTAGGACAATTTCAATGATTTTATTGTTTTTATTGGCTCTTTTGCATGACCAGAAATAGTGACACTCATAAACTCTGTAAACACAGTGTAAATATATTTTTTTTAAATGTCAACTATGGTTTAGATTCTGTTTTTTAAGAGATATAATTTGTTGTTAATTTATATGAATAAAAATTTGGATTTTGTTACTTTTGGATAGAGCCAGGCTAGCTGTTTCCCCTGTTTCCAGTATTTTATGCTAAGCTAAGCTAAGCGGCATCTGGCCATAGCCTTGTATGTACTGTACAGATGTGAGAATGGTATCAATCTTCTCTTCTGTTTCTCAGCTAGAACGTGAATAAGCGTATTTCCCAAAATATTGAACTCCGTTAAACCAGATTCTTACTTTTCAATCCTCATTGTATCATATTCCAAATTGGCAGGCAAACTGTATATCAGAGCTCTCTGCTTCTATAGAACATGCGTCACCAATGTGTAGACTAAAAAGGCACATTTCAAGCTTTTCTTTTCTTACTCATTTATTTCAGTATTTTTTATGAATAGTGATGATTGCTCGTCTTATGTAATGATATGTTTATGTAATGGGGGTTTGCCTATGACTGCGTTTTGGGTTCGGGGAGCAAACAGAGAGGGATGCACTCACACATGGTTGAGACATAGAAAAATCAAGTGGAACACAGGCGGGGGAAACATTTTGTTCTTTTAACCATTTTTTTGAAAATCTGTGTATTTTTATCCTTGGTGACGGTGACAGGCAGAAGGTGTACAACATCAGCAGTCCCATCTAAAGAAAAAAAAAAAAAATAAGATCCTCCGTTTGGGAGAAAAGATCCTCTGTCTTCTGTTTGTTGTTTTTGTTTTATTCCCCCCTTTTTTCCAAACGTGGTAGTAAATGTGCTTCAAAATAGTCTGTTTTCAGTCCTTATTGTACAACCTAACTATGTTTCTGTTGAGTCTGTGGTCAGTGTACAGCAGGCGGCGGCTGCAACATGACGATACAGATTTAGCCATCGAAGAGGTCCCACTTTTTTTTACTGCATGCTTGTTGCACTAAAGCTCCACTCCAGCTGATTTAACAAGACAAATCTGATGTTATCCAGTCGGTGCAGTGACCAGTCTCACGCAGGGATGAATTTTACATTACAGTATGCAATTAAGTTCCAATTGTACAAACTTTTAGCAACATTTGTCCATATTTCTCGCTGCAGCGCTAGTGCAGGATAGAAGAATCACGAGGGACTTCTACAATGGCTACTGTAGCAGTGAGGAGTCAGAGATCAACTGTACAGTTTAATGCCTTTGCCTGCCTCTTTCCCTTCCTGCCTGTCAGCCACAGGCAGACCTAAATGATATTCTCATACACAAGCTTGTATACTACTCAGAATGATGCTGTATAATGGCTATGCATTTGGTGGTATAGCGTAAATATTTGGGACATTGTATTTGATACTCTTCTTTAACTGTCAGTAATGTCTCTCCCCCATCCCCTCCTGCCTGTGCTTTCTCTGTTCCAACACTATAAAAACTTTTTATTTCCGTTTTACAAGCCCATGTTTGGTTTCTCTTTTAAAAAGCCAAGGACCTTTTCTTTTTTAAATGCACCGTGTCTTCTTCCCTCCTGATGCGTTTCCCATGTGCTGTAAAAGAAATACTATGTGTGAAAAATAAACCAAACTTGTGTTCATCCTTTCAGGTGTCTGCTGAGTCCATCTTTTTTACTTTCCTGAGATTTAAATGCGGAAAGAAAAAAAGGCAAGTAACCAAAGAGAAATAAATTATTCTCAGAACCGCTTTTGTCCAGTTGAAAAATCAGCCTTTCATCCATAATTCTTCCTCAACACCCCTCTGTCGACTCCCAGTGAGAAAATAAACCTTCTGCACAGTCGGAAAAATGTCAAACTTTTCATTAACCTGCACAAACTGAATTTACAAGAGCTCTCAGCAGTTAAACTTTCACCAGTATAACAGAATATTTTTACACACCCAGAACTCTGTGCATCACATTACAGTCACAAAAAGGCAAATTGTATTGTCAGTGTTGTGCAAAAACAATCATCACCAGAGCGAAAATCATTAAAGGGACAGGTTCAACCCCCAATCAAAATTGTATCCTCTTGCCTGTAGTGCTATTTAACCATCTAGATCGTTGTGGTGTTTGCCTTCTCTTGAATGTCATGAAACTAATTGGCGCTTGACACATGCGACTCAAAACACCAAGAATTACATTTGAAAAACTTGACAGCAATGTCCCTTTCCTGAAATCATGTCCTGGTTACGCAAGATAATCCACAGACTGCTTACTGTGAGCAGTTTAATAACTATTCCTATACAGTAATAACGTTTTTTTTTCTATGGTAGAAATAGTGGAGAAGGCAGACATCTCTACGGTCAATATCTGTGAAGGCACCGTCAGTGCTGGCAGGTACATACAGGTTTTGGAGCAACATATGCTGCCATCCAGATGTCTTCTACAGAGATGTCCCTGCTCATTTTTTAGCAAAACAATGCCAAGACACATTCTGCACAAGTTATAACAGCTTTGCTTTGTAGTAGAGTACGAGACTGCATTGAAAATCTGTGGTGCATCATGAAACGCAAAATACAACAATGGAGGCCCAGACTTTTGAGCAACTTCAGTGGTATATCAAACGAGAACGAGAAAGAAATTTGCTTTCAGAACTTAAACCATTAGTATCCTCAGTTGTCAAACGCTAACTGAGTAATGTTAAATAATGATACTGAGTGTATATTTACTAAAGTTGATCAGTATGAACATTAAATATCTTGTCTTTGTACTGCATTCAGTTGAATACAGATCAAAAAGTTTGTGCAAATCATTGCATTGTTTTTATTCACATTTTACACAGTGACCCAACCTTTTTGGTACTGGGGTTTGTATTTTATTTCTCCTGAAATACACAACCAAACGTATCACCACTCAGAAGAAAGTGTGCCTCAAGTCATGGACGAGAGGTTGCAGCTCAGCTGAGGAGAACCCCACTAATGCTTATATTCTGCTCTGTCACAAGCAGAAGCCTTTTGTCCATGAATAGATGCACCCTCTTTTCAGCATGATGAAGACGCTGGCTGTGTAGTTCAGAAGAGACAGTAATTCCTACATGAAACATTTTGGGACACTTTCAGCCTCACAAGCCAAGTAGGGTTGGACATTGAGAACCAATTAAGAAATTGTACTTTCAATTTGGTATCGGTATCGGTTCCTATACAAATTTCACTTGCGCCAGTTTCAATTAACATTATTCTCAGCTAACCTACTCAGCCATTGCTAAGTTGCTTGACAAGCAGGTGAATCTCACAAATAGTGTGAGTCTTGTAACAATCGATTCAATTTAGCAAACGCTATGCAAGAAAATGCTTTATGAAGACAGGATGCTCCTTTATTGTTACAGTAAAGTAGCCAAAATATTCAAGAAACCAGATCAGGGACCACTTTTGTTACAGATATCTAGCCAACATCAGCTCAGCTCAGTATTTGCACTGGTAACATCTATCAATGATGATTAGCATGTTACACATTCAAGAATGCAGGACAATGACAGAATCGGAATCAGGAATCATTAAGAACCAAAATTGATACTTATAATTTTAGGGTGAACTGCCCCTTTAAACATTGGATTTAGATTCCTGCAGAGTGACCAGTGTTGGAGGTCTCCTCTAGCTTTGCATACATCAAATAAAGTAGCGATACTGGAGCTCATTTACATGCATCTCCATATGTGTCGAATTTTAAAGAGATGCTGACATGGTGGGCCTGGATTTAAAATAAAAACAGACACGCCAAAAATCTTCAAAGGCCGCGTTGTTTAATTGGCAGCTGAGATTCTCATTCATTGCATATTTCTGAAACCTGCTCCATCGAAATTTTGGAGCATCTTACGTGATAAATAAGTCCCAACGAGGCGATCCTGCTGCAACATTGGTGGGAAAAGATTACTTTGCTTTAATCAGAGACTAAAATTACTTCATCTGGGAGCGACGTGACCAAAGCAGCCTTTTCTTTCTTTATTCTTTAGTTTGCTGTTCACACTAGTTGGAAACTGTATAAAAGCAATAATAGCCTTGAGGCTGTTCAGTGCTGTGATCATGGTTATTAACAGCAGTATTGTGCTTTTTAAGAAGGTCAAAACCATAGTTTCAATCTTTCGCTAAAAGAAATTAAATGATACTAAATGATTTATTATCCAGCTGTATGCCAGTAATCCTTTAGTCTGGGCGGGAGAGAAAAGCCTCACTTTCATTTGTTCATCATGTTTACTTCTCTCACAGTTACAGCTTTTTGTCTTGGCAGGACAGTCACCACTACACACATAATCACTGAAGAACTGCCTCCTGGGTATTATTGCTGTAATAATCCATTCCTCAGTCTACTGTACTGCACGTCACCTTTGTCTCGCCGCACTACGAGCCAGCTCAGCACAAAAACACAACTGTGCGGCTGCATTATTTACTGAGAGCTCAGTCACAGAGGAGCTGTGAATCCTAACTTGCTCATGCTGAGGGTTTGAATCACAAGACACCTTCTCATGTGTGTGAGGACGCAGACGTCGACTACAGGAGAAGCTTTGAGCTGTTATGTTTCCTCAGTGGGAGAGAAATGTTTCCATCACAGCGGAGTCACCATTCACATCCTTCATTTTTTTTTTTTTTTTAAATCAAAATATTTCGAAGACGCTTCCTGGCACCTCATAGTGAGCGCACACATTTCTGGCAGTTTTGGTTTAAACAAACATTCAACAAATGCTTCTTTTTTTTTTTTTTTTTTTTTTTTTTTTTTTGTTGTTACAGTTTTATAACATCCAAGTTAAACCTGGCAAAAAATCTGATTTGGGAAATAGTGATTGACAGCTGGCAACACACACACACACACACACACACACACACCAGATTTACCTTAATTCTGCCCTTCACACCATCACACCTGCATCGAGACGTTGCAATCTGGTTTTCTGGGAAAGAAGATGCTCATGAACGACAAAAAAAAAAAACAACAACAACACACAATACAAAAAAACTGGCCCAAATTCTCATCAGTTTTCTTCAAGGGATAATTTACCCCAAAATTTAAAGCACATATTTTACTCCTACTACTATTTATCCATCTAAATAGTTTTTGTGTGAGTTGCAGATTTTTTGAGATATCAGCTGTGGAGATGTCTGCCTTCTCTTGATATATAATGGAAATCGATGGCATGCCGCTCGCAGTGCTCAAATTACCAAAAAAAAAAATTACATTTGTAAAACTGGAAAGCAATCCAGTACAAAAGTAGTTCCTCCACAAAACTGACAATTTTTATTTTCAATGGTCAACTTCCACAACTGGTATAACTTGGAAAAAACACCTCCCCTTATTTTACTAGCTTAGTTTTGCTCAGTTCCTGGATGTTTATGGGATCATGATCATGTTATTTGATTCCATAGACACTCAGCAATTGAGCCGATATGGCCCAAGGCCCCAATCACGTGAGTGCAGTTTTGGCAGTGAGCACATCTCTTTCTAGTGGTTTTCTATTGGCAGTTAGCGTTTTGCGTGCTGCAATGCGCCTTGCAGAAGTAGGAAGTTATCTGGTTATGGCTAAACAAAATTAAAAAAAGCACTGATCTGAGTTTATTTACAGCTGATTCAGTGGTTGCCTTGCAATAATGAAAAAATACAGTAAAGTTTTTTTTTTTGTTTTTTTTTTAACAATTGCTTCATCAAAAAGGCATTGCAGTGCGCACCTGCAAAACACGCTCTCTAATCAGCCTCCGAGATTACTGTTTGAACTTACTAAACCAAGTACATAAAAAAAAGGTCAGTCCAAGGGTATTTATTGGTTTCTGACTCTTTGAAAGTGGGAAAAACAATGAAATTCTCCAATACTGTATCTCTGATTTATTTCTTTAAATTATAGGCTGTTTTCTTCATTTGATAACTAATGATAATAAAAAGAATATTGAATGTAATAGAATATATTATTATTATTATTAATATTTTCCATTTCCATTCAACCCTCTGCTGAAACTGCTCTCAGTCCCCCTGGAGAGGCCCGTTTCAGACTCTGAAAACCTCTGACCTAGATGGATAAATAGCACTACATGTAAGAGGTAAAATATGTATTTTTGATGTGGGGGAGAACTGTTCCTTTAAAGCAAATCCAAGTCACAGATGACATCCTTGTTTGCCTTTAGAGAACTTTATTTACATGTCCATATATAGCAAGGTTGAAAGTTCATGATGCAGTTGTGAAAATACCTGTCTGCCTATATGTGCCCTAACAAATACAATAGAAAAAAAAAACATTTAACGTTGATGATGACAATGAAGCAGCAGAGGCCACATCTCCGAAACGCGGAGAATACCTTTTATGAGCTGTTCGAACTGACTTCAGTTTTCTGTCCTCTGGGTTGTGGTTTTGAGCTCCAGGCTGGTTCCCCCAAAAACATCTCCACAATAAGTCTGGCTTTGTTCTTTTATAAAGAAAAAAAAAAACATGAAATAAAAAGGAACAAAGACACTTCAGAGAAAACCGAGCCCTGTTCTGTTCTGTCATGTATGTACTGGAGATGATACAATCATGTTGCTGCTGAAACTTAACCAGGAGAAAGAAAATAGCTGGAACTTCACAGCACACCATCCTGCCATCTGCCACGCATCTGCTACCCCGAGGAGCAGCCACGTGCTGCGGACTGAGCTGGACCGGACCACGCCAAACCGGGCCAAGCTGACCCAGGCTGGGACTCTTTACGCAGCACAGAATCTGAACTGTATTTTTCCATTTAGAGTTTCCAGCCCCCACCCAAGAAACCTTCCCACACTTCCGCAGTCCCACGTCTCTGTCTTTTTCCACTCGATACGGTCCAACTATTTGCGAAAAATTCAAAGGCTAAAAAAATAAGTTTTTTTTGCTAATTTCTTGTTCACTACAGAGGTTTTATTTTGTTAAAAAAAGGGAAAAAAGGAACAAAAACAAAAGTTCTTTGGAGGAATCCACAATTGCGCAGCTATAGACTAACCAGCGTTCTCAGAGCATTAAAAACAAAGTTCAAAGTTTGTTTGTTTTTTTTTCCAGAGATGTGACTTTGTGCCCCCTTGCTTCTCTTTCTCTTTCATTTCTTTCACAAACGTAAACAAAACAACAAAGTAGGAGTTGAGTGTCTCTTGTTTTCCATGCCACCGACGCTCTGTACAGTCATTGGTGCAGGAGGGAGCCTTGGCCCCGCCCCCTGATTATTAGCATTTTTTTCTTCAGCCAATCAGAGTTCAGTAGATGACTTCATAAACTGTGGCCTTCTTGTCCCCGGAGCCGGTGACAATGAACTGGTCGTCGGGGGAGATATCACAGCTGAGAACCGACGAAGACTCCTTAGACTGGACACAGAGACAGACAGGAAGACATATTAGCTACATACAGTCAATGACTCATGTTTTTGTACAAATATGGACACAGAAATTCTCATGTTGGCTGTTATTCAAGCGGAGATAAAAAAAAAACAAAACAATAATGTCTTCTTGCAACATTAAAGTTGTGTTTTGATGTTGAATGAATTCAACTGAATATAACCACAATAATTTTAACCTGGCAAACTGGCTAGAGTGGAATAAATGTAATAATCATTTTAGCTGATATGTTTTTCACTAAAACAAGTTCGATTTCTTGCTATGTGCTTGTGACCTAACCTGCGTTGCCATGGCCACACAGTGAGTTATTAAAGCAAGCAAGTCAATTCAACACTGTACAAAGTGTGAGGAGAAGGCCTAACATTTCATAAGTTTGGGGCAAAATCACTTGGTCATTGGTCATGTCAGGGCAGCGAGGTATAGAACACGGATTTAGCAGTTTGTCACTGTTAACAGAGACTCTAATCTGCAGTGTAAAAACGGAAAACAGAACTGTAAAGTAAAACTAGGTTTCATAATAAAGGCAGTTTATATCATGTCAAGATTTTGGTCCATATTTGCACGGTTCCTTTTGTCACGTCCATCCAAATGAGAACTGTCTCCTTCTCTCGCTCTCTCTGTGTTCTGGAAGTCTGAATTACACTTAAATAGCCCACTAGGAGTGAGCAACACAAATAATAACACTGATCGTGTGGCTCTACAACAGTTGTTGCCCTAAACAACCACAAAGTGTTTATGCTGGCACCGTATTCAAGTCAAAACTGATATATTTTTACCCCAAAATAACCCTTTAGGATTTAAACAAGACGATGAAAGGTAGAAAATGACTGACTTGTTTCCAAGTCAGAAATCACAATTTCCCATCACATCACAATTTTTTATAGTTATTTTCTAAACGAAACTGTTTTGGCGGAATAATGTGCATGAAACTGAGCATTTTATGGCCTACCTGGAATATGCTGGATCCATAAGGCGTCCGCCACGCATTCAGGAGGTTATCTTTGCCTGTGCTCACGAACCATTTACCTACAGGACGAAACACACACAGCCATCAACAGATAAAGCCTCCGGGGAGGTGAGATATGGAGAAGCCTGAGAGAAGGCGCTGCTTTTGTAAAGAACGGGAGAGGTGAAAAGGAAGAAACTGTTCCTGAATAATGAGAGAAGCAAGAGATTTGTTCTGCTTCCCTGGTCCGTGTGTGTGTGTGTGTGTGTGTGTGTGTGTGTGTGTGTGTGTGTGTGTGTGTGTGTGTGCTCGTATGTACCACAGTAGGCGAACTTGAGAGAAAGAACGCAGCTCTCGTGGAGGTGCAGCTGGTACTTGTCAGGTTTGGAGACGTGCAAAACTTCCACATTACTGCTCTCCATTCCCACAGCCAGCCACTCGCCTGTCGGACAGTAGCCCAGAGAGAAGATCTGGAGACGGAGGTGACGTGTGGAGGGAGAGGGAGAGAAAGAAACAGGGATGTGAGAGGGTGAAACCGTTAACAATCATCACCATCCTGTTAGTTTGGACTCTAGTGAGTTTGATTTGTGTTAGTATTGTGTGTGTATTTTTACCTGCGAGGTGAAGTCGTGTTGCTGGAGCTGGCGTCCCTCTCGGAGGTCCCAGCAGCGGACGGTGTTGTCCAGCCCTCCCGTCCACAGTTTGGTGCCGTCGTTGGAGATGTCGATGCAGCTCGCTCCGTCTGTGTGGCCCTGGAACTGCCTGCAGGGAGGAGACGCACAAGAGCTCAACCTCCTCTCTGATCTCTGATCATTCCAAAACACTTAACATGCTGAAAACGATCCACTGCACTAAAACATGTCTTCACTACTTTTTCATAAAGTTAGTTCCACCACAAAACAGTCCAGTGAAATAAATGAAATTAAAATTACAGTGACTAATAAACACAGAGTTATTATTTAATCATTATATAGCTCCCTGTTTAGCATTCATAAGCAGTAAGTAAAAAGGTTTATTTATATAGCACCTGTCGAGAACAGACGTCACAAAGTGCTTCAGAATTAAAGATGAAAGGGTAAATAAAAAACTTTAAGCTAAAAATATTTTTGAAAAAAGATTACATGAAACAATCAAAGTGAATTCCAATTTTCACCATTTACAGTTGATTGATGTAGAGAATTATTAGACTGCGACACATCAAAGGCCCTGATTGGTGCCTTATTTGTTTCCCACCCATACTCCAGGAACTCTGCCGATGATTGGCCGTTACTAGTTTCCTCTGTTGGTTAAGGCTAAGGTTAGCCAATCAGAGGCAATAATTTTATGACCCGTCTTGTTGAAATGGGTTTGCTGCTGCTTTGACGCGATTTTGCAAAGTTTAAAATGAATCTATGAATTATTTTGAGAATATATTTTTCGAGAGTAATAAAGTTGTCAAATTTTATTTGGCACCAGTAAATAAAAACAAATGTTTACAGAGTGATAAGAGTGTTATAGAGGGTATTTTGCACAGATGGGAACACAGGTGTGCCGTGACGTTTTGTCCTGGCCTTTGGTGTGCCTTGGGCATAAAAGTTTGAAAACCACTGATTTATAAACATTAAAAACTGACTTTTTGAAACAAGCTGCATCTTTCTCCTTGGTAAAAACACGAACAGTTTGTACTCAAACACTAAAGTCCTCCTCCCCTACACTGTGTTCATCCTCCATGCTTTGGTTGCCGATCTACAATGTTTGCTTTTCCCTATCTCTACTTTATGATTGACAGTGTAGATAGTGCAATTTCAGAAATTGCTCTATTTCCTCTGTCTCTCTGTGCGGTCGTCTCTCTCTCTTCTCATTTCCCACTCCATAACGTCTCCTTTTTCATCACTCTCTCCTCTCCTCCTTTCTTGTTACTTGAACAGAACCTGTCTCTCTCTCTCTGCAAAGTGACTGCTGAGATTTAAGCCGCAGACATGAAACGAACCGCTTTTAATGTTTGATGATTAATATTTAATGTGTAATGTGACATTCCCCATGTGTTTGTTTTACTAACTGTTGTTGTTTTTTTGTTTGGTGAGCCGAAGACCGATTTCTATTCTTCGCAAATCCATCAACTACAACTAGTCAAGATGACGCCGCGTCTTCTCTCTCTCCACTTACCTGACCAGTGTCTGGTTGTGAAGGTCCCAGACAACGATGTTGCCGTCGCTGCAGCAGGAGAAGCAGACCTTGTTGTCAGGGGAGATGGCCAGAGCGTAGCAGGCGGGAGCGGACGACGTCAGCTCCGCCTTGATGCGAGGAGTGGGCGTGGCCAAATCCCAGATGGACAGCGTGCTGGCCTCCCCGCCGACGATCAAGGTCCGCCCATCCGAGAGCAGCTTACAGGAGCGGATGTAGTTATCCCTGTTCTGTTTGGACACAATATATATGAACATTTATATCCAGTAATATCTGTTGTAGTGTTCTGTAATTGATGACAAGGGGATACAACGATGCAAAGTTAAGCATGCTGTTGCAGCAGTATCACAGCAATAAATAAAGACAGACGCTGGAGGATTTGGCTTTAGGACAACAACACAAAGGCGATTCATCATCCAAAGTGTGTTTTTATGTGCAGAAAAACAAGAGCATCACTTTTGGTTGTAAAGCGTTATTATTAGACACAAGATGGACAACAAACTTTAAATACAAGTCCACAAACATCCGTCTAAGTGTCCTTCTATCCTCCCTCGTGTCTCACCAGACAGTCCAGCTGGGCCATGGGGCTCTTGCTTCCTGGCTGGCTGATGTCCCACACTTTGACGCAGCCCTTTCCTCCAGTGTAGACGTGGCGCGTCGAGGTGCTGATGGTGACGGCGCACACCACCTCTCCATGGTTCAGGGTGTGTATCTGACGGGCGTGGCGTGGGATTCCCGGGCCCAGCAGGGCATCAGGTGGAAAGGGCACCGGCTGCATCTGACCATCTGCGCTCACGTGGAAGGAGTAGGCGCTGGAGAGGAGATGGAGACACAAGAACAGAAATGGATGAATAAGTGAGATTAAAGTCTGCAGCAGAAACACTCAATCTGGATGGAGCACGTTAGCGGGCGAGGAGTGAGGGCAAACATTTTAATATTTGGTCTTTGTTTCTAAAAGAGGACTGTGTTAAACTATTCAACAGGGAAGAGTAAGAACAAACGTGTCTAACTTAAAGCATCGTTTAAGACTGCTAAGAAGTTACAGAGCATTTTTCCCTCAACCTACATCCTCTACTTCAACTTGAGATTTCTGTATTTCCAAAAAAATACTGATCCAGTTTAACTACTTGAGTCTGTTGAAGCTGTTCGCTGACGTCACTTCCTCTAAATTTGACATTCATCTGCAAACTCCAAATAACAAAGTAAAGTGGAGATGGAAATGGCAGTCTCATCACAAAACTCTGTTCAATTGTTTTAAACACATTTTTCTGGTGTTTTAAGGATGAATACTTTAAAGTTCTTGATGCATGAACACAGATTGCACCAAAGCACGATTCTTCAAAGTTGTAGAGGCTCCAAACAGTTATTTAAATATTTTCCTCCTGTTTTTTCACATACAACATCTTTCCAAGTTCGTCTTTTCCTCTGATCTTGTAATTGAAATTTGAGTAGGGCCTGAGTGAGATTAACAGTGAACAGGTGAAGATTTGAGTGATAACATGCAAGAGAGAGGAAACTCACGGTTTTCCAGAGGCGGCTGACTGCAGGCTGGCAGGCAGCCCGGGGACCCTCATATGCGGGTGTGGAGACTCATAGCCCACCTGCAAGAGAAGGACATACCCTAACATAAGAAAAAAACTGTTGTATGCCTCCAACTTTCATCAGCATCGAGCAGCGAGGAGTTATGGCCAAGACTATGTGCCTGAAGAAATTCCCTCCATGTATTCTGGAAATATCACATTCATGAGAATGATACAGACATGAGGTCACAGTGACCTTGACCTTCAACCACCAAAATCTAATTAGTTAAAAAAAAAAAAAAGACATTATGTCAAGAAATTTTTCCTTCCTTGGCCTATTTATATCTAGAATTTCTTATTGATTAACTTTATCTAACTGTATTCTCTTCTCTCCTTCAGAATTTCTAAAAAAAAAGTCAATATCAGATAAAAGATCTGAATGAAATAACATCATTCAGACTTGTCAAGAACCAAGGTCATAGATTGTTAACGATTAACAAAGCGGCTGCTCTCTCTCTAAACCATACCCCATGTATTGTGTGTGTGTGTGTGTGTACGTGTGTACATTGACACACACACGCACACACACACACACACACACACACATATATATATATCCCTCTCCCTGCCCTCTCTGACAGGGTTATATGCTGAGGTATTACGTATGACAGTGACACTGGAAAGACAGATTATCTGCTGAGCAGCTGGCTCACCACAGGGGAACGTCCGTAGCCTGCGGCAGCTGCTGCTGCTGCAGCTGCAGCTCCGTTCATCTGGGGCGAGACCAAGTGGAGGCCAGCGCCGTAGCCCGCCGCCCCGGGCAGGTCCCCGTTCACCCCTGGAGGGGGCAGGCCGAAGGCCCCTGGAGGGTATGCTCCTTGCACGGCCAGAGGATTTCTGAGACCCAGAGCTGGTAGAAAAGACAAGAGGGTTGATTTGTTGAGAATGAGGCAGTATACGTCATTCATTCAGAGT
Source organism: Lutjanus erythropterus (assembly GCF_056507025.1). Lineage (NCBI taxonomy): Eukaryota > Metazoa > Chordata > Actinopteri > Lutjaniformes > Lutjanidae > Lutjanus > Lutjanus erythropterus. The sequence continues at coordinate 19,265,642 of NC_139323.1, read as the reverse complement.
TTTATCTTTTATTTTAGTGGAGAGCAGAATGAGCTCCACATTTCATTAAGGTGACTCCCTCTGCAGAGCTGTTCAGTGTGTGAGACAGTTGTGACTGACAGGCTGTGAACAAGCTGCTGCCTGCCATATAAAAGGCAGGACATCACTAACTGCAGCTCTGGACCACTACTGACCCCTGCTGGCCACCACGCCTCCCTGCAGCGACACACTATGCATATGTGAGCATTTCTGTGTGTGCGCTCACATACACGTCCTCATATCCTCTTTCTATGCATGTAGCTGCATCTACGAGCGTATGCATGCATAATTCTGTGTGTGTGAAAGCAGAGCGGGGGAATAACAGGTGATGTGAGGAAAAAAAAGAGAGAAAGAGATACAGTGAAATAGATGGAGCCTCATTATGAAGCAGCTCACAGTCACAGTCCATCACCTCTCCTAATCTTTCCATTTAAAAAGTGAGGGGCGCTGAATATTTTTGCCCACAGCTGCTTATTAAGTCCAGATGGTGGTGGGTGGTGTGGAGCTGGCTGACACCCATACCAACTACCGCAGCCGATGTTGATAGAATCACTATATATAACAAAGTGAGTACAGACAAACTCATATGATGATCCTGTGTGCAGTGAAAGTTTGGCTGAATCCCAGGGTCCATCCTCACAGACTCATAGATTTTGCGTGTGTTCCCGGCAAGTTCAAGAAAGCCAAGAGCTGTCCCACAGTCAAATTGTGAAGTCCACGATGGATCGCAGACTTTTTGAGCCCTTCATGCAAACTTTTCGCAAGTCCACATTTCTGCAGACTTCTGCCTGTGAGAGTTACCCACAGTTTATAGCACTGTGATATTAAACAAAGGGGTAACCAGGGAACCCAAGAACCATTTTTGAAAAATGGTTTGTACATGATGGCACTCACGAATATCTGATTCATTTAATTATTATATATGTAAGATCTTTTATTCACAAATTTTCACATTTTTTTCCAAACACCTTTTCTCCTTGAACTGAGTTCTCTACTTAAATCACTCATTTATTTACGGAGCTCTAACACATTTTCCAAAACCAAATAGAAGCACTTTTTAAGAATTTTCAAGGAGCATTTTCCAGTTTTTCCAGCACCTTACAGCTGTGGTGAATTACATATTTATATAAATATACTCAAAGTGATATGAACAACAAAAATCATGTTTCGTGATAGAATTCTACAGAAGAGCAACAAAGAAGAAAGAAAGCACAACAAAGTTTCATGTTTCAAAAGATGTCACCTGTCAATAGTAGATGTAGACTTGACATCCTATATAACCTTTTTTTAAAACCTAAAAAGCAAACTAATGAATCAGATAGCAAGTCATCACGAAAGTAATGGAAGTACATTTTCAAGCACTTTAAAAACCATGAAAATGTTACATTAAGATTCAAGTGCTTTCTAGGATTTCCAGCACCCGCACAAACCCCGTCTTAAACAACAACAAAAGTAGTAAGCCTTTGAAACACAATGAAACATTTTTCCCTGAAACCTCTGACTGAATATGAATGAATATTTTATTTGTATGCACGTCTACCTCTTCCCTTCATTTTATGTTCTTCATATGCATTGGTGTCACTTTGCGCTGTCCCATTCCTCTTTATACCATTTTGTTCCCTTACAGCCTCTCACACTCAAACACAACCAGGTGACACCAGCAAAGTCCATAAGGGTTCAGGGCTTATGGCTTTAGGGAAGACATTGAGATTGGGCCTTTGAGTCCCTGAGAGGAGGGATGGAGACATTTGTCGTTTGGTATCATGAGCAGCATGACAATGTTTCTTCACATGAACTTCAGGCTTTCCAAGGTTCAGTGCTCCCTTTTAGCAATAAGCGCACAACGATGTGATCTTTGGGGAATAAAAGCAAACTCAGGGGATGTTCCTCTTACCGAGGTCAACACCAGGCTTGCCGGGGACAGGTCTGAACTGCGGTGGTCCACTGGGTCCTGGAGTGTTGGACTCTTGAGACATGGGGGTCCCTGGCTTCATACCCGGAGTACTGGACTTCTCCCTCTAGGGGAGCAGAGAAGTGTTAGAAAATCAAGACGGAAAAAGAAAACAAACCTAGAGGGAAAAGTGGAATAAACACGCTGCCTTAGGACTTAGATAAATAGACAGAAAAAGTATTTAATGGTGAAGGACAGAGGCAGCCAGGGAAGAGGAATAAGAAGAAGCAGAAGAAGAATGGCAAAGAAAAGCATACAAACAAAAAGAGAATGACAGTAAGGATGACTGAGGGCAGATGGGACCTGAGGAGCACTGAGGGATGTCAGCAGCTCAGGCTGAATGTGTGGGATGTTGAATATACAGCATAATAACTCAGAGACGAACTATTGACCTGAACAAAACAGCAGAATACAGTGTGTGCTGACAGCATGGAAACACTGAGGTCCTATACTGAAATATACTCTGCATAGATGTCTGCAAAAACCATTCAAATATTTGTCTTTTTATGACTTTGTGTGGTCCACATGAATCCACTTGTGTGTCTGTCCATCTACCTGTGGGGGCTCTTTGCCACGAGATGGGGAGGCGGCGCTGCTGGAGGAGGCCAGGGAGGTGGGGCTGGCCTGCGGGGGGCCCTCCTTACGGGACGGGGGCATCTTGTCAAGGCCGTTCTCCCTGGACGAGTAGGACTGCACGCTGCGGGGGGATGACGGGTCCTGAATTCAAAAACACACAAACTTTATTACAGAGGACACTAATCAGAAGTATTGAAGATTTATTCATTAATCCTTCAGTGTTTTTGTGCTGAAGGCCTCAGAGATCCGTGACCGTTTTTTTTTCTTAGCCTGCCCAGCTACACTGACTGTAAAGGATAGTTCCACAAATTTTCAACCCATATGTTTATCCTGACCATTATAAGGAACCACTTTCTAGTGTGCTTTCAATGTAGGACAAAACCCACAGTCATTGCTCTGTGCTAAATGTTCACCTGACATTAATGAGGATTCAGCTTTTTAAATATAGATATAGGAGGAATTATTACCACTAATATGGAAACACTATTAAATATAATTAAAATTTAAGTTAGAATAAGTAGCATTTGTCAGTTGATCTTCATTTTACACCAGAAAGTCTCATTCCCAGAATGTCAAATAATGCTGTTTTGGGTTAGTAAAGTGTCCTGAGTGCAGCAAAATAATGAAAAAAGAAGGTATTGGTGGAGGGCAGTGTATCTATGGATGCAAGCATTGCCACACACATCGGAACTGTGGGTGATGATAGAGAGGATTATTTTTGTATGAGTTTATGCATTATTTTTTGGGAAAACCCTACACAGCTTTAATCTAGAAAACTGGATTAAATTATGATTGAAATCCCTGTTTTCTTACAATCTATCTGTCACAACAAAAAAATAGTTTCATATTAAAAACAAACTAACTTTGGAAGATGCTCATATTGGCTTTCTGTGCATTTTTACATCGGACAAAGAGTGTGGATTTTTTCCCCCATCACTTACACTGGAAGCACATTAATGGCCACTCTGTTCAGTGTTTGCATGGGCAGTGGATGGCCGTCCACACTCAAGCCTGATTCTGCTCAAGGTTTTTACCTGTTAAAAGAACTTCTTTCTTAACAGTTCTTGATCTTAGTAGGAACTGTTGTGTATATGTTAATAATATTGTAAGGAGTAGTGACCTGAGATAACTGCTGTTATGATTTGGTGCTATATAAATAAAATTAACTTGACAATTGTTTGAAAAAAAAACCAAAAAAAAAAAAAACCTGCAAACCTGTCCTTTAACTGCCAACTACTGTCCTTTCACTGTTTCCACATTAACTGCAATAAACATAAAATCACTTCCTGGCACTTCCTTCTGAATAAGACCCATCTAACAGTGCAAAGAAGACTTTCAGGAGCCGGGTACAGCCTCAGTTACTATAATCTTGTGCACAAAAGGACAATTGCAGTTCTTTTCTTTTCTAGGAAAAATGCATGTCATGCTGATTAGTTTTTACTTCTGTAATCTGCATTTAAAACAAACCTATTTTCCCAAATTTTACAACGATGCACTCATTCATAAAACCAATAAACCAGTCATACCTGCAGAATAGCACATAAAGGTATAGATAGCATGTGTATGCACATGTGTTTTATGGTGGGTGTTGTGAAGAAGGGCAAGCAGAGGTGGATTGGGGGATTATTATTGTTATTATCATTATTCAGATGGTCCTGCTGGGTGTGTTTACATGATGTATGCAGATGAAAGCGGTGAAGAGAGGCCAACAGAGGCCGGCGGCCGCCTACTAACCTCATCCACCACCAAATTATCATCGCTCTTATCCGCATCGCTGCCCTGTGAGACATGAGAGAGACACAGTGAGATTAGATATTCCTACTCTACTGTCTGATGTATGTAGATTACATGTAGAAATATACAACACACAAACAGGAGTGCGAGTATGAAAAGTTTTATTTAAAAAAGTGCACTCTCTCAAGAGCAATAATTTGTTACACAGCAAGAAAATGAAATATCTTATCTTGACATTTTATTGCCCGAGATGAGATGGCTTGAAGTAAATGCAATGGACAGTAGAACTGTAATTAATTTTAGATGTTTAACTTGGAGAGGTGAAATCCTCTAAGGCGCTATTGTTTTTAATATCACAGGTCTTCTCGAACAAAGCGATATCGCTTTATTACCCACGATTAATTTATCTAACACTGAAACAACCCCTTGCAATGCTTAAAGGGATAGTTCAGATTATTTGATGCGGAGTTGCTGAAGTTCTTATTGATAGTCAGTGTTTGAGCTACAGTAGATGGAAGTCAGCATGTAGCAATAAACTGCTGTGGACAGACTTGGCAGTAAAGCGTAAAAAAAAAAAAAGTGTTTGATATATTTCAAATATTTTCACCACTTTAGCCTTTTCTGATGGAAAACCACCGTTACAAATGTTGCTCTCTCCAAACCAACCAAACTTTAAAAATAAGTATTTTTACCTCACAGAACACAAGACTTACTGGTCTCATGGCGCCTCAGTGTGTTAGTTCAGATTCACCAAAATCTCACAACAGCATTAATAAACTGTCATTTTAAAAACACAGAAGTCACACAATAATGCAAACTATCCGGTTGAGGCAGCAGTAGGCCAGCAACTCTTGTGTTCTGTAAGGTAAAATTACTGATTTTTTTATTTTTTGCTGAACATTTCCACAGCAGTTCACTGCTTGGCTTCCATACCGGTGCCCCTCTCCCATCTCCTGTAGGTAACACACTCACTATAGCTCTTACAACCCTACTTCAAATAATTCGAACTATCCCTTTAATGTATATGTTTTTCCACAATACAACAGTGATGACAGCAGGGAGTGTGAATATCTCAATTAGAGTTTAAAAAGACAGCAGGTCTCCACCGCCCACTGGACAGACACCGCTGGTTTGAATGGCTGAGTTCAGTGAAACTTTCTTTCAGTCACTTATTAAATATTTAACAGTGTTATGAAAAGTGCCTCACATAGTCAGTCATGAACTCCTTCTCATCAGCTTTCCTCTTCTTGCCGTTGCTGAGGTAGTCTGCCGGGCGACCCTTATCCCCATTGGACAGAGAGCTCTGCAGAGAGGAAAGAGCAGAGGCGAGGGGTGAAGAGGCGAGGTGTGTATGGGGGCACAAAGACGAGGAGGAGAAGGAGGAAGGAAGGAGAGAGCAGCGAAGAAAAGGGAGCGAGGAGGGCAGAGAGGACGGAAGAGGGTGATAATGAGGTGAGAGGGACTGCATAAATCATGTCAGGCTCATAAGCTGCGGAGATGAATGTGAAAGAATATCAGGCGGCATCGATCGGCCGGCTCACTGTAGGAGTGAGAGGAAGAAAGAGAATGCTTCAAGTTTTCTTTAAGGCAGCAGAAAACACTGTGGAGCTGCCTGAGTGTGCGTTGGCACTGATGCACAGTTTTTTTAACCAGTACTGTCACAGTTTTAGAGGTGGTGATATAATGTTGAGATCTGAAGTGTTGTCATACAGAGTCCAGCATCACTGACTTCCACTATCCTAGTGTATAAAAGCCAATAAGATGATGTTTCTATGCTTTTATGCAAATATCCAAACGAGAGAAAATAATCAAAGCTGCCACAACCTTCTACTGACCACATCAAAAACAGAAAACTGTCAGTCAGTTTTGTTTTGTATATAATAAGTTATTGATAAGTATAATAAGTTATTATTTGGAAATTTCTACAGTTTTTACAACAGAAAACAAAAAAAAAAGCAGCTGCAGAGCTTGTGAAAAACACTTTCAATAGCTCTGTCCAGGAAAATCATTCCAAACTTAAAACTTAATCAAACATGTCTTATCACTTTTCTACAGTTTTTACAACCCTTAGAAAACAAATTAAACAAAACCTTTCATACTTAAAGCTTTTGTGGACCCATGTAAAACATTGAATTTGCCAACAATATCAAAGTGCAGAAGTGTGAATGTACTTGACAGAAGTGATTAAGTGTGTAGTAGTTTGTACTCACTGGTCCTGCTTCACGGTCTGTTCAATCCAGGCAGAAGCACCCAACACATCCAGGTACCAGGCCACAGCACAGCAAATGCACACAAGGACACAAACACGCATAAATGTGAAATTATCACCATCACTTTACATCACTGCACAGCTGATGATTCAGTGGAAAAATATCCCTGAGGAGTGTTATTATCAGCAGCTCTCCTGTTCCATGCCAAAACTCCAAGGCAAAGCCAATCACCAGGATCCATTGAGCCAAGCTTTGGTGTTTACTTTACTCCCACCTCTGAGAGATGTTTTCATCTCTGAGAATGCAATCCAACTCTCGTCCCAGCCCTAAACTCATCTAGTTTTTCACTTTTTGCTTTGAGAAACAAACTTAAAGAAAACTAAGTAAACAAGCGTTGTTTGGAGCGGTCCTGTACCTCTGTGGTGCTCTGCAGCAGCAGCGGCAGCAGCCGCTGCCTCCAAGTGTGCCCTCTCATCTTTGGCAGCCAGCTGGGCCCCCAGAGCCCCAGACAGGGCCAGCAGACCGGACCCTCCGCCAAGTGCCAGACCGGGGTGGGGCAGTCCTGATGGGTGTGGGCCCACTGGCAAACCCTGGGCATGCTGGGAGAGGTGCTGGGCCTGAAGCTGTTGCTGTAGAGAGGAAGAGTAGAAGCAAAAAAGAGGGAGGAGACAGAAGAAAGAGAGATTTGGGTGACTTATGAGCACTGGAGGATGTGGCTCACCAAGAAGTGATCAAGAGTAAGAAAGGAGGAAGGAAAGATAGGGAACTAAGTGCTGCGATGTGCACGAGACGAGAGATACTGAGGGGAAACTCTGCAGCCTAATCAGCGTGATGGGATATAAAGTGACAAATAACCAAAACTGAAAAAGTATTAAAAGCCCATTTTAATTCTTTATCAGTCATATTTGCATTTCAGTTTATTGGATTATTAATTCAGGTGCCTGGCACGGCATCTTGAATAGAAAGATCTTTTCTAATTCTTGATATTTTAAGAGCTTTCTGGAATATTAGGCAAGAAATTTGTATAACTTAGAGTGGGCCAATTGATGTTTGCCTCAAAAAAAGAAAAAGAAAAGGAGGGAATATAAATAAATGGGAGGATAAGGTACACACGCTATGAGGCAGAGGGGGGAGCCCACGTACCCCTATCGAAGCATTTAGCTCCCCCATGGTCACCTGTTTGGCGCGCTCCATGGCCTGGACCACCTGTTGTTGGTGCTGTGGAACAAACCAAGAGGTCAGTGAGGGCAGGTGGATTGAGAAGTAAATATTCTGACATAAAATTAAAATATTCTGTTTTCTCATCTCTGTCAGGGTGCCTACATGTTTCAGCAAGTTAAATTTAAGACTTTTCAAACAAAGATGCTAAATATAACATTCAGCCTTATTAGAAAAAAACTATCTGTAATGTAAAAATATCTTCCTGTGCAAAGAATGATGTCACACCCCTTGTGTTTTTTACAGTATTTAAAATCTAAATACTTAAGACACTCTAAAACAGAATTTAAGACCATTTAATATTTTTCAAGGCTTTTCACTGGTAAATGGTAACTTAAGACTTTTTAAAGGAATTAACCGAGTCTGTAAACTGATAAATGTTAATGACGTGTAAAATTTCTTAATTAGTATGAAAAAGTATTCAGACTCTCACAAACAGCATATTTGAAATACAGATTTTTTTTGCTCTGGGAATCATGGGAACGTGTGCAACCATTTGGCGATTGAGGAATGTGCTTTGAAGTTCTGTCCATCTGCAGCTCTGCGTGTGTGTGTTATTGCCTATTGTGTGTGTGTTTGTGTGTGTGTATTCATGTGCACGCTTTCTGTGTGTGGGCTGCTGCTGTCAGACAGGAGAGAGAGGGCTGGATGCAGTACAGTGTGTGTGTCTGCGTGTGTGTCACCTCCTGTGACAGGAATGGGATGAGCTGAGCACAGATCACGTTCAACCGCTTGGCAATCTCCGTCTGAAAGGGAGAAAAAAAAGATACTGTTGCTTTGATGAATAAACACAAACACACACACAAACGCACACAGCCAAGATTGAGCTTGAACAAAAGAAAACACACACTCATAAAGGGTTACGCATGCATGCACGCACGCACACAAACACACACACACAAACACACCGTGGCCTGCTTCTCCCAGGGCCAGTGTGGTAAATATTTCAGCTGCTTACATTTGGTCCATGCAAATGGAAACTCTGCCAGGGAGTTTGGCTAAAATATTCATGGACAGCATCTGCTGTGGCCTCAGCCAGCCCACACAGTGTGAGTGTGTGTGTGTGTGTGTGTGTGTGTGTGTGTGTGTGTGTGTGTGTGTGTGTGTGAGAACGAGATGCAAGATTCACCATCTTTTCTCACAGAGTGTGTGTGTGTGTGTGTGTGTGTGCGTGCATGTGTTTCTGATGTGTTCTTGCATGTCTGTTTGTTTGTGTGTGTGTGTGTTTGCATTTTGCATGCTTGAGTGTGTGTATGTGTTCCTGCTGGGGGTCAGTGATTCTTGCTGTGGGTGTGTGTCTGTCTCGATCTGCTCTACTACACAGCCAGCAGCAAACTCTCCCTCCCACCCTCCCTCTTTCCATCCCGCTCTCATCTTCCTTTCCACCTTTCTTTCCATTTCACTCCATTTATCGCTCTTCCATCCATCCCTCCTTCCATTTCTTCTCTCCCAGTGTTAGTTAGGGTGGGAAAAATTAATTCATTTTTACATGCATGGGGACTCTCTTTTGAAATATTATGAATCAATGCAGAAAAGTTAATCAGCAAATTTCAAACCCAGTTTGTGACATTATGATCACCTGCACAATTTTAGTAAGATGTACATTTATCACAGCTGTACCAACTGGATGGTGAAACCTAGAAGTTGCAAACGTGTATTGTGTTTACGTTTTGAATGAGGCTTCCTTCTGAGTTTTGAGTGAGGATGGCTGAGTGTGAGCAACAGCAGATGGATACAATCTGACCAGCACACCTTGGCTTAAAAGCTTAAAATTTTGATGCATCAAGATGCAGAGATAATCATTTTATAATCCTACCTAGGGCTGCAACTAACAATTATTTTCATTGTTGTTTAATCTGTTGATTGTTGTCTTGATTCATTGATTTGATGTTTAGTTCATAAAATGTCAAAAGTGTGAGAAGTGAAAGGTGAAAAGTGTTGATGAGTGTTTCACAAAGCCCACAGACATCCTCACATCTTGTTTTGCTCATAGCTGGAGTTGAAAAATTTGTGTATTTGCTTAAAGAAATGTTTGAAAAGGCTAACAACTAATTAATCAATTAATAAATATTTTTTTCCCCTCATTTTTTAATTTTAATTTTATTGAACAAATGGCTCCACTAGACAAAACAATATCGAATGAGGTGCAGTAACTGCCATTTCTAGAGTACTGATTAATTATCAATTAATACATTTTATGAGGTTAAATGGCAGATGACGATTAATGGATTAATGATTAATCATTACACCCCTACCCATCATCACAATGGAGTTAAAAAAATCTGAAAATATTCACATTTAAGAGACTGGTATTGAAGAATTGTGACTTTTTCCCCTTAGTTAAACTGATTAATCGATGATCAAAATAGTTGGCAATAAATTTAGTAATCGATTAATAATTAATTAATCATGGCAGCTCTAATTGAGGCCCTCTCTTAATCAGAACACTTATTGTGAGGTGCCAAAAGAGTCCCACCCTTAAGTATTAATGCAGTAATCAGTGTTACAAGCACAGTCATGTGACGTCCAACAAAACACACACACAGACAGACAGACACACACACACACATTTAGCGGCAGGCCCAACAAGGCCGTTAGGGCCAGTAATGATATGCATGCAGAGATCATGACAACATCATTATGACCGCAGGCTGTTTGTCTTGTTGACAGCAAGACTCTGCTCTGTGTGTGTGTGTGTGTGTGTGTGTGTGTGCATGTGTGTGTCTCAGAATGCATGTGCATGTGCATGTGCATACACACACACACACACACACACACACACACACACACACACACACACACACACACACCCCATTCTCTCTCTAAAGTGATTTATTGATGCCGGACTGAACTTCCACCCCCTCCTTTTCCTCGCTCTTCCTCTCTCATGCTCTTTCTCTCTCTTTACCCACATCTCTCCCTCCCTCTACTCTCCATTTTTCAGCCAGGCAGCATGCTCCCCCCCTCCTCCTCCTCCTCCATCCCTCCCTCCATCCTCTGAATCCATCACCCCCCACCCCAAGGGAGACACAATGATTTCTTGTTAGAGAACTCCAACTACTAAATGACATCTTCAGGAGGGAGAGAGAAAGGGAAGAGAGGGAGAGAACATGAGCAATTGGGAGAAAGAGGATAAAGAGGGGAGGAGGACAAAATGGGAGAGGGGAAATGAAAAAGAGGAGGCGGAGGAAGGAGAGGAGGTAGAGGAGGAGGAGGAAGAGGGCAGATTGGGTTGAGGGAATGACAGCCAATGAACGAAGGATGTGGGAGGGAGAGGAGAAATAGACGGAGAAAAGAAGAAACAGAAGGAAGGCGGGGGAGGAAAATCAAGATTGGGGGGCGGTGGTGGGGTGGGGGGTGGTGTGGCGGCAGCCGCACGACAAAAGCGAAGCGATTGAGATGGTGAAATGAACGGAGAGAGAGAGTAGACGGCAGGAAGGCAGTGACCTGATTTAAAGTGAAATTCAGCATGGACTGTATGTCTGCAAGGAGACAGAGGTGGAGGGAGGGTGGAGGGAGAGGTGAGGGAGGGTGTGTGAAGAAAAAGAGAGATAAAGAGAGAGAAGGAGAAATCAATGGAAAAGGAAGGGAGACAGAGACGGGGATGGTGAAGAAATGGAGATTAAGAAAGGGGAGCATTAAAAAAGACAAAGTAAGACAGCAATTGAAGGGAAAGGAGAAAAGAGGGATAGGGGACGGAGTGGTGGGTGGAGGGAGAGAAGGAGGCAGTAACAGACAGGGATTTATGACGGGTGAGAGGGGAGGCTGTTCTGGAGGCTCGGAGAAGGGCAGAGTATTCTCATCTGTCTGTCTGTGGTGGAGAAATGAATTCTGTTTGTGGATCCTATTAACGCCTCCACAGCATAACGCTGCCGTACAGGTCCATCAGAGGGAGGACTGACAGAACAGTGGTCGAGAGAGAGAGAGAGAGAGAGAGACCGAGAGAGTGACTGAGAGAAAGAGACTTTTCTGAAAATTATTAGTTGCTCTGAGTAGAGCTGATTGGAGGCAAAACAAAGGAGGCAGTGAAGAATAATCCAAGAAAATAAAGCAAAGTTTGAGGAGGGTTAGGCACGAAGGATAGGAGACGTGTAGAGACACAAAGAAATACGTAGAGCTCACTCACCTGTTTGTGCATTTCAATATTAAGGCCGTAGGACATCTCGTAATACTGAAACACAGAAAAATATCAACTATTATACATGACTGTGCATAAAGAATATATGTGGACTGACATGCACATACATTTGTGTAGAGCTGTGACTGATCTGATCCAGTATCGACCTAAGGTGTTAATGCTAACGCAAATCGCTCATTGGATATCAGACTAACGCTTCTTATCCACATACCGATCCAGATTCCAATATATTATTATGCCGACAGTGTGCAAAGCTGTCATCAAAGCAAAATGTGGCTACCTTGAGGAACCTAAAATATCAAAGAACAAAAAGCTTAAACACACTTGTTGGTTCACAGGTGCATGGGCGAACACCATGGGTCGACAATAAAAAAAAAAAGATTTAATAATATTTTCACACTTTTTTCTTACTGCAAAATTCCATATAATTCAATTTTTCATAATTTTGATGCTTCCAGTATTAATCTACATAGCAGAGAAATAACAAAAATAAAGAAAAAACACTGAATGAGAAGATGTGTCCAAACTTTCGACTGATACTGTAGGGATGGGCAATAAGGCTTATAAATAATCTTGACATTTTTAGGGTAATTCATGATGTAATGCAGCCTTTAAAACCAGGAAAAGACAACAATGATGACATATCACAATATAACAATAGCCAAAACCTATGACGATATTTATACTCAGATCACGTTATCAATATAAATTGATATGTATTTCCCAGCCCTGTCCCCATATTTCTGTAACTGAGTGAGCTATTAACAATTTGCTTACTCTGTGTGTCCTTAGTTTGGAGATATTTTAGTCTTGTTGCACAAAAAACACAGAATACAAGACAGCAACTTGTAATGTGTTAAGATATCGTTATCAGCAGATATTATTGGAACTGAAACAACTTGAATCACTGCATCTCTTTTGTATCTGGACTATTTTATCATAACGTAATTTGTTATATTTGATCATTTATTGACATTGATATTTATTGTGCATCCCTAAATATAATTAATATTTATAATGTAGATCTAGGAATCAAGGATATCATTTTGAAAAGACTGAATGAGGAATGCAAAAACAAATCAATGCATTATTAATCCAGATTCCATACAAACGGTACATAAAACATAAGTTATGACAACTTCTGCAAACACTGCCTCCACAATAAATACTTTTTTTTTTTTTTTTAAATATAAAGATTATTTTTTGGGCTTTTGCCTTTATTTTGGATAGGGACAGCTGATGATATGACAGGAAAGGGGGTAGAGAGAGGGGGAATGACACGCAGCAAATGGGTCACAGGCAGGAATTGAACCAGTGACCGCTGCAGAAGACCAACAGCCTCAGTACATGGGGCGAACGCTCTACCAACTGAGGTATGGCAGCACCCCAGATTTTAAAGTTTAATCACTAGAACACCTGACAAATCCAAAACCAAGTCATGTTAAATTTACAGCACATCATTTTTCATCTGCTGTAACCATTACACCAAACTGATAGAGTTTGGCTGCAGTGTTACTTTATCTGCACAAACATGTAGAAGTGGAAAAAACGATAATAAAAAAAACACAGAAAAAAACCTTGGTCCAAGTTTGGTGATATGATAGTTTGTATTTTTCTTATTGGCAACAAATCCAACAAGCCCCAAACCAACAATAAATGATTTGTAAAGTCAATCCCACATACACAGACATGCTGCCAAGAGTACTCACTGGCGCACCAAAGATGTATTAATCCACAGCTATAAATAGTACCCAACAAATGCACTATTCACTTTGTGATAGATTTAAGTTTTCTGAAACTACCTAAAAAAAATAACGTTAATAAAATACAGATAACAAAAAAGTTGGGCTGTGTAAAATGTAAACAAAAACAGAACACAATAATTGTACTGTATGCTACTGAATATAGATTAAAAAACAAAGACAGGATTTAAAATCATAAACTTAATTGATCATACACCAACTCTGAATCTGGTGCATGTGTTTTACAAAGCATCTCAACTTTTTAGGAATCAGGGACTCTGGATGAGCAATAAAATAATTCTTAAGTCAATAAAATCATTTTTAGAAGTGTAGGGAGTAATTCACAGAATAATGTGCAGTGAGCAGGTCATTATTGCTCCCTGCACCACCCTGTTGGGGTTTATTTCACAGTAACGATCCACTCACTGTTCATCATCCATTAGATATAAAATGTAAATAAAATTTGAATATTGCCAGTCTTTTTCTTTAACACATAAAAAGAATCCAACATCTTGAAAAACAAACAAAAACAGGTAAAAAGACAAGAACCAATGACAAATTACGTGACTCAAAGTATCTCGGTGTCTGCCATAATTTATGCGTGATGTCATATTTACATAAATTGGCAATTCAGTCATTGTTTTACACAGATAAATTCAACAGTGTGAGCCTTGCATCGCTCAGAGTCTTTTCCCTTGCTCCCAGCTTTAGATGATGCCAGCCCTCACATGTGCACTCTGAAGTGCCCATATGTCCCTAAAAGCACATTGCCACTAATTTCACCTTGACTCTGCTGAAAGTCAATGGCACTAAATTGACCCTGAGGTGCATTTCGAGGAGCCAAAAACCAGAAGCGAGGCAGGAAAATTGTCACCGGGCAGAAGAAGGTGACAGACTATTGCAATAATCATGTCTAATGCGAGCTATTTGACCCTGGCTTTTACCCGAAAGTACAAGGAGCTGCGAGTGACGCAGGAGGAGATGAATGCCATAGAGAGAGACAGGTGAGGGCCCGTCTCTCTCTACCTTCAGAGATGGACGAAAAGAGGGGAACATTTTAAAGTCAGATGCCTCGAAAAGTGACAGGCTGACATTTACTTTTCAGTGTGACTGGTTGTGGAGAGAGGAGATTGGCAGTTAGGCAGCCAGAGCCGGCTGGCAGGATGGGAGAGGAGATGGCAGGGGTCCTCTCTCTCCAGACAGCTTTCCTGGCAGTTAGCATCCGTGTGTGTGCGCGTGAGCAGGTGTGTGTGCTTGTAGCACAAGCCTGCAACTGTGTAGGCGTGTGTATCTATGTGCGCGTTACCCTGCGAGTGTGTGTGTGTTCTCTTTTTGTGTGTGTGCGCCACTATAAAAGACGCCTTTCCTGGCAGCTGGCGGCTCTGCTTGGCAGTTGCTGTGCCAAGTTGCGCCTGTTGCTTAGCAACATCCAAACTCATCCAAACCCAAATCATCAGCCAGGAAAGGAGACCTGGTCGGTGCTTGATGCCAGCTAACCCCCCCCCACCCCTTCCTCCATACCCCCCCATCACTAAAACTTCAATCCCCCCACAAGTCCCCGCTTGGTGCCAAGATTGCCACATAGCTCTTTTTTGGCACTGCGGGTTCTGGGCAGCCTCCACTCAGTCAGCTGAGGCTGTGTGGGGCTCTGATCACAGGTAAATCAAGGCTGGAGGTTTGCAGACTTTAAAAACAAAGAAAGGCAAAGAGTTTTACCCTTTACTTTATCAAGAAAAAAAGATCTGCTGATCATGTGTCCTTAACAATCATACAGCCACAAATATTCACACAGAGTATTCCTTCTGAATGGAGCACATCAATGCGTCTGTGCTATCAAAGAAAGTGTCTTCATTTGTTTAAACGCCCAGATTTTCAGGGAGTATTCTGGGATTCAAACCATGCTTGTCATTTCTATAACTTCTTCTTCCCTCGGTGATGAGATGCAAAAGCTTCAAACTTAAGAGGAAAGTCTATTAAAGCAGCAGTTTTCAGAGAACACACCATGTGATCACACTAACCTCTAACAGAGCGTGTGGGAGGGAATGATTGACAACCAGCGAGACAGCAGTAAAACAACTACAAGTCTGCATAGCTCAGTGGGTAGAGTATAGGGCTACAACGACTGTTCTCGCTATCAGTTACTCAATCATTGTCTTCATAAACTGATTAATCAATAAAATAATGAAAAATACCCACATGATTTCCCAGAACCCACAAAAACACGCTAAATTGTCTAGTTTTGTACAACAATAGTACAACAGTCTAAAGGCTAAAGTTGATAATTCTACTATCATAAAAGACAACAAAGAGACAAAACAGAGCCAGCAAATATTCACATTCATGGATCTGAAAATTACATGCTTAAATCTAGCAACTCTGCCAGAGTTCAACATTTGATTCTCACTGGGATCAACTGCAGATACTACAGGAACTATGTCATGATCTTAAAGGTGCCCCATGGAGTTTTCTGATAAATATGTAAACAATATGGATACATTCAGTTTTACTCAACAAAACAAATGTGCATTTCCTTCCTCATAAAACAGTTACTGAAATCGATTTTTCTGAACATTTAAAAAGAAAATAATCAGTTTTTTGCTGATATTCTGAAAGAGACACAACCATGCATACTCTGATTATGGAAGAGTGGAATGGCTGGAGCAATTTTGCTTCTGTGTGTCAAAACAGTATTTCGTCAAAGTTTCCCATGGTGGCAGACTTGTTCGACCATGTGAACACAGCCTCCTCCTTTCATTCGTCCAACCCCCTTCTTGAAAAGGTCGGTGTTGCAATATTTGTGCATAATACAAAAACCATGTTCATATCCAAGCCTTTCATAATGCTAAACATAAGGTGCATCTCTGCCTCTGACCAGAAAATCTGACTTTTCTTTTGTGCATGCATCCCGGCTCTGGTCTTGTATGCAAACTTTTGGATAGTTGGTTTGTTTACACTTCAGAGTCCACCGTAAACAACCAAGTGGATGTGTGTTGCAAATTGTGGTAAAAACCCCAAATGACATGCATGTTCTGAATGCAATATATACATGTATACAAGAACGTTCCTAAAACGTGAATAATATCGGCATATTCCACATACTTTGATCAGAAAAAGCAAAGTTCAGAATAAGTCCTAATTCCAAAAAGCGGAAATGTAATGTGTTGTTTACATGACCTGTATCAAATCCAGAATATTTTCATATTGGAAAATTAGTGTGCACGTAAACGTAGTCATTGTGATCAAAGAATAAAGAGAAGGGCATGAATCATACAAGACAATGGATGCCAGCTTTCAGCACTTAGGAGTTTGATACTCTACAATAAACTCGGTGGGTTGGTACCAGAGACTGTATATAAAAATGGTCGAGTATGAGGCTCTAGCATAGCCCTCGACAGATGTGGACACATCAGCAGTATAACCCAGAACTACATCTCTCAGACACGAAAAGAAACATGAAAAGAAACCCTTGCAAACACAGGCACAGGATTGCACGCCCATGTAAGTGCTGTTTATTCTGCAGTCCTATAATATGTGTGTGTGTGGTCGTGTGTGTGGTCTTGCGTGTGGTTTTTGGTGGGTGTTGTTTGGCAGCTGTTAGCAGATGAAAGGGATTCAGTGGACTTGGCACTGCACTTGTTGTGAGTGAATTCGTACAGACATGGCCTGTGTGTGTGTGTGTGTGTGTGTGTGTGTGTGTGTGTGTGTGTGTGTGTCTCACCATAACGTAGTGTCTCTGGATCTCTGTCTTCTCTGTAGCCAGTTTCTCACATTCCAGTTTCAAACTGCAACAGAGAGAAGGGTGGAAAAATAAATTAAAGACAGTGCATTTTTGTGTGTATCATATCCCAAATAAAAATACACAATGCAATTAGCAACATGACAACAAATTACTCCCTGCTCACTCACACTCTCTGCCACCCCCTCTCCCCTCTCCTTTCTCACACTCAGTGGGGGAGGAGGGAGCAGGGTGACTGGGGTGCTGACAGCCCATTATCACCTCAGAGCAGAGCAGAAATAGACGAAGTCACGCTCGGAGCCTGAAACCCAGCCAAGACTGCAGGCAGGCAGGCACATCCAAGGTGTCTCTCTCTTTCTCTTTCTCTCTCTGGACAATTTTCAATCTATCTATGTGCCCTCCACTCCTCCTCCTCCAAATTTTGTTGCTTCCCCAATTACCAGCTAGTGCGTCCGTCTCTCTCTCTCTCTCTCTCTCTCTCTCTGTCCGTCTGTCCATCGGTCCGTCTGTCTGTCTGTCTGTCTGTCCGCCTCCCCTCTACTCCGGTCTTTTACCTTCAGCAGCACACTTTGCCAAGTTTCGCTGAAGTCAAAGCTTCAGCTTTAAGTGGGTCAAAAGGGGGTAATCCTGTCTGTAATAAATCTTCCTCTTTCCTGTTTTTAATGATCACTTCTCTCTTCTTGCGCTCAGGACATGACCAGTGCCTGCTGCTGTGACAGGGTTCCCATTTTTTTCTAGAGATCATTTTCCAGGACTTTTTCAGTGATGATTTAGCAAGTGTGACAGACAGGGATTGTGTCAGGCACTAATATGTTCCTCTCTGTGGATGTGTGATTTTAAAGACATGCAGTCTATGCCTATAATTTATCTATGAAATCATCTTTTACATGTTCAGATATTAAGACAAACTGATCATAGTAATAATGATGCAAGCACTACAGCTGGGTTGCACCAACAACAACAACTTAAACTATCAAATTTAAACCTCAGTTTAGTTTTTACTCTAAACTGAGATTAAAGTGCATCAAAACTTAAAACTCCAATTTAAAAGATGATCCGGTAATAACATTAAACTTACACCTGAGGAGGTTTAAGTTTTAAAATAAATGACTATTTTGAGATGGATTGAAAAAAATAAATACATCTTGAAGAAAGTTTAAGGATAGAATCCAGTTGAGTTTTATGATGCGTCTCTACTTTCCTTCACTCCAGTTGATAATTAAGCCAACAAGTTTTTATATGCTCAGCATAGAATAATTTAATTGAACCGGTAGCCACTGCAGAGGACTGACAGCCCCAATACATGCACGCCCCACCAACTGAGCAATAAGGGCGCCCAACATCAATAAACTTGGTTTTACTAAACTGGGGTCAGTTTACTCTGCTTAATTTTAAATCTGGAAAACAGGAGAATGTTAAAATAATTTTCCAGGACATTTTATTTTTTCTCCCATTTTGCCTGGCTGGAAAATTGGTCAAACATTTTCCAGGTTTTCCAGGCTGCATGGGAACCCTGTGAGAGTCTGTGAGCACGCTATCACCGCTACAGCGAGTCCTGCCGTGGAAACTCTGTCTCACACACATCTCTGAAGTGATAGCAGCCAAAAACCTCTCCCATGTGTCCTATATTTCTGTCTGTCCTCTGCGTCTGCCCGTCTCTCCTCACACCCAAACCAGTCCCTGGTGTCCTCTAAAACTGGGTAATGCCAATGGCTGGATTTGCAAACACACACACACACACACACACACTTCCATTTCTAAATGTGTTTGTATATCAGGTCCAAGCACACAAACACCTCCCTTGTTACCTCTGCAATTCACTCTCCATCTCTCTCCCCCTCCCTCCCCAGAGAGGCAGTATATTTTGGGCCTTCGGCAGTTTACACCGACTTGTTTGCGGGCGGCGGATAGATTGATAGGGGGGGTTGCAGTGTGGTGTGGTGAGGTGGGACTTTGGAGGTGGGTGGAGGGTGGTGGTGGTGGTGGTGGGGTCGTTTGGCGGAGGAAAATTAGAATATGATTAATACCGCAACATTACCCCCAGCCGCAACAGGTAATAACGGCCCCATCCGCTCCCCTTCTCCAGCACGGCGTGCACACACACACATAATTGACTCATTTATCATTGCCAGCCAGTTGAGGAGGAGAGGGATGAGGGAGGAGAGGGAAAGAAGCAGGACGAAGAGTGGGAGAGGGTGGCGGTGGCGGTGGGTGAGGGGAGCAGGGTGGTGGGGATTAAACTCCCCCCACCCTATAGATTTTATTACAGTGGAATTGCTTCTCGGCAGAAGTCACTCACAGCTGGGCTGTGAACTAATGTGACTGTGTGTGTGTGTGTGTGTGTGTGTGTGTGTGTGTGTGTGTAAGGCTGCCAGTGTGTTCATCACGACAAACTTGGGATGAGCTTGGAAAAGCAATGACTAGACACACAAACACACACACACAGTTATTGATTGCCACAGAGATGATAAGAGTGATTGTTGTGGAGTTCCTGTGTTTAAAATGTGTTGCTGTATTTAGAACTGTAACTAAATATTAGTGTGTTAGCAAATGGGTTGGTTGATTTGTTATTTGTAACTTGTTACTGACTTTTTTTGCTTATAAAATGTCAAAAGAGTGACAGAGCTCATGGTGACATCCAGGGTTGCTGTGATACTGACATCAGTATTGGAAAATGCCTCTAATTTATTAACCGTGAAACAGGATACATCTTGTGTGTCTTTTCTTTTTCCCCAGAGAAAAAGTCATGTTCTATGTCATTGATTCTCTGTATGTATTCATGTTTTATAATGGGTTTAACCTGAGCAGACCATACAATACTGAAAGCAATCATATTCCATCCGCGCAGGTCTCAATAATAAGGACTGCCCACTCACCAAGTGAAATGCCATGTTGGGCTAGTAAATCTAGCAACTTACTTACAACTTACTGACCTAAAAAAGATTTAAACTACTCAAATAATTTTGTCATCCAAAAAATTCTGTTTTCAGCCTCTTAAATATGGAGGTTTCCTGCTTTTCTCCATTTACTATCATATTAAACTGAATATCTTTGGATTTGGATTTTGGGCTAACAAAGCAAGACATTCGAAGACATCCCCTTGAACTTGGAAAACTGGGATGGACATTTTTCACTATTTTCTGACATTTATAGATGTTGCAGCCCTAGATGAAGCACAGCAATTCAATTAACTTTAGTTTTTGTTTTTATTTGATACCTGACAATAAATAAAACTATTCCTACAGGAGCAAGTAAAACCTGACTTTGGCCACTAACTTGCCTGATGGAAAAAGTAAAAAAAGAACATTAGTATTAGTATAAAGATGTTAAAAGATTTAGATTTTCTAAACATACAGGTACTGGATCAGTAGTCAGTCTCAGATGACACCTAAAGTTCAGGTATCAGCAAGGACAGAGACACCCACTTTTCTCTATGTAGGAAAATATGTTTGCATATCAAAGTATCATAGAGAAAGCAGTGAAGTCGTAACTTCACATTCAGGCCAAATCAGGTATTGGTGCAATGTGTGGGCATGTTTAGTTGTGTTTAGATTTTAACTGCTGTCTAAAAAAAACCCAAAAAATGTAAGTTTGCAACAATGCAAGTGCTTAACATCAAAACACATAATCATAACATTTATGATAAAATCCTAAAAACAATGAAAATAAAATCAAATAACTCAACCATAAAGATTTCCAAGACTTCTATTAAAGCTTTATATGCTTTAGATATGCTTTACATTTAGTTAAAAGGTGTGTTTCAACATTTTCTAAGACAGCCATGGTCCTAAATTTGTTCCCAGAATACAAATTCAGGTAAGAAAATACTGATGAATCCCAGATTTGTGCCTAAAATGTTCATACACACGGTTTAAGCACAAATCTGTGCGTACACACGGTTCATGAATGAGGCCCGCTGTCTCTATACCTGTGAAATCAGTTGTGTTTTTGGCACGGTGCTCCAAAAACTGTACAATACCATTACAAGGTTGCACTGCAAACATATACACACATAGATACACACACTCCCAGTGTGCACTTGTGCTTACAGGAAAGACCCCAAGGTCGCACTCAGAAAGAAATAACCATTCCCCACAAAATGGACTTCAAGGAATGAAATTACTCCGTGTGTGTGTGTGTGTGTGTGTGTGTGTGTGTGTGTGTGTGTGTGTGTGTGTGTGTGTGTGTGTGTGTGTGTGTGTGTGTGTGTGTGTGTGTGTGTGTGTGCCATTATGTGACTGTAGCAGCATAAAAGAGTTGGAGGAGGGAAGAAAATGAGGGGGAGAGGGGAGGAGAGCGGTGAGCAGGAAGTGGGTATTTCATGTCGAAATGATTGCCTGTAATAATTAGTGTTTGGCTCAGCACCATTTACTGAGAGGGAGGGAGGGAGAAGAGAGAAACACACAGCAACACAGAGTGAAAAAAACAAGATTGAGTGAGCGAGCAAGAGAGAAAGAACCAGCAAGAAAAAAGGAGATATGAGAGTGTGTGTGTGTGTGTGTGTGTGTGTGTGTGTGTGTGTGTGTGCGCGCGCACGGTGGGCTCGGTTCCTCCAATCTTTCACTGGCGGTGACAGGAGATAAGATGATCAGCCGAATGCGCTACAAATCTGCAGCCTGCCAGCCTTCAGACAGCTCTGTCAGTGCTGCACTGCTACTCAACACACACAGAAACACACAACACACACACAACACACACACAACATACCACTTGGAGCATGGAGCATTTAGGTGTGTGTGTGCTTGTTCACACTAAACCAACATATACACACATGCATGCATGTAGCTATGCTGAAACAAAGTGCACATGTGAGCACATAAACAGTCTGTACACCCACACATACACACAAACCTTACATATAAACAGGCAAGAAACACACAGACACTAACGAGAGTCTACAGAGAGTGAAGCATCTAATTAAGACCCTGCACTTTGTAGAAATGTGCCGACTGCCTTTTTAGTCTCCATGTTTGAAACAGGCTACTGGGTATTGTAAAAATGTCAACTCTCTCCAGTGTTTGTTTTTCTTCATAATACTTTTACTTTCACTATTCCCTCATTGATTATTTTACTAAAAGGAACAAAGATGTGTTCAGTTTTTTTTCCCCCTTTCCTATAAAACACTCGTCCGCTGCTTTTGGTTGTTTGAGAATATTTTGAACTGTGATATTTCACAGAGATAAAATTCAAGAGAACATCGATTTTATTTCCACAAAAAGGCATCTGTGTGCGCAGGGCTGCAGAAACGGAGCATCATTAAATGAGTTGGTTCAAGGCAAGCTGATAAAACCAATAATGATGATGAAAAATAATCAGCTGCATATTTTGTCTGTAAAGTAGAATTACGATTCCTCATCTACAAGAATTGGTCACACAGCATCCCTGGAAAGCTATTTAAGGTAAAAAGTTCAACTTCTCCTTCCACCAAATCACCAGTTTCTTAAACCCTGTCATCCTATGATTTGAACGTTTTATTGTGACAGATATGACATTTCCAGTAGACTAAAGTCCATAAAATCATTGAGTGGCTGATTTATTCGATCAAAAGAAAATTTAATCTGCAACAATTTTGATAATCAATTGTTTACATCATTTTAAAAAAATAAAATACCAAATATTTTCAACTTCTAGCTTCGCAGATGGAAATATTTGCTGGTTTGTGCACTCTTCTATGATAATAAAATGAATTTGTATTTTGGACAGCTGTTTAGACAAAACAACAATTTTAATATGTCAGATGAGCATTTTGGGACATTATGGTGGACTATTTTCATAATCTTCTGACAATTTTATAGACCAAATGATTACACCGGAGTATAATCGGCAGATTAAGCTCACTGTGGTTCTAAAAAGCTAATGTTTTTTGAATAGTGACTACAAAGTGTGTATAGAACTGAGTGTCCAAGACCGTCAAGTACTAAAAGCTGGCATTAAATGCTTAGTGCTGGAGTCAGCATGTACTGCATACTGCCTACTAAATGAACATTCAAGTATGCCATCACCATACCAGCAGACTGTTCACACTTAAATATACTCAAAAAAAAAAAAAAAGTCTTCTCTGAATCACGACTGTATTAATTATAAGATTACCAGTCTGAGGTGAGCTATGATTGAATCATTTTATATATGTTCTACATTTTATGGACAGTGGATTGTACATGTGGGATCCCACGTTTTTTCCCCTTAACTGTGCCTTTACATCCTGGGTCCTAAGTAGCTCCTGTTTGATGTTCGCACGCCATCATTCTTTCATCCAACATGCTTCTTACCAGACACAGCGTGGTGCTGGAATCGTCTGCCTTGCAATCCGCCATTGGACAGTCTGAAGAGACACACTGCATTCTGGGGCAGTTGGGTATGTCGAGTGAGCTCATACTCTGGATTTTTTTGCTAATATCGTTTATATTTGGGCATTTCTCGCACACACAAAATCCACATTCTATGCAGCTGGAACTCACTACATACTCAATATGACTCTATTCTTAATAAGAATAGTACATTAGTATGTGATTCCAAACACAGTCTTAGTCTTGTTGACAAATTCTTTTATTGGCAATTTTCTTAAGCTATATCAACCATAACTTTGGTAAATTTAGACTATTTAATTAAAACACTATTCATTTTCTTAAAATTAAAACAGGTTTTGTAGAAAAACATGTTCATAATTATGAATCTCAGATATCAAAGACAGGACTGATATCAGTACTGAAGGCTGCAACTGCCACTTACTTTCATTATCAGTTAATCTGTCGTTTATTCTCTCGATTCATCTCTTAATGATATAAAATGTCAGAAAATAGTGGAAAATGCCCATTAAAAGTTCAGAGAGCCCAAAGACACAGAAAACCACAAAGATAGTAAATTTTAAAAGATATAAAACAGAGAAAAGCATCAGATCGTCACATCTGAGAAGCTACACCCAGAGAATTGTTTGCATTTTGCTTGATAAATAACTTAATGATTACCAACATTGTTATATATTTATTTTCTGTCAAGTGACTGATCAATTAAAGGACTAATTGTTTTGGTATTACGTTTAACAGAAACAGCATACATCTCGATAAACATCAATTTCAGAAAATATTTTTGATGTGAAAACATTTCCAGGCACTCGGCACTGAACCCACTGATGCTGGTTATTAATCCTGGCGTGCTGTTACCAAGTCTGGTTCCATCATCACTTGTTCAGCAGTCTGGAGCCCGTCGTTGTCTTGGCAAACAAGCATCATAAGTGACACAAGTGCTATACAAATACAGAGCTACCAGCCAGTAAAGAACACACACACACAGATGGAAGCCATGTAGTGCCTGCACCAGTGTCATGCCTTTACAGTGTCAGGACCATTTAGCCCGGCAGCCTGCAGGTATGCGACTGTTCACTTTACATCACATTAACTATTGATCAGCCTTTCCTCTCTGCTCCACTGGAGAAACCTTCAGCTCCTCTCCCACTCTCGTCTCAAACACACACACACACACATGCACGCACGCACACAAACATGATGCACACTGGGGACCCACCCAACTCGCCTGTGTACTCTTTCATCATCTCTCAAGGGTGTGTACAAGAGCAAATACACACACCTACACACACATGCACGCACAAAACAGAGCTGGGATCTCGTCACACAATGGGAGGCCAACTGTGCTCCTCTCTGCTGCCAGGCTCCCTGTAAGGGCTGCTCTTTCTTAAAAAAATGTGACACACACAGAAGTAACACAGCGAGAGGCTGTATCACACAAAACAACCAACCAATAACAAATAAAATATACATGTAACCATATGCAAACAAAAATATAATTTTATCATCTGGTGAATGACAGACGGGCAGTTAAACACAGATGATTCCTAACTATTTTATCTAATTATAACTGTAGACATAAACAGCCTTTCTGGATACATATTCTCTCAAGATAATTCAGCTTCATACGTTCCTCAAAACCTTTATTTAGAGCAGTTCAGACAGCTTTGGTGAACAGGCATTTCAATTAGGAATGTAAATGTAATATAATGTTGTTGGTGTCAAAACAGTTAAGGCACAGTTCAACATATTTTTTTTCTCTGGCCTGTCGTGCTATTTATGTATCTAAATTGTTTTGTTGTGGAGTTCTAGAGATATCGGGTGTAGAGATGTCTGCTTTCTTTCAGTCATGACTGGTAGGAATGAACATTTTCCATTACAATTTTCTTTTTTTACTAAAAAAAAAAAAACATGATTATGCTATACTTGTTGGGGTCTGTACCAAACAAGCATGATTTATTTCATCTGAAGATCAAGATTTGTAAGCTATTGCATCTCTGCAGCAATACAGTACTTTATTATGATGCCGTTTTCTCATACATTTTCCTTTTTCAAAAAAATTGTGATTTGGATCTGCAATACGACTTTTGCACTTTGCCATATTGTGATTTAGATAATATTGCGATAAAGTGTGAAGCCCTAATGACTGAGTTAGTCAAGATAATCCACAGGCCTTGTTGTGAGCGATTTCATGTAGGAACTATTTTCCTTCTACTGAACTATACCTGCCAACCGTATCACTGCGCAGAAGGAAGCATGCATCTACTCATGGGAAAGAGGTTACAGCTCAGCTGAGGAGGATACCGTTGTTTACATTCTGCACTGTCACAAGCCTCTCATTCATGGGAAGATGTGTGCTTCCTTCTGCACTGGTATGGTTGGCAGCCCCTGTTGGGTCGAAAGAGGTTCATGTTCCTATATGAAACTGCTCACAACAAGGTCTGAGGATCATTTTGAGCAACCAGGTCATGATTTCTGGAAACAGACGTTGCTGTTGCGTTTTTCAAATGTATTTTTTGGTACTTTGAGCACTGCAAACTAAGTGGCATTGAGTTCCATTATATTTGAGAGAAGGCAGACATTTCTACGGCCGATACCTCCAATACTCTGCGACTCACGCTAAAACAGTCTGGATGGATCAACAGCACTACAGGTGAGAGGATAACAAGGGTATTTTAGATTTTGTGATCTGTCCATTTAAGCTGAGTTGTCAACTTCTCAAAAGGGCAAAAGGGAAAAGGGGCAACAGACTGCAAACATGCAGAGAGAACTGAAATGTGGCATTATGTGGTACTTAAGTATTTGACAATGTAATGTCTAATTTTATGGTTTAGCACTTGTTAGCCATCGTGATAGACGATGGCATCGTCCATCGACCCTGACAGTCATTAAACACTGAGCCCTCCACTAGTGTAACATAAGGGTTTAAAAATCTTCTGCGAGATACAAGACAGTGGGACCCCTCAGAGTTGCTGGTGAAGTTTTGTTGTTGACATGTGGGACCGTTAGCTGCTGGTTATTACACTAAAATTACGTCTCCATGTCCCATTTATTATCTTATTAAACCTACCCAGTCAGGTGAACCAAGGACACTCAGTTACATTGGTGGCAGCGGTGTTTACTGTGTTTCTTTCAATTGTGTTGTTTTTATTTGCACTATTCTTTTTTTAGCTTAGCTTCCTCAGTATAGCTAGTTGGCTAATTTAATACCAAACTTCAGAGGCTGACCACAACTAAATGAAGGACTTGTGGTGAGGAGATGAACAATGTCATCGTCCATCTCAATGTTTCACTGTTTACATTATCATATGCCAATAGGGTAGATATCACCCAACCCTAGCACTTACTGATCTACATATAGCTGATTATTTTTTCAATTAATGATAGGTTTATAATACATCAGAGAATAGAGAGAGTCCAAGGTGATGCCTTAAAATGTCTCGTTTTGTCCAATCAACAGTCCAAAACCCACAAGATATTAGATTTACTATAACCTATAATTAAAGGGATAGCTTCCAACTCTTATATTTGAGAAACTGGACCCATTAAAATGTCATTATCAAAATAGTTGGCAATTAATTCTCTGCCAATAAATCAACTCTCTTTTCAGCTCTACTAATGCTTATTTTCATTAATGATTAACCTAACAATTCTTTTAATAATTTAGCCAAACTGCTCAAAAATAATGAAAAGTGGCCATCTGGATTTGTCAGAGCTCAAGTAGTTCATTCAGTCAACAGCCAAAAAGACCTTCAATAAAAAAAACTGAAAAAGGCAGCTCATCACTCAGGTTTGAGAAAACAGAAGCAGCCAATGTTTGGCACTTTTGACTCATAAACGACAAACTATCAACCAGAAGTATTTCAGTACAACTGTAAACAATGGCGGCCAGAGATGAACCTGTGACGGCAGTTTCATATGAATGAGGTCAAATATTTGTTCTGTCTGAAAGAGGAACATCTGGCAAATATCACCAATCCCTCTCTTCTAACAAAATCTAGCATTTGATACGGTGACAGTCAAATATTTTAAAGATGACACACATTCACTCGGGGCGTGTTTGTGTGTGTGCGCGAGTGTGTCAGAACTGCTGTGTAGTCCTGGACTGCGATGAGTGGAGGGGCTTGTAAGTGATGAGTGGCAGGATGTTAGCAGCAAGTGGAGAGCCTATCTTACTCTGCAGACCACACACACACATACACACACCAGTCATAATGTAACCTGTGTGTGTGTGTGTGTGTGTGTGTGTGTGTGTGTGTGTGTGTGTGTGTGTGTGTGTGTTTATAGAAAGAGAATTACAGTAATGAGAGCCCTGTGTCAGCAGCTCCTCCCATCTCCCTTCAGTCTGCTGATTACAGCCTGTTTAGATAGTTAACACACACACACACACACACACAAAAAGCAGAAATCAGAGTGGCTGACCAACCAATGACCCTTTAATTAATTAACCCTTCCCTTTCTTTAGCTTCCTTAGTAATCTTCTCATCCCTTCATACTCACCACACATGCTGCCACCAAAACCAACAAGAGACACACAAATTTAGAAATGCACCTACTGCCACCCACCCATTCATCCTCCTGCCTA
The DNA here is from genome assembly GCF_056507025.1 of Lutjanus erythropterus. Taxonomy (NCBI): domain Eukaryota; kingdom Metazoa; phylum Chordata; class Actinopteri; order Lutjaniformes; family Lutjanidae; genus Lutjanus; species Lutjanus erythropterus. The sequence goes on along the minus strand of NC_139323.1, from coordinate 19,237,432 downwards.
CACACACACACACACACACACACACACACACACACACACACACACACACACACAAAGTTGCAGCTCATCAGCGCTAATCCCTTCCCTCCGTCTCTTTCCTGCCGTCTAATCCAACATCTATCAGAATCCAGCCACCTTCTCTGCAGACAAAATACACAACTAAGCCCTGCTATTTCTGGACAACATCTATTTGTGTGTGACTGTGGAGATAATTGGGGAGGCCCTTGCGCATGTGTGTGTGAGTGTGTGTGTGAGTGTGTTAAGCACATGCATCAGATTGGGAGTCTGTCTGAATGGGTCAGTGTGTTTTGTGTCTGGCTCCGTGGGCGTCCAGGTCATGTTTTCCCTGCAGTTGGAATACTGTACGAGTGGTTCTGATTACATGAAGGTGGCTGCCATCACATGTGGATCTGTGCTCTCCGTCCTGTCTGCTGTTCGACTAAACAAAGCCACTGTTAATCCTACTGACTGCTATCTGTCTGGACCTTTCCAAAACTGCTGCCAGACTGCTTTTCAAATGTAACCATAAAAAGTCAAACTGACATCTAACAGCTTCTAGGAGTTTCACCAAAGTGGATTTACTGTGCTGCTTGTGACGTTAAGGAATAACTCCTATTTTTACTACATAATGGTGGTTTTATGACCTGATAGTATGCCATACGACTCCACAGAAGTTGACATGCATGACTGGGCTCCTTAGTGATCACCATACACACAAAATGCCTAAGTAAAAGCTAAGTAGTATAACCATTTTAATTATCATGACAAACATTTAAAATGACATCAGCAAAGGACTGAGCAATATATCAATGCAAATATTTGTCCAATATTAGCATATAAACTTGCAGCTTTATTGGGTGTTAATATGTAGTCTGCTTTTATGGCTACAGAATACTTGAAACATCTCTAAAATAAAATATAATACAGTTCAGCAGCACCACAAACTGCAGCCTTCAAAATGACCTTAACGTTGAATCAGCATCTCTAGTCTCAACTAGAAGACTGCTCTCAATGTGCAGAATATTTGGACATAACCACTTTCTAATCCCCAACATTTTGATTACTAAGGCTCGTTTTATTCTAGCTTTTGTTGATGACTTGCAGCCCTACACCAGCCAGTTAAGAGGACTAATGAGACAGCAGTTAGTATTGATTACATATAGGTTTTATTTTGGTTTATTAAAAATTGTGAATCACTGCAACCATGAGAGGTCCTTTTAATTTTATGGATGAAATAGTACTGTATACACATGCAAACACAATCGACTGCATCTTCTCAACACTTGGGCAACTGGATGCTCCTATGGCTGATTTTGTTTCATTTGTCAATTTCACTAATTTAATTGTCTGCAGAATGAGGGTCACTGTTCAGCAATGCACAATACACACCAATCTGGATACTTCATATCTATGCAAACATATGTGCAATCACAGGTTTGTGGGTTGATAGCAGCCCAGTAACAAAATTTTAACATAACGCCCAACCCTAGCAAATGCTGAACACTACAACCTTCATGTAAAATTTATTGCAGGACTGCTGTTTTAGAGACCCTTACTTTTAGCTAGATACACCAAAAAAAACAAAACACTGGCAACTTTGTATTTGCTGAATTTATGCTGCATAGCATAATAAAAATTTATGTTCAAATGCAAGTAAATGTTTGATATCAGACAAAACTCTACAAATGTTTTAAACAAAACCTTAAATAACAAACATACTGGTTTTTAAATTTGACCTTACTTGGAAAACCCTCTGAAGCAAATTTGATTCTGGGCTTTATAAATAAAATTCACTTGACTTGATAATAATAAGACTATATGTCTAATCATATAATCACACTACCACTGAAAACGGGCCTGCCAATATGGACAAAACCAAATATCAATATTTTTGACCAAATACCACCACAGATATTTGTCAACATTGCAACAATATTTTAAGGATGACTATTGGTGATTTCACAAAATATTAACACAATGAGATTTTCAATAATTAATCATCAGTAATATGAATATATTGACCAAGTGGGTAAAGACAAATAATAGAACAGTTTGGGAAGTTCAGATAATTACATTACTTCAACCAGGAAAAGACAACACTTATGCCATATCACAATATAATGTTATCTAAAATAAAAGACAATAGCTTGTCTCATATCACAATATCAATAAATTGCCCAGCCCAAGTCTATAAATGATAATATTATATTATCGCCCAGTTCTACGTTAGTTTTCAGAGGCAGACACTCAAAATCGTTTTGTTCAAACATGAAAGCAGCAGTGTTGCTTTTACTGCACCTCTAAAACAACATGAGCAGCAGCTCAAGTTTACCACTGTTTGTATGCCAATTATCAGCGAGCAAAACCACCAGTCGTTCCAATTAACAGGTTCATGCCTACCTGCCAGATTAAACATACATCCGACAGATCCGTGAAAAGACGTCTGATAACACAATCTGTTCCAATAATGACAGTTGCCATTGTTATGAGCTATGGTTACAGTATCAGTTTTCAGTTATGCAGTGTGTTAATCTGCTGTGTTTGAGCTCATAACAGCCTGTAGGAAGGTTAAACAAATCCTTCCTGGAAACCTGAACGAGGCTTGCTAAAACAGTGCACTGTCGTATTGAAACTGGAAGATGCAGATGGAATCACAAGCTCGCTCTTGCTCCCAATCGTGTTCTTAATCTCATCATTCATTTATTGTTTATCCTGCTCGCTAGTTCTCAGTACCAGTGCTTGGCAAGATGGTGATGCTCCAGGTGTTTTGTAACATGAGGTGTAACGTTGAACGGCTGCCAGTGGGGCTGATCACACCGTCTCAACTGACGGATCCAGGAGTGACTCGTGTTCACTGAATGGCTTGATTTGTCTGGGTCACTGCTGGTTCACAGGAGCTTGGCTTTTCGGGGGGCTTTTTCAAAAGTGGTCACAGGGTGGTAATCTCGAGTTGCCCTTTGATTCACAGAGTACACAAGACATTCTCCCACATTGAGACAAAATTCAATGTGTATCCAGATGACCAAACAGATCAAAAAAGGATACCAAGCTAAGGAGGTGGCCACCATCATGCCCTACACTGATGTGCTGAAAAAGTGCATGCAGTGGTTCATGTGGAAGGTATGTATTAGGCAGAAATACTCTGCAGAAACGGATGAAAAACACCCACATAATAGGTTATCTCGTTCCAGATTCTTTTATCATATAACATGACAATTCAAATTAGTTTTCTCAGACCACTTTGTTCAAAAATTTTTCACATCCATGAAGAACAGAAGTAGTACAGATGCTCCTGGTGACCAATTTCCCTGTCAATTAAACCAAAACTTTCAATTTAGATCAGTCTTATAGTATGAAAGCAGTTCAAATTGAGCACAATTTATTATTTGGTAATATTAACCATTGAGATGACGTGCATGAAGACTTTAATCACATTCTTCAAAAACCAAATCATATAATGAGCACTGCTCAAATGTGAGGCACACTGCAAAGTGCCTTATGAACATTACTCTACAAAACATGACAACAACTGACTAAATGCATTATCCTTTCAGACTGAGCAGGATCACAGCATCAGTAGGTAAACATAGTTTACCTGGAGCTGATGTTAGCAGCCAGCTTGCCACACAGTGTGCCTAATATTAGCAGTGCAGCAGCAATAGCCCTCTTGCCTCACAACATCCACATGCCTGTGCTGAATGTGATTACACATTGCTCCAGTGGATTGGTTATATCTCAGTTTAGTCTGAGACACTTTACATGCAATCTTCTAATTCATTAGATCAAGTCTTTTAAGTCTTAAAAGAATCTTTTAGGACCGTAATAAAACAAATCATCAAATTATTACACTCATTGTCCTGAAAGAACTTGTATTGAAACATTCAATTAATAAAGTATTGACCTGCAATAAGTAGAAAAACCTCTGACATCTAACAAGTATGTAGTTTAATGACCCAATCAGCCAATATCCTGGTAACAGTGTAATTAAGCAGGACTAACATATCAGAAGTCAGCCAACATGATGAAGGAAATACATATACGAATGTTCTTAAAGATACTTATGTTACATTTGTCATCATCCAAGTAAAGTCTTTATACAGATTTTTGGTCCAATTTTCAGTCCTTTTCATACAGAAGTGTCTGCTTGTGTGGGTTCAGTCATACTAGATTCAGGGTTGGTTGGACTGTTGAGCTTGTGGTGAACAGAACAGGCAGAGGCGAAAAGAAACACGTGTGCGCGCACACGCACGTACAAAACGCACATACGCACACACAGAGGCATTTGTGTGTACAGGGAAGCAGCAGTAGCCACAGGGGTTGGAGGGGCTGTGGACAAGGGCCGTACAAAAGAAGTTTGAAGTGGGACAGAGAGGGAGGGAGGGGACATTCTGGCCAGCTAAATCAAAGCAGGATGAGAGGAGAAGAGTGAGGGGGTGGGGACCCTGTGAAGGTGTGCCACGAGAACACAGACGGGAGGGAGATCAGGCTGGGACTCCACCGCCAGCCCAAATCCCACATTCAGAAAGGCATTCTAGGCACATTCCTGCACATCAAGCAGCACACCATACAATAATGCAAAAAGCCAACGCATATACCCCTACAGGTCCAGGAAACCGTGCCACAAAAGTTAGTCAAGTGTGAGTATGTGTGTGCATGTACACACGTAAGACAGGAGAGGGCAAGAAAAAAAAAAGTTGAACCTGGCTCAAGTTTTGGCCTCAACTCAATCTAAACTGATCAATCCAACATATGCAAGTGCACATTCCTGGTGGATTACTTTGTTACGTGAACAAGGTAACTCTAATATTTACAGCTCTGTCAAACATCCATATGGAAGAGAAAACGACTGCTGCGGTGATAACTTTACAGAGTAATGTAAACCACTGTGCAGTGTTGTCACATTTGATAAGCCTTCAAACTCATGAATGGAGCTGCAACAATTAGTTGATTAACTGACTAGTCAATAAAATGAGAATTAGCTGCCAACTATTTTGATAATCAACTAATCATTTCAAAAATGCCAAACATTTGCTGGTTCCAGCTTCTTAAATGTGAGGATTTGCTGCATTTCTTTGTCATTCATGGCTTTTGGACTGTAGGCTTAATTGGTGAATTGATAATGACCTGGATTGTATCTCATTGTCTCAGCCATACCTGAATCAACACCACCTCCACCAGTACAACCCCTTACATTTGTTAAAACTTAAGATAAAATGAAAAATGCCTTTTTTAACACATTTTTTAATCCAATCATGTTATCTTCCTGTAGAGCCAAATATAACATGTGTTTGAGGACGTTTAAACATCAGTGTCAACCAATAATCATGAAATCCACTCATCAATCAATCTTCAATGTTTAGTGGCAGCAGCTAAGATTCATTAGTTAGCTAGCTAGCAGCAGCATGGTATGTTCTCAATGTCTGTTCTGACACACCCACTTTTCAATGTTCAAATCAAAATTCTCCCAACTTTACACTGTGCGTGCCTATCCTGTTTGACTCTGAAATACATCACGATACGGAAACTAGATATCTCCCAAAATGCCATTTAATCTGAACTTTAAACACTGTTGTTTTTGGTCTGAATTCCCAGTAACACAGAAGGGAAACTGAAGGGAAACACCAGCACACAAACTGTAAACAAAAAACACAGTAGAAATTTCCAAACACCCACCTGTGGTACTGGGTCTGGAGGAACTGAAACTCCTCCTTGATGCGGTCCAAAGTTTCTGGGTATGTTAGTTTCAGTGACTGGGGCGTCCCCGATGCTGCGGCTGCTGCTGCTGCTGCGGCAGCTACCACTGAGGCGGAGGACCCCGGGGGTGGCTGCAGTGGTGCCTGAGAAAAGAGGAGGCAGCCGATTTAGGGATTTGACTGAGAAAAGACAAAGAACATTGGCACACAGAGGATAGTTGCTATAATTCTTGACATCTGATTTCAAAATTGTGTAAAAATCCTCAGGCCGATGGCTGAGTAGTTTTCTGGAATATTGTAAAAGAAAAGTCTCACTCAAACAGTTTGAACTAAGGAGCTGCAGCTACAAAAACAACCGCCGAAAGGAAAGATCTACATGAGCCCAGCACCGTTTCTGCACAGGCACTCAGCATGCTTGCGTGTATCTATTGTGAGAGTCTGTCTATTACAGAAACACTGTCATCGTCAGCAGAGCCAGATGTGAATGTGTCACCCAGACTTGGACGGGAAGGCGGAGAGGTACAATAGCTCCTCAGCCAAATGAGCACACTTTGTTTAATTGCAAGTCTGAGTAGAGGAACGAAATGAAGAGAGAAACGGAGTGATAGGAGGGAGAAAAAAAAAAGGACACCATCGTGGCTGAAGACCCCTCCCAACCCTGTGCTTAGTCTCCCATCTCTGCAGGGTTCAGAGCAATTAGGAGACTACAACCATAGGGGTAATGCTGCAGGACAGGCAGACAAAAGGGGGCTGAGAGCTGGACTAGGAGGCTGGGGGGGGGGGGCTATCCGTCTGTCAGTCTATTTGGCTCTCTGTCAAAATAACACAGTGCGGAGGCCAAGGGGGGCCCGGGACAGCCGGTTCACAGGCTTCACCATGGTCAAGTATGGCGGTGAGGTTAAGTGATAGTAATATACTGTAATTTTCTTGCAGGAAAACTGGTTTTAATATGGGTCTGGTAGTTTAATACAAAGTCTTGATTAAAATAGCTTTTGCTCTTTTTTCAGCCTTGTGATTGGAGGTGTAAAGAAAGAGGTAAGATCGTGGGAGGACACAGTTTGATCTGATAACAACCCCAAATATCAGCAGAGTTTATTACCTGACATTTTTTAATCCAAAGGTCTAAGAATAAGCCTGTAATGTTAATGAATTTCTGGTGGCTTTCTATGATACAGAGTAAAGGTCCAGTGTGTATGATTTACGGGGATCTATTGACAGAATATGGCAGAAATGGAATATAATATTCATTAGTATGTTCAGTATAATCACTGAAAATAAGAATCACTGAGTTTTTACTCCCTTCTGAGCCGTTCACATCCACAAAGGGTGCTCTTCCACAGAGGCCACCATGATTCTACTAGGGGTGTCACAATTTCAATATAAAATTGAAAATTGATTGTATATTTCCATATTAAAAAATAGAGTGTGTCGCACACCGGATTGTATTAATTACATGAAGCAGGTTACACAAAATGTTTTCGCCCATCCAGCCCTCTTCATGATCAAATAAAAAGTTAATTAAATAATCATATTAATGAGTTCAACCTCCTCTTCTTTGCGTTCTTAACTTATAGTCATGTATCTTTGCTTGCCTTTATCTTCCTCCCTGCAGATTTTTTATAAGACACTCAACTTCTGTGTGCAACTTGGAAATATAAGTCAAGAAATGTAATTTCTAGATTTCCTTGCAGGCATGTTCATACCATTTAAAGTATTTCTTACATTTTCCACCTAGTTCAGGAACTTTTGCCTTTGCTTATCCCGTCCCTTCTCTTTTATGCATGTCTCATGTAATAATTTTACTTTTAAATGTGATAAGTCCATGGAGCTCTATCAGCTTTAAGACTGCCTGGCTCAACCCAATCTATGAGAGGATTTTGTGAATTCATGTAGACCGAATAATTCTAATTTAGGACTAGGGCCACAACTAATGATTATTTTCATTATCGATTCATCTGCCAATTATTTTCACTATTAATCACTTGGTCTATAAAATGTAAAAAAAAATGTGAAAATTGCGTCGTTAATACAACCGGCAATCTCAAACCTAAAGACTCCTAATTTACTGTCCTAATATGTTTTTTTCTTTCAGCTGACTAATCAATTAGGCTAACTGCTGCAGCTCTAATAATGACACAATGTTAAAAGGGATTTGGGTATACAACAACTACACAGCCTTTAACATTCGTCCAGACTCACTTCCAATGAAAACCCAAAACCGATCTACCCACTTCTCAGGCTCAACAAACCAGCCAACAAGCTGAGTTCAAAGACAGTATGGGACACGTGGGCATCCCTGAAAGACAGCAGCGACACACGTCTCACATCTTGACACATCAACGAGTCTGTCACGCATTATTGATGTTTAATGAACAAGTTAATCACAACATCACTCAACTCCAAAGCCGAAAAGAATGCCAGAGGAAAAGCTGGCAGCAGCTACAGACCATACATGTGTAAGAAACATGCATATCCACGTGTGAACAAGGCCAAGAAGGGAACGTGGAAGCAGGTGAAACATTAGAGATAAAAAGAAAATACAGAGGAATGAGAAGGAAAGGGAGGGAAAAAGATGAGATGGATGGAAAGTAAAAATGGATAGATAATATAGCTGAGGTGAGCAAGTGAAATAGCTGGAAATATGCAGAGAGGAAGAGGAGAAGACTGAGAATCTGTTTTGAAAGGAGATGGAAATAACAGAGGAGAGAAGGGAAAGAAAGGGAACACGGGAGAGGAAAGGAAAAGAAAGGAACAAAAAAAGAAGATAGGAGAGGGGCTGTGGCCTCATTGTTCCTCTTTCTAACAAGCTGCTCTCAATCTGTCGGCCAGATCCCCCTCCTAGAGCACAGACAGCCACACACACACAAACACACTCAACCCTTTTCCTTCACACAAAAACCCACCATTACACACACTCACAAAGATACACACACATTTTCAGTCTCGCTCACACGTACACACTCCCCTTTTCTCACACAAAAACCCACGGTTAAACACACACTGTCTCCCCTCCTCTTTCACACAACACACACACAGAGCAATTACTCTTCATGGGGAGGAGAAAAAAAAAAAGCACCAAGGCCATTTTATAGGAGGATAGAAGGAGGGAGAAAGAGGCGACTACCCTTCTTCTCTCTCCTTTTTATCACTCCCTTTCCCCCTTTCTTCCTTTGAATATTTTTTGTGGTTTTTCTTTTTTAACACGGCCATGTCTCCAGAGGACAGGTGAAAGGACAGGGAGCGTCTTCCTCAGAAATGGAGGCATGGATGAGGGAAGAGAGAATTGGTCTATTTTCTGATGAAACCACCTTCTCTCTGCTGGCTCAGCCACTCAGGACCTTACGCACAACTCCCGTCTGCTGGTTAGGTTTTTTGTTATGATGAATCACACCAGACTAGACTGGATGCATGTGACCGATGCCGTCTTACTGGCAAAGCATAGATCCCCTCTCCCAGCTTTTAGAGCTACATGATATGGTAAAATAAGAATCATATTGCGATTATTTTGATAGTTACTGCAACTGTCATAATCACGATTAGTGAGAATAACCATTTTTGCTTCACAACTTTAAATTTTCACTGAAAAAGCCTATTAAAATCATCATGATGTGACATTTGCTGGGGTCGGTACCAAGCACACATGTTTTATTACATCTAGAAAGATTCCTAAGATTTCTAAGCGAGGTCATCTCTGCAGCACTTAATTAAATGCTGTTTTGTCAAACATTTGAACTTTGTAAAAAATGCAACTTCTTTGATTTAGATACTGAACTTGGTCTTATTGGAATTTCCATAATATTTAGATTAATGATGCAGGGCCACTCCCTAATAGCCGACAAAATGTTGGTGAGAAAAGTCTTAGTCAACCAAGCTTTCATTATTTTATTAATTAATTTATTTATTTATTTGCCATTAGGCCCAAGAAGTTGTTGCAAAACTGCCCTTTTCTCTTGTAACACTAAAGTCACTGTTGTGCTGTAGCCGTTATTAGCTAGTTAGCTCAGTAAGTAGTGCTATTACACTGGGATACAGCTTCGGAGACCAACGGATGCCAGTTTGACGACTGGGAATACAGTACCGAGATGATTTAACACTGCAACAGTTCTGACCAGGACTTTAACTTCAAGGATGATGAAGACACCTAAGGTTCAGGCAGGTACAGGAAGAGTGAAGCAGTTGAGGAGCAAGCTTATACTGTAATTTAGCGAGTTAATTTCTAAGTATCCATCATCCATTGTGTTGATAAGTCTGTAAGTACTTATGTTTGTGAACTGGGAGTTATTTATTCCCATGTTTTGAACATTGATGTTATACTCTGTTGAAATAAATTAACAAAATGATGACCACTTTTGCCATTTAAAAGGCAGCTCGCTTCATGCCTCAAAGATATATTTATTAACTAGATGAATATCATAATCCTGCAACAACTATTTAACTAATGGTTTGAACTAATGACTAGTTGACTAGGAAAAGCTTTAGTTGGGGGTAGCCCTAGTTATGACTCAGACTAGACTAGATGCACATGACTGATGCAGTCTCTGAAACACAGGCAAAGCATCGATCCTATCCCAGCATTCATAGCCCCTTTTCTTCCTATGATCCACTGCTATTAGTGTGTCCCACCTTCTGATCTGGCAAACAGCTGAGCAGGCTTTAACGTGAGAGGTCAGGTCATCAAGCTGACCTGGTGACCTCGGGGAATGGATCTAGGCTGGGAGCCTCACCTGATAATCCCACACTCGGTTATTCCCTCCCTCTCGGCCATGTCCTGACTCCAAGGCAAACAAGAGACACGCCGTCTGCCCTTGAACAAAGCTTACATAGACTGAAAATCACCGTTACACAATTACAGGCTGGATCTTTCTGAGGCTCATTTGGCCATAAAGTTGGGTTCTGTAATACTGAGGAAGAATTGCACGAGGTTGGGAAGTTGTGTGCTTTACTCTGATATGATTAGAGATCATCTGATTACTCATCTGTTTAGATAAATCAGTGGGGTGGTGTTTACATGCCCCGAGCAGCCTGGAGTTTTTTTACAAGTGCCGCTGTGATCTGTTCTGTTCCAGAAAGCCAGCTGAGAAAGCTACAAGCTAAAGTTAGGGGGTTTAAGGCCACCTATTACACAAGCTCATGGAGGAAAAGCCCAGATATGACCCTTGGATGTATAGACATGCGCATGCTAACACACGTTCACACTAATCTGTCTCAGCCCTGGAAGGCCTAAGTCAATTGCAATGATTAAATGAGGACCCAGTGATGAGAGGATGAGAGGGAGAGTGTGAACGAATCATCTATGGGAATAGAAATGATTTAAATCAGACCTCACATCCTTTTAGTGGGATAGGATAGGAAACAATCCAATAAGGCTGCTTTAACCATGCTAAGTGTTGAGAAACAGATGAACACCAACCACTGCACTGTGCTGTGCTAGCAGGGCAACATAACAGATCAGGTTATATGCTCTGCATGCGCATTATATCCAAGGTCACATGCAACAAAACCAATCAATGCAAAAACACATACACAAATGCACAAACAACTGTATGCAAAAAAGGTGCAGGAAAACAGCATCCGTGCGCACATTAAATTCTGTCGTGAAGGGACCATTAACATTGTGGCATTCCCTGAATGAAATCATTCCTGTTTTCATTTGAGTTACCTCTAATTACACCGCAAGCAGCAAACCACTATGACCTCACATCCTTGCTTTAACCCCCCACCCTCAAAAAAACATGTGCACATGTACACACACACAGACAAGACTACACGCCCACACATGCCCACTACAAACGCTAAGTGGATGTGTGCACGACGCAGTTTTCCACAAGTATTTACAAGCACACATGCACTTTATTGTATTCGCACATGACTCCTACGTCAATATAAATGGGAATCCGCAAGATGTGTCCCAGTCCTCACTAGCCACACTGACCCCGCAGTGATACATAATTTGCTAATGGAGTTGAAATGGTGCCATCAGTGTTATGATGTGGTTGTGTGACCGTAGGAATATTAGGTTCACTTATTAGGAACAATCCTCTGTCTTCTTCATACAGCTGAAGGGGATGAGGGAAAAAAACAGATTCCCCTTGGATGACCTCTCACATTCTCCTGTCTGTCTTTTATAATTTTCACCACTGAAAATGCTTTTTTCACATGTAGCGTCAAAGACAAACGGCACAATTCTTCCAAGTAAATTCTTTAATACACAAAGCTCCCACTATTTTGTAATGAGTGGTTGCCACGTTATTGTTTATTTTCCAGCATATTGTGTTACTCATGATCCTAATCAGTTCTGCACACTGGTTGCACTCAGCTTTGGCCACTGAATCCATAATGTCACTGTGGCAAAACAAGTTTAAACTCAACATAAATTTTTTTCTCTTCCAAAAAAAACCCCTAAGGGCACATTCAGACAGAATCAGGTGTTGCATCACCTCATGCGGCAGAAAGGTTGAATCAGAGTCAACTTTTGAAGGAACGCAACCCAATGTCACACTGCAGTGGCCAGTCAGGTAAGCCGGCAATCTGATTGCAGCTTGAAATTGTCTTTGAAACTGGGCACTATCCAGGTGGAGTTCACAGCCCAAACAAAGATCATCTAGCAGTTGTGTCCTCGCTTAGTTTATTTTGCAAACCCAGCTTCACTGTCTGCATCTGGCTTGCAGTTTATGTGGCAAAATAGTGATGCCAAGACGCTTCCCTTGCTTTGTGTTCGTTTGAAAGAGAAAGAGTGCACAGCTATGGTCATGTAAGGTACAGATGCAATAAAGAGAGGGGCCATGGTAGTGAGAAAGCCAGTGAGTCAGACAAAATAAAACATTATTTCCTGGTTGTTTCACAGTGGTTATGTTCCAAGCAAAAATAAACACCCCTGCACACCTCCACAATGCCTCATTGTGCCCGGATATAGGCTAAGAGTATACAGCCATGCTAGTACTTTGTGCTAAATGCTAACATAAGCATGCCAACATGCTCAAAACACTGCGCCAATACTAAGCAGGATAGTGTTTTTCCATGTAACCAACTTAGTTTAGTGTGTGTTATCATTTTCTAATTCGCGTAATTACAGATGAGATTGTTAGGAATATAACTAGTTTTACAGATATTTTGTGACAAACCAAAAACCACTGGACCAATTGGAAATTTGACCAAATGACAATTTTGATGGCACTACGTTAAAAGTCAGGGGATTGCAAAAATATTAAAATTCATCCAGAAGGGAGCGTGAATGTCTGTAACACATTTGTGGCAATCCAATAGTTGTAAGACATTTCAAAAGTACAAATGTCACCCACATGGTGGCACTAGAGAAAGTCAGGGGATCACAAAAGTCAGCAATGATTCATCTTCTGGACACCAAGAACATCTATAAAATTTTATCTCAATCCAGCCAATAGTTGTTGAGATATTTCAGTCTGGACCAACGTGGGGGATTGACTGACTCACTGCCATCCCTGGAGCCATGCTGCCAACATGGCTAAAAAAATACCTTGCCAAATGTTTCGATCACAGTTTTTTATTTGTTTAATCTGAGCTGTATCTCTCTGTCTGTCTCCTTTTAGCTGGGAAGATGCTGTGCTGCTGCCTCCCTTCATATAGCTCAGCCCATTAGTCAGGCCACTAATTACACTGCTTACCCACAGAGTCGATCATCAGAGTAAACACCCACCAAGCTCTCCCTCTTTCCCTCTCTCATCCAACTACCACCAAGGACGCAGTGACAGTAGGTCTAACCCAGAATAGCATTTCTGAATGTGTATCTCTGTGTATCCTCCCACACACATGCCTAAAACACTCTCTTCCACATCTCGGAGGGACAGAAAACATGTCAATACACTGTCCTTTCTCAAAGAGCGTTTGAAGTTAAAGCTTCTTATATCAAATTATTCAAACACGACTGTCAACATTCATTAAAGCGGCGTACAGTGGGGAAGAAAAGACACAGGTTCATCCCCCCACCTTACATCAAGTGGCTATCTGCTTGGCTCTGCAATGGAGGAACGTGCTGATAATATCTCAATGATTCCTGCACTTGGAGGGGAGGGGCTGCCAGGCACCTGTTTCATTAGCACCACACATCTTTCTTTCTCAGCCCCCCCCCACACCCTCTACCTCCTCCTCATTCCTCTCTCCTTCCTCCCGCAAGCCTCGTTATTCAAATTTCCCTGCTGTCAGCCCACATTAGTGAAGCGCCACAGTTTGTCTGTCAGCTGGCTTAATTGCTGGAGGTGCCTTCTTTTATTAGGTAACCCCCTCCGCTCGTTTGTTCCTTCCACCGAGACGCACCTCCACAACAGCTTGTGTAAACCTGAGATCCCTTCAGCCTCTTTTCCTTCATTTTCTTCTCCCTCCTCTGTCTCCGTCTCTCTCTCCACATCTAATCGGTGGCTGAGCAAAGCAGGCGAGCTCCTGATCGATAGCCACACTCTCACCGCTGGACAACAGTGGTGATAAAGAGCTAAAAGCATGCTAGGACTGGGGAAGTGGAGGCTTGCTTTATGCTAGCTTTGAGGACAAAGTACTTTCCCCACAACAGTCTCTGTCTCCTACCTGACCATATCATCTTCACTGACTAGATTAATTTAGAAAGACCAACTTCCTTAAAAGGGGTTGGGATGATTAGAAGAGATAGGAAACACATGAATCACATAGTCATACTTGGAAGTATTTCGTTTTTTGCCTCCCTTCCATAATGAATCACATTTCTTGATTTCATGATGAGGCTCCCAAATACCGATCGAATTCAATGGTGATGTTTTGAAACTCAACTGTGACTTGTGTTACACTTCCAGTTGGGCACTATTCCGAAATCAGGCAGTGGATCTTTACATTAAAGGACCAGTGTGTAGGATTTAGTGGCAACTAGCTGTGACATTACAGATTGCAACCAACTCACCCTTCCCTGTGTAGGAGAACCTATGGTGGTCACTAAAACTTGTAAAAGGCCATATCTAGATCCAGTGTTTAATTTGTCTGTTCCGGGCTATTGTAGAAATGTGGTCATGTCTAGAACAGAACCTCAGACCCACAAAAGATTTCTTAACCTAAAACACGGGCTTTCCCTAAAACTAATCAAGTGTATTCGGTCCCTAAACCTGCCCAAATTTTAACAGCGTTGTCACATTATGAGCGAACAAATCTTGTAAGAGTTTTGCAAATTTTGGGTTCCCTACAAGACATGACTTAGAAACATGGAGGTGCAATCGGCCGACTCCATATTCGCCAATAGATCCCCCCATATCTTACACACTGGATTTTTCAGATTGATCTTGAAAAAAGAAGTTCTTTTTTATTGATTTATTGATTGATTTATTTTTTCAAATCTCAAGCCAACATTTAACACCAACTTAAGTGTTGGGCACTATGAAATTGTCTTTGGTTTGTTAAAATTTTGAACTTCCATGATTCCAATCATGATGATGTTATCACAGAAAGCACTTATATACTACCTTAATGATGCCATCGGTCAGACACCAGCGCCAGGCTCTTGGCAAAAAAAGACAGTTGGGTGTCAGCCCTCTTCAAATAATATTTGCCACCGGGCCTTACAACTTTGGTGGGGGGAAGCCCTGCAATGGTTACCATAATAGCAAGTGCTGGCCAATATTTGTTGGATAGCTTTTGTTTTGTATTACATATTTGACAAATTTAACAGCTTAGGCTACACTAACCCATTACATAACAAACAAAAAGCCTCAAATGCTGAAGTCTGTTGACTGCCAACAAGTTCATTCGATTAATACAAGAGAAAACTCTGACTTTGGAATCGTCTTGAGTTTCTGCACTTTTTTAAAGTCCATGGAGACTGCGCTAGCTAAATGAGCTTTTCAAGGCAGCCCATTGGGACAAGCAAGAGTAAGACAATTGGTCATAAACAAATCCAGACAAACTGCTTTATCTAATCCAATATATTTATATGGAAGAACAGATTGGGGCAAACACATCCAAACTGTGTACCAACAACTACAATAGTACATACAGCAGCTAAAACTAAGTTGAACCAGGATCTGATCTAATGTTTGCAATGAACAGCCTGGATAGCAACCAGATCAGTGGATTAAATAATATAACAAACATGACAACGTGTGAGAGACATGTGTGAACACTGTTTGCTCTTTAGATTATAAAACACTTGTTATCAAAATGTATCAACAATGGCCTAAACTACAAGAATTGAACCAAGGTTCACCCACAATAGTAGCCTCTTTACAAACCCCTCCCCCAGCCAGGGGTATTGTTCAGGTTAAAATGCTTGGTAGAGGGGTTTTTGACTTTTAAGAGCTTTATATGTCTTTAATCAGTCACTGATAATTTAATTATCTCCCACAGTTCAGGTACAATATGGCAGCAGAAACATGCTTTCAGCCCAAAAGCAAACCAACAGAAATCAAGAATTTGAAAATGTCGCCAGTTTGTCTTTGTAAGTGAATTTAGTTTATGTCATAATTTTGTGTTATTTCGGGTGGGCCATAGGTATGTGTTACATTGTTAGTAACATTACAGGCCAGCAAAATAAACTGTTAGCTGCTGATCTGAATACACTTTATATTCTCCTTAAATGTGTTGCTTTTTTCTTCATCATCATCCTTTTCTGTCTGTGTCTGAGGTGTAGCTTTGTACGTTTCTGTCACTGTGGCAGATTTGAAAGAACATTAAGGATTTAAGACAGCCAGCCATGCCTGCCATGTCCTATACACTTCTCAGCTCGTCGACTTTATTTGGCAAAAATCCCAAAACCATCTGTGCACATACAAGGGCCTGAAGCATTTTCAAGAACTTTTCTAAGCCGTGTTTATGTCATGTGGACACCACTGCATCATCACGTGTGTTCACACATTTAGATTTTTAATGTAATGATGTGAGGATAAGCTCATCTTAGGTATGTACAGAAGTTAATCAGGACATGCTTATCAAGGTGATATTTGATTAATCATTGATAATTAAGACAAAGCACATGTTTTTATTGTTTTTCTCATTTTCATTTTTTTCTGTTCTTGTTTTAGTTTAATTTTGTGTTTCCTTAATTAACAAATGGCTATGCCCAACAACAACAATATAAAATGAGGCACAATTACTGCCATTTTTAGACAATCAATTAATAAACTTTGAATATAATTTCTTTAATCTAATTAATCAGTTGATGACAAATCTTTAACATCCCTTAATTTGATCTGTTTAACGTGATTATATTTATATTTTACCTGTTTTACAAACAAACTAAGCTTCAAACTGATGTGTGCTTAAAAATACAGACTCAAATTTCAATGTTTGTCTGTTTCACTTTACACTATAGAAAGTATGCACTACAAATGTGTGTGCTCTATACAGTGGAAACGGTCTATTCCAGAAAACAATTACAACCAAGCTATTAAACATGCAGGTTACATTAAATGCTAGAAGCCACAAACTCTTATGCAGGATCTCAAAATGCACTTAATTCCTAATTATAATTGGATGTAGAAAAACTCTACATTTGTTAATATGGGTCAAGTGTTTATGTAATATATGGGTCACATGCTTCACTGCAGACCAGTAGCCAGTGATGACAGGTTACTGCCAGCCCAGCATTTCAGAGATTAAACAGTTTGCCGGGTTGAGTGGCCCTTCACTCCGAGGTGCAAACAAGAGCTACCGATGGCCAGAGACTTTCCGAGGAGGACGGGTGTCTCTCACATGGTGCTGCTGAGCCTGAGATCTGTGGAGGGTTGAAATGAAACGGGACCGCTGGCCTAAACATTCCACCCAGACCCGCCGCAGTCTGCTCCTCTCACCCTGGGACGCCTGCCCATACATTAAGATGTGGTTTGGAGCTCTCACAGGAACACAGCGAGGAGAGGCTGGATGAGAGGGATTGGGTTTACAGTGCAAACCACAGACCCACAGTCTGCCTCCTGCCCTGCCTTCCTGCAGTCAGCTACACTACATACACAGCTGCTGCTGCTGGTGTGTGTGATGTTTGTGTATGCGCTGTATGTTTGGATAGAGGGGACTCACAAGATCCCTTTATCACTCAAAGGAAGGACAGGATGAAATAAAAGTTATAATGCATCATAGCAGTGCAATTTAAGGGGAATTTCTGAAGCGAAGTTGTGTGAGATACTTAGGTGAAATAGTGTGAAAGTAGATAGTAGATCAATATCAGTTTAAATGTGCACAAAATTTACAATATTTTCACTGCTTTTGCTTGCTGTCAGACAACCTTTAATGACGTGAAACTGCCACGATATATGCCAAATATTGTTCTTTCGAAACCAACCAAACTGCACAGGCAAAATTAGTTCATTTTACCTTGCAGAAGATAGGAGTTGCTGGTCTACCACTGCCTTGATTGGTTAGTTTCTTAGTGTTACTGTGTGACTTCAGTGTTATAAAGGGTTAGTTTGGATTTACCAAAGTCACACAATAACCCAAACAACCTGACTGATCCAGGGCAGAGGTAGACCACCACCTCCCGTGTTCTGTAAGATGAAGCTAAAGTACAAGCTAAGGTGGTGAACATATTCCAAATATAGCATACACTTAAACTGATATTGATTTTTAGGTGGTTAAAATACATTTTGCTGCTGACCCAGCCCACAGGAGTGCATTGCTTAACTTCCTACACCAGTACTCCTGCTGCTTCTTCAAGCTGGGAGCATGCATCCACTGACTATGGATAAGTACCTCATAAAACCCCACTTCAAAAAATCCAAACCATCCCTTTAAACATTATGCAAACACACAAAAGCTACAAAAATTAAAACAATGCATCTTTTTGGGGCCTCACATAAATGAATTTGTGAGAAGAATTAATTACGGTGGCATACACACACATTCACATGAAGTTATACTTCACAGTGTGCTTAATCTGGTTTCAATGCATGGGACATGAATGTCAAAACACTGTCAGGGGTGGGGTGCAGGGTGGCATGGCTGAGGGATGTAGATGAGGGTTAGGCAAATGAGCAGGTCTTAATTGATACTTCACACAGCTGGAGGACCAGTGTTTATGTATTTCAGTCAGCTCAAAAGCCCTCCACCTAACTCGACTAAAACAAATTAAAGCCATGCAGCATGAATATCGCTCCTAACCTCGCTGAGATCTGTCTCAAAAAACAGCATGCCGATTTCCTTTTCATTTTTGACAGCAACATTACTGGGCATCTAAAATTGGGAAGCTTCTAGTGAGGGCTGGGCAACAGATTAATATTATATCAATATCATGATATGAAACTAAGTAGTGTCTTAGATTTTGTATATCCTGGCATGGCATAAGTATTGTCTTTTCCTGGGTTTAAAGGCTGCATTACAGAAAGTGGTGTAATTTTCTGAACTTATCAGACTGTTCTGGTTGTTCTATTATTTGCCTTCATCATTATATCCATATTGTGATATTTGATTTCTCCATATCTCCTAGTCCTGGCATCATATGTTTGCACTATTTACAATGTGTTGTTTAATGAAAATGTGTATAACAAGACAGAATATCCTAAAAATATTGTGATATTATTAATAGGGCCATATCACCCATCCCTACTTCCAGTTTTCAATCTATCCAAGTCCATCCAGCAAGTGAGGGGCATAAATATCACCCTTGATATGATTGAGAAGGAATAAAAAGCCAAAAAGCATTTTTTAAAAATGAGTGGCACTTGAAAAGGGCAGACCACTGAGTGAAGGTGTCAACAAGCCAAAGCTGACTCACCCCCACCTCACCCTCTCACAACCCATAAGGAGGGGACAAACAAACACACACTTCATCATCTGGGTCAACTACTCCACAACAGTGTGGAAACAGATAGAAGGAGTTTCTCGACTGGTGGAGGTGGTGTTGGCCACCAAGGACATGAGATTTACACACAAAAACACTCAGCAAAGTTGGACACTGTTTAAGGTGGGCTTTGCCTCAGTAATTCCCTGCTGACAGCAGGGGCGTAGGAAAATATCGATACACTTGAATATCATGATATGTTTTGTGATACAGTGTTTTGGTGAATTCATACAGTATCGTGATACATGCAAAGATTCATGGCATTGGTTCATTTTTTTGTTGTGTTTAAACCCCTGACTTCAAAACAGCAGTGTTGTTATCAGGGTGGAAAATTAGCACCAGCCACCAGTAGGGGCGGGGTAAATAATTGATTTTCAGATGGTTTGCAATTCTCTCTTGAACAATTACAATCAATCCAGAAAAGTCAATAATCTGACATTTAGAATTCAATGCTTGGCATTAAAATCACCTGTAACAGTTTTGTATTATTGGACGACTAGGCGGTGAAATGTAACAAATATAAACCTGTGTGTCATAATTAGTTTCTAAACTAGGTGATCTCTTGACTTTTTGTGAAGATGGCTGAATGTGAGCAACTACAGATGGATATTATCTGACCAGGACCCCGATGGATTAAAGGCTTAATATGTTGATGCATCAAGATGCATTGATAATCATTTTAGAAATGCATTGTGGTCCTCTGTATCGGAATCGAATGGTGCCAAAAGATTCCCGCCCCTATCCACCAACCTAATGCTGGTATAATGTAAAAGTGGCTTGTAGATTTCAGGCGCAAAATAATGATTTACTATTGAGTGGTTGGTGAATTTGAACATTTATCTGTCAGTGGCTGGTAGATGTTCACATTTTAAAAAGTTGATTTCCCATCCTGGATGTTATCTATCTTAACTACGGACATATGATGTGGATTTTTTTCACTTGAAAAAACAAAGATACAAAGATGGATGACTGAATATTTCAGAGCTGTGACCAAACCAAATCTAAATGACAGGACTGTTATTATAAAAACAAAGAACAGTTATGGTTTTTCAAATGTTCATTTATTCAAATTAAATGCTTTCACATAATCTGTCTAATGAGATTATCAGATGATATTTATCAGTTATTAGCCTATACACCAATGCCTATATAGACCCATATGGACTTATAGCTGGATAGACCAACACTGGCTGATAATTTATCAGTCACCAATATTTATGTGCAAATTTAATCTTAACTGTTCAATTGCATAGAAAAGTAAACTTTTTAAACTCAGATTTGATGCATATGGTGGTGTGTTCTTTATTCTGACAATTTCCCTGAAATTAGATTAAATCAGAAATATATCACCCTGCTTACAGTATCGCAATATATCGAATTATAACACCTGCATCGTGATATGTATCATATCACAAGATTCTTGCCAATACACAGCCCTATGCTATTGCTGGTGGTGGTGGTGGCCACGAAGGACATGAGATTCACACACAGTCAAAGTTGGACGCTGTTTAAGGTGGGCTTTGCCTTAGTAAACCCCTACTGACAGCAATCTGCCTGACCTTCATAAGACAAAGATTACACAGGGCGTTAATATGAAGACAAACAACATGTTAGGTTGTGTATATCAGCATATAGAGGATCATATTTCCTCCACAAAGGAGGAGGAATCCCCGGAAATACACAGCAAGGATGACAAAGGCAAACAATTTCGACTAAATAAGGTTTAAAATTATCAATGGAGGTTCCTCGTATGAAACAATATCCTCGTGTAGACGGTTACATAGTAGCGTAGCCTACTTACCGGTGGTCGGTTTTGAGGAAACATTGTAGCCGCCGCCGACTTGTGTGTCTCCGTGTGCGTTTTTTTTTGTCCTTCTTCTTTCTCCCTTTTGGGGCGGAAAGCTTCGTCGAGAAATACGAGCAGCAGCCGATGTACTATTGTTGGTCTCAGAGAGGCATTTGGCCCGGTTTCAAAGGTAATGGCAGAGCTAGTCTCGGCTCGCTCATTCCTCGCTTCAAGACTCCTTTGTTCTGGGTTATATCTCCAACCCCAAACCGCACCGCAGCGCGCCGCGCCGCGCTCACTCGACGGTGGTGTAGTAAGGACGGACGGGCAGAGGAGAGGAGAAACACCCGGTCCAATCCAGAGGGAAGCTCTTCTGTTCAAGTCCTCAACTTCCAGCAAATTATATCGCAATTCTTGGTTTCCCTCCCCGGTTATCTCGCCGTGTGTAGCATAAAGCAGGCCAGAGACAGAGAGGGGGTGAAATGTGGTTTTGCTTGTGGCTTCGGAGACGGACACACCACCGGCACATTGAATGCAGCCGCAGCCTCTTTTGTCTCGCTCGTTGCTGGCCTGCACTCTTTTCACACACACAACACTCCCTCCAGTCCCTCACTTCTCCTCTCACCCACTCCCCCCTTCTCTGATCCTCAATGGGACATAACATATGAGTAGCTTTCTTTAAGAAGGAGGAGGGGGGGGGGGGGACCTAAAGACACCTCCCCTCCCCCCTCTCCTCTACAGTTGATCAGAATTAATAACCTAATGAAGAGAAAAAATAATTTAATCAAATCTTTGCCCTTTTAAAGTTATATATACTGGGCAAAATCAGAGCATCGAGCATATCACACAATGCTTTCTCAAATAGCCCGACGATATTTGCCAAGAAACCTTTGCTTGTTATTGTTGCACTGTAATTAGCTTTATCCTCGTGTAGCCATGTAATTGAAAATCTATCCACACAATTAGAAATTTTTAATTTTTAAGACAAGTGCACAGAAAATATTCTTTAGAAAAGACGGGGTTCGGTGATTGAATGAGATCTCCACGTGGGGCTCGGCCTCGGCACAGTAAACACTGGTAAAATCAGCCAATCACCGTCGGGGACACCCACGTGGGGCGCACTGACCGGTTGCTGATTGGAGGGCGCAGGTAGCACAATGCTCCGCACGTCAATCAAGCAGGCTACAACTGCTCTGTGAGGTTAACCCCTTCCTGGGAGTGATTGAGGAGCTGTGTGGTGGTGGCTGTATCAAGATTCAGTGGTTTTCCTTTTTCTCCCCACAAAACCGTCAATGCATTGAAAAATCTCACGTTGCCCCCGATTCGTCCTTGTTGATGTGGAAATAAATAGACTTTTGCTCCAACTTCTGCATCATCCTGCCCATTTTTGGATGTCAAAAATTAATCATGACCACAGGGAGAATGAAAAGACTGAATACATCTAAATAAGAGCCCAAGAATCCACAGAAATACACCAGCGATAATGCTGCAACGCTTGCATGGCCACATATTGAATGTGCTGCATTGTTGTTACCTGGAAAAAGGGGAATTATTCTGGAGACGAAGGGAGAAATGGTGGAAAAATTGGTATTCTGGTGGCACGACCCCTTTGGCGGGGCTCATAATTAGAGAGAGAGATATTGAAAAAGCAATTTCTGACAGTGGAAATCACAACCTGCCAGAGGTGGAGTTGGAAAATATAGATGGGTGTGTATGTGTGTGTGTGTGTGTGTGTGTTTGTGTGAGAATATGTGTGTGTGAGAAAGAGACAGAGAGGAAAGGCAGAGGGGGAGGTAGGGAGGGGAGGAGGAGGAAGAGAATAAAGGATGAAGGACAGCAGGGGGGATGCTGAGAAAGACGAGCCAGTAGGAGGGTTAGAGATTGAACGAGAGGGAGAGTGCACACGGGTGATGAAAAAAGTGTGTGTGCATGTGTGTGTGTGTGTGTGTGTGTGTGTGTGTTGAGCAGACAAGTGAGGGAATGAAAAAGAGAGAAGGGTGAGGGGAGCAAGTGGGGAGAGAGTGGAGAGGGAAGGAGAGAAAGAAGGAGAGACAGAAAGATTTTATTGCCATTTTTTTCCCATGAATTTTAATGCACAGCACTGGTCTCTCCCTCCCGGATTCTGGGATCACATTTATTAGAAAAAAAAAGTCATGAGGAATGCAGTGCTTTGCAGTCTGCTGCTGCTGCACAGAAAGATGTTTCATGTTGGGGTGTGTGTGTGTGTGTGTGTGTGTGTGTGTGTGTGTGTGTGTGTGTTGAGGTGGGGGGACTGCTTGCTGGGTTGGGGGTGCAAAGGATGTATGAGGCTGCGTTGTGCTGGGGGGAGGCATAATAATATAGATGATAGAAAATGATAAGTGAAGGACACATATTATTGCTATTGGCAGGTCAGATGAAGGAGTGTGTTAGGTGTATGTGTGCTAGGTGTGTGTGTGTGTGTGTGTGTGTGTGTGTGTGTGTTGGCTGAGCTCCAATGATTAAATACACCAAGTCCACAGTGCCCTTCTCTCCTCCACAGAGGCTCAGAGCAACGGGATATCAAAGTGGCCCCACCACAATGGGACGGGGACACAATGGTCGTAATGCTACATGAGCTTTTAGTTTTAGACTAACTCAGTTGTGTGAGGTTGTAAAGAGATGATTCTGTCAAACACATGTATGCTGAGTCACTGTAATAAAAAAAACAGATACGATCAGGTGCAATAAACTTATCTTTTTCTCATTAACTTAACATAAATACATGTTTTATTCAAGTTGATTGAACTTAAATATCTAGAATTTATGATAAAACTTAAGAAACATCAATTCTTCTAACCTGAAGTCTTTTGACTTGAAATGATGAGTTGAATGAATGCACTGTACAGAGTTCAATCACCTCATCAAAAATATTCCTTAAACAATAAGATATTAACTTATTAGTCCCATAACAGGGAAATTTTCAAAGTCAAAAGCAGTGTTTGTTTGTGGTATTGTGGTGTATGTCACCTATACACCAGAATCTGGCCCAACAGTAACAAAAAAAAGTAATATCGTAGAAATTCTTGGGTATTGGTATGTCAGAGTTTGTCTTTTGCTGGAAAACAATTTGAAACAGTTGATTAGGCATCCTGCACTCAGGGGCCTGAGCTAAATTTCTATCCAATGAAATGTTTTCTTGCTTACAACATTTTAGAGCTTGGAATCACAGAAGTGGACTGCAGTGTTTCTGGAGGTCAGGCCTCACTATATAAAAGCAGAACTTTATAATTTTATTCACTGATTTGGGTGAAAGTGGATCATATTTTAGGAAGGACATACTTGTTGCTAAAGTACTTAAGCATAACGGTTAGCTGTTAGCTGCCATTAATGAGCAACAGAACCAGGCTCAGCAGCCTCCCAGTGCACAAAGACGGTCTCTCGGACAAACACAGCCTCCAAGATGACAGCAAATACAGTACTGAGGTTGTTTACAGAGTTTAGAAAGATACCTTAACTTGTTGCCAAAGTAACTTACTAACTGCCAACTGCCATTAGCTCAGTTAGCCGTGACTCAGCCCAAAGGTGCTGGGGGCCAAACCCAGCAAGAAAACCACCTTGGAACTGTGGCCTATTTCCTAAAGATGTTCTAAAGAAACAGGAACAGCATATTAGAAAACGTCCCAGCATGCATTGTGTGAGAGTTAAAACTCCCCTAAGACCCTTCTTTTTTTTATATAGTTTTTACAGAAAACATAATGGAAACTTGCTGTGTGTCCCTAACATGCTTTTCACAATAATGAAAACATTGTTAAAAATGATGAAGGTTAGTAGTGAATTCTTAAAATTTAATACATTTCATATGGTGTCTTTGTGCTGGAACAAAATATCTCCAACAGGAGCAGCTGCAGCTGTTAGATCTTTATGTGAAATGAAGAACTGACTTTTAAAACTGAGAAAATCTGAAATAAAATAAAATCTGATTGTAATGTTCAACAGCATGAATGAACAGTTGTTGGGTCAATCTAATATTTTAAGCTCACTGAAGATGTTTTTTCAAGTACAACTAAATTAATAACAAGTTCATTTGACTAGAGAAGTTTATTTGTTTTGAATCATTACAAAATTACCTAATCTTGA
The DNA here is from genome assembly GCF_056507025.1 of Lutjanus erythropterus. NCBI lineage: Eukaryota > Metazoa > Chordata > Actinopteri > Lutjaniformes > Lutjanidae > Lutjanus > Lutjanus erythropterus. The sequence goes on along the minus strand of NC_139323.1, from coordinate 19,212,102 downwards.
CAAATGTCAAATCCACCCAACTCAAAACTAAAACACAAGTTGAAACAAATAGTTCATTTTTTACAGTGCAGCAAAACACATGTTCACCTACACTCACCTGTCTCAGAGGGCAAGAAAGACAGTGGAAAAGTGCCTGAGGGAGCAGCAGCAGCATTTCTTTATAACCACACAACTTAAGGCGAGGAAGACAAACCAGTAGTGCCAAACCGCCAGTTATCCATACAATGATTAAATGATCACTGAGCAGCAAAACATCAGGAGGGAGTGGCTTTTAAATGAGGTGATGAAAACAAGTTTGCTTCCCATGAAACTTCACACGGCCTCATGCTTTTGCGGTTGCCAACAGAAATATTAGTGTCAAGCTGTGACTATGATATTAGCACTAAATGATGTCCCAATAACACTGCACAATGTCTGGTGGACAGACATCCAGACAAGCAGACGAATTTTTTTTTGTTCATTGGAAGGCAGCGCAATGAGAGAGTTTGGATCAATAAGCTTCACTTGCCTGGTGCTTGTGGGATCGTAAACTGAAATCCCATCAAAAAAAAAAAGTTTGAGGTGCAGAAAATCTAAAAATCTAACTCAAAAGAAAAATCCACTCCAGCAACAACAGCAGGATGTGTTGCTGATGCACCGTGCATTTATTTGCCTTTCCTTGTTCGATCATGTATTTGTTTTAATTCCAGTCTTGAAAGGCCAAATCTAGCAGCATCACGTCAGTGTTACTTGTACAATTGATTTCTGAAAACTGTTCAACTATGTAAAACATCAGCAGGAAACATCAGGTCTTCAGAATAAAAAACCTCTCCACCCTACAATTTTGCAATAATCATTCTGTAGTAAACCATCTGACCATTTTCTCCAGTACCAGTAAAGCCTATACAGATCAGGACATGCTGGTTTTTGAGCACTGAGTACATGTTTTTTAATGTGGAAAAGCCCACATTTCACTATTTCCATTTCATTCTCTGCCATTCTCACCTCACACAGTAGTGGTATGTTTCCTGAAAATATTTAAAAATATTTAAAGTGCAAATAATCATGCACACACAACACTGGATTTTGTGTGAATACAGCTGATGTGACCCTCAATCTGCTCTGTGTGTGTATGTGTGTAAAACTCTTTCTGCAGCTCTCACAGACAGAGAGCAGAGGAAGGAGATGATGAATGCGATGAAACCATTGGTTGCTACATTTATAAAGAGTCCTGACCTCAAAACCTGCATACCTGTATGTAACCTGTATGTATAGGCTGGCTGCTACACTAAACTAAGAAACTAAGAAAATACAGGCACGGTCTGTGCAGATACAGCCACCACCTCACACCTCTAGGGGGTCATGGATGATGATTATTTCTACACTGTTTTCTAGGAAAATGCAGTATATTATGCCTTTAAAAATTAAAATTCAATTTAAAATAAGCCCTGGAATACAAATCAACACACAGTCGAGTTAAAGAGGGGATTCTACCTTTATTTTAACTTTACTCATTCAAGCAGATTGAGCTCCGCTTTAAAAATTATTATCCCATGGGAAAGGGGATGATACTGGAGGAAGGGTCTTTAGCTTGGGTCATAAACTTTTGGTTTTGTGGTGTTCCTATTTGCTCCCCACCCTTCCCGGCACCGCCGCCACCTCTCCCCCAATTTCATCACTGCCTTCAGGATGGGGTCGAGAATGGCTCCTGCCCAGCGTGGGCTTGAGTGACAGGAAGACAAGGCCACAGTGTTGTCATGGTGGTGCCCCCCCCCCCCCCCCCCCCCCCAAACCCACCCCCACCCCCACCTCACTTTGCCCCCACCCCTTCCCTGCCCCTCATCAGACAAGCTGGGTGTCAGCGCAGAGACGGCGCAGTGATTTATTGGTCTCTACTCCTCTGGGGTACCCCCCCCCTCCCCATTCCACCCCCCTCCTTTACCACACACACACACACACACACACAACCTCAACCCCTCCACCACCCTCCATTTTTCCCATCCTCCCCCTCTGCCCCCTCCAACACACACCCCTCCATCCATCCCCTCCCCTTCTGTCCTCTCCTGCTGCATGGCCCCTGGGGGAAAGAAGGGGTAATGACCCACATCAGCAGCAGCTATGCTCACATGCGCACACACACACACACACACACACACACACACACACACACACACACACACACACACACACAAGCGCACACACACCTCCTCCTCTCCTTGCAGGCAGATACAAATAAATACCCTCTGTGACACACATACGCACACGTATGCACACATAAAACAGACGCTGACACATTTACGACCACAGGCATGTGTATCTGGGAATTCCAGGGCTGTGCCGTAACGTTGTTCCCCACGCTCAAAAGTCTCCTCCAGTCTAACACAACACTGAAGAGATCAATACTGAGCCATCTACTACTAAATAGTTATTTCTTTTAGTAAAGAGGACACTGTTTTCATCATAACCTCAGGAAGAGGGAATGTACACCTCTCCTTTTCACTGGTATTTTTTTCTCAATAAATCAGAACAATGGGATGATTTGTGTCTCTCTGTGGTGAAGTGGAATATGATCTCCTTTTGACTTTCCAAATATCTTTGAATACACCACCAGCTTGCACAATTTGGCCATGAAATCTGTTACAATTGCACTGCCTGTGTTGCTCACAGAGGTAATGATGAAGTGAGAGGACTTTCAGAAAACAGAGCTTCCTCATAGTGTCTTGTTGCCAGAGTGGAATTTCTAGACAAGGTCAATTATTCTCACGTTCTGTTGCTTTTTCTGGGGGCCGAGTGTGGAAAAAAAAAGAGCATCTTTTCAGTGGCTGATTTTGAATTCAGGCTGTCGATCCACACTGACGGGAGAGTGAAGAGGTTAAATCTGAGCATTGACTTGCAAATACTACTGATAGCACTCTGCTGCATGTGCCGTCACTCATCTCTCACACGCAGCCGAGAGAGATGCTCTCTGGCAGAAAGTATGCAGTTACTGCTACAGGTTTCCACTTTACATGAGTGTTGGCAAGCTGGAGAGTGCGGGTCAGGTGTTAATTTGTGTGTTAAAATGGGAAGGAGAATACATAAATTAGCTTTTTTTCCAGGCAGAGAAAGATAAGGGAAGCAGTAGAGAGGGAAATGATCCGTTGGATGTTTGCAGTCTGGCTCCCAAATGAGGCCAAAAACATGGTTTCTCTCTCTTTTTTTTTTTAGCAGCAATTAACAAAAATAGCAGATTTGTGGTTGACAGAATGACAGAAGTATAGTGAACTTTCCCTCAAAGGAATATGTAGCACTAATTAGTCGCATTTGTAAAGAGTGAGATGTTAAATAATTGAATAAATTCATTGTTTTTGTTGGACTCTGGCTGTAAACAATCAACATAAAGACATCTGTCTTCTAGTCAAACTACCATAGCTAAGCTCAAACACTGTGACGATGCAGAGTCTCATGAGGGTTTGTACCTGTGGACATGGCAGGCAACAAGCTGGATCACTGCATTGCGCTGCCACCTGCTGTTCAACAGGAATACTGCAGTCATAATAAAGTGATTAACACTGGCAGGATGTACAGTACATCTTTTGTTAGACATTCTGGGGTGCAGTACTGCAATTTAATAAATAAATCACAGTCAGTACTATGTGGTAATATAAACGATAAAGTTTTATATGTTCACTAGGGGAGAACCAGTTATGTAATGAGGGCAGTTTGGTTTTTTTTAATCAAGTAATCATCTGTCGGTCTAACCTGCTTTTCAGGAGAAGTTACCTGCTGCTCAGCAAAAAGTCCAGGAACAAACATCAAACTGATAACCACAAACAACACTTCACGGTGCCTGCAGATGATTTCAATATTTAATATCTACTTCTCAGCATCTTTGTGAGATGGTTTTAATTCTCTGTGGTTAAGGGGGAGCATTGATCCAGAGGCTAAATGCTAAACTGTCGCCATTTTCCTGCACCGGGCTGCAATTATAGATTTTTACCACACGGTGTCAGCATTACACTGTAAATTCCCAGCTGTCAGTAAGTCAGTATTAACACAACAATTCTCCTCAAAAAAGTGCATGCCTGAAAAACATGCATTTCTGTGCTATGTTATACATTATTTTTAGTCAACACACAGGCGTATTATATTATTTTCCCCTTAAATCTGGGATTCTAATTTGCTCACAGCTGATGTTGCAGACACGAATCTTATTGAGGTCAGTGTGGGGTGGATTTACTCCAAAGGATTTACTTAAATAATCGTAATTCAGCAATTATGGCAGTCAAAATAGAACTAAATCGTGGCTTGTACTTCACTGGTAGTCTTCATCCATGGTGCCTGTGGACAGAGCTATATATACACCCTGAATTTAAATAGTAGATTAGTTTAACAGAGAAACTGATTTCAGCACTCCTACACCGCTCAGACAGAACTTAATATTTTCACATGTTTTTAATTGGATGATAAAGGATTAAAACTTTCATATTCATAAAATCTAAATAAAATAAAATAAAATAAAAGTAAAATAAAAATGAAAGAAAAATCTTAGTTTGCTAAGATTTGGTCAGCTTATAAGGTCTTTCTTATTGACTTGATGATTAGACTTGATGATTACCAAATATGTCATCAATAAGATTATTTAGATAGTTAAGATTGTCATGTCAAACATGATAACATTACTTCTCAACGTTATTTGCAAATGATTTCATCTAATCAATAACAGACCTCTAACTTTATGTTCATGTCATATCAGGTAGTAGATGCAGTTAATGCACTACAGGGTTTGATTCAAGTAATTTTCAGGTCCAAACACGTTTGATGTCTAGGTTAAATCTGAGAGAAAGTTGATTGAAAAGTAAAACATTTGAAACATTTAGGTTACATGGTGCAACTGTAAAAGACAACATTGTTGTCATCTTCTTCTTTCATAATGAAACCAATAACTGTCTTTGATTCACGAGTTTTCATGTTACTAATAACTCTTGTTACATTTCAAGGTGAAGCCATTTTTAACTCTTTATTTGAATCCATAAAAGTGCATCATGTTTTATTCCTAGATAAATATAATCTGCCTATTAGTGACTTCCCAGCATGCATTGTTCTTGAGTCAAAAACTGAGTAAAACACTTTTTGTAGATTGAAGAAAACATATTTAATAGAAACATGCCACACACTGATAATTTAATAAAGTAACTGCAACAGTTTTGCACTAATTGTGATACAAAGCGATTTCAAAGCAGCTGCAAGTTTCTCATGTTAAAGAAACGTCTTCTCAAGCTGCAAAAACGTTAACTCTGTCAGTGTGACTGAACAGTTGATGATTAAACTCATTATCTTTAGTTTATTGAACTTGTTTTCTCATGTTTAACATAATACAGTGAATTTAACTCAGCTAATTATTACTTTCAAAACTTGTAAGATGACTTTGAACTAGTTCAGTTAATTCACATTTTTAGGGCAGCAGCAGAATTTACACTTAAGTTGAACCAGCTTAAAAGGATTTATAGTGTGGAAATTATGTAGTTGGTGACAAGTCTGGGTCCCACATTCTGTGATTAAGGGACAGCTTGTAGGTTTCCTTCCTGTTTTTTTTTTTGTTTGTTTTGTTTTTTTTCTGCTCTTGTATGCAGTTTTTTTCCCCCCTTACCTTCTTAAGTGCTGTACAATGAGGTCAAACTGCAGGGGAAGCAAAACTTTCAATATGATATGCTTCTTCATCTACATAGCTTTTTGTAATGTAATCAGAGAACTCAGCCACATAAGGTTTTGTTATTCCTTCTTTAACCATTTCACCTTCTTATTATGAAGGTAAATGCAGGTGTGTCTTTCTTCCTTTTCCTCCTCCAGTTCTTTTTTTTGTGAGCACTTTCTTTCGTCTTCAGAAGATTGCTGAATTTTAGGAATATGAACCACCATCTCCTTCTTGGCTGGCAGCATGTACACTAACATTTTCCCTTCTTTCATTCACTATTCCTTCTCGAAGTGCAGATTTCTGGCACAGGAAGGCATCTCGTATTTTCCAGGGGAGACCAGCTGGCTCTATTGAGCAGACCCAGGCCTCCCACTTCCCCTTGTGGTCCTTCTCTCTCTCTCTCTCTGCTGCAGCTACATGGACAACAATTACACACAAAGAGAAACACCAGTTTAAACCCATTGTGGTTAAGATCAAAGATCAATTACTGTCTAAAGAGAGGGAAAAAAATGATTTAATGTAATTTGTGGTAAGAAAAATATCTGTTCCAGGAGTCAGATGCTAGTCCTGACTCTGCTTCTGGTGCTCTTGTGCTAATAGATAATTTTGAAGAGAGTCCAACTAGCACGTAGAAATAAACTTTAGAAGCCTCAAGCAAAGATACAAGATACAAGAGATTCATTTATCATCATACAACAGTGTTGTATAGCAAGATTTTGGTGTAGCTCCAATTTTGCTACTCATAAAAAACAACATATAAAAGTACATACACTACATTATTTTGAGGAATACAAAATAAATAAATAAAACAAACTGTGCTGAGGATGAATTAAGCAGTCCCACAGCCTGAAGGAAGAAGCTGCTCTTCAGTCTGGTGGTAAGACAGTGGACACTTCTGCAGGCTGTGGATGGGGTGGTTATTGTCTTTCAGTATTTGGGCTCTGTGCAGACATTTCTCGGCTCTCTTTACCAGGGTGGAGATGTGTGATGTCCATGCCAAGTTCTCTACGATGTTTACTCCCACGAACCTGAAACTTTTCACCTGCTCCACCTCAGCTGCACTGATATAGACAGGGCTGTGCTTCTTTGCCTCCTTTTCTCTAAAATCAACAACCAACTCCTTGGTTTTGATGATGCTGAGCTGTAAGTTGTTTTCTGTGCACCGCTCTGCAAGGACTGTTGATTTCCTCCCAGTGTGAAGTCTCATCATGGTTGGTCTCATCGTGATTTGTGAAATCAGTCAAATCAATGGTGGTGTGATCTACAAACTTCACAATAAAGTTCTCTCCATGTCGCAGGCTGCAAACATGGGTGTGCAGCCCAAGCAGGAGGGGGCTGAGCACACAGCCCTGGGGGACTCCCATGTTGACTAGACTGGAGGAGGTGAGACCGCCAATCCAATCCACAGATATGGGATTTATTATCACCAGAAAAATGTGTTATCTTAAAGACAGACAACATGGGGAGTCACTATGTAAACAGGAGTGTTAAACGACAAGTTCAGAATGATATACAACACCCTCGTACCACACTGGTGGTGAGTAACTGTGTACTCAATATAACTGATTTAGTAACTAGTCAAACCATTTAGTTTGGGTGTTTCAAAAATGTAGTTAAAGTGTCATTTAAGAAAATATGTTGGTGTTTTTGAATTATCATCCCTATACTGTGTAAATGCTGAGTTAGAGGGTTTTAATCGTATATGATGGGTTAAATCCACACACACGTTATGTGGCCCCATATGATAATACATAACTCTCTGCAATCTAAATCTGGAAACTTAAACATAACAGAACAGCATTATAAAAATGTCTGGGGTTAAATACTGTAAAGAAACTGTGTCCACGGGTGATGAGATGGGTGGTCTCTGCATTTGTTCATGCATGAGTGCTTCACAGTATGTCACTGTATATTATTTTCTTGTATAAACATACGACATTAACAAAGCTCCACCTTTACAGATTATCGTTCTTGTGCATTAATAACTGCAGCCTGTATTCATCCACGTGGCCTCTGCTACACATCGCTGGTCCCTTTGGAATGACATCATTCCAGCCTGAAACAGGACCTTGGGCTGTTTCCCAACAGAGGCCCTGTCACACACAGCCTTCAGCGACGTACCCGGGGTTTGTTTACCTCTCCGTGTCGCTACTATTCCACTGCGGGACACGTTTTCCCCTCCACCATAAATCTATAAAGTCTTGCATGACTTGCAGGGTCGAGAGGGCGGGGGTGGGAGGGCTGACGTGAAGCCCCTGGCCGAGAGGCGAGAGGTACGGTGTGTGTGTGTGTAAATATATAAATATATAAATCCCTCATCAGGGTCACTGGTGGTGGTGGTGAGGATGGCCAGCAGCCAGATAAGCTGCTTCTGCTCTCTCCCTCTCTGGCTCTCTCTCCCGAGGCTGCCTGAAAGAAATGTGCCATTATCCAGCGAGGCCCCTACAGCCGGGCCCCTGAGCACAGAACTGCTGTCCAAGACAACATGCAAAGGCCAAGAGTCTGGAGACTGGAAGCTGGAGACGAGAGAGCTGCAGATACCTCCACAGACTGTTTACGACCACCTCCACTACAGCCAAAAGCTGCTCCTGCTGCCTCACTACCTTTCCTTCTCTCACTACCTCTTTCTTTCCAGTAGGTCATTGCCAGTGAGAGTGTAACGTCTGCAGAACTCAACACACCGGCTGCGTTGGCATTCCTCACTCCAAACCAGACTGATTTGTAGAAAATGAAATACGTCTTGAGAGTGTGTGTCCATGCCACGGCTGTCCTTCAGCAGTTCAGACTGTTGCTGAATTTCAGCTCCCTTAAAGACAATGATGTTGCCTAATGGTTAAAAATCTTTGCAGCAACCATTTGCCCTGGCTCACTGTTCATCAGATAATGTGATAATATGGTAATGATTTATCCACAGAGCTTGGTATCATCAGACTAATTTGCAAATGTGAATATCAGCCAGAGAATTTGAAGACATGAGGTTGGTAGATTTGTCTGGTTCCCAGGCTAGTATATATGAGCATTAAAGCTAAAATATGAAACTATCAGAGGCATTGATTTAAAGGGGCTGGAGGGGACACGTTCCCTTCAGTATTTAGAACACGTGCATTTGTTTTCCTAATAAAAATGTGAAAGTAGCAAGGGACTTTTATTTTGACAAGCTGCTTGCCTGAGATCCTTACTGCATCATATTCCATTATATTTTGAATTATCACATGGCAATTCAAAATATGCGTTTCTTTGCATAAATTAAGACATTCCCATGATAAATTGATGTAGAAAAGGCACAAGCTGATGCATACAAAATCATGAGAACACAGGAAATGAAGTGTTTGATGACATTTTCTGGGGTAGGACCCCTGCTTAATATGTCCACTTAATGTTGAAACACAATCTACACCTTTGTGAACTACAATTTGATTTTTAATAATAAATCACATAAAGGCTGACATAATTAAGCGTAGAATAATATTTTTTTAATCACTGGTCTCACTTATTTCTCTTAGAGGCTTGTTTTGACTCACCTATCCTCACTAGAGCTCAGGTAGCAAGAGGATGAGTAAATCGAAGAAAAGATCCTCCTCTGCATCAACTTGCACTTCCTTCCTGGGGATGCCAAAGTGTTCTGCCAAAGCAGGAAGGTGATGATCAGTTTATCATGTTCAGGGTCTGTTCTGGGGTCTTCATGAAGGCTGCAGTCACTGGCCTCTAAATGTTTGGAGTAAACCTTGTTGAAGAGCCAGGGCCCACTATGGGAACCAGAATCACTGTTTGCAGACTAGAGCTTGTTGGACCAAGTAAGTGGCTGCAGTTCACCATTGTACAATTATCTTATTGGCTCAGCAAGTATATTGAAATATTTGACTTGAGGCAGTCAGAAATTGTTATTAGTATTAGTAACATTGTGAAAAAAATGTTACCATTTGTGCTTATCACAAAGTTAAGGCTTAGGTGCCTTACCTATGGACACGTGGTGTTTACAGAGCTGTTTTGTCTAAAGAGGTGAAGAGTGAGGCTATACACAAGTTCAGGAATATATGAAGGGGTAATATAAAGATATTTGCTTAATCTCTCCATCAGAAATGTGCAGGGAAACTGAAGTGAACTGCATACTGGAAGTGAGGATTTAAAGATTAGATGTGGCTAATCTCTTGTTCGATCATCGCTTTCAGTTTGTCAGCAGCCAAGGATGTACTGGATGAGTACTGCTGCACCCGAGAGCTGGGAACTAGTTGCTTTTGACCCCTGATTAGATATAATCAGGATAAGACCGACGTGTGGACATAGAATACAAAACAGGGTATTATAACACGATCATTTAAGATTAGACTCCTTAATGATAAGATCTCAATAAGGCATCTCACAATATGCCATCAGGGCCATAATTCTACTGAACATCTGGCTGCAGCTGTCTGTTGCAGTTGTGGGTCCTTGCTGCTATCAACAGTCTGACTTGTCAGGTCAGTATCCTCATCATTGTTGTTGCCATCATCTTTACCAGACTCCTCATCCTCACCTCGTTGTTTCCCTCTCAGTCTTAGTTGGATAATTATAGCGCCACAAACTAATCACTTCTATGGAAGGAAAAATACATTCAGTTTGATTAAATCTATGGATCAGTTCCAAAAGCAAACAGCTGCAGGTTAGTGGACTGGAAAAAATAAACCAAAAATAATTGCTCTCAGTGAGTTAATTGTAAATGAAAAGACAAATAGTATGTTGTCCAATAGGAACAAACTTCACAGTCCATTTAAATGTAAACAGTCTATATGACAGTTGTGTAACTGTGGAAAAATGAACTGGCTATTTTGGAGGATGATGCTACCTCACCATAAACATGTGTACCTTCATAAATACTGTAGCTGTGGTGGTCTGATGATGTTAATGCACAAATTTAAAGATCCCCTCCAGACTTATATAAAACATATACAAATAGTCAAACTGGCAGCGCACAAAACTGGTATAAGTCCAGTTTATTGGATCAGTTTCACTTTGTACACGTTAATGATGAATCCTTGAGTCACTGTGTTCCACAAGGAACTTTGCACATTTGGATCCTCTCTAATAATTTTCATTGTTATGTAGATGATATCCAGTTATATCTATTGATCAAGCCAGATGAAACCAATCAGCTAGCTTAACTTCAAGAGTGTCTTAGCAAGATTAAAACCTGGATGACCTTTCTGCTGCTGAACTCAGACAAAACTGAGGTAATTATCCTCTGCCTGAGCATATCCAAAACTCATTATTCAAAGATTTAGTCACTCTTTATGGCATTGCCCTGGCCTTCAGCTCTACTGTAAGTAATCTTGGAACTATCTTTGATCAGGATATGTCCTTTTTTACCATCAGGCACATGTACAAACAAGAATTAGGAAAAGAGATCATATTTCTCCTGTATTAGGTTCTCTGCCCCCCACATTAAAATCATTAAAAAACATCTACTTGTTCTACCTCGTTAAAAACTCCAGAATTTCTCCAGAAACTCTCCAGAAAATCCAGAAAGACTTTTGTTCATTTCTAAAGTTTTCCTGCTCGAAAGATGATGTCACAGGAAGATGACAATTACTGCAAACTCCGTTCTCAGGCATGTACACTGACAGCTTCAGAAGTCTACAATTCACTTGGGTAAGTTTAAAATTAGACCTCCAAACTAGTTGTGATGTCACAAATTATGCTAGAAGGCCCGTCCCTTGAAATCAGATCTTCAGTGAGGACAGAAAAACATTTCACTTTTAGTAGATGACTTTGAAAATGGCCTTGCAGTGTCAAACTCTGCACATACACGTTTCTGTACAGTAAAGCTGAAACATCCAACAGTACAAACAAGAAGAAAAACATAATATTGGGTGGAAGGGGACTCAGAAAGCAGCTGTTTGGGTCTAAATTGATAAAGTATGTGAGGTCAGTAGTAGCTGCCTTATTGATATTCAGTCTATGTGACTCACACAAAAATTCAAACCTCTGATCATAAAATTATTCCCTCCGCGCACAAGGGTTAGAGCAGACAATTCATGAGATTTGAGTCTTGTGGGCTTAATTATAAAATAACATATTCATACTGTTATTTCAAATTACACAAGGTCTTGACACTGGCAGATGAACCTGCATTAATTATGTTGCTATATGTGTAAATGTTTGTGTGTGGAATAGAAAAGGGGTTAATTAGTCTTTTGCAGAAGCAATACTTTTGGCAACAGAGCAGGAAGACTAGCTACTGTCTATAATAGGAAGAGAAAAACAACAGAGACTAGCTGCTCATTTCTGGAGGCATTTTAATTGCTAGAATACAGCGCCAAAGCTAAAAATGTCTCCACCGGCCTCCAGCATGAGAAAGTAGCAGAAGCTCCTCTCTGTAACACCTCCAAGTCAGTGCTGCAGAATCATGTTAATTGTCACAATACTCTGAAATGTAAAGCGTCTTCTGAAAAAAAGCCTCAAACTGACTGTTGTGGGCCACCGACGCTGTGCATATCTGAGTCTAATCTGTATGAATTCTCCTTGCCCTCACTCCATTCATCACATGTGCACAGAAGAAGTGACTACACTGTGGGTTTCAGAGCACTCAGCTCAGCCAAAGGCCCCTCATGTCCTAATACAAAGAGGGTCAGACACACCAGTGATTTCTAAGGCTGCAGGACTGCAGGCTGTCTGTGTCACTGTGAGGCAGTTCCCCGACTTTGAGTGCTGAAAACGGGATGTAAACAGTTCCAGCTCAATGGAAGCCGCAAAATAATAAAGTTAAATTTAACACAGGTTGAAGAACAAGACCATGCCTGTGCCTCCCATTTATCCACTTCTAATCATGTAAACCACCTCTCCTCCGTGTCTGTTTCAGTTTTACACCCCCCACCTCTGATTCCCTTTGCTTCTTCTTCTGTTGCCTTTATATTCTTTCATCCTCTCTGTCCTCTCTGTTAAATTATTGAACAGTTATTGATCTGATACCCAATCTTTAAAGGGGCAATGTGTAAGATAGGGCCACCTGTTGAAGACAACACCAAAGAAAATAGGGGGCAGCATATCACCAAAGTAACTGCTAAATGCTGCTCACTATAGTCTTTGCTGTATCTATCTATGACTGTAGCTACTACTGTGGCTGCCATTAGCTTGTTAGCTCAGTAAGCCATGCGGCTAGTGGAGCTATTAGCTGACTCCAGTCTGCCCAGACCTGGAGCTCGGTGTTCGTGGACTGAGTGTTGGTATTTACACTGAGGGCATTGGAACTGAGCCAAGGAGCCTCCAAGTGAACATGGAGGGACTGGGACCGAACACAGCCTCTGAGACCAAAGGAAGACATTTTCACAACAGGGACTTGGGTAATTTATAGCAGCACTGACCAGGACTCTGACCCCAAGGACAACAAAGACATGTGTAGGCAAATGGAGAGGCATGACACAGAAGGAAGGTTGGGCATGAGCACCATGTAGAGCCAGAATATTTTCACATCCAGCTTGGTGAATGAAGTTTATTTTGTCAAAACCAGAGCTGGTGATTGTTGGAAAGGGGAAACGACAAATCAAAATGGTTTAGGTAAGATTAAATTTGTTTGTTTAGTTTGAATTAATTGTGTCTTATGATGAGTTAACACAGCAATGTCTAAGTTTGGTAAAAGAAGGAAACTTGAATTTAGAAGATATACAGTTGTATTTTTCTGTTTAATAAGGAAAATATGTGTAGGAATATTTCTTTGTTGACAGTTTGTGAGCTTGTTACAAGTTTCTGGACCCTAAGTCTGTTTTCAAATGAGGAGATTTCAAGGATCCTAGAATTTCTAGCTGCACCCCTGTCCCACATTCATTCCTCGCTCTTGTTTCTGGTCCTGAAATTCCAGCTTGAAACCATATGGCTGTCGCCCACGGGACACTGACCAAAGTGGGCTGAGCGGCCGAGTATATAACATCCAGCATCGTCTACCGCAGCATCAAAAATATTGGCAACCGAGTCTTTTCTGTCATGCTTTACTGCTTCCAGTGCTGAGGTTTTCCCAAAACCGCTCATCTCAGGAGCCACTTCTCACCAGGCTCCGGGTCATTCACAGAATTCACTCCCTGTGGACCAGACCATTCATGATTTGTGATGGTTTCTAAGGAATGATCTGTTTTCTGTGTTTGCGTCAACACTCATCAGACACACCACATTATTTTGATATGAAACCTAAAGTTCTTGCACCATATTTAGCCTTTCACAAAAGACTATAATCATGACGTGAGCTGAACAATATTGCATGATAGAATATGCTATATTATTTTAAGTTTCCACAGCATGTGGATGGTTTGGCGAACAGTTATAGAGACAATGTAAATCGACAGGAGTCTATCTGATGTCTATTTACTCCAGGTAGAGAATCTAGTTCATTTGCCTCATTAACCCCTCTGGGAGATACTAGATTTGATGCATGCCAGATAATGCCCTTCAGACTGATAGTGCCTTACTATTTACAACCGCAGGCGGACATGCTGCTTAGCAAGCTCAGACATCCCCTGGTTACCACAGAGATTGTCTCTCATAATGTAACAAGGTACATTTACTTTTAGACCTTAAAGATAATATATTCAGTGAGGGTATATTAAACATCTCTGGAGAAATTAATGACAAAGCTAAGAACTCACATGTTGTAAATTACCCCGAAGAAGAAGAAGAAGCTAAATGGATAAACAGTCATGTAAATAAAACACCTTAATATTTTCCATTCCCAGTTGTTTTGACACCACAGTAAAAAAATAGCCCCCATGTACGCACAACTTTCACAACATGCATGTGAGTAATATTGTTTTAAATGAGGGATGACAGTGGTTTTCAATATTGCTGCCAACACAACTCCCACAAATGTCCCCACGGGTCCAGTGTTTATTTCGTTATAAATATATGTGTTATTTTTGTAGAGCGCTCCTTTCTCTGGCCTGGATACACGCTGGCAGCAGAAGAGCCTCGATTAACCCCATCTGACTCGTCCTCAGCACTTGGGTTTTAATTCTTTTTGCAAAAAATATCTAATGCATGAGAAAGCCATGTGAACAGTCACTTGACAGCACGTCTCCAGAGGTAAAACTGTAAATCTTTCAGCATGGCAGCTCACCAGCTCTCAAACCATATGCTCTTAATGTTGTACATGAATCTGTGTCTGAAGTTTTGTTTGAACCTTTAAGTCTTTGCTGTCACTCTGTACTCTACAGTCTGTCAAGGCTAATGTTTTTGAAAGGGTGTAAATTATAAATGAACGTTGGCTGACAGCAGTAAACTCATCATGCATTGAATAGCTGGCAAACAGAAGGCAAATTTGGTCTCACATTTCACACGAATAAAGAAAATAGTAGTGAATTTTGCTCTCCCCCACATTGTAAAATATTGCCTGCAGGAATGATAGATGGAGCAGGTAAAAGAAATTCTCAAATTTATGAAATTAAAGGGTGAGTTCACTCAAATTACAGAAGATTCTGTGAATCAACCAGAGTAACACAGACATTTCACTGTGGAAATTTCAAAATGTCATTTTTGGAAACTTTTAGCACTACAAACTGAATTTAATTTCCCTTCATTTTACTGGGGTGGATGCAGAATTCATAAAGGGCCAGTGTGTAAGATTTAGTGGCATCTAGCAATGAGCTTACAGATTGCACACACTTTGTCTCTCCTGCACTAAGTGTGCAGGAAAACCTATGGTGGCTGGGTAACTGAGAAATGGAAAAGGTTGTATCTAGGGCCATTGTTTTTCCATTCTGATCTACTGTAGAAACATAGAGGTGCAACAAGATGGCTCCTGTGGAAGAAGACCCGAGCCCTATATAGATGTAAACACTTATTCTAAGGCAAGGACGTCACTTTGTGTTGAAAAGTGGCAGAAGGTCTCAGATGAAAGCTGTGTACTTTAACATGATAGAAACAGAGTTCACAAGAATTCTTGAGCTGAACTTTCTCATTTGTTAGTTAACATTTCTTGGTACAAGCTATTTTTTCATAACATTTTTAACAAATTATGCTTTTGAAAACAAACAAAAAATTGATGGAGACAAAGTCGGCCATTTAAAAAGTGATGGGTAACAACTCCTAATGTAAATAACATTATTTTTAAGTGATTACATTCTAATGAAAACATGTGGAAAATATTTTTTGTGCATTTCTGCCATATTCTGCCAGCTGATCCCCTAAATCTTAGACAGTGGACCTTTAAAGATGGATATCTCAAAACCCGGGTTGATAAAAAACAAAACCTTTCACCTGGCAAAACAGCAAATCTAGAGATAGATTTGTTTGACCTGTTATCAGGTTTCTGAGAGCAGATGCCAAACGTCATCCTGGTTTATTCAGTATGAAATAAATTATTTTTTAGATGTGAAACACTAAATCAAACCAGTGGTACCTCCACAGCTTGTTACAAGACATATGTCAAGTGTCTTGACCTTGTGGATTATGTGCTGAAGAATTTTTATTTTGCGTCAATCCAATGAAAAATTGCTTACAGTCAAGATAACAGTGACCTCGCCAAGAACATCTTGAAATCTTGATGTTGCTACAACAAAGTTTATCAGACTTCACTTCAAATATCTCCCTATCTGTGGTTTAAAAGGTTAAGACAATCACCAATTATCAAGTACTGTAAACATGAAATAAATTATGCTTCAATCTTTGTATCAACATGTAGGAAGCCTGATACGTATGTATAAATGAAAACAAGTGAAAGTGGATTATATCTTTATTTAAAATTCTCTGGTTTAGAGCCTATAAGATATAATCTATATACAAAAAGCAAACAACATGAATCATACCTACAAAGTTGACATATAAACAGGAGATTGGCCAGCCAGTGCCCACTTTAAGGCACTAATTCAATAAAGTATAACAACACATGGAGCCACATGACCAGCTGAGAGCCTTGGTTTCCATGAAGCTGGAGGGGAACCAAACACCATGATGTTCCTACATCCTCATCCTCGTTTGGGCTATTAGCCTGGCTGCAGTAACACACGGATGATTTAGATGTAGGCAGCAGGGGAGGGGGGCTCGCACAGCACTTCACCGCAACCAGTTCCAGCTGTTTCTTGTTATAAATCTGTTTTAAACGTGTAGAAGACCCCGGGGACCGAGGTTCACCATGGGATACCCCACCCTCTAAAGTACCCAGCCTATCTCCTAGCTCAGCTTTAGGGCTTCACAATCACTACCAGGTGAGATCCTCTCTGTCTTCCTGTCTCCCCCTTGTCAACTCTGTGGTCTGTCTGATGTGTTGTCAGTCCTTCAGGGGTCTGTGCTGTACACAAACCATACAGGAGGCCTTATTCACAAATTAACCCCATCTATCAGCACAGGAAGAGGAAAAGGAACACAGAGGGATCTTTGAAGTGGGAACGGAGCGGTGTTACAAGTTTCAAAAACACAGTTGGGTATGTAACTCCTTTATCATTACAACAGCCCTTTAAAAGCCCTGCCAAGGCATCTGGCTTATGTTTGGACCTGGAATTGGATCCGTTTGTGTGGCAACTCCACCAGTCTGAGAAGGCACGGCCCAAAGCACACTGTGCAGGTGAAATTAAAAAATGTACCTACATGTGAAATAAAAACATACAAGCATGTATATACATCCTTCACGCAACATGAAACATGTCTCATAGCATTAGTATATACAGTATTTGTGGCTCATAGTGGCAAGCAGGGGATGATTGCACAAAAACCTCAACAGCGCTGGCATTTCCAACCTTTAAGACTAAATAAAGAACTTTCTCGTATTTAAAATAAATTAAACACCATTTTCAAAATGGTTGTCTCATCCTTCTTTTCTTATTATTATTTGAGGAATAAAAAAAATACACAGAGGAAGACAAGATAGAGGCCAAATTTCTTAATATTTGATTGGCAATATAGTAGTGGTATGACACATAAAGTCCAACAGGGATTAAAGTTGTCTGCATCATTGATCAGATACCTCTGCAGTCCATTTCACACAGGGGAAACATAAATCATTCACAAACTCTAAATATCTAAATTTATGCATTTTAGAAAAGCATCACTACTGTTGAGAATCTGGACCGAGTCTGAACATAAAGACTTCAGTGTATGTCTGCTCCTAATACAGATTCAGACTAGATGGCACTGGCGAAATGATTCAATAAGTCAGACTCTTATCTGGGCAGTGATACTACATGACATCTAAAGGGATAGTTTGGATTATTTATGTGGGATTGTATGAGGCACTTATTGAGAGTTAGTATAGAGAAGCAGAGAGGGGCACCAGCATGGAAGCCGAGCACTGAATTGCTGTGTATCAGGTCAGCAACAAAAGTTATTATACCTGAAAACTGCCTCCTAAAAAAAAATCTATATCAGTTTAAGTATGCACTAAATTTTCACCACTTTCACCACTTCACCTTGCCATCAGACAGCCGTTTCTGACAAGGAACCAGTGTTACATAAGCAAAATATTGCTCTCTACAAACAAACCAAACTCCATAGGTAGAATCAGTCTATTTACACTGCAGAACCCAGGAGTTGCTGGTCTACTGCTGCCTTGATCTGTTTGTTTGTGTTACTGTGACTCTTCTGTGTTTTAAAAGGATAGTGTGGATTCATTGATAACACATACAAACTAACAGATCAAGGCAGCAGTAGACCAGCAACTCCCAGGTTCTGCCTATGAGTTTGGCTGGTTTGGAGAGAGCGATACTTGGCTTATATAAGCAGTTTCCCATCAGAAAAGGTTGTCTGACAGTAACATAAAGTGGTCAAAATATTCTATAAACAGCGTACACTTCAACCAATATTCTTTTTTTTAGATGGACCTTCATTAAGTGGCTAAAATACCTTTTGTTGCTGACCCTGTGCACAGCAGTTCATTACTGCCGACCTGTAAGGATCTCATACAGCCCCACATCAAACAATCTGAACTATCCCTTTAAGTACTGCCAGTAAGAGTAATTGCTGGGAGTTGAATTCCATCAGTGAATCAGAGTTGATTAAAGTAGTGTGAGTCACCAGGCAAGACAAGCCTGTAAAGTCACTTTTAAAAAACATTATAATGTTTGTCAGAGGAGATACCCAGACCTGTTTGTGTGGCAGTTAGAAGAGCTGAGCTAGTAGAAACGTATTTGGCTTGTTCAGGAATGTTGGTTGAAGTCGACATACTGCACATATCCTGTCAAGGCAGCTTTGGGGTGGCCTGCAGCTGATGTTTTTAATATGTGAGCCTTTTTTTGCCAACAGGATGACATGACATAAGGAGAAAATTAGCCCATCTACTTTGATCTATCTGCCATGATTGTGATGACTAATATGATTTGCAGCACTCTTCTAGTGTGTAGCCAGTCTAAGGTGCAGTAAAGTGAAGCTAATCGATTAACAAACTGTGCTTTTACCAACATCAACATTCTTGTCTTTCTTAAATGTCTTTCAACAAATTTGGTTCTCATCATACAAAAGTGAAAAACATACAAAATGTTAAAGCTCCATTAAGCAGTATATTTGATATTAACATTAAATCAAAGAACTCCTGGTCAGTAAAACAGCTGCTAGTACTACCAATCCCACTGTGAATCAACACCTCCTTGTCCCAGATCGCTGCCATTTTCAGGCACTTACAGGCTGTTTTACTTCATCAATCCATATGGCTGAAACCCAACCACCCCCACTGACCCATTAAATAAAACCGTGGGAAGCTGTTTCGTGTATCAGTTCCATGTATCAAGACAAAAAGGGCATATTTTTCTCGGGAGGTGGTGGCAGTAAGACGAGTTCATATCAAATTTGTCATTTGGCTTGAAATTACTCACATTGGGACACCCGTGTTTCTCTCTTTCTGTTGTGTGCAACTTGTTGCTAAAAAAAATAGCCACAGGCACTTAGTGTATCATAGCTATGTCATAGCTTTGTTGGGTTTGGAGTCTTTCGCTTAACGCAGCTTTAAGCACATACGCTTCAACATCAACAATGATGCATTAAAAACAATATACTCCTCTCTCTCTTACAGGAGAAGAGGAGGTCATCATGGTGTCTTTGAGAGGGGGCTCAGGCACCTGTCGATGGGATGCTGTCCCCTCAGTCAGTCCAGTGGTTGGGGATAGGTGGGTTGTGAGTGGTTGACACAAAGGGAAGGAGCTGGGGATTTGGAGGCTGCAAGCTACAGACCAGATCCCTAGATATACAAAGGGCTGGTTGTAGAAATTTGTATAGACACTCTAGAATTTCACATCTCACACTCATAGGACTTCTCACATGGCATGAGAAGTCTGCAATGGGCAGCCTACAGAGTCAGGACCGCAGATGACCCAGGTTATCTAAACATGTTGCCTGCACAATCAAGGTTGAAGGCCCAGAACTGGACCCCATCACACAGGTTTTGGGTCTGCAGGCTGCAGCCTTTGTTCCCCAGCGTCAGCCCCTATCACACGGGGCCTGGATTGTGGTGATAGTTGTAATGGTTGCCATGCTCAGAGTCTGCAATCTGCAGGCTGGGTTTCCTTTCTGGCTCTTCGCTATCAGCTGTGTCTGACCTGGTGCAACGTGGAGGGCGCTTCTTGAAGAAGTCAGACACGAAGTGCACCTGCAGAGGAAAGAGGAGAGGAGGAAAAATGGAGGTTAGCTTTGGTTGCTCAGGGTACAGAGATTGGAGTATAAGCATGTAAGGGATACAGAGGAGGTAAGGGCTGGGCTGGAAACTGTGATTACATATGTCTGGACAGGTCTGTGCACAGCTGTTAAGTGACACTCACACTTACACACATCTAAAAGGAACACACAGAGAGCGGCACAACCCCTGTAGGCCATAAAACACTATGCCCAGGAGGGTCTCTAATTGCGCACAGCGCTGTGAAGGCCAAAGGCGCAGGCTCACTTCCCAATTAATCATACATGGACACACACACACATGCACAAACACACACTTGACCACTCCACTGTTTCCACGAAGTGGTGCTGACAGTGGCTCACTCAAAACAGGGAAGTGGCCAAACAATAAAGACGCCCAGCTGGATGAAGTGAGGAGATATTGCCTGGGAACATGGCAGTGTGAGTGTGTGGATTTGTATCAAGTCACACTTTGCTGCCGTCACACTCCCCTCATGCTTCCTGCCTATATGTATTTTTACTGCCAGACTGAAATAATGCTGAAATATGGATTCTTTAGCGGCTGTTTCCGCTTTGAAGGGAGTACAACTGACAGAGAGATTTCCATTAAATAATATGTCTTATGATCTGGACAGTCCCACCCATGTTTGCTTTTCCTCAAGCCAGAAACCACAGGAGGAAGACTCAAAGTTAAGATGTCATCAGGTTGAAGGCCAGAGCTACTTATGAGAAAAAAAAATGTCAAAAAATGCTTCTGTGTTGGAATGATTACTTGAGATAAGTGTTACTTTCTTCTAGTGCACATCATAAATATGAATTTTGAATTTATTTCTGTGGTGATTTATTTGGAAGATTACCTTGTTTGCTAACACTTTATTTGAAAGGATGTGCATAAGACTGTCATTACATTGCCATAACTATGTCATGATACCTGTGTTGAACATGAAGAAGGCTTTATCAATATTTAAGACTGTGTGTCTTGGCTCCTTGCACTGTGGGGCTGAGACGGCTAATTAGGCAGCTAGTTCCACAGCTAACTGAGCTAACACCAATTAAAGATAACAGGAGACAGTGATCGACCCACTTGACAACAAGTAAACTAGCCAACCATTGTCTGTTCATCAGGCAACTCTCTAAAATAAATCACCTTGGTACTTTACTCCATTGTCAAACTGGCCTTATAACATTTCATGACATCTTTATGTATAAGTCCAAAGGGAACCACTTTAGTTTAAGTCCAGGAAATTAATCATGACCCTGGTACAGTTATAAAAGCATTTGACAATGTAATAAAACTTAAGTACATCTTTATGACAAGTCCTAAATATACCACTTTACCTGAGGTCAAGGAAAATATTCATGACACACTTACAATGGTCTTATGATAGCCAGTGTTAAATTTCTTTAAGTTTGATAATGTCAGGTTGTCATGACAAGACATTATTGGCTTGACTAATGCCAAGTTGTCATAGCAAACTGGTTTGCAGGTTATGTTGTCTTGGTTAATGCCAAGTTGTTATAACAAAGACATCTGAAACTATGTCAACTATCCCTGTATTCTTGCTTGCCCCATAGCCTGAAAGTAGTTTAATGCAGTAACAATCAAGTAATCAGTGTAATGTCTCTGTAAGTTGGGAAAAAAAGGTCCCATTCACTGCATGTGCAGCTCAGCATCTTGACACCAGACATCATGTGAAAAGTAAAGACTGTCTTATATCATGGAAATAACATGTAGGAAGCATGAGATTTTGCAGTGTTTGCCCTTGGAGGAAGTTGTCTTGGAGACTCACATTGAGCACAGCAACGAGTGCTCCCTGCAGCAGCCCCACCAGCACGTCGCTCCAGTGGTGCTTGTAATCAGAGACTCGGGTGTAACCCACATACACCGCAAAGGCCACCAGGAAGAACTGGATGGTGGGCCGGAGAAGTCTGGCCCACTTAGCCACCAGTCTCGCCTGCACATAAAGCTGGAGGAGGAAATAGGGTGGAAGAAGAGGAGCAGAGGGTGGTAGATCATGGGGTGGGTTGACAGGAGAAAAAACAGACAAGAGAGAGATCAGGGGAAGAGAGTCAGTTTGTGCAGGGATTCTTCTCTGTTGTAACTGTGAAAGGGATAATTCAGAATTTCTAAGCTTGGGTTGTATGAGGGTCTTATCCATAGTCACTGTATTAACTACAGTAGATGGCAGTCAGCGTGTCCCCGGTTTGGAGAAGGAGCAGGAGTAACAATGTACTGCTGTGGTCAGAATCAGCAGCAGAATGTATTTTTCCGCTAACTTTACCTCACAGGAGACAGGAGCTGCAGTTCTTTTGTGATATTGTGTGACTTTGGTGACTCCGAACTAACTCTTTAAAACACCAGAGTCTCATAAACACAGACAAATTAAACGATCAAGGCAGTGGTAGACCAGTAAGTGTTCTGCAAGGTAGAACGGCAGTTTCCTCACAGAACAAGGTGTCTAATGTCAAGGAAAAATGATGATGCACTGACTATTATTGAGTACCTCATACAACCCCACTTTAAATAAACTATTACTAAACCACTACTTTTAACTTGCTGTTACATTGAAAAAAAACATGGTTTGTCCCTTCAAAAAGGTTATCAAACCATAAAAGGTTAGGAGAATATAATTGGTCTCTGAAGCAACATGAACAACATTTTGCACTGACATAATGTTATTATAATGTAATGTAATATGCTGACAAAGCAGTGACATAATGCAGCAGCCAAATTTCTGCTTTGCAAAAGCCGTCTCTACATTTGTTTAAATTGATAGCCCATCGTACTGTCAGATTTCAGGGTAGATGGAATCTCACTCCAAATAACAGAAACAAAAAAGTCTATTTATCTGCAGCATGAGTTTGTGTGTCTTTAATTCAAAAGCAGTGGCCGTTATGCCTCATATTCAACTGTAAAAAAGGTGTTGAGTACAAATCTAATTTATGTCCACTGTGGATTAAAACACCCTTTTTACTGGAAAACAGCAGAGGCCAAAAAATTATGAATTTGGCAACGGTACAGACTTTTCTGGGCTTCTGCTGGGCTGCTGTTGAAGGTGCAAAAATTGGCATCGCACCACAGCCCCCACCCTGCACTGAACACTGCAGGACACCGGCTGGATATCACAGCTTAGCTCGATTTGTTTGCAATATTTTCCTGGCAAAACAGAGAGTGTGGACACTGACAGGAATGGACATTAGTTTGAGATATTCTGCCTTTTCTTTCAGATCTTCTTTGAACTGAACAATGTTGCTTTGCTTGGCCTCCTGAAGCCTGCTGTCTAGCACTGGTGCCTGGCTTTTAACACAAAGAGATGAGGCCAAGGGTAATGAACTGGATAGGCCTGGAAGACACAACACAGTGCATGCCTTGCCTTCATCATTGCTGGGAAAAAGGCAGCAGAGGCCTCCAGATCACTTCTCTCAGTGTACACATTCTTCCTCTGAACTCCTGCCTTGTCCTTTTATGTCCACTGGCACAAACCGCCTCTATGAGTCTTTTCTCCTTCTCAACAATTAGCCCTTGAGCACGGATCCAAACGCATAAGCCTGTTCTCAGATGAGCCAATCTGGGAACTGTTATCCCAGATTCAGGCTGAGATATTTGCATGGAGATATTTGAGTGTTTACTGTACGTAGAGATGCATATTTACAGTGTTTGAATACTTTTAGCGATCATGTGCTTATGTGCTGCACTTACCGCGAGGAAGAGCATGCAGTACATTCCAAAAGAGGAGTGACCAGAGTAGAAGGACAATCTGTAAAAGACAAACGATACAATCAAAGACATCACACAGGATATTTAAACCGCAGAACCTTGTTCACATCATTATCTTGTAAAATGCTTTCGGATTTGCATTTGGAAAAATTCAAAACAAGTAGATACAACAGTTTTTTTTTTTACTAGTTAGTCCTGTACTTTTATCCTGACCTGACCTCTGGTGGCATGTGTTTCACACTACAATACATCACCTCAATACAGCATCTCTGTATCAGTTAAATAGAAAGAGAAGTGTCTGAATTTCTTATGGTATTTTGATGGTATACTACAATACCTTGATACCACCCCAAGTCCAGTCTGCACTACTGGACCAAATGCATGTGGGGTAATAAAGTTCATCTGAATGTGAACCCTACCTGGACTCTGTGACGTCCTGAGGCTTGCCAGTGCAGTTGATCCCCTGCATGTATCCCGTGCAGACCTTGGGGGCACATACAGCCATGAAGTTAGGTCTCGGGCGGCCGATTGTGAACTTGGCGAGGTCGGTCAGCGACTGGCTAACAGCTGCTCCGAACAGGAAGGTACCCACTACTTTGTAGAGGGCAGCTACATACTGATTGAAGTCAGAATTAGAGTAAATCCTCTTGCTGTAGACCAGATAAGCTTCTCCAGAGGAGATCTGAGGAAAGAAGGCGAACAGTCAGTTTTTTCTTTTTTTTTTTCCGCATCATTAAAGTGAAATGACTTTTTCCTCTTTATGGATCAACACTTTCCCCAGTTCCTAACAGCCATTTAGTAATGGAGCAAACAGCACAGGATATTATTAAATGAGTGAGGTCCTGTAAACTTTCCATGATTTTGTCATTAGGTGAGATGTAATAAATCTCCCCGTGAGAAGAGACAGTAAAAACTTACAATGATGACAGTGCAGGAGATGGTGACAGCCGCCAGCATGCCATGGGTGATGGTGTCTGGTTTTAAGGGGTACATGATGCTCTCATCGTCACAGTAAACCCCTCTCTGATATGGCTTGAACACGATGGTCATAATAATGAAGGGCAGTGCAGCTGTGGTGAAAACAAACCAGAAAAACAACAATATGACAAGATCGGTTACAATATTCACTATTTTTGGATAAACTGTACTTTCAGTGAAACGAAATGTATGATATATGATATGTAGTCACTGCCAAAATTATGACTGACTCCTGACTCACAGACCAGGAACAAGGTTGATCAAAGTTAATGGACACCAGTATGTGCGAGAAAATGTTTTGAAATAACATATTTGTCTCGCTTTCAGACATTACATCATTTCCAGAGCTGGAAGTGAAAATGTTTCTCTAAGGATAGCTAAATTGTTTTCTCTCTCCCTCTGGACCTCAAGGTCTAAAATCACAATGATGAAACAACCCACAAGGAAAAAAAAGCATTCAGTACTTAAATGCCAGGGTAGAAATGCACAGCGAGGAATTACAAAAATAAACAGCGCAAAATAGTATTTATATACTCAGGCATGTGGGCATATGTAAAAATCACACATCACACACCAACCCAACAGACACAACAGTGTATAAACAAGACTGTGCACAAATTACTGCAGACGAAACGCACACAACTGCAGCTCTTTTGAATGATGTGGCTCTGTCCAAAAATAAGACCAAATATAGTAGCTCAGTGCTGCTGAGTGCAGGGACGATGTCCTTGAGATGTTTGGAAACATCCATCCCTAAAACGCTTCCACTTTTTTGCACATAAACACTCACTTCATCGCATTTTGTGGACACTGAAATGTGTGTGATGAGTAAAACTTGGAATTTTAGGATATACATTCTTTACAACATCGAACTGATAAACACAGGCTAATAAATTAATGTTACAACTATTTCTCTTTAAAGTAAAAGCAGATTTTGGCGAACTACGACACGTTTTGGACATACTGAGAACAATACAGATGAAGTGGTAGAGTGGTGGGTTATACTGGATGTTAAAAAAACATTGATAAAAGACTCAACTTGATTTTGACTTGGTATTCTTGACTTTGAAGGGACTTGACCTTTTCATTAAATATTTTATTTTTTCTAGATATTGACTAATTACATTTTGTTTTTGAAACATGATTTGGTGATTTCTTGTACAATGCGCACAAACCTGGCAACATACTAGGACGCTGCAGACCAGCAGAGGCCAATGCAAGAGACAGCAATAAGGGAGGGAGCTAGTCCAAAATAGTGAAATTTGGATTCA
This sequence comes from Lutjanus erythropterus, assembly GCF_056507025.1. Classification (NCBI taxonomy): domain Eukaryota; kingdom Metazoa; phylum Chordata; class Actinopteri; order Lutjaniformes; family Lutjanidae; genus Lutjanus; species Lutjanus erythropterus. The sequence continues at coordinate 19,185,932 of NC_139323.1, read as the reverse complement.
AGGACTGCAGCTCAAAAACCAGAGTCGAGCATCACAAAATCCAATGACATCCTTCACCACAAAACCCACCAAGTGCCTTTTTAGCTAACTTATTGGCTATTCAAACCTTAGCTAGAAAGCTAACATTGAGTTTAAGCCAATATTAGACTTGGCTTTGAATCAGTTATCTTTTATATTAACAATATGTCGTCTAAATAAAATGCAACTGACCCTTCCTAAGCCCCGCCCCTTTCTGCTCTGTGGTCCAATAACAGTTAAGCAAACTTGGTACCTCAGTCAACTTTCTCCATTTCCTGTAAAAGCAATTTATAGGGCCACATCTTAATTTAGCTAATGTTAGCAAAACGCCAGCTAACCAGCTAGCTAATGATTGATGCAGATTAGCTAGCTGGTTAGTTTGCACTTTGCTAACATTAGCTACCAATCTTCAGATCTTTTTCTTTTCAATACAGACAAGCCTACTTGTGACTCAGTCCTACCTCTGCTTTTTACTTCTCCTTCTTAAGTCCACAATATTGAGTGTTTCATACTCAAAACATTTTGTGTGGAGTCAGACTTTAGTAGATACTGTATTTGGGAGGGAGACGTTACAAGAACTGACAAATTTCCCATTTCAGTCAACATTTAATCGAATTTCTTCATTTTATGCCTCTGTAAATGGAATACTTTGTGTTTTTTGAGCACCACACAGGAATAAAGCAATTTTTAAAACACTGGCTCTGGTAGCTTGTGTCGGCTATTTACCATTATTTTCTGACATTTCATATTTGGCATAAACAATTAACTGAAAGATAAAAATATTCATGAGTTACGGCCCTTCTGAGGAATGCACTGTATAATAGGTGGACAGACAGTCTTGGGGCCACCATGGAAATGCCATACAGCCACATACTAAATGCAAGAAAAACAGACGTGAAAAAACACTGCACACACTCACCAATAGTATTACATTCCTGTGTAAATGAGCAGCGCACCCCTCCCATTCTTTCAGAAAATGTCTGCAGCTGACATAATTCCAGGAGGACTTCCAGCGAGACTGACTGATGAGAGACCAAGAGTCCACACACTGAAGACTGAGACTAAAGGAAAATATACAACTGGATGGTGTGTCAGGATTCAGCTGAGGTGAATGCTCCATCCTGACACCACTCATGATGGATATGGAACAACAGCCTACTGTAGACCAATCGATACTGACAAACAAATGCAGACACTTAAAGTTCAAAAATATGCGAAAAGGGATAATAGTTTGCTCATATACAGAGATTTCTTTTATTCTGAGAAAAACATTATGACTAACACAATGGAAGCTCTCAACATCTGTGATAAATGAACTAATGACGCAGAGATATTCCCCTAATAAAAGCTTATACAATACAACAATGACACCTGCACAATGACATACAGTGCAAGTCTCACTCTTGTCCCACATTACATATATCTAAGGTGACATGAGTGCAGACATTGTTTACTCACATGCCATCTGCACACATGTCCCACATGTATAGACAAAGAGTCTTATTGGCTCGGTAACAAAGGAAAATAGAAGCTTTGTGCTGAGAGGAGAATAAACAATAGCGCTCTATAGGATAAACACATCATTGCACGTTGGACTTCTGGTAATCTGATCTTGGAGGAGCTGGATTTAGACTAGACAAACGAGGAAGGAAAAATACAACGAGATTCCAACTGACTTCAATGCTGTATTCATACAGAAAAAGGTCTAGTCTTCTTATGACATTTGAAAAAGGGAGGAATCACAACTCCCAACTTTAATGGTTTAACACAAGCTGCTAAAGTAGAAATACACCTGTCTTAATATCCAAAGTGATTACCTCACGAAACTGAAAGTTTCAACACGTCTCCATGATGCAAATTGCAAAACAAAATATCTTGTAAACAGCAGTGAATGGATGCTATCAGACTCAGAAAAGTTATTCACAATAAAAGACCTTTCACCTTCTTCTGTGCTGGAAACAGCTAGTCATGTGTAAAACTATAATTTGACATTTTTCTAGATATCATGTGCCAGACTTTTGATTGGCAATTCTGTTGTATTGTTGTACAACAATTTTTGCACACAAAAGATTTAAAAGGTGCTGGTAGGTGAATTCTGTTGCGTTTGGCTGGAGTCAGATTATCTATTTCCCCCCTTTTTTCAGTATTTATGCTACACTGAGCTAACAGGCTGCTGGAGGTAGCTTTATATTTAGAGACTTAAGAGTGGTATAAGTCTTCTTTTTTAAGCACATAATACGTAAATTCTGCGGCTAGAGCCAAACAATAGACGTCATTTGGTGACATCATGAAGTGGCATGGGATCATGGGAGTTGTTATCTTGTAAACAACCGACATAACTGAGAAAATCTGACTTGATTCTGGCAGATATTATGTTCATGGACGAGGTAGTGTTGAAGTTTTACTCATGTTACATTTAGTCACGTTCACCAACTTCCTTTCTCACCCTCTGGCGTATCCGATGTGTTACATGTTTTCTGAGAATTTATAGCAAATAGTTAGCAACGGCCAGCAGGAACCGAACCTTTATCTTGAATAAATTACATATTTGGGATAATGTAATTACACAATTCAACAATTTAGATAACATATATTTAGCTTGTCGTTTTAAGACATTTAAATGCAGAAATGTTACATATTATATCATATTAAATATTACTGCATTAAGCCAGAATGTGTATAATTTCCCCCAAAAAAGTAGAACTATTGCTTTAAGTAGGCAATTCCAACACCTATTTCACCTCCCCCCCTTTGTCTAAAACCTCATCTCTTTGTGAGCAGTAGCTGGATTACACCTGTCCCAACACAGTAATTTCCCACCAACCACCACACCCCTACTGGATCCCTGTTTGCGTCTACCAGCCATATCAGGACGTGGTAAACCGGGTGACTAAAGCCTTATTCCAAACATTTTCCTCTTAGCACCACCAAAATCCTGTTTGTCACAACAGCACAATATATGGTCTCTTGTAGTTAACTAACATCCTGTCTCGAGCACCACAGGGAGCGCCCTGATACGGATTTACTGATGTGGCTTTTGGGTGGCAGCTTGTGCATCCGTATCCTGCATCCTGATTCCAGCCAAGAAACCTTACAGAAGTTTTTTAGTTTCCTTGCTTCCAGCTGTTTATCTTCTTTTCTGTCAAATGGTTGGACTTAAATCAAACAGAGCCATTCCAGTGTCATTACAGGAGTTATTATTGTGACTACTACTAAAGGTTCTGATATGTTCCATGAAGGACTTAATATCTGCCTGCATTGTTTGTTTTTAAAAGTATTTTCTGTTAGAAAACAAAATAACAAAGACAGAAAATCACAGGAAATACTAAATTATCTGCAGTTTCTTTCAGTGGCCACCCTGATGATAAGCATTTTCAAAATATTATTTGGAAAAATTCCTTATATATCCAGTGTGAATGTGGCTGACAAATAACCAAGCATTATCTGAAAAGATAATATTATCGGGAGGTTTGGATTACCACACATTAAAACAAACATTTCCCTTCTTTAGGGGTGAGGGGGATTGAATGCGTGGCTTTCTGTCATTACATGGTGGCATGAAATCCGTTTCCACTTGCTTTTAGGGCCAACTTTTTATGCTGTGTGGAATGTTTGCATTTAGCATAACATTAAAAACAAACTGGAACTGCAAACAAAAGCAAAGGAAAGACTTGTTTGACCGGATACTAACACACACTACAATTACATTACATAAAGTTTTAAAGGTTTGTGTAAGATTGGCCTGGGCAAAGTCAGGGGGAATGCTTATTTACTTAATACAACATGGTAAATGTCGCTTTAAAATGGCAGGAGGACATAATTATTTCTACACTGGAGTCAGGTTGTATTGTAACTTCGAACTGCTTTATGAAGCTTTTAACACTTGCCAGAGTGGAGCCATTAATCACAGAGGAGCGTCAGGAAAATTAAGTGAGAAGCTTCAAAGAGACGTGCTGGCAGCTAATGAAATATACAACCTTCTTACACATAACAGGCTTACAAAAAGCTAAGTAGCTTTTGCATGTACATCAACAACACTATATTCTCAAGTATCATTTGTATTTATCTGTTTAGACACATGCTAAATGTTTTTATGAGGTTTTTTTTGCTTAAAAAAAAATCTTCTTGGACACAAGTTCACACAGTTCAATGACTGAGTGAAGTCACGGCACCTGGCCTTAAATAACCCTCCCCTGGCTTGTAAAAAAACCCAGGAATTTTTCATTTCTGTACTCATAAATGAAGCACTAATTCAGCTGACACTTGTAATTCATAAATCACAAGTTTGGATGAAAATAAAAGTGCTCAAATAAAATTATGTAAAGAGTCTGCACTGCAGTCTCGGGCAGAACAAATGGTACATCTTGAGGTGTCTCATGACGAGTAGTGCCTCTATGGATAATATCTGCAAGAAACAAACCAGCCACTCTCTTGAAAAGCGCACACACACGTACATACACAGCTCAAAGGCAAAAATAGACCCATCTGCAGACAAACTAGGTCTCCAGGATACCACGAGACAAGCCCACAACCCAAATTGACACTGCTCCAGAGCTGCCTCCACTTAAAGACCAAGCAGTGTCTCTGACTTGAGCTAAACTAAGACATCTATGGTGGATTTTTTTTCTGTCAAGAAAACCCATAACACATACAGCATACATGGAGGGACATTAGAGGGGGTTGAAAGTACTTATTCAGGATAACGGAGAACCTTCTTTATAGACACCTGCTTCTACGGGAGGGAAACGCTGCCAGTTTGGAATGCAGCCAGGAAGCTAATCTCCAGCTGCCAGTCAGAAAATCTCCTCTAATGGGAGCCTGTTTGAAGTCACAGGATGCAGGGCTCAAGCTTTCCTGTTTCAGATTAGGAAAGGCCCATTTTGGAGATCTTGGTTCCATTTTGGGAACTTCTCATTTACCTGGCTGTAAATTAGCATTCATAAGCAATGGCGTCTCAGTGTCTCCCCCTGCTGAAATGGGTATTAGTGCAACAGAGAGCTGAGTAATCGTCGATGAACGTGCATCAAGAGGGTCTGGCCGCATTACTGAAACTTGCAGATCGTATTATAAAAGCACCACAAGTATAATGATTACTAAGAGTATGTAGCCTACGTGCTGAGGCTATCAGTCCTCGGCAGCAATCATGGATTTGGTCCTGGCCTGCAGCCCTTTGCCGATTGTCTTACCCCGTCTCTCTCCCCTGTTTCCTGTCTTTGTACAAGCTTTCCTGTGAATTAAAGGCTAAATGACCCCAAACCTAATCAACAACTAGCAGTTAGTTAGCAACAGCGAGCAGGAAACACACCGTAACATTGAATATATTCCAGATTTCTCTGCATTTGAAGATTTGGAGGAACATTTGGGGTCACGTCACTACACAGTTTAAATTATATAAGCATTTTAAGCATTTAAAGTGAAAATGTTACATATTATAGCTTTTTACTATTTAGTAATCATTACGGTTAGAACCTGACTTAGGAAAAAGTCATTACAGATGAATAATCAATGTTCCTATATTATCTTAACGTAGGAGATGTGTGTTACACAAACATCCTAATTCACAAAATCTTAAAAAAAACTCTTAACTTTATGACAACTGTTAAGCTGTCCTAACTTTAACTTTTCCACCTGTAGCAGTAGCTAACTTACTAACAAGCTAATGGTAGTATTAGCTAACAGTAGCTGACAGCAGTGTTCGCTAACCTGTTTAATCTCTTTCATTGCTTTTCCACACTGAATGCATTCTCTTTCTTTTCCCTCCAAAGTTAGCATTGTTGTAAAGTTCCCAAAAAAGAACATATTTGGTTTTCTCTACAATTGTTACTAACACCTTTCCATATACAATTCTGTATGTTTAAAAAAAGGTCAGTTGTTTAGCTGAGCAGGATGAGCGATGGTTGCTGGGTAAGAAAAATAATAGTTGATAAGTGATGTTGAGATAAGATCGGGTGACGTAGGATAAGATAGGATTCCTAAAGTTAGTTAGGATTTGCTTCTGTAATACCAAATTGGGAAAAATCTTTTGGAGACTCTTCCTTTCTTAAAATTGGACGTTTCTGTAATACAGCTCCTTAATAGTAATAAACTGTCAGAAGAGCATCATGGAAGAAGCCTTCAGCTTTTGTCAATACCACCAGACAAACAAAGATGCCAGTGTAAGAGGACATTTTCTCTCTTTCCTTCACTCTGTCCACCACTGCTGATTCACATCCTCCATTCTGTTTTTTTCTCTCTTATTCAAAGTCATTCATTCTTCTCTCTGCAGCTCCGTCTTCCTGCCTGTCATTCTCTTGATCGCAGCGTCCTCCCACACACTTCTCTTTCTGTTGTAAATATAGAGGCCTCAATGGGATGGTGCTTTATTTAGCTGGCAGATGTGCAATTACGCAGGACCATTTGGACCACAATCGCACTCTGGGGCTGAGATTCGAGGCTTGTCAGGTCCTCTCTCTGTCTCGCTCTGTCTAGTTCCACTTTCTGCAGTTTTTTTTGTCCTCTCTCACATTTCTGTTTAAGACAGATGGACGCCAGGACTCAAGCTGCCACGATCATCTGGAAGTTGTTTCAGTGGTTTGAGAGTAGCCTACACCTACTTGCCCTGGTTTCTGTGACATAATCTGCTGCACCTGCGAAGCCATGTGGATGAACAATTATTCCCCTCAAACTGAAAAACATACAGTCTGGGTTTTCATTATGCATATTTTCAAGGCGTGTAAATCCTGTGTGTTCGTGTGTGTGTGTGTGTGTTTGAGGGGTGTTCTCATGCCCCAGGGCTGCCCTATTTGGTCTAAAAGTTTCCAGGGTCACAGCTGGAACATTTGCTTCTCCATCTAATTTCTTCCACTCTCATTTCTTGTCTTTCCAGCATGAAGGTCACTCAGTGAGTTTCTTCTTTCTGCATTTCTCTGTCCCCTTGCCAACCCATTTTTATCTGTCCGTTGATAGCTTTTGTTTCCTCTCGCATTAACACCATTCTTTGCTTCTTTTACTTTTCATCCCTATGTCCCTCTTCGCCATTTAGTCCAACTCTCATCCCCTCCCACTATGGAAGAGGACAGAAGCAGGCATTTTTTTTTCTTTTGGCTGCAGTCAATGTTTCCACTTCTTTTTCATTCCTGCTCTCTTTTGTCTCCTCCCTCCAATCCAAACACGCTTTGTTGAGCAAGAGACCTATAGCACCAAAGTTCTTCAGTGTGTCTACATGTGTGATGTTTCAGGCCTTTAGTAGATGGCTTGTGATAACAAAACAACTAAACTCACTCTCTTTCTGACTGTCTCACCCCAAGCTGGACTGACTAATGTGGAAGGTATGTGCTGAGCTTACAACCTCTGCCGGCGTTGGCCTCTGGAATTCTAATTCACATGAGGAACGCCCAACTTCACCAGTCACACCAAATCCTGCTCCTACTGCCCATTCTTTATTTTTAATCCTGCTGTTTCACTCCGTGCATCATTTACGCATGCTTAGCTTCAAGCAGCGCAGAAGGAGACAAGGTGGCAGGCGAGTTGTATGAGCGGTGGGAGGGCGGCTAAATCTGGGTTGGCAATCAAAGAGTCTGGGTTTGGAGGGGATCAAAGAAGTGAGCCACACAGGTCTAAACCAAAACCATAAAGGTCTAGAAAGTGTAGAACATCATGAATGGTACTGAACTTCTCTGAAAGTTCACTACATTACATTTGTAAACATCTGTAAAACCTTGCCAAATATATAGTGATTATTCTGTATAATTACTGTGCAACCCTGTTTCCAAAAAAGCTGTGATGCTACAAAGACAAGGTATTTAATGCTAAAGTGATGAACTTTTTTGCAGAAATGCACTCATTCTGAAATGTTCCAAATCAGCTGGGACAGAGGCATGTTTGACACTGTGATACATCTCTTTTTCTTTTAGCAACACTCCCTAAGGATTTGGAAAGTGAGGACACTAACTGTTGAAAGTTTTGAAAGTGAAATTCTATCCCATTCTTGGACTGCAGACCAATCTTGTACACACACACACACACACACACACACACACACACACACACACACACACACACACACACACACACACACTCTTTTACTATGAAGCAACATTGTTAAAACACATGCAGAATGTATCTTGGCATTGTCTTGCTAAGATAAGCAGGGGTGTCCTTGAAAAAGACACAGTCTGGATGGCAGCATATGTTGCTCCAATACCTGTACCAAACTTTTTGCTGGTGACAATCTGGATGGTCCTTTTTCTCATGGACACAACATTCATTATTTAAAAAACAAAAATAAGGTGAAATGTTGATTCATCAGACCTCGATACAATTTTCCCCTTTGTGTCAGACCATCTCAGATGAGCTTTGAATCTTTTAATGATATTATGGATTCTCAATGGTGAAATCCATGTATTCCTTGCAGTTTTGTGTTGAAAAACATTCTTAAACTGTTAGAATATTTGTCCACAGTTTTTCACAAAGTTGTGTACCTCACCCCATCCTTGCTTGTGAAGTCTTTTGATACCTAATCATGATACTATCACCTGTTACTAATCAACCTGTTTACCTGTGGAATGTTCCAAACAGGTTTTCTGAGTATTCCACAACATTCCCAGTCTTTTGTTGGTCCTGTCCTAACCTTTTTGAAACTTGTTGCAGGCATCAAAGTCAGAATGATTTAAATTCGACCAAAAGCAATTAAGTTTATCGGATTGGACATTAAATATCTTGTCTTTGTACTGCATGTGTTACAGCATCCAACTTTTTTGGAATCTGGTTTGTGTGCAAATGAAAACCATGTTTAGGTATTGTCCAACACCCATGATGTTGTTAGTGTTTCCCCAAATTAAGACCACATTTTTTTAAATTCTAGCCCCTCAAAAAGCAGTCATTGTTTCATTCTCATCCTCACATGCTCAGGCTTTTCTCTCTATGTTTTCTCTCTGACTTTACTGGAAAAGGATCAACATGTTGGCAGGTACTTCTCAAGCCGTTGGAAGACACTTGAAAGCTTCACGTGTGCTGGGACAACAGCAGGCGCTCACTGTTGTGGCAGATTTTCTCCTCAGTAATGTCTTAAAAACAATAAAAACTATAAGTAAATCAAAAGGTACTCTTCCTGATTTCAGCCCACAGTATTTGAAGTCATCTGTGCACTGGGCTGGCTTTTAGGGAAGGTGGCTACGCTGTCTCAAAATGATAAAAACGACCACGACAAAAGATCCTCATCCACATTAAAGTATGGCCGATAAAAGACTTTACCAGTTTACCAGAAACCTTTGTGCAACAGAGACATTTAGAAGAACAATGAGAAGAAGGCAACAAAGAAGAAATAAACTAGGCTCATATTTCTCAGAGGGATGTGCCTGTTTGTTCAAAGGGCTTCAGTTTCCATGACAGAACTCTCCTGAGGAAAACGATTCCCATCAAGCATCTTGACTGCCTTTCTCTGAGAACTCAGGACAATCAGCCTTCCCAACATGACCGCATGAGAGGCCCAGCTCTCTGGAGACGCTTCCGCAACGACGCTGTGTCACCAACAAATTCTAACCGACATCCAGCAAGGTCAAAGAACAGAGGAATGTGGGGAAGATTACATGTCATAAAGAGGAAAATAACGGCAGGAAGCACATAGCAACTCCTTAATAGTTTTACAGCTGTGGGGCTTTGGGGGCAAATTCTAATGTATCAGGTAATGTATCAGTCCATGACAAGATGCTAATATGAAAGGAGGAAAACAACATATTTATGAACAATCCATGTGTATAGATCAAGAGTTTGGCATTATGGGGGATCACCATCTTCATTTTCAGGAAACAAAACAATGCACAATACTGACGAGAGTGTAAAGCTGGTGGGTGACATACTGTGACTTGTCTGTCGCAAAGTTTCTCATATTACAGCTAAACAGAACATTAAAATATGTCTGAAAACATTTTAGGTGACAGGCAAATAACAATGAATAAACAAAATATGAATCCATATTTGATCAGCAGTACAGGTTTGGACAATTTGACCTGAGTTTCGGGAGGCTTAGTCAGAAACCAGCCACAAAATGGCGGTCATATTACAGCTAAATGGTGCACCGAAATACATTTTTGCAAACATTTTAGGCAAGAAATACACAAAGCACTATGCGAAATCTCGGGATAAATAAGCACTGCCTAGCTTGATAGTCTGATATGAGTTTTGAGAGCCTGGTGCTGTATTGAAAAAGACTTGAAACTAGCAATTGAGACCATAAACTCATTAGGAATGTGTTTTCTGAAGTAAGAAATCAAGTAAGAAATAGTCATACTTTTCTTCTTTAAGAGTACATACATACCCCTTTTCCATACAGGACTATCCGCGTGAAGGTGTGTCTTTAACTGAAGACCAGTTTGCTCAGACAAACCACTCATATGTCCCTGGGCTAAACACACAGTTTCCTTAAATTCTTCACAATAAAAGCCTGTTGTTTTGTTATTTAAACGTATTTGTTATGAAGCAGCAAAATCGGCCCAGCCCGGCACAGCCAAAAGTGCCAGTGGAACAGTGGGACTTTTTGAAACCAGTGGAGTCACCCTCTACTGGTCATTATGAAGAATGGATGTTTGAAACACTTCACATAGGCTCTACTTCTATGGCATAGAGTCCAGTAGCTGTGAGCTGAAATCTACAGGAGTCATACACACAAAACAGATGAAATACTATAACCCAGTGTCATCTTTCTTGTACAGTTGTGTTCCTGCAAATCAAAAAGAAAATCACCCTCAGCCAGGAAAGTTACACTTCAGCTGCTCCCTCTCCATACAGTGTGTGTGTGTAATCTATGACATTATAGAGTTTTAACAAAACTGGTTTGTCACAGCGTACTTTACAGCACAACAAAAGGAGCACACACATGTAAAAACAAAAGTGTGCGTGAGCATGTGTGGCACCAGTGCCTTGCCTCGCGGCCATTTAGTCACGCACTATTTAGAGTATCTAGCACATTACTCATAACAGAGAGTTCACTGCCATTCATGTTGCCTACAGCGGCACCCGAGTCATGCAGAAACGTGAGTTTGACTCCTGATCCACCTACACCTGCAGTGTGCTGCACCTACAAAACAAGCTGTGGGCACAGAGAGGTTAAACCCCGGCCTTTCCTCTCTGTGCTCTCAGCCAACACCCACCATCTATTTGTGCTGAGTGTAGACTTACACAGACAGAGGAGGAGAGAGGGAGGGAAGGATACACCAGTGAAAGAATGGGGAGAAGTAGAAGAAAGACTGAGAGCTGACAGTGTACAACAAACTCAAGACAGAGGCTGGTATCTGAAAACAAAAACAGATCAAATGTACCTCATGATGCATCAGAAAGGTTTCTTCATCATAAACTAAAATACCACAGGCTTTGTGTCTAAGGTATCAGTAAACCACTGCTTGGCTCTAGGCAGCCATTTTGAATCAGACAGCTCCATTAAAAAGATAGTTTCGATTACATGAAGTTGGGTTATATGAGTACATATCAATAGGCTGTGAATTAGCTTAATTAGATGCTCATTAACAAGCCCCCTGTTTGAAGAAGCAGACAGGAGAACCAGCACAGAAACTAAGCAATGTACTGTTTTGAACAGGGTCAGCAGCAAATTGCATTTTAGTCACTTAAAAAAAGGTCCATATAAAAACAAACAAACAAAAAAAGTCATATTAGTTTTAGTGTAAGCTATATTTAAATATTTTCACTGCTTAATGTCGGTGGCAGACAAACTTTTCTGATGAGACGCTGCCGTTGTATGATCCAAATATTGCTCTCTCCAAACCAACCAGACTCCATTGGTCATTTTACATCACGGAAAATGGGTGAGTTGCAGGTCTACTTCTGCCTCGATCAGTTACTTTGTTTGTGTTATTGTGTGACTTTTGTTGTTGCAAAAAGTTAATTTAGATTCCCCGAAACCACACAATGACACAAACAAACAAACAGATCAAGGAAGCAGAAGACCAGCAACTCCCATATTTTGAAGGGTAAAATTACCGATTTTGCCAGTGGAGTTTGGTCGAGCAAGAATGAGGAATATTTGGCTTATAGAATTGTGGTTTCCCATAAGACAAGGCTGTCTGAAGGCAAGATAAAGCAGTGAAGACATTGTAAATATAGTGTACACATAAACTGATATTTATTATTTTAGCTGGGCCTTTCTTTAAGTGGCTGCTGCAGACCCTGTCCACAGCAATACACTGCTTAGCTTCCATGCTGGTTCTCCTCTCTGCTTCTCCAAACTTAGGTGAGTCAACAAACATCTAATGGAGTTAATACACTATATGGATAATTATCTCATACAACCCTACTTCAAATGGTCCAAATTATCCCTTTAAGTGCTTCAGAGGTTGTGTCTTACATCGTATGAACACAGCAGGAGGGTCATCCATTCATATGACACAGTCAGTTTCAATTTCGACCCAGGCAGGGCCAAAGAAATCACTCTGCTGCTGCTGCTGCTTTTATTTGGTCTTTGAATTTCAAGACAAAAGACAGTTGCAGAGAGACTCATGTAGGCTGCCAAAGTGGAGAACAAGAGGTAAATATTTAAAGTCAGTCTTCTGTTGAAGAGCAGGGAGTACAAAGTTGTTAATCAGAGGGGATAACATTCAGTATTTGGAGATTCTCATGAGAGGTTTTCGGTTTACAATAAGAAATGTAAATAGTCTCAAAATGCAGACAAAACCCAACTCAAAACTCTTGTTTCCATATAGGCTAATGGTCAGCATAATTACAAGCTCTACCATGGTGTTATTACATGGCTGGGGCAACCTCACATAAGCTTGGGGTTGACTTGACGATTATTTGGGTGGGTGACGTGGGTGGCAAAAGGGAAGGGAGAGGCTACAGGGTGGGATGCAGCAGCTACCCAGACCTGACCGACCAAACCCAACCCAGACGTTAATCCCAGACTTGTGACAGCGAAATGGCGAGGCTTATCAAGTTCAGCAGTCTGTGGATGTTCCCACAGACGGAAAAATACCCCTGAGCTCTTTGGAAAGCCGGGGAGAGGTGGGGGTGAGAGATTTGAAAGTGCACAGCAGAGCCGATCCGCACATGTATGAGCTATCATCCCTCTAACTTCACCACTGTCACCAGTACAGACACAACAACAGATGAACATGCGGCCAAACACCACCCCATTACGCAACAACATACTTCTGTCAAGAGCCTGTGGCATTAATACAGAAAACTGACGTACCACCACAGTTCCACACTCATGATCTCTGAGATTGCATCTGCAAACAGATTTGTCTGAGGGGAATTCTCACATTTGTTATTATCAGGATCTCATCATTAACACTATGAAGGACCACAGGTGTTATCAAATGTTACATGGTCATAAAGCTTTCTGATTTTGATATTTGATTGTTGACTGTTTTATGTTGTTTTTTAAAAGCTTCCTTTTAAAATTTGACCTAATTAAACAAATGGATGCATATATTCATTTATATATATTTTACTAACCCTTCTTTTTATTGCCCGTTAAAATATAATTTAGTGACTGACTGATATGGGTTTTTCAATGGTCATTGCAAATTTTAGAGAGAGCAGGTTGGTGATAATGGCCGATACATGATGTTGATTATCAAAACAAAGAAAGATCATATATAAACCCACTATATGATGCACATTATGATCTAGTACAGATGTTTATCTTAGTGGGTGACATGTTCTTTTAGATGGATTTTTTAAATCAATTAATGAAATAGAAAAGTACATTGGGTCATGCTGAATATTTTAGAATTGCTATTTAAGGGAGAGAAGTGACATCATTCAACTGTATTATTCTGTACATTATCACATAATATATGTGTAACACGAGCCATTAGCAGTGTCAGATTAGATTAGCTGTCATTTAGGAGAAACTTGTTAGCATTTAGAATAGATGATGGTAACTGAGGGGATTTTGGCAAACACATACAGCACGGTGCATGAGAGATTTCAGATGTATCTAAAGACATTTTTTTGTTTTCTTGAATGCAGGCACCGATGAGCTTTAACTGCTTCACATTATGATGTTTACTTATGTGAATCCCAGGAAGAGTAGTTGCTACTTCAGTAGTAGCTAACAGGGGTCCAAATAAATATATAAATGTCAGATAATCAGCCTGATTCATCAGCTGAACGATTATTCAGTCTATCACTAATATCAGTTAATGAAATACTTGGTCACATAATGCTACTACAAGGAACCTTCACATGTAGAGACCTCAGTTATAAATTGAGACACTTTCATATCCAGTTATAAACTCCGATTTAATCTATTTATAGATCCAGTTTTTTCACTTTGGCACCTGTGGACCTCCATATTAATTTGCATATTCAGTTCCAAGAAAAACGTTGACAAGCACAACCACAATATGCCTTATTGACATGATTCATTTTCCAGCATGCCATTATAGTTGCCCAGAGGGGGAAGGAGACAAAAACGTGTACACTAATGATGTGATCTTATTACTACAGCAATGGAAACTTTAAAAAAAAAACAGCTAAAACGATTCCAGCAAAACAATGGTCTGCGGCGCAATGTGGAAGGAATATCTTGAGCAACGCACTGAATGTGGGATGTGGGGACATTCTTGAGAAGATTCCTGGCAGACAAAAAAAAATTGAAGAAAATGAGGAATAAGCGGGGCGCACACATGCATATCAAATTTCCATAAACAAACATTCAGCTTCCTGAGGCTCTGTAAAGTCCTGCACAGTTTTCAGTGTGTAGGTCGGAGCATGCAGCAGCAGCAGCAGCAGCCCCGTGAGAAGAATGAGAAAGATATTTCCTCTGTGGTGCAATTTAATGTCACATTTCAGCCTGGACATTATTGTGAATCTGCATAAACAAACCAGCTGACAGGCTGCTCTTTTACTGTTGGACTCTGGCGTGGAAATTCAGTTGCTTCATTTGCCGTGGGATAAAATGGCTTCTGTGTTCCTCTGAGGATACTTAGTCTGAGTAAAAACATGTTTTACTGTAATTCTCACGCGTAAACAAACAAACATGAACAGTTCTCATTATTAGACGAATTCCTGAGTTGCTGTCATGAGCGCAAAACACACAAACACACCGAGCGACTGGCAAGAAACTTCTGACAGCACCACAAAGATCGTATCTCCTTCTTGCTGACAACATTTATGCGCATTTCCTAGATAAAAGATTAATTCTGGCGTGCTGCTTTGTACTTAGTGTCCATGACTTACCAACTAAAACGCAGAGCACGTCCATCACCACGTACAGCTTCTTCTTCCTCAGCTCCTTCATCTTCTCATTTACTTTAAAATCAACTTTAAGAGAGAGTTACTACTTTTTAAAGAAGGCAGTTAAGTCCATCGGCGCTCGCTCGTTTAGAAATAAAAGTGCAGGTTATGCTAATAATATATAATAACCTGCACTACGAGTTCTTCCGGGATCCTCTTCACTACCTGTGCTGCGGACATTGACAGCAAAGGTGTGTTGCGTTCTTAAAAAGACAGCGTGTTAAAAACTCAGCAGATCCGCAGCCGCGCTGGAGTCTTGCGTCCTTTTGTGCGCATTACTGCTCTGGATACAAAAGGAGGACGGGAGAGATCCTCCGATTTCACAGTCCTGAAGGCGTCCGGAGAGTCCAGTTTAAACTCTTTTCTCCTTCACACACACACACACACACACACACACCACGCCACCACTGCTCTGGTCCCTCCTCCCAACTTCCTCGTCTGGCTCCTCTCTGGCTATCTGATCAGCGCCAGACTCGAAGTTTTTACGCACAGGCGTGCAAAGAGCAAGAGAGACAAATCCTGTCAGCGGTTTGCTTCATATTTCTCTCTCTCTGCCTGGCAAACCAACATTCAAAAATGTCTTTTGAACAGAGAGCACAGTCCAAACTGAGTGACACCAGCAATGAGTCATTTTAAACTCGATGAAATCATGGTTTAGCTGTAAATGAATGTTGTTCAGGTCTTTTAAACTATGTTAAAATGAAGGAAGATTAAATATAAACCTCTCTTTAAACACCCTACTCTCAACTGGGATTAAAGTCAATTCACTGAAATTTAAATTGTGATCCAGTATTAACTTAAAACTTAAACTTGAAGAGATTTAAGTTTTAAATGACTGCTTTTGAGATGAATTGATAAAAGTTCCTCAAAGAAAAGTAAGGGACAGACAGAAGCCAATTAAGTTTTATGATGTGTCTCTTACACACTTGCTTTCAGTCCAGTCGATAAATCAGCCAACAAGTTTTTCGCAAAGGAAGAGAAATTCTCTGTTGTTCCACCATGAATAGGCTAACTAGGCTAAGATAGCTTGTAGTATTTTGATATTATTATATGTATTTAAAATAAATTATTTCATAATTAAAACATATTTGTGACATTTCTTCGTATACCACTAGAGGGAGCTTGTATACCACCAGTAGTACACATACCGCCGTTTGAGAACCTAGGATTTACTAAATTTATTAGCTAGCAAACAATACAAATTTATTTTACTTTTTAGCTAGCTATCAAACAATGTTACATTTTTTTTTACATTGTTTGTTACACACAGAGCCACTAAAAGTTAACAGTTCCCCCCCGGTTTATACTTACTCTTTTCAAACAACTCAGTCTTTTGAGTTATTTATTTTAATTTTGGGGAAGTAAGCATCTCCATATTGATTAAAGTCTATTTAATTTTGGTGTACATCAGTAAACTTGGATTTACTAAACTGAGGTTAGTTTTTATCTGGATTTAAATCTGGATTTACTCATTTTAAACCTAGTTTTGCTTAACTCTGATTAGAACTAATCCTAGATTAAATTAATCTTTGTTGGTGCAAACAGGTCTCAAGGATCAAATCAGGAGGAGGTGCCTGACAGCTGCTTTGTCAGGTCAAAAACAGTCCTGAAGGATAAAGAATAAGGAGGAAAAAAGGTTAAAGCCTAAAACAAAGGACTGCCATCACACCAGACCTCATTATCTGAAGTACTCTGAACATAATCAAGAACATACAATCATGGGTATTAAAACATTACAATAGGCTTTGGCTTTACATAAGGACTCAGCCTCTATTTCTGAAATCCTCACATGAAGATGAAAGCCCATCAACTCCAACAATGAAAAGTAACTAAGTATATTCACTCAAATACTGTGCTTGAGTACTATATTTGAGATACTTGTACTTTACTTGCATATTTACTTTGATGCTTCTTTATACGCATGCTATTTAACAACTTAAGTAACTTTACCAATTCATTTTACTGCCTGTACATCAATAATTATACTTCAATAATATAAAGTATATGATTGTTAAATTGGACATTCTGTATGGTGAGTACTTTTACTATTGGTACTTTATAGTATATTTTGGTGCAAATACTGAAGTAAAACTTTGAATGAAGACTTTTGATTGTAACAGAGTATTTTCTACACTGCAGTATTACTTCATTTTCTTGAATAAAAGATCTGAGTACTTTTTCCACCACTGATGATCTCATCCCATCATGCACCTCAGTTTCCTTATGGAAGCTCCACGGGACAAACACTTGAACTGCTCAGTTGTGTCGAGAGCCTTTCCCAGAGTGCACCCTCCTCCCAGTTCTGAGACAGATTTATATTGAAGCTGACGAAAAAGCAAACAACTTCTTAATAAGGTCCAAACATATTAGTCAACACCTTCGTGTCACTGGGAGGTGGTGGACTCACACTGTGCACACTTGGTGGGTGATTAAAAAAATATAACTAACTTACAACAAAACTTCCAACCAGACAAAAGCAGGGAGACTAACAAGCCCTGCTGGGAGTGTAGCAACATTAGCATGACTTAACACCAGCGTGACTCCAGGCCATGCTGTTATTTTGCTCCAAGCAGCCAGGATGTTCCCCCACCAGCAGCAGTCAATACCAGGCCACCGCTCACTGGCTGCACCCAGGCAAGAGTCATTTGTGTGCATTAACAGTTAACTCTGTTTGCATGACAAACACCACGTTTACCCCCAAGTCTATTAGTCCAGCACCCTCGGCTTAAGTAGATAATCTTACATGCACAAACTCTGGCTTGCAGCTTTATTTGACTTCCTGCACATTTGCAAATGGTTTAATTAAATGCATTAAAATAAGACATCGCTGTTCAGCTGCCAGTTAAAAAGCTGATGGTGTGCAACTGAAACATCAATAAGATACAGAAGACTATCTGAGGGGAAAGGAACAGCATGGAGACTTCAGTTTACAAGGAACACATTTAAAACTGAGTTTTCTCTGCCCCCTTATGGTTGCTTCTAATAGTACCATGATAATTTTAGTTGACTCTCTCTAACATTAAATGTTAGAGTTGTTTACAGAAACAGGCATGAGTCTCTCGGATTCATTATGATATTCTGCAGAAAAAGTCTTCACACATATGGTCCTAATCCATAAAAGAACGCATCTAAATTACATATTTATTATTTTAGCCACCTTGTTTATTTATTCACCCTATTTACTGATTATAATTTTTGTGTATGACATTTGTTTTTCTGAGAATCAAAAAAGGAACGATAATGTAGTCTTGTTATACAACTCTGTGTTGTAAAATGCTGAATAAATCTACCTTGTACCTTGTTTATCTTTGTGAAATAAAGTAAAACAATCTTTCAGTAGATGACTTGTGGGGTTAATGTTAAACATATGCCCTCAGTGAGTTCAGTCTGTTTCAGTGAGCAGAAACTTTTTTTTTTTTAATATACGTTTTTGTGTCATCTCAAGGATACAAAATGACTTTCAGTGTATTCTGACAACAACATTGTAACACAATGTAACGTAACGTGATGCAACATAAAATAATGCAACATAATGCGCTTTCTGCAGCATGATCCTTGTATTACTGTCCTTTAAAATTAATTTGTAAAATAAACACATAATTTAATGAAAATAATATCAGGATTTACTGTTTTCTGTTAGCATGACCAGCAAAGACATTTCACTTCACTGTCCAGTATGTTTTCATTAACAGATAATCACCTGAGAATAAGAATTGTTGAGTTTGTGTTATTTTAGAGTGAGCTATTTGTATCTACATTGAGCACAGGTACTCTCCAAGGTCACCATGTTGCACTGCCATGTCTTCTACAGTTGCCCAGATGGGACAAAGAAAGTACTGACTTAAGATAAGGCTTTTAACTTTTTAAGTTTTACTTGCACGTTTGGAAGGGGAGAGTGAAATGAGGGCTTTGCAATCTGCAAGTTCATTGCAAGGTAATGTTGCAACATGTTTTTAGTCTGTTTTAAAAAGCTACATATTAATTTCAATGCAAGCCTTAATGTGAAATTCTGTGTGAAAACATGAAAAAGAGACTAAGACTACCCAGACACAGATAAAAGGGTGTGAAAAACGTTGAAAATTGCACAGAAATCCAAAATGTACACTGAAGCTGCTGTTGTTGTTTGCTAGTTAATTGTGAATGAAACTGCTTTGCATTTTGGCCTACAGTAAAAAAAACAAAAGGACAAAAGTTCACTGAGCACCCCCATGTGGTTTTCTACAGCTGTGCATGCTCATACATTCATAATCAATTTGAAATAATACATCTTTCTGATGAGGAATCTTTGAGGTTCAACGGTCTTCTTCATCATTTAGTTCATTAGTTAGCTCAGAGGTTGAAGTGTGATGGACTCCCTCAGGGTAGAAGTTTTTCTTTGTGTGCTTGGAGTTGGAGATCCAGGCGGTCAGACTGCTGTGTGCAGGGTCAGGAACTGAAGGCCAGATATTCTGCTTTATCCTGGCAAAAAGAAACAGAGACTATAACAGGCAGCCTTGACATTTGTAATTCTGCTCTGCGGGTCATTATTGTGGCTGCAGGAAGAGGAGCCCATGCTCGACATCAGCTAATGGGGATCCTTATAAAATCCTCAATCATAAACATTTCTACATTTCTGACTTGGAACATTTCCTGACTGAATGACTGTTTTCTAGAGAGGACATCTTTTTAATACTTAAATAATCACAGGCCTATTAGATATTTTCAATGTAAATGACATGTTTTAGCATTTGTAGCAGCAACAGTTTTGTTAATGTTCCTTGTTTAACCAGTGATAGATAACAGTCAGATCTGTATTGTTTTATGGTCAAGTAAAATGCAAATAAAGAACATTTCTCCTGACGAGAGACTACACAGAATTACAGAGAAAACAAAGCCTCTATTTTCTGCCTGTATATTGCACTTTAATTAAAAGAAATGTCATTTAGTAATTCTGTTTTGTAAGAAATGCGTACAATCTATTTTCTGTTATCTGACTGTAGAATAGTAAAAACATATTAACATTATTTAGCTTTTCCAGAAGTGTCTTACATGCCCACTTTGCATTTATTCTCTTTAAATAAATACTGTAGCTTGCATAATTAGCAGCGTAGCTCCTAATCAGTCAGAGAAACATGGCCTAGAGAACAGAAGGCCAGAGGAGATAGAGAGACAGCTGCAACTACATCACATGAGGGCTTTTCCTGCTCTGCTGCACTCTACATGTGCTTTTCTCTCATATCTCTCTTATGTATTAAAAACATGCGCTAATGTAGCTGAAACTACCGTCCTTTGTAACATTTAGAGGTAAAGCTTAACTACCAGAGTGAGTAATAAACAATAAACAGTCATTATATTTTATACTTAATACAAAAATTAAGGAACTTAACATCCAGCTGCACCTGTTCCTGCAGTTAAGTGATTATAACTGCACAGACACAGTGGGAGTAATATGCTGCACATGTCTGATAAACTTCCATAACTAAATGAAAGTTAAGTATAGTGATTATTTCTCTTTTTACCTTCTTGTTTTTCTTGCAATACAGTAAGTTGAGTCTGCTGTTTTATTCTTCCTCATTTTGTGAGGTTCACGGATTACACATGTTTGTATTTATTATTATTATTATTGTTGTTGTTATTATTATTATTATTATTAGTATTATTATTAATATTATTATTATTACTTTACAGAAGAGAGGCAAGTGAGAAAAAAGTGTGGTCTAAATTGTACTGTGACTTAATTTTTGCCAGAACCTTTTTTCTGAGCTACTGTCCTCCATCTGTTAAATTTGGCAGGTCTTGGCAACTTTTGTCATTTTTTTGTTTTGAGTGCAGATGAAAATATGTTTCTGGGAAAACTAAACACATGACAGTAATGTTACATAACTTTCTATGTAAATTATCTTTAAAGTCCATAAGTGCATGGAGAAATTTAAACTCAGCTGGAAGAAAACATGAATGCTTACTATTGTAAGTTTTGCCAAAACTGAGTCAAACCATGCCACACTGATTTGTATTTGTTGTGGTGACGTCTCACCGACCACTGACAACCCATTATGTACATTCTCTGTGGTCAGCACTCAGTACTTTTGTAGCTTCTCACTCACTGATTCCTAAAGTATGAGCCATGATTACCACAAAATATTTATGACTTTAAAAAAAAAAAAAAAAAGTAATCAGAACTAATAAAACAAACCGTGGGATTTAAAATTCATGCTAGTCTTCAATTATCTGGCCTTATTTAACAGGTGATACACAGGTATTTGGTGACCCATCACATTAACACCAGAATGTATCTTATATCTCATCAATGGTAAATCCAGTGCGCTGATCAGAAGTTTTTCAGATTTCAAACTGGGGCAGAATCTCCGTGGGTAAGTCTAGTTTCTCTCTTACTATGTTACAGTTTCATGTTCACTTTCAGATGTGTAGGAGTCGTGTTCAGATCACCAGTTTTTTTTTCTCAGTTGCCTCTAAGGGATTCAGTATAATTTTGTGTTAGAACATCTCACCTTTGTCTACACGCAGTAATGATGAGAAGCAAGAACACAGTGAAGACAGGAAGGAGGCTGTAAACCAGGATCGTCCTTTCTAAATAGTCACCTTCTGACAAACATACACATTCATTTATGAGCACACACGTACAAGGATGGCATTCATCACTTCACTGATGAAATTTTTACTCAAAGCAATGAGCTCCACTGCTGGTTCTTACCTACAGTAACCCACTGGGGTGGACTGGCTTGTCCTTCTCCTACCACCGTGTGAGCTGTCACATAGATCTGATAGACTCCAGACAGACCAGTATAAAGGTAGCTTAGTGTCTCACCTGACACTGAGTGAACTTCACCTGCACACAACACAGAGCAATTCATAAAAATCTATTAAACTAATTTCAATATATCATTTTCCCACGCAACTGAAAGGAACTTTTACTACTATATGAAACAAGTTTGCTTTAAAGATTTTTTTTTTCAGTTTTTAAGATCAGTCAGTTGACTGTGTGTTTAAACCTACTTGTTGCATTGTTCTCCTTCTGACAGTAGAGGCTGTACTGGGTGATGAAGCCATGCTGCTCCTCCACAGGCGGAGGCTCCCACGCCACAAGAACTGCACTGTTGCCCTGCTCCTTCACATGCAGCCTGGGACCAGCAGAGGGCACTAGAGAGCCAGGCAGAGGGGAGTGAAGGAAAGACAGCAAAGGAGAGGGTGTGTGACACTGAGAAGACTGACAAATATGCATCTTTTGCTTATAAACAAACAAACAAAAAACACAATTTAAGAAACTAAATAAAAATGGAGATATCTGTTTTTGCAAATAGACCCATCATTTTCCTTTTTCTCTCTCTGATACAGGCAGCGCAAATCTTTGTTATAGGCACTTAATAAATACATTCCACTTGACCTGGTATGCATGACTCCTGCTTGAAATGACAGTACTCTATACATGCCACATGGTGGTGGGGTTACAGTAAGGTTACATACAGGTTCATTACCTCCTTGTCTGGTGTAAGCCTGAGTTGAAGCTGCTTCGCCAGGCTCACTGCCAAAGTCAGGCCTTACAGTCACCGTGTATCGTACTTCTGACAGCAAATCTGAAATCAAGAA
This sequence comes from Lutjanus erythropterus, assembly GCF_056507025.1. Lineage (NCBI taxonomy): Eukaryota > Metazoa > Chordata > Actinopteri > Lutjaniformes > Lutjanidae > Lutjanus > Lutjanus erythropterus. The sequence continues at coordinate 19,163,099 of NC_139323.1, read as the reverse complement.
CACTTTTTTGATAATGTAACTATCAAAGAGTATAATATTTACACATCTGTAGATGGAGATGGAGATGGGCTCCTTTGAAATCAGTTGTGTTTAATTGACAACACTTTGGTACAAACATTCATCAGGTTACTTAACAAAACAAAAGGAGAGATCATTTAAACCAGTTAGTTGACCCTTGTGGACTAATAAGGTCACACAACAAGCTGACATATCTAAGTATGAGTATACACGAAGCATCATATAGAAGTATCATATATAATGTCCTCATGGTGCCATAGGCCTACACTGTGAACATGAAACGATAATCTAACATACAGAAAAAATATAAACAGAATTTAGAAGTGGCTCAAAATGCATACTAAGATAAATATTTAAAATATGTGATTCAAAGTGGTTGAGCTCCAAGCAAATTTCAATGACATATTTTAAATATTTATGACAGCTTCTTGAGTGAAGTGAGTCAGTAACATGACTTCATTGGTCCACATCGGTCTCGCCTTTTGTCTAGTAAAATAACCTGATGAAGGTTTGTGTACTGAAAACATTGTTATTGAATCATGCTGACTGCAAGAATGGGCTTTTGTCGAACGCATAACTATATAATCACAAATACATATCTTGTGCATAGATAAATCAGTAACTTACTACTCCCTTATCGAGCATAAGGAAAGTAATAAATTTCCTAACTATCAAACCCCGTCAATTCTCGAGACAGAAAAAATTAATTTGAGATACTTCGCTCCAATTCAATATTTTTATTATTATTATTATTATTATTAGTGTTCCATAGTAAGTGTACATTCCAACAACCCAAAAGCAGCAGCTGTAAACAGAAACAGAAACATACATATATGTACACCATCCTTCCTGAAATTCATTTATGAATGTATATAATATCATAATATCTTCTTGTTGGTTGCCCTCCAACTTTTGCAAAGTCCGGGCACATTCAGTTTTTCATTGACCACAGGTTCACGTGAACTTACCAGTGATGATGATGCTGCTGGTGTTCTGGTTCAGCCTTTCCCAGTGCAGATCATATTTGTCATCTTTTGTCACTGGTTCCCACTCCAACAGGAAGCCAGTAAGTGAGGAGTGCGTGAGTGTCGACCACGTAACCTCCAGACTGGAATCATTCAGTGCTTTCACACTGACTGCCATCACAGCTCTGAGTGCTAACAGAGAATATCATGGAATTAAAACACACATTTCACACTATCACATGCTCTACATACATTCTGAGTTAAATAATTTTTTTAAGATGGGTGCATTACAAACATTTTTTGAACAAATTATCTGTCTTTCTAGTGCATACGTGTGTCTGTGGGCGCTGGCAGGGTGAGCCGGGCTGCAGGGGAGCAGCCAGCGGAGTTGCACATTGTCAGAAAGCAAGAGGAGCGCACCATGGGCAGGGTCAGCTGACAGGAAGTGGATGTCATGTTCAAGCAGCTCTCAGTTTGCAGTGCACTGTGGGACTCCTCTGACTGACAATACACATTAAACCACAGGCTGGTGCAGGCTTTCTGACTTCTTGCAGGAGACTAGATGAGAGAAAACATGGAGGCAAAACCTGGAACCAGTACTTTTGTTACATCATCACAACTGTAACCACGCTTTTTCTCAAACTGAAGTGTGGCTATGGAAACATAAATTCACACATCATGCAACTCATTAGATTATTACTTTCAAATATTAATTGTCTGCAATAAAGTCAATCAGAGATATTAAGGAAAAATGTTGGAACTTTAGGCTTCATGAGAAAAAGCAACAATAATGACTGTTAAGTTTGCACTTGCAGATTTGCATATCATAGAAAAGTGAACTATTGGTTTTGATGGAGGTCTGTGTATGCTTTTTACACACATATGGTGTATGTACAGTATATTTTATATTTGCATATGTTCCCATCAAATATACTCTCCGCATCAGAGCTATAAAGTAAGTAGGGATACTCCAGTCTGATGTCTGAACAGTGCTAATACAGATACTGACCTTATGAAGTGGGCTGGGTATCTGCCATGATGTGACCAATCCAGTTTCTTTGTCAGTATCGTTATATTTTTTTGTTATCGATTTTACTCAGTCAGTCATCAAGAAAATCCTGTTAATTTTTACAGAGGGACAACTGAAGGCATCCTGACTGGAAACTGGCACGAGATGTGTACGGCCCAGGACAGAAACACTTTACAGTCATTTAATCCAGCCAAATAATCATTGGCACCCATCTGCAGAGTATCAGTGATATCTGAGAGGAGAGGTGCCTGCACAGAGAAAGACACTAAAAGACAACACCCAGCCACAGCCTGTTCACCCTGCTGCCATTTGGAAGGAGATACAGAAGTATCCGCTGTCTTACCACCAGACTGATGGGCAGCTTCTTCCTTCAGGCTTCAGTATTCCACCTTATTAATTAGTTTGTTCTGTATTTTCAGTTTTCTCTGTATTTTTTCTATATATTTTTTATCTCTTCAGCCAATCTAATAAATCGGAGACCGAATTATGTCAAAATCTCACTAAACAACCTTGTTGTGTAATGATAAATCTTGTTGTATCTTTTATGATGGGCGGCTGACTCAAATTTTTCGTGTCCTTCTGTTACCCCATGTAAAATGATTTCAAATGCAGTAATTTAAAATTCTATTTAATATTTAGCGAAAGGAGACCTCTTGTATCTGAAATGGTATCTGGAGAGAAAATGCTGGATCAATGCATCCCTGTCAGTACAGTGAGTCTGCAAAAAAAGTGAGCACGTACTTAACTGACAGGCTGAAAGCTTTTACATAGTGCTCACCTTCCACAGTAGAGTCACATGTCTCTTCTGAAGATCATCTGTAGGTTTTAATGTTCTCCATAGTTGTGGGGCAGTGACCGGGGCTGAGGGGCATGATGACAAACAAAGTATCATGTCAGCAATGAAATATACTTTATCATCAGTCCAGCCACAGTTCACTGTCAGTCATCAGAAAAAGGATTTAAGTCATGAGCAGTTTCAATGCAGTTACAGTTGAAGAAAGTTAGAAGTTATTTTGAGACATTTAACTGCTTAAACTTAACTTAGATAGTTGTAGAAACAGAGACAAAACATAGAAAGAAGGTAACCTAAATAATTTCCTGATATTTTCTTGCAGTGTGAGGTGAGAAAAATAGAACCAGGAGGAGACTACTAAATATAAAGCAGAGTTCCTGGTTTTGTCATTGTCTGTACACACAACGGACATCTCTAACATATGATGCAGCTTCCTCTACTTCCCTCAGATGAGAGGGGTTATTTCACTTTTTGGCTCGTCAAACTAAGTGGAGTTTTCTCCGGTCAAGTTTCAGGTTGTTCACATGCATGAGGCAGAAATGAAAGTTGTCTGTCATCAGCCAATTCTGTTGAGCTGAAGGTTGGTCTGCTTCACAAACAGGAAAGTTGTTCCCCTGTGACAGTGTGAGGCATTTATTATGCCGTGAGCCAGGAGAAACAAACCAAGGACAGAAAGAGAGGGAGCAATGTGAAAACACACTTCAGGGCCAACAGCTGAGTTTGTTATACTGTCATTGTCAAGGTTCTAGTAAACAAGGTATGGACCCGAAAGCAGAAACAGCTGGCGGAGCGTGAAGGTGAAAGGGCTCTCCACACATAATCTCAGATTTTAAAGGCTTGATAATGGCTCGCATCAAAAAACATGGGGGGTGCATTAGTCTAGATGTTTTGGTGCAGAGCACCAGTGAAAAGATGTCCAGTCAGAAGTCTTATCAGACACCACAACACTGCTCTACAGTTAATACTCTGCTGATACAGGATTGGACAAAACACAGATATAAACAATGGCAGCAATAATTATATCCTCTGTGTTGATGTTTGAGGTAAAAATTCATAGAGGAAAATCTTATGAGAAATAAATGATATTCTTATTTTGAGCTCACTGAAGTCTCATCTGTTTCTCCTAAATCCCCCTTAGGAGTAAAAAGAGAAAAACGAATGAAAAGCAGGAGATATTTTGCTGAGCTCAAAGGTGTCTCAGAGATTTCTCCTTGACAACCGTATGTAGCAACAAGACTGATTTGACCACTGAGACAAAATTTAAGATCTTAAGACTATCAAGTTTTCTTTTAGATCTCACTGTTATCAGGATTTGATTTTATAAGATACATGTAAGATCAGTGCAATGAGTCAGAGTCAGAGGGCCTTTAAAACTGGCTTAATTTCAACAAAGCAGGCAGTGATTTGGCCAACCTGTGAGAAGTGCTACACTCAGCCTTTTGACTTTAAGAGTTGCTGCCTTAAAAAAAAAAAAGAGTATCCTGGAAACAGGAATTGAGCATGAAACTGTCGAAGAGTGTTTGGGATTCAGTGTGTAAAACCACCACCAGTTCTAAAATATGGGGAAATTTCAAAAGGAAGAATTAAATCTGCTTTTTTAAAATTATACACCACATGAAAAATGAATAATTGGGTATATAACAGCAATGCTGGAGACAGTGTGGGGAAATCTTGACACTTGCATCTAAGGCTTTCAAAAGCAGCTGGTTGAAGTGTGATCCTCTAAGTCAGAACAGTGGCTGGATATAGTGAAGGGAATATACTCCATGAAAAGACTGAGTCACCATCCAAGGACCCATGAACAAACACTGAGGTAAATGGACAGCATACGAGAGAGGAGATGGGCATAAAGTGGTAAAGAGAGTGGTGAGAGTAGTGCCTAGTAAAGAGTAGAGTATCAGTATTTTAATTTCTATTTCTATTATTACTGTTGTTTTGTTGTGTTTGTTCAGTAACATGTTAATTTAAAATGCACAAGTAAAATATAAAAAAGAGAGAAAATGTGCTAAAAGAGAATTCAATTATTTATCTGGAGCCTAAAAGTGTGCAGACTTTGCTCCTATGTACTTAAGGAGCAGTTGACATGACATTTTGAAGGGGGTTGGCTGTGAGGTTGTTCACTTGCGTCAGGGAGAAACAGAAATTTTCTCCTCCACACACACTGATAGTCCGAGGTTTGGCAGTAATCAGAGAATTACATTTGTATTTACATTCTTGTGAAATCAGTAATCTGACACACAGAGGTTCTCACCAGCCATCCCCGTGCAGCTCTGTAGCTGGTTGCTCCAATCACTCCAGATGCTGCCGTAGCGGTGACGGAGGCGAACTGTGTATTGAGTAAATGGACTGAGGGAGCAAGGACTTCTGAGACGAACTGTCCGGTTTGTCTTCAGGGAGACTTCACACTGCAGGCGCTCCAAGTGTTCAGCTACATAACCCTCCACTGTCTGGGCCTCGGGCTTAAAGAAACAATGTGATGAGGAAAACAAATAAATTATTTAAGGAAGTCTGCATTAACATTTTTTTTTCTGCAAAACATACTGTCACCTTTTTTAAAAATGTGAAGCTGTTGTTACAGTAGTGATGCAGTAATATAAATATATTTATCCATCCATCTTTAACCTGTACTGCCATTTGTATCATACTTGATACATGTTTCTGAAACCTCCTGAATGTCAGTGTGACCAGTACTGCAATCTGGGACATGTCTTCTGTCCCTGGTGGATTATCAGTGCACTGCAGCTGGCCTGTGAGTGCAAAATCCAACATGGCCGCCTTCATGTAGCGACTTGCAGGTTTCTGGAGCAGAAATCTTTGACCATTTTGAAAAGGTCACAGCAAGAGTAATAGTTATATTATGTTACTAATAATATGATTATTTACTGTATTGAAACAACCTATAGTTATTTAATATTTTGTACTTTATTTTGTAGTAAGATTGCGATGAAATGTGTATATCAAATATGATATTACAGGTATATAATTTATTTATTTATCTGTGAATCGCTCCTGTAAGTGAGCACAAGCTAAAAATTGTCTGTTTAATTGATTTTCACAATAACAATTCCTTAGCTATAATAATCTCTATGTCATATTGACCATTCAGATAATACTGACCAAGCTGTTTTTGCCAGCCACAAGACAAAATGAAAAGGTTCCTGTTTGAAAAAAGAACCAAACCAACTGAATTGTGCCAAATCATTGAATCTGATGATGAATGAATAATTTATAAACCATAATACAAACAAAATATATGTAATTGATCTAGGAAAAACATTTTTTGTACTTGTATTTGATTATTAATTATTTGGGCTAAGGACAGTCAGCATATTACCACACCTGATCATCTGTGCTGTATCGTAGCTGGTAGTTCACCAAGCGATTGCAGATGTTCTGATGGGTTAGAGCAAAGTTTACAGGTCTATGCCACTGCAGCTCCACACATCTGGGCTCATCTCTGACTGGTCCCAGATCAGACAGGACTGGCCTGCGCAGCTTCACTGGTGAAACAAAAGTCAGGACAAAGTTAGCATGGAGTCGGGGTGGCGTCCGTTACACGTAAAAAGTGAAATGACATGAATGAATCCTGGTTATAGGTCATTAAATTCAAGTCTCAGGCACAGAGCCACCAAATGCTCTTAACACAGCCCACCTAAAACAAAAACTATTCTATTTTATTTAAATTCTTCTCTAAAGCTAACAATACTTGAAGAGTGTCTTATAAAATGCATAAGTACATGGTGTGTGTTGTTACCAGCATCTAAAGCTTTGATGCAGAGAGTTGGTGAGTTGACTGTAGCTTCAGGACTGTGGGCGGTGACTCTGACCGAGTACAGCCTGTCAGGACTACTCATGCGGGCGGAGCAGTGTGTCTCACTTGTCCTTCTGCAGCTGAAGGCAGGCTTACCAGCAGAGTCACAGTCAGATTTTGTCCTGTATATGGACATAAACATATATGCATGGGCATCGCAAACATAGACACATGCAAGTGTGAGTTCAGAGCAGAGGGGAATGTGCTTGATATTTACCCACATTTCTAATTAACAGTGGAGGTATCATAGGTGTAAATTAAAAGTTTCATCATAATACAATATTATATTGATTATTTGGTCAACAATACAATATTTGCTGATATCACAAAGTCTGCCACGATCCAATTTTGATTTGATGCAATATCATGTGTACGTCTATAACATCTATATTTATGTCAACTCACAAAATCAACTAAATTATGATTTGATAATGAATTTCAAAATAAACGCACATATCAAAGAGATATAGATCGCAATATTCACTTTGCGTCAATCATATTGGATAGCTGAGTGTTAAATTGATATATGGATCAGCACTGATGCATGATTAGTATGGTTCAGTTAAACTTTGCAGGTCTACTTTTAGAAACAATACAACTGAACTGTGCTGAAGACCCCACAGTAACCTTTGGCAAAGTGGTGAGAAATGAACTCCTTCCTGTTGTAATGTAGTAGCTTTTTTTTTTGCAGCATTTCAAATGCTGGAAATTAAAAACCATGTCCCTCTGTATTATGAATACAACAATAATAAATCAAAAATAAACAGTCGTTAGATTATTATTAAACTATTGCACTCAATACTACATTGACATTCAGTAGTTACAGTGTTGTTTTCAAGGAGGAACCTGTAAACTGCATGTTTACAAGGTTCAGGAAGCCAGCGGGAAACAATGGAAAGGGGATGTGAGCACACACTCTACACACACACACTCACAGAAAAGATATAAATGTGTGTTGTGATGTAGGCATGTCCATGTAAAACTGACCACATAATCATCTGTGCTGCTGGTGTTTGCTGAATATATATTAGCCGACAGTCTCCTCCCCTGCTCACTTTTTCTAGGGAGGGACGTTGACGATGACTTCTGTTAAGCGTCTTTAAAAAGTATTAATCTTTAAGAATTCACTCAGCAGCAATGACTCACTGAGTGCTGAAGTTTTACGAGTACAAAGAGGTTGAAAGTGTCTCTGGATTAATCAGTCTCAGTTTTGTCTCAGCAGTACACAATCAAAATACTTTTTTAAAAATAAACAAAACAAACGAATGAATGAATAAATAAATAAATAAATAAATAAATATACTGAGCATACCAGAATCAGGGCCACGAAGTACTGCATTCCTACATGTTTTCTCTTATACAAATAAGAGGATTTGATTTGTATATGACCTGTATATGGGCACAAACTAAATACGTACTTGGCCAGTACAGTCGACTCTGATTCTTTTCAGGTGAAGAAAATATGATTGCCAATGCCTGACACATCTGTAAATCAATGGAGTGAACTTCTTACTAAACTTCAAATGTCTGAACTGCAGTCAGTTCTGCAAATGTCCAAGAAAAATACCCACTTGTCTCAGGAACATGTCTTTGTCTAAAACGAGGGAGGTCTGACTCCTGTGTGCAGCTACGTCTCTGTTCCTCTACACTGGTGTCTGCAATACCTGTCACACTGAGGTTTTTGTTGATGTGCAAGAAAAGAGTTTTAACAACATTTTGAAAAATCACATACCACATGTTCATACAAAGTACTCTTGCAAGTGTGGATGATCGATCTTACATATTAGCCTCTAAAGTATAGACGGTGTCAGCAGGGGAGTTCTTCCCTGGTGTCCAGTCGCATGTCACTTTATCATAGGCGATGAAGACACAGCGGGGCTGACTGGGGCTGAGGAGTAACTCTGCAGGGGTCAGAGGAGAGACAGAATAACATTTCAGTAATGTCTATAAATGTAATAAAAGATACTTGACATATAAACAATGCATTAGTTTGCTAACTGATTAAAAACATAACAAGAGTTTGTATAATCTGTGATTGCCATACTTTTGAGACTGTCTCTACCTTTAGCAGCAGCACAACAAACGCCGATGTAAAGTGCCACTTGGGTCAGGTACACTCTGTCCATTCCTTCAAAAGATTCAGGTTTCTGTTCCTGGACTCCAGATATTAGAGGAAACAGTCCAGGCTCTCGGAGATGACAGTCTGCCTGGCTCTCCGCTCTGCCTGCATGAGGACAAACATGAAGTCTGAAGAGAGGTGCTTTTAAATCTCCAGACTGTATCTATGGGGCCACTTCATGTGCCAGCCCATTATTCCAAAATATAACATAATAATAAAAATAATAAACTTGACTTACATAGCACTTTTAAAAACAGGTTTACAAAGTGCTTCATATGCATAAGACAAAAATGTATTTAAACAACAGACTCACATCAATGAGATCAAGAAATACAATAAAAAAATAAGTTAAATAAAAAAGCAAAGGCATCAGAAAAAGAGACACTTCAGTTAAAACCCATCCTATAAAAGTACATTTTTAAGAGTTTGAAAGGAGGACACTGGGGTAGCTTGCCTGAATATATAGAATAATAGATTATTTCAATAATAAATCATAAAAATAAAAGTATTTTTCATGGTGGAGTGTGGAGGATACACTTACACAGCCTGAGGAAAGAGGTACAATGGAGGTACAATGTTCTTTTAAAGACTTAAAGAATAAAGTATGGAAGCTTTACATTATGTTTGTATGGTGTCACTCTAATTTGTAGAACTATTTACCTTTGAAGTACAGAACACAGGAATCAGAAACTGTAAGATGCTGTCATACTAGTAATTTATATCTGAGAAATGGTACATGGTGTGTGTGTGTGTGTGTGTGTGTGTGTGTGTGTGTGTGTGTGTGTGTGCACGTGCGTATTCATGCCACACCCACATAAGTCAGTGCCCCACTTGGGTCCCTGTCAAAAAGACTGGAAACACTGTAAGCAGCAGTATGAAAAGTAAAAGTACTCATTCTACAATAAAAATGGTCCCTGTCAATGTTTCACTATTATATGTGACATTTTTGGATTAATATCAGTGCTGCATTAATGTTGCATTTTGCCACTGAAGATGTCCTGTCAGAATGCATTTGTCTGGGTGATCCAAGAGGGTTTTTAAGGAGTTTATTTAACTTAAGAAGTAGTAGCATTTCTCAGCCCATGAAGGAACAGTTTATCAGAAACATTCACATTCAAAATAACCAAACTTGGAGACAGACTACATGATTTTCACTGGAAGGAATAAGGCTATGAAAAAATGAAATGTCAACTTTATCTAATAACTAAAGCTGTCAGACAAATGTTGTAGAGCAGTGGAGACCTACCTAACTTGACAAAAAGTGATTCCAGTAGTAGTAGTAGTAGTAGTTTTGATGATCATATTCTCACCTTGAATAACTGTTGTAAAGAATTTTCTTCTTCACAGAGACAGCGGTGGTCAGCGTGGAGTCCTGTCAGATTTCATAGACAGCAAAGTCTGGTGAAAGAAAAACATCCAGAGTAATTTCCCAAACAAACAGTACTGTGTAACTCCTGTCTTTGCTGCCTCTCTCTGTCGACTGGTTGGTTTTGAATGGTCTGCTTTCGTCAGAGGATCAGCTGAGAGACAGCACCACCTTCTGGGCTTTAATGAACGTTTTGATGGATGTAACTGCTGGTTCGAGTACGAAGTCCCAGTGAAGACAGAAGTCAGTCAGAGGCAGGTATATGAGATTCAATAGGTATCTCTCAATACATCACTAAAGCTATATTGAAATGATTAATCTTTGTAGTGATGCTATAAAAAAAAAATAAAATAAATAGGTGTAAAAATGCTCTGTTACAAGTAAAAGTCTTGAATTCAAATTCTTAACTAAAAGTACAGATGTAGCCCATTAAGATCAAAATATACTCTGCCAAAAATAAAAGTGCGTCATGACAGACAATTAAATAATTAAAACAAAAGTGATGCATTTTAATATTTCAACCCATCTTCATTTTAATTGTTTTTATTTTACAAAATATAATAATTATAAACAAACTGAACAGAAGCAGTACAACATATAAATTGCTAAAAAATAAAAGTAAAAGTAAAGAATTAACAAAAGGCAGTGATTCAGCGCCTTTTCCTGCCTTTGTGATCTCGTCCTTAACCCCCCTCATGTAAACAGTCGAAGATGAAACAAACATTGATCTGAAACCGGCTTGGCTTTCAACAGGGATCACAGGAAGAGCTCCAACATTTACAGACAGAAACAGAATAAATACAAGGACAGATGGAAGGAAGAACGTGGGGCTGAATCCTCTCTTTCCCTGCAAGTTTTCCTTCACCACATTAGAGACACTAAAATACACTGACATGGAAAAGAAATGATCACATATGTATATATGAATTCATGCACAAATCAACATATTATTTTGTGAGGTTACTAAAGGAAGATATGCATACATTTCTTCTTTTAGCATAATTTTTAACAATCAAATATTTACTGTAACTCAGTCTTCTCTCAACCTTGAACTGGATTGTTTGAGATATGAAAAATTAAGTTGAAACTACATTACAAACCTGTTATATCTCTACTAATTCATTTGAAAGTCCTTCTAAAATTAAATACTATGAGATGATAAAAATGCAATAATATAAAACAGTTCATGACAACTCTATGGGGTGTGAGGATTTTGGGAAACCAATCTGAAGAAGCTGAGAGCCGTTATCTGCATTAAAACATAAATTATTATTGGAAATGTTAATGCATACATACACACATATGTGACATTTTTCAGTATATTTCATTATGTCAGTCAGTCAGTGAAGGAAACATTTCAGGGGAACAAAAGAAATTTGTCCCACAATGACGTTTGGATCGGTCGCCACTAAAAATATCCCTAGTGTACCTTTGTTCACATGTTCATAACTGGACGTTACTTAGATGTAAGAAGCAAACAGAAGATGCCAGAACTATTAAATTCCATGTTAGGATGATCTTTGGACCCCAGCATCTGTCATTACACAAGTTTTTACTCTTACAACAATAAGCTGCATCTTAATCCAATAATAACAACCGCTTTTTTAATCTGATCTGTATGTGTGACACCTGTTCAGAGTGATAGTGACTGACTCTCACTGATTAAAGGCCACATCACTCATTCAATAATGCGAAGGAGTGATCAACACTTAGCCGAGGCAAATGACACACACGCCTTTGCTACTGGTTGAGGCTGTGACTCTGCCCCCTCAACCAGATGCGAAGAAAAGATGCCAATTGTGGCCACTCCCCTTCAATGCCATGCCAGTGGGCCCTAACGGTCTGGGAGATCATCAAAGTTACAGAACCTGAGATATTGTGTTTGCATTACATGATTTACTCATGTTCGCACGTACATTTTACATTACATATTTTATGCTTTTTCTGCATGTCAAACATACGAAGCAGATAACAGCCACGCCTGCAATTATTTTTTCAACGCTATTATCTCAAGATCACAGGATGATTATGGAGATCTGGAAAAGAGTGTCTGGTTCATTTGGTTCCTTCGAGATCACTGCCATGACCACCGGGGAGGATTCCTAATGTGTAGTTTTGTTTTGTAATGTGTTTGCCGAAGTTACGTCAATGGAGCAGACAACTGTATTTTACAATAGCCAAAAAGAAACAGAGCTGTGTTTTCTCAAGATAATGAAATAATAAGCTTGTCATCTTGAGATAATGGCTTTTGAAAAAACAAATAATTACAAGCATGGCTGTTTCTGACTTCTGTATAAACAGGCTCTTAAAGATAGTAAATATTCATGATAGAAAAAAGCGATGCAAAATGATGACAAAGCACTGCACCTTTACAAATTTCTATGTAAATCTTCAAATGAAGAACAAGGATGAAAAATTCCACAAAAGCAAAATTAAAAATGAAAACTGCAAAAATATTGTGCTCCTCCGACCATGTTCACATATCAACCTTAGAAAATGTTATTAAGTTTCGGCTCTAAAACAACATTCTTGAGAAAGATCGGTTCGTCTGCCAAAAAGTGTAGTGGAGGAGTCACGTTCACTTCGAAAACAAAACAGACACATGGAACTGAAAGGGGAGAGTCAGTTCAGACTTAATGGTAAAATTAAATATTCTATATAGTTGAAGATTTTACTCTGTGGTCAGACTTCTGAGGTACTCTCCAGAGACAGATCTCAGCGCTGCAGCGGCAAAAGTGTTGAGCAACAAGCAGAACATACATGAAGAAACATTTGATTGGCTCTTGCTGGAAGAAGCTGGGAGAAATCTGAGCTGCAGTCAAACTTTTCCATCCTGATAATTTTTTTTAAAAAAAGGAACAGTGGTCAGTAATTGATCTGTTGTAGAAAAAAATATGCTGCTTGCCACTTGTATTTGATTTATGTGCATGAACACAGCAGCTCTCATCACCTGCACTGTGCTTTCACACACATGTATTAATTATAGCCAATTAATAACCTTGCCCTGGTGCAGGTTGCGGTAACAAACTGTTAATAAACACATTAATCAACACCTAAAAGTGGTGATTAACACACATTATTCCACAATGGGTGAGGGTTCAAGTGTCTCAGTTTAAAAAAAAGAAAAAAAGAAAACAAGGTTCAGACAGACAAGTGACGCTCCAACACAGGTAGTAGGTCCAATTTGCTTTCACAACGTTAAATAAATGCACTTTTTGTCCTGGTTTCTTCATGGCCATTGTAAATAAAGATTTTGACACAGGGAAAACCATGAAGAGTACCACACAGTTCAGATTTTTCCCCTTCACTGTGTGAGAGAGCGGGGGTGCTGGACGGGAGAAGGGTGCAGCAGGCTGCCAAATGCCTGGAAGTGTGATGGGAGGACAGAGGATGAGGGAGGTGAAGCAGACGGAGACAGGCTAAATTCCACCTGCAGCCCGTGGGGGGAACCTGCTCCTCCGCCTGCTGTACCACAGTCAGGGCCCTCAGAAACAAAAGGTCCCCCTCGCATGTGTAACTGGTAGAAGCAGGAGCCAGGGAGTTGATGGTCGTCGTGGCAGGACGGAGAGCTCCCGCTGGCCCACTGGGAGCTCTGGGGGGAGGGCTGGGAGTGGAGCTGAACTGGAGCTGAGGGACAACAGCTGTCTGAGCCGGGATCCTGCAGGTCGTCCATGGGCGGCAGAGAGAAAGGACAGCCGAACAGCTGCTGAGGACATCCGTCGCCACACAAGTCTGACAGCCCCATCACCAGCTCACCATCTGGACAGATGTAGAGGAGGTCATAGGATCAACAAAATGTCTGCAGCTAGAGTCATGTAATCTGTTACTGCTTTACTCACTCTACTAACGGTCATATGCAGTTGTATGTATGTTTTCACTTAAATTAGCTTCACCCAAGTGTATGTACACACTAGTGATACACAGACCGCAGCTAAAACCATGGGTATAGTGTGGAGGGGTTGTGTGTGGGAAATAGGGTGCAACTCCCCAGTAATAGAGAAGGTGTGTGCACATTTACACATGAGGCATAGCAGTGCAACTTCTTTGATTACTTAATGCGGTTTCCTCTGGAAATATTAACAATATTTGCCGCAGTAACATTACTCCGAGCATGGAAATATTTAAAATTACTGAAAGTGGCCTCTAATCATTAAAGTAAATCATTAAAGAAAACACTCGTACAACAATATAACAACCAACAGAGACGAGTAGAGGTGTAGGTGTGGATCTCTAAACTGAAGAAAATAATTTGTTCAGGTGGGTGGTGGTTGGATAATTTATGCATGGATGCAGATTTGGATTAACTTGGAGCCCATCATCAATAGTGTACACAGTCAAAAAGTATTCATTCACTTTTGATGATACAGAGATAAAAGCACTATAATTTGATAGAAATGTTGCACTATGAATGACTTTAACTGTTATGCTCTTCAGCTATGGAACATATTGACAGAAACGCAATAAAGTGGCTCTTAAATTAACATAGGTGGGAGCCTTATTTGCATAAGGCCTGTTGAGTTGCCCTCTCTGAACAATTATCTGCTTAACCAGGCAGTGCAAAGAGCAATGTGTATGATTGTATCCAAGGCTGCACAATATAGTAAAAAAAAAGAAAGAAAATATATTGTGATTATTTTGACAGACTGAGATTGCGATATAATTTGCAATTAGTGGAAATTATCGTTTTTGCACCACACCACATCTGGGGGGTATTCCATCAAGGGTGATAACTACGTTTGCAGTGAAAAACCTCGGCCTGAATTAACTTTAACTTCCACTCAAGGCTTTAGCAGTTCCATTAAGACAATTTAGCCTGGTCTAGTCACTGCTAACTCAAGCCAGGCTGAAACAAGCTTGCACTGTGAGCGTGCACAGAGAACATAAGCAGGCCAAAACAGCTGATTGTCAAAAAGAGGATGTCAAAAAAGAGAAGAGAAAACGAGAGCAGTTTTCTTCCCAGCTGCAGGACAAACTCTGAATATCAAACTATACAAAGAATATAAAGGGTTCATCATGAAAAAAAAGGCTAATATGATCACAATTAACAACCCAAAAGGGTTATCTTGGCAAGAAACCACAAACACAAAAAATATGAAAAAAGAGCGATTCTGGTGTTATAAAAATATAAGTTGAAGTAGGAAATAAAGAAATTGGAAAAGTATAAATTTAAACACAGCAGAGGGACATCGTTTGGACTTTGGACATACTGTGAATGTCTTCACAGCTTGAACAAACGAGTGAACAAATAAATACCATCTTAGAAACTTTGTCCCACTGTCTTCTTAAATGATAAATATTATGCTTTTAAATAAATGAGATCATTCTGTGTCACATAACCTGTTGACCTTTGAAGATGGTAAAAGCCGAAGGAATGATTTTTCTTAACTTTTTTTTAAAAAATATGTTCATTAGAACTAAATTAAACATGTAAATTCATGTTTGATCACAAAGGAGAAGGTCTGAACTTGTGTTTCTACATGGACTGAAGTGATGAGAGCACAAAAGACACTTGATGGAGCGTCAGGAATTCTCTGACATACAGCTAAATTAAACTCGACAGTTAACCTGCCACGGAGCAGGCTCGTTCAGTGGTATCGGTTACCATGGTTACTGAGCAGGGACCACTATAAGCCACAGTCATGGAACGGCTCTCTCACTCAATTTAGCCATAGCTATGAAAATAAGCCAGGCTTTTCCTTTATCCACATTGATGGAATACCCCTCTGGAGAGAACATTTAATGACCAGAGCATATTTGCAGCAGTACAGTACTTCATTATAATACCGTTCTGTCAAACGTTTCCATTTATCAAAAAATTGCAGCTTCTGCAATTTGGATATTGCACCTGAACATATTGTGCTTTCAATAATATTTCAATTAATTGTGCGCCCCTAATTATTTAATTTTATTTTGTTGATTTACATGGAAAATTCCTTGTAGGTTGTGCTAAGCTGTCAAAATGCACCACCACAGTTACAAAAAAGTTATACTTTGTGTAAATGTGGTAAATATCAAATGCAAATATCAATTTTACACACATACAACATCAAGTGGCCAAATTCATTCTGAAATGACTCAACATATCTAACATTATCTGCAACATAATTTGTTTTGTTTACTGACCAGCTAGAGGAAGCTGCACACATATACTGTACAGCCCTGTACCTTTTGGCTCTAATTAGAGTTTGATTATCTACTACAAGCAAGTTAATGACATTTGATCCCAAACATCACATTATTCATAATCTCTCTCTGATTTGTTCTTCGTTACCTGCAGGCCCAGCCTGCTTTCTGTGGCCTGTCTGGACCAAAATCATGGCTTTAAGAGAAAGCGGGGAGTTCGTCTGCGTCGGGGACGGCCCTCCTCCTCTGGAGCACCATGTCAACAGGTGTGCATGCACACACATACAGACACAGACATGCATACATGCACACACAAACACACCAACACAAGACACATGAAGCAAGAAAATAGCAGGAAAAACAAAGGAGGTGAGACAAAAAAAAAAGATTCATAACATAAGATAATGAATATGTGATGTCAAAATAAAAGGCAAACTATGTAATCAAAATAAGACATTCATTAGACAAAAATGAAATCCTCAAAACTTCATGTAAAACATGATGGATAGCAGAAAATTATGTGATTTGGAAAATGTGCCTGACATGGTATGTAAACAGTTTATGTACAGAAAGACGGGTGAGGTTACACAGCTCTTTCTGATTTCAGCATTACTAGAAACCAATGTAAATCGTTATGGTCCACTGTGTGTGGGACTGATTTACTTTAAGGCTGTATTCGCCAAATAGTAGAGCTAAGTGCTCTATGACTCGCTTCAAATGAAACACTGATTGATTGAGTGGAAATTTTCTAAGCTTTTACTGTACATGTGCTTCTTTTCCAAGTAGTTCTGTCTTTCTGTAAACATGAGATAATGGGAATTATATTTCGATGTATTATGGTTGTAGTCCTTTTCATTATTATTAGTTATGTTGTCATAAATAAAAGAGAAAATTTAATGCACTGAGGCCACAGTCACCAGAGTGTGAGCCACCACCATCAGATCCTTATAAGAGAACGCCTCTCAGTTTTACCTTGTTTTTGCAGGTCCAGACTTGACTGTGGAGGTAATGTGGACTGCAGCTGCCCACTGCCCATGGTGCTGTGAGACAACAAGCCTGAAGAACTGTTGCTTCCCTCCAGATCCCCAACCTCCCCGTCCTGATCTCCATCCTCCCTGCAGCACACGACACAACCACTGTTAGCACAGCTTGCACTAACAGTAGCAAGTTATCATCACACACTGTCAGATTAAAAACACACAGAGCAGAAGAATGACACACCCATAGGTGAAGGTTATTAGACACTGCAAGTCCTCTGCCCATACTTTCTCAATGTCTGACACCCATTTAGCCTTTGGGGGCGTTGGCCAGTGTTTTTGGCTTCCAGTGTAGCCAGTGGATAACAGATAACAGATATCCAGGCCAAGACTTCCTCTTCCGAGCACTGGTCATTGTTTACAGTCCAATTAGCAACTTGATACTCTGTTTGTAAGCCATCACCTCCTCTCTATAAACAGATATCTGCACATGAATGCAGATATATTTTTTCAAAAAGCTAATAAAAACTAAATCATCAGAGCACAGCTGTCAGACCATAGCCACTGCCTTACACCTCTTTTGCTCTCCACACAGATTACAAAAGGGAAACCAGAAGCTTCCTAAACCAAAATATCATCCCTTGTCTACATATTTTGCATTCATATGCAGATATCGGTTTATTTAGATTACCATGAAGGTAATTGTAAACTTGCTTTATTGCTAAAAGAATTGATAAATAACATGAAGAAAGTTTTTTTTCTCTGGAAAAAGTGTCTCCATTTCTTCAGTAACCAGTATTTCCAGTAGTTGAAGCATCACTTCAACAGGATAGCTCACAAAGACGTGTTTACAGTGATTCATTAAAGCATCATCTTAGGAAAAACAGATTATGGGGAAATTCTCAATGTGATGGGCAATGGATTAGCTATGACCAAGTTACCGGTAACGGGAATGAATAAATAAATAGTATTCAAAAAGGTCTGATGGTAGTCAAAGATGTTCTGAGAATAGGAGTGCTATTGATTTAATGGGTTTTGGTGAGACCATACAGGAAATCCTCACTGCAGAGGCAAAGAGAGTACAAGACATAAAGTCACTTTACTAATTTCTACTCTACGAAGTTTTAGATGACTCACAGCCTCTATTTCCTTTCCATGATTTTTATATTCTCCATAAATATTTCAGCATACTAAGCAGCACAAATTACTCTGCATTTTTCGGTGATATCAGAAAGTGCCGGACGCACATTATGATGCTAAGTTGGAAATATTTCCCATCTTTTCACACCCTACCATTAGGCTCACTGCAGGGCTTTTAACAGGGGGAATGACATTGGGATGTACACTGCAATACGCAGCTTGTTTGCAGTTATAAGATTTAAAGTTTTTCTCTTTCTATATGTATTTACCTACATAATTATCTTGACTATGAACGGTGATGGTACTAATGGTCAATAGTGTTGGAGCAATACTCACATGCTCCCTGATTGCAGGCTATACTTCTTGCGGCTGAGCCTTGTGGCCTGCTGGGTAAAGTACTCGTGACGTTCAGACTTCTTCCACATGTAGTAATACTCCACACACTCTCCAACCGAGCGCGTTCGTACCTGAGGAAGAGGTTTGTTTTTGTTTTGAACAATAAAAAGATATTCAAAAGGTAGGTCATCAGTTAGGCTTGGACAGCAAACTTCAGGAGAGATTTAAGTTTCAACATGGTGTCTGCAGAACGCTCACCTTATTAGCCTGAATGAGGTGGAAGTTTTTCCCGTAAACTCGATAACCGTGCTCAAAGTTCCTACACTCCTCCTCACTCCAGGCACACAGCTCTTCTAAGGAGGGAAAAACATGGTGATATTTTAGCACTATGCATTCATTTTTATTTCTAGTTATCAGGGTAGACGCTAATATTATTAAGTCCCTACATTTGGTGGGCCAAATGTAAACTTGTGTAAAAGCAATACAGAAAAGTTGATTTAATGCAACTTAACACAGCCATCCTTAACTGTGACACTTATGTTGTCCACTTTTCCCATGAATTGTGATGTGGCGTTTGCTGATAGAATTATTTCTGATGGAAAACAAGCTAAACTTCTCAGCCAGTTGAGGAAACTGGTGGCACACACTGCAGTACATTAAATCCTTACATGTGTCATATTCTAGACACTTAGACTCCTGCTTCCATTCACTCATAAATTTCCACTCCCCTTTTTTTTAATAGGCTGCCTTTTGTGTTTCTGGTTCTTCTATAATGATTGTGTTAGCAGTTTGAGTTGGCTTCTTAAAATGTTCAAAAGGCTGGTGAAGACCTGCAGTATGGGGATGGCCATAAGAGTAATTGACATGAGGCTATGGTTAATGTTGAATCCTCGTTTGTATCATTTTTACTTTTTTTTTTTTTTAATTGTTTTGCAACCACAGCTTTCTACTGCAGTTTTTCAAAAACGGAGAACACAACTTAATGTCCAGTTTTGACCTGAATTTGTCTCGATCCAAATAGCTGCAGAACAAAAAACAAAAAGGTAGAAGTATGGCCAAAGCTCTGGGTAGTTTTATTTTTTTAATCCAATTCCAACCACAGGACTGAAGCTGGAGCCTTGCTACTGAATAAGAGGTCATGAGGTCACGCAAATGAAGCGTTCCTCTTCTGCAGTGCTGGAGTCAGTTGGTGCTGCACTCACAGGGTATCAGAGAGTTAAATTTTGAAATATTGTGCAGCAGAAATGCTTAAATATGTTCTCAAAACAAGCAATCACTGTCTTCTGCAGTTTATTAAACTCACTGATTGACTTCAGGCACCCAAATGAGTTTACATTCCTCTCTATAACTCACTGGTCCACAGTTTCCTTCTGACTGATGTGATTTCATCTATAAGCTGTGGAAGGTGTGTGTTTGTGCCATGCAACTGTAAATTTAGTTGTTTTTCCAACAACTTTATACTCGTCCTACAGTTTGGAACTCGGGACTCAGCTGGTTGGATTCAGGTGCCTCTCTTTATATCAGACAGTGCGACCATTGACTGGACTTTGACAGAAATGGACTTGATGAGCACTTTGAGTCCACCAAGTTTCCTCACTATTGTCTAAACCTGTACATACAAAGTCCTTCAATTTCAGATCAGCTTCTTTCAAAGAAGTAAAAGCAAAGACACTCTACTGTGATCCTCCTTCACATCATCTGCATCAACAAATCTGACAGTGGTATAAAAAAAAATCAGCCTTTGTTCCCGTCAGTTACTTTATCCATTTGCAGAGTAAACTGTCTGTCTCTGATCCCGACAATAAACAATTGTTTGTATTTTTTGGCATTCTACATTCAATGGTGTTGTACAGTGGGACAGTTTTCAGTTTGTGGCAGTTGCTTTATCAGTCATAGTTAAAACCACATCTGCAGCAGCAGCAGGTCCCTCTTTGCTGTGCAGACTTTTTACACAAACAGAAAACAGTTTTGCAGTTTGTTTCTGAAGAAAAACATGGGTTTGCGCTCAAGATGTTAAGTCTCCAAGCGATTTTTCAAATATGTCAGCCTTAACCAGTCATGCAGCTAATATGAGACACACAATGCACTACAATCTCTCTTCAGTGTCAAACATCTCGGAAGAGGAAAGCCTCCGCACTCTGGGAATCACTGAGTTAAGGTTTATCATCGGAGTCGAGCAGAGATAAGTTTGTTCTACAGCCGTGAGAAGCTACTCTGAATACTATTGTGAAATATACTGTAACTAAACCAGTGAGAAATTAGTTTTGAGTGAATTTAAGTATAATAGCAGGCTGGAGAAAAGTACTGTAAAGCAGCAGAAAGGTTCTTACCACTAAAAACTTTCACATTGAAGTGTAATCGTCTCAGTGCCTCCTCTGCATTGAAGTTGCATTTCACTAGTTCATACAGTGCCTGAGGATCAAGAGAAAAAGAGGAGGATGAAAAGTGACTGTTCACCTCTGTGTTTACACTGAGTGGAGAACAGAGGATCTCCTGTTCATTGAATGACACATAATAACCAGTGATAAATGACCCATGACAAAGTGATCAACTACCATTTTCATCTGGCTGAAGTAGGTTAATGATTAAGGGGAGATAAATATGATCAGTTAAAAATGGATTCTCAAGCCTCGAAACAGTTGAGACACAGCTGGTGTTCAAAGCGGTGAAACTGACGTCTTCACTGCTCAACACAAAATACTGAACAGTCAATATCACAGCTGGAATACACTTAACATAGCTGACACTGTCTTCCGTACCTGTTCGTTGTCTCGGACAGTGTCCCCTTGTGTTTGTGTGCATGGTGCCCCCTCCTGGCCACGCGATCTCTGTGCATACAGCAAGAACTCTTCTACCTCCTGCACCGGCAGGACACCAGGCCTCCACAGCAACTGGTCCTCACTGCTGTAGGCTACAGCAACAAAGAAATGGACAGAGAATGAAATTCATGCAGAAGTTCATAGTTAGACACAATCGCCATAAAACAGCAGTCACACTTTTTTCTGACCCCAGCAACAGGTGATCTTTTCAGTTGCTTACCTCTGTCCTGGTAGATATATGAACCAAGTGGAGGGATTTTTGCCTGGTACATAGAGCCAACCATGATCTCCTGGGAAGGAAATGAAACACACAAACACACTGTCACAGATCTGAAATGTGTTGTGTATGCTAATAGCTGAAGTCTGGGCTGTGTGGTAGAGTAAAAAATCATACATTGAGTATACGGTGATTGGAAAGTTTTGTTGACATTCATCATGTATCATCAGGACTCATGTGGGGGGAAAACTTCTGGTTACTGGCAGCAGTTTATGCAGCACTTGAATGCTTCTGGTGTGTATATTAATGTTTTTATGAAGAAATAACTGATTATTAGCATTATTAGTAGTATTAGGCTACAAATCGACCCCATGTTATAAATAATTATTAAAAGGTAGAGGCAGGACGAAAATGTGGTGTCTTGCACAGTGAGGGCTTATTGTGGGAATGCCATCTTATACTTTTTAACGGACTTAAAATGTGTGAAATTATTTGCATAAATATATACTGACCAAGTGTAAGATCAACTACTGAACAGATTTCAAAATCAGCAGATTAATTATTACCTTGCAAATGCCACAGGGTTTGTTTTAATTAGTGGCTTGTATGTGACTTTGATGGTCCTATTGAAATCTAGTGAAAATAACCTCATGTCCCAGGGGTTAGTTTGGGTATGGCTTTAGTCGGTCTAACAGAATGGTCCCAGGAATTTCATATCATATGATCCCGCAGTACACGATTTATGCTCAATGCCAAAGGTCAGCACCAATGCAGGGTGAAGTGTGCAACAGGAAGGACCTGTACAGCTTTTGAATCTGTCTAAACCTCCACTGCTCATTTGCTCAAATGTAAAGCAGACAGTTTACCTTTTGTCCTTCCCTTGATGCAGTTTACAGAAAAGAAGAAATGCAAACTGCAACATACTGTACAATTATGCTTAATGTCTCTCTCTTAAACACGGTAAAACTTGTAGCTGTTTAAAAAAGTCCAGTAACCATGAGATGTGTATTACTGCCCTCCTTGGCATACCTTGTGCTCTTCATTGGAGGGAATAGAGGCATCGTCTGAATCCTCATCTGACGAGCTGACTAATGTGTCTTTGTCTCCACCTGAGAGGCAGAACATCAGAGAAGACGATCAGATGATCATTTCAAAGACTGTACACATAATATACATAAAAGGATTTATTTGAAACTCTTGATGCCATCTTAAAATCATCATCATCGTTTTTTATTTCAAAAACCATTTCTGAAACTTCTTATTTATCCTCTTTATTATTAACCATAATGAGTAAATCCTATTGAGATAAAAATCTATTTGTCAAATGAAACCCACCCAAGATAGCAGTAGGTACTGCTGAGGGTTATAGACACACAGGGAAAACATAATTAAAATAAAAATGCAATGTGTTCAACATGGTATAAAATACAATTCAGGATCACGCAACAACAGAAAAGCATCACAGAATCTCTTTTACCTTTAAAGAAACTGTTCAGTCAATCTCTCCTGAATACATAAAGGGTGGAAAAGCAGCATACTTGCCATATATTCCGTTTTTAAGATATTTTTGTGGACTCAGCACCAATACTGTCACCTGCTTCAAACAGAATTGCTACCAGGGAAAGGCTGTTTGATGAGATTTCAACTCCTTCAGTTCAGAAACGTTTGAGCGTCTGTGACATCATTCAGTCATACAGAGAGACTCATAAAGCAGTACATGCGGTGACACAGGAAGACATGAACAAATGAAAGCTTTCATGTCATTTCCTGACGTTATGAACTCTGACATGTCATGTTATTGAAATGTCCCACCTAGCTGTAACAAGCTGCAGTCTCAGCAATCCACTGATTGAAAATTGAACAATGAGAAGATATTAAACCAAAGACAAAAGGCTCTAGGAAATCCTTTCTTTCAGAATAACTGTACACAGTCTGTCTGAAAAAGGCTCTGAGTGTGCATATGTTTTTTTTTTATATTTGAGCTGAATTTATAAACCCTTCATTTTCAAACTTTTTTTGCAGCACAAGTGATAATTTAAATGTCACATATTCATGTGCACAAGTCTTTGTGTGTGTTACCTCTGAGGCGGCGGAGCAGATCTGAGGTGTTTGAGGTGACTGAGGGGGTGAGATCATCAGCTGATGATTCTTCTTCCTCCTCCCCAGGAAAGAGATCCTCAGTTATCTGATCCTGTATGAAACAAATAAAGAATATTAGCACAACATAGAATAGCAAACAACACAATAAAACAGAAGATGTTTGTAATTTAATGGTTCTCTGCATTGTTGCTGTCTCACCTTGTCCAGTGTCATGTCTGGCAGGCTGGCAGCCATGTGACAGGTCTCCTTCTCTGGATCGGACACCGTGTAGCCGTACAGAGCCAGCAGCTCCTCTAAAGGAAGCTCACCGGCCTACGAACAGCGAGTTACAGAGGGAGGCGGCGACAGGTGGAGGGAGATGATTGGGTTACTTGCGCATTTGTCAGCTCAACAATCTTAAGAACACTATTGACATTTTTCCTCCTTTAGTCAAATATTTTCACAGCTCTCGCTCATGTTGTAGAATCACTGTTGAATGGACAAAACATTGCCAAAGTAAAACAATTTAAGAAAGACCAAGGGACAAATGCTATCTGCATCTCCTCGCTGAGTAAAATTTGAAACATGTCAGTCAAGTTTGAGGAGTTGAAGCAGATGTTATAATCAACAGCTGTGTGTTTTATATAAATTGCTGAGCTTGCTTTTCAGTGCAAGTTTCAACCCACTCGAATGGGACATTTAAGGATACAATCTTTCTCTGCTTTGCATTTTGTTACAGTGGGCACAGGTAAGTATATAAAGTTAATCTATCATCTGCATCCGTTAACTGCTGCTGCTGATTAGACAATGGTTTATTTGTGCATTAGAGAGAGAGAGTGTCACCTCTTGGGAATTTGGCAAAGTAACACATTAAGTTATACAATTGCTGTCTATGACAATTTCTTAATTATTTGTTGCCTCTTGTAAATTTAGAAAATACCTGAATCCCAACTTCTGCTCTAGTTTTTGTCATCTTTCTTTTGGCAGCACCAAAGAAATTTTTTATAGAAATCTTTTAGAGGCACCATCATATCTACTTTAGCAGCACAATGATTGATCGTCCTCCTCCTGTTGTTGTACCAGAGCATTATTCAGCCCATCCTACTGTAATGTTCCATCTCCTTTTTCAACATGTTTTCTGTTATTAGCCAGGCCAAACTCACACACATAACCAATACCATTCCAAGAATAATCAGTGTCCCTGCACCCAACCTTACAGAACTAACCAATAAGGCCATCACATGCATTGCAACCACTATAGCACAAGACATCAGACTACTCAGCCAACATCTAACCCTACTGCCCTCTGGGTGCAGGTACAGAGCTCCAAGGTGCAGAGGTGCTCGCTTTAGGAAAGGTCTGATCTCAGCTACCATAGCTGCCTCAAATTATAGGCCTTGTTGAGTGTATTCTGTGGTCTACATATGTTGTTACTGTGGGTTGTTTGTGTGTTGTTTGTTGATCAACGCTGCTTGTTTGTTGACTGATGTGCACAGTGCCGTGGAGATGAATTCCTCCCTGTGGACTATTAAGTCTAATTCTACGACACCATGCCAATCAAATCCATGCACTGACATGAGTGACATGGGGGTCTCCTGGGTCAGAGAGATGTTGACTGGCTTGAAATGACCTGTCCACTGAGAAGGGGCCCCCCTGTACTGGGTCACAGCCACTGATTGGCTTTTTGTCTCCCAGCAACTTTTTAAAAAAGGGATTTGAGGGGCCCTACGCAATTGCGTATTCAGCGTATAGGACAGGCCTGCCAACATGCTAAAGCACAGAAAGGAAAGCCAGTGACATGAGGAGTGGGGAGCTTTATCTGTGTGTCTAAGTACAGCTCCTGTCAATAGGTCTTACTTTGGCACAGAGCTTTTTAACTGGTTTGGACTACAGAATATACACTGTCACATAGGCCTGAAATATATATTGTATATGAGGTTTTCTGTCTGCAATTTCTACAAAAACAATTTTATCGAAATAATGTTTCTGCACTCAGTCACATAAAGTGGTGAATGATTTTGGTCCTCAAGTCTGACTTATCAAAATTGTTTACATAATATTTTTTACAAAAGCAGAAAGTTCCAATGGTGAGAATAATACTACGACAATGGGCATGTAAGTGATGAAGTAACAGCCCATTCTCTTCAATTTGCAAGCAAATAACATGACTTCAGACTTTGAAAGTGCGTGCAGTACATGGGCCAAAGTCAAATTTTGCATGTAGGTAACACACCAGCCCTTCCCATTGAAAAAAAAACTCAGGTGACATAGTATAAAGAGTGAAAAAGTACCCTTATGGAGGAAGTTGGGTGGATGGGTGGGTCAAACAAACACAGCACTTTTGTCCAGGAGGACAGGGTTCATGTCAAATCAAAAGTCAACATTATTTTAAGCTTTAAGTTTATGTTATGATCTTTTCCTAAGCCTAACCAAGTAGACTTGTTGCATAAACCTGACCAAACTGTGGCTGTTTCACAATGTTAACCATGACAATCAAGGTCACCTGACTGTGGCTGATGACACAGGTCACCTGGCTATGGATCTGCGCTGTATAGACATTAATGGAAACAACGTGCATGCAAAATTAAACTTTGGCATATGTAGTTCAGGCAGTTTGAAAGTGTAAATCTGGATGGCTGTAGCTTTCATGCAGTAACTAACAAACAGACAGACAGATTGAACTTGACCGTACAGTGTGGGACTGCGCTGCCATCTTCATGGGGCGAAAGTACTCCTCCAACTCCTCTAAGGCCTGTTAAGACTCCCGCTTCTCCTGCTGAACGCCTTCATCACTGTACCTCATCCATTCTCCACTAGGCCACGACCTCCACGCTTATCTTCAGGGGATTTTCACCCACCTACAGACACACAAACACACAGCATTATATGTAGGAACATTCATGCAAAGTCATGTAAAACACAATGGAGGTGTATAACAATACAGCAGGACATTCCTCTGTCATGCATCCTGCGGAGCATGTGCACACATGTCATGTACACACAAACAACATGAGGGATCAAACAGTGGCTGATCCTGGCTCATCCCATTACAGATCAGCTGACTGCTGACTTTCAAACCGCCCTTTTTAACTTGTGGGACCTCCTGTACACACAAATGTATCATTCAAAGGACCACTCTATTCTGCAATGATCGCCTGTGGCACTCAGTTGTAACTTTAATATAATCTTAGTTTAGAGACTCTATAAAGGGACAGTTCACCCCAAAATTCAGTCATTATCTACCCACCCTCATGCCAACTGAAGGTCAGGTTTAGTCTTCTAGTTCACAAAACACTGATGGGTTTCGCAGGAAGACAGCATTTCAGGATCTCCCAAACAATGGAAGTGAATGGTGATAAGTTTTCAAATGTGAAAAAAAACAACACAATAAACACATAAAATGCCTCCATACTGCTCATCTGGTGTAATCCAAGTCTCCCAAAGCCCCAACATGTCACATTGACATTACATCACATTACAAAAAAAGTTATATGCACCATGTTTTTAGCCTAAATCCTCACTGTAGATCTTTAGCTTGAAGTCATGTTCACATGTACATGCACTCTGTCTGAACTGGGGGCTTTATGAGACTTGGATCATGACAGGCAAGCAGCACGGAGGCATTTTCTGCTTTTTATCTCATGTTTTTTTTATGTCTGAAAACTGGTCACCATTCACTTACATTGTTTGGGCGATTCTGCAAAGCTGTTTTCCTGTGAAACTACAGCAGTGTTTTGCCAACTAACAGAATAAGACCAGCTTGCAATCGGCATGAGGGTGAGTAGATAATGACTGAATTCTCATTTTTGAGAGAACTATCCCTTTAAATCTGCCACATAATAATCAGGCAGTTCTCTGCAAAACGTTTCATTTTGGGTTAAGGTTAACATAATAGATAATGTTTTTTTTTTATATGAGGGGACTGCACATTTTTCTACCTTGTCAGCAGGGGCCGACGTAGACATCATGGGGCCTACGGCAAACACAGGCATGGGGCCCTACTCAACACTTATTCTCCCCCTTCAATCCTTGAATAAATAATATGTCATAAAGATAAACTTTTAGTGATACTGGTGTGCAGAGGATGATTAGACTTTGGAGATTAGATGAAAACAAAAGAAAAATCAATAGATCATCTTGCTTACAACATCGCAATATATTGAACTTTAACCCCTGTATCGTGATATGCATCATATCGCCGGATTCTTGCCAATTCACATCTCTAATGCACTTGAAGATCATGAATAGTCCAAGTTAGTGGTGAGGCCATGAAACACTGAAGAATTTTGCAATCTGACACCAATTTCTAGCATATGGATTTTTAGAAAGACACAATTACATAATGAAAAGTTTTAAAGAAAACTTTTTAATGGGGCCCTTGGTAGCTTGGGGCCTAGGGCAATTGCAGACTTGCAATTGGACCCCCCCGCCCAGGTCAACAGGGGCGGATTTAAGTTTGGGGGGTTCTAAGGGAAACAAAAGCATAGGACCCTCCATATTCCTAGTCCCCCCTTTTCAATCATTTAATAAAAATGATTCATAAAAATAAACTTTTAGTTTTGATGGAGTGTGGAGGACGAATTGAAGAGTCTAGAAAAAAAGCTGCTCTGTAGTCTAGAGGTATAGCAGTGGATACTTCTGTATCTCTTGCCAGATGGTAGCAACGTGTTCAGGTTGTGGATCTGGTGGGTATCTGGTGGGTATTATCTTCACTATCCTCCTGCTTTCTCCTTTTTTCAGCTCTGCTGCAGGAGCTTTGCTTCATTTTTAATTTGTACACCACACTAAGGTGTTTGTTTACATGAGTTGGATTCTGTCTTCCTGAATCATTTGTAAGACCATTCAGTAGTCCGTGTGAGTGGGGAGGCCCTAAGACACTCAGAAATTAAGCATTCTAGGCAGCAGCAGCAATCATGGAATTGAAAATCTAAAAAAGCCATAACACAGATTTCACAGAGCCTTAAATTAATTCAATACTAAACATTGCCCAGAGATTTGAAAATATTGCTACGTAATGTGTTGTTACAAATAAATTATTTATTCAACACATAATTAAAAAAAAAAAAAAATCAACAACTGTAGCAAAGTTTTACAAAGATTCGTCCATTGAACAATATTGGAATGCTAAAATTGTCCTATGCTTAGGCCCGCTGGGAAGTCAAGTTTAACCCGGTGGGCCACTGGGCCTGCAATAGACCAGGGCACTGTAATGCAACCTTGCATATGGATCTTCAGAAGTACATAATTAACTTATGGAAAGTTACAAAATCATACTCTGGAGCCCTCAGTAGCTTGGGGCCTTAAGCAATTACCCCTTTCCCTGATGGTAAGTCTGCACAGTGTGTCAACATGTTTTCCAATATAAGCTTTGAACTAAAAGAATGAAGTGAAAGGGGGACATTTGTCTGTGATGAAGACATGAAAGTTGAGGCTACATATGAGTTCACTTTAGAAGTGCAAAAACTTCGGGTAACAGGCTACAGGACAGCCTGTAAGAGGGTGTAAACAAACCCACTGTAGTTCACACTGAGTGCCAACACTTATTGAATTAGATTAAACGTCTGGGGACACCATTAGCCGGCTAATAAGTTTTAAAAGTGCAGTTAAAAGCTAAATATTCACGCTTCGTGCCTTTCCAACCCATCGGGCGCTGTCTGTCTGTCCAGGGGCGCTTTCCTGTGACTTGGTGCTGAACGTCTCTTCCTCTCTTCGGCTCACTACGAGTGGCTCAAGAAGGAAATAACTAGTTCTCAATATTTCCGAAAGAGACGGTCGGAGTTTACCGCCGCCGAGTCATGACATCTCTCCCAACTTTTTCACTCCGAGCGCACCTGAAATAGTTCAGCACCACCGTGTTAGACCCCGCCGGCCGGCCGGGCTCCCTATTGTTTCTACGGCTTTACTATCAAGGCAGAGGGAATGGCTCTTTAAAGCCAAGAACGCGGAGAGGCAGGGAGAGAGAGGCGATACGCTGGAGAGGTTCTCCATTTCTTCCTCCGCTTTCCAGGCTAATAACCCGCCGTAGCCCTCTTTCAGCCGGCGTTCACCAGCCGGAGACACCGTCGACTGTCATGTGAACCGCACGGAGTGACACAAGTGTTAAATTCGGCCCAGTTTCTCTATCATTCGGGTCATTACATTCCTCGTTTTCGCTCACTTACCTCCGCCATTCCGTTTCTGCGCAAGCTGACTATTGCCCGGATGTTGTAGGTCTGCTCCTCTGTACAGCTCCGTTTATTGCCGCAACAGCGACCGAGCTGCACTTAGGTGCACGTAGTTATATTGAAAATTTCCAAGTAATTTATCTATTTCTGTCTGGTCTGACAGCTGGCATTTGTGAATTTCCCCATAGTTTTTGATAAGTTCCCTCCCACTTTCGGTATCAGTTCTGAAATTATGCACTTAGTGCAACATACCTATATGTTTAAAAACATATTTCTAAACAACGTGAAACTAAAACCAATAAGATTATACGTATAGGCGACTTATTTTTTTAACTATAAATATTGTCTTCTGACCCCATACGTTGCCCTATCTGCACCAAAGTTATTATTGCTTTGCATTTGTCATTAGTTTTAATTTTTATTTCTTTTAATTTTTGTTTTCAGTTCAGTGTACTTAAAATTAGCCCAACCAATATAATCAGCCATATTTTTGGCCTATCACATCTATATCTATATTGGTATCGGCTTATAAATAACTTTTTTTTGTTGTTTATTTTTTTTTTTTTACCCCTACAGGCAGCATTTTGTGTATATTTGACCATTTTTCGTAATCCAGGTTTAATATATACATATGTTTTATTTGCTCTATTTGTGTTTTTATTTAAGGTATAGTTATTTATAATAATTGAAAAATACAGGTGACTTACTGTTTCAGTACCCTGATATAATTTTGTACAATAAAGGTTATTGTTATTCTTTAAAATATCCTGTCTCCATTTCATATGTTTATCACAAATGTTAACTGCTTTTGAGGGATCTTTGCAAAAAATCTGTTATGTATTCTATATTTTGTATATATTCTTTATATATGTTTATCAGTAGATACAGCTATCAGTTTTTTTTTTTTTACTCCATAAAATCAGGATTAGCATCAGCCCCAAAAATGCAGTATTGGTCAGGTTAGTTTCCAGAGTGGGTTTGCTTGTTTTGGTTTAGTTTTTATTAGTTTCAGTATCAGGTTTATTATTATTATTACTATTATGTGGGGTTTATTTGTCAGGAGCAAGACGGATGACATTCAGAATATTTATGACAATACAAACACAACACTTTCTGAAGGCAGTTGACTTGCAGTCATGCAGACATATCATTTCAGTACGTTTTTTTTTCAAAGTTTAGTTTTTATTTTAAGTTAACTAAAATGTTTTTTCACACCTATGTTTAGTTTTTAGTTTAGTTTAAGATAACTGTAACAGTCTTGGTTGACACTGAATATAACACTGAGGCAAACCTTAAATGTCATTGTGGTGTCTACAGGCCCAGACTGAATAATGAGGGAGGGGACAGGGCAAGGTCAAGACAGATAAAGATATACAGCCCTCAAGAGATAGTAGGGGCAGGGTTAAGGTACATGTTGAATGGATCAATATGTGACAACAAACAAAACAGATCATATGACAATGATTCAGTTAATTTGTCCCATGTGCAGTATATTTAAGGATAGAAGTTTAAGTTTTGATATCAATCACACTCTTCAAGTGACTAAACTATTTACACAATAATTGAAAAAAGCATCATGTGTAAAAAGCAAAGATAATACACAATTTAAAAATAGGTAAGTATTAGTTTTAACAGGTTGTTAGTTATACAAAAGACCCACTGTAATTTTGTTTTACTGTATAATAAACTGCAAGTATTATATGGTGTATAAATCAATGTTTTTTAAGGAAAAGGTGTTGAGAAGCCAAAACTGAAATCCCACTGGTTTCATTAGTTCATACATCCCCTGCTTTTACAAACACAGTATGTCCCTGCAACTTTGCAATTATGATGTGTCATTTGTGATGTTGGAACACAGTTACTGCAACATTACAGTTAAACGTTGCCATTCGTTACGTTGCTGCTATGTTGTTGAAACGTTGCAACATAACAGGTATTCTATGGTATTTTTGCAATGTGTGTTCAATGTCCTCTGCCTGACATCTCCTTTGCTTGTCATGACATTGCTGCAACGTTGCTAAAACAGCAGAAAATCCTCATGTTTCATGCAACATGATGGAAAAGTTGGGACAAAATACTGGCAGCATTTAAAATAACCTGGTGGAGACGACACTAGAATTTCACTTGGTGGGTTGCCACATGTGGCAAAAGTTATGTTGCTACTATGTTTCTGCAATATATCAGCAACGTTTAAAATAACACGCTGGCAATGATAATCAAGAATTTTGTTTGGTAGGTTGCTACAACATCACATGATGCAAGTGTGATGTCAGAAAGTTAGCAAAACATTGCACAGTTATGTGCGTCCTCTCAAGCTCACCTCTCTCATTAACCGATGCTGAGATTGTCACAGTTTCAAGGAAATTTCACACATGTGTGGAGGGAGCTTACAAACATAACTAAATTATTATATGGCTGGGGTGTGTAGCTGGACATTGAACATCTGATGGGGTATGGAACTGTATAAATTTGGTAAACACTGATCTACATCTAAGTCTGATTTTATTGGTCCCTGATTGCTACTGCCCTGAGCACTCCCCTTTCTCAGTGGTGAAAAGTGGTGAAATATTCATGCAGATGATGTATTTCTACTAGTTAGTCTAGTCTAGTTATGACATTTAAAGTGTCTGAACATTTATGCAAAGTGACAGTGACTCACAAACTTAATGCATGAACCAAACATGAACTTGTGTTTAATGTACTCAAGTGTTTATCATTTAGTATTTAATAATGCACAATGGAAAACACACACTTTTAAAACATTTAAATAAGTCTGCTGTACTGTACGGATGCAAAACTGACCAACTTCCAACTTTCCACCTGTCAACATCATCTCAGTCATGTGTCAAGAGGTACTACAGAGAAAAGAACCAGGTTTCTGTTCAACAAAAGACTAAAGCACACAGAAAAGTGAACAAAGCACATATGTTTGTAGATAGAGTGTGACTGCATGTGGCATGGTTTTCTAGGTATCATGGTATTTATAGATATATTTTATGAATGAATGTCATGATAAGGTTTGTATGGTTTAGCTGTATGTCCTTCTGTAACTGTAGCTGGTTAGTTGGTTTTGCCATTTACAGTATTGCACTGAAGGATAAACTGGTTATACTGTACAGAACAATAGAGGTAAAACTACTAGAAATCAATTCAGAGCCACACAATCGTCACACTGTTGACAGGAAAACATAAAATTGCTGAGCTGTATACATACAGTGTAAACATGGGGATTATAGTAGACACAGCACACTCAGCACATATAGATACATGCAAATCTACTTCTTTAAATAATGTGCATTACTTTGTTTAGAACATTATTTATTGATTTTCTCTACAAAATGACAATAAAGAAATGTGCAATCACTTAATAAACAATAAAAAATGGTTAAACAATTGTATGCAGAACCCCATTCTCCCCACGGTATACACCTCCCCAAAGAGCTGGATATACTAATATTAAAATAATAATAATAATAATAATAAAAAATACTCAGTTGAAACAGCTTGAAATACAGTACTCTTGACATATGAAGGAAAAGGTGTCCAAATATTTTTTTTAATTTGTAAGAGGAACCAGATAAGGTTAGTTGAATCATTTTTAATGTCAGACAACATATCACATCTTTAATCCGGTTTGTGTGGGTAGACAGAATTGAGGATTTTCAGTTTAATAAATGTGTATATCTAATATTTTGTGTTTCATATGGCTGCTCTGTCAGACAGATGGTAGAGAATGAGTGCAAACATGGCAGGATCACGACAGTATATAAAGTGTTCATCACTGAGAGACCTCTCCTGTCTTTAATTACCCTCAATGAAAGGGTTTAGTATGGTTCTACGAGCAGGGACACTTTGTTGTGGCTCCTGTTTCTTCTGGGTCTTTAACTGTGTGTGAGTTTGTGTGTGTGTTTTGTGTGAATAAGAAAAGCTGTTCATAAAAAGAGCAACTGTTGTTTTTGTGAGGCTTTGTCAGTGGTGTGTAGCACATGTTTTGACTTTTTCAAGATAAGAAAGACTTAAGATTACAGCCCACAAAAGCTTAGTTTTGTTTTACATATGGGATACCATTAAAAATAGACTATGGGACCAAAACAAGAGCCTTGGAAAGGGAGGTTGATAATTTTTCATTTACAAATGAAAACAAAACAAAACAAAACAAAATTTTTTGACCAGGTACCTAAAGTAAACAATCACAAGATACATAATAATAATATCATAATATCATAATATAATTACTAAGAAGATAAACTGTAAGTGTGGGAACAACTATTACTGACTACTACTGACTTTCTGAAACATCCACTGTTGCCATAGTACAATTTATTTGAACAGTATATAACAGTATACTTTCTTAATTATTTTTTTAAAAAGTTTGACAAAAAAGTTTTTAAGTCCACTTACCAGCTTTTTCCAGAGCTTCCAGCTATGTCACAACACAGACCAGAAGTCAAAACGTGCTATGTATGGATGAAATCATAACAGCTGAGATTTCATGTGAGCAGATTCATCTCCATGAAAGTCGACCAAGTTTCATCCACTGATGAACATTGTGTGCTGTGACTGAGAGCTCCAGAAAGCGAAAGTGAACCTTGAGTTGTAATGGTTTTGTGCTATTTTCAAAATCAAAAGCAAACAAGCAACAAGTTTAGTAAAAAAAAAAAAAAAAAAAGCAACTTTGCATATGCATTTTTAATCTTAAGCTTCTAATGACCAATAAGGCAAAAGTATAGATACCCTGCTGCCTGCTGTTCATTTATTTATTGATTGCTTGATGTATTTATTTATATGTTGATTGTATTGCTTTTGCTTACTGTCTTGTTGTTGTTTTGTTTTATCTTGCAGTGTGTTAAGTGTTATGCCAGACGACCACAATGGATTTAATTTTATTATCAAATAAAATGATTTAACAACAAAAATAAAATAAAATAAATTAATTTATATAGGTACAATGATGAAGTGAAGTACCCTGTGTGAGTATTAGGATATTAAGGTACATTAATGCTGTTACTGGGAAACAATCAAAATGAAAACACAGCGTCCTTTGGTTTCTTCTTCTTCTTGTTTTTTGTGCGTTCTCAAAGTTAGGAAGTGTTTTAGGGAAATAAAGCAAAAGGTCTGGGACAAAGAAGGTATTGAGGAATCTTTAAAATGTTGTGGTTATGCTGTATGGTTGTAAAATGAGGAACCTACTAAAGATACTGCAGCACAGGGTGAGACTCTGAAGGAAGCTTATGCAAATATAGTTTCCCCAACACACATACAGTATGTGCAGGATATTCAGTATGCCTAAATATTCGTGTCCACACTTCTGGGGAGCAGAGGGGTTTTGCAGTTATGTAGTTGTCCTGACATGTATGGGTGGATTACCAACCAGGCCTACCGGGGGCCCAAGGGCTCAGCACGCCCCTAAGACGGCATTGCTGTTATAAATTTAGCTTTTTTGTTGCGTAGTCAAAGGGCTTAGTCATTCATGACAATAACAGAGCCCCCAAACATTCACTTTGAGGATGTCACAATAAATAAACCACCATGATACATTTTAAGTGAGTGTTTATGGGTGAATGTAGTTATTGTGCTGCTTGCTGCAAGCCCTGTGGGTGGGCATCCACAGGTGGGCGTACATTCCCAGGAGCCCATTGTGTCACAGTCCGCCTATGCTGACATGATACAGCAGTGTAGCATCCATTGATAAACGCTTTATTACGCCTGGCAGGGATCATGTATCATCGCTTCTTTGTGGGCATGAGAGAGCGAGTGTGTGCGTGATCACCGGAGCTACAACTTGTCTGCCGCTAATCTTGAATACAACTGGACCGATCAGCCTCATTATTTTGGAGCACATTCTTGACTGTATGCTGAAGGACGTCTGTGGTTCAGAATTCTTGAAAAACCTTTTTAACAGCTTTCATGCCTTTATGTTTCTATTGTCAGAGGCATTATGTTTTCAGGTCATCCCATTCGTGTGAATGTGATATCTCTTGAGGGAATTTCTTCAAACTTGATACAAGATGAACCGGTTGGATTTTGGTGGTGACCAGTGACCTCACTAAACACATTTTTTGCCAGAACTCAAGATTTTATACACTAATTATGACTAAATGACACACAAATATCTAATAGTATAAAATGATGAGGTGGTGACATTTAACATCCAAAAGGTCGAAGGTCAGCTTCACTGTGGCATCCTAATGTTCAGGTCTCTATCATTCCTCTGCACTCATCTGTAAAAATAATCTCTAAATGAAGACATTGTGTTTCTCACTGGAAATTATTCACTGGAATCACACATGTACAGTGAGAACTTTCATGTTGCCAAAAATACACTTAATACCTTTTATCACATTCCTTCAAGGTTACAGGTCAAAATAGTGTTTTAAGAATTGTATTATTTAATATTTTTTAGTCACAATGTCATGAAGAAGTGCTGGACTACCCACAATCCTAAAGTGTAACAGCAAGCTCTCTGATTAGCAGAGCTCACTGTTACCATTTAAATGTTTACCCTCCCTGTGAACGGGCTAGTTAGTTATGTATGAATTGTATGCCAAAGTGAACATGATTTATATACACACCATCCATCCATCCGTTCTCTGTAACCACTTATCCTTGACGATCTCAGCTGACACTGGCTGAGAGGCGGGGTTCACCCTGGACAAGTCACCAGTTCATCTCAGGGCTGACGCATAGAGACAGACAACCACTCACACTCACATTCACGCCTACGGGCAATTTAGAGTCACCAATTAAGCTATTATTCTTTGGACTGTCTTTGGACTGTGGGAGGAAGCCAGAGTACCTGGAGAGAACCCATGCAGACACGAGGAGGACATGCAAACTCTGTTCAGAAAGGTGCCGCCTCAGCCACAAACTCCCCAGCCCACCCCAGCCCCCAAGCTGGTGGGGGGATTCAAACTCACTTCTTGTTGTCACAGTATAAACCTTATAATAATGACAAAAGGTGTATCATTCACAACGAATTGCAGGATGGGTAGTTTGTTCACTCTTGAAATAATTATGTGCACAGTCTTGTACATTTGACTTTTTGCCCTTTTCTAATCCTTTTTTTTTCCTGAATTAAATGGTTTTAAGGTTCCAGGCTTAACACTCTTTATATAAGGATTTTCTGAAACATCAGTGGAGTGAATAAATAAGAAATTCACTTCCAGAACCAGACCAGCTAAAAAGTGGTCAGTCACTGTTGAGCTCTATTGGTACTTAAAAGAATAAGTAATAAAAAGCATGCCTTGCTCAGTTCAGTGCTCAGTACTTGTGATGTCTAGTGTTAGCCAATGTGCTAACATTAGCTACTACATCTCCAAACATATGCCTTCTGCAGCAAACTGGGGGATTTTCCTCCATATGACATGGTTCTCATTGGACTGTTTGTGAGCAGATAGCCTCAAAATGCAGGTGAAAGGTTTGAATATTAATTCAAATTGTACTCAGTACTCAGTTATGATTTTGGAGGGACTAAATATAGATCCTGATTCCAACCATGGAAATATACATGTTTTCAAAGAACTCACATTGACATTAGTGATATTTGTTATATATATCCTTGAAAAGGCAAACCCATCACCATCATAATTTCTTTTTGGTAAAATAATCTGAACTATTGTTGAAAAAAAGAAAAACTATAAATAAACTATTAATATTATTCAGTTAAATGAAGACTGATGATTGATGTTGTCCAATGTCAAGATAATATGATATAAAGTGCCTAATTTAGGCACAAAGTCTGTCAAGACTGCTTCATAACTAGTAATACCTAAGAGTATAGACTCAGTGGCAGGTAGTAAATTCTGCTCAGGAGATCAGAATGAAATGATACAAACATGGTGAGTTTATTCAAACATATCTAAGTGGAAACTCTGCATGCTTTCATACCATTTTGATATAAATACAGTGCTTCACTTTTTGTATGTCTTGGAAAGTATGCTTAATCTTTTTCACAGAAATAAATAATCTTGACTTCATGTGACTGTTTTATTGCAGCGGGATAGTGGATCATTATAATGCAGAACAGGTGCAGTAAAGACTTCGGTCCACAGGGTGCAGTATGAACATGTTGTGGATGTGGTGATGATAGAGAAGAATTTGCAGTGCATTATGGGGAACTGGGCACTGAACCATGACCCATAACACCCTGCTGTGGTATGGCGCACTACCCATGTTCCCAGTGATAAAAAGGCAGAAGTGAACCAGAGATTATGTTTAGTGGCTGACAACACATTTGCTTTTTTTATTATTTAATGCTGTTATGTCTGTTTCTCAGTCAGTCTAATTTTTTAGATTCCTAATCTGATCTTTTCTCCTTCTCACACATTTGTTCCATATTTACTGTGAAGTGTATTGTATGTTCTGTGGTCTGTTATGCTATTGCTGAAAAGTGCTATGTGAGAACCTATAAATAGAGCTTTCCATTATGGTTGTCTTCATTATTCAGTCTGCAGTTTTATGATGCAGACTCAGTGATAGTTCCATCCCTGTGCCTCTTGGACTTTTCTTCCTAAGGGGGGACAGAAAATCAGAAAATTGAGAGAGAAATATACAGATGACATGCAGAGGACTGTGGAACCCATTTCTTCCAATATAATGAAATAAGATTCTGAGTCATTATAAGAGAAACGTTCTCAAAATAATGACTTATTATTTTTCAATGAAAATGTTTCTCATTATTTTGAGATACTAAATCATTATTTTGAGATAAGTGAGTCAATTTAAGAAATGCTCTTGTTATTTTGAGGACATTTCTCATAATTTTGAGATATTGAGTCATTATTTTCTCATTTTAATGACTTACCAGATCCTTTTTTCCATCATTGTCAGAAACAGCCTTCTGTACCAAACAAACATTCAGACTTATAACCGTTCATTAGAGTGTGCAGGGGTTCACCCTGATGTCTTACCTTTTGATAAGTGTGCTTTTCATCTGCTTTTATCTCTCTTCATTCTGAAATCATTTCTCTGACTGAACACACGATGGAGACTTGAGGACATAGCCTCCAGGAGCAGGTTCGATCTGTCCTTTCTGAGAGCTTTGCTAACCTGCAGCTCTCAGATGTCACAGCCAGATCCTGCAGGGTAGCAGTCAGCTGACAGGCCTCAGCCCACGTCAGGGTATGTCCCAGAACAAAGTTTGTTTGACTGGTGATTGCTCTACACAGATGCAAATGAGAACAAATTAACTCTTTAAAATTTGCAAGTTACATTGAAGAGTTCTTCAGTATGAACCAGCTGGACCAAGGGGTGGCCTTTACTGGATTCATCGATATTACTCATTTCCTGAGACTGCAAGTGTGTGTGTGTGTGTGTGTGTGTGTGTGTGTGTGTGTGTGTGTGTGTGTGTGTGTGTGTGTGTGTGTGGGTCACCATGACAACCACTGAGCTGTCACAAGAGTCTGCCACAAACTTAGATGTCATCCATATGTCACCAAAATGTGTGATCCCATGGGGCACCATACATGTCACCATGTGACACGTCATATCACCGTTTTCGATCATAAGGAATGTGTAATGGATTTATTTTTAGATCTGGCTTGTCATGATAGTGGCTCAAATATAT
Source organism: Lutjanus erythropterus (assembly GCF_056507025.1). Classification (NCBI taxonomy): domain Eukaryota; kingdom Metazoa; phylum Chordata; class Actinopteri; order Lutjaniformes; family Lutjanidae; genus Lutjanus; species Lutjanus erythropterus. Next base: position 19,123,577 of record NC_139323.1, on the reverse strand, counting down.
CGCTGTTATATTCTGACCAACCACAGACAGAATGAAGAAAAACATGTTATATAATTGAACATTGTTATTGTTTTTGTTTTAAATTACTGTCCTGTACTGCAGCATTATATATATATGAAAAATATAATATAATATAATATAATATAATATAATATAATATAATATAATATAATGCAATAAAAGATTATTTGGGTCGCTTTGAATTTGTGCAGTTAAACCTGAGCTATTTCATCATGTTTGTTCAATTGAAAATAAAATAATATCTAATGTATCTTCAGAAAAGAAAAATGTCCGGAGTGCTTGGAAGCTTAAACAAGTGTAATAAAAGTGCTTTTTGGCAGAGAACACAAAAGCTCAAAAAACTTGAAAGGTCCAGTGAAGTTAAAAAGTCTTTACTCAGAAGACTATTTCATGGTGAAACAGCGGCACAAACAGGGTGTGAAGAAGGCTGTTTGTGCCGCTATGCGTGGGTTGCAACCCAACTAATTTTTAAAATGCACAAACATTGTCTGTGTGGAATTTCACCATGAAAGAGGCCTCTGAATAAAGGCTTTTTAATTGTTTTCCAGAAGAGTGCCTGGACGTTTCTTTTGAACATTTAACACAGTTTCTTATTTGAGCAACTAATTGGTAAAGAATAGAAGGAAGGAGTTATTTACTTTACTCATTCCTTAAGTTACTTCCTGTGCGTGACGGTGCAGAAAACACAAAGCACATGGCCATCACATTAGCAGACTAACCACAACAGCTCACCCACGATGACAAAATGACGGTCAAAACAGAACCTACACACGTGTTTCACGTGTATTTGTCTGCTCCATGATGAAAATAAGAAATAAGAAGATTGTTTCATTCTGTGTTCACAGTTATTTACTGTATGTATGTATGAACACAAGATAAAAAGAGAAATGCACATGCACAAATCAATAAATGAAGTCAAGAAACCAAAATACAATCAGCAGTGAAGTGCTACTGGTTCATTTAGAGAGTGGGGAAATTATAGTAAGTCAGATAGTCAGTGCATGTGAATGTCATACTATATCACATGCTGTAAGCCACAAATCATCACGTAGAATAATGACATAATTTACCGTAGTCCTGATTTACAGTTTCTGGATGAGTGGCTGTAAAAACAAACCTCAACATCCAAATGTCAGTTTTCAGTATATCAGAGTGAACTGCACACAATCTTAATGTTGTTAGAATCACATCGTATACCTGAGAAAAATCATTCAGACTCTGCATTGTTTGTTTATTGTTTCCAGAGTTTCCTTTGTTATTTTAGTGCTAAATCTTGGGGGTAATATCAGTCTTGGTTACATATCTTTCTCCTTCATCTATATATATATTTTCAAAATAAATATGATTTACAACAAAGGATTAAGATGATGGAAAGTGTGCATGAATGATTAACTACTACTCTCAATTTAAAAACATGGCTTCTTCATGGCAAAATTAATTTTACTTTCTCGCTAATATTGAATGTCTGGATTAATAGACTGATAAATACAGTGAATCAATTTGTACTGTTTGTCTGAATTATAATTTATTCTTGCTCTTTAATATATATCTTTTCTTGTTTTTAAATCTTTTGTTTTCTCATTTGCTTGATTTGATTTATATGTTGTTGTCTATTTAGTGTTTTTCTGTTCTTTTTATTCTTATCTTTCTAAAATTATTGTCTCTGTTATTGTTAAAATGAAAAACCAACATTAATGAAATATTTTACTGTGTATGGAAATCAAACTCTGTTGTCAGGAGTTTAATTGGACAGAATCATGTTGCTATTTAAATACCACTTGTTTTAATTTTCCTTTAGCAGTAACTTAAAGACAGGACACACCCATTACACTCATGTACAGTCCATCATGAAGGCTTTTCTTTCTGTGTGCTGTGAAGTTCCTATTTTTAAATTACACTACATTAGTCTTTACCTGTGTTTTATGCCCAGTGTCAGAATAATTGTAAATTATTATAAGTTTTAACTCTGTAACTACCATTCCACAAGGGGGCAATGCTGTCCTGTGCATGGCTTCATTCAGGAATCGAGACCTTCAACACGGCAGCATCTACTTCAACAGTTTTTCCACAAGAAGTCAAGTGTCGCAAAATAAAACCGACCAACGTTGCAGTTTATCCTGAGACCACTCCTCTGTTAGTTCCATTTGTGGTGAATGTGATTTGTTCCTGTCGTCTGCATCAGATGGGACAAGAGATTACAAGCAGTGCAGTGGAGTCATAATTAGGCTAATTTTCAGTCTGCTTGCTGCTCTGTTTGCTCTCAGGTTTCTGCATGCATACTAATATGACTCACTACATCCCTGTCTACAATTTGCAAATTCTGCAGTGACATAAATTTTGTTGCGTAATGATAAGTAAACAAACACTACTGTGGCTGACACAGTACCTGTATGAATCTTTCAGTGTATATATTCACAGACATTCCAGCCAGTACATTTTTCTTTGTCTCATTTACTGACAATTTGCGCTGTTATTTTTCTTTCTCTGCCCCCCCACCCCCCCACCCTCATTCCCTCTCCAAACAGGATGTTTGGGTCTCAGGGGGCTTGCCGGGAGCAGACCAGTATAAAAGCTGATGATCAGATAGCGTGGCTGTGGAGTGCCCAGTTCTCCCAGCGCTGTGACAGATTAACTGGGATTTAGGGCTTCTGTCTGGATTCCCCACTAAAACCAACACACTGAAAGAGACAGCAAAACACAGGAGGTCATGCAGCCGACAGCATGCTTCCCCTGGGCCGCTGTTGCCTTGACAGTGAGGCCCCTCCTCCATGTTTTATTTAAAATTGCTTCTTATGCATAAAAACAGGATAATATTGCCTTTGCGAGACAAGCAGTGCAGTGATGAATATGAAAATATGAATGAATAGCCCAGAGAGATTTCTGAGTGTCATGCCTCTTATCTAGAGGAGACAATAACTGATATGTTTGTGTGCTGATGCACTGACAAGGAATGTCACACAAGAGGAACCAGGCCTGAAAGTGTTGTGCTTTATGGTCCCTAATAATTCAGCCTACAACGATGCTCACATTCAAAGGTGATATCATGAGGCTCAGGAGACTTTTGTTTCCGTGTATTGTGCTGCCGTGCGTGTGAAGTCGCCACAGTTAATATCAGATGCTTAGCTGAGCCGGGGCGTGTGGGGCACAGGATCTGAATCATGAATACAAGTTGTTTCATGGCAAAACAATGTTGCACACGTGTGAGTTATCTAATCACAAATTCGTCTTGCGCAGTCACAGAGACAGGGGTTAGACTTAGAGGTGAAGGTGGGACAAAATTATCAATTTTTTGTTCAGAGCTATTTTCTTCTTGCCCAACAGAGTTTGACGTATCCTTTTATAAGCTGCCTGTCTGTATACTTTATTAATGCTATAGTAATGTTACGGTCAAACTTAGTGATTTTTCATCCATAAGTTAGTTAGTTTTTACAGTTAGCTCAGTGAATATTGTTTGAAAATTGAATATGAACACAGTCTCCGAGACCAACAGGTAATCAGTGAAGGGGGGGGTCACCAGCCACATTCCTGATTCTGACAAGTGTTTTATCCATTTTGTCCATCTTGCGATGAATACATCTTTTCTCAATCTCAGAAGGAAAGTCAGTCTTTCCATCTCATGAATGTCTCTGATGATTTAAATCTAATTATCTACTGTAAGTGGGTTGGTTCGTAACCATTTACCAGTGATTGCTTTTTTTTTTTTGCTGCTTCAGTTAATATTTTCAGGAGGTATCTGTCACCCCCTGTTATTCCTTCTGGTAGGTCACCCAAGTAAAGTGACATGTATGTCAACAGGATCTGCTGTCCAAGAATATGCTGCGTAATTCTCCAAACGCTTTCCCAAAATATTTGTATCTCAGGACACAGCTCAGGATGCAGCTCCAGAAAATGTGGTGATGATTTGCCCCCTCTTCTCCACAATATCTCCAACATATGAAGCTCAGCGTAAGTTCAGTCAGGAAGACCTTCTTTTACGCTGCCTTCATTCACAACTTCCCTTTACTCTGTCTCACTCATCCTATTTCCTCTAATCAGCTGATTGTGGGAGTTCACCTTCCTCTTTACTATCCAATCAGATTTTGCCACGGTCGCGGTAGCCAGTCAATTTGCTGCTGCCAAACTTTAAACTGCCTCTGTCTCTGCTCCATCAATTGTCATTTAGTCAGTCGCGCAACCCTCCTCCACCCCTCTCTCCTCCAGACTTCAGGTCCAGGCAGCAGGAGTCCGGAGCCACTTCACCTCACCAGTATCTGCTTTGCACCTCATCACCACCATCACCAGTGTCTAGACCCCGGAGGGTTTTCTCTTCACTACAGCTTCATCACCCCCATTTATATATATACATATTGTTTTCACCATGATGGGATCTAACCGACAAAGACTTTAATGTTTCATATCTCACGCACGTGTCAATAAACTATTTCCTTTAACTCTTAGTCTCTCCTGATCGAAATATGTTTTGTTGATATTTAATATATTTTCATTTTAGGATTGACAAAGAAACAAACAAAAGGTTCTTCCAACTGAACTTACACCAATACAAAGAACAAAATGTAAAAGTGTAGAAATGTAGAAATTGTTTTTCTCGCATGTTCTTCCATTGCTGACTGGATATTTTATCATTTAACTCTTTCTCTAATCTCTCTTTGATGTATGATATAGCTTGTGGTTGCTTAAATAGGGTCAGTGCATATTAATGAACATTTACATGTAAATAGACAAGATTATAGCCAGAGGCTAATTTCCATCTGCCTGTTTTAGCAAGATAAACAAGATAAAACAAGTAAAACAAGAAACAGAAAACTGTAATACCCTGGCAGAGTTTTGAAACTACAGGTTCAGAGCGACAAGTGTATGCCTGCACACAAACTGTACCACACAACTAAGCCCCACAACCACTTCATTTTATCTAATTTCTTTTAAAACACACTGGCATAACTGTAAATATCTTAACTAATCATGCATTTCCAAATTGTGTTTTTCCTTTAGAGTCTGAGAGTTTTGTAAAGAGTTTTTTTCCTCCATTATAGTATAATTAGCTCCTCTTCTGATATTTTCACACCTAACTCTTTCAATTAAAGGTTTATTTCAACCACACCAGAGCTGGTGACTGCTGGAGCGGTGGAAAGACAAGCAAAGATTTTTTTGGTGTGTTTGATTTTATTTCTGTCAAATTTGACTGAAGATGACAATGCTGGCTAGTTAGCTAATGTTGCTAATAGTTATCTAAGACACTGGGGTTATTATCAAAATTCTCAAAACCACTATATACAAAATGAGATATAAATATATGTACCCAGCTAACTGTGATACGTTAAGTAACTAAATTCAGGATGATATTGAGTTGACAGAAAAGTAATGAAGCACGCAGCTCATGAATAGATTTATGTTGTGCAACTAGAGAATCGCAGAGAATCAATTGATAAATTATAGTGACAACCACAGATTACAGCATCTCAGTAATAATGGGAACAATCGAGAGTAAAAGCAACAGCAGGAACAGGATATTCAGTTCTGTTCTGTTGCTTTATTAATAGTCTGCTTGACTTTTACCATAGAAAAAGAAGAAGTTTTCATGGAAACAGTGGAGGGTATTTCCTGTGAGACGCAACGAGCTCAAATAAAAATACAGGAGTGGAAAGATGTGTGTGTGGGTCTGCCCTGTCCTGTTTTAGTCTCTCTCCACCCTCCGACCCACGTATCGCTCTCTTGCTCGTTTGTGGCTCTCTGACCAAACCACTCCTTTCCTTACGTTTACCATTTTTGGCCCTAATTCGTCTCATAAGTAGCTCAAGAGCGAAGTTGGGCTGAAAAATATTCTGTTTTTGAAAGGTGTCACTTTTCAAGTTGCCGACGTGAAAACATGCCAAATGGTGTCTGTTGGATAAAAGGATAAACAAATTCTATTTTGACCCAGAGGAAGCATCAAAGGAGGTCAAACATGAACCCTACAAGTGTTCCCTGCCAATCTGACTGACACAACCGATTCTCTGTTGGTAGGATTTCCTCGCGTGTTGTTTTTTTTGAAATATGCACAAGAACCTGAGTGTGAATTAGGCCAGTAAGTGGTGTCATTAAGTCACTGATGCCCAGACACATAGGCCTTTCACACCCAGGACTCGTGGCTGTGTGTACACACATGTGCCATAGATACAGAGCACAACCAGTCTACTGTTTGAATCCACAGGTAACCTCCAATCAAACCAGCGCCACCTTTACCACTACACAGTCATATGGGCTGAGAGTAGATATGGGCTGTCTGAAATATTACATCACTACTCAACGGTCACTGGTTTTCAGTGCTCTGAATCACATAAATCATTTGATCTTACCACTTACAAACAAGCTGTACGTGTTGTTCATATGCACTGAAAGTGCTTGATTCCCCAATAACTCTTGTTTCATCTGTAAAAAAAACTCTCAGGAATTTAGTGGAATCAACAAATCATTTCTCATTAACTTCACATAAATATACAAGTTTATTTATTCAAGTTAACTGATATCAAAATTTCTAGTATTTCTTTTCAGAATCCCTCAGGACTTATAAACATGAGTTTCTCTGACTTGAAGTCTTTTGACTTGAAATGAGTCAAGTCAACTCATTAAACTTAGTTTCTAAAAAAAATCATCATATTAGAAGACTTCCCAGCATGCATTGTTTGAGAGTTAAAACCCTTCTTTAAGAAAAATGACTTTTCAAATTCAGTCAGCTTAAAATTTAAGGCTGTCCAGAAGCTAATTTCTTAAAGAGGTACTGCACACTTAAACATATTTTGGAGCTGTTATTTAATGTGTGATGAAACACATCGATGCTTAATAGTGACATTTCTTAATAAATTTATAAAAATCAGCCTTTCATGGGTTGAAAATGGCTCAAAACGTCACCCTCTGTTTTAAACCATCCTGAGCTTTGCATGGCCAATGTTGAGATAAAGCCAACTGTTTGGGACTACTCTGTGTCACATAATTTGTATTTAAAAAGTGTTAACGCCCTCTAATCAGAGTTGGGTGACCCACCTCCCACAGCCCCTGTGTAGAAGCCTGTGAAACAGCACTCATTTTCAAATATATGCTGGTCAAGACACATCATCCACAGGAGTTAACACTATTTTTGCTTACCTACTATTTAGTACTTTTAAATTTTTGTGCTTTTGACAGCTGTAAAGTACCACCAGACTGTGCTTGTTCTCTTGATGAGAAACAGCAGGACTTTGGCTATGAACTGACACTTCCCCGCAGACACACACACACACACACACACACACACACACACACACACACACACAAACACACACACATTGGAGTGTCTCTCAGCCTTCTGAGCTGCTAAAGTTAGCTCAGCTAGCTACAACTCAGGTACGACACAGAAACTTTTTCAAAAAGGGCCACAAATGTGCTTCTAGTGACTGTTTAAGCCTCAGCAGACTCTCTGTTTGCAGCTCTAACTACTGGCTGTTACTGCTACACTGAGCAGTGTTAGCTGCGACATCATACGTGTAACCAGGAGGCCACATACTCTACACTGAAAGAAAAATTAAGACTAAAATGAGCTGAGGTCTTAAATAAGCACTTAGATCTTTTATTTATTTTTTAATATAGTTTTGGTCCCTTTGATACTATCAAATGTTAGTACTGTATTGTTTTAAACAACATGGTATTCAAAAGTATTTAAGCATGGATACTTTTGACAACCCATTTCGTGACTTTGCTAGGCTTATAATAACAATTGATTTACACAAGCTCAATGTAAGAAAATCAACCTATAGGCTGTGGCTTCCTCAACTGTGATTCTCAGTAACAGCAGATTGTTAATTTTCCACAAAGGCTGAGTTTCTCTTTCAACCCTCTAAGTCTATATTTGCACTGAAAGTTTCCAAGGCAGCAAGAATGCCAAGTGAGCGAGTGCCTTCGTGATGACGGTCTCTCTAGAGCTGGCAGTCCACTGAGGGGTCGCGTCTTTATCTTTTGGTCTGCATCCATAGAAAACAATCCAACAGCGTGAGAGCTGCAGAGAAAACATTAAGTCCAGAAAGTTCTAAATATTTTGGAAATACAAGTTTTGATATATTTTTGTTCACTTCATCTTGATAAAACATTATCCTGTGGAGTACCTTATCCTGGTGATGTAGAACCAGACAGTGCTGGGGAACGTCACAGTGTAGCAGGGTGAATGTGCCAGAGCAAAACACATTCCTAAATGTACAAGATAAGATCTCATTTGCTGGTTCTTGCTTTTAAAAATATTCCAAGATTATATCTTGAACTTGAACTATGTTTAAGAAATGTGTGCCTGTCAGTTTTCAGGCATTTGGTAGTGGCTTGTAAAGGTGATGGATGTGTTGGAGACATATGTTCACTTTCCTGTTAGTGGTTTGATTGTTTTGGTATCGACTCCAGGGAAAACAGGCCAGAGGTCCAAGGCAAGGGCAAGGTTGGGGCGTTTGTGTGTATGTGTGCATGAGTCTGTGCATGCACACTTGGAAATAAGAGTTTCAAAAGGGTTCTTCCTGAGGGGCTGACGTTCCTCCGAGAACCACTTGCTTCAATGGTTCCTATTAAGACTAAGGGTTCTATTAAGAACCCTTTTCATCCAAAGAATCCTTTCGGAAGAAGGAATTCTTCAGGGATTGTTGAACTAGGTGGATTCTGGATAAAACACTTGAAATATGTAAGGGTTCTCGGTAGAGCCCCTCGGGTGGTTTCTAAAAACCCATGGAATTAAAGATAGATTCTCAGTAGAAACCCCTGGATGGGTTCTTAGCAGAAGTACCTCTTAGAAGGTGGAAAGGTTCTCGATACAACCACCAGAGAGGGATATGGCTAGAACCATTACACCCTAGAGGGGCTCTGTGTAGAACCATAGGGGGTTCTGGGTGAAACCTTTCAAATGTGATTCTATGTAGAACTAAGACTAAGGGTTCCTTTAAGAATCCTTTTTATCCAAAGAACCCTTTCTGGAAGCAAAGGATTGTTGAAATTATAATTCTATCATCAGGGGTTCTTTATACTATAACAGATTCTTGGTAGATCCCCCATGTGGGTTCTAGATGAAACAGCTGGAATATAAGGGTTTCATCTAGAACTGGATGGGTTCTGGATAAAAATAAAGGATAGAACCCTCAGAGAACACTCTGGGTGGAACCATTACACCATAGAAGGGTTCTCTGTTGAACTTCTCATTGGGGATTCTGGGTGAAACCTTTCAAAGATGGTTCTTGGCATACCCCTTTATGTTAGGTTCTAGGTAGAACTCCCTGAAAGGGTTTCAAATGGAACCTTTACCAAAGGAATCAGGAACCAAAATTGGTTCTCCAATGGGGGCAAACTGAGGAACCATTTATAGCTCCAGTTAGCACCTTCATTTCTAAGAGTGTGTGTTAAATTCACTTTAGCTCTGTTGGAAAGACGTGGAGATGTTGGGTTTGTGGTGGTCCAACCCAAAGGCCAAACTGTTGGAAAGGATGATCTCAGAGAGCAGACAATTCTGCTGTGTTTATACAGAGGGCACATAAACCTTAGACAGACCTGGATCTGACACTTGACCATTGTTGGCTCCACTGTTTGCAGCCCTTTACGTTTATTTTCACACCACATTCCCTCCGCGTAACCCCCGGCCACCTCTTCCACCCCTCTCTCCTCCGTCTTGTTCACTTCGCACTCCATCAATAAACAAACCATGACCATCACAGCCTCCCTTTCTCGTCCAGCGTTGAAGCGTGCTGCTGTTGGACCCCCTCAGGCAGCTTTGCACCACCAAAGCTCCCTCAGCACCCCGATGGGGACAGGAGGACAGATGTGGGTTTTGGCTGGGTGGGAGGTGAAGGAGACTGCTGTGATCTCAGCAATGTGCTGGACCATCATGTGTTAGAGTTATAAACACAGGCTGACCGCAGCACTGCAGGCCAGGGACTTCAGTGTACGTGTGTGTTTGTGTGTGCTTTTGCAAGTGAGTGTGTGACTCCCCAGATAAACTGTAAAGACATATGCCCTGCAGATGCCCAGGACCTCTCCAAAATACAGTGTACAGTTGAAAAGAGGTTTAATTACGGCCAGATGATAATTCCATATTAGGAACTCTTGTCCATAGACCTCTTACAGTCGTTGCACTGGATGCCCAAATCAGAAACAGTTATATCAATCATAAGATAACCCCTCAGGGACAGAGAGTGTGTTTTCATTGGATAAAACAGAACTCAGCTCATTCCCTTTAAGATACTACGTGTATTTTGCAGAAAACCCAGTGGCTGTTAGATGAACTACAGTCAGTAGACTCCATGGGTGTGAGCGAGCATCGTGGACATCAGCTAAAACAGTGATATGACATACACAAGACTGAATGTGATGGACTGGCATCATATTGATAGATGAGGTCAGAAAGGTTAGGTTTGTGTTGTGGGTGCCAATCATTTGTTCACGTTAATGACTAATTTTCATTTTCATTCATCCATGAAGTTTTTATATTTCTAAAAACTTCCTTACCCTCATCACAATCATGAGCAGGAATTCGCAGCAGGACCACCAGAAGAAACACTACTGCACATATTCAGTGGTCTGCAAAGGGTAGGTTTTGCTGGTAATAAACCCAGAAATAAGAAGATGTTTCTGGTGTATGCACCAGGTGAGCAATTCTCACTGAACTGAATAGGCACCACATTTGTATACACATCCTGTATACAGTGCATCCATGGTTGGCGCTGTAGGGTAGCTGAGGAGAGTCAAAGCACTCAGTAACATGCATATACAGCCCATCTTTTGGATTTACACAGAAAACTGAGTCCTTTACATAGAAATCAGTTGACAGGCTGCTATAGGCCACTGAGAAAGGTGGGTAAGGTCTCATTTTTTAAGTTACGTTACAATCTGTTTACACATTGGCAATACAAAGCCATTAATACATGTCATTTGCTTCACAAAGTGCCTTTAAGTAGCATAGCACCATATAAAAAAGTCCTGCATTGAAGATTTTATTCAAGTAAACGAGGTGCAGAGGTGTTACCAGAAAAATGTGCTGAAAGTATTAAAAATAGAAGTACTCATAACAGAATGAATTCTTTCAGGATTTTATGTTATAATTAGTAAATCATCAGTGATGTAAAGTAGATTTAAATTCTGTATTTAAGTTCCCTTCTGAGATTCCATTTTAATGCTTTAAACTTATATTTCGCTACATTTCAAAGGCAAATATTGTACATTTTACTCCACGTTTTTGCCAGCCATAGTTACTAGTTATTTTGCAGAATAATATTTTAAAAACTAAAAAAAAGGATATAAAATATCAGACTGCAACAATAAAATGCTGCTCACAAGTTAATTCCAAAGAAACAATAATCAAAGTTGTTAACTTCAACAATAGCTGTCAAACAAATGCAGTGAATTACAAAGTTCAATAGCTTTTGGAATTAAAGAACAAGCATCTCAATAGTGAATTAAGTTCAGAACTTGACTAAATATATTTAGTTTTTGTCCAACACTGCTATTTTCTACAACAGCATGGAACTACAACATATTAAAATGACAGACCATGACTAGAAAACCTACCTATATGTTATACTAAAAGATAAGCATAATGGCAAGGTGAATATTACTTCATGCATGTTAATAAGCCTTTCTGTACTCATTCATGTACATTTAGTGTTTGTTTTTTTTACCCAGTGGGGTTGACCTGTTTTGGCCCCTCAGTCAGCTGTCACAGTGGCCCTGTCTAATGAGATGTGAAGTGTGTGTTTTCAGCCTTTATTTTGTCCAGCGTGTCTCTGGAGCCAGGGAGCTTTAGGATGACCATGCCTGATGGCCGGCCTGTCTTATTGTTGTTGCTGGTTGAGCGCTCACCATGGCAGCCTTTACTACCTCTGCAGATCTCTATCGAGCTGTTCTTTATGTGGAGCATCGCCGCGTCACACAGGCCACAGAGCCCACTGTCAGTGACTCTCACTGTTAGTTCGGCTGTGACTGATTGCCATTCACACAGTAATTCATTCACAAACATACACCATTCATTTCACACAGCCACTACGGACGAGTCACATGCTGGGAAAATACCTCTGGACTTTGAATGAGCGCATGAATATGCCCACACACTCCAACCCTCTATTGGTCAGCAGTATTGAAAAGTGTTACTCTGAAAACATTTCACCATGATGACACTTGATGTGATGATGCATTGCAGGAATAATAGAAAGTGTTTGTATTTTGAGAAAGTAATGGGTCATATGACAAAAGAAAATAAAATTATAACAGTATTTTTCTGTCTGTCTAGTTAGTTTGAATATTTTTATAATGTAAGCAGCCTGAGAGAAAGATAGCTATACTGATAGTGAAAAAGTAGTTTGATAAGTTTATTTGCTTTTTACGGTCTCCATAGCCGGTTAGTTTATCTTAACAACAAGATGGGAGCTGCCCATTATTCTGAAACCTCACGTGGAAGCATAGTAATTACTGAATAAAATTAATTGCTCACTAAACCATTACACATTAGCTTGTGGTTGTGGCCAGGTGCAATGACTTATTACATAATAATAATATAATATCAACTCATCTAACTCTTGGCAAGAAGTTGACTCTCATTTATCTACTAAAATGTCGAGCTATTCTTTTAATAAAAATATAGTTTACTCTTAGCAGAACACCCACTGAAAGCATCTTGACTCGCATCAAACTGCCTTGATGCTCCAAGTCCAAACCTGTTTCAGTTCTGAAGTGCCAAATGCGAACCAGTGTTCTTAAGTTTTTTCCTGCAACCACAGTACGTGCTTGGGGAGAGTTAAATGGAAGAAAAAAAAAGACATGGATGTGAGGAATGAGTGCTAGCAGAGCAGCAGCACTACCTAAAACCAGGTAAAAGAAAAAAAAAACCCTGCAGAAGAGAGAGGAGGTGAGAAGGGGAGAAAGAGTGGGAATATAAAATAATAATGATAGAAACTTTTTAGATCATGAATCTTGATGTTACTGTCCAGTTTTGGGCTTAATATGCTGCAGACTGGAGCAGTCACAGATAGACATTCGTCTCCTCCTTGAATCTGTCACTGTGCTGCATTATTGTAAATCATGATGAAGCATCCAAACGCTGTCTCTCCCTCTACATCTTTATCTTTGGTGTGTCAGTGTTAACTTTGCTGTCTGCTGTAGTCTAGAACATCCTCACTGATTTAAATTGTCGAAGTGAAACTGATTATCCTGCTGCCTTAATACAAAAACATGAATATCGCATATTCACACATATAGATTGACCTGAAAAAGGACAATATTTTAAGTAAAGAAATAAACTATTATCAATTATACTAATACTAACAAAATAAATAGATACATACAAATAGTGAGCCATTAGAGCTTCAATTGACGTGTGTCTATTGATGGGAATCAAATATCACTTTTAGTGCATTTTGGCCTTTAGTGGGTATTAAGGCAGTACCCAGCTCAGAATTCCATCGCTGAAATCAACTAACTACACTTACAGCAGATTGTGCAACAGTTTTGCACCCGCTAGATATCAAACAAAAGCCAGTGACTGTAATGTATTAGGTTGCCGTGAGCTGTAAATTCATCACTTCTAAGCGGAACGCAGAAGATAATGTTATCTCTGAGATTTACTGGGTAAAGTCTCTCTTCCTCCAGCCGCACAACTACCACATGTCCATGGTGTCCACAGCAGTCCATGTACACATCTGTTCCATTCTGCCCAGGTTCACAGCTGCCTGATATAGACATAAACACCAAAAAAGGGATCTCCCTGTGATTATTTGAGCCTTCAACTTTCAAGGGGGAGCCCGAGAAGACATATTAAACTTTATATGTACTGTATATGTGTATGAATATCATATGTATACGTAGTATATTTTGGTATTTGTCTAATCTATGTATTTGTATGTGCAGTTTTTGTGAGGTGACTTAGTACCATAAAGACAGAAGGGAAGGAAAAATGCATGAGCTTGTCTTTGAAAGGTTAAAGTGGTTCTAAATCTGTACTGATGGCATTTGGAGATGGAGGCTGGTCTGTTTCTGTCAGTGGGTTACTTCGTTCTCAGGCTCCTGCTGCACTTTTTCGGAAAGCTGAGGGGTGTGGGGTTGGGGCAGGGGCTGAGGAGGGGAGAGGTGTTGGGGGTGGTAGATGGTGAACGATTGGGGTTCAGTGCGTGCAGCACCACATACTGAACTGCATGACCATTAGTCTCGGCCTCAAGGGAAATGTACCTCTGACCCTTTCTTACAGAACAGCAGACAGACAAAGCACAGCCACCGAGATATACAAAACTTCCTAAAATAGGATGCATATTTTCCTGCATGTAAAGAATGCATGTTTCAGCTCTGTGTGGCATGTTTGTGTTTAATGAACAGAGAGTCAAGGTTCTGGTGTGAAGGAGAGATGATAACACAAACACACACAAGTCAACAGGCATAGACATGCATCATGCCCACGGTCAACGGGTTTTCTGCAAAAACTCATTTGTCTTGTGTTTACACAGACTCACACACACACACACTCTCTCTCTCTCTCTCTCTCTCTCTCACGCACACACACACACACACACACACACACACACACACACACACACACACACACACACACACAGAGGAATCTTTCAAGTTTTCCCAGACATCAGAGGAGCAGCGCTGAGAAAATCAGGCATGATTGTTTATATGACTGGGGTCAAAGTTATTTTTAACATATTTTGGCAAAGGAAGAGCTTGAAGTCTATTTTCCGTTTAACTTCCCCTATTGTAAAGAAAATAAATAACACCATAAAGATCCTGACTTCCACGGTGATTGTGTGAGAACAGACATGGTGACATTTTAAAGATGCTATGATGAAGAGTTCAGATATGACGCCATGCTTACAAGCACCTCGTGTCATTCTGAGATACTGTGCTTTGGTATTTGAAATTCACCAACTATGCATCTTCACAACATAAATATTGTAAGGTGAGTGATCCAACCTTCCTGTCTCTGATTTCGCATCATCTCCAGATTACACTGTCAAAAGGTTGTGTCAAAAGGTTAAACTTTGGTTAAAAGATATAGAATAATGATAAAGAATAAAGATGTTCCCCTTGCTTACTGATAATGATTGATCTCTTTTCCTCTCTCCTGACAACAGATTACAACCTGGATAAAATCTTGTCCCTTTGCTTTCCTAGTTGCTTATCTTTTCACATGTATTTTTGTAAAAGAGAGACATTCAGCAAAGCAGTAACAAAAATTTCTGCACAGGAAAGTTAACAAAATGATCGACCTAGCATGAAAATACATTGTACATCCATCTTTCCTCCATCCATCCCTTAATCCTTCCATCTGTGCATCCTTTGATGTTGCTATTTTGAGCTGGATGCAGATAATAAGGTTATCTAAAAGGACCAGCAAGGCTGTTTCTCAGACAGGCAGTCACCCTGTGCCCTTCAAGACCCCAGACCTCCGCTGATAACCCACCAGCAGCACTGCTGCTCCAGATACACTATCAGCCCTCATGACCTCCTATAGAGACGTACCCCATGTTGCACACTACAAAATATGTGATTGTTCTCGAGATACACAGAATGTTGAGCAATGATCTAAGCTCATCAGGATTTGGTTGGTTGTTTCTTTTGTTGTGATATCCTACTAAAATTGTAATTCAGAAATAATAAAGATTTATTTATTTAGCAAAGAAAACATGCAATACAATGTGCTATGTAAAAGATGGAAAATAGACACAGAAGACAGATGCAAGAAAACTGAACATTAAGAGATTTTTGAAAACGAGAAAAATAAAAGAGGCATTTAAAAACAAAGAAAACAATAAATAAATTACCTTTAACGCTATGGGTGAGGTAGAAGTATTGTTTAAATTTTAAAAGATGAGTTTTCAGTTTTCTTTCAAAAGCTGTAAATAAGGTGTACACTCTTAAATGAACTGTCCGAGAGTCTGGAGGTGCATGAACTAAATTCGGCATCACTGTTGGCTTCAGTCCCAGAGTCAACAGAGCACAGTGATCTGTCAGGAACCAACTGTTGTAGTCCGGAGTGATGCCATGAATTGATTTGAAAATGATGATAAGGACCTTAAATTCAATTCTGTAGCTCACAGGCAACCAGTGGAGGATTTTAGTAGAGAGCGATTCTGCACTCAGCACTCAGTTTAGTTTTGGAGGGGATCCTGGTGTTTTGAAACAGTTGTAGATGTTTGCACTGGTTCCTACAGTAAATTGGCCTGTGAATAAAGCATTACAGAAATTAAGATGTAAGAATGTTTTTGTTCTTTTTGTTTGCCTGAATAGTTAGCTTGATATCCCATAATATGTTAACATATACATAAATCATTCACACAAAGATCAGTCAAAAACAAACAGAATTAAATGGAGCATAATAAAGATTCAGTCAATAAAGTGATTTATTACTATTCCTTTTTATTCTGTGCATGCTGCACATGTTTTTGGACCATGTATGCAGGATCGTGCATGGCCTCTCTAAAAAACAACTGGACATCTCTTATACAGCAAACATCTCTATCCTTGGCATGTTCCAGAGTTATTTTTTCCTATAGCATGGTATCCACCATCACCAGCATCAAGACTTGTGAAGAAAGATTGCCAGCTGTTGTTCAATTATGCGGTCCATAAAGTAGTCTCTTATCTCTACTAATAAATAATGTTGAGTGTTCAAAATAATGTTTGGCTCCTCACAACTTGCCATGAGGTGTGAACTTCCACAGCATGTTGAACATATTATATATAAACTGTACATTTGTGTCTATGTCATACAATAATACACTGGAGTTCATAGTGCAGCGCAAACATTCTCATCTAATTCTTTTAAAGATTTTTCAGTGGGTGTGGATAAACTGCAGGAGTGGAGGGCAGTGGGGTGACGGCCCAAGAGGCCTTCCTTTTCCACCGCTGCCGCTCCTCACTCGTTCCCACTACACTTTACATTCCCAAACATCTAACTCACCCTCTGAGCCTACGTCAGCGTGCCCTGACTCACAATGCCGCCGTACACATACACACACACAACAGCATCACCATTAGACAAACTTTTACCGGACTTGGCAACAAGGCCATTTCTTCATGATCTGGTGACCTGGAGCAACATTTCCTCTTTCCACCGCAGCACCAAACATCCAGGAAGTCTGTATCCAGCTTGGAACAACACAGAGCAAAGGCCTTCAGCGTGTTTTTATATGGTTATAAATGGGCTGTCAGAGTGTCTGTACATCTCTTGCTGCTCAGGGTAAAGTCAACAGCTCTGGCGGTCATTCATTAATCTACAGTGCCTGGGCTGACTTGTGCAAGAAGGCCAGTATGCCGGTAACCTCTCACAATCAGTGATACCACAGGGACTAAGAGAGGGAGACAGAATACGGGAAAACCAGCTCTGCTGCTCCTTAGTCTACTCCTGCCTCTCCTTGTCTCCTTCCATCTCCCCTTCTTTTTATCAACATTTGTTACCCTGTCTGTCTCTGTTAGTCCGTACTGTCATCCATCAAAGTCTCAATTCCTGGACTGCTCTGTCCTACTTTAGCCTATTAGATCCGGAAAAAACAAATAACAGAAGAGATAGACAGCTTCACAAACAATGCAGACATCGGCACAGAGAAAAGAAGAAAAGAAACCACAGTAGCCCCTTCATAACCATGGTTCAGACACTTTCTAACCATGCATCTCAGTCTTACTGAGCTACAATGGATTAATCAATACAACGCATTATGCAACTATTTATTATTTTATCTGTCAATGAATCTTTTGATTTGTTTAAATTAATTGGTTAATTAATTGTGTCACAAACTGACTTGTAAAGTCTTTCCTGTAATGATTAATTTCATTATCAATCAATCTCTTGATCATTTTCTCCACTAATTGGTTAGTTGTTTGGTGCATAAAATGTCACAAAATGTGTATCAGTGTTTCTCAAAACTCAAGAAGACGTCCTCATATGTTTCATTTTGTCCTTAATCCAAAGATATTCAGTTTGCTGTTAGAGAGGAGTAAAGAAACCAGAAAATATTCACACTTAAGAAGCTGACATCAGGGAATTTTTTACTTTTTTTCCTGTAAAAAATTACCTAAACTGATAAATCGATTATCAAAACAGTTGGTGGTCAATTTAATAATTGATTCATCATTGCAGCTCTAGTTTGGATATAGCGGAACTATTTTTTTAAAAGTAGTTTTAGTTTGACAAGCTAAACTTTTTTTTAAAGTGATGAAGGTGCAGTTAACTACTTTTCATTGTAACTACAATTTCTAAGTGCTTTCTCCAACACTGCGTACAAGTGCCTCAAAAGTTTTGCCTACTTTTGTAACGGTACAGTACAGTAAATGTACATAGTTGAAATTGCAACACTGGTTGTATACAAAATATTAACAGAAAATAAATCCAAATTTAAGATTTTGGGGACAAGAGACCCCACCATGCACCTACAACTGACCTTCATAATTCAAGCATCATTTCTCTGAAACTTGCTCTTAGCTTTTGCTCTGTTCCTGCACAGATTTCCTTTGACTTCTCTCTCATGATCAATCTCTTTTTCCTCCCTCTCACTCTCCCAGGCTCAGTGTGAAACCATGGTACCTAAACTCAGTGACAGTCATGTGGGAAAACTAATAAAATTCATAGCGTAAACACTCAACAGTAAGTAACAGCCCCTTCCCCTCTGCTTCCACCCATTGCACAATCCAGTGGCTGGAATGAAAGCTTTTGGGAATCTGATGGGAATGTGCGTTCTGTTTTTTAAACATGATGCAGAGTCAGCTCAGAGAGGGGGGTGGGGAGGGGGGGGGGGGGGGGGGGGGGGTGGTAGATTAGCAGACCTGAAGGGGACACAGCCCTCAGTGTGTCCTGCACTATCCACATCCAGCCGTGGTTTCTTGCTTGTGTTCATTAAATCACCAAAAAACACTGAAAAAGAGGAAAGGGTCATTACATCATTAACCACCATTCTACACCTCAGACTTTGATGTCAGTTCTATTGAAACTTGTGGGGGATTCCATGTTAGTCATGAGATCAACAGGAACTAAACAAATGCCCACATATGGCAAAAATCAGACAGCATGCTATTCTTTGAAATGTGTTATTTCATTTTTAGAGGCATTTCTTCATCAAAGGTCATACAGTGCAGGTATGTTGTGCTTCAGTGTGCTTCTCCATGCATCTCCCATAAGCTTCCACAGAAACTGGCACCGAAGTCTGGCATCAAGCAGAGCATAGACTGTTCTATAATGATGTCATGTCCCTTCCTTCTTTTTTTAGTTTCCTTGAAAAACACCAGGAAGTTGCAGTAGGAAAAGTCTGTTTAATATCTCCAGGGATACAGCATAGAATTACATGAAGGTGTGACCATTTTACTTCTGCCTTTGTCCTTAAATAAACTACCTCTTTTTAAGTAATATCACATGAAAGGGAGCGCTGTTGGACTGAATATCAACACAGCTGTGATTCGCCAATGACAATCAGAGCCGGGCTGATATTCAGTCCAACAGTATGACCTTGACTGTGACATTTCTTTTATATAACAGGTATATAACTGCCATTTATTAGTTAACAGTAATTACTGACTTATATTATGATTTATTTACTATATTTATTTTATTTACTCATTTATTTTGCTTCACCAAAACAAACAGTTTTGCCACTGGACTGGACTGTTGCCAAGCAACACAAACATTTTACTGTACGCTCACCTTAGCTTGCTAGTTACTTCATATAGGTATATATGTTCCTACAGTAGAGCTCATCAGTTATATTGTCCCAATGGATGGATAAAATTGCCTGAAGGCTGTATTCAGCTTGGACTTCTTAAGAGATCAAATGTCCATGTTACATTTTTGAGACTCACCCTGCTGCGGAAAAACATCAAGACCGAGACTGAATGGAAAGGTGGGTCTTGGTCTGCTTCCAAATGGACTCTGGTGCGGTTTGTTTGTGGTCTGAAAGCAAACAAACCAAACACAGGATTTTACAATAGCGGTATGTTACTTTAGCTGATTTAAGAAGCTTAACTACTAACAAATACTTCTCTTGAGCGTAAAAACTGTTCAAGGAACCATCTTATCATTTATATGTATGGGCCATGCACCTATAGACTATATTTCTGCAAATCATTTCAAAACAATGGTAGCATATTTGCATGGAAGCGTGGGAATTTTCCCTGACTGACAAATCAAAAACTGTAAAATTGCTGTTCTTATATCCAAATCTCTTTACTTTGTCAGATTAAAAAGTGTGTGACAGTGATCCCACAGTAATAGGCCCTGAATCATGTACAAGACGCCTCCCGTTTCCTTCCATGCTCTCTCTTAGTCACTGTACTGTCAAAGTAGGCTAGTGGTTATCAGAACTCTGTAATCTGTGGAGTGATACATGTAAAAGTCCCACTGATGTTGTACTTGGAATTACCTGTTGTATAAATAGATTTAGAGAACAAGTTAAGAGATTAGATTTGTTTCAGGTATCTGCTGCTCAACAGGAAAAGCCTCATTGCACAAAGAAACTTTTTCCATATGGTACTTTTCCTCTGATTGTGGCTCTAGTAGATGATATTTGATATTAAGGATTTCTATGTCCTTTGTCCACTACTCTTTCTGCTCATCTAGATCTTTCTGCAGTGACTGAAGATCACACTTGTGGTATCTCTGACTGCCTCTGACCTAATGACCTCACCAACCATTTCTAACTGAACATGCGACCCCATTGGTTGCAGATGAAACCACAGTATCCCACTGCAATATCTACCTTCCCAGGCCCTTGTCTTCTTCTTATCTGTGATGTGTTTTTTTTTTTTTAGAATAACATCAATAAAGTGCATAAAAGGAGACGGAAAGTGTGACTCTTAACTTCCAATCCATTCCAACTGGCTCCAACAGGAGAGGTCTGACCTATCTCACACTCCAAAGGAGCAAAGGAATCCAGTCATCTTTTATTTGAAATTAAATGGAAAAACAATGAGTCATCAAATCACAGATGTAAAACGGGTTGCAACTTCTTCGCCCTGCAGTGGAGAGGAAGAATTCCACAAAAAAGCAAGTAAACACACATCAACGTGTGTTCTTTTATGAAACTGGGGGTTTAGATTTCTGCTGCTGTAACAACATGAAATGTCAAGTTGACACAGACAGGCAGTGCAACCAAAGCAGAATGGTAGATGTACAAAGTGGCCTATTAGAGAATGACACAACTTCAAGGAGCGTGTAAGGCCTTGAGGTTAAAAACTGCAACATGTGTTGGGACAAGTGCAGCAATTCTATGACACAGACAAATTAGATGTTATTTAAGGCAGTCACCTGGTCTCTGCCCATGCTGAACAAAAAACTCTTAAACTAGGCTTGGTTGCACCAACAAGCATAGGTGCAGTTGGGAGTTAACAAAAAAAAACAATAGTAAGTAAAATAGGAATACAGGATACCAGCAGGAGCATATTTATATATCAACTATGTTGCCCCATGAGTAATAGAATATTGCAAGACTTACCAGAGAATCTGAACTCACACAAAAGTGCAAAACTTTTTCTTTCTCTTACACACACACATACTCAGAAATAATATATCCTTTGCATCATACTAATGAATTTTAGCAGAATAGCAGTCTTCATGTGTAGGTCTATACTGTCTTTATATCCTAGCAATTGGCAGCATTGGGTAGAAAAAGAGTTCACAGTCACAGGTTTTAACCTGTTTAGATGCACTCTGGGCACAGCCGAGGCACTAATTTCCATCCACCATCAATCCATTAGTTCAGAGTACATCAAGTACTGTACTTATTTATACTTTACTTAGTTTAATTGTATACAACTTTATACTTCCACACTACATCCCAGAAGTAATCCACAAAGCTGAAAAAACATTTTTGACTTGACGCTGACATTTTTTGAGATACATGGTTTTCACAGAACTGTGACACTTAAGGCATTTGATGATTTTATAGACCATGATACATTGCTGGAGATTAAACTTAATCAAGGGGTTGGACTACAGAAATTATTTGTGGCAAAGCCTAGCCCAAAGGAGAAGCTGGATGTAGCTAGGTACTGTAATTATCCAGCAAAACAGAGAAACCAGGTGCAGCTACATAGGGGTGGAGGTGAAAGGCGTGTGGAGAGGGCAGGAACTATTTGCATATTCATGATTCCTTAAATACTAAATTAAGGCAAGGTGTAGAACAATATGTAATCCATTTTAACAAGGTATTTGAACTTCCTGTGCAAAAAAGAAAAAAAAACATATCAGAGACAATTCCTGTTCAGTGAGGCCTCGTCTATGAAAAGATGTTTAGATCATGGTAGTTCAAGTACTTGTCATTCATTACTTCCACCCCTGTTCAACATTTTGTGAAATCATTATGATGCAGTGATTGACAGCAAAATATTGTTTTCATGTTGCCAGTCATAGTTCACAAGCCAGTTCTGTGTAAATCAGTGTATTGACGGAAGAACTGAAAACCACTTCACTAGAGAGACAGTAATTTTCAGGCACGTCCAGATTAAAGTCCAAAATAAATATTCTCTGGAACTTTTCAACAGAAAAACACCACCACTTTTCAGTGCTTTTGCAATAAACAGCTTTAGGAACGTCTCGACCTGGAGATCTGGACAGAAAGAGTGAGAGAAGCTCACTCACACTTTGAGAAGATCCAACCCACAGAAAGTTTAAAATCATCAGAGAGCGTCATTGTAACCACAGGAACTCACTACAGCTGACCTGCCTCTGCTGCAGCGAGCCTGTCCTCTGGCTCATGTCCAGAAGGGAACCCTTGATTTGATAAAGTCTCAATAGATGAGTGTTAAAGGGACAGTTAACCCAAAAATGAAAAGTCCATCATTATTTGCTCACCCTCATGCCAACTGAGAGTCATGTTTGTTTGGGAGATTCTGCAACAGTGTTTTCCTCTGAAAGTTTTTTGTGGACAAAAAAACTAAACCTGACCTTCAATCGGCATGAGGGTGCCTAGATAAGAACTGAATTTTCATTTTTGGGTGAACTAACCCTTTAAGGTTTGAGCTTTTCGTGGGTCTAGGGTTCCCCTCTAGACATCACCGTAAAAATCGACCTTGGTCCAAAAATATATCGCTCAATGGAAGTCTGCCATTGATGTGAAAGCTTATATTGCTTTACCTTTTGGGGGTCTGTGGCGCTGTGACCCGCTTCAACACTTGGTCCTCAGTCCTCACGGCCGCTAGCAAGAGAAAGAACGAGTCACACACAGATATACTGTCACTGTAAATGGAGCAAGCTAGCGCACCACACACACATACAGGCAAGCACACACACACGATTCTGATTTAACTTTAATCCAGAATTGGTCGTGACCTCATGGGGCCCTTCTAACGGACCCGGGAGCCATGTAAACCATTTGCCACACAGTCACACCCATTTACATTTACATCAAGTACTGTATTTATTTTATACTTGAGATTCATTTGATCAAACTTGATGCTTCTACACAACACCCCAGAGGCAAATACTGTGCTTTTTAATACACAAACCTGAAAAAAGGCTGTTTTCTGACTTTTTAGAGATTCATGGTTCTTACAGGACAGTGATGCTACAGACATTTTTTTTTTAAGATTATTTTTTGGGCTTTAGCCTTTAATTGGGTAGGGACAGCTAAAGATATGACAGGAAAGGGGTTAGAGAGAGGGGGAATGACACACAGCAAATGGGCCACAGGTGGGAATCGAATCAGTGACCACTGCAGAGGACCAACAGCCTCAATACATGGGACGAACAATGTACCACCTGAGCTATGGGAGCACCCAGGACAGTGATGCTACATACATTTGATGGTCTTATAGACCATGATGCATCACTGTAGATTAAATGACCCAACAGTGGCCTACAAATGAGTTAAAATGAGTTCAACCTTGAACATCTACAGGAGTAAACAGCAGTAACATTGAAGCAATAATATTAATCCAGAAACATCAGACATAATAACACTGACAGGGAACATTTTACTGCAACATAAATACTTTTACTTTAAATATATTTGTCTGATAATATGTCCATTCTTTTACTGCATTAAGGTTTTGTGAATGCAGGACTTTTACTTGTAGTGAAGTGTTTTTTGTACAGTGTGATATTAAAACTTTTGCATTTATAAAGGATCTGAATACTTCCACCTCGGAGGAGTAACATCATGACCATATATTATCTGGACAGACAGACTGGTCTGCTGCGGGAAAGTCTGCACGCGCATATGAACGCATCTTCACGTGCGACGCGGTTATCTTCTCTGAGCTACAGATTATAAACGACAGACAGACAGACAGACAGACAGAGGGAGGAGCATCAACTTAACGTTACTGTGAATGAATGATATCAAACTTGGAGCGGAGGCAACACAGGTTTACCTGAATACTGTTAACCACGTTCACTCTCGATATGTTATTTTCTCTTTAGTTCTGTTTTATCCTCTCATAAAAGTTGTAAACACTGACACCCGTTTTGACACGAGGAACAGACGGGGCCCTTGCATACTTCGTGGGGCCCTACGCAACTTGCGTAGTATGCGTATAGAGCCGACCGACTGCTGTTCATCAGTAAACTTAGATTTACTCAACAATTGTGCAACAGAGCTCTGCTTAATTTAAAATCTGGATTTACCAATTTTAAGCCTAGTATTGCTAATCTCTGATTAGAACTAATCTTAAAATTCAATTAATATTTGTTGGTGGAACAGTTTACACGTAAAAATGAACTTAATCAATCAAACTCACCCTGGCTGCTTGTTTGACAATGCAAAGGCCACTCTAAACATAAAGTGACACATCTGTACAACATTCAAGCTTTGACCTCCCTCCTGACTCATAATTAATGGTAAGTGGCGAAGTGGATCCCGCCCCACCGACTGCAGGAGGGAGGGATGAGAACAGGACTGCTGGAGCCGGAGGCGGCCACAGTGCGCAGAGGACGCAGAAAAGTCCAGGACACAACAAAAACTAGTGGATGTTTGGCGGAGATTATAAACTATTTGGAAACTTTCAAACGGGCGAGGACAAGATATGGACTTTTGACTTCACGTCGAAGATAATCCATTTTTGGCAGTCACATATTTTGTCCCAGCTAGCGCATCGTGACGCAGGAGAGAAAAATACCTTCCAAACTTTTCAAATCTTTCCAGATCACCGGGATGTTCAGATGAAACCAGCAACTCCAAAACGTAAGATAAATTACAGTAGCTGTAGTGAAGAATTACAGACTGTACTTTATTCTGTTTCTAAATAATTCAAACTCTATGTAACTTTGGGCAACTTTTCCAAAACAGTAAAGTTGTCATGAGTGGGAATGTTGTTTCAGCTAAAATTACATTCAAACGTTGCCAACAATTTTACTTGGATAAAGGAGGATAAATAGTTTATACATAATCGTTCACGGTGTATATTAATCCAGGATAAATATAATTGAGTCTAATTATGAGAAAAACCTGTTCGTCCAACCTCAGGATTACATGTAGCCTGAAGCATATCTCAAAATTCTTTTGTAACCTTTCACATGGACGTTTATTTATGAGTGGTAGCCAAAATACAACTGTACTTCCAATATATTTAGTCAGAAGTGAAAACATTTATGGTTACTATTGGATTTATGAAGAGCAGTAACTGCCATAGTTATTATTCAAGTGGCTGCTATTAAGGGAGACAATAAATACTAAATAAAACCTGTGATGTTCTTAATCTACAGGTTCCTCTTTATTTTTTATTTGTTTAAAGTGTTTTATATTGTGTTATGTGTAATTTCTATATTTATATAAGTGCTGCTGTTATCTTGGGCAGAAACACTTGTGTGAGAAAGATTTTTAATCTCAGTAATAGAGTATGACGGATACTGGATTTGGGGGGCTAATGCCAATAATAACATTAGGGAGTACAAAAAAAAATCAGATAACGGTATATTGGTCGATATTTCAAACGCTTTTGACAAATATGTGTAATGGAGGAAGGATATTTTACAGTTTAACAATAACTTTTATTGTCAAAACTAAGATAAAAATACTAAAACAGTAAACTTTCTCTGGTAATTCTAACAATTAGAAATAACTAAAAGTTTTTGTTTTTTTTTAAAAAAAAACACAAGTAGAAAAGAATTTATATAAATATTAAACTTGGATCAAAAAATGATCAACTATACATAAAATACTGCCTATAAAACCGGAATCTGCATTATGTTCTGTCAAAAAAAAAAGAAAAAAGTTGTCACATACAACATATATGACTATACTGATGTTAAGTAGGCATGCCTGATGTATAACTTTTTGGACTACTTTTTAATTTGCTTCTCAGTTTTTGATGTTTCTACATAGTAATTAATTTCTAAGTGTCCTTCAAGAAATATGTTTTTTACATAAATTAACGAAAATGTTGTTGAATGTAACCTTTATGACTTTAAAGATAGAATCAGTTGGATTTGTCTGAGCTGTTCATAAAGGCACCTGAAAGATAGATGATCACTTTGGCTTTTGGGTCAGTTAAGTGTCCCGAGCGCAGCAAAATTGTGAGAAAATAAAGATACAGGCAGAGGGCAGTGTCTCTGCAGATACAGACACCACCACACACCTCTAGTGAGTCATAAGTGATGCTTGAGTGGGATTATGTTTATATGAGTCTTTACATTATCTTGTTTAGGGAAATGTTGCATATTATGCTTTTAAAGTGTGAAATTATTTTTAAAAGTAAATTTTATCTTTGAACTGCATTTGATTGACAGGAGAGACTTTAAGATGCCAGCTATGGCCCTGCCAGGTTAAGCTGCCTCACCTCCTGCTCTGTCCAGTGCTGTGGCGCCCTCTGCTGTGTAACTGAGGAAGGCCAGGAGGGGCAGGCAGTATGGGGAACCCAATGGAGGATGGGATGAACCCTGTCATTGTCAGCCACTACAACCACTCTGGGAAGTGGGACCGGCCTCGCAGCGGTGGGGCCTGCAAGATGGCTGTGCTGCTCCTTATCTGCGTGCTGATAGTTCTGGAGAACGTCACGGTTCTCCTTGCTTTGTGGAGGAACAAGCGCTTCCACAGCCGTATGTACTTTCTTATTGGAAACCTGGCGCTGTCTGACTTGCTGGCTGGTGTGGCCTATGTGGTGAACATCTTCACCTCAGGACGCAACACCTTCTTCTTAACGCCGGTGCAGTGGCTGGCCAGAGAGGGGAGCATGTTCGTGGCCCTCAGTGCGTCCACGTTCAGCCTCCTAGCCATTGGCATCGAAAGGCACATGACTATGGTGCGTTTGCGTCCATGTGAAACAGCAGGTCGGGGGAGACTTCTAGGACTTCTGGCAGCCTGCTGGCTGGTGTCAGTACTGCTCAGCGCCCTGCCCAGCCTGGGCTGGAACTGCCTCAACAATATGTCCTCCTGCTCCACAGTGCTGCCACTCTATGCTAAGAGCTACGTGGCCTTCTGCATCAGTGTGTTCAGCGCCCTGTTGGTGGCCATCATCATCCTCTACATCAGGATCTACCGTCTGGTGACCTCTAGCGGCCGCAGGGTGAGCAGCCGGCCTTCAGAGCGCTCCCTGGCCCTGCTGCGGACAGTGGTGATTGTTCTTGGAGTGTTTGTCCTGTGCTGGACACCCCTCTTCCTCCTGCTGCTGCTGGATGTTGGATGTAGCCCAGATAAGTGCCCTGTTCTCTACCAGGTGGACTGGTTCATCGCCCTGGCGGTGCTCAACTCTGCGCTCAATCCGCTCATATACACTCTGTCCAGCAGGGAGATGAGGGCAGCTTTCTTCAGGCTGCTGTGCTGCTGTCAGACCACCATGGAGTCCACTGGGACTCCTGTGGTGGGTAACCCCCACCTGGGCACAGTAATCCCCACGGCGGAGAACAGCAAGACCAGTTTGGGTGGAGGAGGGGGCAGCGGGGCTTGCAAATCCACACTGAACCGAGGGAAGATTCCCACACCTATGAACTCCGACAACAAGCACGGAGACCCTTCAGCCACTGCGGTGCCTCATCCATCTGGACCTGCAGACCTGCTCTCAGCTGTGCTGGTGAAGGCGGGGGCGCTGCCACCCCTCAACAAGTTCTGAGTGAAGCACCTTAATGAGGCCTTACAGTCATAGAAGAAGACATAGAACTGACCTAGTCCTGCTATCTGCCACTTTCTGTTTATGCACTACGGCCAGTGTAGCACGGATAATAAAATTAAGTTATGATATTCAGTCGGAACCACATAAATGCAGATTAGATCTAAAGCCACTATTTACAACTCAACAATATCATTCATGACACCAAAGCAACTGATATATTGTGTTTGTCTTACACCATGAGTAAAGGGATAAGAAGAAGCAGAAGAAGGGTATCAGCATGGAAGTTAAGCAATATACTGTCGTGGACAGGGTCAGTGTCAAAACATATTTAATCCACTTTAAAAAGGTCCACCTAAAAAATCTAAAACAGTTCAAGTATTTTTACCACTTTACCTTGCCACCAGACAGCTTTTTCTGACAGGAAACTGCCATTACATAAGACGGGTATTGCTCTTTTCCAATCAGCCAAACTCCATGGGCAAAATCAGTATTTCTTTTTCCTTGCAGAAAAAACAGGAGTTGCTGAACTACTGCTGTACAGATCTTTTAGTTTGTTATTTGTCATTGTGACTTTTGTGTTTTAAAAGGGCAGTTTGGATTCACCAAAGTCACACAATAGCACAAACAAACCAACAAAGCGAGCCAGCTGTAGTCCAACAACTTCTGTAAGGTAAAATCACTGATTTGCTTGGTCTGCAGAGAATGATATTTGGCTTATAATGGCTTTTCCCATTGGAAAAGGCTGTCTGACGGCATGGAAAAGCATTGATAACATTCTAAATATAGTGCATGCTTAAAACTGATGTAGATTTTTTTTTAGATGGCCCTTTTTTAAGTGGCTAAAATGCAGTACATTTTAATGATGATTGCTGCTTTACTATAGGTAATACACTGACTATGGATGACAACCTTATAAAAAAAATCCAAACGATCTCTTTAATACTGATATTTAAAAGCCATGAAATACAGTAAGACAGTTTCATGGATTAAATTAAGCCCCAAATTAAATCTCTTGTCTTAATTCATGCTTCAAGTGACACAGAATATAATTAATGTTATTAGTGTTGTGTCTGTCAGAGATTTTTTTTTTTTCGTTTGTTTGGTTTTTTTGTCAATAAGAGAAGAAGAGATCTAATTTGAGCACTTTTTGCATGTGCTATATGCAAGTACTCTTAAAAACACGTGTATTTTCCTTCACAACTTGACCTGGTAAACTATTTATTTTCTGTGAAAACATTTGCCATCTTAATACTATCAGTATATATATTTTTTTGGTATAGTTTGTGTGCATTAAAAACCATCATGGTACTAGGACTTTATTATTGATTTTGTTATGATTTGAGATGCACTGTGAGAGAAAACAAGATCATAGTTGTTGTTTTTTGTCAGACTAGCGGCCTCATGAGGCTGTGCTGCTCATTACACACAAGAAAACTAAGTGGTTAGATGACTGAATAACGGACATTGCAGTTATTAGATTCTTACCACCACTAGTGGGCAAGAGTGTAAAGATTTTCCTGATGGTGGTGTTACAGAAAGAGCTATGTTTATACTTAAATCAGTAGTTCAACAGTGACCGTTAGCAGAACGGACTCATCTTTCATTGGTCAGAGCTCCACTCTGTCAGCAGCAGCTGCACTGTGAGCTGAATTAGCGTGGCTAATAACTACACTCATGGACATTTCTGCTTCTCATCAGCACATTTAGAAACCACTCGCATGTCAACTAACCACTAGTGAATAGAAGTGTTGGATGTGAATTATTTAATGGCGGTAGATTGTAAATGACATTTCTGCCTAGAGTGGTGTAGTGCCTGATATCATTATATAGCAAATAAAATAAAATCCTATTCCCTTTTATGAGATCTTCACACGTGTCATGTTTTTATATTAAAATCAATGACTTTTCTGCTTCACGCTTCCACTCATCCATGCTCGGTCCCTCTGTTGATCCTATTCCTATCTATTAAGGGTCGAAATTAAAATCTTGGTGACAAAATTTTGAAAAACAAACTCAAACACAAGACCGTTGTGAAATGCTTTTAAGCATATTGTTTAATTAAAGGTAGAATATGTAGGATTTTTCAGCTGCTGTTTGTAAACACACCAGAAAGATGCTGATTATTGAGTCTCATTCAAAAGATAGTATCAATGTTTTGGGGTGATAAAACATCCAGAGCACAGCAAAATAATGAGAAAGTAAGAAGGTATGGGCGGATGGTGGGGTCTCTGTGGATGCAGACACTGCCACATTTTAAGAGGGATAATTTTGGTGTGAATCTATGCATTGTTTTTGGAGGAATCCTGCATAGTTTGCATTTAAATGCTGTAAAAAAAAAAAAAAGTTCAACATTATATTTAAAAGTACAGCTCTCAGCTGAAAATTTAAATAAATAAATTAACCAAAATTTTGTAAAGTAAGTAAAAATAAATACAACTAGTAAATTTGCATTGAAATTTGAATCCTTTTCTCAGAGCCCCTGTCATCAATTTGTTGTCCCAATCCAGCACCAGACTGTGGTCCAGAAAGAGCTGCAGCTCCACAGTGACACGGCTTCTGCTCTTCTCATAAGTTGCTAAGGCTGTAGCATTTTCAGTGGCGTAACTGGGAAACTGGGCACGCCCGTCATCCTAATAGATCATAAGATTGTGATGTTTGTTGCAACTTCAGCAATATCTGCTGCTGCTCTTTGGAAATACAGCTCGCCTCCAGAGCAGCTCCCATCTGAAAATACATTTCTCATTGCGTGCCTGTGTCACCGTTGCCCTCACCATTGAGAGACGGTTAATCATGAAATGTGACCAATCACATAATGCTGTGTGCGAGACATTGTTGTAGCACATTTTTAAATAAAATTATTTTACCTGCAATAGATCTTTATCACAGCAGTGATATTGAAATAGTAGCACATAGTAGATAGGTGTTACCAAAGATACTAATTACAGTCCTGTTCCATTCAGTGTAGCAGAACCTTTCCAGTGAGACAACATGCACAGCAGCAGCACCCTGACTCTGTTTGACCTGAAATGAATGGAACCTTAATTAGTATGACTGCTAACATCCAGGGGCATAAATATAGACGGTACAGTTGCACTGGGACCCCTGAGGTGGGGCCTATATAGAGAGCAGGCCCTTGTGAGGTCTTGTCACCTTGGAAATATGCCTGAGTCCAAAGAGGAACTTGTGTTAAATTGAAAATGGTATTTGCTATTTTCATTTTTTTTTCAGTCAGCTGCAGTCTGTTACAAAAGTATGTACTTATTCTACATAAACTCTAAAAAACTATAGATAAACAACAAAACACTCATGCAAATTAAATACATCATCTCTTATTTTCTTTGGTATTGTTGACATATACAGATATGAAATGATGATGCTGTATAATATGTAGACTGATGTTTTCCAATATTTCATATGAAAACAGATGCTGTCCAATAATTATAAATACACTGAATATCAGAGCTGATAATCACTAAAACCCTACTCTGCATATATTGTCAAGAAAAATATACGGGATACAGGATATGTGGCACCATAGCAATGGTAGCTGTTTGTTCATATCAGTCTGTTAAATGGTTGATGTTTGCTCATATCTGTCTGTTTCCATCAAGGTTCACATGAAAGCACCAGTCATACATATATTAATGTACCGATGCTCTGATGTGTCAGTTTATCATTTGCTATTCAGACAGGGGAAGAGAAATGTCATGTGATTAAACCTGCTGCATTGATCTAATATCCTGATGGGAAGTTGATTGATGCTCTCTTATTCCCATTCATAGTTTGACCTGGGTCAGCCAATCATGAATAATGTAGAAAAACTTTTGATATTTTTTTAACTCGGGGCTTCCAGCTCAGTGAGGTCAGGTAGTTTTGAGTAATGAAAGATATACTGCATGAATCTCACTTTAAACAGCCTCCTGTTATTGTGAAGTCATATTAGTGTATGTAGGTCAGTGTGACAAAGCCTAGTCATCTGGTAAGTAAAGGGACTGTCCACCCCCAAATCAGAAATATTTTTTCCTCCGGCCTGTAGTGTTATTTATCCATCTAGATCAGGGGTGTCAACTCAATTTCCAATCAGCATTATGCTTGCCCTCAAAGGGCCGCTGCAAGACTTTAGAAATGTATCTACTTGTTATAGTATTACATGACCCTGCACTTGCTTATACTTGGTTTTAGTAACAACTTAATAATGAATAACTAGCTCTGAAAGAAGAAGTCCAATGCAAAAGTGATGCCAAGCAGACATTCAAGTGTACAACTACTATACAATTTATTAAAAAGAAAAGGGGAAGAAAGACAATGAAGACATCTGGGCTGGTCTCAATTAAGCAAAAAGACAAATTTGCTTTACCATCTCTTATGAAATTACCACTCCATAAACTTGACTTTTTTGGTGGTACTAGCTACAACCAATTGGCTAGCATGCCACTGCCAGAAACATCTAGATTATATTGAGACACTATTTAGCATATAGTGACATTTAGCTACTGAGCATCTTCAGTGCACATGTTCAAAAAAATCAGGATGTATTCTGGGACATGTAGTTTCTGGACAACATAGTTCCATAATGCAGCACACAGCAGAATTGTATTATTGATATTCTTTGCAAACTCTCACGGGCCACATAAAATGAGATGCCAGGCCTTGAGTTTGACACACATGATCTAGATAGTACACAGGTATGCAGAAATGGGTAAATAACTTGGGGCAGGCTGCCGGAAGGGACAAAAAAGTAAGGAAGAGTGCAGGTGCTGCGCAAACTGATAAGAACACAAGTGAATGACAAGTGAGTTACGATGTACATGTGTTTAATCACAGGTTGGGTTGTGGGACTTATAAATGGTTCAGGGATCTGACTTGTACTTGACTGTGGGTAACGGGTCAGTTCTTGAACTCGCTTTCGCTTTTGCAGGTGTGGTTTAGTGCAGGTTTGAAAAGCTGAGCTTAGGCAGGAATCTGATGTGAGTTGCAGAGTTTTGGTGATATTGGTAATAGAGATGTGTGCCTTCTTATATTCAAGAAAAGGCAGACGTCCTACTGAATTTACTTGAATGAAAGAGTGTATACATGACGTTTTACACATCACACACATTCAAAGAAAGGGTCCAGTTGTCAGTGTTAAGAATTCTGCAAAATGATCAGAAACTCCAAACGGAAGTAGATATAAGTTTGTTTTTTCAGATGCTGATAACTGAAGACATTCAAGACTTGTGTTTGTTTTAGTTTCAACAAACCTACAGCAGTGAAGTTTACTTTGACTTGAGCCAATAGATGAGATGATTGCAGTGGAGTTTGCTGTTCATACAACATTGCACAGCACAGAGCAGACAGGAGCTGACAGACTGGCATTTCATACTCACCTCAGCTAACGGATGTGTCTCTGCTCCGCACCTCCAGATCTGATGGAAAAAGACAGCGAGGACGCAACACCAGCCGAGCATTTCCAGCTTAAAGGTCACTGACTGCTTCCTGTCAGAAATGTTTGAACACTCCCTTTCCTGAATTAGCCGGGGATGACTGTGGCCTTATGCCATCTGGAACATTAGAAAATGGCAAAATGTTGAGCTGTATGGTGTCATTTGTAGTCAGTGAACCACTCTCGCCTTCTGCTCCTTTTTGTCATTCTCAACCTTCCTGTTCAACTTGTTCCCCTCTTCCATTAAAGCACCATCATTTTCTTGATCATTTTCATTTAATTAAATTTTCTTTGTTGTCAGAAAATTGGTTTTCAAGGAAAGAAAATTCCCACTAATGAATAAAAATATATTAGTACTTTCCATTGTCAGTAATTTACTGATATTTAAAACAGACTTAGTGTAGACTTCCTCCAAAAAGGACAGAGACTTTGTTATAGTTTCGAGCTTTCATTTTTACTTTAAAGGACAAGTGTGTAGAATTTAGTGGCATCTACCATCCACCTTGCAAACATCTCATCTCACCCTCCACTTCCAAGCATGTAGGAGAACCTACAGTGATTGCGAAACCTGTGCAAAACACAAAAGGCCTAAAGTCACGGCTCGGGGTGAAGCCTAAAGCCCTGGTTAGCTCCACTCCATGCAACCAGGAGCCCTGGTCCATGGTCGGTGCTCACAGCAGTTGAGGGTGGGGGGGCGCCCCTCTTGTGTCCCCGTTCAAGATAATATCTGATTGGAGAATAAGTACGACATCCTCGATCAACTCAACTTCCCTCCTTTGCCTGTAGAGTCCCTACACCCTCTCCCATCGTCCCTGCAGGCCAGGGGGTCCCACAGCTCCCCGTCACCTTCGGCTCTCCCACCAGCTGTACCTGAGCATGCCACATGTGCGGTCTCTTCCACCGACTAGTCCACCTCCATCCACGTGAAATACTGGTGGCTCGATTGACAGGTCATGGTGTGCATTCTTCATGTGACTCACTGTTTACTCACTCTCAACTCACAGCGGTACCTCCCTCTTCCTCAATGGTGCCACCTCACAGTGCTGTTTCATGTGATATCGCCCCCTACAGGCCTGATCTTTCTTTAAGCCCCTCTTCTGTGGCCTTCCCTATCCAAACTATGGTGACAGTCAGGTTGCCTTGTCCAAATGGAAGATTCAAAGCTGCAAATAAAAATAACTTCTCTTATGTCACTGCTTACTCCTCCCCTGCAACCGTGCGCAATCTGGTCCTTCTAACTGTGAGGTCTCTTTCAAATAAGACTTTCATTCTAAATGACTTTATCACATCTGCCCATCTAGACTTCTTATTTCTGACAGAAATCTGGATGAAACCTGGCAAACACAGCCAGCTAATGCAAGTGTGTCCCCCTGGCTATGATTTTTACATCATCGGTCCAATGGACGTCGGGGTGGCTTAGCGGCCATTTTTAGTAGCTGCCATAAGTGCATTCTCATTGGTGCAAATGAGTATTCTAGTTTTGAAGTCCTGATGCCTAAAACTGATGGGTCAAGTCCAGTCCTTTGTGATGTTGTTTATCGACCCCCTAGGCTGGATGCCATTTTTGTCTCTGAGTTTGTTGAGTTTATGTCTGGAGTTGTTGTAAACTATGACATAGTTCTAATTTTTGGTGATTTTAATCTTCATGTTGACCTCTCATCAAATGTCACAGCCACTGAATTACTTGGTATCATGGACTCTTTTAATTTTGTGCAGCCTGTCTCCAGTCCAACCCATAACCATGGCCACACGCTGCATTTAGGTTTTACACTCAGTCTGACCACTCCCTCTTTGGCTGTGGGGGACACGGGGATCTCAGATCACTTCTGCATCAAATTTTCCTCTTTGTTTCATGGTGGCCCCAAACCTCAATTACAAGCTTCCTACTCCCGCTCAATAAACCCTTCAACAGCTAGCAAATTCTCGAATGCTTTTACAGCGTCTTTTCTGTCCCGCTTCTCTGAGACTCACTCTTTCTCTCTGAACACAGAAGAGTTAATACCCAGTTTAACTCTACCTGTGCAGCAATCCTGGACTCTGTTGCCCCACTTCCTATCAGGAACCCTAAAAATAAAACTCAACCCTGGCTCAATAAGGATACCTGCTCTCTTAGGAAACTATGTAGTAAAGCTGAGAGAAAATGAAAAAAAGATAGGCTTCAAGTCTCATATGACATGACGAGGAGCCCTCTTGTCAATTATCAAAAATCTGTTAAAGCAGCTAGAGAAAAATACTTACAACCACTCTATCCCCCCCTTTGTGCTCTTCTATCTTGAGCAAGTTTGAACCTGTGCCTCTCGGTCGTATTGAAGACATTGTCTTGCACACCAAGTCGACCACCTGTCCCACAGACATTATTCCTAGAAGCCTGCTGACACTGTTGGTCCCATGATTTCTCTCATCTTAAACAGTAGTCTAGCCAGCAGTTCTGTTCTTTCTTGTTTTCAACATATAGTAGTACATCCTATTATTAAAAAGCTTAACCTTGGTGTAACTGTTTTAAATATCTATCGGCCCATTTCAAAGCTGCCTTTCACATCGAAAGTCATGGGAAAAAAATGTCTATTCTCAGTTTTTATTTTTTCTGGAAAATAACAACACCATGGAGAAATTCCAGTCAGGTTTCAGGACACGTCATAGCACTCAATCAGCTCTACTTAAAGTCTCAAATGACTTATTGCTAACCCTTGATTCTGGTAAATGCGCCTTACTTATTTTACTTAACCTCAGTTCTGTTTTCGACACGGTTGACCATGCAATTCTCCTCAACCATCTCAAGAACCAAGTCGGTAACTGGCGTAGCGCTCTGCAGTGGTTTATATTAAGAATCTTCATATTCAGTCAGAATTGACCTATGGAACAAAATTGACAGCTTGTGAAAAAAACAATCATGTTCCATATATTAATGTAAAAAATAATTGACTAAAAACGGTTTCAAATGATGAAAATAATAAATGACTCACGCAAAGAAGAAGAGGCTGAGAGACAAAATATTGCTCATCCTGACTGTTGTCATCCTCAGACTTGTCAGACTTCTTAGCTGCCTCATCCTTTCCTTCTATCAATTCAGTTGACTCAATTCTAAAGAACACAGCTCAAATATGTTGAGTGAAAATTAATAAATTCCTTTTCATTTTAATCCTCTTTATGTCCCCAAATTCCAGCTCTGACAGATTCCATTTCTCCAAACACCTGAAACAAACGCCATTAAACGGCTGCTAACTGGGTCAAACACCTTAATAAATCATGTTAACTAAATAGCCGTCACCAGTCCTCTTTGAGGATTTAGACATGGTGGATTTGTGTCATTCTCTGTGCACAATGTCTATTTGCATATGACTAATGTGAACACGACAGAGGACAAGAGAATCACACCACCCCCTGTCATCATGATCCTGGCTTTATACTGCTCTGTGGTGAGGAAGACCGCATGCATGTGTGTGTGTGTGCATTTGCATGTGTCACGTTGTTGTGCAGACAAACGTGTTTGTGTGTGCATCCGTGTGTGTGTGTTCGAGAGCAAGAACAAAGACTCCATCTGGCCCGAGCCACTGAATGTGCCAGTATGAAACACTTCTGTCCTTCTGAACTCCCTTTTTGAAGCAGCTCGGCGGTGGAGTGGGGCCAGGCGGAGAGCGGCGAGGGGTCCCATTTGAGGCGACCGCTCACGCAGGGAGCCCCCAGCTGAAGCCATTCTCTCCTCTCTACAGCCATTCTCACTAAAGGAGACACACACTTCATCTGGTGTGTGATGATTCTGCTCTCCTGCCTTCACCTCCACAGTTCAGATTCAATATGGTGTAATTACATGTGCAACAAAGAGAGCGAAGACCCAGGCAGACTTTGGTGATAAGCTCTGAGGAGGATCAGAGGGCTTTATCCAGGGAGCAGCTGGGGGAGCGGAGGCAAAGGTCACATCGTAGGAGGATATCTGAAGGAGCGGCTGAGACTTGGATTGGTGAACGCTCCTCCCAGCATCCTCCTCAGCACCCCACTGCCATTAATTCTCACATCCAGAGCTGATCAAGTTGTGTTGAAGCAGGAATACTAGAAAAAAAAACCTCATCTCTATTTTCTTTCTCCTGAAGCAACATTATAAAAACCTCATGTGTGTCTCGAAGGGCTACAGCGAACATTTATTTTCTTTATCAGTTAATCTCTCAATTATTTTTTCTTTAATTGTTTGGTGTCTTAAATGTCAGAAAATAGTGAAAAATGTCTGTCCCAATTTGTCAAAGCCAAAGGGGATATTTTCAAATTGCTTTTTTTGGACTAAAATGCACAAACATTCAGAAGAAAAGAAGCGAAAAGAGAAGGTGCAAGAACCGTTTTTGCTTTTTAAATTACTTAAATAATTAAAGGAGGTATGTGATATATTTACTGTGCTTAATCATAAAATGACCATTATGTGTAATCAGAGGAAGGATGCTAAGTTGAATTACCAACATCAACACCACAGCCAGTAAGTTTTCCTTTGAAATTTTCATTCTGGTGTGGATTTTTTTTTCTTTGCCTGTGTTTATTCCCTTTTTAAAATTAATGCTGAATGTTCGCCAAATGAATATGAATGAATAAGTTCTAAGTTTCTGTTTATGACTCCCCAGTCCAGATTGTGTTTTCAGAGCAGTGGACTAGTTTTCAGGATAACGGGCTTAGCTTTACAGCAACAGACAACTGACAGAAAAGGCTGAATAATTTACAGCATATGACTGGACGTCACTTGTCAGTGTCAAAGTATAATGTTATACTTTGAGTAATCAATTAACTAATTATATTTTTCAGCAACTAATCTCTTTAACAGCATGAAAGTGGTCATGAATTCCTACATTTAGATAAATATATTTGTATCAGAATAAGTATATTTTTATCTTGAGATCAGAACAACCATTGTGCAATCGACCTTCATGTCTGTGCTCAACTATGGAGATACCTTGTGTCGTCATGCTACTCGTTCTACCTTAAAATAACTTCATATGTTTTTTTTTGTCTCCACTCTGCGCTACATGTCTTCACAAATATGAACCTCTGTTCATCAGTTAACTCTCATTAACTCTTGATACCCCTTGAGCGAAAACTGGACCTGGAAAGAGGTCGTCCATTTTTGTATCGCATTGGTGGATATGGGCCTCCATGCAAAAGAGATGCTAACTACCTGCTTAAATAACGCTTGTATATATAATATATTTGCCAATCTCTGCAAACAGCCTCTCAATGCCATCCTATCATAACAGATAGGTGGCAGGAGTGGATAAGCAATCTCCTCCAAATTATTCCCTTCAATATCCCCCTCTCTCTCCCCAAATCCCCCAAACAGCAGCTGCTTTCTCTCCAAACCTTCTCTGATTGCACTCTGCTGGCGGGGCCTGACGGCATGCACACACCTGCTCACACTGACCTCCAATCTATCTCCTCCACGCCTGCCTGCCACAACTGTAGGGATTAGCATGTCTGGGATAGGGGATAAGTAGGAGGGAGGACGGCGGCCTTTTAGTCCGACATGCGTGTCCTGTCCCTCACTTGTGGCATTGAGCGTGTGTGCACAGCTGGCTGATTCCCTCCTGCCTCTGCGCATGGCAGCAGCCTGAAGGTTTGTGTGATTTGTGACAGAGCAAGCAGAGGTGGAGACACCCACGATAAGACTTCAAAGTGTGCATCTCATGTAAGAGTTTAAGCCCCTGACAACATGTATTTCATTAAATGCTCATGACTAAATAATAAAAGTTTAAGTTTAGAAAAAACATCCTCAGGTAGTATATATTTAAGAGTTTAACTCAATAACTCCAACAGTCTGCTTCATTAGGAGTGTGTGGGTGTAATTTCATTTGATTGACACCGTTGCAGCAGAAGCAAACAATCCTGAAACACTAACAAAATCTCTGAAGCGAGAAAAACACACCAGTTCCACCCTGTTGGACCCCATTGCTCATAGTAACAGTAAATGATTCAGGACCTTTAAAGACCAACACGTATTTAGGCACAGTACAGCTACTTTGCAGGGAAACATTAAAGGGGCATTACACCAATATTACACATGAAGTCCAGTTTACTTGTCAGGAGCAGTGCTACTCAGCCTGTATGTATGTCTTCTGTTGTTGAGGGGTCTTTAGTTTGACCCATACTAATGACTAAAAGTCAGGATGTCTCTGCGTCTCCTGCTTTGATTTTTGCTTTAAAATTTTTAAAAATATGTCTGTCACAAGTCCCCGTTTTGTGGACGTGCAGCGCTAAATTGACAGATCACCTCTTCGATGGAACCTCTGACATCTTTTTGTCAGTAAAGGATTTAAGATATTGACCCACTTTAAATGTTTTGTCTTACTTGACCTTTAACCTTGGGTGGTCTCTAAAGATTAAAATTACTTCTTTTTTTCTTTTTTTTTTAAAGTCTTGGGCAAAACCGCAATAATACTGTTTTCATAGTAACCATTTAATACCAGCAATTTTCTTGTTAATGTCAAATGTTTAAACCAATCATGTGATTGGTTGTGTGTGTATGTGTGTGTGTGTGTGAGAGAGAGTAACATCTGAAGTTGGTGCTACTCTCCACAGCTAATCTCTCATACTACAAGACCCATCAGCCTAAAATGTTTCTAGACATTTTTGACAGTATACTGAAAGACCTACTGTGGTTGTGGTTATTTACAATTTGAAAGAATTAGAATTTGAAAATTATTTTATTGACAGCTCTGTCTTATACCGACTCCTTATGCCTTTTAACCTGCCAGTAGGAGCCAGAGGGGGTGAAAAGTCTACAAGGTGGCTAGACTAAACACAAAGCTGACCAAGTCTGTTGCAGGCCAAATTTTGGCCTTTGCTGTGGCTCAAAATCTGACATCCATAGAAAAATTTTGTCTCATCTTACCACTCTGCAGATGAGCAGTCGCCACATTGAAGCGTTCAAGTTATGCTGGTAAACAGATGAGAGACAATGCACATTTCAATACAAAAATCTACTGTAACTTGCTTAAATCTGAACCAGTTTTCATTCAGTTTGGTTTGTTACAAATTTAAGAACTCAAACATGTTAGCGGTCACTTCTGAAGAAGGTATTTTGCTATTATTGAACTCATATAGGCCCATTGTATGTGTGTATGCATGTTCTGTGGTTTACTCACATGTTCTCTGGCTCTGTGTTGATCACAGGTGTTCATTCCTCCAAGCCTGTCGGATGGATTAACAGCTGCCGTCACCGCGTAATCGTTGACACCCCACCAGATCTGACATTGCACACGTTCTGATTCGGATATGACAGCTGCACACACACATTTCACATTTTACACACCCCAGACTTGTGGTATAATGCTGCAAAGACGAACGGCACCATTTGTTCCAACCTACACAAATGCGCTCATAAAAATACAGCTTTAAATCTAGAAGAAATGAGCTGATGGAAACACTGAAAAAGCAGGTAAGAGCTAAACAAAAAGCCAGAGAAATGTGAGCATGATATTTGTTTGATTTTTACATGCTGCACTGCCACTGTCGTTATTATTCATATCCCTCCCCGGGGAACCTTGTTTGAAAAATGGGACTATAGCAGCCCCCCTCCATGTCAC
This sequence comes from Lutjanus erythropterus, assembly GCF_056507025.1. Taxonomy (NCBI): domain Eukaryota; kingdom Metazoa; phylum Chordata; class Actinopteri; order Lutjaniformes; family Lutjanidae; genus Lutjanus; species Lutjanus erythropterus. Next base: position 19,082,591 of record NC_139323.1, on the reverse strand, counting down.
CGTCTCTCTCACTTACACTCACAAACACCCACGCATGCACACACACACACACTTGTTTGGAGTCTTGTTGGGGAAGTACATCCAGGCAGCGTCTCCCTCCTCCCTCCTCTCCCCTCCCTCATTTCCCTCCTTCCCTTTTTTTTCTCTTCCTTCACTCTTTCCCCCCAATAGAGAGTGATCCAGCTAGTCTCCTCTCTCCGTCACGCGGGTAATCAGCCTCTGCTATTTCATTTGGCTCAGTAATGAAAGCAATCCCAGCGCTTTTCACTGCGGCGCAGCCCAAATAATGAGGGCTGCCTCACCCCTCCTCAGCCACACCTCACCCCCCAGTCCTCACCCTCTCTCCCTCCCAACCCTGCTGTTAATGGATGAAGGAAAGCAAATGTGTATGTGCGCTTGAGTGTGTGAAGCACGAGATCTTGCCAAGTCCTTTGTGCTTCCTTTCCTTTTTTGTCTGGGTTGAAAATGAGTCTATTGTATAAAATTTGATCAGCTATACTCTTAATCTGAATATCTGGAAGTGTTTTCTTCTTGAATCAAACACCAAACTGAAAGGATTTTTCATCAACATAAGCGGTTCACGATCTTTACTGCAGGTGACCTCCAAGTAATTCAAATAGAGCTGCAACAATTAGTCTATCAATTGATTTGTTGCTGACTGTTAACTTCATTGCCAAATATTTTGACAATCAATCGGTTCAAGTTATTTTTTAACAAAAAATGTTTCAAATAAAAATAAAATATATTTAAAATAGAAAGTATATTTTCTGATTTCTGGATTGTAGACATTTAAAGAGTCATTTGGGGCTTTGGGGTTGTATGTCTATGAGTTGTGAGAAATTCAGCAGTAATTTTCCTTTTGCCAGTTTTGACTTGAGTTTAGAGGCCTGAAAAGTTAAAATTGAATTATTTCACAAGAAATAAGCAAAAGTCTGTAAATAAACAATATTTTGTGATCTTGTTTAGCTTTTCATTATTTCCTACCACAATTAATTTTACACACTTCTTATCTGGGTTCCAGGCCCCAGGTTGGTAACCACTCATCTACATTCAACAAAAATATAATGCAACACTTTTGTTTTTGCTCCGATTTTTCATGAAGTAAAATATCTCCAACTATGCACACAAAAGGTTTCTTTCTCTCAAATTTTCTTCACAAATGTGTTAAAAATCTGTCAGTGAGCACTTCTCCTTTGCCAAGACAATCCAATAACAACACAAATACACCTTTTGTGTTCATAGAAAACATCTCACAGGTTGCACATCTACAGGTTGTTAGACGTTCAGCAGTAATTTTTCCTTCTGCAGTTGCTTTTGATTCATATTTTAGATACCTGCAAGGTTAAAAAGTACACAATATTGTAACAAGGATTTAGCAAAATGATGTAAACAAACATGTTTTTGTGTAGCAGTCTTTTTAGTCTTTCATTATTACCTACTATGATTCATCTTCACACTCCTTGTGCGGTATCCAGCCCCCAGGTTGGGAGCCACTGATCTGGATAAAGAGCTACATGCAGACTCAACACTTTGAATACAGATGAGATGTTTCAACACAGCAGGTAAATTATACATCCCGTCGTCTTTTACTAGTGACAGAAAATGCTGATAATAATAACAATTAATACAACCAGTCAAATTAGACTTTTGAATGTAGAAATAATGGTTTAAATAATTATTCCATTTGTCATTTCCACTGGTCATAAATGCGTTGGTGGAAGTTGGCTCTCCTCTGAAATCAGTTTTTGCCACACGACACTGCAACCAGGCAGCAGACATGGGATCCCATTCCAGATGGCAGGCATTTAACTCAAATACAACTCCCCAACCAGCATGTAATGACTTGGCCAGCCGACAATATGTAGGAAGTGTGAGAACGTGGCCAACAGCCATGAAGTTTTGAGAGTTCGATTGAGAGTTTCCTGAATAGCATCTCGTTGTTTCAGATGTAGCCTCCAGCTCAGCTTCCAATCAGTGAAAATGACAATGACAGCAGTGACAGGTTGCTTTTTACAAACCCAGCATTGTCTTCCAAATGCAACGTAGGCAACCGACAAAGAGATACAGGTCAGCAAGGTCAACACACGTACCAATACAACACAGCGTCTCTGTTGCTTACGATGAACAATCAACAAGTAACGTGGAGACGATGTGTCGAGCAAATCCTCGACGCACAGCAGCATGACAGTGAAGAACAGACTGGATGAAAATTAACAGGTGTGGCTTTGTGTAGAAAAGCATCAGAAATATCACTGCTGTTGGTAAAAACCTTTTATCTTTGAAAATAGCACTGGTTTTTGAGTGGAAACGTGAATTTTCCAACATTTACAAAAGGGTTTCTAAGGGTTTCTCATCTTATACAGTACAATTTTATGTATTGATTCTGGTATAAACATGAAAAATCAGCAAAATATGACTTCTGAGGTTTTCACCTAACAACAGCAATATTTTTACCTGTGTCAATGAGGTGTTTTTTTGTGAAACAGCAGTAATTAAATCTAAATCCTCTGCAGGTTTTCTGTAAACTGGGGCATCAGTACATTCAGATGTCCTCCCAGCTACAGCTCTGCTAACCTCCTCTGCATTTCAGTCAGCTGTGAAAGAAATGTAATAAAGAAAGGGAGAATTTCAGATGTCCTAAAGTCTGCCCCTTTGGTTCAGAGAGGAGATGAGAGAGAGAGAGGAGTTACAGCAAAGGTGGCCTAAAGTTCAGGTATTGCATTTCATGTGAATCGATCCCCCGGATGTTAGAGACACTTGGCACAGGTACAACAGCAGTGGAGAGTGAGGGCATTAGCCCCTGGCGTGTTGAATCATCAAAAGCAGTCCAGTCAAAAAAAGAAGAGAGAACTCCACTGGGAAGATCCCGTCAAACATTCAAGTTTTACTGTACGTGTCCGATCACAATGTAATCCCAAAGAGTCAGGGTCAGTCAGAGTGTCTGCACCAACACGGGGAACAGCAAGGACAGGTGCTCGGCACCTCGGATCGGGAGTTTGTGTGTGGTGTAGAAGTGGATGACTTCTGGGATGGTGTCAAAGGGAGGGCTGTTCTGTCCCAGCACGTACTTGCCGTCTTTGCACTGGGTGAACTTCATGTGCATGAAACCCTGACAGCTCCTGTGAGGGAAAAATAGGAAGAATGCAATGAGAAAGGAATAATAATATGTCATCACTTAATCTGATCCTATTAGATATATGTGTGTAATTTTGTCATAATTAGCACATGAATTCTTGAGTTATGGCAAAAAAAAAATGTGTTTAGTGGAGTCACTGTGACCTGAACCTTTGAAATGGATATTTGTCCCAAATTTGAAGAAATTCCATCCAGGAATTCTTGAGATATTGTGTTCACAAGAATGGGACAGATGTACAGACAACCCAAAAACATAATGCCTCCGGCCACAGCTGTCGCCATAGCAGAGGCATAAAAAGAGACAGGAAAGAGACACAAGAAGAAAGAGAACGGGAGAGATACAATATGAAAGTGAGAAAGAAGAGTAGGAGAGAGAAGAAGGATGACATGAAATGTGGAGCACATAAAACACCGTGCAGCCTTCCACACATTTTGTCACATAATGACATGGTGGGAATGACAGCCTGGATTTATGTCCATGTCTTTTTCCTGCACTTTGGAGGACGTGATTCTAACCAAGATTTAACACCGTGTCACAAATTAGGAAGGGAGGGACATGATGATGGATGAATGAGTGGTGTAACGGCACATGAGAGTGAGAGGGACGAACACTGGACTGTGACAGTGGCTGAGCCGAGAGAACCACACTGGTTCCCCTCCCTTTAAGTGTCAGGCAGCCGGGACAGGACTTCCCCTTTAAGAGCCAGCCAGCCAGTCATGATGTACATCTAATTATAGAAGCAGAGGGAAAGACAAGGGCTGAGACCGGTCACCATAATTGTCATTGTTCTAGTAAACCAAATTAAAATTTGAAGAGCAGTGAAACCAAAAACACTCCACTGTGACTACAGGCAGCCAAACAAAACAGGCAGTTTATGATCGTCCCGGCGGCCTGCAGAGCACCGATGCTTCATCACGTCAGAGCTGACAGTCGGCTTTCATCCACTCCTGTTTGTTTTGGGACAGTTTGTATCTCGTGCTACGTTAGAAGCTACCAGTACTCTTTCATTAATATTCATGCTGTTTTGAATCTGGCAGGTCCGTCTGACTCACTTTGGAGTGTCTCTTCATTTTGTCTCCATTTAGCAACCTTCGTCATTCCTCCCATCGTCCACATTACTGTGTAATCTTAACATGCAGTGGGTGTGGTTGACTTTTTCTAAGGAACGCCACAATGGCCAGAGCATAGATGCCGTGTTATTATAGAAAATGTTCTTATCGCACAAGCTGTCCTTGCTGAAGGACAACATGAAGGTAGTGTCAATATCTTACAACAACCAGCAAAGCAGTCACCCTGATAAAGACTAACTGACTGCATCTATCCAGTCTAAACACAGACATGATGGACAATGATGCTCTCTGGAGACATTTAAAGGAAATTCCAGTTTAGCTATGATCATCTTTATGATAACATTGTTCATCAAAGTAATTACTGGTATCTGGGAATACAGCAACAGGTCAAGAAACGCAAGTGACCTGGCGATCAAACAAATAGGCTAATGGTTTAATCATATTATCAGACCACTGTGTTTGAAGGTATGTGCCACAGGATTAAAGTGTCCACCGCTCACCTGGCTGAAAGACTTTCCCAGGTGGTGGAAGGACAATAACAAGTGGGACAAAAAAACAACTTCCGCACTCTATTTAATTACATATACAAGCTTTTGGTCATAATCCCTCTACAGGCATACAACCCAAACAGAAAACAAGAGCACTTAAGTGTTTATACATTCCATTAAATGGCCCTGATGCAAAGCAGCTGACACAAGGTTGTACTCAAGGGTATTGTAGGCCACTGGAATGTGTGGACTACAAAGATGGAGGACAAAAGAAAAACATATCATGGTTTTAGAAGCAAAGCCCCCTCCCCCTTCCAGTGGAACACCATGGGACCTTACTCTGGAATAAATATGAACAATAGTCACTGGCAAGAGACAAATATTTTTTGTTCTCAAACTAAAAGATAATTTCACTGGTCAAGAAGTGTGTAGTGTAAAATTTTTGAAGTATCAGATTATGAAGATACGTAATTAGAGAGACAACACACCCAACAGGCGAGTATGTGACAGAATGACTTTCTCCCTTCAAAAATACCAACACTAGCCACTGACACTATGATGCCTGCATGTTTTCCTACTGGGATTTAGTCACACAAGTAACGTGTCTTATTCATTCTTTGTCTTCACAGCTGATAAAAGGACCAGAGGTTGCTACATAAAACACCTCGGGTAAGATAACATTACAAGGGACAGCGATATTCGTCTTGATGATGTACATTGTGCGAGAGGAGAGATGTAGCTCAGCAGTTTCACGTCCCAAGTCTCTTTTTTGATATTTCTTGTGCCTTCCTTGAACCAGACGTCATTCTGGTCTGCCACCTTGCAGACTGTCACAAAGCTCTTGTTTCTGCTCAGAGGAGTGAGGAGCAATCTCTAAGGAAGATACACAAGCCAAGAACATCAAGGATTCCAAACAGCAATGATATTTAATGCAAGACGATGGGAACCCTAAACATAATTTTGTTTCATTTAAGTTTATTTCATCCACAATTTGTTTTGTTATGTCATAAATCTCACTAACCATGGCCAAAGATGTTGCAATGTTCTTTCATTGCCATTGATGAGCATGGAAGCCTATTAGGTCTGCAAACTATGACAAATGACTCCATAACAACAAGTAAATGTGTCTAAATGGAGCCATGAAGGCGGGGGGTGGAGGTTACCGTTTGTGTCAGTGTGTATACAGTAGACAGACGCTGGCCGATCCAGCTGCAACGCTTCAGAGGAAAGGATGTCTTATCACTTTTAAAAGATATTTCCTCATTTCCTGTCTTTTTGCATGATTTCCTTGCATTCTTGGTAGGAGGAACTAAGACGCAAGGAAAAGACACAAATGAGGGAAACATGGATGCAATTTTAGAGACTTGGGATTTACCCAATGAAAACAGAGATAGATTTTTGTGGAAAATTTCATACACCATAAATAACAGAGCTATGAAAAACATGGGGCAAATTTAGAGGTAGAACCAACAATTCCAAATTACACAGGAAAACGGTGTGTATGTATAACTGTTAAAAGAAAGTAAGGTCAAAGTCTTCAAATTGCGATGGATGTTTGTGAGTTTGGGGAATATTTTACCTTTCACCTTCGTCTTCTCCTCCAAAGTCATTTAGCTAACCAGAAACTTTGTCTAAAACCTGTAAGATCATTCGACTGCTCTTGTTTCACAAACTGACGTTTCCCCTTAAGCTGATTTAAGATCTAATCAGCTTCAGTTCTTTTCAGATTGTGACATGTTGTTCTTTGTTTTGTTAAGAGTCCTTTTCCAGTCCAGCCTCTAAATGAAACTGAAATCATGTAAGATGTTTGAATTGATTGAATTGGATTTTGTGGTTTCAGAAGAAGTATCACTTTTTCCAAACCCCTCATGTGCCAGCTGAGGAACTGGTGCCAGCAGTGACCTTGTTGCTTGAGCAAATGTGCATGTGTGTGTGTGTGTGCGTGTCAAACCCACTCTACTCATGTAAATGAGTAATGCATGAGCTTGTTTGTATGTCAGCACAACACAGTGTCACTCCTGCACCCCCCTCCTCCTCCCTCCTCCTCCCTCTACGGTTCCCTTCTTGTGTGGCCCACAGAAGGTAATTCATATTCATTAGTGATTACGGGGAGGATGATGTGTGCACTGAAGTGTGCTATACCTGCCTGATTACCACTTAGGAGGCCCACTGGGGCCAAAGAGGGACGCCATGGAGAGGGGCCAAGGACTGGGTGAGGACAGAGGGATGACGGGAGAGCGGTGTGAGGCTGGGACGATGGATCATGGTGGTAATTACAAGGGAGAGATTTGACCAGATAAGCAGTATTGTGCCCTGCAAATGAGTATCGGGAGAGAAATCAGCGTGGCAATGATGTTGAGTGGGGGGGGGGGGGGTGATGGTGGAGGGGAGGCAGGGAGAGACAGATGGAGAGGTGTGGAGACTGCGATATGAGATCAGTAGCTCAGGTGCCTTGCACACACTTTGCACACAAGTCGAACAGCGGAAAGAATGAGAAGTTCATGCAATTAAATTGCAGAGCTGTTAACTGGGGAATGATATTGAAGGTGCAGTTGTTTGGTTTACTTGTTGGGTCAGTGTGTCTGTGTGTCCAAGTCTTACCGTAAGGACAAGGAGTAGTCAGAGCGATTGGTCTGACTGTTCCTCACCAGGTAGCTACACTCTTTACACAGCGTTAGCAGTGACTCTGCCTCCGAACGTGACAGGGAGCCGTGGTACCATCTGACAGACAGAACACACACACACACACACACATTAAATTAAAGTAAATTAATCTGGTTATTATTTTCATGATTAATAAATGTCAAAATTGCTCATCATAATTTCCCCAAACCCAAAGTGACGTCTTCAAAATTGCTTCAGACTAGTATAGTGTATCAAGTGACACGTACCAAAGCACAATAAAAATATTACAATAAAAAGGAAAAACTCATGTGGACCAACACAACCAGTAAGTCAGATAATTTCTTCCATAATGATGATATTCTCTTAGACACGACTTGGCCAGGTATACTGAACTCTACAGGTTGACAGAGATGCAGTTTCTCTGTTGGAAGCAGAGCTGAAGGAAACCTCATCAGAGATCATCAGGGAGTAATGGGGCATAATAATCAACTACCATCCTCAAGGGAATTTGTGAACATGTATGTGTTTGTGAGTGCAATGCTGTGTGTGTCGCATGTGTGCTTAAGGGGTGTCATGTGCCTGGATTTCATTAGTAAGACGGCCTTTTATGTGCACAGAAACAACACATAAATAACACCAATGATGTCTGAAATTACAAGACCAAAGTAAATGTGTGTTTTTAATGGTCTGACTTAATTAGTTCTCATTCTAACCTTTCGCAATTTTCTAAGCTCTGATGAGCGCTGCTTAGCCGAAACACATAACAGTTTCGTTTTAATGTGTCCACGCCCTTTAATAGATCAAAGTGGTGCAATAAAATGGATTTTTATCTTAATTTGTGGGACGTACACCTCTGCTTTCCCTCAGATATTCGAAAGACATCCACAGCCTGCAGGGATTAATAGCATATGCTAATTGTATTTACATGCACAAATAATTGCATAATACAGGTTTGTTTGATGTCTGATTTAAACATAACTCAGAGTAATGTTGAGTCTTATTTATTACTGTACTTGGATTGCCCCATGTGCAAATAGACTCACAAGGAATCAATTGTGGGTACCTTTTGATATTCGCTGATGTCAACTGTATGGACAGTACCATTACGGCTATTCTTCCTCATGCTTACAGCCTGTGAGAGTTCAGCAGTCCTATAAGTTTACTGCAAACCACACTTTGCGATATGGATCTAATAAACCTGCATACAACATCAAGGTTTACATAGACTGTATAATCACACCTACTGAATCATAAGCTGTGATACAAGTCAATGTACAAGAAAGCGTCATTAGTGTGTGTGATCAGCCTGCATCATCCATCTGTGCCACTATAATGACTGAAATGAAGCCAAGCAAGAATCGAGACCTTGCAAAACTGGTATTTATGTGTATGGAAAAAAAAAATCCAAGACAAGGAGGAGAATGTGGAAAAAAGAGGCCAACTAGGGACACGAATTTTGTAAAGAGAGCTTGAGGTAATGTTTAGTATCTATAACAATCCAACTATGCCAAAATAGCAAACCTAAATGTACTTTTGTGCATTCCTATTGGTTAGTTAGTACAGTGATTTTCAATTTTTTGTTGCCAAGGCATACCAAGGGACAAGCCAAAGTCTCAAGGGACACCTGTATTCATATCCCTGCATAATAGCCTCTATAACCAACCTAACCAACAAAGACAACAAATACTAATCAACTAAAGGCAGAGTTCTCATAGTGTATTTAGGAAAGAAATAAGGCATCAATCAATCAGGGCCTTTGATGTGTCACACTCTAATAATTCCCACCATCCATCAACTGTGTGAATGGCGAAAACTGGGGTTGCGTTTGACAGGTTTTTTAAGGATTTTTTTAGGGTATAGAAATTAATAGCAGCAGACACTCATTCAGTGGCAAAAAGTCACTGAATACCAGGACATGTAAGCCTCTTAATCTGATTAAACCTTAACCAGAGCATCTGGCACATTGCGGTATGTCAATGTAACTCGGGTTTAACAGAAGACTGCATACATACACCTGTTTCTCCAGAGGCAGAGTCGGATCCACTCTCTCCCCCACCAAGGAGAGGCCTTCCTGTGGCATCCGAAACTTCATCCCCCCTCCTGCCAGCGGGCTGGACCTGGGCCCCGGAGGACGCAACCGCTCTGTGGGCGACGAGGAGCGGTCCCACTCTGCGCCGTCAAACTGCACTGTTGGCAGACAAGGGAAGAGAAAAAGTGAGTCACAGTATTTACACAGTGCTAGGATCAAAAGGAATTAAATCTCTCAGCCAGACTTGGGTAAACATAAGACATCCGGCTATTGCAGCAGAAGAGACCTCTCATGGACGGGTCAAATTAGAGGACAGCAGGTCCTGATCTAACATACGGAAAAACTATCAGCATCATCACGATTACAATCATCAACTCTTTTACGAGACCCAGAGGGCAGATAGAGACAGGAAAATTGGCGTCTTCACTGCATGACTGTCGAGCACATCTTTGTCTTCCAGCAGACTGCATGGCAGATGTCTTGATACTGACTATAGTGATTCTTAGGGCTGGGTATCAGCACTTAATACTACTCACTGTAACTCTGCGTGGAAAAACTTAAACACAGGCTTGTTTAATTTGATTTCAATAAGAATCCCACCTAGAGACAGGCATTAAGGACAACTATATAGAAAACAGTCTTCTTGCAAATGTTCTTGTTATAGCATCCGTATTAAATTGAGACCGTTTCATAACCAGTTTAAAAACTATTTGCAGTAGCTTTATAACTATAATCCACCACCAAGTAGTGTTGAGAGTCAAAAAAATGCCTGGGATTTGATTCTTTTTGTCAGCAGACCTACAGAAAAATTGGTTGGTTTTGAGTTCTACAGTTTGGAAATAAATCTATGATAAAAATAAATAAATGCATAAAATGTGGAAGGATTATTTCCGGAATGCTTCCATTCACATGACTGGTACCAAATGAAGTAAAAAGAAAGGTATTAAATGAAGTGCTCTACTGGTATCAGTATCACTTAAAGGCAGGGTTTCTCAAGTATGGTCCGTGGGCCAAAGGTGGCCAACAAAAAATATTTGTGTGGCCCCTGAAAGAATGAAATGCATGTCTATATTTTAATCATTCCATTTTCGCACTTTGACTTGCAATAGCCTACATTCAATACATCACTTGGTTCTGTGTCATGCTGCACCCCCTAACAAGCATCTGTTAGATTAAGAATGAAAACTTGACAACTTTACTTTCGGTTGCATAGCAACTAGTGGCACCTTAGGAGCGTTGCAAGAAATATGTTCTGTCATCAGCGTTTGTGCTGTTAGCTAAAGTTATCGATTTCAGTGGACCACTCTGCAATTTAATGTGGACACGAGATGAATAAGCCACCACAAAAAAAAAAAATGCTGTATCGTTGAGGAGAAAAGGAGGTTTCAAAAAATTATCAACTAACTTTGTTAGACCTCTACGGACAGATAAAGTGATCAGCCTTGTCTGCAAACATTTGAACTCGATGCTCAAGGAATTTAATGTTAAATGCCATTATGAGACCAAATTCTAAGGATTTTCCTGTGTGGCCCTCAATGTAATGCTGACACCTTACACTGGCACTCTGAAACTCTGAGAACCCCTGCTTTAAGGGGCACTGGTATTGATTTTTTTTTTAAATGATACCCGACCCTGCTGATTCTATTCTGCAGCAAATTACGTTACAGACTGAAGTGTTATTTACCCCTCTTGCGCCTGATTTTGGTGCGATTCAATCTACAGAACTTGTAATTAAACATTACATGTACCACCACCCTACTAAGTACCCTGACACGACATCCTAATTTACAGCAAGCTTTTCATGCATAGCTGATGCAAGAGTGGAATTTGGTGAGAAGTGAGCGCTTTAAACCCAAAAAGAACGGACAACCCAACAAAAGCAACAGGCAGGGGCAGATGCAGGTGGTGCAGATGCAGGCAGCTGGGGGTTTAGGATAGAGGTAGAGCAGATGTAGGACAACAGTTAGGGTCATGAAGGTCAGGGTGGCTGCATATGCACGTGTTCGTGGTGATAAAGGGCGGCAGGGTAAGGGGGGAGGGTTGTGTTCAGGGTGGGAGGTCACCTTGCTCTCTGATGGGGGGCTCCTCCTCCAGCTGACCCACCGGGGCAGGCCAGGGCAGCTCCGACAACTCCCTCATTTCTAATAGAGGGGAGGAGGGGAGCAGGGAGGAGGAGGAGGTGAGAGAGAAAAAGGGAGCGACAGAGTGAGAAAACAGCAGATGGGTTGGAACAAAGTTAACTAACAGAAGATGTGTGAGAGAAATGGTGATGATTAAGACGTGAGACTGAAGATCAGGTGCAAGATTTTAATGTGAGAGTTAAAGTGAGATGTGGAAAAGGTGCAAGACAGGGATGCCCTGTTGAGAGTGGGTGAGGTGACATGTGACTGCAGATAACATGGATGTGGACTTATCAATAATATAATATGTCAATGTATTAGCTACAGTAGATGTCCCTAGTTAGGAGAAGCAGAGAAGGACAGGCACAGATGGCCAGATTCAGCAACAAATGATGTTTTAGCTACTTTAAAAAAAAGGTCCATGTAAAAAAAAAAACAATCAACACAAAATCAATCAGTGCATACTATATTTAGAATATTTTCACCATTTTACTTAAAGGTCAGGCTGCCTTTTCTGATGTAAAATCTCTATTACAGAAGCCAAATATCACCCTCTCTAGACCAACCAAACTCCATAGGCAAAATCAGTCATTTTACCTTGCAGAGCACGGGGATTGCTGTTCTTCTACTGTGCTCAACTGTTACTTTGTTTGTGTTATTGCGCGACTTTGGTGCTTTAAAAGGTTAGTTTTGATTCACAGAAGTCACACAATAACACAATCAAACAAACAAACAGATTGAGGCAGCAACAGACCAGCAACTCCCGTGTTCTGCAAAGTAAAATGAATGATCAAACTTGGGAAGTTGGTGCTGGTACTGGTACTCCTCTCCGCTTCTCTAAACTGGGTGGGTGTCAACCACATCTACTGCAGATAATACACTGACTATGTATAAGTACTTCATACACGCTAAATAATACAAATTGTCCCTTTAACCAAACCTCCTGTCATGAAGTGAAGTAATAGACTCTACATCCTGTCTCTGTGTGTGAAAAAACACAGCCATAAAGTTTCAGAGTCTATATTTACAGTCATTTATCACATGCGTTAAGACTGAAGAAAGCAAAGAAGATGAAACGGAGAGAGCAAGAGAAGTCAGAGGCTGCATTATTTATAGTCATCTGAACGAATCCACTTTAAGAAACTGTCTAGTAGCAGCAATGAAAACAAAACGTGACTTCTTGCGCCATGCAACCCACAGTGTGACAGAGGAACTGAGAAGCGTGGGGGCTGAATAATGCTCCATTCACTGTCCTACCTACAGGAGGAGAGTGGCAGAAGGTGCGCTGTGAGAAAAGAACTGAAAATAGCTCATTATCTACCATGGCAGGCAGCCATCTACTGTAACAGTCTTTACTGCAGCCTTACACACACATACATTATGCGATTTCACTCCGTACATTCAGCTCCTGCTCGCAGCGAAAACGGATTACAAAACAAATAAAAGGAAAAGAGGGGTGACGTCTTAATGAGCCGACAAATCCAAAGACCCCCCAGGCCCACGACATCAAAGGCCATTTGAATGGGCATTTGGAAAGAGACCCAGGCCGTACATACATGCCTCTCACCCTCCCTGGTTAATTATTGAGCAGGCAGACACACTCCGCCACTTTCTCTGGCTCTCTGTGAATTATTGATGCATGGCGCAGTACAATGGCCCCATCTGGAGCGGGCCGCACCTCCGCTGAAGCCAGGATTAAAGTGTGGCCTGGCACCCCTCAATGGGAGACATGCACGCAAACACGCAGGTCCGCACACACACACGCACACACACCTGACACCCGGAAACACCACTACTGCCACACTCTGCTGCCACTCCGTCCACTCGCCACCACTGCACATTTCACACCTCTAATTCTCGAGCAAAACTGAGAGAGATGCATGGAAAAGAGCGAGTGGGGTGTAAATGAGAATCACACAAAAGCAAGTGAAGGGTAACAAGAAAGAAGAGAGAAAATGGAGACAGCCAAGACAATTTCTTACAGATCAGAAATGCGCTCAGCCATCTGAGCGAGAGACAAGCTCAGGTAGTTGTGTTAAAGGGACGAAAGAGAAAATTCCACCAAGATTCCTCCTTCAGTGTTTGAATGGATGTTGTCCTGCTTTAACAAGTCATTTTGTCTCCAGTGTTCATGAATCTTATTGCTATTGTTTTTAAAAATTAAAGAATTTTCCAAACAGTTTGGCTTTGAACATGCAGATTTTAAACCATACACTTGTTTCCGTCAGATTCATCCATTTGGTTTATCCTGATCAACTCATTTGATGTGCCGGAGAAGACTTTTTTTGTGGCCAGGCAGTGTATTAGCTCCACATATCACAAAAACATAACTAGCTCCAGCTAGTGAGCTGCAGACTTTACATACTGCTGTGTGTTTTCTTTTGGACACTGCTTTGCAGATGAACCATTTGTGGTTTAGGTTGCCAAATTTTATTACAGAAGATTTGTCTGACATCTCCTCCCAGACAGTCACAGATTCTTCTCCTGTCTCCCACATTCGGTTTCTTGGCGTGTGTGTGAAGTGGGGCGGGGAGGGGTGACAGCCGTTAGTGGTGACAGCCAGTAACAGAAAAAACAAAAATTAATTAGAAATGAGTCAAGTTATTGGTTGCGTTTGAAGCAGGACATTTTGCATCAAGTCACAGTAATGATGTTAAATAAATCAGACAATGCACAGGTAATTTAGTGATATCCCTGCAGGTCTTGAAATAAAATCCAGAGTCCTCCTTGTCTGACCCGGTGGGATATGACCAATTCAAAATGTGGTTGAGACAGAGACCTTCAAGTACTACAACACTACTTCTCAAATATCAAGATAATGTCATTAAACTCAATCTTATTTTCACTGCAGCCAACTGAAGTCAGACACACACATACACACACACACAAACAGACACATGGAACAGAGACAGTCAATAGCAGCCAGACATCGGACAGAAGACGTTAGTGGGTATTGCTGTGTATGTTTGGGTGAGAGCCCAGGCTGTGTAAGCTCACATTATAGCACAGGGATTTAGTGTGATGTGCTAATAAATATGCTGTGAGTGAATTCACAGCATTAAAATGTTAGTACCTTATGCTACAGATTTAATCATTCCACTATCTGTCAGAATATATCTCTACAGTATATCAAGAAATTCATTTTCACTTTCTATTTGTATTAAAACACCAGTGTGTTAGATCTATGGGGATTTACTGGCAGAATACAGCAGAAATTGAACATAATATTCAGAGGTATGTTTTCATTAGTGCATAATCACTTGAAAATAAGAATCACTGTGTTTTTGTTACCTTAGAATAAGCCGTTTATATCTACAGAGGCCCAGTGTTGCACTGCAGTGTTTCTATAGAAGCCCAGAACAGATGACCCAAACTGTGGGTCTAGATAGTGGCTAGTGGCTTTTGCAATTTGTGCAATCTTTTCAGCTATCTATAAGTTCGCCTGCATGCTTGGAAGTAGGGGTATAACATAATATCGAGACACTTGAGTATCACAATAATTTGTTTTGTGACACTATATCAGTTCTCACAGTATCATGGTATTGTGGTACATTCAAAGATTGAAGGCAGTTTAAACTCCTGACTGCTAGATGGCTGTTGTTATCCATCTTCACTTTTCTGATTGTACAAAAAGGTTAACCTTTTAACTCAGATTTTATAAATATGATGGTGTGTTCTTAATGCTGTGAATGCCTTGCTTAAAACACATTAAAAAGATAGCAATATATCACCTTTCTTACAGTATTTCATGAATCATAACCCCTGTATCATATCACCAAATTCTTGCCAATACACAGCTTGGAAGGGGAGGGTGCAACAAGGTGTTTGCAATCTGCAAGTTCACTGTTAGATGCCACTAAATCCTACACACTGGTCCTTTAAATCCATGTACTTTTTCTTAAGTTAACCCACATAACCCCTCATAAACCTGCAGACTCTACCAAGTTAGCTAGGACTGGTGGTAGCTCTCCCCGCTGGCTGAACATACACACCAACACACACACAAACCTCACCTGAGCTCCTCACCCTGATAACAAAAGGCTGAATACCAAGCTAACAAACACACACGCACACACAATCACACCATGCCACTCATTCACAAGACGGGAACATCTGGCTTCTATTCACTTCTAATGGGAACCTGTGGATCTGTCAAACACTGGCGGCTGTTGGTGCTCCGCTTTGTTCTCAATACAAGACAATGAGACACACTAATGGTTTACGGACAAAGGACCCACTCACATCAGTGCTCAGATGATAAAAATCTACCACACTGTATTCATTACATATGCTAAAACAAAGGAGTGTGTTTTTCATCAGTTCTGCCCCCCGTTTTAACCCCACTGATGAAACAGGTGACAGCAATTCAGTCATTTGTGGTCTGCCAGAATCCCACATGTGCCTGGAACCTCAACTGCCTGTGAACAATTATTAAAAATTATCTAAGGGGGAAGGGAGTGACCACCAGACAAGGTTTTCCTCTCAGGACACGTCGACACGAGTGACGGATAAGTGACTTTTCGAGCACACCAGCTGTTTTTTGTGTCGTCGTAATAAAGGAGGAGCAGGTAAAGACAATAGAGCAGCTTCATTAGGCCCATTAATGAAGACATCTGTTTTTCAAACAGCCCTGGCATCCCATCTTCTCCCCGCACACAAAGCCCTTCTGCCGGGCGAAATGGTCCCCATAAGGGCAGACAATTAACACCTTATGCCAGTAGAAGAAAAAAAAAAAAACATTCACACAAGTCCCCATTTTCATGACATGGATCCACACCATTTTGATTTTAATCTTAAAAAGCATCACGCATTGAATATCTTGTCTGCGTATCCATTTTCCAGACATTCATTACACCCATTCCCCTGTGGCTTCACGCTGCTCTCTGTATTGAACATGCCTCTTTCTTCGTTCTTCCTCTTTCACCTATCTTCCTGTAAGTGGGGCATTATCTCTCTTTCCATATTCCCTGGCTCCTCTCCTCTTTTGCCCTACTCTACTTCCATCATCTCTCACATCGCCCCTCTCTCATATTGGTTGGAGAGAGGGGAATCACGAAGGACATGCCTTTTCATTAATGTCAGTGAGGGTTCAGGCTGAAGGAGAAAGAAAGGCGGCGAGGGATGGGGAGAGGGAAGGGGCAACGGAGAGGAAATGTGACAAATAGAAAAAGGAGGCAAGAGTGAAAGACAGACAAGAGTGCTTCCACTGTGCCAGTAAATTGATGAAGAGTCTGGTCAGATGCCCTCAGGGCATGCTCACAGCTACAGAAAGCAGCATGACACCAGAAATGGAAATCTAATTTTCTCTTTTTTTCTCTCATATGTTTGTCTGTACACAATCATACGCAAACATATATTTTCAGCCTCCTGCAGGGACATACACAGACAGGCAGAACAGACCTTGTCAGAGCACATGTATCTACACAAACCAGCACAACACATACACATGCCGACCATCTGTCAAGGTGTCTTTGCAAGCTTTGCGTAACTGAGTTTTTGCTTCTGTATGCATGAACACTTTAAAGAACCCTTCAGCATCAGGGCCATCTGGATGTTTTTCAAAATATTTTTTTATTTCTTCAGAATTTCCTGATTTCTACAGGCATGCTATGAGGTCACTAAGGAATGGTGGAGCTTTGAGAGAGATGCTAACATCAGCATCAGGACTGCCCCCTTATTGCTGACTAAACCATTCGTCAGTGAGAAAAGTCTTAGTAGATCGAGTTTTCATTTATTCGTTAGTGGCAGAAAAGAAAACCCCACGTCAGACTCATCTCAGCATTAGACCCCGGTAATTGTTGCAACACAGACCTCTTCTCATGTAAAGGCTCATTCATGCTCTCATTACATACGGATATGACAACAGACAAAGCCTTTTGTCCATACTCTGCATTCATTTTGTTCGCATTTCTGCATGTTTTCTTAACGCTTATGGATAAGGATGGGACAGAGCTGTATCTCTGTAGGGAGCATAAATGAGCCTCGGAGGCCACAACCGTGAATACAGTGCCATGGTCATTAACAGGGGGCTCCAACCAGGACTCTGATTCTAGGGATGATGAAAACATGGCAGGTTCAGGCGGGGACAAGACAGGTGAAGCAGTTACTTAATGAGTTGTAACTTAGTAAGCTAATTTATAAGTATACATCACCATCCATCCATCATATTGATAAGACCACCAGTCGACTAGGAAAAACTTTAGCTGGGGGCAGCTCTAGTCAGCATGCTAACAACTCATGATGGCATTATTAACATAATGGTGTACAGCAGATTAAGGGTTTGCCATGTTCAGAACTTTAGCTTAACATCACGTTTGCATTTTCCACTTAGCTCTTAACACAAAGTGTGTCTGAGGCTGAATCCATGAGCCACATATGGCAACCCCCTGGTGATGCTGACTAATTCATCCTTTGTGGTATGTATTAAATTTAATCCATCCAATAGTTGCGGAGATATTGCCAATCCTATAATCATGGTGCTGGCATGCTGCTAGCATGGCTAATAACAATGTCAACTATATGGACAGTTCAGGAAAACGTTTGCATTTATGTCTAACAAATATGAGCTGAATTTATGTTTTCAACAACAGCCATTTGCTTGGAATAAAGCAATGAAAATACACGATGTATATCAAATTCCAAATTGCAAAAGAGAAGGAAAATAAACTATGGGATCACAAGGATACCCTATTCAACATCCTTATGTGTGGCATAGAGTTTATCTGAATGGATTAAAAAAGCCTTTTTCTCCCCAGCCTCTTGCTTTTAGGTCGTCACATTCATGAATTTGGGAGCTTCCCTGCACAGCGCCGTGTCTTCTGCTGTTGCCTAATGAGCAGCTGCACTGGAGCAAGTGGAGGATAAGTGCTTTGCTCAATGGCACCATAATAGTAATTGCTAGGGGTGGCAATGTTATTCATTCACCTTCCCCATCCAGATTTCCAGTTGATTTGTGACTCTCTCATCATGTGCCCACGCCTCTGCCTTTAGACGACCATCATCTGCAACAAATGGCTCAAAACTCCTGTATTGGAGCATAAAACCTAAAAACATGAAATACCTGAAACACCCATTCATTAGGTGCAGCCATCAGAGATGTAATGAGATTGTGGCATTCATTAACTCACTAATTGGTGCTGAATGGCTAAAGGGCCAATATCTCACTGCCGGACTGTCTATTGACTTCCAGGAATTAATGAGTGCTGTAATTTGAGCTGGATGCTGGTGACCGGTGACAGCTTTCTAATGTTGTAATTAAAACCCACCGGACTGAGTGAGGCCTGTCACGTCGGTGCCCTCGGGTACTGGCAGGATCACCCTCACACAGCTGGCTGAAGTCGACTCCAAATCCAACAGAAAGTTAACAAAACATTTTAGTGGCAAGCTTATTTTTTGATGCTAACAGGCTGTGTTGCACCAACAAGGATTACTTTTTAAACCAGATTAAATCACAGTTTACCTTTAAATTATGTTGTACCAAACTTTTAAACTAGCTTTACATTAAGAAAGATTAAATTTAAACCTCTCTTTAAACCGCAGTTTAGTTTTTACTCTAAACCAAGACAAGATTTAATTCAGTTGCACCAAACTTTAAGCTCCAATTTAAAATGTGATCCAGGACTAACTTTAAACTAACATTTGAGGATGCTTCACTTTTAAAATGGCGATGAGATGAATTGAAAAATAAAAGCAGAACCTTCACACACCTGCAGGTGACAAAATTTTTTGCTAACTTTTTTGCTAACGCAAACAAAATTAACATTTTAACTCTTTAACTCTTTAGCCTGCTAGCAAACACTAGAATGTTTCTTTTACTGTTTAGCTAGCTAGCAAACTATGTAGCCTAATGTTTTGTGAAGGAATAAAGAGTAGCCAATAGTTTGTCGCAATCTTTCATACCTATAAGGTCCCGACAGCACCCAAATTTATTTTTCATCTGTTTATTTTAATTTGGGAAAGCAAGACTCTCCAAATTGATTCAATTTTGGTTTTCAATTGTGCAACACAGCTCTGACTAATCTGAGTAAAATTTGGATTTACTCATTTTAAACATGGTTTTGCTAAACTCTGAATGGAACTAATCTTAAATTTAATCAATCTTTGTTGGTACAACCCAGTCTTAGAAAAATAGCAGCAATATGCAATATTCAACTTGGTGATTACATTTAAGCTCGGAGCTGTGAAAATCATAATTAGAGAGATTTTACTCAGTAGCGCTTGCAAGATTGAAATGCACGCAAATCCACATACCATATGCAACAGCAAGCCTCCCCACCCCCCCACACCCACACACTTATTTGTGCCAACACGCACTCAACCTCTTCTCACCCTTCAATTAGGTGCCTGATAATCAGTGCTGGAAAACCTAGTCGACAGTCCACATGTGTGTGTATGTGTGTACGCCTGTGTGAGGGTGATGATGAGGGGCTACTGGCAGATTGTGATGCCCCCCTTTGCCCCCTGCAGCGGGTTATCTGAGTGAGTGTGTCACATCCACAGGGAGGGAGGGAGCGCTGTGGGGACAGCCCTGTCAGCGCTGCTGCGTCGCTGTATGTATGTGTGAGAGAGTGTGCCTGTGTTAGAGGATGACTGATTGCACCCTGCCACAATGGCCCTGACTCCCCCTCCTCTCCCTCGCCTCACCTCGCCACAGCCCCCGACCATTAATTCTCCTCTACGCCCCTCCTCTGTGAAGCACTGGGCCTCCACAAACATCCATTGAGCTGCTGCCACCAAACATACCATAACCTTGGAAGTCCCTTTCCATTTCTCTCCAGCTAGCACTCTCTGTCGATTTTCTCTCTCTGTCCATCTCTCCCTCATACCTCCTCCTCATTTCTTTTTTCCACACTCAGAACTTAAGGTTCTAACTTGAACCGCATAAGGTTCTTCGGCTTGTCCCCATAGAAAAACCTGTTTTGATTCCTGGTAGACCCCTTTATGATGGTTCCACCTGGAGCCCTTTCAGATGGTTCTACTTAAAAGCCAACATAAAGGGTTATCCCTAGAACCATCTGTGAAAGGTTCCATCTAGGGACCCCTATGGGAGGTTCCATAGAGAACCCTTCTTTTCTTCCTTCCACCCTCTAAGAACCTTTTTCACATTCCAAGGGTTTCATCTAGAATCCACCCTCAGCCACTTTCCACCAAATTAGCTCTGGTTCTTAAACTGGTTCTATTCAAAATTCTTGGGACCATGGTGCTATCTAGTGAGCCAGCCCGTGTTTCCACTTGGAACAGGCCTATATGAGAGGCTTTACAGAGAAACCTTCTATGGTGTAATGGTTCCACCTAGGTCCCTATCTGGGGGTTCTATCTGGAACCTTTCCACCTTCTATGAGCTTTATCTAGAACCCAAGGGGTTCTACCAAGAACTCTTTTATATGTCAAGAGTTTCATCTGGAAGCCACCAAGATAGACCTGAGGGTTCTGCAAAGAACCAAATTATATTCTACAGATAAGGCAAAATTAAAAAAAACTCAGGAACTCAAGTAAAATCAATTGATTATGGGGATTCCAGGTACATCTACATTCAAATATACCATAAGAAACATGGATAAACATTTGAATGATGATGAGGATATTTTAACATTCATGTCCTCTACATCCTTGAAGAACTCTTTCTTCCAAAAAAGGGTTCTTCAATCAAATAGTTCTGGATAGAACCTCAGGAACCCCTCCGGAAAAACAGTTCTTAGCTCTAAGAGTACATCTCTGTCATCTCTCTCTTTTTCTGCTCCGTACTCGTCCTCCTCGTCCCTCCCCTCCCTCACGTGGGCCGTGCCTAGCAACGCTGAGTGGGTCTGGGAATATGGATTAAATGTGAGAATGGAAAATACTGTTTGTGTGTTTACACTTCAGTGCTTTGGTCTACTCAGACAGACAGCACGCCAGCTCAGAGTGCTGACTCCAAATGGAAAAAACAAGGGGTCAGACAACTCGAGCCTTGCGAGCGTTTTCCTCCACTGCGTTCTCTAATGGTGCTGTAAGCGGCTCCTCTGCAGGAGTGCATACTGCATGTGGCACAAAGAGGGAAGGAAAACGACAGATAGAGCAGGAATGGGTGCTAAGTAGGTGAGAGGTGAGATTGGCTTTTAAATTAACTGCCGTGCACCTCCTTTTGAAATCATCTCCACTCTCAAATAAGTTACGGTGTCTCTGGCTGCACCTCTGGTTAATGTGATTTAAGCATGAACACGCTGTGAATGGATATCTGCGTGTGTGTGTATCAGACAATGGTGTGCTGACCATGACTCTCTTATTAGCAGTGGATCAGTCATGCACATGTAGGCATGTAATTAACTGAGAAGAATTGGGGGGCAGGAGGGGAGGAGAGCGGAGAATGGAGGGGAGTGCACGCGAGGCAAGGTTGATTTATTATCCCATCACCTTGACCTTGGTGACTTGGAGATGCAGCTCAATTAAGCTGACTTGGCCTGGCATGCCTTACACTGATCTACTCCTAAATGACCCATCAGTCTAGCTCTCTGCCTCTTTCTTCTACTTCACCCTCTCCCTTCAATTACATTCAATAGATGGAACATAATGGGATGTGATGTGACGTGCACTGTCAGCGCAACTTTGAGAAATAATAATCACGCCAATTATTTTTTTAAATACCACAGATAATGTGATGATTATGAAAGAAAATTAACCTTGCTCTCCATTTGTTCCCGTGCTAACCCTCTCTTTATGACATCTAATGCATCCCTCTCACGCATATACACACAGGATGTCTCTGTCAATTCTAATGATCATCTCAGAGATTGCTTGACATATGTGTGAAAGAAAAGAAAGAAAGAAATCAATAGTCACCAGAAGGTGTTTCAGTGTAGTAAGAGACAGAGAAAGATATGTGTCATTTGAGTTGAGACAGTGAAGGTCACAGCGCTCTGCATATCGAGCAAGAAAGGCTTCAGAAATGTGGGGGCAGACACCACATTAAAGGTCAGGACAGTTAGATGAGTATTTCACCATGTCGTATCAGCAGCAGGGCTCTCTGTGTGCTCCTGGGAGGGCTTTGACCTTTAAAAACAGTCCTTTTTGAGCGCGGCCTTAACCAGTTTCACTAATTCTGCTGAAGGATTCCCTTTGTGATATAAAAAGGCAGATTATGTGACACCCACAAGCTCCAGGATACATGTGTGCAGTAAGTGGAAGGGATTCATTATTTTAACCAAAGATGCTTGAATACAATGGATGCTTGCCAATGTCTTTAAACTTTAAACTGGATCTTCAGTTAAAATGCCCAATCTGCACACTCGTTTATCAACTGAAATGACACAACCTCAATTTAAAAAAACAAACAAACAAACAAAAAAAAGATATTCTGGGAAACGTAGAAATGATGGAACCTGGCAGGTGGAAGCCAGAAGAAACCAACAAAGTATGTCCAGAGGTTTCGACAGTGAGGTGGTTCACTGCTTCTTAAAACTCATGAACATGACTGTAAAATAATCAACATAAAATGAAACATTATTCCTGTAGCTCCATAACCTAAATCTTGAATGAGTTTGCTTAATTATAAGCAAAGACTAATGATAATCCTATGGAAGCTGAAAATATCTGTGCTTGTAGTTATTTTTTAAAATGCTATTATCTTAAGATCACAAGTTGAATATTTAATTATGTTGAGATAACGAGATTATCAACCCAATGTAACAAGAAAACAAAAAGGTACTGATACCGAATCCAATACCCAAACTTTGCCAATCCAATCCAGTCAGAAAAGGATCCTTTCACAAAAGAACAGATAACTCAAAAAGTCCACTCCATGTTTTATTGCAGATCCACCAAAAAAAGACAAACTAAATGAGGACATGAAGATAAAGAGCACTGTCTGTATTCCCACTTCAATAACAGGGATTATGCACAACTTGTACACTGGGGACTCACAGAACTGTTGACTAGTGAGTCAGTAACTTAGTCAGTCAGGTTTGCAGCATCTGCTTTAACACCGGCGACTCCTGGAGAAACCGGGAAATACACAACCCACCAGATTATCCTCCTCCTGACACAGACTCTGTTCACCACACAGATTCGCGCTCTCGCCGATACTTGGTGCCACACTTCATGCAGTATCGCTACTGATATCAGTATCAGAGCAACTCTTCCAGCATGCATTGATGGTATCTTGACAACAATAGCAACTGATTTAAGCTGTATGTCAGATCAAGGAGTGCACATTATTGATCAACTTATCAGACTGTACTTTAATCAAGGTGTTTTTTTTGTTAGAGGTAACTTTCATTTAAGGAGTAGACTAGTCAAGACAGTGATCTTGAAGGCTGAGTTGTGATCAAACGAACCAGATATTCAATTCTGTGCCATAATTATCCTGTGATTTTGAGAAACAAAAGCTGCTTTCTTGTGATGATTGGCCTTTTGTTTTCTCAAGATAACAAAATAAATTAACCTGTTATCACCATAAAACGATCTGTGTTATCTCGAGGTTGCAAAATAATTAACTCATAATTTTGAGATAACACATTTAAAAATGCTAGCAAGGCCGTTCTCGAGTTCCATACAATTCAGTTTATGGAACTTTGATCCACACAGTGGAGTTGACTTCCTTTAAGGAGAGTTTCTTAATCAAATATTTTACAGCCTACGTGATTTGCACATGGGCTTTGTCCGGCTATGCTCCACTCTTATTTATAAATTCAGAATACTGTCATAATTCTTACCTGCAAAAGCTTTGGAAATGTTATCTTTTTTCCACTCCCAGGGTTGGTCATACTCGTCAGCCGGTCTCTCATCATCCTGCGGAAGCCTGCTGCTCTCCTTGCCCTCCTCCTGTGGTTCTCCATACAACAAACCCAGGCGGTGCCCTCGCTCATCTTCATAGGGGGTGTCGTAGAGCTGCACCCCGCCTCGCGGCCTTCCTCCTCCCGGGCCGCGCTGCAGCTCTGTTGATGAATATGCAAAATAACACAAATTCAAGCTTAGACACACACACAGACACACACAAACATTAAACATTTAGCCTCAAAGAAAAATAGGCGACATTAAGAGATATTTGCCAGCAGCTGATATTATTCTGTACTACAAAGTAAATCAAAACGCCTGTTGAGCTCTGACATGACTAGAATTAGAGTAGAGAGACAAATGATGTTTGCACAGCTTGCCATGGGCTCAAAATCTCATATAGGGGGGCTTAACGAGGCCTTGGGCTAGATGCTGAGTAGCAACACTGTAGAGAAACCCAGCCCCCCTTCTCTTGTCCATCCCGAATCCCAGCAGCAATCTAGCACGGCTCACAACAACATCCATGTTCCCTTGTTAACATTTTCATTACTTTCTCAGTGGGCTTCAGTCACAAAATGTTGCAGCACCTGCAACTGTTCTGTGGCGTCAAATATGGCCACGAGATAAAAGGCTTTAAGATTATTGACGCAAGCCAGAGGATGAAATCTGATTTCTGAATGCATCAATAGGAGCCTCTAAGCTGCAGCAGCAGCAATCAGCAATGGCTCTTTGATATGTTGACCTCAAAAATGCACCATTTAAAAAAAACAGGTGGTAGAGAAGAGGAGAAAATTGGAAAAAAAATGGAGGAGTAAGCATCTTTTGTGTCCACAGCCAGCAGCCCTACAGAGGAGGTGCACTCACGTGAGAATGAAGCAGGACTAAATGGAAGGGTTCGCCAGTGAAAGGCAGAGAGAAACTTTAACCTTCACACGACAAGACACCGCTATTGGGGCGGCCCTTTAGTCACCATGGCGACCAAGTGGAGGCCCTGGGGAAAGGCCCTGAGGTTATGAAGAAGAGGGTGGAGGAGAAATGGAGAGAGAGGAGGACCAAGGAGGGAAAGAGGAGGTGGTGGGAGGAGAAGGAAGAGGAAAAGGAAGCAGGGAGGAAACAAGGGGAGGAGAGGGGGGTGATAGGAGACAAGGACAAGGGAGGGAGGGATGTGGCGAAGGGGGGGAGGGAGGTCTGTCACCGTTTGATGTTAAGTCATTGAGACAGAAGCACAGCAGGGCTGAATGCTGCTCTACCTGCGCTGGGAACCCGCCGTGTGAGCAGCAGCCCGGAGATGGAGAAGATGAAGGCGGGGAGATAAAAACAGGCATGTAGGAAATAAAATGAGAAATTCATAGGAAACATGATGGAGGAAAAACACAAGTGTGGGAGGTGGGGGTGCAATTTGACAGAAAGGTGACAGAGTTTGAAGACTGAGAGGAATGAAGCCGGATATTGTTTAGGCGTACAGGTGCATGAGGAAGCAGGAAAACGGTCTTTTTAACTATAAGCACTGATGATACCTTTTGCTTATAGCTGGGTATACACTGTATGTAGTGTTGTTAAAAGCAAGGCTATGTCGATATATATACATATATATAGTTACTGAATATTTGAAATGTTTTCAATACTGTTTTTTTACAGCACAAACAGTGCTGACTTTACGTTTGTTAATGTTAGTAAAATGCTAGCTAGTTATCTAGCTAAACAACATAAATAATGTGGTTGCCACTTTGCAAAAAGAATTGGAGGTAAGCTAGCTCCACTGTACTTCCCATATTTTCCATCCATATGGCGCACTGTGTCACTATAGCAATTTCAGATGCTCTGTTTGCCACTTCACGCAGATGCCATGAGAAAAAAGGCTACAACCTCTGGAAATTGGCTCTCTGGTCGACAACAGCTGGCCAACATTTCAAACATGTCAAATTCACCTGGATGTCCAACAGTCGTTCAGGAGCAGTTGATCAGTCTTCACCCCGCCATACATTGCAGGCAATGATGCCTGCCAAAGCTGAAATTCAGTCCGACACTAAAACGAGTCATGCGGCTAAAAATTGGGTCAGAAACTGGCTTTAAATTGTACAGTTTATATGCATCTTTAAAAAGCAGTCTAAAACGCACACAGGTGTCTTTTCAGGGCAATCTTTGTGAGAAATAATTACTACTCCAATCTCACATTTGCCTTTTACCACACTGCTATGTTTTTTAATGTGCAGCAACAGAGTAAGAGACAGACAGACAAAAGCAGGCAGACAGACAGTCCTGGAGTGACAGGCGCAATTCAAAGTCAGTGAAAGAGCTGTCACAATGCCTTGCCAAACTGTCTCCCATCACTGCTGAAATCTAATCTCTGCAATGGCTTCATCCAGTTGCAGCAAGAAAAGATTTTCTTTAAGGTTTTCAGTTAGGCAGAGGAAGGGATGCTCCGTTCACTTTAAGCCTGATATTACCAACTTCATTTGACCACCAAAAAGGCAGCACAAGTGGCAAACAGAGAGAGGACAGGACATAAAATTCGCTAAAGGACAGATTAGAGAGACAGCCAGACTCCCCTCAGGGCCAGGGAGAGCCCTCGAGATGAAGAGAGATAGAGAAATGGAGGGAGGGAGGAGGTGGGGGGGCTTTTACACTAAATGACTGGGACAGAGCAGGGAGAGCACGGGGGAGAACGGGGCAGACAGAGATGTTACAGACAGGAGAGACAAATGGAAAACGATAGATGTGAGCTAGATGATGTGGGAGAAAATCACAAGGGAGGAGGGAGGGTCTAAGACTGGATAGACATCTTTAAAGGGATATTGCGTGAGGCTGAGAGCCGACTGAGAGCCTGCGATAACAAAAACACAGTAGATTGGACAGTTACACTCTACTGTTGAACTGAACTACTAACAAATGGAGTCATTACTGAGCAGTGCTGCATTTAATACCAGTATTTTTAGAACAAAGAACTGGAACATATGGAAATAAGGATATATTATTCTGTAAAAGCAAAAATACTTCACTTCAAAGAAAAAGCAAGGTGACAAAGAATGATTAGGCCGTTGGTCATCTTACAGAGATGAAGAAATTGCTAACAGATTATAGATCAATGATGTTATTACTTCATGCCTCAGTCACATGTTTTATTCATGCTTTGGTGCACCTGAAATGCAATAAAAGACTTGACTGTGATTTGTATGTCAGGTAAGAGCCCTGAATTTAACCCTTCAGGGTAGGGCTGAACAATTAATTAAAATCTTATTGGAATTCCAAAGTGCAATATCCAAATCACAGAAGCAAATTTTTGACAAAGGTAAAATGTGTGACAAAACAGCAGTAAAATGAGGTACTGTAGTGTAGAAATCTTGATTTTCAGATGTAAGAAAACACATTTGTTTGGTACAGACAAACAAATGTCAAAGCTTCGTGATTTTAATAGGGTTTGTTTATCAGTGAAAATCAAAATTGTGATCCTAAAACTATCATTCTTACTAACTGTGATTTATAATGCAACTGCAATATCTGTCAAAACAATCTCATGTCCACTTACTCTCATGTTGGTACACAGTGCAGTGGAAGTGTAAATACAAAGAGAATACAGTAATATGCAAATCCTTGTAAACCTATATTCAATTTAATACAGTGCAAAGACAAGAAATTATACACTATAATACAGATAAGATATTTACTAATGAGCAATGTAAGCCCACTGACCTGTTATGACCCTCTGGGCCTCATATGGTTCCATGTAGCCATTATTCTCGCAGGGAACAGGTCCGAGATCTGGTTCTGGCCTGTGATCCAAGCGAGCGTCAAATGGGTCTGAATAATCTGTGTCACCTGCAAGCGGAGCAGACGGCACCACCTAAAGGACAAAACACACTCTTACTCAGGAAAGTGAAAATGGTTTTGATAAAAGACATTAACTTGTCCCTCTGGGAGAACAGCGTCTCCAGAATTTTTTTTTAACCTAATATAATAAATGCAAAACAGTTTATTAATATTATGTCTTGCAGGCACATGTGCAAAAAGAGTTGATATTTAAATCATATACCATGTTGTTTGCAAGAACTTTCCCCAGGGACCAGGAACCTTTGGAGGAACTCCACTACAGAGACCAGAATCTAAATTAATTTCCGGGAACATTATTTTACCTACCTTAAACATCTCTGCTCAAGCAGTAATACTTTCCTCAGTACAGTACAGGAATTTTGGGGGTGGGACTTGCAGCATTGAACGTTTCTATGTGGTCTGGTACTTGTTGTTAAGTTTATTTCATGCAGTATTTTTAAAAATCTGCACTCGCAAACCAGTTTGTTTTTAGAAGATGCCATATGACAGATGGGCCGACGACAATGTGTGTGGTTGTCGCACACAAAAATGAGGGGTAAAAACTACGGCTGCCCCCAACTGAAAATATTCTTAGTTGACCAGTAGTCATCAGTTCAAGCCATTAGTTGACAAGTCATCACATGTTTATGATACTCAATTAATTATTTAAATATAGATTTTGGGAACACAAAATGAGCCGCTCGTGAAATGAGCCAACTATTAAAAAGCTAGCGGGCAAAACGGTAATGACTCTGAATGTGTCGGAACAACCAGCAAGGAGACTGAACATTTAGTCAATTTATTTCAACAGAATATAACCTTGTTGTTCAAAACACAGGAATAAAGTCTGTGTCCTAGTCTAACAGATAATGGCAGCTACAGCACAGTTAGCAGCAGTGCGCCATTGACTACAGTGTTTCAACAGTTCCCCTAGACACAGCTCCCAAAGACATTTTGAGGTGGTGCATTTTTTCCATGGCTAACAGATACATGAAAACATAATCAACTAAGACTTTTCTTACTGACTAATGGTTTAGGGGGCAACCCTCGCAAAAACAGCCATCACTTTTTCATGTCAGTGGACTGATTTGACAAATTTTTGTGGGTCTTTAGACTGCAGTGGAAATGCAGACAAGTAAAGTAAGTTTCTGGGACTAAAACTGCCAGGTACTTTGTGTGGAAACACGGCCATAGGCTTTAGGCTATGATGATTTTAATTTTCATCCAGCATTGTCAAACTGGCATTTGGTAAGAGCTCCACACCACACTTTCAAATGAAGCACTTGACTTAAAGCATTCCAGGATCTGAATGTTTTCTGGTAATTAGGAGAATTCAGTCTGTAATACACGTATAAATGCTAAAAAGGAAGGCGTGTTACACAGACAATGTCTCATCAAGACCTGCGTTGGAGAGCAGCGCAACACTCGCAACAAGCAATCACATTCTCACTGAATGACACGTTAAATATACGTTTGGTTACAGGCAAAACACATTTAGAGTATCACCAAGACACTAATTTGCACCTTTAGTGTGCAACATCACAGTAACACACCAACGCTACAGTATATATATTTAGTCTCTTTCTTAAAACTCTTTAAGAGGGAGCTACATTGTATCTTTGTTGCTGCATTGAAACTAAATGCAATGCAGCCATTAATCATCCTGTCTGAGGAAGATGTGTTTTTTGGCTGTAGGAGGAGAGCTCAGAGAGTAAAGAGGGAGAAGGTCGGTTGGTTGGGAGCATTTGTTCTTTCATGCAAGCACAGGGGGAAAACAGTGGTCAGCTGGCACATTGACAGCTACAAAGGCAGCCATATGGTCACACACACACACACGCACCTACAAACACATACACCCTTAAGCAACTCTTCCTGCTGCTTTCTCTTTCTCTGACAAAGGAAATTGTGTGGCAAGGCTCACTTCCCAAAGTCCCGCTCAACATGCACACGCCCTCACAAAATCACATCCTATTAATCCCATGTTGATTCTGTAACAGGTTACCTATCGATGCACAGGAATCTGCAATGTTAATTAGAGTGCGGATGTTCCCACAGACCCTGGGAAATTAATGAGAGCAGGAAGAGACGAGTGGGGAAGAGAGGGGAGCAACTATCGACTCGAGTTAAGACTATTACTTCAATCCACTTCAGGACTTTCGCACTTGTAGCATTTTCCATGAGCGGAGTCATGGATTTAACTGCGGCGATGAAAACCCCTGAAATTCTCCTCAACTTACTCAGCGTATGTGAGCTGAATTAATGTGAAGACCATCTCCTTGTAAAACCTTTGCTTCTGCTATAGTCGCTCGTTCTCGACATCTGTTTGCCTTTTTTCTTTGCAACAGACATGCACAGCACACAGCCAGGAAAGCACTGCAGCCTCCATGACACAAACAGCACCACAGTATAAATTATACCTCCCTGTGGCCCTTGGCATATCCCCATACGCCGTACTGTATATGGCCCCTTACATGTGCTCATGCGGGGGTCTCTCTCAGCTTGCAAAACCAAACCCCATTTATTATTTATGGAAGGACATAAACTCAGGGGACTGTGACCCTCTCTGACTCAACGGTCTGCTCAAGCCATCAATAATTCTTACTTCCATCTCGGATGGAGAATTTATATGGCGCATGGGACGTAATGTGATTTATGTAAACAATGCATATTTGTGACACACATTACCAGTCACTTGCTTACAGAGTCTGATCAATAAAGCTGTCACTGTGATGGAAATGGGACGAGAGAGAAGCAGTGGAGTGTTTTTATCCTCCACCTCTTTACTTGCCTTCCCTTCAGCCCTCCTTTCTCCACTTCACAAGGCAGGAGCCACATAAAAAACTGTATCTGTCATCACCTGCTTTTTTCTCTGAACACCTACACTCAACTAAAAATATAAACACAACATTTGACTTCGCTCTCGTTCTTCACAAGTTGAAGTAAAAGATCTAAGACGACTTCTGTGCACACAAAAGGTTTTTTATATACTTTTTTTGGCCTTTTATGCCTTTACTTGTATGAGACAGCTGGAGACAGGAAAGGGGGAAAGAGAGTCGGGTAATGGCGTGCAGCACAGGACCATAAGCGGCAGTCAAACCCACAGCCATTGCAGAGGACTCACAGCCTCAATACAAGGGGCGAACACTCTACCAACTGAGCTACCAGGCCACCTGGCCACACAAAAGGTTTATTTCTTTCAATTTTTGTTCATAAGGTTGTTAAAATATATGTTAGTGTTCCGCCTGACAGGTGTGGCATATAGAGATTATTGCACAGGTGTGCCTTGGACTGGTCACAATAAGGCCGCTCTAAAATGTACAATTTTAATAAAAATACATTTATCAGATACTAACCTATAACTGGTTCACAGAGATTAAATTTTTTTTCCATGGAGGGCAAAGTCATGACCTGCGCTACTCTGCCTCTGATTGGCTAATATAAATAAATAGATAAATAAATAATGGCTCCAATAAGGTTCTTCCTGAAGGGCTGAGGTTCTACCCTGAATATTTGCTTTTTGTAGAAATCTCTCGTCCTGTTCTAGTTCAAGCACCTAATTTTGAACCATCCTGACGATTTCCACCAAAATGAATTGGTTCAGATCCTGAAAAAGTTGGTTCCCAGCTGGAACCAATAAGGTGGCACCAAAGTGAGCATGTCATATTGTATAGACTTGATTACAATGGTCCAACTCAAAACTGGTGGAAATGCCGGCTGGTTCACTACACAGCACTGATGTTCCAAGGATCTTGAACAGAATCGGTTCGAGACAAAGAGCTAACTTAGCGGAAAACGGCCCTGAAAGGGTTTAAGTGGAACCTTTCTAAAAGGCTTTACCATGAACCAAGGAGTATTCTCTTATGGGGAAAAGACAGAACCTTTTATGATTATAGTTAGCACCTTTATTTCTAAGAGTGTACTTGTTGTCTTTATTGGTTGGGTTGGTTAGGTTTAGGCATGAGGAGTGATTGGTAAGGGTTACAGTATAAACATCAGTGCAAGCCAATCAAAGGCAGAGTAGGATGGGTCATGGGATGGGAAAGCAATTTGGTATCTGTAGCCCTATGTGACATAGTTACAGTTAAATGTTGAATAGATGTAATTTCTCAATATAAAACTGCACATTTAGGAGTTGCCTTTTATTGTGATCAGTCCAAGGATACCTGTGTAATAATCCTGATGCTTAACCAGCATCTCTATATGCCACACCTGTCAGGTGGATGGATTATCTTGGTAAGGGAGAAGTGCTCACTAACACGTTTTTTAACAAATTTGTCAACAAAATTTGAGAGAAATAAACCTTTTGTTTGCTTAGAAGAAGTCTTATATCTTTTTCTATTTCAGCTTATGAAAAACGGGAGCAAAAACAAAAGAGTTGCATTTCTATTTTTGTTGAGTGTGCAAACACTGAGAGAATGAGGCTCTTACTGGCTCTTGCTGGTCCTCTAAAGAGATGGCACTGAGGAGGATCTTGGTTCGTCCCAGCTCCTGGGAGTCCACTTTAATCAGTCTATGTTTGGGAGATTTCATATCCACGCTGGATGACTTCATTGGAGACCCATACACAGGTGTGGCAGGATCAGAAGTCCCAGACTCTCCCCTGCTGGACCTGTTTTCAGAGTCCTCGTAGGGATCCTCGAAGTCCAGGTCCCGCTGGAGCCGGTAGGCTTTGAGGATCTCACTCTCGGTGTAGTCTGGCGTGGGTGGCTGTGGAGGCACCTTCCTGCTGCCAAAGCTCAGGTAGTCTTTCAGCCACTTGGCCATTGCAGCTTCCAGATGTGGCGGCGTGTGGTGGAGTGAGAGCAGGAGGCTGCAGGGGGCACACAGGGACAGACATGGGGGTTATTGCTTGACCTCATTTTTTCCAATGAGACTGTGCCAGCCATGGATTGGATTAGGTACATAACAATTATTTTCATTGTTGATTAATCTGTTGATTATTAAATAAATTTATTAGTTAGTTGGTCTATAAAATGTTTATCAGTTTTCCTCAAAGTTCTGGTGATGTTCTTAAATGTCTTGTTTTGTCCAGAACCCAAAAAGTAATAAAAAATTTACTATCACTGAAGACAAAAAAACAGATTTAAGAAGGTATAATCAGAGAACTGTTATTTTTTTTCCTTAAAAGATGACTCGAGCAATTAATCATTTAACAAAGAAGTTGGCAATTAATGTAAAAGATGACAACTAATCAAGTAATCATTGCATCTCTAGATTAGATTTTCTGATTAATTGAAAGACTA
Organism: Lutjanus erythropterus; assembly: GCF_056507025.1. Classification (NCBI taxonomy): domain Eukaryota; kingdom Metazoa; phylum Chordata; class Actinopteri; order Lutjaniformes; family Lutjanidae; genus Lutjanus; species Lutjanus erythropterus. The sequence goes on along the minus strand of NC_139323.1, from coordinate 19,049,326 downwards.
AAAAAAACACATTCCTATTCCAAAAGCAATACTAATCCACAGGTCCTGATCCACATATAATAATATTTGTGCTGGACAACTTTCTCCTGATCACACACCCACGATCAGTGTGCTTACATGCACTGATGTGACATTTAACTACACCAACAGCTGGGCTTTACGCACTCCTTTTGTTTTACGCAGGGAGCAATAACGTCTGGCATCTGGACTTTGCCCAAAGGCTGCAATTACATTTCACACCCCAGCAATAAAGTGCGACGCTAACATGCTGATAAAAAAAAGACTGCGAAGAATATTAAAGCAAGGAGGAAACAATTTTGCATGAAATTGAATTTTTTTTTTTTTTGCTTTCCTAAACATGGAATCAAGCACGTTTAGTTATGGAACTGATTGATTTGGAAAGCTGCAAACACAAGCTAAAATAAGCTATTTTTTTCTTGAACTTCCACTCAAAACAGTCACCAAAACACTCGATTTAAATACCAGTGCGCGCTGCGCTGCCACGGCACTCTCACTTACCAGCTCTATTCAGTCCTTCAGCCACTTTGGATGCTTTATTCCGCGTTTCTCCATATCGATCACAATAAAGCGGCACAGAGAAGTGATAAGACCTTCCACTACGTGCGTTTTTATTCCACAAAAGGACAAAAAGACGGTAAATGAGCAGCTTTTCTGGAGAAAAAAAGACAGGAGCGTTTGAATCCGCCCGGAGTTCCTTTAACGACTGACGGCAAATGTGCGAGTGAAGAGAGCGACTACAGCTCCGAGACAAACTCAACCGAGCGATTAAAGGGGAGGCGCTTCACTCCCTGTGGAATATCCTCCTCCTATTCCCTTTTCGAAGTCAGCCGACCGTTCATTCATTGAAATATCTGCACATCACACCGGCTGCAACAAGAGAGACATCCTCTGTCAGGATCACAATAAGTGCATGGGGGAAACAAATGAAGAACAGAAACTGGAGGGGGAAAAAAGAGAAGATCAGCTCGCACGAATGTGCTCCAAAAATGTGCATTATTTATATATTCGCATGACATCAGTGGAGACTTTTCCTGTTTTAGCTTCACTGAAGGTTTTTGAAATCATTTTGCTGTTTTCCCCAAAAAAAGGAAAAGTCTGACTACAAAAAGCCTGAAGGGTGAACAAAACTGTTATCTTGTTCCTGATAAAAGGATTTGGTGGAATAGAGGAATCCCATCATCCTCTGGGCAACTTGAGCAGTGCTGAAGTGAAGTTCAGACAGAAGTGCAGACACAAAAACACTCTGCATCACAAAAAACAAGATGACAAAAGCAGTGAAGCCTGTCCACTCTGATTGAAAATATGTTTCGTTCCTTTTGTTTCATCCTTTCTGAGTGTGCTTCATCCTCTCACAGATGTGCCTTTATCCGAGGTCCAAGCTGCTAAATTGGATTGTGCGCTACAGTGGGTAAAGGCCATCTAAGTCTGTTAAAAGACCGTAAATGCCTCTTTCTTTACGACACTCATGAGCTCACTTTCTCCCAGGGGCGGGAGACCAGATGAGGTCATCGAGCTAGAATCCACCCCCTACCACACACTATCACCACAACCATCAACACTCCCCCATCAAGACCTTCACATCTTCCTCCTCCTGCTTGCCTGCTGAGACGTCCACTCCAGTGTTCACCAAGCACAGGCTTCAGACCTAAAGAAGGGTCATGGGAATCATAAACAAGTCCCAAAGTGTTTGTGAGGGAAAGCTGAAGTCACTGAGGGTGTGTCATTATTGGAAACATCTCTCAGGTCCCTGCGGTCCAGTTTGAATCAATTATAGAAGTGCGACCATGAACTTGAACACAGAATCAATTTCATGACATCAGGCAATATAATAGTTTTTCTGTGGAAAAGAAGTTCTCCAGGGTTGAGAATCAGGGGTCATATCTCAGAAAGTTCCTAGTGTATCTTAAATCAAAATCTGTGCTACAAAGAGTCTAAGATAGATTTTTTTCCCATTTGGTATTACAGAGGCAAATCCTAACTAAATTCAATCCTATATTGTCTTAGTCAGTAGGAAATCCTCAATCCAACATCTTTTATCAACTCTGATGTCCGTTTCTTAGCAACCAACACTACTTTTCTCATCCTACTGAGCTAAACAAATTTGCAACCATTGATTTTTCTCATTGAAACATACTGAAAAAAGCAGCAAAAATAACAATGGACACTTCAGTTAATGACTTCAGATGATTGCGTGGGTAACATCTGTAGAGAAATACCAAGATGTTCTTTTTGGGGAAATTTATAAAAACGCTTATACTGGAGGTAATAGAAAGAGAATGGGCTAAGATAGCAGAAATAGTCTGTGGCATATTCAGCGTCCATTGTGTAAAATCAATGAAAGAGCATTCAAGCAAGTTAGTTAACACTACCATTAGCTGCTGTTACTGAACACTACAGTTAGCTAACTAGTAAATTTACCACTTCTACATGTGAAAATGTGACAATTAGGACACCTTAATGGTTATCTGATTTTGTTAGAATGCTTATGGAAAACACAATATGGATTTTAAAGGATCAGTGGATAGGATTTAGGGGCATCTAGCCATGAAATAGCAGATTACAGTCAACTCATCTGCTAAGCATATAGGAGAAACTATGCATTGGCCACGATACTTGTAAGAATTGCGAAAGGTTGTGTCTAGAGCCAGTGTTTAGTTGGTCCCTTCTAGGCTACTGTAGAAACATGGCGGTGCAACATGGTGGACTCCGTGGAAGAGGCACTGTGGTCTACGTAGATATAAACAGTTCATTCTAAGGTAACAAAAACACAAGGATTCTTATTTTCAGGTAAATATACACCAATGAAAACATACTTATGATATTAATTCTGTTTATGCCAACAGATTCTCCTAAACATTACACACTTACCCTTTATGTTAGGACAGCAATTTGCAATTGACTTAGGAACCGTTCATCTCTAAAGTCTTTTTGAGATAAATCAGGTCCTAACCCTAATTAGGTTACCATGGTTACCAAAGTTTCTGTAATATTGTCCTTGTTTAATGTCTCACACTAGTCCCACCCAAGAGATTGCCTTTTTAATCATTAACTGAACAAGAGTTTAAGAACAGCAAAATCTCAAGGGAACAAGATTTGTCATATATTGTGAGAGCCAGTCATTATCACGTGGGAACAAAATCAATATGTTGTGCGAAAGGTCTTATCTTCTGGGAATGAGATCCATTCATTCAATACGTTGATAGAGATCTTGTTGGCACAACATGGGATCTTGATATGAGATCCTTTGTTTGCACAGTTTATAGTGCTGTTATTCCCTTAAGATAATAATGTCTTCCCACGTGTGAAGATCTTTTCTCTCACATCTTGAAGAAATACCACCTTTGGGTTCTTCAGGGACTCCTACCTTTCCCATCTTCCTCCCCCACTTACCCTTTGTCTGCTATTCATTCCTACCTTTGCATTTTTATTTTTTGTCACATCTTTGAACCAATACCAATAATCTTCCTTCTCTCCCTCCTGCCCCCAGCTATACATTCCTCCTTTTCATCTGCACAAGCCACTCAGTCTTAACACCTCGTCTTACCCCCATACAACCCAGTAACATATTGAGCATACATTTAATTTTTGTTTCCATCCTGGCCGGGCTGAGAGCCAGAACTGTCTGTGGAAGAAAAGATTGAAGAAACTGAGCAAGAGATGGAAAATAAGAGACGGAGAGACAGGCAAGCTGTCATCCTCGGCAAGAGGAAGACACACGGAGAGCACAGGGGAGAGGAGAACAGAGATGGAAAATCAGAATCTCTCAGAGTGAGAGATTAACTCAAACAGAGAGACAGACAGATAGATAGACAGACATGTATAGTCATTGTGTTATTTCATGCAAAGTAAACACTGTTGCATGGGAGCCAGAGATTTAATTGAATCAAACAGAAACAACAAGGCAGTGAGGAACAATTCAGAGAAATTAATAAGACTGCCTCATTATAAAGGGCTAAATATGGATGTGGCATTTTCTCTGAACTTCACACATCCAGTTGTTGCTCTCACAGCTGAACAGCATCATTTATGAATCTGAAAGCTACGCAAACATGCTGTAGAGCATCAATGACTGTAGGCATTCATGTGCAACCTGACGCACATCAACAAAGATTCTCTTTCAAAGGCATGAATGTAATCTAAATATAATCACGAGTCTTTCGGCTGAATTGAAGCGCTGAATAAGAGGTAACACAGACTTGTGCTGTAAGAATACTTGATTTCCATAAGTTTCCTCTGCCTTGCATTTACTGCCCTCATTTGGTAGCTTGTGTGTATTGCATGTTTCATTTAGAAATAACAGAAGCAGGTCTCATTAAACTTCAGTTTATGAAAATAAAAAAATGCCTTGTAGACCTCTTTTACAGTAGCCATTTTGACATGAAATAATTGTGTAAACCCAGGAGTTACAATGATACTAAGGTTCCATTCCATGCGGATAAAACAAGGTCAGGGTGCTGTTGTTGTGCACACTGGCTAACTGGAAAGGCTCTTCCACACTAAATGGAATGGGACCTCAGTTAGTATTACTGGTAGTACTTGTATTTTATGTCAAACTGGCTGCTTTGAAAAATTTTTACTAGTAGGCTGTGCATGACAAACAATAATGTATATTAGAGCTGCATGATATGTTACAAACACCAAATTGTGACTGATAGTATGATTGTGGTATGAGTCACAATTAGTAGGAATGACAATTTTGCATTACACTTTTCATTTTCTCTCAAAAAACAATTAAAATAATGACAATGTGCCATTTGTTGGGGTCTGCTCCAAACAAACACATTTTCTTAAACAATATTGAAAATTTACAAAGCTAACTAAAATAAAAAAAAAAATTAAAACCTACAGGAAATGTATTTAGTTTTAGTCTGTCAGTCTGGTCAAATCTGTAAACACTGCAAGCATGAGAAGGTATTGTGCATCAGTTTATAGAGAAATTTCTCCATGACTGTGAGTCAACTGCCTTCACACAATGTTGTGTTTGTATTGTAATACCGACTCTGAACTTCTTAAATGTTGCCCCTGTCAAATACCCAAATTATAATTTAAAAAATACTGAAACTAAAAACTAAATGACTATTCAAACAATAAAAACTAAACTGAAACAAGCACGCCAACTTTTGAAACTAATTAACTGAAACTAAATTGAATGGATAAATAAAAATGATAGAAAACAAAATCAAAAATACAAACTCATGAAACGTGCAAAGTACAAGAACTCTGTCCTACACCTTTTAATTTTTCACTCACCCCTCTTTCATCACAGTACAAAAGTGTGGGCTTCCGGGTTCAGCTCTTCCAGTGCTGCCATTGGTTGAAGTCACTTTTGCGTTTCAGTGATTGGCTAAAATGTCCAAAAACTTTACCAACAACCCTCCGTGTTGTGAGCTGGAGGTGCAGCTGAAGACGCCGACGAAATGACAAGTCGTACCTGACTGAATGCTGCTCCAGAGTTCACAGGAGCCCGTCTAACACGTTATAACAGCTCTGTAGTTCACCACACGTCGCTAAAAAGTGAACCACGCTGTGTTGTCTGCGCTACATGCGACGGACACGATGTATCATCCATCATCGCCAATCAAACGCTGATCCGGCGTTTTGCGCATTGCTGATTGGTTGATTTACGACGGAGGCGGGTGCATCCCTGCTGTCCGCCAGGCTGCAGTGTCACTTCAGTAGTCTGCTGCTGATGGGACAGAGGAGACACTCACCTGGAGCAAGACTGTCCTCCACAGGTAGGCTACGTGTTCCTGCACTCTCACCTCATGGATGTGTGTTGACTGCTTTAGGCTTTATGTTAGCATGTTGTTGGTACATCCCTCATGACAGAGGGACTATAAGACTTAACCTTATATGTATACCTAACATTTTGGCACACCCACATGTTGCTGTGTTGCGTCACAGTTAAATGAGTGAAAACTCCTTTTAAAACACACCGAATAAGCTGTCACTTTGATTAACACTCAAGTTTGTCTCTTTGTCTTCTTCATTGCAGTGTTCCTGTTAAAACAAAGGCTATCAAACCACTATGAAGAGCCTGAAGGCAAAGTTTAAAAAGACAGAGGTAAGATCTACACACCAGGGGTGTATGATACTGATTTTTTTTTCAGCTGATACAATAACCAATAATATCTGATTCTTAAGTCCAATACTGACATGATAACTGCTGATTTCACATTTTTGTATTTTAAAAAGAAGTTAATATATAGTTTATGCACAGTTGGGTGTTAAAAAAGGCTAAGATGTAGTGAGCAAAGATGGATGATTCAATATATCTTAGCTCTGACTGAACCAAATCTAACATACATCACTATCACAACGGAAACAAAGAACACTCTTCAAATGTTCCTTTATATTTTTGTAGTAAAGTACATAAAAAATCACAAACATACTTACTTATATGTTCTGTTAAATCATATTATGGCCAATATTTATTGGCTAATATACGCCGATATAGACCAATATAGCTCGATAGGGTCCTGATATTTATTGTGCATCTCTACTAAGGATCAAATTGTTTTAATCTATTTTCTTTTAAAACCTGAGGATGTTATGACTGTTTGTTTTATTTTACTGCCTTTGTGAAGCACTTTAAAACATGGACTTTAAAAGATGCTCTATAAATAAATAATATTATATTATAAGAGCCATCTGTCATAGTGCTTTACAGGTGTTTCTAAAAGTAGTAACACCTGTTTGCTATTGGAAACTACAAGCTCTGTTTTAACCTATTATCAGACTGCTCCATATTAAAGTAGCCATTTATATAGATCCCAGGCTGCTCCTTGTGTGTGTGTGTGTGTGTGTGTGTGTGTGTGTGTGTGTGTGTGTGTGTGTGTGTGTGTGTGTGTGTGTATGGGGGGCACTGGGATTCAGTGTCACTGAGCAGCAGCAGGAGAGCAGGCCTGTCTCCAGACTGCTGCTATAACCAGAGATCTCAGGTAGCCTTCAATTATTCACACTTACATGTGCGCGCACGCACACACACACACACACACACACACACACACACACACATTCAAAGAATCTCTAGCCTACCTCCCTGCTGTCACCCCGATTCTATTCTCAAGGGCTTTGTGATGTGGGGGTTAACCTTGTTTCCTAATGTACTGTATTTTTAAGAGTTTACTTTTTGCCTTCTCTGTGCAGCCACTTGTTTATTTACAAACAGGGACCAGTGACCTTGCATCCTTGCAGATCTGGGGCACTGGTACAAGCAGATGAAGTAGCAACCACTGGCTCCATACAACGTGGTCTGAGCATTTGGATCCCGAGGATGCTTTTATCACTAAGGCTGTTTCATTCTGATTTATCTGCTGATTATTTTCATGATGGATCGATTAATTGCTTTAAAATGGCAAAAAAAACTTGTGAAAAATGCTAGTCACAATTTCCCAGTGTCCAAAGTGATGTCTTCAAGTCTCTTTTTTTGTCCAACCAAAAGTCCAAACTGAGACTCTTCATTTAATACCATAAACGAAGCTGGAATCAGCAAAAAGTGGACAAAAATAGGATAATTGACTATCAAAATAGTTGGCAACTAATTTTCTTTTGATATTAAGGATGGTCATCTATCTTCAGTATTATATTATTATTATATGGACAGATTGATAAATATCCTGCATGCACATATCTCTCAGGCTTTTCCACATGCAAAAACCTCTCCTACACCTGAGAGATGCATACACTCAATAGCCAAAAAGGCTATTTAACATTCCAGCTTGTTTGTGTTTCTCATTATGTCCCCTCTGCCCCATAAATGACCATCCAAATGTGCAGATCAGAGCCCTGCTCTGCCTCTCCTCTTTTTGCTGAGTCCTCACATCACCCAGGCCCCGCTCTGCTCTAACTGCAGAGAAACAGATCCACAGTATGACGCTGCCAGGGGGGTACCGAGCAGGACCTGCCACAAAAAGAAACTAATGGAGAGAGAAGGAGGAAGCCTGCTACAGAAAAAAATATTAGGTTAGAGAAAGGAGGACAGTGAGAAAAGGAAGGAGGTGGCAGTGTGTGTGAGATGCAGCGAATAGGCTGGCTATATGTCCCTGCTAGCAGCTGAGGCAGGATGATAGGACAGCGTTTTGGATGTGGACAGAGAGCACTGCAAAGGGAGACTTTGTTGTGAGGGCAGTTGTGTGCATGTCAGAGTTTTTGTGTGTCAAGCTGTTCGGTGTCACTGCAAGAGTGATTTTAAACATAGCACAAATTGTCTGGTATGTAGAGCTGTACTATGATGTTGCTGTGACCTCTAAAGGGTATCTGGTGCAAACTTATGTGTAGCAGAGTTTTCTGTCTAATGTAAATGTGCAGATTTGTCATGTAGCCCAGAAGCAGACGGTGTGTGTCAACAGACAGCAGTGGCTTGGGTACTCTGTAGCTGTATTTAGCTGTGTGTGTGTGTGTGTGTGTGTGTGTGATGCCCTATTAGCCATTATGGATCCTCAGCAGCCTGTTTTTAGCCTGATGAAGCGGCTCTGTCCTTGTTTCAGCCTGCTGCCACTGCCAGTAGGTATCTTTTCTATGTATATCCACTATTCGCAGGAATAGGAGTAGAAACTGATTTGTTTAATCTCTTCTGATATTAATGTCTTAAAGTAGTTTATTGTGACTAAAAAAGATGGATGGTGCATGCGGGACATACCATAAATAACAGGATAGATATGACAGTGGGGATTTACGAGATGGAAAAGGTCACTTTCTCTTTAAATTTAAATATGGTCATCTTCAGACAACACTGGGAAAAATGTGTGCAATATGCCAAAGATCTGAGACCTGATTTTGGTAAGACAAGCAAATATCTAACTGTAACATGTACAGTATGTACCTGGGTAAAGCAAAACCTCTATGAGCAGTTGTTATTTTTCTATATGACTATGATTCAATCTATAGAAAATAAGGCAGTTAGACTATATTTTTGGTACAAGATACTTAATTCTTCTGTGCCATATTTTTCCTCAATTCTTGCATATCCATTTGTATTACCTGTGGAAGTAAAAACAATGCAATTTGAAATAAAAAAAAGTAGTAAATTGTAATTTGTTATTGGTATCTCATATTCTGTTGATGATCTCAGACAGAAAACACTGTTTGTTGTACAAACTAATTGTATTATATTCAGTCTGTCCAGTCATCTGTTGGTTTGTATGTTATGAGATATGCAGCAGTGTGGTATCAGTTTCCACTGGGGCAGTTCAGGGTGGTGACCTGTTCTCTGGCTTTGCCCCCCTCAGAGTCAGGACTGGAGTAAGAGTGATGAGAGGCTCCTGCAGGCCGTGGAGCAGAATGAACCTGACAAAGTCTCCGCACTCATCGTCAAAAAAGGTCTCTGTCCCACCAAGCTGGATGCTGAGGGCAAGTCGGCGTAAGTTGGGCAACTAATTTTTACCTTTCCTAGTCACCGGAAGGAATTCAGTTATTAGAAGTAATTGCAGTAGTGGAAGAAGTATTCTGATCCTTACTCAAGAAAAAGTATGAAACTATCATCTGGAAAACATCAATTATCAGAAGTACTCATTCGGAAGAAAAAGTTTCCCTGTCAGAAGAAGAGTTTCCTGGTTTGACTTTTAAAATTATATTTTATGTGTTATGATTAATATTACTGCTGTATTAACGTGCATGTTGCATTTTAGTGCTGTAGATGTTTAAAATGTGTTTTAATTTTAAATTTATGTACTGTTGTTTAGTTTACATTGAAGGATCAACTCTTTATCTTTACCTCCTTCAGTTCAGCTTTGTTGTCCCTGTTGGGAAAATTTGATTTACGTAAGAAGACATGGGACTTTAATCACAACATTTACAATACAGTAGCCAAATAAAAAAAAAGATGCATCTATTTGTTAAAAAGTCTCAAACCATTAGAATAAAGCCATGATAACGTACTGCTGAGCTGTGCACTCAAGAATCAGTGCAAATTAAAAGCATTTGTTGCACTTGGAACAAAGGAAAAAAAAATGTTTTTAATTTGCACTTGATTCTTTTTTGGTAAATCGTAATGTTTTATTACCTACTTTCTCTTGAACTAATAAACTGATGAGAGGAATCAGCAGTTGGAGCTGAACAATTCTCGGGAGTCATTTCAAATGAAAACTGATTCTCATTTCTACATTCAACAACAACAGTGTATTAGCCAGCCCATCACGATGGGACTGGGTGGAACAGTCTTTGCAAAAAACAAAACAAAACATGTTTTGTCCTTCTTCTCTCTGTCAGGTTCCACCTCTGTGCGTCCCGAGGACGGTTTGACTGTCTAGAGGTCATCATCTCACAAGGAGCAGACCTTAATGTCACTGATGGTGCTGGTATGGTATTTTATTATCAAATAAAGGTTTTATCTTATAAGCCAAGGCTGTTGATTCACATGTGTCATCGATTTTTTATAAATGTCTGTTTATAACTGATTCCAGGCTTCCATGCCCTTCACCTCGCAGCCAAAAACGGCCAATCAGAGTGTTTAAAGAGACTCTTACAGGTGAAACATTACCATTACCATTAGCAAACAAATGCTGTAAAATTTAACCAGATAATACAAAAATTAATTTTAAGACATTACTAATCACAAATGGTTCATCTTTTGCTGTTGTTTGATGTATTTTCCTTGACAGGAGAGATTAGCAGTAGATTGCACTGACAGCATTGGAAGGACACCACTTCATCATGCAGGTAACAGTTACTGAACTACATTATGACACCAGTTTGGTTACATAACAGGTACTTTGCATATAACAAAAATTTTGTATCTACCATCCAACCTGAACATGGTAGTGTTTACAGATTTCAGCTGCATTTCATGATGTAAGTACATTACATGCAGAGTTTAAAAAGTATTAAAAGTTGATCAGTCAGTTTAATGGCAATTTAGGCCCTTAAGAATTAATTAAATGTGTTCGACATAATTTTCTGAAGCACTAAATTTTGTAGCTTGTTTTAAATATGTATATTTTTCCAGAGAGGTCTGAGGTCTGTGTGAGGTGACACATTCTCAGCACACATTCATCTTTTATAAATACCAGTTTATGCATGGGAAAAGATGTACAAACCGGTTTTTGTGCTTATACATCATTTATATATCTGGCCCCTTTTTCTTCTCGCACATTTCTGTACTTCATCACCATCCTGACCCACCGCTGCTAATGCTGCTACAGCTCCTACTTCATCATCTACTGTGGACCTCTGAGTGATGACTGGTGTTCCAAGCTGTCTATCTGAATTATGTTGCATTGATACAGCGGCCAGTGTATCACAAGCTTAGACTGTTAAATTGTGCTTTCTTAAATGCAGTGTGTAGTAAATGTGAAATAAAGTGTGTTGCTGGTGAAACTGGTTACCCAAAGTGACAGTGAGGTCATAAAATGTATGGAAAGTATAATCTTAAGGATTCCTGCACACACCCTGCTTGTATTGACCGTAATTCTGATTATTTCCTGCAGCAGTCAGTGGCTGCTTGTCCTGCACTGAGACCCTGTGGGACTTTAAAGCTAATCTTGATGTTCAGGATGGGGTAGGTTGAAGAGTTTATTTACTAGTGCACAAGACATCATAATCAAATATCTCTGTTGTTGGTCCATGATGTTTGAATAATTACATGTATTTGTCTTTCAGGACGGGGCCACCCCTTTGATCTTAGCAGCCCAGATGAGCAGAGTGGAGCTGTGCGTCTTTCTGTTGGGCCGAGATGCCAACGCAAACATACAGGACAACCAGGGAAGGTACTGATGGGATGGACAGACAGAACGGCAGAGAGTGTCAGACAGTGCTGAGGCAGACTGAGGCATAAAACAGCCTTCTTAGCTAAGCTAGAACCACAAAAATAACCACTTCAGGATTATTCTCACAGCACTGGGGTTGTCTGTGTCAAAAGATCCCCAGTGTGTTGGATTGATTTGGAAAGATGCAGGTCAGGACCTCCAGCAAAGACCCACAGCTTTCAGTTTGGCCTTGGATGTCTCTTTGGAGAGGATAATTGGAGAGTTATCCCCCGGCTAAGGAAGTGAAAAGACCAACATTTTTTCAAGTGGAAACATTTCATTGCCACATGCTTTATGTTATATTGACTGTCCTGCAATTCATTCTTAATAAATGTTATCCTGACTGGTATCTTTAGAGTCCTTGAGCAAAATGAAAATAGAGTTTTAGAGGTTTGAGCATACTCTGTGTTCCATATTAAGACACAAAATTGATGAATGTGATTCTTGTGATGCATTGTTAGTTATGGAAGCATGTTGCTGCCACGCCAGAATATGAAAATGGATCAGTAACATGTTATAATGTGAAAAGTTTACTGTTATAATAAGATGTGTTAAACATTTTTCACAGTATTTTAACATACAAAATAATACACTTTCCTTGTTATAAAAAGTATAGTATTATATATTTAATCAAAATAAGTGTTTCATTGTATAACAAGACAAATAGTATTTTGTTCAAACAAGCAAAGTTTCTTGGTTTTGCAGCAGTATGCTTCCATATTCAATACTGTTTTCCTGTTGAATTGTTTTTTTATGTTTGGAATCGCAGGTCTGCATTGATGCTGGCATGTGAGAGCGACAGCATTGAGACAGTAGAAGCTCTTCTGAGAGGCGGGGCCAATACACAGCTGGTTGATGCCCTTGGACACAAAGCCATGGACTACAGCGTAGCCACAGGCAACCAGCACATCATACAGATGTTGCAGGATGGAGTACCCCCAGGTACAGTATGAGGCCCGAAGTCTTTTTTTCAGCGTGTGTAGTTCTCTCTACTATCAGATTATTATAAATAAGGCCTAGTTAATTATGTTAAATCAGGTGGAATAAATGAAGCAGCTCATGATTTTTAATATAAAGTGTCAGCGTCATATGAAACACGTGGCAGCAACATGTAACAGATCGTCAGACCCAGTGTAGGGCTTCTGCTTCTCCTGATCCTGGCTGTATCTCCGCTCCCCCAGGCGATGACTGTAATAGGAGGAAGTGGATCAGGAGGACAGCTGGGTGTGATTGTGAAGTGGGATTCAAAAAAAAAGAGAGAGAGAAAGAGAGAGACGAAAGGCCTGTTCCACTTTTATCTTCCAACAAAGACGTTCCTGATATATGGAAAGCAGATGTGTGGCTAGTTTGAAAAAGGAGATGAAGGAGAGAATTTGGTGCCCATATGATGCCTCACCACATGAGTTTTAATTGTGTAATTGCAGATTTTGGTGGATTTGGTCTAGGATACATGGATGGTACTAATTTAAATGAGATGTTAGAAAACCTCATTGCTTTAGGGCTGAAAGTGTCCTGCTCTGTGTCCCTTTCACTCTGCACACGAAGCTTCTGAGGGCGCAGGCGAGGAGGTAATGTTGCATAGCTTTGTGTTGGATCACTCACTCCATCAAATGAGATCATGGCCCACTTTGGCCGATCATATTGTGCATGTTTTCCAATATGAGCTCATTGTTTTTGTGTGCTGCTCTCTTTTCGTTGGCTTTCGCTCCCCTTTGTCGCTGACCCTTTGTCTTACCGTGGTTCCCTCCGTTCTCCCATTTTAAGTTGAGCTTGACCTCTGCTTGTCTGTGATACCCCTCTCACCCTCACACAGTCCCCCCAAGTCCCCTCAGGTGCCTCGTCAGTGCAAGGGGGTACTACCCCCCGCAAACGGAAAGCTCCTCCACCACCCCGCTCTCCTCTCCAGGTACTGTGAGAAACATCTCAGTCGATGGAAAACACATTCTTGTTTGGTTTGGTGACATCAGAAGAAAATGTTTGCTGTGTGAATATGGTGAACGGCTACTTCTCATCACCCTGGTTGCACACAGTATGTCTCTGCACATCGCTTTATTCATAATAGTTGTGTTGCTTTCATAATTAAGCACATTTTATTTGCGTCTTTAAGATGGCGTTCATTTAAACCTGCACCAGGAAAAGTTTTCCTGATGATAATCTGCTCTGGTCAGGCATGACCAGAGCTGCAAAATCTGTAAAAGATAAGATCTCTTTACCTGAGCATACAATGTGAAGAAATGTCTTTTGGTTGCTCTTTTCTTATCTGCAGTATGCACAGGGCATTGCAGAATGAAAAAATTGCAAAATTTCCATTTCATCTCTATCTATGAGTTAACTGTTGAATTAAAGAGTGACTTTTATCAGATTATTTAGTTAAAATAAAGAGATGAGGTACAAGCAGGACAAACAAAAAAGATTTACATCACTTTTGTCCTTTGATTCCCAAATTGAAAACAGATGCCCTGTATGGTGCTACACAGCAGCACACGAGATACAAGGATGTCCATATGTATGTTGATTTTACAGTTATCCTTTTGGTAATGTCTCTGTAGTACAGTATTATTGTATTTTGCTTTCAAAGATCCAAGGTTTGCCACCCTCTCCAAAGCCCCGGAGTCCTGCTCCACCTGCCCGATCCCCTGAGCCCCAGTCCCCTTGTCCTTCTCCCTCTCCCCAGCCCCCAGAAACACAGCAACCAGCCCAGGTGAGCGCTGTAAATCTTGATTTCTGCTCAGTTAATGTTTGTCCTTTATATTTCAGGAAATTCACACTTTATTATTTTTTATATTTTCCGTGGGTGTTTGTGTCAGGCAGAGGATGAGGAGGTGTTTGAGGAGATTCGACGGCTTCGTCTGGAGAGGGGTCGTCTGCTCCAGAAGATCAAAGCCTTGGAGCAACAGCAGCAGAGCGCCCTCTCTGCTTTGGAGGAGGTACTGCAGGCAGTGCAAATGAACCTTATTATTCATGTCTCTGCAGATTGTTTGAATGTAATGTGTGTGAATGCATGAGCGAAAGAGTAGTTAAGACCAAGTCGGTAACCAGTGCATTAGAACTCTGTGTTTACGCACTTATATCAGAGACAACAGCGTATTTGTGAAGAGTAAGCTGTTGCTCATTATAACTACCATTTCTGCCTGTCTATGTGCACTGCAGTTGTCCCAACTGAAGCAGCGTCTGGAGGAGGCAGAGGCAGAGAGAGACAAGCTGCTTGAGGAGCTGAAGGGAGGTCATGGTATCGGGGCCAGTGACTCTGAGGACATGGATGAAATGTTTGACTTCCCAGGTATGCAATCTATTTGACCATGGACTTCCCACACCCTGGCGGAGAGCATGCATGTTCTTCCATGCATGTGTGCCTGTTATTCCACATAGACATTCCTGACTGTGTGTCTGTCCCATCAGGAAGTACACAGATTTATTTTTGTTGTTGTTGCTGTTGAACTTTAACACTAGAGAAGCTGCTCTCCAAGCGGTCCAGGTCCTCTCCTGCTCAGGACGAGCAGGAGACTTCTCAAAGGGACGCAGCCCGTCCCTCTCCTGCCCCTGCAGACCCAGGAACTGTTGCTGAGCTGCGCAAACAAATAGAGGAACTTACCTCACAAAACTCTGAGCTGGCTCTCAAAGTGCAGGTAAGGTCAGGGAGAGAATAAACACACTAATACAGGCAGGCATTATTCTGCTCTCTCACACACTCACACACACTCAAACACATGCAGGTACACGGTCTCAGGCCTCTTTAAGGAGGATAAATTGATAGTGAAGTGATTATTAAATGGTTCCCAGGCAGGAGATGAAGATGCTGGTTCAAGAGAAGCTTAATGTCTCT
Organism: Lutjanus erythropterus; assembly: GCF_056507025.1. Lineage (NCBI taxonomy): Eukaryota > Metazoa > Chordata > Actinopteri > Lutjaniformes > Lutjanidae > Lutjanus > Lutjanus erythropterus. The sequence continues at coordinate 19,033,738 of NC_139323.1, read as the reverse complement.
GACTCAAGCATTAGTCATGACCACTTAAACTTTATGATGCTGCACTCTGCACGCTAATGCACCGAGGCAGATGTGTTCATACAGGTATAAATAGAGCAGCATCAGAGGCAGACATGGGGGCATTTGGTAGAAATTCTTCACCAACTGGGTCATACTATTTGAGTTTGTTGGAGTTAAAATCTCCTGCTCTGGTGTGATTCATTCACCACTATGTGAGAAACAGGTCAAGAAGACTGGGAAATCTGTGGTCTCATATGACAGCAAAGAGAGATCAGGTCTGTGGAAGATGGTTAGAAATAAACTGGAAGCAAAACCTCCTGCTGTGATTTATATGGTGGAGGGCAGTCTAAGATTTTATAACTTATAGACTGGTTTACACTAACAAAGATAAATTTAATCTAAACTAGGTTTAAAATGAGTCAATCCAGATTCAAAATTATGTAGATCTCTGTTACACAATTCACAACTAATCTCAGTTTGGTAAATCCAAGTTTATTGATGTAACACACACTCAAATTAAAATAAATAAATAAAGATGACTTTTGTTGGGACCTAGTAAGTATAAAGGTGGGAGGGGAACCAGCTTCTCTCTGTATTCCTTAACAGATGTTACATTGTTGGGTTTTTAAAACTAGATTTTAGCCAGATAAACAGGTTACATTGTTATATTGTTTGCTAGATGGCTAAAAAGAAAAAAACCTAGTTAGCCTACTCATGATGGCTCAAGAGAGAAGCTCTAACTTCTCCTCCTTTGAGAAATGGTCTTGGCCAAATTGTCAGATGAAGTGAAATAAAGATGCACCATAAAACTCAACTGGGTTGAGTTTATCCCTTAGCTTTATTTTTGAGGAACTTGATTATTGTGCTCAGTTATGTCAAAAAGGCAGCTATTTTAAACCCTCTCAAGTGTACATTTCAGTTTGAAAGTTTGGTGCAACATAATTTAAAGTTATACCATGATTTAATTGGATTTAAAAATCAATTTACTATGCACTGGGAGTACTTTTTAGCCTGTGAAAACAGTTGTACTGTGTCTTCTGTGGCTTTGGATGCTTCAAGTCTGAGAACATAACATGGGATGATATCACCAGGGTTACATCAGTACAGTCTTTGATTTATCAATAAATTATGGCCTGTATTTATAACAGAAAGCCTTTGTCACAAACTGGAGATGTGGGACTTTGCCGGGCAGGAAGGATTTAGTGAAACAATAGTCAAGTTTTGTTACGGGAAATGGAGTATCCAGCATTTTTGGAGCTTGACTTATAAGGATTAAAAGTCAAGATATGAGGGCCTGTTCTGCACTGATTTGATCTGCTCCAAAACTATATGGAAATACGGTGCTAAATCACTGGAGTACTCTTTGAAGCAATGAGTACCTGCAGTCGATGGTACTCATCCACTTACAAGCTTAGCGTTAATATGCACTCTGTTCCCAGAAATGTCAAATGTACTCTGAGGACACTACATGTAAATTCTGGGCAATTTTAGTTGACAGTACACAGCTCAGCATTGACTGATAAACGGTATAAGGTATAATATTTAAAAGTGACAGTCTCCATAAGTTTTCTCCTCTGTGCCGTGGACAGATGCTGGAGATGTTTGAGAAGGATGACACCGACATGCAGACCTCCAGCTCAGACTTTGTACCCATAGTTCAGTATGAGACCCTGAGGAAGGAGTTTGAAGCCCTTCAGGAGTGCCTCTCTCAGGCTCAGGCATCAGACGAGGCCTCCAGCGTGGCGGAGGATCGGTAAGATCGATTGATTTATACATTCAGGCACATTTATGATAAATGGACTGAAATAGCAATCACAGATCACATTCAGTTGAACTCTGCTGTATTAGATCAGGCGTTCAGTTCCATAGTCTCAGCAGTATTTTACCTCGGCTTCTTTCAGGCCCATTTTTAAAAGTGCTGAGCATATTTTCCTGCACAGAACAGACTCAGTGGAAAAATGTGTACTCATGACATCAGGGATTTGATGACGTCTTGACCTCTATTACATGATATTTCTTGTTCTTCTAACTCCTACATTTTCAAACTATGGTACTATTACCACTGATGGTACTCAAGCTCCCTCTAATGGTAAATTTAGGAACTTCCTAAAACTTTAAAATGAAATAAATTAATTTAAAAACATATAATCAATATGCTGAAAAATTAAAATAAGTTTTGTCTTTCCTGTAATATTTTTGTTTCAATAGAGTTTAATGCAGATGGCTCACATTTGGATGCATGTGAAAGTATAATTAGTTGCAGATAGGTGTGTATTTATTTTTCCATACCCAAGATAAAAAAAAGTGTTGTTACAATTGTGACTTTACAATTGTAGCAGTTCTCCCATGAAACTGCTGTCCTGAGTGCTCCATAATGAATGTTTTCTGTTTGAATTTTGAGGAACTACATGTGTAGGCTGCCCCAGAGGATTACTGGTACCTGTGAATGTGGACTGCGATATAGTGTAGAGTTACTGTATAGTTGGAATTGGTTATGATTTGTCACCACTGAACTGTACTACCATCTACTGGATATAAAGATGTATGGCATTTATTCTTCAGTCTGTATCTGTCCTGGGACTCATATCTGCTCCAAAATGTAATATGTTCTTCCTTGATCCATGTTACACCCTTCCACCAAGTTTCATGAAATCTGTACAGCAGTTTTTTCCATAATCCTGCTGACAAACAGACAAATAAACGGCTCCAAAAACATAATAATTCAGGAGATTATCTACATATTGAACAGGAAAAAACCCTAGTGGTGGGTTATGGTGTAATGTTTGGCATGTTTTCATTAATATGATTGATTTGATGATTTTATTGTTTAAGCCAGTGCTTGAAATATTGATTATATTTGTGTTGTTCTGCAGTGGTGATGACAAGTCTCAGGGCGGAGGCGCAGATGCAGAAAGTGTGGAGGCTCTAAAGAAGAAGCTGCGAGGGCTGGAGGAGCAGTTGGTCTCCTCTCAGTCTGAGCTGGAGGAGCTGAAGGAGCAGATGCGCCTCGGGGTGCTCTCTGTGGAGTGTGGGGAAGGGGATACTGCTGCAGCAGGTGGTGGGACTGGGGCTGCAGAGGAGGGTCCGAGCCAAGACGCACAGCAGCTGAGAGCGAGGGTTACGGAGCTGGAGGAGGAGCTAGCTAAGAGACGGGGTGAGGCTGGGGGTCAGAGCAGCCAGGACAGTGACACAATCAAACAGCTGACAGAGAAAGTTGTGGAACTCCAAGCTGCTCTGGCCCGGAAAGAGTCTACAAAACAAGAAGGGGAGAAGGACGGCGAAGGAGAGGAGACGGAAACTGTGAAGTACCTCCGCAACAAAGTGGCAGAGTTGGAGGCAGCCCTGGCGGAGAGCAGGACGTCAAGGAAAGAGGGAGGAGCAGCAGGAGATGGAGATCAGGTCCGGCGTCTCCAGGAGCGTGTGGGAGAGCTGGAGGGGCAGCTGAGGAAGTGTGTGCCCCGCTCGGAGCTGGAGGAGGTGCAGGTGACTCTGGGGCTCCAGTGCGAGCAGCTGGCCAGGGAGAGGGTGGACGTGGCGAGGAGGCTCAATGATGCTCTCCTGGATCTAGAGCGACTGAGGCCTCCTCCACGCGGAGAAGATGATGAGGAGGAAGAAGAAGAGGAGCACTCAGAGAGCTCAGAGCCCTCAGTCATATCAGGTGTGCAGTTTTTCTACTGTAAGTCAACGAAAAACCTTTAAACTTTCTGACTTTTCTGACCGTTTTGTGAATCACCATGCTTCTGTCCAATCAGAGCACTCCAGACGCTCTCTGGCGGCGGTGAGAGAAGAGCTAGAAGTGGCGAGGCAGGAAGCAGCCCAGGCGCTGGACTGTCTGTGTGCTGAGCGGGAGGGCCGGGCACAGGACGCCCTGCAGCTGAAGGACGCAGTTCCACTGTCCAAACATAAGGAGGCACTGTCTGCAGTATCAGAGCAGCTCGCTCAGACGCTGCAGGAGCTCCAGGAGGAGAAGACCCTCCGTGGTCAGGCTGAGGAGCAGGTGGCCAGACTAGAGGCCAAACTGGAGGCAATGCAGGATGCAGTACCCAAAGAGGAGCATGAGAAAGTGAAGGTTTGGCAGGGAATTTTATTTTATTTTTTTAAGATAAGACTGATCTATGTCTGTGCCTTTGGATTTTATACATTCATTTTGCAATATACAGCTATACAAAAAGTTCTGAATGATTTTTTTTACTTACGATATCAGTACTTTGGACCCACTCATTTCCCAATACAGAGGTAAATTCTGTACCCTAAAAAAATCCTTTAAAAACCTTCCATCAAAGCAAACTACAGTTTTCGGTGATCATGCTGTCTTAGATGGTTGGAATTATTATAGTGTGATGAATGTATCCAAATTTAACAGGGAAAAGTATAGATTTTACTCTTAAACAATCTACTCAAATAAGAATAAAAAGTTTGCTGCATTAGTCAGTCAGGTACAGACTGTTTAAAATCAACTCCATTTCAGAGTTTCTTAAGTAATCATTCTGCTAATAAGTTTGGCCCAACAGCTTCTGTTCAAACTGTGTATTCTACATATTCTCAGGCAGAGCTCCAGCGCTCCCTGCAGGCCAGTGAGAGCGGTGCAGCAGCAGCTCAGGAGGCTCTCAGTGAGAAGGAGATGGAGCTGAGAGAGCTGAAGTCCCAGAAGGCTGCAGAACAGGGTCTGATCTCCAAGGAGGATCACGAGGCCCTGCGGCTGTCTCTGCAGGCTGAGATCAACGCCGCCACGGCGCGTTTCAATGATCTCACTCGCAAACATGAGAAGACCTGCACTGAGGTGTGTGTGTGTGTGTGTGTGTGTGTGCTCATTATTATTTCTGCCTCCTCCAATCCCCTCTAATGACATCTAAAGCAACATTAGATGTTATTGTGTTTGCCACAAAGTGAACCGTGTTCCATGAAGGCCTCTTTCCTGCCTCTACATTATTCATATGTGTATTACTTTCTCTATTCAGTCCCTCCTTCTGTTTTATTGATCCCTCCATATACTGTATGTGCTTACTGATGCAGTGACGTAGTGTTGTGTATGTGCACCATAGGCTCCTGATTACACAAATCATTTCCCCTCTGTCAGTGTTGGGGCATTCAGATATTATGACTCTCACTTTGTAAACTGGGTAAAAACTCTCACCAAGAGTTAATAAGAAGCCACATGGATGTCCTAACATGGGATTTTACTGTATGTGCTTCATAAATTGAGACATATGCAAGTGATTTTATTACAAAAACATGGCTTGTTTGGAATCCAAAATTGGAATTTACCATTGGTTTTACACTAGTATGTAAATTTGTGCTGGTAATGTTACAAAGTCACCATACCCCAAAACAAAACCACAGCTGAACGTAAAGCAAATGTGAACAGATTAACTGCAGCTTTGTCTACTGCATTTGCTTGCACTCTATTGTGGGCGTATGAAGATCAAAGGGAAACTGGGAATTCCTGTGAGCAAAACCTCAGACAACAGTGATTGGGAAATAGATACTTTGGATTTTACCAAGAAAATGAAAACAGGAATTATAGAAGAGGGTGTGTTCATCCATCAGATCAGGAAAGAAGACATAGTGTAGGACGAGATTTTACTATGAACATGTTAAAAGCAATTAAACAAGAAAGTAGTGGAAAAACTTTCTGTTTTGTTATTTTTTCACTCATAAAACTTCAGAAAATCAGTATAATTAAAAAAAAATGTGTCAGGATAAGACAAAATATAACAAAAAAAGACAACAAGAAACATTCGGTGAGCACTAATCAGTAAACAATGATCCAGTAAAAACAAATAAATCCGTAAACAATACATAAAAAAAGAAAGAAAAATATACAGTATTTTTGTATACATGTCAAGAAATAGTTGGGAAGTTGGGAAGTTGCAAAAAGATGAGCAACAATAAAGAATTATATATGAACACATATTTAATAAATATTTATGTCAAGGAATGTTCAGTTTTCTGAACTGGAGACCAGAGACCTCGGCATATTTTGAGAAAGTTGCCAAGCTTACAAATCGTTTTTTGCAGCACATAAAGTTTACGAAGATTAGAGGAATATGTATTTTCCCAAACAATATTACCATAAATAAAACCCATTTCCTAGAGTTTAATTCTGCAATTCTGTGTGTCTGTATGAACCTGTTGATGTTGATTACAGCAGCAACTGTACTGCCCGTTCTACTGCCACTTCTATATAAGCAACAAGCATCTGACATGGAGACTTGACCAAACATGGACCTAGTCTTGCTGTAGTGACAGGGTGCCGCTGCTGGTTTTACTGGTCCAGGTGTTCCAGGTGCAGAGAGAGGCTCTCTTTAACAAGAGTGAGCGGCAGGTCGCAGAGTCCCAGCTGGCCACGGTGCAGCAGCAGCTTGCCGAATTACAGGCCCAATCCAGCCACATCCAGCAGCTCCACAAGGACATCCAGGAGTCCCAGGGCCTGGTCAAGGAGAAGGACCGCAAGGTGAGAGATCAGAGGTCCTGTTCGCACAACTGCTGTCAAAACACAAGGTGGTCAAACTGATGTCTTTGTCTTTGTGCAGATAACAGAGCTGTCCAAGGAGGTATTTCGGCTGAAGGAGGCGCTTGGAGCTCTGTCGCCTCCTCTGGGCATCACCTCCTCCTCCTCCTCCTCCTCATCTACCCATCATGGTAACCCTGGACAGCAAGTTGCTCTGCAGAACAGGATCTCTATACTCACCCAGCAGCTCCAGGTGAGAAGAACATTAACACTCGCAATGTATGAAGGCAGAAAAATGTATTATGTTTTCCAAAAGACTAGTAACGTTTTCTGTGACCTTTTTGCAGGACTGGGAGAGAAAGCACAAACAGGTGGTGGCCATATACCGTTCCCATTTACTGTCAGCTGTACAGGTCAGTTGAATGCACACATACATGCACAAATCAAACCTTTTTGTGAGGCTTCAAAAGGTCATTTTATGAAGGATTCCCATCTGTGAATGTGTGTGCACTTGACACAAGTGTTTGAAAGAACTGTCTCAGAATGAATCAATGAAATTTTCCATGTATGACTGGCTGGGCAGCCACTCATATTCTGGCCCTGACCACCGGCTCTGGATTTGAGTTTGTCCCCCTTTGTAGTGCAGACAATAAAGAGCTGTCCTCCATCTCTGCTTACCAGACAAAGTGGATGAAATTTCAGAAGAGGTGCAGGAAAAGGGTCTCGACTCTTCTATCAGTATCATCATAATCCTTTACTAAGGTGTACACATTAGCTATTTCTTTTTGTCATGCTGGTTGCAACGTGGGATTGTTCAGGGATCACTCACCTGTAAGGGAACGTAGGTAGCCCCCATCAGGTCTTAACACCGGCACCTTTTTTGTTCTTGAACCTTACCCTCTGTATCAACTGCAAGGGAGTCCAGTGTGCTTTTCACTCACACGTCTCATGCAGCAGAAAGGCTCTCATTTTAATCTATGCAGTGGTCAGCACTAGCTCCATGCATCGCAGCAGCGTGTGACGTGTGTAAACGTGACCTGAAGCATTTATTCAGACTTCAAGTCAATTTTTTCAACAACACACACGTGACCACGAGGCTGGTGCCCACTAAAAGGGCACTATAGAAGTTTGTTTTTTTTATCCACATTTTGTAACATAAGCGGAGCAGAAGGAGTTTGAGCCAGAGAGCAGCTCACTCTTTGTCCCTTCTTTGGAGTCTGTAGCAGTGTCACTGTACTTTGACTTCAGCCATGCTTGTTGTTGCTGTGTGTAACTGTTTGTCACTCTGTCAACAAGTCATGATATTGCCATTATTATGATATAAATTATTTTTAGTATAAAATAATTGGATATGTCATGAATGATACAATATGGCACACCCCTACTAGCAATGTATGTTGTATGGCATCTCTTTGCGATGGTGGTATTAATCACAGTGTTTGCACCAGTGTGTCTGTCCTTGAGCAAACCTGCAAGTTCCAGTCCGCTGCTCTGTAAGGACAAGTGGGCAAACCTTTATGTTCTGAACAGCCCATAATGGGAGCTCTGCCTGTGCTCAAACTAGAACACAATGAAAAACCTTAATTTTTAATTTGCTTTCCTTCTGTCAGGGCCGAATGGATGACGAGGTACAGAGTCTGCTACTCCAAATTCTGAGAATGTCACAGCAGGGACACTGAACCTCGCAACATCTGCAAGACTCTCCACCTCTGGTCCCTTAACAGGTCAGCATAGTGCAGCTCCAGCTCAGCCACCTGTGGGACCAGCACCTGAGACCTTGTCCAGAAAGCCAAATACACCTGATGTGTGTTCAGACATATCTGCATGTGAACAATACAGTAACCTTAAACAACAGGCTTAAGGCTTGACTGATAACCAGACAGGGAAAAATAGACCTGTAGAGTGCCTTCATGGCTGGATAACTGGAATGACAGCAGCCTTTACAGTAAGTCAGGGGTTTATGGCAGCAGAAAGTGAATGTGCACAGAGTCGTTATTTAGAGGATAGAATCAGTTGCATTGATAGTGTGACAAGCCTATTGATTTTATATAATATTGTTATAATAAAAAGGAAAATCAAATTGCTTCTCTGTTGATCCTGTTCTTTGTAATTTCATGTAAAGCTACAGTAGATTGAACAAACACAGTGTCCAAAGCCAGACCTTCCACACTATGCCTTGTGTCTATTTCTGGCTGATGTAAATCTGAAGTCTTAATTTGGCTGCAGCATGTGTGCAAAGTTGAACAGCTGGGCTCAAATGTGGAGCAGCTACATCAGCTGGCAGATATGAAAACACAAAAATGACAAAGCACAACTTGAATTGTACCCTTTTTCAATTAGTTTTATTGACAAAAAGCCATTAAAGTTAATCACAGAGAAAAAGATCCAAGAAATTCCTGAGAAAGCAAAAAGGAGATCTGATATAATTACATTAATCATTTGGACCTCACCAGTAGCGTTTTAGCTCCCCTCATCTCTCTGTGCATTCATGAGGCTGCAGCTAAGAACAGTGGAGGGCCTGATTGAAGATATGTTGCTAATTACACAGACAAATGCAAAAAGCATATGGCGTACCTCTAGTAAGATTTCAGAGTATTAGATTGGCAAATATGGGGTAGGAAACTTACTGTCACTGCAGCCAACGAGCAGAAATACACAAGTACATCACTGACATGTGAAGACAGACATCAGTGTATCTTTTGGTAAATCAATTTTCCTTTCAGAAATGGCTATTAAAAAACAAAAAGCCAGCGGTTATTTAATTTTCATTTTAAAATACAAAAATCAAAACTGAAATACAAGGCATTTTTCATGATCAAAAAGGGATGAGCGAAATGTTTTGTATTTTGTGCAGCAAAAGCTTTTTTTAAAAAAAATATTTTACTGTTCAGTTTTTGAGAAAATTAGAGGGAACGTCAGCTCAAATTATATTACACCATTCATAATTTTCTCAAAAACTGAACAGTAAAATAACTCGAAATTTCACATTTAGTGACATCACATTCAGCAAGACTTCAAAGACTTCACTGTATCATGAAGTATGATATAATGCAAGTCTTTTGTCCTCTTTGCCGCTCCAAGCACTGGAACCATAACAGCTCAAACAGACACACAGCAAAATCCAAGTGTCTGCTGGGTTGACCGGGTTTTTGCAAATGATGGCTGACTTTACCACAGTGAGATTTCTGCGGATGACAGGCTCTGTTTTGCCATGTCTAAAATCACATCAGAGTAGGTTTCCAAAGATATTTTAGCCGGGGCTAAAGTAACACTGGCACACTGGTAATTCTACGGTTGGCATCTTAGTCTTGTAAATGACCACATCCTGTCTCTGTCTTTTTTAAAAACAAAATTTTAATGAAACCACTTTTTAAAATTTTGCACATCCCTTTTTTACCATGAAGAAGAAAAATGTGTATTTCAGTTTAATTTTTCGATTTCAAAAAGAAAATCAAACAATCCCTAAACTTTTGTTTTTTAATACCTGTTTTGAAAAACAAAAAACACAAACAAACTAAAAAAAAGTCAAATGACCAAAAGACACACAGACCGATAAGTAAAATAAAGTAATGTATTCCCCCTGAGCCGGGACAAATAAAGGATTTAATTTCAAGTCCAAATCACTGTATAATAGTGCTGTCTATGGCTTGCCTCTAAAATAAAAAAGATTCACTGCAGGGATTGTTGTGAGGGATGCACAAAAGAGACAATGACAGCCATGATGACACAATAAGACAGTATTACAAGTATAAGAAGAGCAGCTTACATGACTGTTGACAAGTATAAGAGCTTAAATCATCCTGAAGTTTGTTCAGTCATTCATTGGCATGGCAAGAAAACTAGTGTTTTGCGTTAGGAGCATAAATGCACATTATATACACTCTGACACAAATGCCTGTCTCTGTAGTTATTAAGGCACTGAAGTTGACGAGGGGCTGTGGAAATACAGGCGTGGATATAGTGAGTCTGTATGCAGAGTAGTTGCTTTTACCCCAGGATGTAGTATTGATTTGAGTACAGTCTGACCAATAATGTTCACAGGCTTATACAACACATACAATATGTCTATAACAAATTATGAACAGCCCTTACGAACACAACACACAAATGACTGATATTTATGGTAAATGTGATAAAATGTCCCACTTTTAAGACCACGTCTTGTGTGGCCACTTGGCTCTCTATAGCAGTGGTTCCCAACCTTTTTTTCCCAGGGGACCCCTTTTCTATTTTATGGAAATTTTATATTATTTTCAATGCATAACAGTACAGAACAATCGAAACAGTACAATTAACACAATAACTGCAGACCATTTGCGTGAAATGAGTCATTTGGATCTGAGCTGATTATTTCCTGTGGATACTGCATCAGAGATTTTCCTGACATTTTAATAACCTTTAATACAATGTCTGTATTTTTTTTTTAACAATAACACATACGTAATACGTAACACACATTCAATGTTTTTTCTCCTTGAGACTTGGTTGTTCTCTGTTAGTTCTTTGGTTGTTTTAACTGCGTACTTTTCTAATGCAGAACCAGGCTTTTCAGCAGAGTGAAGCCTCTGTGAATATAGCTTGTTGTCAGGTCTTCAGTGTGCCCTTATTTTTTTTTTTTTATTTAGATCGTAAATAATGACCTAAACAAAAAAACTAATAATTTCATTTTAGTTTCTTCACAGAAATGAATGATATGCTGAGATAAAGGCCTTCATATTGTAATTTTTTAAATAAAGTTTTCTTACACCCCTTAAAATCAAAGCTTCCTGTAACAATTTGGCAACCCCTAGTGGGGGTTGAGACCCTCAGGTTGGGAACCAGTGGTCTGCAGGGAGACTGTGTCGGGACTGGTGCACGATTTTGGTGCCTTGATCATCATGGAGAAACAAAAACAATGAGAAGAGGATGTGGCTGTTTATAAATCCAGCACTGAATCGTGTTCAGTGTGTTTCCATTGTGCCATCTCAGATTCAGGTACTACAGACCTGTGAACATGTAACAACAAACAGTCTTTACATTCCCATGAAACACATTTCTTCAGCTGTCTCTTACAGTCACAGTATTTCATTTCTTGTACTTCTACAGAAATGAACTACTGAATAACCTGACATTGTTTGTTTTTCAACAGTATCTGTACCAGATTATAAGTGACAGTTTTGTTCTGGCAATGTCCGTTGCTTGTTTGGTGGACGATGGACTGGTTGGGTAAGCCATGGTTTACTGGAAGCACTTCACTATTACAGGCATTGTAGGACATTACTTCTCTGTGCAAGAAATCCTTATTTGATTTCCATATGAAGTTGGGTCCTCTTCAGTCGTCGCTTTCGACTTTTGACATTGGTTGACAATTTTCTGGCTCTGAGGCGAGTCAAACTCTGGTTGGTTCGTTAGCTTAATAGCTGCATGCTGAGTAGTTTGTGACAGATGAGGGATAGTTTGGTTGATCCACGTCGGTAAAAGGCAGAGAAAGTACAAGGAGACGTCAGATGCCCTCAGTCTCCTTGGTAGAGTTGTTCATGAAAAGTGTCAGTGGTGTCCTTTGTTCCAGATATATATCCATCCAGGATAACTGATTTCCATATGCAAGTTGTATGTTTTTTTGCATGGGAACACAAGAATTCACCTGTGAAAGACAACAGACAAAGAAGGCACAGATTGAGGGTCAATACTGTAATTTTTTAGGCTTGTATGTACAATAGCCATATGCCCAACACTAGACTTTTCATTTATTACAAGCAGATATGTTTTGTTTTCAATTTTATTGAAAATTCAACACATTCCATACATTAAGTATTGTTCATGTTCCAGTTTTTCATCATTAAAGTTGTTTATACAGTGTAAAAATAATATAAAAACTGTACAACTAAAGGAAAGGAAAGGAAAGCAAAAACCTTAAAAATATAAAAGGAGGGTATTCTTTCAAGCAGAAATATAATACTCACATTTACTGCAGTTGATAAAGAAGCATGAACAACACAAATGAACAACATCCAGCTAAATTTTCTTGAAAACATACATTTATGGACTAATTCTTCTTAACATAGTGTTTTATGAAAATTAATGCACTGCCTCCCTGATATCTGCATTTCAATCATTACATCATTTTAGTCATGCCTTGGACATGCAGTGTACTGCGGCTTACCGTCCCATGCAGGGCGAGACATCTCACTGTTTCCTCCTGACCACCTGTTTGAGGTGGAGCTCGCTCTCTGCTGCCACAATAGGCAGCTCGTTCTTCAGGTGGTACGAGATAAGGTGGCTTATGCTCTCAAATAACATGTCTTTGGTTCGGACCTGCAAGGAGGCCAGAAAAGAAATGGAAGATGTAAGTTTTACTGTGTTCACCATGTACTTCATAAACTCTTTTCAAGCCCAGGTTGCTGTATTTAAACAGCGCTCAGTGTTTATAAATGACATCCAATGAACAATTATGACCTGTTTTCTTTGAATATAAATACATCTTTGGTGAGCTTGTCTCGCTTGCTGTCAGACTCACCACTCCCTCTGGGTCCACCAGCAGGAGATGTTTGGGCAGGCCGCAGTGCATGCCGGTCAGCACGTACTGTCCCGGATTGGTAGTGCTCTCCCGGACCAGGAAATCTCCATCCCGGACCAGGAGTCTCTCTGCGTCCCGTCTGCTCATGCGGCTGTGGTACCACGTCTCCCTGCGGAGCTGCTCCTCATTTGGGGCCACGGGGGCTCGACGGCGTGGAGGGCTGGGCCACTGGTCCTCCAGGATCTGGACACCACCGGCTGCGGCAGACATACTGGACCCAGCAGCTCCGCCGCAGGCCTCGTGGAGCTTCAGGGCGTCCTCGAAGGGCCCTGCAGGGACAGGGATGTTTCACAAATAAGCGCGGTCACTCCGCAGTGAGTTTATCTGCGTTATATCTGTCAAAGTGTGTCACGCTAAAACCCTCAGGACTTACTCATGTCAAAAAGGTCCTTCTTGGGGCTGTCGGGTGCCCTGGCCCCTCTGTGTCCTTCAGGCAACTGTGAGTTCAGGTTCTCCAGATTTTGGGTGTTGACATACTGATGCTCCTCATAATCTCTGCTGCCTGGTGGCTGACCGTCAGCACACAGGTAACCATCTGATGTCAGACCTGAGACACACACAAGCTCTTAATTCACTTCAGATTACTGAATGGACACGCAGATATCTGTATTTGTTGTTTGGCCCCCTCTAGTGGTGGAAATCATAACTTGAAATACTGAGTTTTGTCAAACACCACAGCATTACAACATGTGTGTAGCTTATTGCCATAAATGGGCCAGGACTATTAAACCAGTTGCAGTATATGCTAAATGGATGTTCTGTGTGGTCACTGATGAAAAGGCAGCAAGAGTGGTTACAGCATCTGCCACATGGTGTGATTCCTTCTCGCTTCCTGTGTGCTGTTTACTGTTTACCAGTGGCTGTCTGACTAACGTGAAAATACCAAAAATCTTGCAGTAAATGAAACTCATCTATATTCTAACTTCATTGTCCCTTATCAGATTCTAAAGGGACAGTTCACCCCAAACATAAAACTTCTTTCCTCTTACCTGTTGTGTTATTTATTCCTCTGGATTGTTGTGGTGTGAGTTGCAGAGTTTTGGAGATATCGGCCATAGAGATGTCTGCCTTATCCCTGATATAATGGAACTAGATGGCTTGTGGTGCTCAAAGCACCAAAAAATACATTTAAAAAAATCTTGACCTGGTAAGATCATAAGATCTGACCTGGTAAGATCATAAGATCATCCACAGACATTGTTTTGAGCAGTTTCATGTAGGAGCTACTTTCTTTTAAGTAGGAGGAAAGTAGTTGCTTCATCAAACTGCTCACAACAAGGTCTGTGGATTAACTGGAGTAACCAGATCATGATTTCTGGAAAGGGACATTGTGGTTTCAAATGTTTTGTTGTTGTTTTGTTTTGTTTTTTCTTGATGCTTGGAACACCACAAGCCGAGTCCCATTACATTCAACAGAAGATATCTTCATGGTCGATACTCTGCAACTCACACCACATAGAGGAAGTAAAATATATAAGAAAAATATGTTTTTTAATTTTGAGATAAACTGTCCCTTTAAAATCATCAGTAGAGGGTCAATACCAATAACTTCTGCAGCAAAGCATAAATAGAGACATTATTCCATTTCAGAAATGTATAATTTACTATCTGTTTTTACACATTAGAGCAGTTCTCTATGTGTCACTTTGGCATGGAGGTATAAAGCATTATGAATGCTGGACTCGTATTATATTATATCCACCATTTATAATACTTTATAAACCTTTTTATAAGTTGTCATGCATGATTTTAAAGAAAGAAGTTTTATAAAGTCAAATAAGTGCATTTTAATATTTTATGACTGAGTTTATAATGTATACGAGACATGAACTTCAATATATTCAATATATTCAATAAATCAAGTGGAAGGTTGAAAACGCAGAACACTAATATTTGTAACATTTTTACGTGATTGACAGAACGGCATGGTCGGCACTAAATTCCCCCTTGATGTTAATAAAAATTATTCCTCAAGATTAACTGTCGTAATAACCAAATGGAATTCAAAGAATCTTGAGGACGCTCCAAACCTCCCTCCTATCACAGACGACAGACGACTTGAGCCACATGTCCTGAGCCAAGTCCTTAATGCGGAAGGCCTTCCTGATTAAAAAGATCCCGAGAATCCTAATTCTGTCAGGGCAATCTTGAGAAAGCTCAGAGCACTGCTTGTGTAAATTTCATTAAGAATGACCAGACTTGTTCCACGTTTTCAGACAGAAAAGTTCACACACCTACACACCCTTCAAGTCCATCCAAAAACGTTCATTTTTTTCTCTATCAGATTCAATTTTCTTGCCACACACTTACGCTCTGTATGTTATACCTGTGTACAACCACAGGGTGTCTCACCTGAGCCGGTCGTCTCAGTGTCCCAGTGAAGTTCGTAGCACAGCTGACCCGGGGGATAACATGCTTGCTCCCGCCTGGCTGGAGAGCCCATCTGCAAACGCACACCAGAAGAACACATCCTAAATACATTTGTATCTCCATACCCGAATGGACAACTCTCTCATGTCTTGTCTCTACGTAATGCAGTTTTGAAGCACTCTATTTGAAACATTAGCTACAGCATGTCACCGTGATGTTGAACAAGCTACAGGGAGAGAGCGGTGATTTCTCTCACCAACAGAGGAGCCGAGGCTCTTTATTTAATCACATCTATCTGTGGCAATTATGGTGCAGGCACATCAGGAAGACAGTTATGGGGGATATTTTCTTGGTCCCACTGTTTAAAGTCATGTAAACAATACGGGCAAGGAGCAGGAAAACATATCAGTCACCAGTTTATGAGGGAGGTATCAGAGAGTTTAGCTTGAGCCTGGTTGTCATTGTTTTGTAAAGTTTGGTCGTGCATGTCTTGATGATGACCAGATGGAGCTTAAATTACATCTGTGATAACATTAGATGGTGAGGTTCACGCTCACATATTTATATAACAACCAGAAACTGTGTTTTACAGGAGACATGGATTTGGTGCTGCTTGTTTTTTTTTTTTTTTAAGATTTAGGAGTTTATGTTGATTAGTGCAATGTAGCCATCATGAATAATTTTAAAAGTAATATATTAGTGCTATGTTAAGTAATTCATGTTAATTAATGCCAACGTTTATATGGATTAGTGCTAATTTATGTTGCCTTGTATACAAGTTACTAATATAGTGAGTTTAATTTCAATTATTATTTTAGGAAACAAAAAAGAGGCACCAGGGTATGTTTAAGAAACACATTTGAACCACCACTTATATCTGTTATAGAATAGACTTTTATGAGTAATAAACATTTGGCAGATTTTCAGTAGTAATTAGTTTGAGGTTCTTTCCTTTTTTCTCACTAATTCTCTGTACAACCATGCTGGTTGGTGATTCATGTGGATCCGCACTTTAAATAGAGCACTTATTGAGAAAGCGCCTCATTAAAAATACTTGGGCATCAGGACTGATGACGAATCTAGTTTTAAAACACACATGGACACCTTAAATTGCAAATTAAGGAGGTAAGAAAGGATTGTTGAAGGAGTCTGTCTTTCTGTAATTAGATCATGGTGATGTTATTTATAGACATGCTTCTGTCTCTAATCTTAAATATCTAGATCTGTGTATCTTTTGTTTATTATCGATGACCCATTCAGCATCCATCATAGTGTCTTGTATCAGAAGGTGTGCTGGCCTCCCTCTCTGTCCGGCGTGATTACTGACAGAAATAAATGTCAGTCTGTCATGTCATGTCTGCTCACCTACTTCAAAAATCAAAACTTTATTTATTGTCACTCCTGTGCATCAGAGATTTCACTTAAAAGAAGCAGTCTCAGGAGTAGCTGATTTTGTATGTGCCTGCAGTAAAAAGTAACCTTGGAAAGACAGCCTTTAGATATTTTGCTCCATTTGTCTGCAATAATTTACACTGTTTAGAGGTTAAGAGGTGACTGTTTTCCATAATATGCTGATTTTTACTCTTTTTTTATACCTATGCCGGGGA
The DNA here is from genome assembly GCF_056507025.1 of Lutjanus erythropterus. Classification (NCBI taxonomy): domain Eukaryota; kingdom Metazoa; phylum Chordata; class Actinopteri; order Lutjaniformes; family Lutjanidae; genus Lutjanus; species Lutjanus erythropterus. Next base: position 19,016,754 of record NC_139323.1, on the reverse strand, counting down.
TATTTTAGAATGCATTATTTCTAATTTGTCATGTTGTCGTTATGAATGTTTATCTAAACTTTGCTATTTTAATGTTATCATATTATTTAATATTTCCATGTTACCATTTTCAATATTATCTTATTTTTTACTTTGTACTTCAGTATGTCGCTTGTAAATGAGATCTTGATGTCCATATGACACCCTGAGAGCCCTAGAGATTCACCTGTGCTGCTGTCTTGCTCTGTGGTTGGGTGTGGATGTGACCCAGCAGGGCTCCACTGGGCCTGAGTCTGGAGTCCACCACTCCCCCAATAGGAGGCTCCTTCCCGGGGATGCTGTTGTAGTAATCGTGGTCCGAGAAGTCCTCATCCTCCCCCCACATCGGCTCCTCCGTCCTGACAGACCTGAGGAAGGAAAGAGGTGCCTAAGTGAAAAGAGACACTTCATGCAGGTCTAACACTTAACTTCTAAATAAATACAGGTGAAGCAGAATTATTACTACATGATCAATACCACAACTTTCATAATCTAAGCAGAAATTATGTTGATAATTATTGTTTCATTACTTTCTACAGTGATATTAATAGTGATCATAATGATCAGGAGACTCAAATGGATTCAGTCCGATCAGATGACATCTCCACATCCGAAAGTGATCTATAGAAATCTGCTGGAGATTTATATAGATCACCAGAGCTGCTGGCAGCAGGAAGGCGTTCATATGAAACCAGAATATAAAAACGGTCTGGAGTTCCTTCTGTTACTTCAGTGCAACACCTGAGGTTCGGTGGTGAAAGGTTTGAGAAGATCTGCGAGGGTCAATATTATAAGATGGTTTCTGAGGTAATACAAGAACAAACTATCACATTTCCTTGTAATAAATAACAAAGGAAGCTGAGAGTTGGACACTAGATCAGGTTTTGGGGTAGAAAATGTGACTAAGCTCTTTTATGCAGGATGCCTGGACAGTGTTTATGTATTAATATAAAGAAAAATCACCTTCACTTCCTCTGGGCGTCAATCTTCCCTAAAATAACAGTTGAGTTTTCATCAGCATTTGGTGCAACAGTCAACACCTATTCCCTGTCCTGTAAATTAATGTAAAATTGGTCTAAAATGCCTATCCCAGGTATACTTAAATTAAATTTAAAGCTGTTCTTGAACCATTTGGGGTACATGTTTTTGACCTCCTTTGAAAAGTAACACTGCAGTTTTTAACCCAACAGTCAGATTCACTGTAAGTATTACAGGCATTGAGTAATAATAATTATTATTTATTTCCTCCTGAATATTTTTTTCCAACAAAAAATGCACACAGATGACCTATAGCTTGGACTTATTAACTGGAAAACACAATGCGACCACAGCATTTAGCCTTACCTTGTCCCAAGTTCAAATTTGATAACAACACCACAGTAAATTAATAGTTACACGTTTTTATGGGTATGCCATATTTAAAAAAAAAAAAAAAAGGCCATTCAGAGACCCACAAAAACCCTGCTTCAGAGTAACTGAATAATAAACACATTATAGTGCTTTTTCCCTTCTTGAAAATATACTTTGTGTATATAAAAGAGTCAAAATAAGTCCTACGGTGGAAAAGTAGTTTATACGATTTCAATTTACATAATTTCCCTGTTCTAGCTTAATGTTACACATAAAAACTGCATTTTCAGAATTTCATTGGCCATAGAAGCACCAGTCATCAGCACAATCTGTTCCAACTGGCTCTGTCTTTATACGAGAGAAGAGGGACAGGCACTTCTATCTAATGAAGACTCTTGGCACGTGAGCCGTCTGTTTTAAAAGAGTTTAAAGCTTTAATGTGCATAGAAGCTGTATTGACTTTCATCCACCGTACATTATATTACATAGTAGTGTAATAGTATTTTTTAGCATCCCACTGTGGGGAGATACTTAAAACAGCTCTTTCTTGTTTTAGAAATATGCAGCAAATCAATGATTTACTGCATATTATATTTGTCTGTGTTATGATTTACTGTAATTAATATGTGGTACATCATGATTATAGTTATAAACTTGTTTCTTTATTTTTTTTAATTGATTTAGGATAGATTTAAATCTGGATAGGGACTATGGATGAAAACTAGCATTCTGTTTATTAAAATTAACTGTCCCTAAAATATAAATAAACAAACTAAAGTGAACTAATCAGCTCCATAGATGCCACAGATTAGGAGGACAGTCACTCTCAAACTCTCAGAAGGCTTTTAGTCTTTTCACAGAAGCCATACAGAAATAATCTGGCATGTTACCTCTCCATAGATGCCATGGTTTTGGGAGGACTGTGCAGATACTGTTTGAACTGCAGCTCGAACGCCTGGCCGATGGTACTGATGACACTCTGGGCTAAACCGTCTGAGCACTCCAGGATGTGACATGCTGAAGGAGACAATAAAAGAGAATAAGACACACAAATGGGATGAACATCGTGGCCCTGTGGGTGATAAGGGTGATATTTTGCTGAAAAATATTAGTAATTTATAAATATACTAATGTAATAAATGCATTAGATGTCATATTAAGGTCTGCTTTCATATCAGGAATAACTTCAATTCCTTTTTTTTTTTTTTTTCTATTTTTTATTTAATCTGAGTAATCGATGTTTAAGATACAGTCCAGTGTTGTATATAGATGTTTAAGAAGCAGGCAGTGAAACAGAAGGAGAAGCTTTTCGGGACATACCTCTCTGATTCACAGGGTCTTTGGCCACATACGCAACATAATCAGGCGTATCCTGCAACAGACAGGAAGAAAAATTAAATTAGACCAGATGAATTAGACCTATATAACTAAATTAAAGGCTCCATTGATTTGTGGGTCATGAGATTGGAAACCAGTAAAATGGAGTCCAGTCAGATATGTGCAGTCTGCCAAAATGTCCATTCCAACAACTACAACAACAACAACAACAATCACAACAACAATCACAACAACAACAGCATACAGGAGAGGAGGGAGTTAAACGCTGCACTCACTGTGTCTCCCCCAGAGGCGAATGAGATAGACTGCATGGGATGGTGCGCTATCACCTGAAACAGACAAGTGGATAAAACAGAGGCAGAGGTTTGCCAATATTGTACTTTTATAATTCATCATTAATTCATGTGAATACAGACAACACAAATGGACAAGAAGACTAGAGATACCTAAATACAAAACAACGTTTCATTTTAGTACAGATGAGGGCTCAAAAGACAGAGGTTTTAGAGTGATACCAAATCCTACTTTTCATATTATATAGTGATGATTTATCTTTTCATTTATTTTTTTCCCTTATCTTACTTTATCTTTATATGCATACAGCTGTTGTGACTAGTGCTCTTACAGCTGAGCTGATCTGTTTCACTTGCCTACAAAATTTCATTGTATCGTTGACTTTGTACGTATCACTAATAAAACCTAACTGAACCGTAACATTTTTTAAAATGTGCAGTATGTAAGTTCTGCCACTAGGGATCTCTCTCACATTAAAACAATAACAAAAGACTTAGTATGATGACATCATTACACGGCGTGAGATCATGAGCATTGTGTTTTCTAATATTCTGGGGGACTTTTATGCCTTTAATTTATAGGACAGCTGAAGATATGCCAAGAAAGGGAGAGAGAGGAGGAATGACATGCAGCAAAGGGCGGTAGGCGGGAGTCAAACCCATGGTCGCTGCAGAGATGACCTGTTTTTCTCATCCACCACATTTCACTGCACTCTTTGACCGTGTGTTAACCTACATATGACTAATAAAACTGAACTGAACAATAAGATTATTACATCTTTAGTTTTGGTGGGTTAGCATCATACCTGCCGTGTGGTAGGGATAAGCAGACCAAGGCCATCTATGGAAATATTGACTGCAATACTCATGCCTGCAAATCGCAGGTTACTCTTCCCCATAACAGACTGGAGAGCTTTATTCAGGGCCTATGTGAAAAAAGAAAAAAAAAAAAGAAAATAGTTTTCATATATAATATCACTTATCACATCATAGACTTATCAGGACAAATCAAACCAAAGTCGCTTTCATAGACAGAAGCTTTTTTAAATCACTGTATTACCTGGTGCGGTAAATTCATCCCATCTAGTTTCCAGCAGGGATAAAATAATTCAGTAGTAACAATAGTATAAAGAAACATGCAGAGAGAGATTAAAGTTTACTATTAACCTTCTTTCTCCAAGCTCCCTTTCCACCCGGCACAGCTTCACACAGCCTGTTGATGGCTTCTCTAATTAGGGGAATGAAGACAGGTCAAAGGTCAGACTATAGTGAGACACACTGGACACTGATCAAATGGCTACGAGGACACATTTATTATCTAACGATCACACTAACAATCCAGTGGCAACAACGTGAATGAAGAGCATAACTGAGAATATGATATGGTTGTTGTACAGTGTTCCAGCTTCGGTTGATTCACAGACATGGTAGGTATTTATTGTTTTTATTTGACCATTGTTTTTATTCTTGCTCTACATCCTTCACGGCAGACTTGCTTGTTACTTATTTATCGTTATGTTCCTAATTTTTACTGTTTTATTGCTGTGTTTCATTCTTACCAGATTTGTGTGCTTGTTATTAGTTTTATTGGACTTTTCCCATCATTTTTTATTTTTTGTGGTTGTTACCATGCACTGTATATCCTTTCAGCCTATATGAATGTGAACTCAGGACATTGCTGTAAAAGAGTTTTGCATGTGAAACTGGTGTTGAAGGCTACAAAAAAAAGTGCTGCATCATCACAATGATGGAAAAACCTGAGGTTAAACATGAACAGAAGCTTTGTGTTCCCTCCCTCGGGCTGAGGTCACAGGTCACAGACCCGTCACAGTTCAAAGGTCAAGAAAAGGTTTCCAGCAGGTCTGTTCACAACTTCTAAACCAGCTCTTAGCACTGATGCACAAAGAAAACAATCACAGTCATCCACAGTGCTTGTTTAGTCCCCTGTCAAATTTGTGCAGAAGAAACAGTAAACTCTGAGCCAAAATAAAGTGTCCGGGGTCTGTGCAGTTCCACCTCCTCTACTGCTTCTTTACGGCATCATTATTCACATTTATTTTCCGCAGTGCAATTCTCTCTGCAGATTTGTTACCACTTTGCAGTGAAGCTGCCATAACTCCTGGGAATGGCTGCCTAATGGGCGTTTAAAGCTCCTGTCCCCTGTGTGTCTGATGGCGGGAGGGAGCCATAATGTGGATTCGAGGCTGGAGCTTGTGCTCTCGCTGCCAGGGGACAGCGGGGACAGCAGTCAAGAACCCAGCTGCCCCTATCAAGTGGCTCGTAAATATTTAAAAAGCAGCGTCCCGGGCCCCATCTCGAGTAAAGGTCTTCTCAGGGATTTTTGAAAAAACACCACAATGTTCGAATGACTCATGCTGATGAGAGGGCAGAGGGGGCAGGAGGAGGAGGAGAGAGATGGGCTGTTGTTGTTGTTTTTGTCTGCAGCCTCAGTATCTTCCCTGCAATAAAATGCCAGGCCTCATTATCACTGATGTTGCTGTTTAACACCCTGACACAGAGCGTGCTGTTGGAAGGACGCACCTTCACCAACTCTAAGAGCTGAAGTACATTGTTCAAATTCTGACACTGAATGCTCTGTTGTGGTTTTTCCTGGATGAAATTAACTTGTGTACAAGTCAGGGAGCTGAAAAAAGGTCAGCTGTGGATGCATAATAAAGACTCTGACTTTAAAATGCTGCTTTTGAATTGCCTCAAGCAAAAACCAACATACAGTAAACTATCCTGTAAAGCAGGGCTGACCAAGCCTTTTCAGCTAAAGACCCAAAAGAGAAATTTGGTGTCTCCCCAAGCTTACAAAGATACATTCTACATCTACATTTATAAACTGATAAAGAACACAAAAAAACATGAATTTTAAATGTATTTATTTAATGCCGACTAATTGATATACAGTGGATGGTGGCAGAGAGTGACAGTGAATGTGTGCTGAGCAGAGGAAAAGGTGAGCAGTAAAGTTGTCTGTCTGGCAGTAAATGTACAGTGTGGGTTTAAGTTTCTCAGTGAATAAAAAGGCTGCAGCTTCTCAAGACCAAAACACAGCTCTTCAGTGTGTGTAGCTATGACAATCAACTCTGCCTATGTTAACAGAGTATTACTACAGTGATTCTTTAAGTTTTTGTCCCCTATTATGAGTGTCATTAGAGGGCTGACATCACTGAGAACTGCTTTCAGTCTCTTGTTCTGCGACGGCTGTTACTATTTTTATGCTGTATGCATTTTACTCTGCACATTGGCAACCCAATAACAGTGGGTCCATGAGTCATTTTGGACCTCTACCCTAAGTTTGGAAAATGTGGCAGTAAAATTTCTGGTGCTGGATTTGATTACGATAACGAATCACTGATTTTCAGCCCTGTGGGACAGATGGCCGGTACAATATTCCCCAAGGAATCAGGCCTCAGGCCTCATGTCGTTAGCATCACTGGAACATTTGGAAGTCTGTTTTAAAGACAATTGATAAACTGTCTGGCACATGCAGCGGAATCAAAAAACGCTGCAGTGAATTCAACTAAGGACAAGAACAGTGAAAATCAAATATAGGCCTACAATTTACAACCAAAAGAATGCAAACATATTAATCATTAGTGCTCTCACACAATAATGACTGCACTGATGTCATCCAATCAGTAATACTACACTACACTCAGTATAGTTTCTCTCTCTGATAATGTTTTGTTTTGCTGTTTTGTTTTGAACTCCCCCCTCCCTCCTCTTCCCCCTCCTCCTTCTCAAGAAGTTACAACCGCAGACGTTATCCAGCAGGGTGCGTTCATGGGGACCACTGCAGCTTTCCACAGTCATTAGCAAGCATCATCAATAATAGATCTCCCTCTCTATCACTCCATCTCTGCTGCCTCCTCCCCCCTGCACTTAAGCCTTGGATGCACAGTGGGCTCCGATTACTGCCGATCGATCGTGCAGGAGAGAAAGGAGGGTGAAAGTGGGGGAGCATACATCTCCCATGAGGTCGTGGATTGCAAAGAACCCCGCATCTTTTATGACAATAACATCACATGTAGGGCATAAAAACATAGCGACGCAGACACATTTAAACCCCTGAGGTTTTCTATATAAACATATCATGCTGTCATGCCACAGAGCATATATACAGTAGTCCTGTTTATCTCTTAACTGGGACACATAACACTATATTGCTGCCATTGTGCAAAACCTTGTGACTTTAGTTTTGATTCACATGTTTAATACTTGCATTGGAATTATATTTCCACTGTAACTGGCTGAGCAGAGTTAGATGAAATGAAATTAGTAGAATTCGCTGAAACAAGAATGAAGTTTCTCTACATTCCTGATGTGTGACTCTATACATTTATCATTCATCACATCAGAGTGAAAATCTAACCACTCTTACTCTAATTAAAACAGCACAGAACTGACACCCTCTAGGTAGTAATCTGATATCACATTGGTTTATACTTCAGTTAATCCTGAACATCTTGGATCAAATTCTCCTGAGTCTTTTCTACCATCACAGATGGTCACCAGCTTACCTTGTCACCTGAGTCCGCGTGTTGAAGTCCAGGGAGCGCATTGACTTCAATACTTCAATGCAGCCCATGTACTACAAACAGAAACAAACCAAACAGAAAAAATAAGGTTTTAAAATATGGTGGTGGATAGATTTAGATTAGATGCACCTTTCAATCTAATCATGAACTTATCATGCAAGATGTTATAAATGAAGCATTGGACAATGGAGTTTCATTTAAAAAAAACAGTGATAAGGTGTCTCAAAAAAGTAAAATAACTTCAAAAATAAAAGTCGCCAGCTCCTTGATGATATTAAAGAGCCGGTGTGTAAGATTTAGTGGCATCTAGCTGTGATGTTGTAGATTGCAACCACCCTCACCTTCCAAAGAGTGTAGGAGACCCTTGGTGGCTACAAAACTAAAAAAAAAAATGCAAAAGGCTCTATCTAGAACCAGTGTTTGGATTGTTCTTACTGGGTTACTGTAAAAACATGGCGGACTCATTGGAAAAGGACCTACACTGGAGATAGAAACTGCACATTCTAAGATAACGAAAACAAAATTATTCTTATTTTCACTAAACGATACACATGAATATAAACATACTCATGAATATTACATTACATTCCTGCCATATTTTGGCAATAGATCCCCCTAAATCTTACACACTGTACCTTTAATGTGCATAATTAATAACTGTGTTTAATATATATCAACCAAAACATGTGTAGCAAACATTGCACTTAAGAGTAAAACTTCAAAGTAGTATGTCAATGGCATTAATTAAAGACTTATTTAGCATAACTAAAACATAACATATATATATATTATATTATACATCTAGGTCTTGCTATGCAACCCTGTTGTATGAATCTTATAAAAAAGACATTTCCAGTGTATGCAATATTTAACCTGCTATTAGTAAGTATGACTATTTCCAACAATGCACCATAATCTCAAATACACATACAGGCCACTAAAGTGTACTCCAGCCAGCTGAGCTGCTTCCTAATGGCTGTCAGGTTGAGGTGCTAATGGCACCTTCACTAGATTAGCAGCACTAAGAGCTCCAAATCATGGACAAACTGCAGCGTGTTGGGGTCTCTGGGGGATGCTGAGGGTGTGAGTGTGTTTGCGTATACAATCGATGTATGTGAGAACATATTTGCATAACTCTGAAGTGAATGAAATGTATAACTTCAACTTGCTGTAAAAATCCATGCAGTAATGTTAATGACCTTCTGACCATTGGCAGCAAAAATCTCTGACTATGGGACATTCACAGTATTGATTTCAACGTGACGAATGATTGTGTATTTATTAGGTACTGGTCCTGCTGTGTTACTTCTCACACAACAACTCATTGTAAATCTCATGCAAAATTCAGAGATGTAAAACACTTCAGAAATTCTATGAGCTTGTGTGATTTATGAACTCTTGCTGAAACTAATTTGGTGTTACATAATTTACATCATCTCCTGCAGCTCTTTGTCTGAGTCAATGTCATATTCAGTGCAGGTTCCAGGATCGCTGGTGATGGCAACAGACAGCAGACAGAGAACATGGCAGACACACAAACAAACATAGAGTGAGGGAGGAAGGGAGAGCAACCTTTGAGCCTGAGAGCTTAATGAGCTTTCTAACCAGATTTGGATGTGGGGGGAAGTCTTCCATCAGGAAAATTGTCCCTCTTTTTTCTTTCCTTCTGACTGCCAATGCCTCCACTGTCACACTCTCATCTGCTGATATAACGCATCCCGTCTTCTATCACCCTATCTGCACCCCTATCCATTTGGCCATCACACTATTCGTAGGACTACAGGGACATTCACTTTCCAAGAAGCATTCCTCACAAATTTAATAACTCTGGCATTCAAACTTTGCTGCATTGTGGCTGCTGCCTTCTTCAAGATAAATCATTCATCATTTTAATAGTTTGTCAATGTAGAAAAAGTCCTCAACCCCAGTTCTTTATCTAATATTTTCTCATTTTACCACAAAGGCAAAGCAAGGTCAAGAAGTATGCAAGTTGTGTGACGAGTAACAGGCAGATGATGGACAGATACTGAGAGGAGATGGATGTCACCCAACAGCATCTGGAGAGTGTAGCTAGTGAATGATCAAGTTTAAGTTCAGTAGATACAGTCGTGTTTCGTTTGTAATTCATGCTGTTAGTGGTTACACCCAGTTACATTTTACACGCTGTGGATAATAGAGTTCACAAATTTTTAATTGCTGATATATTGGCCTGTCGCAATTTTTGAATTGCGTTTGTGCACTGTTCACAGCAGATTTTAGAACACAGAACATAGGGGAGACTGGGAGCAATTGTAACTGGGGCCAACTGTAACACTTAATTCCTACAATCAGAAACAAGCAGGAGTGATGACTCTCTTGTGCAAACTCAGTAGGATTCTCTCTCCGCCAGTGGAACAGGAGCAGGATCGTTTCACTTGGGCAGAAGTTTTCAACAAAAAAAATGATTTTGTGGTATGAAAGTTACTTTTGGGATTTACAGTATTTTTAGACGTCTGTCTAAAACTTAGCTGACTTTAAACTTGCATCGATTCTCCAGGTTATTGGTTAAAAATGAACGTTAATCAACTATGCTAATATATGTGTTGCTAGTTAGCATACACAATTTTGCAATTGTAATACATTGTTACAATTGCCACAAGCCATTTAATATTATAGTCTTAGTGAAATTTTTTTCTGTTGTATTATTAATTAGTGCACATGTTGATTTCTTATATAAAAGGATGACTTTTGTATTTCAAGTAAGTTATGAAGGAAAATGTAAAAAAAAATAATAATAATAAAAATTGCCTTCAGTCTCCCTTAATCACTGTACCATGGAAGGACCTTTCTAAAACTGCAACAATATATACAAAATATACATTACAAGATATTCAGAATTTGACAGAGAAATACTGTAAACCAGATTGTATAAAATGATAGCAGCCTGGTTTTAATATAGCTTTTTAAATGGTGGCTGCTTTGGCAGCTGAAGGGCTTTGTTTGATGGTTGCTGCAGTGTCCTGGCTGTCAAAGACGGCAGATGCAGGCCAGACACAGAGAAAAGACAAAGAGAGAAAGTGTGAAGGAGGAACCCAATGCTAAGAATCATATTTGTGTCTTTCCCAGCAGAGGAGTGACCATGTGTGTCTCTGTGTGAGTGAGAGAAAGAGGGAGGCAGTCAAACAGAAATAGAGGGATAGAGAGAGCTGTGCACTATGGTAGCTATGCTGATTAAAAATGGCACAGCGCAGCAGAAATCTACTGTCACTTTGACACTAATACATGCAGCAAGTACTCCTCCCTGCATGGATTTACCACTGAATTGCACATATATAGTACTGCTATATGCATCTCAAACATTTAGCTTACACAGCTGATCTAAAATGATTGCAGCACACCTTCAGATAAGCTGTTAAGAGCTCCATCTGACAATTAACTGAGATATCAATCAAATATTAGAGCAGCACTTGTTATGAATCCAGGAAAGCCCTGCATGGTGATGAGAGCTCATATGTAGTACTCATCACTGGACCCTCCCATACCGTCCTCTTCCACATCACATGATGCAAATGACTGTGATTAACTGTAATTGAATATAGGAATGAATGGTGCCTGTATAATGCCATTAGAACTTGTGCTCGGGCCCCAGACTGGGCTAATCAAGAGCCATGTCATTAGTTTGAGGAGGAGGAGGAGGAGGAGGAGGAGGAGGAGAGCAGTGTAAGAGGGGCGGAGGTGAACAGGCGTGGGGGATCGCTGAGGGGAGATCATTGACATTGACGTCAAGCAGTCTGCTTGGGATGGTAACCCTTTGTAAACACAAATCACAAGTACATACGGGAAAAATGTCTCTACAGGGGACACAACTGCCTTTTTATTTGTAATCACTCTTGTTTCTCTGGTGGAACAACTAATCATCCATTTCTTTATGCAGTCTGAACTTATCTTTAATAAAAACACAACAAGTTTGTGTATTATTTGTCCATCAAGCATACTATAACGATACTAAATATGATAAATATTTGGATTCACTATGCTGAGGGCTTGTAAATCACATTTTCTGAGTAAAATCTTTGCACACATGAATGTAAACAATCCCAAAACCACACAAAGAACACCACTCCCACAAGCAAACATAGGTTGTATGCACTATAAATACAGACGGTTATTGTCTTTAACTACATTACAATGATGCATACAACCTTTGGTAAACAGTGCAGCAACATAATGATCCTGACTGCAGTCTGCGTACATAATTTCATGGTTTATCTTTCTCCACCCTGACGCCTGCATGTGTGCTATCCTGACGCAGTCTCCCTACCAGCCACACCAAGCCATCTATCTGGATTAAATTATGTATTCCCCAGCCCTCGCCACATGAGCTGCATAACAAACTGCCTGGCACTGTGGTGTCCTTTTGTTTCCCACCCAGATAGAGCAACCTTTAACTGGTGTCATTAATATTATTGCTGATTCCTCTGAGCAGGCAATTAAGAGCCAGGGAAAGAAGTTATTTCTTTTTGTCGTGCACACTTTCAAAACAAATCCTTAATAAAGAAGAGGAACTTTTACAATGGATATACGGATCATTTTCATTGCTGATTAGTCTGTTGATTATTTTCTTGATTAACTGATTGGTTATTTGGACTATAAAATGTCAGAGAATGGTGACAAATGTTGACCACTGTTTCCCAAAGCCCAAGATTATCTTATCTTATCTTAAAATGTCTTGTTTTGTCCACAACCCAAGGATATTAAGTTCACTGTCATAAAGGGTGAAAGAAACCAGAAAATATACACATTTGCCAATGACAATGATTTATCAAAATAGTTGCCAATTAATTTAATAGTTGACAGCTAATCAATGCATTAAAAAAGTGCCCAATGACTCACCCTGACAATATATGAGGCCCCTGGTCCTGCGATCTTCTTGTCAGGGTGCAGCCAGCCTTGAGAGGGTTTGTGGATGAAGCTGCCCTTCTGGCTGAAGTCCTCTCCTCCCAGCCACATTCCTTCCACCCTCGTCCTGCGGTTCATGCCTGACCTGGAGCTGCTGGAACCCCCAGGGCTCGCCATCATGGCCTCCGTGGCCCCAAACGCGTGGCCTCCTGGACTGGCAGAGTTTGCCGCTGCTGCAACCGCTCTCTGCCCCCGAATGGCCTGCAAGGAACAGGGGGTGACACAAACAGGGTCACAGGAGTTAAGCACCGCCGCGAGACTGGCCACCGGACCGCTGGCCGAGGAGGTCGCACCGCTGGCCCTGTGTGATGATGATGAAGAAGAAAGGGAGGCAGAGGCCTGGGAAGGAGCTGCTGCCGCCTTCCCCGAGTCCTTGCTGGAGCTGGAGCTGGAGCTCGAGTTGGACGGGCTCCGGCTGAGCAGAGAGTTGGAGAACTTCCACTGGGGCATCTTAGGGATGAGCATGCAGAAGGTGGTGGTGCCATCCTGTTCCCCGTCCAGGCAGGGGGAGTCGGCGAGGGCTGCAGCCCCGGCAGAGGAGGAGGATGATCTGGTGCTGGGATCCAGAGGAGGCAAGGGAGGCAGAGGGAGGCTCGGGGTGGAGGAGGGGACCACCGGCGTGGCCACAACTTTGCCGCTCATGGCTAAGCTCTGCATCAGGTCGTCGGAGGAGGTCACAGACTCGTTGCGAAAGCGGCCATACTTTGGCTTAAGGAGCATGCCCGGAGGAGCCGCCGGGAGCAGGAGCTGAGATGGGGGGGATAACTGCCAAGAGGATGAGAGGTGAGGGGGGAAGGGGAAAGGGGGAAGGGGAAGGGGGGTGTAATGGAAGAAGGAGAGAAAACTGGAGAGAAAATCTTCCAGGTGGAGTCCTATATCCTTGTCAAGTGAACGCTGTCTGGTCCTCTCCTGTTCACACACACGCACACACACCGTCCCGCTCTCATGCCACTCTGCTGTGTGTGTGAGCCGGCCTGCCTTCTCTCACTGCCTCAGGCACGCTCGCTCGTATCCTCCCATCTCTCTCTCTCTGTGGATGATGTCATTGGGTCTATTAGCCCTGCCCTGCCCGGCTGCTCTCAGACTCTATTAGCTAAAACACATCTGCCTGAACCACCCTGCTCTCAGACACACACACACACACACACACAGAAAAACACACTCTCTCTCACTCTCTAGAGAGCGCCAATTTTTCTCCTATATGCAGGCGATTCTGCAAATGAATAATATCAGAGTACATTGTCTCTCAGCTAATACTTCAAATCTCTTACACAGTACAATGTTGTCATCAATGTATGAATTGAATAAAACACAAAAATCAAGGATAATAAGGTAAAAGCTAAGATTATATTACTGTGGGTTACTCAAACACTCACTTGAAGAATAATCAAGAATCTCTTGGTTTCAGCACGGAGCAAACCTGACATAAAGTGGAAACTGACATGGTTGCCCAGTATTTGGTCTCCAATATCAATGTATTTTGAATTTTTTATGGTTATCATTATATCTCTGCCAGAGGAGATCATATGATAGCTTGCGTGTGCGTGTCGGCATGTGTATGTGTCTGCAGCAAATCTCCAGGATGAACTGCACAGATTCTGAAGCTCAAATGTCACTGTGACCTCACAAAACATGTTTTTGGCCATATTTCAAGAATTCAAATGCCAATTATGACAAAGTTTAACACAAATGTCTAATAAGGTACTGAAGATGCTGGAGAGTAACTACTGGCATTTAACTAGTTACATGGAATTAAACTACAGGATAAATGTAATTGTAATCCATTACACTTACTGACAAAAATATGTCACTAATTACAGTTATTAATCAAAATGTTGGTGATTACAAATATTCTTTTCGGGTTGCCTGGTGGAGATCTGCACTCTACTGAGTGCACTCTGGCAGTTGTATTTTGTTAATGTGTTCATATGTAGAAAGTGTGTGAATATGGACAGATGTGTTGATTTGATGAAAAAAACTTTTTATGATCATGAATCATGTTACTGTACACTTCTGTGGCGGGTGATTTTTTACTCCAAGTGTGATTTGTGTACTTTTAAATACTTAATTACTTCTTGCTGACTGATCACAACTGCGAGGGAGGAGAGACGAGCTGCAGAGAGGAGGGAGGGAGGGGGGCGAGTGTGTGAAGTGCCGACCGAATAAAACTTTATTGATGACGAATCCTGATGTTACTGTACAGTTCTGTGGTTTGAACACTACAGATTAACATATCTGTCGCTGCAGATGCTTGTCTCCTCCACAATACATTTGTCACTGTGCTGCATTATTGTAAGTCATGATGAAGAGTCCGGACTCTGTCTCTCCTCTTCATCTCCTCAGTGTGTGTCAGTGTGCAGTTTGCTGTCTGCTGTGGTCTAAAACATCCTCACTGATGTAATAGATCCTGCTTCCGTAATACAAAAACATGAATAAAGGTGAGGATTTTTCTCATCAGAGGACAATATTGTATTAAAGAAATAAACTATTATTAACAATAATAAAACTAAAGAAATAAATAAATGCATATAAATAGTAACCTTTTCCTACAATACTGCCGGTTCTGTGGTGGTAAATCTGAAGCCTGCAATGTGCCATAGAAGCTTCTATTGACCTTCTATTGATGCTTTTAGTGCGTTTTGGCCTTAATGTTAAATTGAGCAGGTCAATATGCTCATCTGTTCCTGATGGACTTGGGTTTGTCATGTTATTATTTAAACATTTTATTAATGCCACATGCAGTGCCTCTGAAGGTTTCTTTCATTGTTTTTGGTTAATATATTTTATTTAATAGATATATTTGAATTAAACATTTGTGATTAATCGCGATTAACTACAGACACTCATGCATTTAATCGCAATTAAATATTTTAATCGATTGACAGCACTAATATGTGTGTTTGTATATGTATGTATTTGTTTTTTTAATACATAGTTATTTATTATTATTGAAAATACCAGTGAACAATAAAGTTTATGTTATAGTATATTATATACATATATCCTGTATAAAGAACATTGGCTTATACTGTATATCGACATAAGAATTTGTTACTTCCTAATATCTAAATTGGCCCCAAAAATCCAGTATCAGTCTGGCTCAAGTAATACCCACCGATAGGGCTATACTGAAGTACAAAATAGAAATATTAAGTCTTGTCCAATTAGTTTAAGTGTTTTGTGTGAGTCGATGTGTGTGTGTGTGTGTGTGTGTGTGTGTGTGTGTGTGTGTGTGTGTGTGTGTGTGTGTGTGTGTGTGGATGAGTGTGTAATTCTATTTGTCATGACAATAGTCTAAAACTTAACAAAGGCAACAATGCAGCCACACTCATAAGGGAGTTTGTATCTGAAAACATCCACCCCGTCCCATCTGTCTGAATTCTCTGCCCAGCTTCCCTCCCATCCGACTCCCTGGAGAGCAATCAGCCGTCTCAGCACGATCCTTTTAGCTCGTCGTGTCGCCCTCGTCACCTCCCTTTGCTTTCCATTTCTCATTCCCAGTCAAATCATTTCCACTCCTTCCACTGCTTTCTAATTCACTGTTTTTCACTCAAAATTGTGTTTTTCAGTTTTACACAAAGGCAACATAACGAATGCATCAGCAATCAGAATTCTCAGTGTGAAACACAAAGTGGGTTAAGCGGGAATCTGCACTGTGCAACTTATCTTTTTTATCTTTTTTTCCTCTGTTTGTGGCGGTCAGATAAAGCACACAGGTGGGAAGGAAAGCAAGGTGTTCAAAGAAAACTGTCTTTTATCATGTCAGGAGGAATCTACCATAGCCATAGAATTAATTCAGTTTGGGAAAATGGAGAGAAAAGTGACACTGAATGCTAAAAGAACAGATCAAGAAACCTTGGTGGTGAAAAAAAAAACATGAATCTGCAAATACAGATGTTAGCAATGGCTGCACTGATTGTGAAATAACAGTCAGGGTCATCTGTTACGCAAAAAGAAGAGAAATCTACTGACTAAATAATGACGCCTACGCAAACATGGAAAGGCTCATTATGTTCTTGTCAACTTCTTAAATTCAGTAAAGCAAGTCATTACAATTTGTTTTGTCCCATAATCAGTTTGGACAGTTAAGAGCAAGATCATGTGACTCCAGAAGAACACAACTAGTGATTAAAATATGTTAAAATCGTGCTCTATTCTGAATGTTGCAACATTTGTAAAGGTATTTAGAAAAGCATCAGCGGCAGGAAGCTTACCTATGTGTCAGACTCTGTGGAGAAAGAGGATGAAAATCAGATCCAGCCCAGGTAACTTCAGATGACTTGTATCAAAGAAAAGCACGTTTTTGCCTCAGTTATCATAGTAGAGAGGAGCTGAAGCTAACAACTTCATACCATTAGTCGGGAGACCATTTTACAACAAACCATACATACTGAAAAACCAACACACACACAATCAAACCACCATCAGGAATGCTATGACACTGCCGTCCCACCTTCCCTCTAAACAGCCAATCACTTCTTGTTTGTTTGCCATAACTTGTTGGTATAAGAAGTTACTGATAAACCAGTTGGAATCAATGCATGTTGACAGATGCATAAAAAGCTGACCCTCCTCATGATCTGTCCCGTTTCCTGCCACAAAATAAATAAATGATCTGGCAACTACTGTACACAAAAGTTAAACAGACAGAGAGCGGTTATTACCTCAAACTTAACTGAATAAAAGTACTTTTGAAACAATAGATTCAACAGCAATCATCTGAAGATAGTACAAGATTTAATTTGCATGAATAACACGAGACTTAACTGCATCTGATAGATTCAGTCACTTAATTATACTGTGATTCTCTGTATGTGTAGAGTTAACATATTTACCTCCTGACTTTGGCAGTTTGCATATACAAGTGGAACAAATCCTGCTGTGAATACGCCGACACTCATTAGCTGACATTACCTTGTCAACAGTGATTACAACAACAGTGGTTACTTGCAACACAGAATCCTGTTTGGTTAAAAGGTAAAGAGAGAGTTTATTTTTAATGTAGCTGCAAATCATTGACTGAGAATAGTATTACATTAGTATATAGATTTGTGTAACCTAAAGCCTAGAGAGAAAATATTACAGGTGAGGTGATGCATTTCTAGGTGTATAGCCTAATATAATGTCATAAAAGTGAAGTAATTATTGAAATATGAAGAATATAGTCTATTAAATCAGTAAAAATATATGAAATAGAAATATTAGTGATCAATTTTTATAGCAATTGACGTCTAATTCAGAAAATATTCTAAGTGACAAATTCACCTCCAATGCCTGATTGAAATCCAAACTGAAATCTTATAGATAAATATATCACTATAAACTGTGTAACAAAAGTATAACTGAATACATTGTAAAACTAATCGTGAGATAACTTAAATTGGACATAAAATGTTATGATCTGTTGTCTTTATCTACAATTAGCCAACATAACTCATAAAAATATTATTTTACACATACCTGGAGAAGGAAGCAATTATAAATACTAGTAAACAGACTTACATTCCTTTGGTCTTTTAAGAGCCATGGTGGTCAGGCGAATCAGTAGGTCCCATAACGTGTGTCTAGTGCATATAATTATTATATGCTGATCCAAATAAAAATTACAACTAAGCAGGCAAAATAAAAATGCAGGAACAAATACCACAATACTAGTCTAGACTAGTGATTATCTTAAAACAAATTCAACATTCACATATTAAAAAAAAAAAAAAAAAAAAAAAAAAAAAAAAGTCGCTACAACACACAGTGAGTTTGCTCACTATAATATAATGTCTGCATAGTGTAATATAGCCTAGTGTGTATAATTTTGTTTTGTAGGACCACTGTCTGGAATACTCAGGATTAATGTGGTTACTCTCAGGGGTGTTGTGGTAAATACCCACCTTGTTCTCCCTGTTGATACAGCTGATCTGAAAACATACATGTAAACTCTTATTTAAAAGGGGTCGATAACTTGGGTGTACTCCCCACCACGCTCCTGCACGCATCATACATACGCTTGAACTGTCAGTACATAAGCAGAAACATACTTGCTCCGATATAATCGCCACAAATTGTCACTCTAGTAGAAGAGGTTTGCACTTTCACTCCCAGCTATATTTTGCCCACGCCTCCTGCTGACCTGCACTCCAGGGACGAGGGCAGGCGGAGTCGCAACGGACCAGAGAGAATTGTGAAATAAAGAGCTCTCACTCAAATCGCTTTCAGAAAAATCCTGATGAAGAACCAAAAGGTTTATTAAATTCATCATGTATTTTCTATTTAGACGCCTAAGACTTGTTTGAACTATATGACACAAACTCCAGTTTTAACATAAAGCTATAGATTATGCTCTTAAACATTTTACAGGGACATACGCCGACTTTTACAAACCGTGCTTCGTCGTTGAAGAGTTTCGCTTTCGTAGCAGAATGCACCATCTTCCCAAACGTAAACGATCTAAATAGACGTAACGTCCACGTGCTACTGCCTTGACCAATCAGGTGAAGGCGGGCAGCCGTTGGGGTTTGAATAGTCCCCTGAAAACAGCGGCAGATGACAGCAGCTTGTTGCGCTCACTAGGAGGTTTGTGGGCTTTCAGGTTCACATTACTCAAAAAACAGCTTTCCTGACTTCAATTTTGACCGTTATCAGCGATTGAAAATGTCTAAAAAGCAGATTTACTACTCTGATAAGTACAACGACGAGGAGTTCGAGTACAGGTATGATTAACGTTTTTTGGCATGTGTTAACAGTAACGTTGTTTTCAAAAGTCCGTTAGCTTAACGTCAAATCACAGTAAGATTGGCTCGGTGGCTCGATATTAGTTACTTTAACGTCTGCTGGCAAATTAATTATGAGGTGGCTTAATTAGCAAAAAACAGATTAAGTTAAGGCGTTAAGTTAAGTTTCGTAACTGACTAGTCAGCGAGCAACACTCAAACAAAACACCCCCCTGCGTCACTCAGGCTAACAGCTAGCTATGCTAACTCCTACCTCAACGCTTTGATTTGAATGTTGTCAGGATGATGTTACTGCAGCTGCAACACTGATTGACCATCCTTTTGTATCATGTTTTCTGAGCTCTGTTGGGTCATTCTCGACAGCTTTATTTGTTTTTTCCATAGGCATGTGGTGCTTCCGAAGCAGCTGTCTAAACTGGTGCCCACCTCCCACCTGATGACAGAAGAAGAGTGGAGGGGACTCGGGGTGCAGCAGAGTCATGGCTGGATTCACTACATGATCCACAAACCGGGTGAGTAACCGTGGACTTAAAGGGATAGTTCTTCCAAAAATTAAACTTCAGTCGTTATCTACCCACCCTCATTATGATTAAAGGTTGTGGTTAGATTTTTAGTCCACAAAACACTGCTGGCGTTTCACATGAAAACAGCATTGCAGAATCTCCCAAACACTTTAAATAAATGGTTTTCAAATGTAAAAAAAAACCAAAAACAGAATGCCTCCCTACTGCTATACTGGCATAATCCAAGTCTCCTAAAGCCCCAACATGCCAAGTGGACTTAAAAGATGTTATTTACATCATGTTTAGCCTAAATCTTAACTGTAGATCCTTAGCTTGGAGCCACATTCATATGTGCATACACACCATCTTAACTGGGTGTTTGAGGTGTGATGGTGTGCGCATGCAAGTGCATGGTATGTCAGAGCTTTAGAAGATGTCAATTACACCAGATGAGCAGTATTGAGGCAGTTGATGTTGTTTTTCTGAAAACTGCTCACCATTCACTTACTGCTGTTTCCTCTGAAACCCCAGCAGTGTTGTGTGGACTAAAAAACTACAACCGACCTTCAGTTGAAATGAGGATGAGTAGATAATAACTAAATTTTCATTTTTGGGTGAACTATCCCTTTAAAGGATAGGTACACTTTTTTTTTTCGGGTGCTAAAACAATGCTCACAAGCCTATATTGACAGAGCTATTGATTAGGGCTGGCAATATTACTTATAATTAATATCTTGATATTCTTATTCTATTATGCAGTTTTTATCTTAATATGCACATTTTCTATAAAATAAAATACAGATTTCTTTCTGCCCATTCTAGTTGTGAAGAAATCCTTTCTTGTCATGTATACAAGAAATGGGGGACACAATCTACAGTCTTTATTCTGTGTAAAATTGTATCATAATGCAAAGCCAAAACAAATGTATGGTTTCAGCCGTTTGAATTAATCAAATCAAATGGGTATTTCCAACGATGCAGTGCACAAAAGTCCCCTTTGTACTACTGAACTATGACTTCACTGTAGCTCAGCAAGAAAATACTATCCAGAAACACACTACAAGGAGTTTTCAACTGGTTATGAAATCTTGGTCTTAATTTAATACTGAAGCCTTTATATGACCTACATAAGCAAACGAGAACATCAGCAAATAGCTATATAGTTATTCTCAATGCCTGCCATTGGGTCAGCATACAGACCAGCAGAGCCTGTGTTTTCCCAGGCAAAGTTATAGAGAGTAGTGTAGTATGTTAGCCAGTTAAAAAGAAGCAGGAGGAAATTATTCTTTAGATATTTTTTATTTTTGATGTTATTTTTTGTGATTGTGGTGGAAACACTAGTGCTTTTGTCCACAGGGACCCCCAAAATCAACAAAATATTAAAGTTCCCTGTTTTAGTTTCAGAAAGACTATAAATTTACCTTGCTGTTTTGTCTAACTCAGACTGCTGAAGCCCCATTCTAGGCTTAATTTAGATTTAGAGATGCATTATATAGATTTTCTTTTCTACAGATAACTTATAATTACATGCTTCTCATGACCAATATTGATGATGATTTAATATTTAATAACTCTGATTGAACTGATATCACTATCCCAACCAAAACAGTTCTAACTCCTCAAATCTTTCTTTTTAGAGAAACACATCAAAAAACTTAACATATACTTTGGTTTACATAGAGAATTTTACCTAAGAACTCAAATTAAATGCTGTGTCTTAAATTAAATGCTTGGCATAATCTCATAAATCGGATGTTATTATAATCAATATTTATCAGCTATAATATCATTATCTAAATAATATAATTTTACAATTATTGCACAATAATTTATCAGGCCTGATCTTTTATTGTGCATCCCTATTTAGAATACATTTTTGCACAGCAGGAAAGTGTGTTTTGTCTACCATGTCCTCCATTATAGTCTGTCACAAAGGGATCTCTTAATGACCAGTATATGGAGAAGAAGAGTGATTACAGTGACTGGTAACTTGTTTCACAACAAATGTGTGTCGGCATGTGAGTGTTATACTAAGGTATTAAACAGGAAAATATAATATGAAAACAAAATGTCTGAACCGATCCTAGCTCTAAGTGTGTTCCCTAAGACTGTGATGAAAGTTATAAGCACATGGACCACAGTGATGATCTTGACACTGTATGGTGTAACCACTGTACTGTGATGCTGACAGATACTTCTTCTTTGCTTTATTCTCCAGAGCCTCACATACTGCTTTTCAGAAGACCTCTCCCAAAGGATTAAATCCGAACCA
Organism: Lutjanus erythropterus; assembly: GCF_056507025.1. Lineage (NCBI taxonomy): Eukaryota > Metazoa > Chordata > Actinopteri > Lutjaniformes > Lutjanidae > Lutjanus > Lutjanus erythropterus. Next base: position 18,994,770 of record NC_139323.1, on the reverse strand, counting down.
TCTGTAAAATGCCTGCTATCATCTTTGCTGATTTGTATCGTCTTGGGACCATACATCTCTCCTACATACATCTCTACATATGTTCTAATGTATTGAGTAGAAAATCTTTAGTTTTTTTGTGTGTTTTTTGTCTTGTCAAATTCCCTCAATTTTTAGAGGCAATGAGAGGCAAACGGCTTGATTCCACTGTGAATAACAACCTTATAAACAATATGAAGGTGAGAGTTTGCCTGTCAGTTGTACATTTTAATACATTTTTTAAATGTCATTTGATGCCATTTTGTTATTGATTTATTTACTGAGTAGTTACAAGCACAGGGTTTTATTTTTCTCATTATTTCCCAAAAGAGCTTTCTGTTTGAACGTTTCCTGTTCTTTAAACTTACATTTGTTGTGTACATAATATTATTTCTAGATATTATACATTTTGACAGTGAGTCATGGTTGATTCAACAAGTTCTTTGCTGCTGAAAGAACAAAATAAAATGTATTAGTTCACATATGTTTCCTCGTGATTATTTCTGAATAATGTTTCTGTAGTTGTTCAGAGTGAATGATGTTCAGTCAGAAAGATTGACAACTAGTGGAGTCACAAATTCTGAGTGTCGGATGCCCAGTGAGTATGCTGGTGCTCGAGCCTTGTGAACTGTCACTTTCTCTGGGTTATAAGTTCCAGGGCCAGGTTTCTTGGTGTCATCTCTGGGTAGGCTGTGACGTCCCAACATGGAAAATGCTGGCTGCCTGGGTAGATAAACACTTGGGTCTGTGCTATTGTACCTGCAAGGTCCTGGTGTCTTGGCAAGATCCACAGATGGTCCTCCTGTGCTGTAACTACCTGACATTGTATAGCTCGCGCTGGCTGGTTTGTTTGGGATTCGAGGGCCCATGAGTGGAGGTAGACAGTACTTGTTAGGAGCAGGTACTGAGTCGATGCCCCGGTAGTGTGTACGAGAGCTCATTGTGTAGGACGGGGGTCTGTGCTGGAGATTACATGGTGGGGCTTTCTCTGGGCTGTATGCGCCAGGTCCAGGTGTCTGGAACGGCTCCTCTGGTGAGCAGAAAATGGTTGAAAAGCATCAACACCATATGGTAGAGTGTGTGTATACTTCAGATTTTCAGTTGTAACAGCTGACATCAACAGCAAATCCTTTTGTACAAGGGTTGATCCTTTCACAGTAATGGACCAATTAGTTTAAAATTCATCATAACAACATAAATTAATCTGTGAAATAACTGATGCACTCAAACTTTTATAAATTGAAACTTACTTTCTGGTTTCACTCTTCCCAACATCGAGTATGCAGGTGTTCCATCCTTTCCAAAACGAGTGATTTTCGCATCAATATGATACCGAGGCCCTGGACTTGAGTCAACACAATACACTGCAGAGAAAGTAAACGTTCATGATTTCTCAGTTTGGTTTGATCATGCGATGATCCTAACGCACTCTGCCTAGATGAACATAAGGTGAGCAATAGCTATAGAATTATGAGGTGCTGTTTCCCCCTGCTGGCATTTATGAGACATTACAACACTAGGATGCATACCACTTTGCTTATGCCTTTGAAGAGATAAAATCATTCTGGAACTTTGAACACTTAAGTAGGTTTATTGTAACTATGCAACTTGTTGTATATAGATAAACTGTAATGTTTCAGTTAGTGTAGGTTCTGCTGGTTTATTATTAGCTATGACATGATTTATGGAATTGACCAAGACATAATAATGTTTTATTTAGCTATATGATCATCTAAAAAGTTGGAGAGCTTGCTATTGACTGCATCTATTTTTTTCACTCTTTATTGTTCTTCCAGTTATTTTCACAATTAATTGTTTAGTCTATAAAATGTCATGTCATTTGAAAAATGCTCATCACAACTTCCCAGAGCACAAAGTGATGTCCAAAACCCAAAGACTCTTAATTTGCTGTCATAAATTCACAGGAAAAGCAGCAAATCCTTATGCTTAAGAAGCAAGGAACCAGCAAATGTTTGACATTTTTGCCTGAAAAGCAACTGAAATGAGTAAACGCTTATGATAATAGTTCTTTTGACTGATTAATTGTCTGTTCGTTGCAGTTCTACTCACTGTTGTCACTCATCCTGCCATGGAAAGAATAGGCGGGGCTAGTTGGCTTGGTAAAGTCATGGCCAATAAATCCGATGGTGGGAGGAAGCCCATAGCGACCAGGTCCTGGCCCTAGAGACAAGGGGAAATATTACATACATATATGTTATTATGATACATACATTTAGTTAGTAACAGTAAACTCATTTAAGCAACTAGGATTCTTCTGCAGCTTTTTGTGTTATAGCAAAGTTCATGTGCAATTTAGTATACTTCATCATCAGTCAGTGTGTAATAACTATGCAAAAAATATATAATTTTGCATAACTCAGAATAACTGTGACCACTTATTTGACAATCTGATAAACTCCAGCAGGACAGGCAAAAATGTTCTGCATCATCATTCTGCTCAGAGAGACTTTTTTTAAGTGGCAGCCAGTAACTGCATCTGATTGTTGGTCTACCATGTACACTGGGTCAGATAAACAACTAACCAGGCAGATGCAGTGCACATGAAGACAACCTAGGGCAAATCATTACATCAGCATACAAGTGTTCGGGGGCATGTGCATGTGAAGAGCAAGAGGGAGCATTTTTCACAGAAAGGAGCGAGTCCTGGCAGGTCTGCACACAGTGAAAGCCTCCACTCTGCTCAAGTCAGTGTTCCCCCTTTGAAATCATGAAATGACCATCTGGATCATGGCTACACACACACTGATGCCTTTACACAGGATGTCCAGTTTTCTATACATGGAGTAGCTCTTTGTAAGAACTCAACTTCTATTGATGAACTCACCTTTTTCTCTTCCTGCAATTACTGGGTATTTTTTCTCCATTTGACTGTAGAAGCGATGGATACTTCAGGAATCCCTCGGTGACAGCAACACTGCCAAGGTATTCACACAGCATATCAAACATAAGAGGGCAGCTAAAGAAATAATGATATGATAAGTATAAAATCAAAATTCAAGGCACCTTTCCACAGGTAATTTTCTCCTTTCAGTGAGAACTGAAGAAGGCTGCATACTTTACACCTCAGTCCTTAATCCATGTCCATCCTGGTGGTCTTTCTCCAGATATCAAAGTATTGTTTCTCCTGCATCCAGCATCACATGTGCCCTGTCTGACAGTGAAACCCAGAACTCTGAATGATCCAGAATCAATCCCTAATTTCCTCTGAAAACAATCAGGAAACCTGAGACGATTAATACACATCACAGTGTCAACAGTGGAGCAGACTCTACACTGGATAGGGTTTTGTCTATCCGCCTGTTTGTCCCTTTGTCCACCTGTGGAGGCTCAGACAGGTGAATGGCCCTTCCTCCTCCACACAGGTAGATGTATAGGTGCACTCAGCTGCTACTAAGGAACAATGTCATCACTCCGATTCACTCTCATGTAACGCTAGCCCCCCCCTGCAAACCATGAAACCAAGATCCCCCTCTCCCTCCTCTCTCTTTTCACTCTTTCTGCTCGTTGCAGTGTGGAGAGGCAATATCACTCTTCAGCCATGCATGCGGTTGCCACGGTGACTGCCGTGGATGGTTTGTTGCAGTCAGGTCCCCTGCACTGTTGTCACTAAAGCAACAAAGTTTTTACATTTAGACTGGAGGATTAAATCCTGCATCATCTGCGCAGAGGACAGATAGATAGAATTTTCAGTTTTGTAACTGAAATTCTTTCCTTCTCTGCAACTTCAGGTGCTCGACAGTCCAGGGTTGCTGTTGTTGTATTTTGTGCTTCACAATGCGCCACACATTTTCAGTGGGAGACAGATCTGGACTGCAGGTAGGCCAGTCTAGAAACCAAACTCTTTTACTACTGTGAATGTGTCTTTGCATTGTCTGACTGAAGTAAGCAAGTACATCACTAAAAAAGATGTTGTCTGGATGGCATCTTATTTTGTTCCAAAACCTTTATGTACCTTTTAGTACCTTTTCAAATGTGCAAGTTACCCTTGCCATGGTCACAAACACACCTCCAGACCATCACAGCTGCTTTTCCTCTTTAGTCCAGAGAACACAATGTCTATGATATTAAAAAAAAACAAAAAAACAATCTGAAATGTGGACTATATGATTTGCGAATCCGTTTTGACATTTACAGCAAAAAGAATTTGCATTCTGTTTTTATTTATGTTTTACACAGCGCCCCAGCTTTCTTGAAATCGTGGTTGCCTTGACTCTGCACACTTTACAGTGTGCACACACATAAAGCTCCAACACAGACGCAGGGTCAGATGCAGTGCAACACACCTGGAGCAGTTACAGGCTGAGTACTTTCATTTGGCAGGTCTCATTGAAGTGCCAACATAGAGCCCCTCTGCTTTCTCATCTTTAACTTGAGGTCAAACCGATTACCCAGATGCAGTTACAGTGTAGCCCTCTTTGATCTCCTCTAATCGCAGTGATGATTTGTAGTTGGGATTTGACGGACTCATTTAAAGGCCTCAGCAGCCAGAGGGCGAGCTCAGTAACTGAGATGGTCGACAAGTGACATGTGCAGAAAACAAACATTAAACTTTAACAGGCTCTGACTCTCTCCCAGGCCGCTGCTTTGGCAACAAGAATCTGTTGTTAGCAGTTACACAAACACAGATGCAGCACATTCAAACTTAAATATGTATACAGAGTGTACAAAACGGATACACACACATGCATGCTTTCTGTCTCCAACACAGAAGCATGGCAGGGATCAGAGAGACGGTTATCAAAGCAGAGGGCCCTCTGAAGCAGCAGGGTTGTAATACAGCTCACTGCTGACAGGAAATTATCTCCAGACTTAACTAGCCTTTCAAAGGAAATGGAGCAACACGGCTTTCATAAACAACTGCACTGCAGCTCCTCTGCTAGTGGAGCAGATACACTTCACTGTGCTGCATCTGCAGACAGCATGTTGTTCTGAAAGGTTATTCAGATATTTCTTTCCTACAGTTGTAACTGCACAAGCTGAAACGGGAACAGGAAGGGCAGAAGGCATGACTTAAACCCAGCTGACCCATACGAATGACTGGACACACGAGCAAGTCTTGTCTGCTTATTAACCACAGCATCGATCTTCATTTAAATTAGAGTTTAAAATAAGGAAAACACAGTATGTGATAGGCATGTGTTGGAGCAGCACTGACTCAAACCATTGAATCATTTATGAGGAAACTGAAAGTTAAGTCAGTCTATCATAGTTTCTCCTGACAGTTTGTCAATAACTATTGTCTGTTTTCATATTCAGCATGGCTGTCAGGTACATCACCAGTCTCTGAGCGCAGCCCCTTTGTAAAATGGATGGTCCACTCTACAGAACTGGCTGAAATTCAGAGTTGGAAATTTTTTCCTCAAACTTTGTATGTGTGAAACTTGTATAACATGTTTCGGTACACGTTTCCAGTAACTTTACTATTAATTCTCATATTGTATTTTGTAATATTCTCCCAAATTTGTCACTATCGAAACACAACAATATAAATAAGAAGGCTTATTGACTTTTTTGCATCTATCCTGGCAAAATATATTTTTGTAATAATAAAAAAGTTTTTACAAGTTGATTAATAAAAATTACTATATAAACTACAATTTTAAGCAGAATTAATGAGATTCATTGTATTTTGAACCCAATTTTTCTTTGTAAAGGGAATAAAGATGATCATACAGCTCTCAGAGTTTTTATTTATTTATTTAGTTATTTTTATTTTATTTTATTTTATTTTATTTTTTACAAAACATCATTACAAATTACATAGATTTACATATCATGTCATGGGCATTAGCTAATGGGGATCCTTTTTAAATAAATAAATAAATCTTTGTGAACTTTTCATGAACTCAGAAAAGCAGCCATGCTCTCAGTGTTGTGACAATGTATTTTCCAGCAAGTTTTCCAGAGGGCATAAAGCATTTTATGTAACTTAAAGTCTCTTCCACTGTCCTCTGTACCATAGATCAATTTCAGGAGATATTTAGGGGGAGACAGCAGGTGAACAGCATATGTCACATAGAAGAGATGCACATCATCTTAAAGCTGGGAACCCGAGGATTAACTTTAGATGTAGCTCAGCATTCTGTGTCATTTTTTTTGTAGTCATAGATCTGTAATAAATGTTTTCTTTAGGCACCTATTCAGATTTTGAAAGTTTAGACTGTTTAAGGACATTTTGATGGAAATATATGATGGACATTCCCATGCTGTTTTGGGGTTGATACCATTTATTACACAGATTTACTGCTAATTTTAACTATTTTTGACCACTCAAGAATTTAAAAAAACACACATTAACACACCAATACCTTGAGAAACACCATAGAAAAATTTGTGCTGTGATTTGGTATGAAAAAGTTTTTACATTTGTGTGTTCTGTTAGAATTGCATTTGTCGGTGATTGGGTGATGAGCACTCGAATCGCTCAGAAACCCTCTTTCATGAGCCTGTTATTATCCTACACCACAATGAAATGCATGACATGGTTGGTAAGGAGTAATTTCTTAGGGTTTTTAGTTTCCCCTGATACTACGTTCACTTACAAACTGTGCCAGCTACAGCCTCTGAGAGACAGTAAAGCTGGCCAGGGACATGGGCGTCCCCACAGAGCTGACAGGGAATTCTGTCAACCCCTTGGAATGCTTCATCCTTCAGTTTATCAAAACATTTCACACTCAAAATCACCCAATTTGGAGATTCTCTGTTTTTCTCATTTGCTGTTGTTCAGTTGTGCCATCATCTCATTGACTGGCTGTTTCCGTGGAAACATCTCCATGCCAATCTCGGTGTTGTCTTTGTATCTGAGGGACTTGAAAGCTAAGGTGTAATGGCAGAACTTGTGACAATTGACGTGCAACACCAACTGGCTCATCTAATGCATAATAACCGTGTAGTGTGCAGGCAGCAAAACCAAAACCTTGGATTGTATACAAATTTTATTCTCGATTGTTTTAAAAAGCACAATATTTGATAGGAATTGGGGCTACATTTAATCAAATTTGGTACATTTACAGGAATTCAAAACTTCATTCTTGTTTTTTAAGTTGATTGCTTCACGAATCAAAATTTAACACAAAACAAAATAGCTTATGAACTGTACAATCAAATCTCAAGGTAGGTAAGGTGAAAGGTGACTTGAGAGTAGATGATGGTTCCAGAAACATTTGGGCTGCTGCGTCCTAGTGGACCAGTGGTCGAATGACACACATCTTGTAACTGTAAAGTTCGTGGTTTGAGTCGGCCAGAGACCTTTGTTGCATGTCCGTCTCCTCTTTCCTTATGTTTCACGTCAACCTCTGCTGTGCTGTCTACTAAAGGCAAAAAGCCCAAGAAAAATCTTTAAAAATGAAAAACATTTGAGCTTATGTTTCTGTAAAGCATATGGTGAGCATATGTCTTTTTCCAGCAGGATACCAGCACAGGAATTTCATCAAACATTTCAATAATTGGGTTAAAGCTTGCTATGAAAGAAAAAAAAGCCTTTGACAGCACATATCTTTTGTTTGAACTCAAAGAATCACAAGGGTGAAAAGTAAGACTGTATGGGCGGGCAATGACAAAAAAAAAATAAAAATGATATGACCTCTAGCTACAAATAAATACCACAGATAGAAAATATAACAAAATATTTTGTTTAAAGTCAGGTGTAATTACAAACATAAATACTTGATTATTTCTTCTAGTGATTATAAAGGCAGTACAGTGAATAACAAAGACGCTATGGTGCCTATTAGTGACCAGGAGTCTGGAGGAAGAAAAATTAAAGTCTGGAGGACACTAGCTTAATAAGCAGTCATACACACACACACACACACACACACACACACACACACACACACACACACACACACACACACACACACACACACACACACATAAACACATCCACACAGAATTCATTCGAAACACCATATAACACACACACACACTCACATAAAATCACACTCTGATTCTCCAGACTCCACCATCTCTTCCTTTCAGGCTGAATAAGTCCCAAGTCTCTCTTCTCTTTCCATTCACTAGCATATTCACAAATAATGTACAATTTGGAGGTGGGTATGGCTTCACTCTGTGTGCGTTTCTGTGGATGACAAGAAAACAGGACACACTTTCATTGTAAGATCATCTCAGACAACTTCATTCACTGAACAATATAAAATCTGAAGTCAGAACCAGTGCAGAGACAATATGTTTTTTAACTGTCATACCAGTGACATAACTTTATAATAATTAACCAGAAATACTATTCAGTGACTACTTCTGACCCAGTGATATACAGCAACTGTTTAGACTGGAAGTTAAACCTTTGGATATGCCTGTTATCAAACTGGTTTCAAACTGGTAACAAGTCCCACAAACAGACTGTGTGACAGCTATTGTCTGTGTGAGCAGCCTCATCAGAAATACTTCAGCGAGTCACAATGTTGCACTACATTATGATGAGCATGGGCACTGTAGTTTATGTTGAGCCAATCCCACATACATCCTGCAGCTGTAAATACTCGCATTAATCCCTGACTGAAAATAGTTCCCAACATACATCCTATTTACTCCTGTTTGAGAGTTGTTTGATAAAAAACTACAAATCCCAGTAGCTTATGCAAAAGGTAGCCTTTTTTAAAAAATGAAAAACTGGATATTTGTGACCCATTTTTGAAGATTTACTTCTGTACAATTTAATGAGCTTGTAGTTGAGTGCAACAGACAGCACTTATGCCACATTTCCACCCATAGTACCCTTAATTTTTAGTCCCAGGAACTACTTTTCAAGGAACTAAAAGTCTCCTCCAGCCCATATGTTTCCACCACAGCTTTAAGACCTGTGAAGATTAGGCAAAGTAATTCGCTGACATACGACTGCTTTTACATGTTATTGTTACACGCAGCTATATAACAACAATCATGCCACTTTGTCTGTGGTATGTTTTTTTTGTGTAACACCATGATGACGTGTCAAAGTGCAATGAACAAAAAACAATCTGGTTTGCAGCTACTGATTTTTAAAAAATGGCAGCTGAAATAAAATGCTGCGAGTACTCAAATCAGTAATATTCAGCGCTGGAACACCCACGCCCAAAATACCAGCCCAAAGCACAGACTTTTGGGGGGTAAAATAGTGTCCCCAGAACTGAATTTAGACCCTGGTCCCTCTAAAGAATTCTAATTTCTATGGGAAGTTCCTGCAATGGAAACATGTCTATATAGAACAATACCAGCATTATCTTTTAAGCTTCCAAAGAAACACTAGAGACATGCCAGAGATCCAGAAAACCTACATGAAGGGCTGGGTATCGTTTAAAAAAAATTACAATACCAGTACTAATACCAGTACCCTTAAAGTGATACGATACCAATGAAGTATTTCATAAAATACCTTTTTTCAAAGGTTCTTTTTTATGAAGAACACTTGCAGGCTGCGAGCAAAACCATATTAATTGTCATTTTTTTCTCAGTCTGGGTACCAAAAGGATTGAATGCAGGTATCACTGGAGTGGAGAAGTTTCAATGCTACTTGGTACTGAGTTAATTCAATCAATACCTTAAAGATACTGAGCACTGATATCCAGCCCTACCTATGTGGAATTAAAAACAAACAAAAACGTAGATGGAGCAGCTCGTACCATCGCTCAGGGGTGTTTTTTGTGTCCAGTGTGGGTAGCTGGGTATCTGCTGGCAGGAGCACCTTCTGCTCTATGTCCCCTCCACCTTCAGGAAGGTCAAAATGGTCCCCTCCCTCTGCATCAGCGAGGAAAGGCTCAGAATCTGGGTCGTATTCATAGGAGTAGTAGGACACTTCTGCCATGGACCCCTGCTCCTCTTCACCTGGACAGATCAGGGGTGGTGTGAAAAGGTAAGTATTGACTGATTAAGCCTTCTTTGATATACAAAGAAGGATATAAATTAGTTGCTGAAGACATCATATTTTATGATGTCATGAAAAAAATCCTTGATTAGAGCCAGAATTTGTTATTAAAGTGTAATTCATGGTGCATGACTCCCTCTGTGTGTGACAAGCAGGAGAGTAGACATTTTCTAACATTTTCTTGATCTAACACGTTAGATCGTCAGATACATTGTTACATTGAGAGATAAATTTTGGAAAGCATTACTGTATTTTTTGTCAGTGAAGTTTGACTTTTGGACTAAAATGCTCTTGGGTTATTGGGAAAATCCCACACAGCCACTGCTGGAGTTTAATTACACAAATAAGATAATACTGATAATAATAGTGTACCCTAATCTTTATCTGCAATTGTGCAAAAATGTAGACTGAATGGACATGCAAAAAGAATTTGAATATCAACATTTTGAAATTTTGAACAATTTGCAACAGCTCTAACTAACAGCTTTATAAATGTTAAGAAAAAATTCTCTTTGCAAATGTTTTATGAAGAAAAAGAAAGGAAGCTCCAGAGGGCATCTTTAACATCCTGTACATCTGAAGCTCTTGCAGCAATACCCCATCACAGACAGTAGGGGTCCCTCCCTGCTTAACATGTTGTATTCTCACATAACATGCTACTTCAAAAATTACACTTTGGATCAGGGTCTCTCTTCATTACATGTTGATTTTTACCATGAGTACCTATATAAAGTCCACGATAACCTGATTCAGCTTCTCTAAAGTTTGTGATGAACATTGGACTTGGTGTGTTCTAAGCACACACATACACATGCACACAAAAATAATATGTAAGCATTTAATTGTTAAAGTGGTAAATTAAATGTTCACTCAACTAAAGCACGTGCAAATGAAGGAAACGGTCATTTCAAATGAAGGCTGCACGTCTGTGTATCCATCATACTGTATGTTGTCCTCTGGTACAAGTTCACTAATAAGACAAGTCTACACAGGGAAGCTAATTCCAGAGCTTCAGCTTCCTCCACTGTTCCAGTGGAAACTGTCATTTCCTTGGCAGCGCCCGCCTTCACCTATTACACTCTCAGTGCACTCAGCGGGCATGTCGTCAACCTTCTAATGGTTTACAATGACTGTGTTTTTACAGTACTTATTCAATCTAATCATCCAGGGCTATCATACTGTAGCTGTGTGTGTGTGTGAGAGTGTGTGTGTGAGGGTGTATTTGCCTGTGTGAGCATGCAATACGGGTATGTGTGTGCATATATAGATATATATGTGTGTGTGTGAGTGCATAGCAGCATTCCTGTGGTGAGTGTGAAGCGTTAGCTTTTGTACTAAGGAGACCTTTGACTGAGAGCAGCTTTGTGAGCCGCAGCTACCGGGAGCTGCAGGCTGGGAAACAAGTCAGTGCAGGCTGTGCCACATCACAGACACACACACACACACACACACATACACACACACACACACACACACACACACACACCTGTACACAACTCACACATTCATACAGGCAGACCTTAATGTTATATATCAGTAACAGCTCACATATTACCACATGAAATCCATGCATGCTACAGTACACACACTCCTGCAGCTTGTGAATGGCTGCAGTGCCTTTTCATGTTTTCGTTGCCAAATGTAACACAGCTACATCCTCCCTCCACACGCAGCCAAACATCCTATCAGGAATTCTCTGGCTGCCTCTCTAGAAGTGGCAGCTGATCTCAGCTCATGGCAGAGCAACAATCGAGCCAGCAGTGTGAAACCTATCCACCTATTTATCACCCCGATTGTAGACATGATGTGGTGGCAGGGGAATGTGCTGCCACTCAACCCTACCTATGTATCTACTTTCTTCTTACTCTCATCCTTTCCCTCCTTCCACCCTGCTCTTTTTTTTCTCTTCCCCCTTTCATCTCATCTCCCGCTCATCCCTCTTTGACTGTCTTTCTCCTCTTTCTTTTCTCAGTTGTACATCCCCCACGCACACCCTTTCATCTCTCTCTCACTTTTTATTTTTCCTGCCTCTGTGAACTTTCCACTCTCCACATTGCTACGGCTGCAACTAACGATTATATTCATTCGCGATTAATCTGCTGATTATTTTCATGTTTCACAGATGAATAGTTAGTCTATAAAATGTCAAAAACAGCTTATCACAATTTTCCAGAGCCTAAAGTGATATTTTCAAATTGCTTCTTTTGTCCAACCAACAGTCTAGAGCACAACGTGGTCGTTTAGTTGATTAGTTGTCAACTATTACGTAAATTGTCAACTATTTTGATAATCAATTGATCAGATGTCTGTTTTAAGACAAGAAGAAGTAAAATCCTCTATTGACAGAAAATATATAGTGGAAGTGCTGCAGGTTGCAGAACAAGACAGAGCTGAAATATAAAAATTGCAAGGAGAGTGTGTGGGGGAGATAGGAGGTGATGCAAAAATGTGTACGAGTAGGTAAAGGTGTGGTAGATGAAGTTACCTGTGTGTACAGGCACTGAGGGCTGCTCAGTTTCCTGGCTGGCTATTGGTTGCCTGTCCTCCACCGTGGTCTCCACTGGAAATACAAACACACACACGTTAGATTATTCACATTTATGTGGCTGCCACGGCACCTTAAAAAAAACTAGTAATGAATTCAACAGAGTTTCAGTGTTGCATAATCTAAATACTGCCCAGAAGCATTATCCACCCCACTGAGCAACACTTCTTGGCAAAACAATGATGTACACTCAGTCTCAACTGAGGCCTGCGTTAAAATCTTTCCAAAAATAGCAGGGGCCAAACCATAGCCAGAGGGGCCATGTGTGGAAACAAATTGTATCTTTTTCCTTTTCAAAACAGGGAAATGGTGGCATGAATCTCCCCCACACAACCATACACAAACAAACAAGGTCAGGGAGCTCGAAACAAAAATACGATTCTTTTGATAATCTACAGCATGAACCACTTGGCACAAACTGAGGTCTTTTCCCACCAAAGTTTTGTCTATGCCTTTTCCCCAATCTGCTCCACAACATGAAGGCTCCTTTGTTGTTGGGCTGTGCGTCGGAAAGGAATGTGACAAGGATTTCAAAGGGCTGGACAAAAGCACTCTGTCATTTGGAGAGAGCCCTGTAATACAGCAGAGAGCGAGAGAGGGTGGGGGGTGGAGGTGGAGGGGTACGGCGGGTAGCTCTCCTCAGAAAACTCATCCAGTAATCAGCTCAACACCTGAACAGCTGTTTCTACAGCTCAGATCATGGCACACACACAGGAGCAGAGACACACTTGTACGTGCATGTGAATGCACACGCTTTATAGATACACGCACAATGGACATGTGGACGATTACACACTGTGATTACACACGCTGAGTTGCAGCAGAGCCAACTGACTGTATTCGATAAAATACACAAGTGTCACAAGAGTTCCTGTGAACACACACTCATGCAGACACATGTGTTTCCTGTAAAGGCAGGAAAAGTTCTGATATATGCTGTCAGTGTCTGAGTTATAGCCCACCAATTGCATAAAGGAGCAGTATACAGCTGATATAAGCTTGAACAGAGCAGCTATTTCCTGCTCCAGATTTAATCTTCTAAATTTCCCTCAATTATGGGTGGATGCACACAGTAAGATATGATAAAAACTGCTGATTATGGCTGTTTTAAAGCAAATGTAAATGTCTAAGCCTGACTCAGTGAAAATAACCTATGAATATTATGAATATTTGAAACACTGACACACGCATTCATCATATCATATCCGTTGGTTTACTTTTCTCAAACTTCATACTTCATACTTACATATATACTTTGCTATTATTGCATTTATGAGTGTAATGAGAGACCTGCCTTCAAACTCTCAAAAGTCAACTTGCGAGTGTGTAGGGAGGGTCAAGCTAATGCTTGTCACAGCCCCGTGCTATTGCATTTGTGCATGTGGAGCTGAAATGCTCCCTTGTAAGGATGCTTTTCTGCTCATGGATACTGTTTTGTGTGCTCTTATCAGATGCACATGCCTGACTGTTATGTGCATGGGTTTTGAGACAAGTTAAATGTCTTAGTGAAGCACCATTTATCGCTCTTTATAAACATTTAGCCATTTTCTCTGTGCAACTGACGCAACGTCTCCTTCCTCTATTTACAAAAACAACAACAAAAAAACCCACAAAGCATTTGAATACTAACTGAGTGACGACAGTTACCATGGCAATGGTAGAAGCTTCAGAGCATTCGGGTCAGACCTACATCCAAGCAATAATTTCAAAGCCGAAGTCTAGTAGTTTTAGTGTGATAATCAGGCTGAATTGCCTGTTTTGTTTCACTTCATTTATTCAGCTTGACATTGTGTTCATGTTAGCCAATTTCTTGTTTTATTTTACGCTAACCAGTCAAAAGCAAGTGATGAATCTGCCCCACCAATGTCACCTTCTGTCAACCCACAGGCTTACCCAGCGGTTGCAAGGAGCAGTCAGTGTTATTTAGATTGATCAAAGAAATATGTTGTTTCAAAGGTCCAGTGCATAAGATTTACAGGGCTCTATTGGCCGAATATGGCAGAAAGTTTTCATTTGCCTGAAAATAAGAATTGTTCTTATTGTTCTCGATAAGATTCGTCGCCATGTTGAACCATCGTGTGTCTACTTTAGCTCAGAATGGACAATCCAAACACTGGCTCCAGATGTGGCCTTTTGTGAGGTTCGCAGCCACCATAGGTTCTCCCACACACTGAAGAGGGAACAGTGACACAAGGTGTTTGTAATCTGCACACTCGCCGTTAGATGCCACTAAATCCTACACACTGATCTTGTAAGAGTTGCGTGACTGTTGTGAGTCTGAAGTCTAGGTGATGTGCGATGAGAGAGCTCTTACCGTGAGGACACTGGGACATTGGAACCTGCTTGATGCGTGTCCCGTTTCGACAGGCAAACACCTCCATCTGACACTGGTTCTGGTAGAGCTGCCCGTCTGACCCACAAACCGGCTCTCCGTCGTAACCGCAGTCCCTGTAGCACGTGCAACGCTCAAACTGTTCCTCCTCCAGACAGCCAAACACATTGTTGCACTGGTTCGCCTGCACAAAGCCTTCAAAAGAGAATGTGTTTTTAAGAGACTGATAGAAAAGGAGTGTCTGGGAGTCATTAAGGGTGTAGCATGGGTCTCACCTATCCACTGATTGGTTGAACTTTCCACCTCATTGCAAGTGGGTCCATCACACAGCTCCCGTGCCAGTGGACTGCTCTCGCTCACATTGTAGAACCGGGTGGCCTCGAAGGCTGCATGACAAGCACAGACCCACACCAGCACGTTCACACATCCATACACACAAAACAATGATGACGCTCACCATAACTAGGTCATAAACTTGAAAAGAAAATCCCATTTCCACAAAAAAAAGCCACTTCATAAATCATGGTGAGTTAGACATTTTTCCTGCTCTGCAACTCTTTAAAGTCCAGTACTTAAAATATTCATCAGAGGCACACCTGGTTCGTAGTAGTCATAGATCTTGACCGGAACAGGCGCTGTCTTGCCCACAATGTATTCTCTGACAGCTTGGAAGGCCACACACGTCATGCACTGGCTGGGGATCTAAGAGGGGGTGACAAAACACACAAAAACACATATGAATGTAGAGAAACACAACTATTCCCTATATATACTTTTATATACACATAAAATTCTACCCAGCCGTGTGCAAACACTGCTGAGTAACCCTCTTTTCATCCACCATCACCACATATACAGTATTCTTTGACATGAACAGATCCCTGACGGACCCAACATGGGGGGGATTTGGATTAAACTCACCTCATCAAAGTAGAACAACACTTTTCTCCCATTCAGCTCATATCTCTTCAGGCCCACTCTCTTGTCCATCAGCAGCTGTTGAGGAAAATACAAGAAAATCAAGCTCAGTATGCAGAAAAACACACAACGCTACTGGACTGTCCGTGCAGACACATTTTGGCCAGGCCAGGCGTATGTGTGAATATGCTTGGGTTGTTTATGCCCTTGATGAAGCACTACAGCGGGAAATCATTTTAAACATACTTCTGTTAAACTGTTAATAGGGCTGGAAACCAGCTCAGCATGTAACATGGTGACTTCTTCAACAACAAAATAGTATTACAAGACACAGTGAATTAATGAAAATAAAAAAATGAACAAAGAACATAGAGCTTGTTGACAAGCCAGCTGTATATTTGATTCTAATATTAATGGACAACTATAAATAGTAATCAGCACCACAGCGGACTGGACAGCTCCAGCACATGCTAGCTAAGGTTTACTATTCACTGATATCAAATATAAACATAGACATGTAACAGAACCCTGGGTTAGCATGTTCTAATGGTCCTACAAGGCATTTCGACATCTTGATACCAAGAAGTTCTTGCACAATGCTGAATCTGAGCTGACATAAATCATTGTCAGATGGAGGCAGCTAATCAGAAGGACCGTGGTTTGATCCTGGGGTCCTCCAGTCCACATGCCAAAGCGTCCCTGGGCAAGATAGTGAACCCCAAATGGGTGAGCACAGAATCATTGTGGGGTGCTGGATAGAAAGTGCTATATCACTCCAGATGAGCAGGGTGGAACCTCACATGGTGGCCTCTACCATCAGTGTATGAATGTGCGTGTGAATGGATGAATATTGACATGTCTTGTAAAGCACTTTGAACGGTCAGTAGACTAGAAAAGCACTATAATAATACAGTCCATTTACCATTTAGCCAAGATACATTACAATACTTCCTTGTTAAAAGCTTATTAAAAGACAGTGACAACAATAATAGCAATAATGATGTGAGAAATGTTGCAAACGTGACAGCTAAGCCATTCACCAGCTTGTATCAGCCTAGTTTTGGACTGAAATAAACAATAACAGCTTTAACTAGCAACAGACTGAACTTACTGATGTATGGTAATGTGTTCACTTACTGTTGTACACGCTGAAGTGCATTTTCATACAAAGTTAAACTTCAGTCAGAGACTATGAATCTTTACACTTAGCTGAATGGAACAATTTGAATTGGCAAAGTGATTAACAGCAATTTACACCTCTAGTACAGTGCCCTTACCACCCAACTGTCAGAAGCCACATGGTCTGCATTTAAATGTGCTCTGTGGGCCACGACTAGAATGCAAACCATATGCACTCGACCATGACATGACGGCCGGTGTGGAAAATGTTAAGGTCGCTAATCACGGACTGTGTTAGCTGAAATCAACAAAGGATCCCAGTTTTCGTCTGGGATTGCCTGATTAGTGTTTTATTCTTAAAGGGAGTTTCTGGTATATTTTTAACCCTGTGCGTATACAGGTATGTATAATCAGACATGCATGACCATATCTAGTAAATATGAGTGTATGAATGAGTAATGGGGAAGCTGTTTACTGCAAATTTGAGTGTGTGCATAGAGAGCCAGCAGAGTTAATTCCCCCCACGGGGGGATTTTTCATTCTGTCAAAGGTGGCAGCCTTTGGACAGCAGGGGTTTATGAGGTGCTCAGCCTGAGCTGGCGCCACCGAGACACACACACACACACACACACACACACACACACACACACACACACACACACACACACACACACACACACACACACACACACTCCCTCTCTTATACACACACTGCACAATTGGTCTCTGTGTTTACAGAAGCATTGTTTGTCTATCTAGCAACTAAACATTTCCATTGAACTCCCATAGCTCCAATGTTAAATCCACAGTGTGTCCTGAGCTGTTAAACAAAGCTCATTATATTAGGTGATAAGCGGCCGTGGCAGTGGTAGCTCCCAGTCAGTCACCGGACTAATCATTCATGACTACAGCTTCCATGAAAGCAACTAGACATGACTTTAGAAGCCAAGCTTGCCACCATAAATTGAGGAATGTAAGTGGCAGTCGGGCAGGCAGCAGTAAAACTCCAAGGGAGGCCAGCGGGGGTGTAAACTGAGCTTGTTAGCCACTACAACTCAGGTCAGCCTCAACTGACACACTCACAGCAGTATGTGTGTGTGTGTGTGTATGTGTGTGTGTATGGATGTGTGTGTGTGTTTTACATCTCCCCTGGTAGCCAGAGAGGTGGCTCTTTTAGAGGTGGAAGCCTGCAGACTTAAGACCTATAACTGTCGAGTAATGAGGGACAGGCTTCTGATGGGTGACAGGGGAGCTGACCTGGATCCAGACTAGAGCTGCAGCGATTTGTCAATTAATTTATAAGTTGATCAAAAGAACAATTTTGATAATTGATTAATCGTTTCTGTCATTTTTCAAGCAAAAATGTCAAACATTTGCTGGTTCTAGTTCTGGTTCTGGTTCTGGTTCGGAAATAAAGAGTCTTTGGGTTCTAGACTCTTGGCTGGACAAAAGAAGCAGTCTGAAGATGTCACTTTGGGCTTTGAGCGAATGTCATGAGCACTTTTCACCATTTTTTGACATTTTTTAACTTTATACAATAAAAAAAAAATCATTGTGAAAATAACGAGAAGATTAATTAATAATGCAAATAATAATTAGTTAATAATAATTAGTAGCGGCCCTAAACCAGACCTTAATGGTATAATCAGTAGGATTTGTCCGAGTTGTTAGAGTTGGGTTTGTAAAGTATCCCACACACAGCAAAATAATGAGAAAATAAGGAAATACAAGCAGAGGGCAGATATAGACACCACCACACACTCAAAAGTGATGATTAAGGTGGATTATGTTTATATGAGTCTATACATAGTTTTTAGGTAAATGTTACATATTATGCCTTTAAATTTATCATCAGTCTTCAATCATCCATCAAGACTATGGCTGTTACTTTACTGTTACTGTTTCCTACAGTACATCTGTCTCTTTCCTCTGTCCTTTCTAAACACAAGTTTTCTCCAAGTCTGTGCCTCATGGTGGTGTGTGTGTGTGTGTGTGTGTGTGTGTGTGTGTGTGTGTGTGTGTGTGTGTGTGCGTGTGTGTGTGTGTGTGTGTGTGTGTGTGTGTGTGTGTGTTTGGTCTTGTGGGTCCAGAGAGGCCCGATGACCTCTGCCCCTGAGACATTGTAACCCCACAGTGCCCGAGCATAGTGGTCTTTCTTATCATACCTAAAAAAACACCATAAAACATAATCCTCACCTTAATGACCATTCCAGTGACTATGACACATCCAAACATGAAATAACACTGCATGTGTGCGTAACAACCAGTGCCTAGAGGGGCCTGTCTCATATGTGAAGGAAGCCTTGTTGAACTTTCTGTCCAACAACTTCTTGGTTCTTTTTTGGTAAATATATTTGATACATTATCAAAGTTTTGATCCCACAAGAGTAGAACACACAAAACATGCAAATTTGATAGTAATATAGCAATACACGTTTTTCTGATATCTGAATTTGGATATTTGCAGATACCGATACTTTACTGATACAGTGCTCTTTTTCCCTTGATGTTACTATTTATGATTATTGTTATGCACTGCAATTTTGAACGCTTCTGCCTTGTATCACAAGCAAATACAGAAAAGAAGTGACAGTCTGATTCAATGAATGCTTTTCGTCGGTATTGGGCCCTGATACTGGATCAGACTGGGCCCATCTCTAATATTTGACTTCAATATCCCTACTCATCTATCAAAAACAAAGAAACACTATTCATCAGGTATGATCCAGGTTTGAGAAGACCCTTTGAGTGTGTATTAATTTTTTTTCTAGTTTTAAGAATTACATATCTGACTCAATGCGAGAAGGATGGAGAAGCACGTTGCTTCCATTTTAAAAGGATCAAACGTCTCTTCAGGAGTGTAGTAAAGACTACAGCGATGCTATGAATAGGCTTTATTTGGCAAGAGGGCACCGGATTCCTTTGATGTTAAACCAAAGGGGGCACAGACTGGGTCAGGGTCAAACTGGATTTCAAACATCTCACTAAAAGCTTCAAAAATACTCATCCACAAGGTGGAGAGATTCAGACACCGCCAAAACGTATGCAGTAAATCTGCAGCTGGCCTTCACATCAAGGGCACAATGGCTCAATCTTCAGATAAATCTGTCTAATGGACAACAATGGAGCGAATAACAGGTAAACACTTGACTCCTTTCTGCGCTGACAGATATTTACACAACAGCTTCTACTGTAACACAGGAAAAAAAATCATATACAATGTGTGTTTTTGTTTATCTGAGTATGTTAAGGGATGCATCCTGTGTGGGTGTGTGTACATGTGAGCCTGAGGTTTGCAAAGGATTCTGCAAAGGAAACAGGAGGAGTCTGATAAATTCCATGACATACTGCTTTTTTGTCAAATGGCTTCCAGATGTGGATGCATCTGTCTCTCTTTCTACCTGCCTTTCAGTTTGGGCACCTACCTGACTACTATCCCTACCTGTCTTGCAATCTGTGAGCCACTATGATCAACAATAACAACCAACTGGTGTCTATGGGACTGAGTACATACAGAATAATGTACAGACCTAAATTGAAATAAAAACAGAATGTCATGATTTGCAAATCCTTTTTGACCTGTATTCTATTGAATATAGTACAAAGACAAGCTATTAAATGTTCAAACTGATTAACTTTATTGCTTTTTGTAAATACAGCACACAATCAGTCTGACTATGATGCCTGCAACACGTTCCAAAAAAGTTGGGACAGGGTCATGTTTACCACAGTGATACATCACCTTTTTTTTTTATTAGAACAAATTTTTTGAAGTTTTAAAGTGAAATTCTGTCTCATTCTTGCTTTATATACAACTTCAAATTAAACTGACAGTCTAGTACCTGCACTCCTTTACTACAAAGCCACGTTGTTGTAACGCACGCAGATTGTGCCTTGGCATTGTCTTTCTGAACTAAGTAGGGACTTTTCTGAAAAATATGTAATCTGGATGGCAATATATGTTGCTCCAAAACATGTATGTACCATGGGCTCTAACACAACCCCATACCATCACAGATGCTGGCTTTTGAAGGTGACACTAGTAACAATCTGGATGCTCCTTTTCCTCTTTAGCCTGGTGAATGGCCATGCTTTCAAAAAAAAAAGTCTGAAATGTGGACTTTTTTTGATATATAGCTTTAGCTTTACATGGTGGAGTCTTAACTTGCATTTGTAAATGCAGCAAGAAATTGTGTTTAACAGCAACTATAGTTTTTCATGCAGTGCTGCCTGAGGTGTCAAAGGTCACAAGCAATCAATGTTGGTTTTCAGCCTTGCCCCTTATGTGCTGAGATTCCTCCGCATTCTCTGAATCTTTGAATGATATTACGGATTTCAACATGGACAAAAAAAAAAAATAAAAAGTTTATCTGTTAGAACATTCAGTATATGGTCTTTTTGCTGTACTCAGTTAAATAGAGGACAAAAAGGATGAGCACTTAGTCACATTTTGTTTTTATTTACGTTTTACACAGTGTCACAATTTATTGGAATCTCTAACCCTTTGGCAAAAGTGTTTCCATGTGTATTAATGTGATTACATACCCTCTCTAGGCTTTCAACATCTGCTCGGAAACCAGAAATCATGGGAACCTCTATGACGGCCATGTTGGACGAGCCTGAATGGAGCCACCTAGACAGAGAGTAGGGGTCAGGATGAAACTGTGCATATGTGCCAACTGCTTTATTTGTACATGGTGTGTGTGCTCTACCTGGCACAGACTTCTAGGGAAATGTGGAAGTCCATTTTATCCTGGTGGGCTGCTGGATCATCGTCATCAATGGGCGCCCGCCGCTTCCGGTTAAGCTCAGAGCGGTTGTCAGCGCGGCTCCGGGAGCGTGAGGAGGGATGGCGGGAAGAGGAGGAGGAGGAGGAGGAGGAGGAGGAGGGGGGCTGCAGGTGCTGCTCCTGAAAAGGCTCTTTCAGGTCCACCTTGAGATGGAAGGCTGGCTTGGATACCGGGTCAGGTAGGTTGTAAGACACATCAATCTGCAGACACACAGAGCAGATGGAGTGCAGTATTTGAGAATGATGTCCATGAAACTGACAGCTTAAATGCTCAAATAGAACAGCCTCACTCACTCTAGGGATGGCACAGTCGGTCTGTTGGGCGGTCTGTTCACCATTTTGGTTCAAACTGAAACTCTCCAACTGTTTGATGAATTGCCATTAAATTTTATACAGACATTCCCCCGTGGATAAAGCCTACTGACTCTCTGATTCCCTGACTTTTCCTTCAGCATCAACACCAAGTTGATTTTCTTTTTTGCTTTTAGAGCAAAGTTTCAACAGCTCTCGGATTGCCATGAAATTTGGTACAGACATTCACGGTGTGCAGAGGATGAATTCTACCTACTTTTGACTTTTCTTCTAGCGCCTCCAGCAAGTCGAGCTTTTCGCTTATCCTGTGAATTCTCTTAACAACATGTCTGTACAACTTCTGGTGCCAATCCATCCTATAGTTGTTAAGATATGTATAGTAGTCTGGTGCCTGGCTAAAAACCTAATTCACTAGTTAAATTGAATGACATTCATATAAACCTCAGCTGTATGAATTCTAGAGATTCTTTTTGTTGTTTTGTTGAACATTCATAAATGCAAGGCTTATTGTGAGCAGAGAGACCAAAGTAATCAGCAAAATCATTTACCTTTAATCATGAATCTCATTAATTCGTTTAAGATCTATAGTTGTGTTGCTGGAATTCTGCAGGCACAGATTCTGTGTGGGCTTTCTAATGAGTAATTATAGCCTCACAGAGCTGCTAGCATGGCTGTAGATATAATCTTGTTAAGTTCATTTCTCCCTTTGTGATTATGACGCAAGCTAGAATTCCCAAGTCTCCACCATATTTTGGTTGTAGCTTTACTGTTTTATGTAAGATATATGTTAGATATGACCGAGAGCAAGCAGAGGCCTTGTGTAGTCTTGATATACGGACATACTGAAATCAAATCAGCTGATACTTTGTCTCCTTTCAAAGCGTGTTTTCATTTGTTTGCCAAGTATTTGGTATGTGTTTGAGGCAGCTATTTATCAAAAAAATATTTTTGTATGTAGAAAAAAATTAATACGTTTTGGCAGCGTGGATTGGAAACAAATAACTTGGAGTTCAAATATTTAGGACCTCCAGCCTGGAAGTCAGGAAATATTAGACTTAGGCAGCACTTTAAAGCATAAACCACAAATCATATTCACTGGACACAAGACATGTATTCAGAAGACTACTATTTCAGCCCGAGGACAACTCGCGGCTTTGATGCGCTTTTTAATTTCACACAAGATTATTATTCCCAGAACTGTACACATTCTGAATAAATCATCCAGTCTGCAAAGCTGCTAAATAATAATCCTGGGGCACAGGACGTATGCTCATCACATACAGCATGTCTACAAACACACACAGGCAGGTCTCTTTGATTGGCCCGCTCTTGTATTTCATTAGAGGCCAGGTGCTGCTGGCCTGAGGGGCTGTCAGGGTGTGTTGACGCACAGAGAGGTGTGGATGGAGAGAAAGTAGAGAGGGAGAGAGGTGTGAAGAAAGAAATTGTGTGTTTGTGCGCGAGAAACCTGCAGAGGAGAACGAGTTGGAATACACTGCAGCAGAGCACAACATCCGCTGGCTCTGCCTCAGTCAGAGTCACATCTCAAATATAGGTTTCCGAAAAGCGGGATGTTAAACATCCTTGTTCACACGTGCTTTTTCATTCATGCCTCGATTGGCTTTGAAGCAGTCAAACATTTAAACGTGGGTGATAACAAGTGAGCAAAGAAATATCATCCAACTAAGAGGAAAAATGACAACGAAAGGAGTTTTTGTGGTCAGACTTAATTTTAAGAAGTTACAAGCTGTACTTTGTATTAAATTAGACAAAAACTAGAAACAATATGTTCTTTATTAGTGACAGCTCTACCCTAAGTAGACATCATACACTTAATGGTACATTAATTTAACATTTAACTAGCTGTACTTTCTATCAAATTACACAAAAAACAGAAATGTGTTCTTTATCAGACAGTATTAGACCCTTTATTAGACTTATTAGGCTTTATTAGAGGGTAGTTTGAGACACTGTACCACTAAAGTGAAATCACATATCTGCTACTTCCACATTTCAAAATAATATGTGAACTTAGAGGCAGAAGAATAGTTTGTCTGAGTGACTGCAGAGACTTACTGTAATACTGTGTGCTGATAATGTGATCTGATCAAAAGAGGTAGGAATCGGTCTTGGCTTCTCTTAACAATTGTATGATAGCAACCAAAGAAAGTGTGTCTCAGGTAGCAGATATGTGAATTTACTTTAATTTATTCTACAGTTCTGTTGCAATGTGTCCCAAATCACCATCTTATAAGATCTAATAAGGGTCTAATAAATGATCTAATACTGTCTAATAATTACATATTATTTCTAGTTGTTGTCGAATTTGATACAAAGTACGGCTTATCAGCTCTTACTAGTGTACCATCGGGTGTATGGGCTCTAATTAGGGTATAGGTGTGTATGTTTACTGAAAGAAAGAAGATATTATTTGTAGTTTTTGTCTAATTTGATACAAAGTGTGGCTTGTTACGTCTTATTAGTGTACTGTAAAATAAAGTGCACTGTTTTTGTTTGTCTGTGACAGCGTAGGAAGTAAACAGCACCCTGTCCAGGGGAGCACAAATAAACAGGAATGACCAACACATTCCAAAACAACTGGCTAAACTCTAGCAGATTACACCATTTTATAGGCAGGAATTTTTGGTATAATAGGGTGACAGCGACTGACTCCCCTGTGCCGCCAGATCCTCACTGTGAGCCCATGAAGTGGACATTACTGTTCCTTTCTGGTTAATGTTCAAGACTGGAAAAAGTGTCTGTTTATGTGACGCACTACAATACCTGCATGAGACAGCAGCCTTCTCCTTTAGCGCTGACAAAAAGGCCTGTGGGGATACTGGGGATCTGAAAAAGAAAGGGGAGAAACAAAGAGTCAGAGGGGGCATGGAGAGGTGAATGAGTCATTTATCAAGTGAATGAATGCTGTAGAGCTGCTGCACTGCCACTAGTGGTTCCCTGGCTACTAACCAACAGGCCTTAATTGCCCCCAATTAAGCTGACACCACTAATCACAGTGGAGGAACATGCCTGGCAGAGAGAGCGTCCTGCACTCTCACCTGAACCACTCTGGCTGTCTGATGGAGCCCTTTTACACACACACACACACACACACACACACACACACACACACACACACACACTGCAGCCCTGACCTGACGCCGCAGTGCCACAGCCAAGGCAGTTCATGCCCACACTGTCAAGTCTGTAATGTGTGGGCAAACAGGCCAATAAAACACAGTTATTAAATCAACAGACCAACAAGGTGCTTTTGGGAAATCCAGCCCAGTTAAGCCTGGTTTGGTTTGGCGGTGTGAAAAGGTCCTGGCGACTGAACAGCCGGACATAGAAACACAGAGATTAATGTTTAATGCCAGAGTGTGGCTCTGGTACATAGTTGCTCATCAATCACTGCAGTGAAGAGGGAAAAGTTTCTAAATAGCATTTAAGTGCTGGGGTTTCTCTCAAGTGAAATGCCTCCAGTAGTCAGTCAGTAGTCTCCGGACTACTGGCACTCATTAGTGGAACTGATAATTATGAAAAAAAAACAAAAAAAAAAAAACATATTGTGATGATTAGTGACTTATTAGTGGGATTTTTGCATCACAAATGTCATTTTCACTCAAAAAATGATTAAAATCATGATGACATGACATTTGTTGGGGTCTGTACCAAACAAATATATTTTTTGGAGAGGACAGGGCATTTACAGCATTACAGTACTTCATTATAATGCTGTTTTGTCACACGTTTTTTTCCTTTATTACAGAATTGCAGCTTCTGTGATTTGGATATTGCACTTGGCCATATTGCAATTTCACTAATACTTCAATTAATTTTACTGCCCTACGATTAATGTTGATAAAGTACTGTCACCTTAGACAAACAGTCTCAAGGCAGCAGGACGGTGAACTGCTTGTCATAGTTTATCTTCACACAGAAGAGGAGTACACTTGTGATCATTAATCATTGTTTCCATGAATGTAATTACCTTGGCACTCTGCAGGAGTTTCTTGTTGTCCCTGTTGAGTTCAAACGTCTCCTGGAAATCGAGGTTAGTGGAGGCCAGTGAGATGGTCAGGTTGACCCCTCCTACATAGGACAGGATGGCGTACTCTGACAGAGCCTGTAGAGCCACACACGTGTCCTGCACAGGAGATCCAGAAAAATCTACTTTACACTTTGAGTTTTGGGATGAATAAAATATTTTACCTTTAGTAGTATTAGCTTATTTCAAGTGGAAACAGAAAACTTTTCAACCTCCTAGCTTTTTCAGGTATTATCATTGTTGTGCTGCTGTGACAAAGACAACAGGTGTTATGTCCAAAATAGTTTCCCTGTTGATACATTTCCCTCTTTACTCTGGTAACTTAACCTTTAACCGTGGAGGACGTTGTTACGGGAAACACTATCTGACGGGGGAACATGCTTCGACACAACACTGGATTACTTTCTGTTTCCTGGGAGTCAGAGCCGAGCTCCATAAAGAAATGATCAAAACCACTTTGGAAATAATAGGGAAGAAAGAAGCATGTTTACTGAAGAGGTACATTGAAAGTGTTTGAATTTGGGAACAGGCATTAGCTTTTCTAATGATGTCCATTGCAAAGTAATAACACAGTTTGAGTAACTTTATTGCTGCACACCAATAGAGGCTGGTGTTGTGGTGGAGAAATGTTAGTAGATAACAGGGAAAAAAAGGTGTGAATTTGCTCATTCATGTAGTCTATGATGGACACACTGTTTCATGGTAAAATTCGAGCCCAGAGACAGACATATTTGCATAATGAAAATGAGTTTATAGAGAACCAGTCTATATGAGGATGATGTCATTATTCCATAGCCATTACACTGCTCAGTCAACATAAACTTCATAATCATAAGTCAAAGCAAAAACATTGTCTATTTCAACCTTCAGTAACATCAGCTTTACAAAATAAAGTGTTCATTTTAGACTCTAACTGGTGCATTATCAAAAAGAGAAAACTGAGGAAAGTCATTTAGTTTTCATTTGTTTGATTAGGAATTATATATATATTTTTTGTTTAATTTCATTAGATCAGAGAAAGACGTTGAACCAAAAGACAAGAAAAGCCAGAGGAACAGGGGTACCTGTGTGGAGGAGAAGCCACCCAAAGCATTTCTCTGCTGTGACAGCCATTTGACCACAGGCAGGGCGGAAGCCACGTCCCCCAGGAGGGTGTAGGTCAAAAGGCCGTAGGCTGTCATCTCCACCTCTGCTGACACCACTGGGAAGAAAGGAGAATTAGTTATGACGACTCTTATTTTGGATTCTGCATTTTACTTCCAGACCAAATTAGATCTGTGTGGTGGAAAGAAAGCTTTGAATGTTATAGTTACTGACAGTCCTCTTATATTAGGAAAAATGTAATAGTTTTGCTGTATACCTGACTGAGAAAGGCCATCGCTGAAACCCATGAAAGTGTCCTCATCTGTCATAGTGCTGCCAGTCAGACTCCAGTGGGTGAGTCCATCTACAAAGACAAACAGTGAGATAAAGACAGAGAGGGTGCAAGGGCGGCAACCCTTGATCATATGACTCATTGTATCAATATCCTAATTGTCTGAATCTTTCAGCAACTATGCAACCAAGCCCTGTGCCTTCATTGCACTTGGGGAATAAAACTATTGGGATCAAGCGAGAACATTGTTGTGCTCATCTAAACTTCGTCAAATCTGCCAAAACTTGCAGAAAGTTTCAGTCGAGAGGAAGAGAAGGAAATGGCCAAAGGAAACCAACAGTGAGATAAGAGACATAGGG
Organism: Lutjanus erythropterus; assembly: GCF_056507025.1. Lineage (NCBI taxonomy): Eukaryota > Metazoa > Chordata > Actinopteri > Lutjaniformes > Lutjanidae > Lutjanus > Lutjanus erythropterus. The sequence goes on along the minus strand of NC_139323.1, from coordinate 18,967,072 downwards.
GGAAAGGGAGGAGTGGATTGCACTACTATTGAGGACTACAGCAGCTGCTTTCAGAGTCATTCCTGTCCTGTATCTTGTGCCTCACCATTTGTTCAAACTGCTAGAAGCCTTTAACTGTAAATCTGTGTTGGATTTGTGCTGCAGCAAAGATCTGATCAAAGAAATAATCCATTTATTTTTAGATTTCAACATACTCTTTTTTTCCCCCCGTGGTGTATGAGCCCTGTTGTTGTGGAACATTTTCTTTAAACATCTGGCCTTTGCTTGTCACCTAGTAAAACATCTGTTGTTCAGGTTACTAAACTCTGAATGACTCACTGACTGTGTTATTCGCAGTGATGAGTGTGGCAGTACCTTGTGTGATGGCCATGTGGTTGAGGCGGCGCAGGGCCAGCGGGGCGTAAGGGCTGCGCAGCAGAGCCAAGGCGTATGCAGACAGGGCCGTGGTGTAAGGGTCATCGGCAGAGTAGGTGTTGCTCTCCAGGAAATCCTTGGCTTTGGCTACTGCCACCTTCTCTTCCTGGACCAGACAGGACAAACACAAATGAACATGTGATAATCTAATCACTGATGACTGTCTAATTAGTGGCTTATTTGCAAGCAAATTAGAACGCTTGGACAAATTTATGTATATTTCTTCTCCCACAATCTGCTGTTTTTGCTTCAAAAAGCTTCTGATAGCAAACCAGAGCATGGATTGTCAAGGTCTTGGTGTCTTAATGTGGTATTTTGGACGGCTTTTTAACATTTTTTAATTGATTTTTGAGTGGTTAAATTCTGTACCAAATCTGTGTATAAATCAACACAAAAACTGTGGCAACAACTTATGAGACAATACAGACCATATACAATAGCCACTTAAGCACTTAAACACTCTTAACTTTCACTTTAAAGTTTGAAAAGGTGCCTAAAGAAAACACAGTGTTTATTACATGCTTATAATTTTTGGACTATAATTTATGAAAAGAAAATCTTGACACACTGTGCTGCATCTCAAACTAATCTTCAGGTTCCCAGCTTCCAGATTATATACATCACTTCTATGTGGTATATACTGCTGACCTGCTATCTTCCCCATAATAATAGGCATTATTTAAACAATTTACTTCCAGTTTGCTTTATTATGGAGGTGCCAAAATATATAAGCACATAGTTTTTACTTTGGACTTTTGTGTTGGTTGAAGCTGCCCTGAAATGCAAGACGTAACTGAAATGCAGGGGTGACTGTGAATGGTGGTGTCACGGCTCCACAGACTGTTTCCAAAACAAAAATTAAAGGGCAACATCTTTGTTCTTTTTGGGGGTTTTCAAATGGAAACTCCCTCTCAGCCCTGAGGAAAAAGACTGGTGACGTAGGTTACAGCGCTGATGACGCCGTTTATACAACTTCATGTAGAAACCAGCGTCAGGTCATGTGAGAAAAAAAAGTAAAGTACATTTCCTAAACAATGACTATCAAATTTATGCACTTTATTAAATCATGTACAGAAAGTAGTCTGTATAGCTTAGTATAGTGGTAGTATATGGTATAGTTTATCGTACAATATCATTACAGTACAGTACATGTACTGTAATGAAATAAGATACAGTACATGTTTAATTTTTCTACAGTACCGAGTCTTTGTTTTAGTGTATTCCTCTTCTATTCCTTGCTGCTGTGGCAACTTAATTTGCCCAAGATCACCAGATATGCCTCTTATATGACCTGACCTTTGGCATAACGCTTATACACACACACCATCGTCATCACCATCATCATCATCTCAGCTGTCCAGAGGCTGTCCTGTCCAAACTTACAGCCGTCTCCTCTGCTCAGTTGCAGTTATTGAATAAACATTCATTTTGGCCATTAAAAAGTTGAGAGTTGACTTTCATCTCATGCAGATGTGACCTTCCCTCTCATCCCTGAGATGATAGGCCTCCAGAGCCACTCACTGAAATTGCTGCAGTCATCTTTTAATTAAGTGAAATTGGAGGGGGGTTGAAGGTTCTGCTTTGATGTGAAGGATACCTTTTCAGTTTTTATCAGTTGTAAAAGGACAGACTCTCTTTTGGATAGATAGGAGAGGAAAGGGGGGGGAGGGCAGATGGATGGAGAGGAGCCAGACAAAGGAAATGCTAAATAAAGAGTCAACTATGTGGACAAATGGAGAGTGAAGACAAAAACAATCAGAGGTTTAGAGGCTGTCATGTTGCCAGAGCAAGCAATACATGCTTTGCACGATTCCACCGTGATTATGTTGTAACTCTTCCACTTCCTATGTCTTTAGTGATTTAACAGCAGATACAGTGCTGATGTTTCATTATGAAGGATGGCTACTAGTGACAGAGTCAAGAGGAACTGAGCCAACAACAGAGAGAAAGTAGAGCAAGGAGGGAAAAAGCAGACAGGAGACAGGGAGGAATGCAACTGAGGTGTCTTTCACACAACTTAATTGTCTTTGCACGTCAGACTAAATCTTCTGATCTAGGCCAGAACGTGATTAGATATTAGATTAGCAGCACTGGGGCATAACAAATATGAGTGGGCCGACTGCCAGCACATCCATCTTCACAACTATCAGGAATGCAGAGATACGTCCACACACGACCTGCACTTAAATTCACAGCGGGCTGGTAGGACGGGTTACAGGGGTAAGTAGTTCAAGCGGGACAGGTAGCGCAGTACGTGTTGCTCCACATTATTAAAAGACTTGCACCTTTGAACCCACTGACATCATGAATTAATTTGTACTGCAGCTGCTGGAGGTGACAGCTCAGACAAAGTGGAACATTTGAACTTGTTTCTTTACTGAGCTTGATTAAATCTGTACAGCTCCTTCCTTTACATAACATATTATACAGATTTTTACAATATTCTCATACTTTATTAACAATTTTCTATTTATGCTTCTTTGGCTTAAACTACTTGCTTTTTATCTTTCTTTAAATTTTCTACTTACTATGTTTATTGTTATGCACCAAAACACTAAAGCAAATTCCTAATATGTGAAAACCTGATTATCTTTCTAAAAATTACTGTCATGTTAAACATAATTTAGCTCAACACTGTGCAGTGATGTTATTTTGTTTGTTTGCTTACCTCGGTGGTTATTCCAGTCTCCAACAGAGCTGCTACCACATAAGCTGTAAGTGAGATCTTCCCATGAATCCCTCCCTGTGGACAAAAGCACACATCAACTTTCAGTTAATTTCCCATCTTATGGACCAACCATATCCTGAGACGCACAGAAGTCTGAATACTTCTTCCAAAAATTCCTGTCACTATATCATATGAATTTGAGTTTGGCCACCTCTGGAGAGGTAACATAGTAAGCAACACCTCAGCCTTCAGTTTCCCCCCAGTGTAAATATTTTTGGTTATTTTGCCCAGGAATGTTGGGAAATTAATTTCTTCAGACTTTATGAAACTTGGTTAGCTGGACACCAGACAGCTCAAGACTAGCTTTTACCTGATACACAAACAAAACATAACTGAACACCATCTTGCAATGAAATCACACCAGCTGTGACACCTGTCAACATAGTGACGTTCTGACCCATCAGTACTCAGTGCTCATTACTACATTATTACATGAGTACTCAGGATGGGAATTGATAAAATGTTGCTGATACCAATGTCATTATTGATTCTACTTATCAGTTTGATTCTTTATTGATTCCCTTTTTGATTCCTGATCCATCCTCTGTGTGGAAAAAAGTAGCCTACACAGGTTTCAGCATCAAAGCAGCTGTTTTGTTGTTGCTGACCCTGATGACAGTGTAAAAACAGAGAAGAAAAAAGGTTCTCTGCTTTGGCTCCTTTGTGTTGTGAGTTATCAACAGCAGAGATGCAAGTGTTTCATTTTTTTCTTTTGCAATGAATAACTGTCAGAAAAACATGCTGGCATTGATACAAGGAATTGACAGCAGGGAGGAAGCAGGCAGGTATTCTATTTTGATGGATCAGACAATTTGCAACCATTTCTCAACTGGAAACAGTTTTTGATTCCCATCTCTATTGAATGCTCAGTTCTCATGGGTCATACCACACCAATCTACAAACTTGGCTTTCATTCTGATCTCACCTGTAAAGTTTCATGATAACATCTTGCATGGTTGTGACATTATCGTTTTGACAAAATCTGTCCACAGACATAGAAACACCTGGCAAAGTATTCAAAATGCTTTTGTGGTAGTTCCTGCTACAGTAAGTGTCTCCAGGACCACATTTTGCCATGATAACACATACACATACACAAAGACTCAGAAGGTGAAAAGAATACCAGCCACACTTCTTGTGTCATGGGAAACAGTACATCATCATGGCAACAGCATTTGAGGAAAACTCACAAGCTTCACTATTTACATCATGAAGGTCTTAAGACTTTGCTGACCATGAGGTGGATCTGGTTAACCAGCTAGAAGCTCTTTATGAGAGTATAGGGTCTGTAAATTCCTGATGCCAGTAGGTGGCACACTGACTATAATTCATACCCTCTTACTTCCGGCGCCTTGCTCAGACCACACCCATCTCCAAACTTGGCTTTCAATTTTATCTCAACTATACATTTGAGAAGTTTTGTGACTGTGTCTTGCACAGTTGTGACAGACATAATAAGCACCTGGCAAAATACTCAAAACAGCCTCCGTGGCATTTCCAGCTACAGAAAGTGTCTCCAGGACCACATTTTGCCATGACACACACACACACTAAGACTCACAAGGTGAAAGCAGACACATGCTGTAATGTAATGGCTGGTAATTACACAGAGGGAAGTTGATTAATACAATAAGTTTAAAGAATTGTAGGAATCCCTCCCCTTTGTCTACATTGCTCTGTCATGACATATAATGTAATTGTGACTTGGTACACTCATGTTTGTTACTGTATGTTACTGATTTAAACCCACCCCAAGCCTACCTGCAGGTCTTTATTGAGGATGCGTCCCATAGCAGGGAAGGAGCCATCATCTCGCTGATGTTTGATGAGCCAGGACTTGGCTGCACGAAGCTCCTCGGGGTCAATGAAGATGAAACCCTGAGACTGAGCAAAGGACTTCAGCACAAATGCTGTCAACCTAGAGGGAGGTGAGGCAGATAAAGATGGGTGAGGGGGAAGAAAAGCGGTCAGAGATAAGAGACATGTTCTGGCAAATCCCACAAAAATACTTAACTATCAAGAGTTTGACGGCAATCACTTTTTCAACGAGTGAGAAGTTTCTTTCAATCTGTCAACAGAGGGGGAGGGGGGCTGATAGAGAAGAATGTAAATGGAGGGATGTTTTTGTCAGAGATAGAGGTAGAAAGGACTGGTATGTATAGATGGATCTGATGAAATGGAAAAAGAAAGGAGGTGAGGAGGGGAGCAGATGGATGCGGCAGGGTTTGATCACCGTGACAGGATGCGGCAGCTGCGCTGCTGAGAATGTGAAGCTTCACAGGCCAGACTGTTGCACTTTATTTTTACAGTACACTAAAAAGACATAACTCAGTTATTTATTGGTATAAAATCATCCCTGCTGCTAAACAGAGCTAAGCAGCTGGGATTGAAAAATAAATAAAAAATAAAATAAATAGCTGAATTAGAGAGAGAGAGAGAGAAATAAAATTAATAAAACAATCGTTAGAGCTATATTCAGACAAGAACTTTAAAAAAAGGACCAGAATATAGATACAAAATAGTTATATACGAAAAGAGAAAAACGGAGGCCCAGTGTAAATGCATACATTGAAAAAACAACACAGAACAGTGTATAGTAACAAACTGTCAGCAGTAACACATTGCTCAGGAGTATATTACTGTAATGCCACTACTTAACCCAGTAACAAGTAGTGGGATTACAATCTCAAAAACAGCAACTATATTAAAGTCACTAATCCGAGTAACTCACAGCCGACAACTGGACGGCTAACAACAAAAGCTCTCTGGGTCTTAACAGTTCACTGGATCAGCTGTTAAATTTTGAAGCTCAACAAGGCCATCAACAATGTGCAAAAGTTATATAGTAACGCAAGTAATTTAATTAATTACTCTGAATTCCAAGCAATAAGCAAAGTAATATTTTTTAATGAGTAATGAGTAAAGAGTATTACACTTCCTGAGTAACTCGCCCAACACTGGTTTGTAGTGCTAACAACCACATGATTGACAGAAATAACATTACAAACATAATGTATTTAAAACATACATGGTGCACTAATAAGATGTAGCAAGCTGTACTTTGTATCAAATAAGACAAAATGGAGAAATAATATCTTCTTTATAAGACAGTATTAGATCCTTATTAGACTTTATTAGATGGTAATTAGCGACACATTATAACAGAACAGTTATGTAAAATGAAGTAATATGTGCAACCTCAACACTGCAACAGTGGAAGAGAATGCACTTCAGTTTACAGTACAGTTCTGTTGTAACGTGGCTCTAATTACCCTGTAATAAAAAAGCCTAAAAGTGATCTAATAAAGGGTCTAATACTGTCTAATAAAGAACAATTATTTACAGACTAATTATTTCTAACTTTTGTCTAATTTAACACAAAGTACAGCTTGTTGTGTCTTCTTAATGTACTGCAAAATAAAGTGTGGCCTTCAGTATCTTTCTGCATGTATGTTTGGAGATTCCCCAAAAGCATTCTGCAGCTTACACAAACCCTGGCCTGGGAGCGCAACTGAAAGTTTATGAGCCATGGTTTTAGCAGGCCGTGGTGGAGAAGGACCAGGGGAACCACAGAGAAAGGCCAAGGTCAGCCCCGGGGGACACGGCTGAGCTAATAAACACACACTCATCCATAAACAACAGACCTCCCGGTAGTGGTCGAAAACTGCGGTCTTTGGCCAACGACTCCTCAGTGACAGCGAGACATTCCATTACAGCACCCCTGACCATGACTGACTTATAGGATGAGGCAAGCTACTTACCATAAAAAGAAAGAGACACAGGATAGAAATAAAGAAATAAACAAACAGGTCGTGCTCTAGTTTCTCAACACAGCTCGTAAGCGAGAGCACAATCCAAGAAAGAGCACCGGGGGAGATGAGCAGGAAAAAAAGAACCTTGCTCTCATAAAGCGAAACATTAAATCTTCCCTGGCTGGAATCTGGATGTTATTCCTCCCCCGAGATAAAACTAAGGGATGAAGGCGCAAGCCTGTTGGAATTTTTATAATGTTAAGTAATATCGTGTCACTGGCTTTAAATGTCGGGCCCCAGGGAAAGGTACTGGAAAGTGTAAATATGATTTAGTTTGGGGAAGGAAGGAAGTACTAGACAGGCTCACTTCCACCACTCGGCCTTTGGCCGGGGTCACCCTCTGCAGATTCCCCCCCTCCCTTATTCTTTCTCCTGTTTTCTGACTTCCCACTTCCAAATCCCCTCTCTGAGCTGCTCTTATCCAGTTCCATGCTTCAAAGGGTAGATCTGAAGAGTCTTTTTAAAGACAATACATGGGTGTGCTCCCTGATAAAGCCTGGGTTGACAAGCTTAAAGGGGGAATGTTATGAGTTGGACTCAGAGAAAGTGTTTCCCATTCTTTTTTTAAGTGCTTTTTTTTACTATTGAGATGCTGTGTGTGTTTTTTAAAACGCATCCAGAGGTTTATCATTAAAATCAGATTCAACTTGATTGTGCCAACATATTACTAATGAGGGGTTCGGGTTAGGAGTATCTGCCATGAGACTGCTGAAGCTGAAATGATGGATTAGGTGCTACTGCTGCTACTAAACTGGGAAATTAAATCAAGACAGGAGTAAAATGTTAGCAAATGTCTGGCTATGGCTGATAATTTCTCTAATACCGTTTGTTGGACTTGTCTGTATTCTTCATTATTTTCTCAGTCAGTCTGTGAATGATTTGTGACAAGCCTGCACAACATAATATTTGAATATACAGACTATAGATGACTATTTTGACAAAAGAAAAAACTTCAGTGGCTCTACAGCTCAGCTATAGCAAAAGAAAGAAAGACACACTGGCTTGCTAGTTTGGCACAGGACTGCAAATAGCTATTAGGTTAATACAGCAGCAGATATCAGTTCTTTCAATCTCTGGTATTCAACCCCCCAACCCCGCTAACGCTGTCAGATCAGTCTTTGGGCAGACACAAATGCCATGCCAGCCTCAACATGTACAGCCCAGGACTGAGAGTGTCAGAGAAAATGAAAAATAGAGCTGCCCTGCTCTAATTTTATAAGGAGGGAGCACACTTTAGACAAGTTTGTTAAAAGCATGTTAATAGTTTAGCTGCAACTTCAGCTTTGTCTGTCAGCTAAAGTGTAAGAACACATGAAAACCTTAGGGCTCCCTTTATCCGATTAATTAGATAAATTATATTTTTAACCGGGTTTGCAAGAGAGGTGAGGTTTATGCACCAGAGATGGGACCAAGTCATTATTTTGCTAGACACAAATAAGTCTCATGTCTTTGCACTCAAGTCAAGAACTTTGACTTTCAAGTCTAAAACAAGTCAGAATGTGCTGTTCACCAAATGTAATGTCATGTCAACAACAGTTTAGTAATATATCAAATTTACACAAATCATGAAGGCTTTTTAAAATAAAACTAGTTATTTAAAACAAGTGGAACAAGTGTGGCCATATGGGATGTGCCGTCACCATTCAGCTACCACGACACTCACTTGCACATAACACTATTAAGCAGCAAGCAACATAATGCATTTTGTATATCTCTGTCCTGTCTTGCTGGATTTAGACAATTTGAGAAAAGAATTCATTGTGGCACACTTTTTCAAAATTATTTATAATCTTTGAGCTTGGGGAACGGTATCAAGTCAAAAGGCTAAAGTCCATGTGAAGCCATGATCACTGGTGTTAAATCTCAAGTCGAGTTTCAAAGTTTTTTTTTTATTTTATTGAGTCAAGTCTAAAGTCATTAAATTTGTGACTTGAGTCCATATCTCTGTTATGCAGTGTTACATTGAGCCGGTTGAAGAGAGAAGGAAACATTTTACCATCCAAAGAGGTGAAACTATACTTCAGGTTTGGACTAAGGTTACAGTCGAAATGAAGATTAAGCTCGCAGTTTGGTATGTAATTAAAAGGGATACACTTGGTGTGAATATAGAATGAATGTAGTCTATGAAAATGTACGTATGGCAAAAAAACAAAAAAACAAACCCAATGCATGTACGCACAAACCCCAACCAACAAGCTTACATCTGCATTGCTGTTTTTGCATAACAGCAGGTGGTTCAAGTAAACATGAATAGGAGCCAGAAGTTAAAAACATACCCCATCACCCTTGTTATTCCTCGTCATTGTCTCCCTGCTTTAGATGACATTAAGGCAGTGAACTTTTGGACCTCTCTGTGCAGTGTTAACAGCCTTGGCAACAGAGATAGCCAACTCTGCACACACCAAACCATTACTGCCAGCCCTTGTCATTATGTTCAATCTTTTCATTAGATCCTGTCAATTTCCACTCAGATACATTTAACAAGCTGGAATACATTAACACTGCATTACGGGTGCTTTTAAGCAGGCAGTAAATGTGCTGCTCTACTCGTGAACTCTGGAACTAAAAACAAAAGCCGGGCTTGTTTTGGATGCAAACATGTTGTTGATGGATTCATAAAGTGTCTGATGCAGGTTTACTGAAGGTTCACCATCTTAAGTTGTGCCCACAACCCACACTTGTTGCCTTGGGCGCCAAGGAAAACTCCAGACCGCTGCTTGTTACATCCTCATATCCTCTTGCAGTCATCACAGGAAGAGTTTCCATAGCAGTTTAATGTTACCAATTACACCCAGGTAGTGAGTCATTAAGAGGCATACTCCACTTCTATTTTCTAAGCAAAAAATAGGTAGAGAGCCATTTGGTGAGGTGGCTCCAGACAACTTATAACACAGTCTCCAATAGTGGCATTAAGAGCTCGTCTGTGGGGCCAAAGCAGCATGGCTCCACTCAGTGCCACGGATATGAACCCTGATTAACTGCAAATAAATCCTGACAGCTTTGCCTACCTCAGGGATCCAATTATGCCGTTTGTTTATGATTCTCTGTCGTTTATGTAACCTGCTGTTTCACAGCGCTAGCTCTATTAAATATCATAATACCCACCTCAGCTCATAAATCAGCCAGAGCTATGCACATTGTGCGTGGGCCTCCAAATGCAAGCAGTGGAGCTCCCCATGGAGCGCATAGATTTCAGTTTTATAAATATCACGAGATGGTTCTGTCTGCCTGCCTGCCCCAAGGGAGTGTAAATATGAAATAAACACTCGCCAGTGATTTAAACACATCAACAGGAATAGATTAATTTGAGAACAGCATATGGAGATGCTGATAAAAACTTCATTGCTTTGGCCGGCAACCTATGTCCCAGTTAAAACTGAAGAATGTGGATACAGCTAAGCATAGTTTGGCTGGTATGAGTTGTGTAAACTTTAACAGCTACACCTACAATGACTTACCACATACTGCCAGAGGAATCCCTCTCTCCAAAGGCACTGTAGGATCCATCCTGCCGTTTGTAGGTCAGTTGTCTCTGGTAGCCTGGATAAGAATAAAGAATGGGAGAGGTGGCAGGAGAGCACTTTCAGTAAGAATAATTCTTCACAATTATTTACATATTTTTTCAGGTTGTACAGAGCCTGTAAAGTGTGTGGGGGCAGCAAATGAAAATGTTCTCTACCGATCACTGCAGATACCTAAAAGTCAAGTCAAACTGTAGTTTACATCCATGTCTGTCCAGACTCATATAATATATGTAGTGATGAGTTTGAAGGAACTTAATAAGAGGAATTAAATGTATTTTATGGCAAAATTGAAATGATCACTATGATGACATGTAGGATTCCAGTGAATAATTTCCAGTGAGAAACGCCCTTGACCCTTGACCTTCTGGATATAAAATATCATCACCTCATCATTATTATCCCATTAGATATTTGTGTGTAATTTTGTCATTGTTAGTGTATGAATTCTTTAATTATGGCAAAAAAAACATGTTTTGTGAGGTCAAAGTAACCTTTGGCCACCAAAATCTTATCAGTTCACCTTTAGTTCAAGTGGACGTTTGTCATTCTTGAGGTATCACATCACAAGGATGGGACAGACAAGCTGAAAATATAACGCTTGTGGCCACAGGTGTCACTGGCACGGAGGCATAAAAACTCTGTCGCTGGTCAAAAAGCATTCTATACGATCCTCACATACTGTATATAATTGGATAAATGCCCACTAACTGGAAGAGGTGAACTTGTGATATAATAACAGTAAACTGAATTTAAAGTAAATTGTTTTTAATGTTCTAGAAAATTGTCAGGGTGTTACATGAAAGTTCTTCTTTCGCCTTGTTATTTTTGAAGTCAGGTGAGACTGAACTCTGGGTTATATTTTACAGGCGGTGCAAAGATTGGCAAAAACAACTCTCAAAGTGTGGTATTTTCCTGACCTTGAAATTCTCTTTGGCCTTTCATTTGGTATTTTCATGCAGTATACAGTACACACACGGTGCAGTGTGTGGAAGAAGGGCGCAATGAGCTGCACACAAATGACGTGAAGCAAGGTGAGCTTCTTTTGTGCAGAGTAAGCTGCACCTGTATACTGTATATATACAAAAATACCAAGTGTGCTTGGTCATTGCACTCATGACGACACGCTTTGCACCGGTCACTGCAATTGTGTAATTATAATAGAGTAACTGTGCAAAGGTGTCCAGGTGCTCCACACTGTGATTCCAACACAAGCCTCATTATGTAAAAAAAACAACATTTGGTTAATGTGTAAATCCTAACATGTTTGTTCCTGTACTTTAAAGACCCAAGCAGCTGAATTTCCATTTTTTACCTCTGCCAAGGAGGTTATGTTTTCAGTTCAGTTTGTTTGCTGGATTATGAAAAAACTACTGGCCCAATTTTTATGAAGTTTGGTGGAAGAGTGTCACATGGACAATCACGGGGCAGATACACACTAATTATTTTTCACTTTTGTTAACATCGCAAGAGAGTTCAGTTGCAACACCGGTCTCTATGGAAAAATTAACAAAATTCGAACAAAAAAAAAAAAGCAATGTCTAAATTATCCCTACTGTTTTCTCCAAAACTCATTTTTTGAACCCGTAATTACGACACTGAAGCTGTGAAGAGAGCGTAGTGAACTCAGAGCTAAAAAAACCCTTACAGTTCACAATGTCATGAAGATGACATGAAGTGGGCTCCACGCTAAACACAACCCCATTTGAACACACCATATAGTTCCAGATGCTTCCATCAATGTGGAGGTTTAGTCCCCCTAAGGGCAGCACTAATAGATACAGATTGTCTTTTGTCTCTTCTGCTACTGTTTTTTTTAAAACAACCAATAACTATAACCTCCATGATTCATTCATGGTGATAGTGCCAGAGATATGGTGTGTTATGTATGATGTATTGTATGTATTGTATTGAAATACTGTCTGTAAAGCAAATGATGGTATTGCATGATGGATAAGTATCTGCCTGTATTTCTCAGCATTGAGGACACCATTAATCCTGACCAAATCCCCAACTCCATTTACAGAAATACAGCCCCAAACTTGCAAAGAACCTCCACCATACTTCACTGTTGCCTGCAGACACTCGTTGTTGTACTGCTCTCCAGCCCTTCAGTGAACAAACTATCTTCTGCTACAGTCAAATATTTCAAATTTTGACTCATCAGTCCAGAGCACCTGCTGCCATTTTTCTGCGCCCCAGTTCCTCTGTTTTCGTGCGTAGCTGAGTCACTTGGCCTTGTTTCCATGTTGGAGCAATGACTTTTTGGCTGCAGCTCTTCCATGAAGAGCACTTCTGGCCAGACTACTCCAGATAGTAGATGGGTGTGCCTGGGTCCTACTGGTTTCTGCTAGTTCTGAGCTGATGGCACTGCTGGACATCTTCTGATTTGGAAGGGAAGCATAATGTGTCTTTCATCTGCTGCACTAAGTTTCCTTGTCCGACCGCTGCATCTGTACTCCTCAGTGTTGCTTGTTTCTTTGTGCTTCTTCAAAAGACCTTGAACAGCACATCATGAACCCCCAGTCTACTTTGAAATCTTTGCCTGAGACCTTGCTGATGCAGTAGAACTACTACTACTACTTGTTACTGTGCTCAGTCCTGTCGTGGTGTTTGACCTGTGGCATGAAACTGTATTCCACAACCTCACCCTCTTAGCAGAGTTTGACTGTTTCTCACCCAGCGTTAAGCCTCCTACACAGCTGTTTCTGTTCCAGTTAATGACTGTGTTTCAACTTACATATGAAATTGATGATCATTAGCACCTATTTGGTATAATTGGTTAATCATACACCTGACTATGATCCTACAAAATCCCTGACTTTGTGCAAATGCACCTAGAAGAACTGATACTGTTTTGAAGGCAAAAGCTGGTCACACCAAATATTGAACAGCATTTCTTCACACCTGCCTAAAACTTTTGCACAGTGCTGTATATTTTGGTTGTGCTTGCAGATTTACATATCATAGCAGACTGGACTATTGGTCCCAGTGTTCTTTGCTCTCCAAGTGCCCCTCCACCTAATTCTAAAAAAAAAGCAGTGTATTCTGCCAGCTCAAGTTCAGCCTCCATGTCATTTCTAGTTATCAGTATGATGAGAATAATTCTTTGCAACCTGTCAAGGGCTTGCGCACAACTTACATCTACAGGATCGCCTGTCCCTGGTATAGCATGCTAAAAAAATGTCTAGTGAGTTACTGAGTCTTTGCAAGGGCAAGAGGAGCAAACAGAGGAGGTGGAGAAAAGTTTGGTCTGGGTAAATCTGTGTAACAACATCCAGCTTCATGTTCCAATCCTTGAGCCAAAGTATTAAGTGCCAGCCAGGCCTCCTCTGTCAAGAAATCAACAGTTCCACAAACAAAAACCTTTATCCAAGGTAAATTTCACTCCAATAGTTCCCAGAAAACCCAACAACAACGTTCAATGTGCCAACAATTAGAAAACATTCCTTCCGCTCAGCATTAAGTCACTTTGCTCACAGTCTCCTGAGCCAGAAGGGATTTGACTTGTTGAGATTCACGACACACTCTGAAAGGGTAATTGGCACTTTTGTTTCCTCTGCTTAAACAGCTGCAAGGTAATTGGAGGTAGGTCAACAGCATTTTGGGAATGCAGCCCATCTTTGGATAAACATCATCATCAGTTATCTGACCAGTAGTCCAGACAGGTGGAATCTGTGATAACGAAGGCGATCCTTCATCTCAGTGTCTTATATTGAATCTCTGATTTGGGTTTGTCCAGAATAGGGATTCCAGCATAAAGGTTTTTATGAATTAAGAGCTCTTGGTACTCCTGATAGTCAGCTTCTTCCAAAAAGCTTTGTTATTTAAACATTTTACAGGACATGTAAACTGTAAATCGTAAAAAGCAGAGATCTATATTTTCTGACCCATACATGTAAAACTTTTTACAAAAATACAAAGGAGGAATAACGCGAGGGACAGTGTTTTTAAAGCTTAGCAACGAGGCCATCTTACCCCACTGGGGTAAACTTGCATTAACAGTTTGGTCTAAGGATGCATCGTGTTATGAAAACCAGACTGTAGTTGGGTAGCAGTTTCTTTACCTTGCAGCAGGTAGTCAGTGGCTTCATTCTCAACCTCGGGGCTCAGCTGCCTGGTCTTCTGCAGGTACTTGAGAACAAAGACGTTGGGAGCAAAGTGGATCATGTTCTGCTCTCCACATCCAAAGGGCAGCCGCAACAGCTTGTCCAGATTATTAAGAGTCGGCCCCATCACATCCCCTGATACAGGTGCACACATATACAAACAGACACACATATACAGAATATTGACTCACAGTGCAAAACGTATTTTAGTTTCACTGAAATGCAATCTTTACTGATTTAAGCTAATACTTCAAAGGGATAGTTTGGATTATTTTAAGATGAGCAAATTCTTGAAAACCCCCAGTCGGAGCCTACAGTTGGATGCTGGGGTGAAGGTGGGGTAAAAAGAGCAGGCAGCGACACTGTGCGGGGCAGAGGGGGAAATGGGAGGTTAAGCGGTTTAAATAGGCCGCCAGATTGGAAGGGTGCATTTGGTATGTACTATCTAGAGTGAGGTATGTCACGTGTGATTGGCAATGCAGCTCGAGCTGTCTGCCTGAACTAGCTTGCAGGCGTTGCCATATTAGATGCTGGTCGCCATGCACCCAGTTAGGAGAAGCAACAGAAGAAGAGAGTTGCTGATCTACCACTGCCTCGATCTGTTTGTTTGTGTTATTGTGTGACCTGTAATAAAAAAAAACCTCTTAAAACACCAAAGTCACACAATAACGCAATCGAACTAACTGATCGAGGCAGCAGTAGACCAGTAACTCCCTATGTTCTGGGAGGTAAAGTTATTCTCTTTTTTTTAAGTGAATGCAAATTATTTTGATGCCACCCTGGTCCACAGCAATATACTGCTTAGCTTCATACACTCTACTCCTGCTGCCTCCCCCAACTGGACCGTACCGACCATCATCTATTGTAGGTAATACACTGATTATCAATAAGTACCTCATGCAACCCCAGTTAAAATAATCCAAACATCCTTAAAGGATGTAGACAGGAGCATAATGGAAATAACAGATGAGTGAAAGTTTCCTAAACGCAATAATACATATATGCATGCATATAAAAACGTTTACCAATCATATATGCAGTAGCCCTCTCAGATCCAGGCACCATGTTGTGTGGGACCCCCAGAGTGAAGGCTTCATTGTGGTTCTCATCAGAATCTTCCTTCCTCCAGATCTTAAACTCCCCAACTGATCCCCAGCCTGTCGAGAAGCCTATGTGACGAACCTGGGTGAACAAACAAATTATTTTTTAAATGGTTTCCAAAGATAATTGGACTAGCCCAGCATATAAATGCCATAAAAGAGTCAAACCTGTGCAGAGAATTGCCCATTGGCCACTGCCCACTGGAGGATCACCGATTCATTGGATGGATGCAAACCATGGCCGACCTGAAGAGAAAAATGCAGACAGTCTGAAGGCAAACACTTTCTGAGGAATACACATTTATGATTAAAAGTCCATCTGTCATGTAATATTCGTTGGTTGTACTACAACTGCTTCCTGTAAGGATTAAAACACAAACAAAATAGTACACAAATAAATAGCAGTCAACAGGAGAACATTATAAATTCAGTGAAAGCAACTGGTGCTCTTTTTACTCCCTCTGAGCTCCAACAATGTCCGTCTGCCAAGTGTCAGAGATGCCAGTGTGATTCATTCACCTCCCACACACAATCACAAACATACAAACAGACCCACATAGAGCACATTTCCTCTCTAGTACTAGAGTTTCATTGCGTAATCACATTAAACCAAAGACCATGCAAGGCCGAGGCCCACAGCTCATCCTGCCCAAAATGCCACTGCCCCCCCCCCCCCCCCACCCCCCAGCAAAATAAATGAATCCTATTGGGCTGAGATTTGCAGGCTCTGGAGTGAGGCTAATGCTGGGCCTGGGGAGCAGTGTGCCAGCCAGAGAGTGCCATGCGAGCACCAGGCCATGGAGTGTCCTCAGTGACATCAGCCTGTTAAGCGTGACCTTACGGGAAGGCACGCCAGTAAAAGTGGCGCCAGTCCTCCTAACACACAGACCCCATGGCCTGCTGAGTCTCTTTCACTCTGTTCTCTTTGTGTCCGAAGCATCCACCTATGATCTGAACACTAATCTGTTGCACTTGTTGGTGCAGGATATTTTATCATTCTACAATCTCAAGAGTCGATCAGTTGTTGCCAATCTATCACAATAGATTAGGTCAATATTGGCCTATCACAGCTATATTGATCTATATTGTTACTGGCATACATGTTGTCCGATATGTGCCAAGTATGGGCTCCTCCTTTTTTGTTTAGTAATAATTTAGCCTTTTGTAATAAATTGATCCACATTAAGTTGTCTCTTGTCTTGTGAGTCATTTGTTTGCTAGCATTTTACATTAGTCTTTGGCAGATGTGTTGTCCTGTGCATTTGTGTGGTGATGTACTGTTATTTTTTTGTCCTTACTGCCTCTTTACCCTTGTTCAATTCAGCTACATCACAGGATTCTGATGCCAAGTTTGAAGGAGAGTGGAGACCAGTGGCAGTTTGTTATTTACTAGTCTTACTATTTACTTTTTACATGACTTCATCGTTGTATTTTGACGGCTGCTGCGGATCCCATTGGGTCAGCCCTCTGGTCTGTTTGGTTGTGCCTGCTTGTTCCCCTAATGCAGGTTTGTTTAGACTAATTGGAGGATCATCCACTTGGGTTGACTAGGAACACTGGGTGTTGCTGCTAGTCTCTATAACAGCCAATTGGCCAATGAAAGTTTACTGTTTCAGTCACCTGATGTCATTTTGAACAATAAAGTGAAGTGTTAAACTGTAAAGTATGCTGCTTCCATTATATATCTTTGTCACTTTGGCACATCTTTGTCAGTGTGTCACAAGATAAGCAGATTTGAATGATTATTGTAAGATCAGCTGACATATTGATATCTGAATATTTTACTCTCAAGTATCAGCATTGGCCTCAATCCAGTATCAGTTGGGCCCTCATATATTCATGCAACAACTGACACACTAGAGCCTCAGTACTGGAAATGGAAGTTGTATATCCAAAGCATTAGATGTTTTCTCAAAGTATATTACAGAACAGTATTTTCTACTACAGTTCATTTATCTCCTTACCTGTACCACACCTCCCTTCCAACTGATCCAGAAGCTGCGGAACTCGTCCCAGGAGAGGATGCCTGGCGTGGCGGCACTGACCAGGGGCTCGCCCATCTTGCCAACGGAGATCCAGGAGCGAGTGTTTTGTCTACCCCCAAGTACAATCTCAATCATCTCTGCACTGTCATGAGGGCTGGCAGAGAGGGCAAAATGGGCATCATTGTGGGTCTTGACTGCCACCTGGAACTGGTTCATCCTTGCCGGCTTCTTCACATACTGATACTCATACTTGTTGGGGGTGGAAATGTGGATTCTCTCTGGGAATAGAAAAAATAAATATACTCAGGCACTTTTTAATAAAATATTCAGTATTGACAGTGTACTAGTACAGACATTATGCATAAACCAGTTAAAAAGATGAGATTAGGGAGATGCTGGAGATACAGCAGGAAAACCACAATCTCCCAATGGTTTCTGGGAAAATTCTTAAACTTATATGATATCAGGAACACATATCTGTACTGACCATTGGGACAGAAGAAGACACTGTAGGTGTATTCTCTGGGCAGACCTTCTGGCTACAAGGAGAGCGTGAGAAAGAACCACAGAAACAAGAAAGTCAGAGACATTAGTCAGATAAATTACAAAAAATACATATATCTCAACAAAACTGTTTGTATTAATACAATATATAAAGAAAGTCTTCTCAGTCAAGTGATTGATCAATTTTAGCCCTCTTACCTCCACCTGGACAGTCCTGCGGACATAGTCCAGGCCAATTGGAGTCCTTCTTTCGTCCACGTCGTTGCTTATTTTGCCTGTCTGCAGTCCATCTGAGCAGCAGCTTGGTTCACTGTAGGCAATAGCACGAGCTATCAGGGCAGAACAGAAGAGAAGCAGATTTAATTATTTAAATTATATCACGGCAGAATATCAACCCAAGCTTGGTCGTCTAAAGGGACTGTGGAATGTCACCCAAAGCTAGTCGCTGGTTCTCGAAAGAACCTGAACAACATGTGAAAATGGCATTGCTCTCCAAAGACACAACAGTTTTTTTGTTGTTTTTTTTTTTTTTTTACAGTTTTATTTAAGTTATTATCCACGTCTATATGCTGTTTGTGTTATTAAATATAATGCTAATAGTTGGGCTGGGAGCACTAGGGCTGAGGAAGGACAAGATTGCTCTCCGTGCTAAAAGCTACCTAAACCATTTGTTCAAAGGAGACAGTTGTCTAACCAACCATCTCAAATACAGGTGTGTCAGAAAATGCCACTTCAGTCTTGTGAAAACAAAAGAAGATCCCGCACACTTCTCTTGTTCAGCATCACCATTCATTTACCTAAACCAAAAATTTCCAGACTCTTAAGCATCGCATCTTAATTATTACCGTATATGCAACTGTGAAAAATAAAGCTTACAGAATTCCTCTATACTTACAGCAATCATTACATGTTATCGCTTTTTTTAATTTTATCAGCTGTTCATGTTAACTTAGGTGTATGTTTTGATGCCAGGAGACACACAACTGTGACAAGTGCATAGTTTCATTTTAAATATTAAACCATTTCTGTTTAAATGCGGCATTGTGTAGATGCAACACCCGATCATGATGAAAATCAAAGGAGTAAATTTGAATTCAAGCCTATTTTCTAACCTTGAAACATTACCTAAAATTTAGTGTTTTCCAAACCTTTGCTAATCTAGTTATTGAGGCTCATTCAACTGAAGCATTTATAACTCAATGGTCATGGGGGAACTAATGAAAATACATATGTCATAATAATGTTGGCAAAGTGTCAAGTGATTTGAGGAAAACATCAAAATGTGTTTGTGAAGTCAAAAATCACTGTTACCTGGATAAGGCCGTATCTCTACTGTCATTGTGGACATCAACATACGTTACACAGGACAAACATGTCTGTAAGAGGACTCCCAGTTCTCTTGCTGGGGAGCACGTTGGAAATGTGGCCCTGTGCCAGTGGCGTCTCTTTGTGTGTGTGTACTGAGAGGGAAACACAAGGGGCCAGGGGACTAGGAGTGGGGCCATGGGGGGCCCATTGACCGCCAGTGACCTGCAAACTCATCAACATGCCACTGAGTGTCACAGCACAGCTCTGGTTGCTCCCCCACTGCTGGCCTGCTTTGTTCTCACATGTGCTCTGGAGGGGACTGTTTGTAACTCTGGGTGGGTGACCAGATCACACACAGCTCAGCTCCTTGGCCAGCAGAGTTCTCCTAAGTCAAAGGCTTGCCTTTTTGTGAGGCATCACACTGGAGGGCACTGACGTCCTACTGAAAGGCCGCTGTTTTTTTTTTTTTTCAAGTGCTACGCCACTTGAGAATTCAAGTAACACTATTTCTAATCTAATCTGAATTGTTTACATGAGCATTAAAACTCAAAAGTGTACTTTGAAAACAAAGGCTGAGCCAGCCTCCTTTCTTATCATGCAACCGGGAATGCAGGACATAAAAAGAGTTGATCCTTAACTGTTGCAGGGTTTTATCACTGCTTTATGTCTTAAAGTAAATAAAAAGTTCCTTTGTTGCTATGATTTACTGTAACACAACTGTTCATTTTATCTATTACACTGGCCAACAGTGAAAATGCATGCTTGGAGTAAATTAATTTCTCAAGTGTTGCAAATGGTAAGGAAATGTCTGATAACTTGCCAACTAACTTGAATTTGCTCTATGACATTATGACATAAAGCGAATGTCTCTGAAAGAAACAGTTCATCCCAAAATAAAAAAAATAAATAAAAATACATGTAAAATACAGATTTTTCCTCTGGCCTCTGGTTCTACTAAACATTTTAGATTGTTTTGGTGTGAGTTGCCAAGTTTTCGAGATATCGAACACAGAGATGTTTGCCTTCTCTTGAATATATACCGTACGTGAAACAAGGGCTGCTGCAATAACTGTAATTTTGAAATTCCACACTACTGACAAGCACAACCGTAGGTGATGACAAAATCTATCAAAATATTTGACAAGCAATATGAGGGCCAGTAAAGGGCTCAAGGAAGGACTGAGCGACGTTTTGCCTCATTTGAAGTCAACAAAATAACTAGAATAGTAGTTTTGAACAGGTAAATGTTTTTTCATGGTGCTTTTGTGAAAGTTAAAACTGCGGCATGAGCTGTGCTAGCTGTGTTGCTGTACCAAAGCCAGCTGCATTTCCTCTGTCATCCTTGTTGCCTGTGTGTGTGTGTGTGTGTTTGTGTGTTGCTGCTGTATGAAAATTTACCTCATAGATGTCCTGAAGTTAAGAAAATTGCTCTGCATGAAAAAGACATGGTCAAACTGCAACCTTTGATAACTATGCCTGGCACCCAGCAGCTAGCTTGATCAGACCCACTGGGCAGTGAGGTGAGAGCTGCAGATGATGTTACACTTAGCATTACTGAACCAAGTTATTTCATTCATCATAAATAAAGTAATTTTCAAAAAACAAACAAAGAACGGCACTAATGCTGCATACCACACTGTCAAGTCCACCTAACAACGGGAAATGTTGTCACTGCGACAGCCCTACATGAAACTGTTCACAAGAAGATCTTTTTGTTTTTGTCATCTAGTTCCATTGTATTTGAGAGAGGCCAGAGATCTTCATGGCCAATATCTCCAAAACTTGGCAACTCACACCAAAACTATCTAGATGGACAAATAACACTACAGGCCAGAGGAAAAATATATATTTTTGATTTGGGGGTGAACTGTCCCCTAAATAGAAAAAGTCTTTTAGGAACAAGATGATGTTGAAACTACTAACCTGTGTGTGAAAGAATTTGAAATCATGGAAATCAAGCGGTATATTGCTTGACATGAATGTTATTAATCTGGTTTATCCTGTGGTACCTGTGATGTTTGCTGTCCCCAGTTCGGTGAAAGAAAGAACGATAGATGTAGGTGTAGCCTCTCCAGGAGCGACACATTTCTTCCTGGTAAGGTGGTGTTTTCCAGGGTGGCCAACAAACTTGATGCCTTTCGGAACTGAGACTTTAACATGAACCTGTCAGAGGAAGAGGAGAGGAGAGGAGAGGAAGAGACAAATCAGAGGCTATTGATCTCCTCTGACAGGCCACAATGACATCATCTCTGCCGGCACGCTCCTCCCTCATATAGCGTGTTCTCCTCAAAGCTCCGAAAGCGAGGGAGAATTTTTAAATCACATTGTGAATTTTCCATGCTGACTGACTCATGCTTCTCGAGCTCCCTGAAGGATTAAGTTCCACTCATCGTCCAATTTTCACAGAGTGATGCAGAGGGATCTTTTAACTGTTCTTTATCCACACGCCACAAGTCGTAAATAACTGAGCAGAAAATATAGGAATCACATGTTGCCGGGGTGGACATCAAAGGAAGGGCCACGCTGGTTTGCATATTCACCTAACATGACATCAGGGCAGCACACGCACAGGCCATTTAACAGGCTCATCTGCAAACATCATGATGTCATCGGAGTGGAGCGCAGGATGGACCCATTTAAGGCCAAGACGGAGCTTAGAGGGCTATTCAAAGTGAGCACTAAAACATACTTCTGGGATAATCTCATATCTCCACATTACAAACCTGCACTTCCTTCCAATCCCTCAGTGCCCCTGGGCCTACCTACCTGCAGTTATTCCACAACAAGTCTCATTTATCACATTGTTTTGACATCACACCGGTTCTGCTAAATGCAGAAACCATCACAGTGGTCTGCATGTTTTAGCCCAACACCTGTGAAGCACATCATGTTTTCCAGCACCTGGAAGATGCTTTGTGTCCTCTCTGTGATCCACAGTCCTCTCTTTAAACACTTGTGCACTTTGTCTGAAGCTGAGGATAGAGTGTGTGGTACATTGTTCAGATTGTAAAGCCCTCTGACACAAGTTTGTAATATACAGTATTTATGAAACAACAGACCCGATTTTACTACTTCGTTGTAAAGCGTCTGTTATTTACTCATGTCATTACACTATGAAAATCAGCATGCTGAGTTTGAGACTGATTCTTGATATTAAAGAATATTGTTTTGCTGTTATATGTTTGTTTAGCAATTTCCTTTTCTTGTAAATGCTAACCCACACTATTGGGCGAGGAAGGGTGCAGACTTCAATGTGTCTTCTCTGATATATACGTATGAAGTTATCAGCAACAACCGTGAGGAGCCTGACCAGTAAGTCACGAATATCGTGGCTAGATGTTACTTGAGTTAAATTTAAGACCTTTTAAGACCATTTTAAAGGTACAGGAAGCAATTTTGGAGACAGGTAATTGTTTGTTCAGTCTAATTCACAGGTCATGAAATACGTTTTGGGAATGAGACAATCAACTATCTTGCCGACCTGCAATTGACCAAAGTCTCCTGTCACAGGCTAGATTTTCTAAAGCCTGAAAAAAGAGCCAAGAGAAGGAGCAGACCACTTTTCTCATAGATCACTTTAATTACATTACGCTTAAGGATTATTATGGAACTGTTACCTAATGACACTAAAAATAAACCACCTACTCCAGCTTTATTAACGCCTATAATGTAATTTAATACCTGTTTTGCCACCATACTAGTCAAATCAGTAGAGAATATGGCCTGGAATGATTTATTATTGCACCCCATGTTTCACAATTTGCCATGTAATGTTTTCAAACAAATCAAAACAGAAGAAAAAAAGCAACAAATATAAAATCACCCTATTAAAAAAAACTATTTAATATGCAATTGCAGCTACATGACAAGGTTGCCAGTTGTCATGGCAACACAATATGCTTTCCAACATTAGTCAAGGGAAAGATTTGACACAATAAACATTGCTGGAATAAATAGAATATGATGTTGATACATCTTAACCCTCAACACAGTCTGAGACGACCAACAAAACTAAAATCAGACTCAGAAATTCTTGGCTGATGGCACAACAAACAAGTTTCAGCTGCTTGTGGAAGATGGATGTCCACCATTCACTCTGGTATTGCAGATTCCCACCGTCACACATGTGTGATCTGGGTCTGTCATCCCTGCAGATACCCTGAAATCCTTTGCACTGATTTTCAAACCATCCTTTGGAAAAAGGCTAACAACAATAATCAACAATAATGAGCTATGGCCCTTTAAGCTCTAAGCCTGTAAACAGGGGGTACCCTTGGCATCCTTAGAAATATGGTTGAGATGAAGAGTGTGAAGTTTGTACTGTGTAAAAGCAACTGCTCTGTGTTTTCTCTCATCTGCCCTCTAATTCGTCATCTTACCTCGGCGCAGGTTGGCAGGTAGTTGTAGACCGTGAGGGGAACTTTGGTCTGCTCCCCTCTGATTAAGCTGTAGGGCAATGTGAAGTCAACAAAGAATGGCTTGAAGGTACGAAGCTCCGCTCTCTTTGCTAAGCCCAGCCCCTTTTCCTCTGACAGGCCAACAGCTTCTGTCACCCAGGTGGTGATCGAGTCTGGCACATCCAATCGCAGCTCAGCCTCCCCGTTTTCAGAGCTGAAAGAGACACATGTTGAGATACACCCTGAGTGACAAACATAATTGCACAGTGAAGTAAAAAAAAAAAAGGTTTAAGCATCCTTTTTATGTTTTATGTGAGCAACACCTGTGTCAATAACACCAACACCTGCATCAATGGAACTGCAGCAAACACTCTACCATGGATAGGTGTGAGGGACAGTCAGGTGTTGACCCGATCTGTTTCTCTGAATTAAGTGGACTGAGATCATTATTGGCAACACATATTTAATGTTAGTCTTGGCAAACTGTCACAGAGCATAATAAACTTGAAAAACTGCATGTACGCCCTTCCTCTTGATCAAAGTTGCCCAAAATCCAGTTTAATAGACTTTTAAGGGAAATCAGAGCTTTGGACTTCACAGGAAATTAGGCAGAGCTGCAGTCAGTCCCATCCAAAGGAATCAAGCATATGGAAATCTATGTGCAGTTCATTTATATTGGCTGAAAATGAATGGAAGGAGCTGTTGAGAAAGTGACAGTCCGTTCCAAGATCGCCCAATTTAAATGAGGCACATTCACACCCAAAAGGGGGAAAATGCTGGACGCTGCTGGAGTGATGGAACATCCATCTTCAGGCTCGACTCGCACCTTTCCTCTCCTCTCACTACCAATTTTACTTTCCAGCACCTCTTTCTTATCCTTACTGCCCATCTTCTCTTCCTCTGCACTTTATTTTACAGAACACTTACAAGATATAGCAACCCATCCTTTATATCAAATTAGACAAAAAATAGGAAATAGACTTTATTAGAATGTCGTTAGGGACATTATACCAGACATACATTATACCAGAACTGTACTGTAAACTAAAGTGAACTCACATATCTGCTACTTGAGACACTACATCTTTGACTGGTCACGTACAAATACCTACAGTATTACAATAAGTCTTTTCAGTCACCGACAGGCAAAATATTCCTCTATAATTTTGTAGATCTGGTTCTCATATTGTTTTTAAATGGGGAGGTAGCAGATATGTGATTTAACTTTATTTTACAGTCAAGTTCTGTTGTACTGTGTCCCAAATTACCCTCTAATAAAGTTGAATGAGTAATACAGGGTCTAATACTGTCTGATAAAGAACACATTATTTCTATTTTCTGTCTAATTCAATACAATTTACTGCTTGTCACATCTTATTAATGTACTGTAAAATAAAGTGGGATCTTCTTGTCTTCACACCTCCTTCCTCATCCTGTTAAACCCCATTCTTATCCCCTTTCAGTCTATGAATGTTTTGTGTCCTGTCCGTTTCATCCCTACACTTCTCTCCATTTCTACACTCCCCTAAATGCTTTAGATTGTGACTAAATCCCATGTAAGTATAGACAATCTCGTGCACCTGATAAATGTGGCCACAGGCATGTAACACACACACACACACACACACACACACACACAGAGAGAGAGAGAGAGAGAGAGAGAGAGAGAGAGAGAGAAGGGAAATATTTATATAAAGATTTAAATACCTGACGTTGAGGCAGTGCCACACCCAAGTCTCTGGGAAAAATGTACGCCTACGCTTCTCTGCTCTGCAACCAAAACACAAGCTGACATCAATAAAAGGCTTCAGCTGCTCACAATAAAACAATACCATAATTGGGAAATGTATTATTCTGAATTCCACGCTGACATCCTCTAAGTCACGTCATGTGTTTAATGTTCATCATCGTGATGAGAAAGTGTTTGTGGCATTAAGGAATGCAGACCTGAAATATGGACAAACTAACAAAACTAATTTCTTTTGTCATGTTTTTCTCTGCTTGTCTATTACTCATCTTGGAGACCTTGTTCAACCCAAGAATGCCCAACACTGAAATATTACTGTATTGTATTGCTAGGAAGTAATAAGTCATCATTGCTCTCTCTTGCTTTCAAATTAGTTGTTTCAGTAAAGTAAATGCTTAATGATTGTGTGTGTGGTTGAGTGAAAGTATCAGCAACACATCAAAAACTTCTGCTACCATTAAGAGAAGTGGAATAAGTGTTATGGTCACATCAGGAAATGAATATCCTTTTGCAGGACACACAATTTCAACCTGTTAACTTTGTTGTACATTTATATTTAATGTATTGATTTATTAATGTTGAGATAAAAATAATAAATAAAACTTTCTGAACTTTCTATATCAGTTAAGAAAAAAGCCACACCACAGTTGGAGTTGGATAATACTTGTATATTTAGGTATCTCAGAGAGATCTCAGACTGGTTAGTAGATGCCCAGAGACAACCTCTGACTTCTCCATACTACGTCCATTACCTGGCTGTAGGTCGAGAGTGCATGGCAGCCACTAAGGTGGAGGTGTGTGGCTGGAAGGCGGGAACGGCCTCGTCTGTGTACATGCCCCCACTCTGCCGGTGGTTTAAACTCACCATATCTGTCATCACAACCAGCCCTGTTTCCTGAGTTAAACATGAGAAATAAAAACATACACACGCACTAAGATTACTATTTTTTTTTAAAAATCCCTGTGTGATCACCGCAGGCTCTTTAACTATGTGTGTCTTCTCACTGTGAAAGCGAAGCGTGCGTCCTTGGTGATGTCCCAATGCCACGGGAACACAGAGGACCGCCTGCGTCTCTTTGACGACAGCCCAGGCCACCAGAAGTGTCCGTCGTCTTTAGGAATGCCGAAGGCATCCGAAACATCAAAGTCTGCCAGCTCTTTAAACACCTGCACAGAGGAGACAAACTCAGATAAAACACACAAACACAGTTTACGAATACAAGATCCAGTGTGCAGTAACAAACTACAGAGTTAAATATAGAATAAAAATATAAAATATAAACATGAAATATAAAAATATCAAATATAAAGTAAAAAGACAACTGGGCATGGAAAAGGAGGTAAGGCACTGTGCATATTGTATATACACACACAAATATATTACATTTCTCTGTTGAATACTCAATTCTGATTGGTCAATTATTTACATCCCACATCTCATACATAAGTTTATTCTTCTTTAGACTAAGCAAAGATGTAAGAAAAAGTAATGTTAAAATGAGACAAATATATGACACTGGACTTTCAGTTTGAGATGAAACTTAAATGCCTTTTTTTAAGACAAACAACAGTTAGACAATGAGTGAAATATCACTGTAAACTTGGTACAAACCTTGTCTGGACTGAGCTGAAAGTCCGGCTTTAATAGATAAAGGCTCTTATCCACGATGGCCACACACACACAGGAGCCTTTTTCTCCGTGGACGTGCAGCGTCACTGGGTCCCCTGGCATGGATTCATTAGCTGACAGAGAAACAGACACCTGCAAACCAACAAGCACAAGTCAACAGAGAATATGTTAACCATAAATGAGCACTTCAATGCTCTAGCATGCATTTTTACAAGTGCTTGAAACTATAATATTGTGCAGTAAACCTCAAACAAAAACTTGCAGTAGGGATGCACCCATCTAATGATTCATCTGTGGATTTATCGATTAATCATTGAAAACTGACTACAAGGGATGTAACAATAAAAAAAAAACCCTACAGATACAATAATACAACAATAAAAATAATAAATATTTCTCGAGATATGAAAAATGACGACTTGATGATGAAATGTCCTTAATTAAAAAATTAATCAGATGTTCACTGCACTTCTGTTTGAATAAAATTCTGCTTTCATTCTCTTATAAAATGAAATAAAAGTAGTCAGCAATGACATAAACATACAAAAAAAAACAGGCATGAATTGTCTTTGGCAATGACTGCTTGAATTATGTATGTGCAATTGCAAAACAAACACGATGCAACAGTTAGTAGCATTCCTTTTATAAAATAACATCAAAATAACAAAATAAACTAATTAACCATGTAATATTGTAGTAGACATTATCAAAGATATGAAATAGAGCCTCACATTAAAAAGATGGAAAACAATGATTGGCATTTCTTCCTGATAAATGACATAAACCATAAATCAATTATTGTTGTTGTTCATTTATTTTTCCTCAGTATACCAATCAATGAATTGACTAAATGTTTCAGCACTAGTTGGCAGTGTTGCCTGACAGTTCTTCAGTAGCAGTGTTTGTATCACATACAGTGGAAGAACATCAATCCTGTTCTGTTAAGATAGTGAGATGTGGTGGGAAACATAAGGACAGAGTGGAAAACTACAGGCTCTGAGAGGAGGTGGGATGGTGAAACTCGGCCGTAAACTTTCACACATCAAAACTATTTTTCAGCAGCACGCAGTCACAAATTAGCCCCGTTAATCGGTTCCGCTGCCCTCCTTTCACCACTCCGTAACCTGTCATCCTCTCCTGTCACGACCCCACTCATCTGCCTGCGGCCTGCATGGCCTCTGTCTAATCATGCCCTCACAACCCCCTCCTCCAACACACACTCGCACACACACACACACACACACGCTCTCACACACACACGCACACACACACAGAGTGTTGTAATGGCATACCAGGGAGCTGTAAATACTTCAGGGAGTTAACTCCACCTAATGCAGGCAGGAACTGGGGAGCTCTCCCAGGCCAACACAGCTGTTTGTTTACAGACATTACACTGTGGACAGAGCTGGTGCATGGATACCTGGGCTCAGTTCCAAAATGTATACACAGACTGTGCTGCTTTTTCCAGTTTTTATTAATTATTACATAATAAAGCTATTTTTATAATAACTGTTTTATATCCAACATCAATGTTTGGGCAAGGAACTTAACTCCAGTTATCACAAATTTAATGTGTGTTAATAGGGTAATAAAGGCTTTTCCTTGTTAATAAAGGTTTATAAAGAGGATTTTGGTCTAATCTGTTTTCACTGAGTTGTAGTGAATAATGCTGATATACATAATTTATGAGAATAAAGCCCTACTGTGTGGAGTAAACCTTACACTATTTTTCACGATGTACAGTGAAGCCTTACGTTACATGGTAATGCTAACCTGGTTCTCAAAGTCGGGCTGGATGGGGATTTGCAGACTGTCTGTGACGCCTTCGCCGTTTTCCCTCACGTAGTAGACCAGCAGACGGCTGAGGGGTGCCATGCTGTGGCTAACTGGGAAACGCAGATAGGACACACAGCTGTCCATCTCGGCCTGGGAGGTGGAGCCTGCGGCACCTGGCAGAGAGAGAGACGGCAAAAGGGGGTGATACGGTTTTCATTAAGCCTATCTTGTCATCTGATGTTAAAGAAGTCTGTGATAAAGGAAGGCATGTGTGTGACACTTTGATAAAAGTGGCCGAGTGCCATGTCTTCAGGCATAATGAAGCTCAGTGCCCGGTTGCATAAACCACCTTAAGTTTCAAACTTGCCCCCTCAGCAAAATAGTTCCCTTAGTTAAGGGGTTCTCTAGGGAGCATTGCATAAAGCCTCTTAGACTGTCTCTTTGCGTAAGTGTTTAGACTAAAGCTTTCAAAACAGTTACTATTATAATACAGCACTGCACTTCAGTTACCATGGTTACACGTCACTTAACAGCATTATTGTCAATGAAGAGACGTGGCAAGAAGTAACTGACAAAATCCATGTGAGAAATCTGCTGTGAAACTTAACTGTAGATGAAGTGATGAAAAAATATGAAAATATTACTGTGAGAGCATGAAGAGAAAACATCAACGTATAGCTAATGTTAATATGTGAGACAGAGCCATGTTAACACTTGGCAAACTAGCTACAAAGTCCCTAACAAAGCTCCTAGTATCCAGTGGATTTTCCCTGTCCTGAAAAATGATGTCTTCTCCTCTTATTCAATTACCAGAAATTCAGCCATTGTCTTGTGTGCCACAAATTATTTCACTTTTAAGGGACTGTTATGGGCCCCTTAAAATTTTCTAAGAAAAATAGATGCTATGGACATTCTACCAATTCATAAGGCAACACTTAAGTTGCTGGGAGCAAACACTTGGAGATCAGGGGGGGGGGGGGTTCCTTTCAACATCCAATAGAAATCCTTATGGTGATTTCATGCAAATGGAGGGAAACTTTAGTCTGATTTTGTGCAACTGGGCGCAAATATTTTAGCTTCTAGCCCATGATGCTGGGAGTAAAAAAAGATCTCCTAATAGGACTGAAGAACAACTTTTCCGAGGGGAATAAAAAAAGGGGATAAAAAGATGCTAACCAGCGGCAGAAGGAGGAAGCTGTGTGGTGTGAATGTTCTTATCAAAGGTGACCGTAGCCCGTTTTCCTCTGTGTGCAGCTGTCAGGTTGGCTGATTGTTGGCCTGATTGGATGATGTTCCCTCTGGATGTCACTTCATAGTGGAGGGTGAAGTTACAGGGACACGTGGATTTGAGAGCAACTTCTGCTTCTTGGCCAACCTGCACACACAGAAAGATTCAAATAGGCTAGTATTATCATATTAGTGACTGTATCGTAGCATTACGTTCGACTAGAATGTTATTTTTTTCACAAAATAAAGTCCAAAATGAGGCTGTAATTCAAAGCAATAACACTGATGTTCAACATAGCAACACTAACAGGATATTGTCTGGAAATTTAGGAAGAAAAGAAGGCAGCACTTACCTTAAGAGGACCACTTGGGTTCTGAATCTGGATGTGACACCTGCTGGGAGAGTACCAGCTACTGATAGACAGGTAACTGGGCAGGTACTGGTCTCCAACTGTCTTCCCGTCAATGGACGTAACCTTGGTCTGCATCAAACAAAAAATACAACTCTTAAGTTTTGATAGGATTTGCTTAAAAGGAGATCCTCACATCTGCTACCACAGCCACTGACCTCTAGCCAGACATACTGGGCAGCAGTAGGGATGGATGGGATCTCAAAGGTGGCCTGGCCGTCCTTGGAGATCAGTTCGCTGGTGTAGACGTTGTCCTTGGGGGTCAGCTCTGCCTTGACACGCACCTTCACCCCATCAGCTGGGCTCCCATCAGGGTAGGTCACCTCAATCTACAGGAAGAGGGTTTTATTTTAGCACAGTATGTAGCAGTGCATAGTTGTGTGTCTACAGGTGTCAAAAGCTACATTGTACTGTCTCACCTTCCCTTTGTAAGGCAGACCAGGCTTGAACTGTTTGCGGGTGTCCTTGGAGTACTTGATGTCGATGAGCTGCTTATGGACGGGTGTTGAGTCGTCAAACGTGGTTTGTCTGCTTCCATCTATACTGGTCACTGACGCCCAAATACTCACAGAGCCCCTGAAGTGATCAGCTACATCCACGGGCATCATGTCCTTCACACACAAGCTAAAGTTTGCAGAGCCTTTGATCTGAGAATTAAAAATGAAGATAAAGGTAAGTTATTTAGCCTTTTATTGATTTAGTATAGAGTCAATTTTTATTTAATTTGATTATTTATTTCCTTTAATTTGAAAACTTCTCCTTTCCTTTTTAAATCTCATTTTGGATAATCTTCCAGTCTCAAAATACAATCCATATAAATACAATACTTTTTTGCAGTTCATTCATATGAATGTAAGTAAGCATTGACACAACAATATACTGTATGTATATTTTTTCCTGGCTCAATAAAACAGATTTGAATCTAGTACTATGAACATGTGGAACATTATTCTAGTGCTGCGCTTCAGGTCATCCAAAATAATAATTATGTACAATATATGTATGATCACAATAATATTTTGAACGGTTGGTAAAATTCAGCCTCAACTAACAATTCAAATGACACAATCAACAATCTTATTTCAACACCAGCCTTGAATTATTTGATAAAAAAATTCACAAACAGGAGCATTAATAGGCAGCATTAGGGAATAAATAAACTGACCTCCATGGTTTTAATGACCGGATGCCCCATCTCATGACGGTAGTAGCCAACTCCGTTCACTGTCATATTAACCATCAGCTTCCCTGCCACTGGTTTACCAAAGGTGTACCTGAACAACAATGACATGTCAGACCTCTACATCTACAAGGCAGCAAGGGTCAGTGAACAAAGAAACAAAGCTCAATGAAAGCATGATGAATGTAGTAAAACAGAGCTATAGGTGTCAGCACTTTATGGACAGTGAGCCAAACAAAAGTGCCCCTCACATAGAGGAGGACTTCTGTTGGATATATTCTTTGGTAAATTTTAAGTGATTTACCTGGCCCTGACAGTAGCTTGTTCACATGAGTTCAGATCACGAATGTAGTGCGGTGGATCAATCACCAACTCAAACTTGGGCATCACTGTGAGGGAGGATACAGAACATCACTTCAGCTACATTACATTCTAGTTTTTGGCGTATTTTTGTTGTACTTTCTCTTGTACTCCGCATTAGTGGCTTCTGGCAAGTTGGCGATGCATTAAAAATGTTATTATACAACTAAATTCATGTCTAGGGGTGTCACAATTTCAATATTGAATGGAAAATCGATCAGAATGATCTTTCAATTTCAACCGAAATCCAAGGCAGAATTGGTAATTCTCCTGGTAAGTTTTTTTTCTCCACCCCCACCTACTTATGGCATCTGGCACGTGTCCGAAAAAAAAAAAAAAACATTTTAAAGACAACAATGTAGCTTATGTCACACTTCATACTATGTCTTCAAAATGAAGCAAACTTTTTAGTTTTAATTTGTTTCACAAAGAAAATACATAGAAAAAAATAGACTAAGCACGGAGTATCAACATTATCACGATTAGAAATAAATTAAAAAAAACTAAAACAAGAAAGAACTACAGGGAAATGTAAAAAGCCTAAAATGTAAATAATACTAATTAAAAAAAAACCTCATGATTAACAATGCTGTTAACTGTGTACAACCCACTTGTATGTTCAAGGCCTCACCGTATTTCTGCACTTCAAACGACTTGTTATAGGTGTGGCCCTGCACCTCCACAAAGATAAACCACTCTCCAAACACAGGCTGGTCCGACAGAGGGAAACTCATGTTCACAACGCCTGTAGGACAGAGAAATCCAGTTAACACCTTCAACGCCTGTATGCTGACCGTGATTAACCACATGCATACTACTATAGACACTCTTGACAGTGAACTGAATTAAATGAGCAGGCATATAAAAATGTCACCAAGAGAAACACTGCAATGAAATCTGACTCGACAGACTACGCGATGACGGTGCAAAGACTTTGTAGAAGACGTGGCTCACCGCAGCAGATAGATTTTAGACCTTTCCACTGGACCATCCTGGATCCCCTTGGATCCTGAGAGATCAAATTAGAAAATCAGAAACCAGCTGAAGTGTTGAACAACTGTATGTTAATAATTCATTTGCATATTGCCATTTGTGGCAAAGTCATACATTGTAACTGTTGAGTCAAGTCTAACAGTCCGTGAACTGAACTTGACCTTGGCTCCTGTCTCAGACCACTGTCAAAATACTTTTACAACTTTTCCTCAGGTGATACAACGGCTGCAGGTAAAAGAGTAGTAAAAAAAAACACACATTTAAGTGCTTGTCGTTAGTTATAAGCCATGCCTAAGCTACTTATGAAACAGCAGCTTATTATTTGCCCAACAAATGTTTCAAGATCTGGGAAGAGACAATAAATGAGCGAGGTCAGTAAGTAAGAGAGAGGGAGACACAGTGTGTGTGGGGCAGTAGGGGGACTGATAAAGACAAAACCAAAAGAAGAGACAAGAAGAGAGGAGCTTCCTTTCATGTTGTTTATCCTCGTACTGTTCCAAAGAGCACCCTGTTATCTAGGTGAGCTGCCCTGACTTCTGCTCTGTAATCTCCAACCAGGCTGGGAACTAAAATTGCCACTGTCCCCTGGGTGGTCCCGCCAGCCTCCACTCACCAAAACATACGCCTCAATCTGAAGGAGAAAAAAAAAAAGAGAAAGACAAGTACAAGACGTTATGAATCAGACACAAACTGTAAAGCCCAGAGAGGATCCTGTGTCTCTCTTCCCAACACTTCTCCCCACTCCTTCCTTATCCAACAATCATCCATCTGTGAAAGTGAGTATTGCCCTCAACCAGGAGCAGACCTTTATAGCTGCAAACATCAATAAACCATCTGTCTGCACAGTTGCACAGTATATTTGGAGCCATTGCTGACATTCCAGGAGAAATGACTCGAGCTTGGCTTCTGTAAATAGGTAACTGTACATTTCTCTGCACTCACGGGAGGCTAGGTTTCTCCTCTTAATTCCAGCAATTAGAGATGGAAAAGTATGCTGATGCTAAATATTATGTTGTTCAGCTGTTGAGGTGATATGGAAGAAATGTGAACGTATCTTTTAAATAATGTAAACATAGTTTTGGACATACAGAATTTTTTGCAGTACAGATTTTACCACAAATCTTATTCGTTTGGAGTAAAGAATTAGAATTAAAATATTAGTCCATTCTAGTACCACTTTACAATAAGTCTACCCTTAGAAATGACTTGTAAATGGTGTATAATTGAGTTATTAATTATGTTGTAAAC
This sequence comes from Lutjanus erythropterus, assembly GCF_056507025.1. NCBI lineage: Eukaryota > Metazoa > Chordata > Actinopteri > Lutjaniformes > Lutjanidae > Lutjanus > Lutjanus erythropterus. Next base: position 18,932,623 of record NC_139323.1, on the reverse strand, counting down.
ACTGTATAAATCATTGATAAACAATTCTAAACAAGATATATCACAGTTTTCATACATTAATGTGGGTTCATTATTATTTTCAAAACAATGCATGCTGAAAATATCAAGGTAACAATACTGCCAAATCATTAATGTATGAATCTGGTAATTTGATATGTCAATTTGATAACTTTTTGACTATTAAGGTATGACAACAGTGGTTAAATGGGCTATATGGGCTCACTATTTGGCAAGCAACAGGTCACTGCTGCCCTTTTATTTTATGTGTTGTAACAGCTTATTATTGATTTATAAAGTGTTTACACTTTACCTTATTAATCTTATTGTAAACTAATTATAAACCAATTATAAATCAGATTCTTGTTGTAAAGTGGTGTTTAAATTCTTCATTAGTTGCCTGCCATTAATTGTGTCAAATGTTTGTTTAAAGTGACATGAATTTTGAATTACCTTATCATTTACTGGCCTCAGGTCAGGGGTGACTGTGTAGACATTGATGAGCACTAAAGACAGGGAAAGAAATGTAATATTGTAAAATACAGCAAAAGGTTTGCAAACTTCTACCATAAAAAACAAACTTTCTCTAGTATATCTGAATGTCCTCTTCAGATTAATGAATCAGGGACAAATTCTAAAATTGTGTTGCTTGACCAAATTGATAAAACTGACTGTCGGACTTAATTTATTAAATTAAAAAGCTAGCTTGAAAATGTGAATTATATTACATTATTATATCAGCCAGAACAAATGAAAACTTAGGCTCAGTAAACAAATCTACAAAGCTCATTTGTACACTTAAGAAATCACCATAATACCAGAATTAGGACCACATAATCTCAGCACTTATTTCCATCTTTGTTCTTCAGTGTCTACATGGCTGCATCTCTGGTTCATTAACCAAGTTGCATTGTATGACAAAACACTTAAAATAAGCCTTAATACTCTGCATTTCTGTGCAGTGATTAACTGATTAACTACCAGGTGCACTATGAGGGAACCTTTATGTTTGGGTTTGTAGACGGGCTTGTCGGTCTGGATGAAGACAGCTGTGCCTTTGCTCTCCACTGTGACGGTGGTGTAGTTGTGGAAGATGTAGCCTCCTTCTGTGAGGTGACGGTTCCCCCACACCTTCAGATGGGCCTGTCCTCTTAGCCCGGAGGGAACCTGGCGGCATACACACACACACACACACATAAACACAAACAAAACCACAAAGATGATCAGGACTGAAGTAAATCAGGTCAATGGGCAAAGGTTAAAATGTTTACTTTTGGCTGCTGTACACAATTAAAATTATTCACCTTCATTCAATATTTTGAATACTTTTAAAAAACAAAAGCTACAGCATAAGAAAAGAATGACATGTAAACACCAGAGGAAGATGCCAAGCTATAACACAGCACACGACACATGACTGTACTTCAAGAGAATGAGGGTGGAGGTTACAGGGAGGGGAGAGGGAGAGAGACAGAGGGGAAGAATCGAGTTGTGTACACTAGATTGATCTATTCCAGCCTTCGGGGGCGGCGGACCATACATGCACGTCAACAGCTGTTGCATATTACATTGAGGCTGTTACCTTATTCCCAATGAATGAGCAGAGACAGATGTTGCATTACAAATAATGTTAGTGTTGATTTGCATGTTGCCTGAGGAATGTGCACACAACGGACAAGGGGCTCTCACTACTGTGCAGCTGTCACCGCTAAACAGCGCATTTTAAACACATCTCTGGAAAGCAGCATGCACACACTGACGCTGAGAAAACAGACCAAGTCGAACAAAGTTATAGACTCACCTTTAGCTTGATGATGCCTTTGTCTAAAATAGAAACAACGAGATGTTTTAATGCAGTGAAATCTGTACGAACATCTGTATTATGCTATTAATACTGCTGCTGAGTTTGCCTGGAGGTGTTCACCCTGGGTTAGCAGGAAATCCAGCTGCAGCCTGTCTCTATGCCATTTTGAGGTAGAGCTAACACCATTTATTAATGATGCTGTCAAACAAATCGCACACTGTATACACTAAGTGGCCGGTGGGGTGGGCTGAACTGATGCCTCCAATCAAAGATAATGTCTAGCTGGTCAGGAGCACACAGTGAGGACAGAGGTCAAACAGGTTCTTCAATCTATGTCTATGTTTTTGCCAGCAGTATGATCTCAACATTCTTTGAGTGAATCACAAAAAAGGGGATATCTCACAGTACAACTTGTTACTGCAAGTTTTCCCTCTAAAAAGTGTAACCTTAGCTTCAGAATTTGTTCTCACCGAGCACTGAGCCGTGGCTGTGGGCGACCGTCTGTCCCTTCACCGACAGCTGCACCTGGACGCGTGTCTCTGCTCTCGCATTAAAGATGGTTACGCTCACGCTCTCCTCCACGCCTGCTCGAAACACAGAGGGCGCAGCGACCAAATAACCCCTGAGAAAAGCAAGATGGAGAGAAAGGAGGGGAGACAGATAGACAGACAGATAAAGATAAAGTGGAGGGAAAGCGAGTAGAGGTAGTTAGGTGAGTTGGTAAGGAGGAAAGGAGGTGGTGACAGGAGATAAAGAAAGTTTATTTAGTACAGCGCCTTTCACAAAAGTGAAATTGTTAAAAATGTCACCTGAAAAGCAGTAAAAAGGAACAAACATACCTCAAAAACACAAAATTACAAACACTAGACAGCACAAGGCGAGACAAAGGCCATTTAGACTGAATGAGTCTTCAGCTGCTTTTTAAAGGCATCACAGAAAGTATGTCTATAGGAAGAGCGTTCCAGTGTCGGGGCCACTGCTTCAAGAGCACTATCACCTTTTGTTTTCAGTTGAGCACAAGGGACAACCAGTAAACCCTGGTCAGAAGACCTAAGTGACCAACTGATGATATAATGTATGTGATACGCCAGAGATATACTGAAGTGTCTGACCATGCAGGGTGCTATATGTGAAAACAAGAGCCTTAATCCTGAACTTGATGGGAATCAATTTGGGAGGCTGCGTAAAAAGTAAATAAAAATGGAGTGTAGTGATGTGCATACTATTCAACTTGTATTCGACTGAATAAAGTACAAAGATATTTAATATTCAAACTGATAAACTATTGTTTTTTTGTAAATATACACTCATTCTTAATTTGGTACCTGCAACACATGTCAAAAAAGTTGGGAAAGGAGGAAAAAAAAAGCTTGGGAAAGTTGTGGAATCCTTAAAAAACACCTGTTCAGAACATTCAAAAGATAAACAGGTTAACTGATAACAGATGATAGTTCCATGATTGGGTATGAAGGGGGCATCCTCAAAAGACATCTGTGCATGTAGGGGGTAAGGCTGAAAACCAGCTTTTAATCCCTGTGACCTTTTACCCCTCAGGTGGCACTGCTTTAAAAACGCACACGAAAGGATACTACTACGTGGGCTACAGAAACACTTTTGATAACTGTTGCTGCACCTACAAAGACAAAAGTATTTGCAAATAACTGTATTACGTTTTTATTTACATTTTGCACAGCTTTAGCCAACTTTTTTTAGAAGCAGGTTTTGTAAGATGGGTGGGATGTGAGCTGTCATGCTGGACCTGGTAAACAGACTTGCAGCAGCAGTGAGCAGTGGAGGTGAGAGGTCAGAGAACAAAGAGACATGAGGAGGACAGAGGTAAGCATATGCTCTGTAGAAATGAGTGGAAGGGCGTCACTGCTGTGCTTTGAGGTGCACTGATATTGTCTTCCCATTCCTGATTTGAAGTGAAGTTATTCATACTATTTTGAAGGAAGTCATACAGGTAATCTTAACACAAAGTCACATTTCTCTGCTTCCCCTCTTTTACCCTGAGCCACGCACGTCATGTCCATACGTACAACCGAACACACATACAAACAGGGACATTCCACATGGATCTGTACAGCGAGATCAGGTTTAATTGCAATGGTTACCAGGGACACAGTACCTGTTGGCCAATGATCTTTCTGCTCTAGTGTTCTCTTTGGGTGGTCTGGCACCTCTGACAGAACCTGGAGTCTGTTTTGAAAAATAACGACTGAGATTCCACACAGTCACTCTGACATTTAATTGAGGGAAGGAGCCTGTCACTGAGGTCACAGAGCAAAGGTCATTCTTTGATGCTTATCAACAGTGTGGAAAAAAAGAACCCAATTTAAGTTTTATTTGGATGAAAGAATATGCCATCTGGCACTGACAGGCAATATCTCTCAGGTAACAAAGATGGAATAATAGGTGCTCTTGTTAGCATGGTCCTGTATAACTAAATCTGTTAGTGGCATGTGGAGCAGTTGATAAAAGTGTCCCTGCACATGTGGCAGACCATGTATCCGAAACAATATAAGCCTAAATATCTACATTTGTTCAAGTCTTGAGCCAGTCATTCCTACTCTAATTTCTAAGGCAAACAGGCCCACTCACCCCCTGAAAACTTAACTGAAGATCACACAAATTAAGAATGAGCAAAGCCTTGAGCACAAACCCAATTGCATGCCTGAGAGAAGGATCAGGTGGTTGGCATTACAGCACTACAGCATTACAGCCGGAGGCAACTGCAGTTCCTGAGAGAGAAAGTCATGAGAAAATCCCCTGGAAAATAAGGCTTCAGGAGAAGGAAGATAATACGAGGAAATTGACTCTGTGCGTTTGATCTACAGTGAGTTTAACCAGCTCTTGGATGAGCCTGGATCAGGTGGTGGAGACCATGCGTATTTCAGTCACATGGCTTGATGTACTCTCAAGTTCTCATTGTTTTTGCCCAACTTTTGTCCTCAGCTGAGTGCTGCTCAGTGCCTGATAAGGATTTGTGTTCTCTTTTGTAGGTGAAGTCTTTTAACAGTCGGTTCTTTTTTTGTTCAGTCACATAGTTTTATGTTCTTAGACTTTTGCTTTTTTTGCCCAAATTTCACCCTAAGTGGAGCAGTTCAATTCGTCAGTAATTTTTCATCATTCACTATATAGAGTTACAATCAATGCCTCCCCTCTGGACAAACTGGGAGCGTTGTTTACAACTCTTTGCTATTAAGGCAACTCTCGAGGTCAGGAGGAAACATCTGAGCAGCTGGCAGCAGCCTGACTGGTGGCATCAAAAGGCCAAAAGTCAATTTTAGCTCTTTTGCCTCTAAGTCTGTAGAGAAAAACTCAATAAAGTAGATTGGATTTACCTAAAATATTTGTCATCACTTTAACTGGCACAAGAAAACCCCTCCAAAAGCTGCAGCAGTGCAGACTACCTCTCATTATCGTTTTGTGTAACTAGTTACAGGTACAAAAACAAAGCACGTTTCAAACCTGGGTCCGGGGACCAACAGAGATCCTTGAGTGGGTTGTAGGGGGTCCCCAGCATAAAGAGTAACTTAATCACATTTTTTGGAAGTTGGAGCAACAAGGGAAGAAATAGGTTTGGCTGTTTTGATTGACTGTAATTCATAATGATCCTAGTTTGATCATTGATTTGAGGACTTTTGATACCTTCAAACTTTAAGATAAAAAAAATAAATAAAACAGAGGGGATTCCTTAAGACAAAACCCTCTGAAACTGGGGGTTCGTGGTCTAATGTGCATCTACTCTGGGAGTCCTTAACATGAAAAAGTCTGGGAAACCCAAAAATAACACATGAATGAAAAACTGTGAAAATATGAATGGCTGTGCGTTATGATAGTGCAATGTTATTATCTGCAATGACATGAAATCCTCACATATATTAACAGACAATATGACAAACTGCACAGTCTGATTATCAAGTAAATATGATACACTGATGATCAAGATGCTTTGCTGCACGTATTAGAATTAAAGGTTAATGTTGCTAAGACCACAGGTCACATAAAATGAATAATCACAGTTTTTTCCATTTTATTTGAAACTCAGTAGATGAATTTAGTGTTTTCTCTGTTGCAATTCCAGACAGAGAACATGGGAAATGCTTGTAGAGAGGTTAAAGCACTGCACCACACTTCAAAGACAACACATGCAAACACAGGCTACTTACTGTCTTTCTTGTGCAGAAGTTCTGCTCACGTTGCAGATGAACAAAGTCCATGAAAGACTCAAAGCTGTCAGAGACAACCGCAACATTTTGGCTTCAGTAACCGAGATAATGCTGGATTATCGGCTCTCCCCTCTGAGGGAGGCTGGATCTTCCAACTCTAAAATGAGAAGTTAAATGAAACTTGAACAGTCTGTGTCTTCAGCCCTCTCAGTCTATCAATCCATTGAGGTTGGTTTGGCGTGATAGGTGTGCAAGAGCTTCGTCCGGAACCAAAGATCAACTTTTTGTAATCATCCCACTTCGCCAAATCCAGTTCCAAGCAAATCGTGTTTTTTTTTTCCTTCTTCTTCTTCTTTTAGAGCCCAGAGTACACGGACAGTCCTCTCCCATGTGCCTTCACCCGCCCCGGTTCCGTTCTCTCATATTTCAGCATTACAAATTGTAAGCGTCCTCCCACTTCAGCGAGCACAAATGTCACTGTAAAGAAATGTTTGACATGTGAAAATCCGCGCAACTTCTCTCTCGCTCCTTCTCCCGATTGTTCCTGCTGATCTCTTTCTTTCAAGTCGGTGGATCTTTTTTTTTTTTTTTTTTTCTTTCCGCTCCTACAGCAGCGGCGAGTCAGGAGGCGATCGGCGTCAGGCTGCGCTTCATTCACTTCAATACCTCCTCTCACTTCTGTGCTGCTGCTGCGAGAGCATGACTAACCCCAGTGTAAAGAAGCCTGCAGCTCAGACCACTTAGAAATTACCTGCACATTTCACATACTTTTGGTCCAGCTGACATCTCTAATGATGTACCAGCTTCAACTAGATCCTTGTGCGTTGGAAAAAACGTCACAAGACTGCTAAAAGTGGGATATACAATTTATAAAACAGCGCAACAGAGGAGGCGAAGAAGGATTAACTAAATTTTAGTCACTTATTTTTGTAGTTGTTGGCGTGCGTCGATGCCCTGTACAGATAAATGCTGCCCTCAAGTGGTAAATGAGCGTAGATGCAACAAAGTCTGAGTAAAAACGACTGACCAGACATTTATTTTTAAGTAACAAAATTTATTGAAATGGTTCTGAGGTACTGCATTGATAAGAAAAAATGAGGACTGTCACACAGCAGAGTTTCCAGCAGGTTTTCTAAAGTACTTCACAAAAATGTGAAATGGCATTAACATTTAAACAGTATTAACATAACCAGTAGCAATTCAAAAGCATTTCACATCTTTAAGTAATTCAGGCAGCAAGTGCATGATAAGGATGAAAAGGAACTTCCAGAACAAAGAAGAAACTTGTTTCTGAGTTCAGCCTCTTGTGTTGAAATGTATAATCTAAAGCATTTCACTGGTAAAACACATTGGTGTTGGGCATCCTACAAGAAGACCCTACTCTCAAACTCAATAAGAAGTTTGCGTAAACAGATGAATTCACTTAAAAGGGAAAATCTGGCCTTGTCACGTCAATGTCCAGTCAGTATTGATGGTAAATGTAGTCAGTTGAAGCAATAAAGTCTTCAGTGCGTGCTATATTGGCTGACAAAGCGGAGTTCTCCTGCTAGCGGAGCCATACCAGCATTGCCTGCATGTACCAGGATGCACTGTGCACAAGCTTCTGATGCCCATGTATTTAGCCTAAAGCTATTATTTTGTTGGCCAAAACACAGCATCCAGTAACAAAATACTCATCTAGCATGCACACTGGCTACACTGAGGTGGAGAATAAGAATCTAAGCTGAAAAAGCTTTTAGTTAATCCTTAACACCAACTACATCATTGTGATATTAATGTATGCTGGACAAAAAAAACATTTTGCAGCACAAAAACCCTGGTTTCTCAGTCCATATAGCATGTACTGTCAAATTTATTGCTTCAAGTGACTACATTTGCCCTCAATGCTAACTGGACATCCACAAGAAAAGTCCCTTTAACATAATATTTCAACAGTATCAACATAACCAGCAACAATATTGAAGTAATTCACATCTTGAAAGTAATCCAGGCACCACATGTGTAAGGAGGATGGATGAGCATATTCAGAACTAAGAGGGAACTTTTTTTTTTTAGTCCAGCCTTTCACAGGTCTTTTCCAGCAACATGGAGCCCATCCCATTCCGGTTCACACACACAATTTTGAATGTCTCTGAGCATTTCCACCGAAAATAAAATTGCAGGTTTTTCCTTGGAAAACCACATGGGTGTGTCATATTCTACAAGTCCATGTGCACTGTGCTATGCCCACTGTTGATGACATCCTTGATTACAACTCTCAAATCTGGTGTTAACATTGGCTGGTTCATGAGATAGCACCAAAGTTTCAAGAATCCTCAACGGAACCAGTTCAAAAACCAGAGCTAATATGATGTAAAAGGCGAGGTTAACTATGGCAGACCCATAGCTTGACAACAACCTTGACCCTTGTGTTGAACATGAACATTGGTAAAAACACTGGCATTGAGCATCTTAGAGGAAAGCCATGACGCTCAAATCCAAAAACAAGATAAAAACAATAGAAAGATGAATTCACTTAACAGCAAAAAAGCTTCCCTGTTGATGTGTCCTAAAACAAGACTTGAAGTTCCTGCCAGCTGCTCACTGTGGGGAACAGGAGCAAACAGAATTTCCCTATGAATACCAACAGAGCATCAGATTGCTTGTATTACTGATTCAATTGTTTTATTTGTCTCAGGCACAACCGTGAATGATGTTCTCAACAGTGAGGTCTTTCTGTTTTTCAGCCACGATGTCATGATACAGTTTGCAGGACAGCATCCCTTGTGCAGGTTCAGTGAAAGCAGCCTTGGAGAAAACTACTTGCTTTTCCTGGTTAACCTCCACTCCATACGCCTGACAGAGTTGGGCTGTGAGCGAAATGTCTAAGGACAACAGTTGAGCCAGTTTGTCGAGAGGAAAGCGACAATTGCGGCTACTGTATCCATGGCTGTATATTAGCAGCAGATCTCTACGACATGCCACTATGTGACGGTGTAGAGCACAGCTCTGCAGGAAGTTCAACCTCCGAGCCAATCGAAGCAGATAAACAGGGTTTCGCTCCACAAAAGCTCTGTTGATGGAAAGAGCGAGTGTGATAGCAGGAGAGCTGCGTAGCCGTTCAGGGAGCTCCATGATGTGCTGCGCAGCACGAGCTGAACCTGTAAAGAGAAAGCAAGCATGAAGAAATGATCCAAATCATGGCGCCAGAACAACTTTTAGGTGAACCAACTCAGAAATGTTTAATATGTTGAGAGCAGAAAAAGCTACAGATAAAATTCAGACTCAGTTTGCCTACCTTTAAGTATGATATTAACAAAATTGCTCCTTTCCCAGTGAAAACCACTGACTCTTTGTTGACAATGATAACTTATTCAGGGACTAGAGAACCTTTTAATCAGATCTATGCATCTACAGTCCGTTTAGATAAACCTCAACTATTACATATGTGTACATAATTTATGATGCACGGGACTGCATGTAAATATATACAAGCAAAAACTTTTTAAAGTATTAAGCCATTAAGCACGGTAACCCACCCAAGTTGTACAGCAAACCAAGAGCCTGGAACTCTTCCTGGTTGGGATGCGGTCCTGTTTCAGTTGCATAGCAATCCAACAGCCAACTCAGGTTCTCCTGTAGGTGTGTGTCATTAATCTGTGGGTCATAGAGCCGCAGAGGCTCGCCACAAAGCCGAAAAGAGGCATAGATGAGAAAACGCACTGTCCGTTCCAAAATGGCCACACAGTTCGACCCAGACACCCTCTGGATGATCATGTCCTGCTTCACACCACGCAGCCGATCAAAGACAAAGCTGTACACCTGGAAGACGATACACAGTGTGCTGTGAGGATTTTTGGTTTTTATGTATTTCTAATTGCAATTTCAACAATGTTCTTGCTGGGCTAGTAACAAATTAGGCTTCAGCCTAGTTCAGCCTAATGTTTCACCTTACTTTTTGTTTTTCCAAAAGATATTTAAGTGAATTCTATGGCGACTGGTCACTGAAAGTTTTGTGAATTTGTTAATAAGCAGTCTAACACAGTCTATGCTATTTAAAAGTGCCTATATCATGATTTTGGGCTCTTTTGGTACTCTAAAAAATAGCCTCACGGACATCTACTTTGTTTTGGAGGCTTACATGAAGCTGTTCAGGCTAACTGTCTGTGTGTTGCAGTAAAATACAACCTAACTGATGTGTCAGCAGGATGTGTGGATAATGCCAAAAGTTTCAATTTTAAGTAAACAATTCCCTTCATACATTTCTTTCTTCACAAAATTTAAATTAATAGTAAAATTGGTTGACTCAAGAAAATGTGTAAATACTACTAGCCTCTGTCCAAGGATGCAGATGTGGGGAGGCAGCGATGTCATCAATAAGGTAACACACGGTTTTCAGCAACACAGCAGGTGGACGGAGGTCAGTGGGATTTGTTGAGTCTTTCCCAGCTGCTGGTCTGGAATATTCCTTGACTGCACGCAGGGGGTCTCCCCTGGGCAGGCGATCTCTTTCCGTGCCTCCTAACATCTCAAAGCGGTGAAGCCGATTCTGTGCCTCACGGTCCTGCAGCTCACGAACAGGGCACATGGTCTGACAGACTCCCCTGGGGACTATTTCTTTCCCCTGCTGCTGATGTTCTTGATGCTCCTCCACCTTTCTCACCTGTGCTTTGCCTTGGCCTCGCCATTGCTCCTCATTCCTCTGTCTCCAGTTTCCTTCTGCTGGTGCATCCCTCCTCTGAGAGTGAGAGCTGCTTGAGGGAAACAGGTTGGAAATTAGCTGGAAATGTAGTCTGATAAGAAACACACAGGTCTCAAACTGCCAGCCCCTCTCTCCCTCTCTTCTGCTGGCCCACTACATAATGTCAAAATTACTACAGGATCCAGCCCACAATGTTATTTCATTTAATTCTATTAAAAAAATGTATTGAATGCATTTCTGAAGAACTGCATATTGCAATTCGCTGAGGGTCTATGTCCAGAAAAGAACAGCATGTTCAATGTTTCTCTCTCAGTAGTCACATGGCAGATTTGATTAACATGTTAACAAGTGACATTTATTAATAATAACAACTTTATTTATATAACACCTTTTAAAAACAGAGTTTACAAAGTGCTTTGAGGGACAAAGCAAACGTGAAGGACACCCAGGAGGCAATGTGGCAACACAAACCCAAAACATTGATCAGCCACATGACAAAGCTACACTGTTTAACCACAAACTCTGTGGTGTTTGACAAAAGCACAAACAAAACCAACAATGCTCAGCTAGCCATTTTCAACAGGGGTATTACTTACTCAAAGTGACAAAAGAGTTCCAGAGTTTGTCCAATGCATGGCTACATAGCGAATATTAAAAATCTGGGCTTTAGAAATGGCTGTTTGCATTCCTTTCAGTGTAACAAAGTATGTTTGTGATAAAAACAAAAAGAAAGCCAATATGAGTTTGAAAACCTTACTTTAGAGTTATGTTTATTTGTATAACACACAAGTATGCCAGCTCACCTTTTCTTAACCTCCTATTCTTATCTCAAGTATTTTGTATTTCATTGACACATCAAGAGACATGGTTATTTTCACATTTATGCATGTAACCCTACCTATCAATCTTCTAAGTTAGTTGCATTTAATCTACTTTTGTAAAACTCAATTTACACAAGAAGTTTAAGTAGCTATCATGCTAGCTCAATCTGAGCTCTTCAATTTTGTTCGTTGTATTTTAGTTAAGCAGCAAAGGATAAAACAGCTGTGTTTTACCACTTGTTATTAACTGATAACATCTACAACATACTAACCTGGTAACAGCTAGCTGTGAGTAGCTAACATCAGTAGTGACTACCAGGCTAACTTAGCTAGCTAAGGCGGTTAGCTGGCTAACAAAGACAGTTTACACGCCAAAGACGTTTCTACTGTCGAACAATGCGAAAGTTACGCTAAATAATCTCTTAACATACATCAAAAAACTTCTTTCTCCTGCGAAATGGTTAAAATAGTTTAAATAAACCCCGTTTACTCACATGCGACGAGGCTGTCTCCTGCGGTTCATTGGCCTTTCAGAAAAGACCGGTCGTCACTTTCCAACATCAGCCAATAAAAATGTGTCTTTGTTGTTTTGATGTAACGTCACATCCGGTATCAGACGGCATGGATCACATACACTTTCAGGCTGGACCTTTGAATTCAATTATGTAACCTATAGTATTGATTCACTATTTCTCAACATGTATAAAATTACAGTTATATAGTTTGTACAGCTCATATTACATTTAATTGTAACATACAAGAGGCACTAACTAAGGATAAAGAAAACATTCATAAAACCTAAAAACTTAAAACACTGCTTCAGATTTATTTGTGATTGTTTTCTTTTAAGTGTACATAAATCTAACATGCATCTAACCTCAACCATGCTCTCTGACTCATACATCTGTGCTCATTCATGTGTTTTCCAAAAAAGTAAGATCCAGCAGCTGTACTCAAATAGGTCGTTGAACCCCAAAATCAAAAATAAATATTTTTCCTCCTACCTGTAGCGACAGTTATCCATCTAGATTGTTTTGGTGTAAGTTGTCTGGTCTTGGAGATACCAACCCTAGGGATACCTGCTGCCAATCATATCACTGCCGGATGGAAGTATGCATCTACTCATGGGCGAGAGGCTTGTGCTCCTGACAGTATGGTATGAGTAGAGGCATGCTTCCCTCTGCATGATGATAAAGTTGGCAGAACATAGAAAGAAAATAGTCCCTACAGGAAACTACTCACAACATGGTGTGTGGATTGTCTTGAGTAATTGGGTCATGGTTTTTGTGATTTCTGGAACGAGACATTGATGTTGAGCTTTTCAAATGTATTTTTTTTGCACTTTTTTAGCACCACGAGTCACATGTCTAGTTCAATTATATTCAAGAGAAGTCTGTACAAGTGATATCTCCGAAAAAAACCAAAAAAACTCTAGAAGGATAAAAGCACTACAGGGAGGAGGAAGAAAATGCATTTTAGATTTTGAGATGAACTGTCCCTTTAACACAACATAAAACTAGAAAACCTTCCTTTTGCATATTGTTGCTTCAAAATGCCCACGTTGATTTCATTTACAGTTTCATTGTTTGTTTTTTTGTTCTAGTTTATTAACAATATTACATCTAGAAAACAGTATCAGTCATTATTCAACATTTACAATATTCCATTATAGAGTTAAAAAGACAGCAGACAGTTTACACAAAAACGAGACGCAAATGGCACAAATATATCCAAACTGGGGTAAATCTGGGGTGGAGGGGTATCCAAAGTGCATGTACTGTGTATCCCATGCTGTGTGATAAACCTTCACTGTTTGGGGCAGTAAAGCTCCTGAGTTCTTGCTGTGCCAAGTTGTTCCTCCTCTGCAGACTGCTGGACATGGACTGTGTGGCGGCATACCAACGATGTAAGCTCCAGTAGCTCTGAAAATGTGCTAGAAAAATGGAAAACGCCAAAGTTTGAGTACAAGTGCAATGTGGTCAGAGTCAGGATGCATTTTTATTTTTCCCAAGAGAAAGAGTTAACTCTCGTGCTGAAATACAATATAATTATCTCTATTAAACTATTATATATCTAATATCTCTATCTGTAGAAGACTGGGAAAGAGCAAATGAAGAATACATTTAAAAAAAGGTAAAACAAAGCACACTATATATTCACAATATCAACAAATTTCAAGATAAGTTTTCAGTAGCGTGTGCCTACCTTGATAGCTGCTGACTGATGTTCTTTGATGTCGTTTTCATGTCCCTGAGGCACTCTAGAGAAGTGCTGTTGTCCTTATGATCCCCCTCTGTGCACTCCATCAACAACTTCTCACTCTCCTTAAGGCAAGCCTCAGCTTTATCTAAAATAGATGGAAATGGATAGTTGGATATGATTATTATAACATTTACCTTAAGTTCCAGCAAAAATACAGTCATTTAGTGTTTAATAAATAAAATAATTCATTTAGGATTGAAAATTTTATTTAAGGTAAATTTAAACTAGCAACAGTAACCTAGAAATTCCCTTCGGTCTCCGTCAATGTAGAAGTTCTTGACAGGCAGCTCATGACGGGTGGTGTCGATAGCTGAGGCAAAAGACTTGTAGTCTGTTGTGAGCTGCGTGGCAGCTTCTGCCATAGGAGTCAGCGCAGCAATCTGATGGAAAATGACAATATTATGATGAGATAATAGGATTAAATCATGTACTCATACTATCTGACACACCAACAGAAAGTGCACAATTTTTTAAAAACTTTTTTAAATACTGGTCAAAAAACATTTAAACCAGAATATTCAACAGCTGTTTTAACTGATTATCAACCAGCACACATGTGACTCAAAAGGTCTCAATGGAGTATGAGTTTGCAAGAGTACCAAAGCGTCTCCAGGAATAAATGTCTCAGTTTTGTGTTATGATACTATGACATACAGAATTACATATTTCAAATGTACATTATAGCTGAGTTCAGTTTTATTGTCCCTTGAAGGGATATTTAATTCACAGTAGAGGACAAAAACACAACATACAAGAGGACATGGGACATTAATCACAACAGTCACAGAGAAACAAACAAATAAAAAAGATTTATCTGTTAAAAGTATCAAACCATTGGGGTGGCAGCAACAATAAAGTGCTGCTGAGCAGTGCAGTCAAGGTTCAGTGCAAATTAAGCTCATTTATTGCACTTGGAACAAGGGAGAATTTAATTCCATTGTGTTTTACTCTGGGGGATCTGTATCTCTGCCCAGAGGGGAGAGGAATGAATTCCTCTGAGAGTGGGTGAACAGCAGAGCTGGCTATGTGCTAAAGAAAGCTGCTGAACACTAATTATTTTGCTGGCTACTTTAAGAAGTAACTCTGGCTACTTTAACAAGTCTTTCATATGAAACTTCATGATTTCTAGCCACAAGACACTTCTGCACTGGGTTCAATATTTAGCCGTTTCTTGCGACTTGGTAAGGAGGTGACACTCTACAATCAACTGGGAACAAAAAGAAAATTCATGTTCTTCTTTCATTTAGCCATTTCATGCATGCAAAAACACTTAAACACAGGCCTCATATTAAAAAAGGTCACAATAAAGGAGGTTATTTCCTGACCTGCAAATCCAGCCTCTCATTCATGTGCCTTTCCTTGTCCATGAGGAGGTACTGACGCTTCTTCTCATGGACCTCATAATGCAGCACCTCTTCTTCCTCCCTCTCCCGGAGGATCCTTGCTTCTGCTTCAGCCTTGAGCTTTGCAGTATTGCTCTCCATCTTCAGTCAAACATACAAGAGATGGAGCATAGCATAGCATAATGAGATGTTATTACCCACAGAACACAGAGGATAAGTCACTAAAATCTACTTTAAGAGTTTTAATTAAAACTTCTCTACCACTGATTTAACAAAGCGGATACACTGAAAGCAGTTTTCAGCATATCAAATACACCAGAAGACGGGCTCACCTTTGCTGTGAGGTATGCCAGTAGGAATGTTTGCATCTCAATGAGGCGCTTCTCAGTCTCTGGATCTCTCTCAGGTTCAACGGCATTTTCAATTACTGTTTTATCTTAAAGAGACAGATAGAAATGCTGTCAAAGGATGATCTTATTTGTAAATAGATCCCAGCATTTTAAAGCTTTAAATCAGTTTACCTTTAATGACTGAAATATCAAAATCGGGTCGAAAGCAGTGTCCATCTGAGAAAGTGGACTGCAGAATACTTTTCCCAAGTAGTGATGGCTCAGTTTCACGTGAAATCATTGCTTTAGGGAAGATAATACGACAATATGCAAAAGTTAGTCAGAATTTTGTTTTAAACAATATTACTGGCTCAGTAAGAACACAGGGGAAAAAAGTTACTAAAAAGATCTTACATGCTGCTAGAGCCTGTGGAGCCACTGAGCGTCTTGGGGGAGTGCCCACCTTTGGCCTGACACCACTGGGTTTGGGTGAGGCAGGCCTCGGTGGCAAAGCAATGGACTCGGTCAGTGAGTTACTCTGTTGGGGCGCAAGGAGATACAAATGTGTAACATCAAAAATGAGCTAAAAACATACAAAGAAAAATGAAGACACTTGTACAGACAAAAGGGAGGCAATGATATTATGATTAACTAATCATTTAAAAAATTCGCTGAATGTTTGTAAATTAGGCCCATATCCTAAGTAGCAACATCTAGTATATAATATATTAGTTATTAATATTAGAGCTTCAATGATTAGATAACCAATCAGTCAGTCAACTAACAGAAAAATCATCACTGATTCTTAATCAAGCAATTGTTCTAGCAATTTTAATACAAAAATGGCAGGAAATACTGCTTTCAGCCTCTTTAATATGGAGATTTCCTGCTTTTCTCTGTTTCATGATATTTAACCAAATATATTTGGGTTCTGAACTGACAAAACAGGACATTTAAATTGTCTTACATTTTATAGACCACACAACTGATCGAATACTCCAGAAAACAATTGTTTGTTGTTGTCCAACAGAATATGTTGCACGAAAACAGAAAAAAAGAACAAAAAAATAGCATTACCTTTGAAAGAGATGTCTTTTCAGCAGCCTGCATATATCGCGACTTGACAATAGTCCCAGTCGCTGATGAATGATGGAGATAATAACAAAGAAAGAAGCAAAGAAATTGAAAAAGAAACCGATGAAAATCAGTTAAACCCGATTCAATGTATTATATCTGCGCATGTCTCACATCAGCTACGAAGGAAGAATTTACAAAAGATGTCTGTCAACAACCTTCTTGCAAAGGCATTTGAGATATTAAATAGACAAGTTAAATATTATAAGTACAAAGTCTTGAGGGTGGCAGCACAAAACTATCTAATAACTATACTATATCATATAACATCAGTTTGAGTGAGTACATGGATGGACAGAAAATAGTTGGATTGTAACTGGAGGAATGGTTTAGTGTTTTAACTACACTTGCTGAAAAAACATCTTACCAATGTAATATTATATAATCAGCACAATTCAAGCGGATTTAGGTTATTTTGAAGTGCAAGATAATCACTGGACATATAATTTGAGACGAAGTGCTCATGACTGTTAAGTAACAGCAATACTTAAACTGTCGATTCATTACGTACAGACTCAGGTACCCCATCCTATGTGAACTTAAGCAAATACTTACGTTTGACATTCTTCTTCCCAGTTCCACTGTTATTGGCTTTGTTAGCATTACTCCCACTTTTCGAGCTGAAAACGACAAAAACGTAGCTGTTATTTATTTATTTTAACCTTTTGTTAAGCTAGTGGATAAGCTAATAGACACACCCCGGAGCTAATTTATAATGTTAGCTTACCTACCGTTAAACTAATACTATTGGTACAGTTCACAAGAATATAAAAACGTGTACATGTATTGCTTTCATAGCGTACTTATTAGCCGTATGTATTGTCCAGCCGTGTAAAATGATGAAGTTAGCGCTAAATAAAATAATTTATAGCTTGTTAACTGAAGCGGCAGCGCGTGACTGGTCCATGTTTAACGTTACCTAAAATTTACATACAATGAAATTGGCAACAAATCTGCAAAATGCAAGACAGTCATTCAAAAAACGACAAAAACTACCTTTTAGCGTCGGTGGAGGTACTTTTAAAACTACTTGGCACTGTTGTAGTTCTTCTCGACGCCATAATGTTTTGAAGCAAACCGCCTGTACGCCTTCTCTGTAAACCGGTAGAAACAAGAAGTGACACTACTTGGTTCCGCTCTTCTTCTTCTTCTTCTTCGTTGTGTATTTGTGGCGGACCGCAATACAACATTGAAAGTGTATGCTGGCATCTACTGTAGTGGGGTGTGTATGATCATAGCCACGGTCTGTTGCTATCATGTTTGCTCCAGTCATGGTGGATCTGGCAGTTCAGAATCAGTATTGGGGTTCACATCCAAGGAATTTGATTTGGCATATTGGTGCATATAGTACTAGAAAAATGTAAATTAAGATAAAAGCAAATAATGCAAGTCAAGAGGCACAAATAGAAATAGACGTGTCAATAACACATGAAAAATACTATAAAAATAATAAAAGATAATGTACAATATAACTGTTTTTTAAATGAAAGAGCTGTCCAGTTTGTGCAGGAATGTTCAAAATAATCATCCTGAAATCTGCTTTATGCAAATGTTTATATACACCCCATATGTTTTACCATTTTGGTAAACATGAGAGAGAGACAGTAAGTGAAGTGGATAATGGGACATGACAGTACCCGTGGTGATTTTACTCTGATATGGGCTAATTTTCTGATTTATAGCCAGAAGCTCTATACATTCAGATAATTTGCAAATAATACCTGAATTCATTGTAAATGCTCAGACATAAGAAGATGACACTGTTATGTTTTGATGTTCTGACTATCAGTTTATGAAGACAGATGTTTTTATTTAACAATAATGTCCTTACCATCCAACATTAATAGATAAGCTGTTTTAGTGGTGGATTTTCCCTCTAATGTTGTTACACCAACCCATACATGATCCCCGTTTCTAATATGTTCATCATATAGTTGTTGTCAGGTCTGTATTACTTATGATTTAATACAGACCTCAGCTTAACTTGTCCTCTCTTCTTCTGCAGTTTTCAGTTGCAACGGAGAATGGCTGATTGATGTATATGGGGCTATTGCATTATATTGTACAGGACATGGCCTGCATATAAGAGAAAGAATGCAAATGCTGCTTTGTATTGACTCCAGCAGATATCAAACACTTTGTTCCAGTAACCACTAGATGGGTGTAAAGGTCCATATCCCCTGTCAGTGTAAACACAAGCCTTTTGAGTTGAACATACTTTCAGTCCATGCTGACTGCATTACAGATGATGTTTCAACACTTTTCTCAAAAACACTATTGACATTTGCTATAAAACACAACACCACATTAGGAATATGCCTCGCTTCTCCCCCATATGGGCCAATCCATATGTCAGGGCAGGCGGACAGACGGTAGTTTCAGAATCTGGGCTGACAAAGGTGTACAGAAAATAGAGCACCTTTACATGAATGTTAATCTTCAGAAATACGTTGTCACCAGAAAACAAAACAACAACAATAAAAAAGCCCTTCTTAAAAATCAAAAACAAGCAATTAATATGAAAATGAAACTATTTCAATACAAACTGTGAATGAGAACTTACAGCACCCTGGTCAAACAGAACTGCTGGACACTTGTATTCAATGTGAAGGAAAGGGAACTCTGTTTCACTGTATATGGGACAGTCAAAAATAACAAGAATATTGGAAAACTGTGGTTTAGACTATATCTGAGATTGTTGGAGTGAAGGTGCCTCACCAAGTAAAACTGTGTGTACTCTGCATATATCTGAAGAAATCAACTGTTAGTTCAAAACAGTTAACTTTAATTGAGTTGGACTCCTGCAAGAGGATGGTAGCCCTATCCTAGAAAAAAACGGATATACCTTTGATAAATGTATCGCTGAAGGAGATGGGATCTTCACTATATAGAGTTTAGTATTTTCTTTTAGCATTTTCTGTTTTGTCTTTTGTGTTTTTCTTATCTATTATGTTTTTATTTTATTTCTTTAAGTGTGTAAGATGTTATGACCACATTTCTTTTTCTATTTGTGTATGTGAAATACACGCAAGACTCAATTAAAAAATATTTCTGTTGTGTTTTCATGCCATGTGTTTAAATCAAATCATTATGCATCTTTTTGTATTGTTTACCACTTATTCCTTTATAGGTCATCAGATGGGTGGAGTCAATCCCAGCCAACAATGAATGGTTGAACAGTTGTGTAAACACTAAGTAACCAGACCATCACAGGGATAACAGGGATGCATCCAGGCAATTTAGAGCATCCAGTACACCGCAATTTCATATCTATAAAACATTATTAAACTGGAGCATGAGGAAATAACCACACAGGAGAACACACAAAATTAAATCTCTTTTAATTAACTCATGCATGTCAATGGAGATAATAACACTTATATTCATTTACATGCATGTGTGTGTGTCTTCATCTTGTGTATGTGGGTATGTGCTAAGCAAGTTCTCTTACCTGCAGTGTACTGTGTCTTTTTGCGTGCACGAGTCTTAAAGAACATAATGGGTGCTGATCCCAGCTGGACTCCGACAACAGGAGAGACAATGGGAAGAGAGTGGGTGTGGGACTGGGTGGTAAACACTGGACAGAAACTTCAGTCGGAAGTCATTTCCACAGACACGGGTGGATGAAGCACCGGGGGTAGACAGACAAAAAATGTGGGAAATTCTTCAGTGAGTTTAATATTGGCTTTACCAATTGCAGGGGGATTTTTTACTCTTGAGTAATTCAGTAAGTAAGTAAGTAAGGTTTACCTTGAGTATCCCATAATAATATTTTACAATCTTTTAAATAGTGGATGAATTAGATTTTTGCAAGTGTGACTGTTAAATAACATCCAGGGGCCGCATTACATAAACTTCCTAACATGACGATCCTGTCTTAACTGTTTGTTACCATGGTAATTATAGTTAGGACCTGCTTTAGGAAAAACAAACAAAAACAATTACAGATTAACAGTTCCTCAGTCAATGTTCCTGTCCTAACATAAGATAGGAGAAATGTATTACACAAGCATCCTAACTCCCCAAAATCTTAAATAAACTCCTAGTTTTAGGATTACAATTAAACTGTCCTAATTTTCACTCTCATTCGCTGGAGACCACTCTCTTTTATTTCCCAAGTTAGTGTTGTTGTAAGTTTCCCAAAAAGAACATCTTTGGATTTCTCTGCAGATGCTGACAAAACCTCTAACTTACTTGTCTTCAAATTAAGTACCGATTGGTGTTTATGTATATGTTCCAATGTCTGTATCAGTATGTTTCAATAAAAAACAAAACAACAATTGTTTAGCTCGATGAGATAAGAAAAGTACTAACAGTTGTGAGATACCAGATGTATCAGATATAAAAGCTGATAAGTGATACTGGATTGAGTATTAAGGATTTTCTACCCTGAGACAGGATAATTTGAAATAAGATAACATTAGGATTCCTCAAGTTATTTAGAGTTTGCTTCTATAATATCAGATTGGGAAAAATGCTATCTTATGCTTTTCCTATCTTAACTTAAGACCTAAGATAGTCCGGATCTGTAACGCAGCCCCAGGTATTGAAACTATTTTTATTCTGACCTTTCTGCTTTAATGAATTTTCGTGATAAAGGTTGAACATTTGGTCTTGGCACTAAAACTAATCTCTCACAAATACATGCCTGTATTTATGTGTGTGTGTGCCACACATGAGATGTGTGTGTGCCCCACTTTATCAGCCTGTGTAAAGGCCGGGTCTTATCATTGCTCTCCACTCTCTCTCTCAGTGTAATAAAGCCCTCAGGCTGGCTGCTGTGTGTCCGCATGCTGGCTGTCCATCTCTCACCACCAAGCAATGCCACGACCAATGGCTGCTTTGAGGTGGACAACAAGTCATGTTGACGGTGGTGATATGCACAGTATGGAGTGTTTTCAACTCAGTCAGTAATATTTTTGATTAAATATTATGAATGTTTCATTGGTGAGGAGGTATGCTTTTGTTTTTCTCAGGAGTAAATAAAGAGATCCAGATGAAGCTGAGGAGCCGAGGTGAAGGAGTGAGAAGTGCACGTTGAAAGACAGCGCTATAAGGACACATGGAGTCAGTGAATGAAAGTCCTTGTCTCCTTTTGAGCCCACCTTCTCTCCGCTCCGAAACTCTGACGTCTAATGAAGGCTTCGTCTATGTCACTGTGACCTCACTGATACTCTGCTGCTTCACCACTTGAGGACATCTTAGGCCGATAAACACGTGAGATGGAACGGCTTTCATTCATGTTCGGAACGAAGTGAGAGGAAAATTGTTGTCAGCTCTCCGAACACATGTATGTGCACATGATTATACACACACAGACGACCCACCCATGCGGCCCACACACCAGCCCTTCTTCCCCTTTGCGGTAAGCTGTTACTCATCACTACCCAGTCTGCCAGTCTGGTCCACATAGCGCTCCAGGAATGCCTCAAACACACAGTGCCTCATACTGTAAAGCCAACAGGCAGCATTTGCAGCATTCAGTTGGATATCTGAACTAAATTTCACTGCTTGCAATCTGATTATTGTGCTTTTGCTTGAGGCTATATGTATTCATTTAAAGTTATGGTCGAATTTATAATCGAATTTGGTTATCGGACCATTTACTTAATTTATTTTTGTTTGTCTCTTTATATATTTATCAAGATCTTAAAAGGCAGATGGCATATTTTTTTCTGGTTTCAGTATTTTTTTTTTTTCATTTTGAGACAGAAGTGCCACCTTAATATCAGCTACCTCAGCTTTTCAGAGCAGACGGGTGGATGGTTTCCAGTGTTTGCTCTTGTCCTTTGGCACTTGTTATAGGAAGGACCTAACCGGTCAGTCAGGGGCTCCTAGTATTAAGCAGTTAAGCTTCTCTCTCTAACCATGGTAAGCAGTGGAGTATTAGGACAGTGTTTCACACTATCAGGGCAGTTCTGCAGGTTAGTGTGTCACTTTAAAAGCTCCAATAGTTTGGGAGTATATCTTTGGTTGTATGTTAAAATGATAGACAACTATCCTTAAAGAAAATCAACGTATATCAACCCTGGGACAGTCGCTGGAGGCTTAGACTTTGATGAGATGATTAAAACCTCTCATCATTCATATGCGTCTGTTCAATGTGAAACTGGAGGAAGGACACATTAGCTTAGCTTAGTTTAGCCTTGTGTAAAGATTGGAAACAGGAGGTAACAGCTCGCTTGACTCTGTCCAAATGTGTATATGATTTGTTAAATTGGTGAGATTTAGAGGCACTTGAAGGCAGATTTTTTTTAATCCTTTGGACAGAACTCAGCTACCTGTTTCTGTCTACTGGCTCTAGCTCCATGTTTATTCTTCTCTCAGCAAAAAAGCAAAAGTCCAGCATGTCCAACTATTCTTTTTACAATGTTGCCAGTCCTTGCCAATTTGTTGACCTTTAGTTCAAATGATGTAAATAAGAGGTACATGCATGTATAACAATAGGAGTGCCTAGGGCAAGTACAATGCCACATTTGGCTAGTAAATCTAGCAGCTCACTTGCACAATCAAACAGGTGAGAAAAAAGAATTAAACACATCTTTTTTTTTTCTGAAAATGATGATAGAAGTAGTTAAGGAAGGGGCCATCTCGTTTCCTTCTCATCTCTGTTGAGAACTGCACACTGATGGGGCATGCAGAAAAAACGGCAGCAGGTAAAGATAAAGTTTATGAGCTGAAACATGAACGATGATTTCAATTATCCTGAAAACAGGAGTTTGGTTGTGGGCCAAACTTCAACTACTGCAAAGTTTGATGCAAGTTTGAGAGTAAGGCAGATAAAATGGGGTTGTTTTTCAAAGGCATGACAAATGTCCGAAAAATGTTGCTGGAGTGCTAAGACAAGAGCAGCATCTTGCTTGTATGGCAGCTAAGACAGCTGCCAACAACAGCTCGTCTGGGGCAAAACATGAAACTGAGGGAAGTCATGTAATCGCCAAACTGACTACTACAGAATTTAACTTTTTGTACCCAAGTCAGACAAAAGGACAAGCCAAATCTCAAGGTACATCTGTATTATATCCATGCATATCTGCTATAACCAACCTAACCAGCAATCACAATAAATCCCCCCATCAGGCATTTGTGCAAACGGTGAAAACTGGGGTTCGCTTTGACATAAGGTGTACATTCTGCATAGTGGTATATTGCAATAATAATGTATGGTTGTCACACAATCCCAGGGCACACTTGAACTGAGCACAGTATCATAGCTGTTAATAAATAAAAAACTTTGTAGAGGGGCAAGTAAAAGCTGACTTTGGGAAAATCAGTGTTTTTGACACACTTGCCTGATAGGGCAAGGGAAAATAAAAAAAAAACATGAACAGCTGAGAAAATTGTCTTTTTCTTCCACAGTAACCTGTAGTTTTTCAATGTTGAGCAGCGTGGCCTCAAGGTAACACCACAGACTCCATCAAATGACCTGAAGTGTTTGGTTTTCACCTCCTAATTGTTTAATGACTGCTTATCTTCACAGGATGTGACCTCGGCTTGGTGTTCACTCTTGTGGATGAACCTCGCAGCATCCCTGGCTGCAGAGCTGGAGGCTGGCTGGGGGATTTCCTGAAGGTGTCTTGGGGGTAGCGGGATGTTTATCCAGGCAGAAACTTTAAGAACAGTATATCCACAATCACATCACTAAAGGTCAAAGGTTTATGTTCTTCAGTAATTTACAATTTCAGGAGAATTATATTGTTTGTATCAAGCGGAGTCTGCTCCTCTATAGTCAGTCATAAATGTAACACAAATCAAACTGGGGCAGAAAATAACACTAGAGGGTTTTTAATTCCGTTATTCATTTCTGAAAAGACAGTGTGTTTGTGAGATTCTGTCTTTTTATGTGATCAGCATCCATGTGAACTTTTTGCAAACGAGAGATGAGACCCATACAGCAAGCATGACTGGTTGTGTGTGTGTGTGTGTGTGTGTGTGTGTGTGTGTGTGTGTGTGTGTGAGAACCATGTGCAGTGCTTTAGCAGGGCAGTGTAGCGTGCAGTGCAGGAGTGAGCAGAGGCGGCCCAGGCCAGGACAGCCCCAGTACCCTGGTAATCCCTGCGTTTTCAGGAGCCCTGGCCCGTACTTGATGAGCTTGAGCAAGAAAAAGGTTGCGCTCTCTCGTGTGTTTCTCTCTCACTGTCTCCCTCTCTTTCTCTTTCTGTCTCTCACTCTTTTATTCCCCCGCTTTTTCTCATGCCTCCCCCTCGTCCTCCTCCTCCTCCTCCTCCCCGTCCCCTGGAGCCACTTTGCGAATGAATGGATTCCAAGTGTTTACTCAGCAACTCTGCCTGTCCCTCTATATTTCTCAGGATTTCACCTAAAAGAAGAAGAGAACCTGCAGACCAATCATCCGAGACTACTGGAGACATCAGGTCTACATCTGACAGAAATCTGGGTGTCGGGATGCTCTGCTCATCCCTTTTAACTTCAAATACACACATCAACTCTGGTCAACTCGTTCTATATTTTTAGAAACACATGCACGTCTTGTGATTAGTGTCAGCCCCAAACACAACAGCTGTTTGAGTCTTATTTCAATATTTTCAGGGACATTTTGACATGCATCCAACCACTGTCTTTACAAGCATGACTTCCTTGGTTTAAAGCTGCTATAAGCAGCTCTTGAGAAAGATAGTTGTTGTTGGTAGTGTTGGTAGTTGGTTGTAGCTTAGGTCAAATCACCCACCCAAAATGTGAGACTTAACAATCCAGAGTTGCAAGTAGCAACTTTAAATCTCTCACAGAAGTAAAAATGAAATCTGTAAATATTTCTTGTATGATGTCATTTCAAAGAGAAAGCAAAAGAAAAAACAACAACAACAAATAACAGGTTTTTTATTTGGGTGATAGGCCGCCTCTGTCCTTGGCTGACAAAGGGACTACATTATTTTTTCCGCAAAATTCATTAAGGCATCAGCAGCATTTTTGAGAATTTCTTTCTATGTACTTGTGTTTAGGTGTATACAGCATGATAAAAGCAACAATCAGCCAATCACCACAAGCTTTCTATATAAAGAAGAACCTTCAAAAAATATATCGAATGAAGTACTTCACTAGTATCTATCACTTTAAGGATACTGGTATTTGTATTAAAATTGTAATTTTTGAAAGGATACCCAGCCCTATATGAGCAATTAGAAGTGTGTGGTGGTGTCTGTATCTGCAGAGACCCTGGCCTCTGCCTGTGTTTCCTTAGTTTCTTATTATTTTGCTGTGCTTGGGATGCTTTACTAAGCCAAAACTTTGGTATTTGACACCCTGGGAGTGCAACTCAACAATCAACAATCTTTCAGGAGTTTATGAAAAGCTTGGAAAATTACACTGACTCTACCTTTAAATGTGATTTTCTAGATTCTCTGTCAGATTTACATATTAAAGGGTGAATCAGGCTACAATTTGCAGTCACTGCTTCTTACATAGGCAACAAAAGCATAATTGATTGAGGCTATGCAGCAGAGGTTGGACCAAGTCATTGTTTTGAAGTCACAAGTACATCTCATATCTTGGCACTCTGGTTCCCAGTCAAGTCCATAGTCATAACTGACAAGGCCCAAGTCCCAAACTTGACTTTCAAGTCCTAATGAAGTCATAACACTGCACTTTTCACCAAATGTTATGTCATTTTAACAACAGAGCTTCAACTGACTGTTCTTTGTTCAACTTCAAATGACAAAGTTGGAAGTTGTTGTGTGTCTGTCTGTAATTTTCGACCCGCACATTTCAATATTTCAGTATATATTGTTTTTGTTTTTTTTTACGCAAACAAAATTATCGTTGGTATCACTTTTGCTAATTGGATGCTTGGTGGAATGAATCAAGTACTTTCAAATCAAAAGTCTCAAGTCCAAGTGAACTCACAAGTTGTTGGTGTTAAAGTCTAAATTGGATTGCAAGTCTTTTTTGATTTTGTTTAAAGTCATCAAATTTGTGACTCAGGTCCCCCAGCAGCTATACTGTGAGATGGAATTACAATACTCCAAGTTGTGACTCTTATCATCAATATGAACCTGAACTGGCAGGACTTCATCTTCTCCCTAGTTCAACTTCTTCTGACACACTGTAACTGCAGCATTGTTTATCCACCATTGAAATCAAAAGTGTAAAATAAAAACTTGCATGCCTACATGAATAAACGAATATTACAAGATAACAGCAATAACACAGTTCTTAGGGGGAAAACATGTTTCCTATACTTACAGTGAAGTTAATACACTACATTTGTAAATGCATCATTGAATAAGGCTCTCTCTCTCTACTATTGCATAAGAAGGTACTTAAACAGCCCAATTTAAAAGTGAAAAATCAGAAATACGGCATTTTCAATCCTCTTTGCTTTTATTTCTCAATGTGGCTCCCAGTGTTACAGGTTAGCAGCATCACCCTGGTATTGGGTAGGGGCCAATATCAACCATTTTGTAATCATAGTAACGCATGGGTGCAGCTGAAGCAAGGTGTTCACTGTACACAAAAAATCTGTTTGCATGTTGGTACACAGATGTGTTGACAGTACTGTCTGTGAAACTGTAAATAGATAAAGTGACCACAGTCCAGGACAAGTGTACAGGGAGTGTGGAGGTGCAGAGAGGTACAGGGAGGCTCTGATGTGGTGGGGGGTGGTTTAGGAGGAGAGGGGATTAGCAAGAGGCCGCAGGCCCTGAGGCAGAGGGCCCGTTTCCTGGCCTGAGCCCCTGTTTGTCCTGCCTGACCTGGCAGCTCTGGGGGCAGATCCTGCTTGGATACAGCCCCGCTCCCACGCCTGTCTGAAGCTGTTAGCCACTGGCTGTGAGTAGCTAGCTGGGCTTAGTGTTGTCTGAGCTGCGGCTGGGTCGGGAGGGGTCCAATCATCTGTGGGAGGGGGGGGGTGCCAGGCAGCTACTTTTTGTTGGTGGAGTGAGGGTGATGGGGAAACAGGCATCCAGTAAGGCAGTGGGCGGCTATGATTAATGACTTTGTTTTGATTATCGCCAACATATTTTTTTCATATCAAGCCTGTTGGAAGGACAATTAACCATGTTGCTCCTAAAACTGTTAAAGTCATATCTCTCTGTCTCTTCTCAGTTCTCTCAATCTGTACCTCTATCAGTGGATCCCAACTTTTTTTGGAAGACGTACCCCATCCCAAAGATTCACTATTACTTTGAGTGATCTATTTCAACAGTTCATTGAGTACTTTTCACAAACTATTTTATCTCCTCTGCTTGTTTGTGAACTAGTTTTCATCGTGAACAGTATAATAAATAATGGATCGAGCCTAAGTGACGTCACCCATAGGTTTCTGAAGAGCTGTTTTAGAGCTTATAGTATGGTGGCTCTGGCTGTTGCCATCCTGGGGTTTTCATGCACTCTTAATTACAGTAACACCAAAATTAATTGATATGTTTGACGTAATAAGTGGATGTATTTTTTAAATTAAATCATAAACAAAAAAAATTAAATACTCTACAATCTTTGTATGTACCCCCTGGCAACAGCCGAAGTACCTCCTGGGGCACTTCTTCCTGGGGCACAAGTACCCCTGGTGGGGAACACTGCTCTACATGAATTCATGTGTACAAATTAGTGACAAGTTAGAGGAAAAAACAGCATAAAGTTTCTTAAAAGTTCATCACATGCACAATAACCACAATGTGAACTATCTGGTGGATGCTTTTAATTAGAAGCATCTTGCCAGTATAAATATTACACAGCTGAACAGCATTATTACCAAGTTAACTTTGCAACAAAACATTCATAATTCAAGGCTATTATCAGATGGGAAAATTGTGCAAATATCAACACACACCACATGTGGTTACTACGGTGTTTGACCAAGATATATTGATCAGAACAGCTTCAGTGTACGATAGCATAGATTCATTCAGATTATCCCCTCTTACACTTGGTGTTTTGTTGATGGTGGTGGAAGACACTGTTGAACAATTTGGTCAAAAATCTCCCAATTAAGTTGAGATCTGATTGTGAACACCACTGCATTTGATTCACATCATTTTAATACTCATCAAACCATTCGGTGACCCATAAATTATATAAGTTATGCCACTCTTTGATTTTCTTTGATGTGCTGGTCATTTACACATCCTCAGGTTATTGAATGTACATGCAACATGATGAATTTTAAAGAACACTGTAATATACAGATCTATGGTTACACTGGACTCTGAACATATTCAGGAAAACAGTAAAGATTGCTTTTAAATATGACTGAAACAATATCTCCTGACTAAACAGCTCTGCTCATCTAATGATATTTAGCTAGATGACTTCAGACCGTGTAATTCACAATATAGAGGATATTACATAGCATATACTATAACAGGTACTAATAGTTAAATTATATGTCTTAGTATTTAGTATTGGTGTGGGTCACTGGAATGATGACGGTTCTCTATAATGAGATGATACTGAAGGATGATGGAAGTGCCATGAAACCTTTTAGAAATATCTGGATCTTTCTGGACCACCAGAGGGCTTTTTTTTGTAAAAAAAAAAAAAAAAAAAAAAAAAAAAAAAAGGTTATTGTAATTTTGATATTGATTTATAATAAGTCAGTCTGTGCAGTAACCTTATTGTGTTGTGTATTATGCTGTTGTTGTCGTTGTTGTGGTTATGGGATGATTTTTTGTCATTATGGACTGTCATGTATTGAATATTGCTGTGGACTCCAGGAAGAATAGCTGCTGCTACAGCTAAAGGGATCCTAATCACTGAATGAAAAGACATTGTGAGTCTACCTTGCCTCAACAGTCCACAACAGCTCTCCCCATGTTGTTGAACTTGATGGCAGCGGGTCACCTCTCTGTGTATCTTAGCTTTTGTAATTAACTTCAACTCTCTATTTGCCTAAATAATCAATTAGAAGCACTATCATTTGCGTTGTGTTTAAAGGCTGTTGTCTACACACCAACTGTGTGCAGAAGTGTGTTTTTACTTAACAATCCATAAGATAACACCTCTCCTCTCAGGCCAGGGGGACTGTTTGATTATCGCTCTCCAAAAATGAAAATGAAATGAGGGGATATTTACTTTTCTTCCCCAAAAGCTTTGATAGCTCAATTGCTTGTTTTCAGTGGCTTGTTATTATTTTTCAATTGGTGGATTGGCTGTTGGGTTTGGAGTAGCTTGGAGCAGCTCTGTGAGTGTTGTTTCTGCCCTGGATATACACAGAGCTGTCAGTGAAAGCAGCGAGCAGAGAGACAGACACAGAGAGAAGAGAGAGAGAGAGAGAGAGAGAGAGAGAGAGAGAGAGAGAGAGAGAGAGAGAGAGAGAGAGAGAGAGAGAGAGAGAGCAGGGGTCATCAGTAAATCTCAAACATTACAGGTTACACAATGTTCCAGAGTGGCTTTCAGCACCTCACTAATACAGGCTTCATGGGAAAATGCATTCATCTAGAGCTGCAACAACTAATTGATTAGCTGTGGACTATTAATCTCTAACTATATTGATAATTGATTTATTGGTTTGTGTGTTTTCTTTTTTAGAAGAAGAAAAGCCTAAATTCTCTGATCCCAGCTTCTTAAATGTGAATATTTTCTGGTTTCTTTACTCCTCTATGAAAGTAAACTGAATATCTTTGGGTTGTGGACAAAATATGACATTTGAGGACGTCATATTGGTCTTTGGGACACACTGATTAACATTTTGTAATAATTTTCTGACATTTTATAGACCAAACAATTAATTTATTAATAGAGAACATAATCAACAGATTAATCAATGACAAATATAACCGTTACATGCAGTATTACTTTGATCTGTTCCTTTTCTGGGCTACATGTTATCATGGACATTGAGCTGATAAAATGCCTTCTCAAAGGATTGTATTTTTCATTAACTAAAACTTAGGTACCACTTTAAAATAAGACTACCATTTTAAATTATTTAGAAATAGTTAATAATTATGTTATTAAGGTTGGAAACACTTTATAAATGATTAATAAACAATTGTAAACAAGTCATGGCACAGTTTTCATATGTATTCAATATGGGTTCACTATTTGGTAAGCAGTTTCTGCTTACTACTAAACAATCTTACTAATGATCACTAACACTTATAACTGGCAAAAGGGAGCCTTGCTGTAAAGTGTGAAACATGTCATAATTTATTGATAACTAAGACTGAGTGACCAGTACATCAAGTAAAGGAAGATCACCAATGTAATTCTGTCCTGAAGAAAATACAAACCATCTGGTAATTTGATGCCAAATCAAACTTTTTGACCATGAAGATATGCTGACTGCTGTTTAATGCTACCAACTTATTACCAAATACATGGTGGAGCCATCAGGTATAAATACTGCTGATGGAGAAGATGAAGTGAGCTCACTGAGCCATCTGGGCTCACTATTTGGCAAGCAACAGGTCACTGTTTCCCTTTTTATTTAATGTTTCTAGCAGCTTTTAATGATTGATTTATAATGTGTTTATTTAATAGCCTCATTATAAACCCTTCATAAATAATTTACAAGGGTAGTCTTATAAAGTGGTACCTCCTAGAGTCAAAGACTAATAAATACCAACACATTTCATGTATTTGGTGCAGTCTGAAGTTATCTAAAACAGCAGTATTAGGCTATCTTGGCTCAACTGGTTGGTGCCAGTGTGTTAAAATAACATAATAATGATCCAATAGATATCCAGTAATAGAGTGAAATTAGGCAAGTAAACTAAGGGAAGAAGCTTTTTCCAAGGGGAGGCATAGTCTCAGACTTTGAAAACTCCTGATGGCAAGAGGTTACTTTTACTGGGCTATATGGACATGGAGCTGATAAAAGGCCTTTTCAAGATAAAGTATTTTGTATTAACTAAATCCAAAAGGCCCTTTTGAAAACGGACTGAGTAGGACAGAAATCTAATTATTGTAACAATATAATGATAACTTAAAATAAATGTAAGATCATGTGATTTTCCTGTCAAATGGGCTATGGTGGGTCAGAGGAATATTAAAATGTTTCTCTTGGGTTTTGTCCTCCTACCTTCAGCGTCACTGGCTCTCCAGTGGCGTCATCCCTGCTCTGCTTTATAAAACTGTCAACGCCTTTCTCTCACCTGGACTGACTGACACACACCACCCAAACCCCACCAGGGCAGGACAGGACAGCCTGGGCTATTTTTGGCCAGAGCAGAGGGGATCATAACTTGAGTCTTTCACGGGCATTTTTCCACAAAAAGACGACCTCTACATTGTTTCTTTTATGAATCTGGCAAATTATTCTTACTTCTCTGGCATGTGCAACATGACCGCAGAGACGCAGCACTCGCCCGCCGAGGCGAGTCCTGTTGTCATGTCTCCAAACGTGAGCCTGGACTCTCCTCTACCTCCGCCGCCTCTCATGCTGCAGGCCCGGTCCAAGGACAACGTGTTGATCAAATCTGAGCCGCGGGGGAGCAGCCCCAACACGGCGGAGGATGGAGCCACGCTCGGGCAGACCGAGGAGCACCTGCCCACCGGGAGCCGCCGCAGGAAGAGGCCCGTCCAGAGGGGCAAACCTCCCTACAGCTACATCGCCCTCATCGCCATGGCCATTGCCAACTCCCCCGAGAGGAAGCTCACCCTGGGGGGCATCTACAAGTTCATCATGGAGAGGTTTCCTTTCTACAGGGAGAACTCCAAGAAGTGGCAGAACTCCATCCGCCACAACCTCACCCTCAACGACTGCTTCGTGAAGATCCCCCGGGAGCCAGGGCGACCAGGGAAAGGCAACTACTGGACTCTGGACCCCGCTGCTGAGGACATGTTTGACAACGGGAGCTTTCTGAGGAGGAGAAAGAGGTTCAAGCGGACAGATGTGAGCACCTACCCCGGCTACATGCAGAGCTCCAGCGCCTTTACCCCAACCCCAATGGGAAGACCGTCGTACCCCAACACCCTGTACGCGGGGATAGGGTCGGGGTATGGCTCCCAGCTGACGGCTACATCCCCGCATCCCGCCATGCTCCATCACTACCAGACCTCCAGCCAAGGACAGCCGCGCATGTTCAGCATCGACAACATCATCAGCCAGCAGACGGTGGTGCAAGGCGGAGAGCTGAACACCCAAACGCTGGGGCTGGGCGGGGGAGGTGACCTGGGCTCCATGACCTCCAGCTGCTCGGTCACCGGCACCGACCCGTCTGCGTGTTTCCAGACACAGACTGTGAACCCGTCAGCGAACATGCTGAGCAGAAACAGCGGGAACCTCTCCTCCAACCTGGCTGCTGCCGGGTACCCCTACTCCTCATCCTCGGCCTCTCCCCCAAACCTGCCCACCATGACCCAGTCCGGCTTCTCTCCCGGGAGCTCTCAAGTGTACTGCTCCGGCAACAGGCTGTCCCTGCCCGGCCTGCGCCCGGGCTCCTGCGCCGAGCACACGGAGCAGCTGCTGGGCCTCTCCAGCCCCATGAACTCCTACAACAACTCCTACATGAGACAAGCCAACTTTGCGTCAGGACTGGAGCGGTATATGTGAGACATTAATAGCCAAAAAAACAAAATTAATAATTAATTATACTGAACAGTCCTATATAAAAAGAATTTGCCCTCATAGAGCACCACGAGTTGGAAAACTCTCATAACAAGAAGTCCCTTAAAGAGTATTTTTCGGGATATTACAGCCGAAGAAAAGGTCTATATTCCAAGATCATCATAGACTATAGATTAAACAACAGATTTATAAGTTTCTCTAAGAAATTCGGTGATTTATTTTTTATTTTTTGCAAACATCAGAAAATACACGTCAGAAAACGACCGAGCCTCATGTTAAAACATTCCTATTTTCAAAGGTGTAAAGCCATTTCTAAGATCCGTTTTTGACACATTCCATGACCGTATCTCAGAGTATTTTATTGTGCCACATTTCGTTCATTTTTCCTGTGTTTTAGAGTTTGTTTTGAAGTTTGCATGTGTTTGTTTTATCATTCATTCAAGTCTGCTGTTTCTTCCCATGTAAATAGTTTTGTTGATGTATAAAACTTTATTAAAAGAAAAGAGTGTTATCATTGCTGACGACAGGTCGCCTGAATGAAAATAAATTCATTTTTACAGTAAAATAAATGTGGTCATTATTCGCGATAATTCAAATATAGAAGTGTATTCCTACGGATAAACCTACTGTGAAGATCCATTGGTTAAATCTATTTGTCAGTAGAAAAACACTGTAGTTTATTCTGTTTGGTTTTAGTGTACTTGTTGCATGTGGGCCTACGCGATCAATCAGGTTTTTAAAATTATAACGTGAGTTTCTTCATTTTGAACAGAAGCAGACTGTATTGCACTATCAATATTTGAGGATATTCAGGACAAAACCAGCTCAAAAATATGTCATTGGCTCAATTATAAACAATTAGTAACATTGAAAAATCAGATTTGAGCAATTTTAATATTACCCTGAAAGAAAACCAGAAGAAAAAAGACTGAAAATTTAATCTTGGTTGGGTCACATTTTCCATTCATGTGGATGAAGGATCTTATAGTTCATATATATATTTCTTTTCCACTAATACCTGGTAAAAATAAAATTAGAAGCATTGATTTGGTATATTTAAATTCAAAGCCTCCATTTTTTATAGACAAAATGTCTTGTCAAATTAGACACTGTGTGCTACAAATCAACATTTAGCCACAATGATCATCTAAAAATGAAACATATTATTCATCATCATCATTATCATCATACATGAATTAAGATAACAAAGGTTAAATCAAATATAACCGCAGGGATAATAATCAGACTTATTGATTGAATTTGTCATAACCACTAAAACACTGTGTTACAAATGAAACACAGCTAAAACAAAATGTTGACATGTATTTACCTGTAACTGGGTTCAAAGTCTACAATACAGGCGTCCTTGTCAAAACAAAACAAAGAATAAATATTTTACCAACAACATAAGGGATGTTGTGCAAATAATTTGTGCAGTATGGAAACTAGTGGAAGGACACATTTGTTACATGTTTTTCAAATTAATTAATTCCTTTACTTTAAATTCCACCACATAAAGTTCTTATTCAGAATATTTTTTTTTATCAGTTTAACTTGTCTCTTTCATTTTTTCCAGAATCATTTTAATTAAAATGCTTTTTTGATACTTGTGAAACAGAGGTCAGTTCCTGAAGCTCATTTC
Source organism: Lutjanus erythropterus (assembly GCF_056507025.1). NCBI lineage: Eukaryota > Metazoa > Chordata > Actinopteri > Lutjaniformes > Lutjanidae > Lutjanus > Lutjanus erythropterus. The sequence goes on along the minus strand of NC_139323.1, from coordinate 18,897,976 downwards.
AAGGGATTGACTACACATTATATATTCATTTGGTGCTCATTCACAATTTTTTAGAATTAACTTGATCACCCAAATATCTGTTCACACACAAAGAATCAGACTCCAATTTATCATTGCTCTCAATGTACTTACACAGCAACAGACTACAGATAAAGGATCAAAAATGTGTATCAAAAATTTAAAATTCTACTCATTGTTCACTGGTTATTAGTAACTATATCAACAGCTGGTTGTTATTCAGAATTAGTATTTCACTTCAACTTTCTTTTTTTCTGTTGAAAATGAAAATATCTATTAGACATGAATTAGTTGATAAATGTAATACGCTTTTATTTGAAACCCAGACAAACAAAATCAACAAAGAAAATAACAAATTTGGGAAAATTTCTTCTTTAGTCATCTGAGGTCATGTTAAGAATCAGAATGTGTCCACGACACATACAGCTGAGAACAAGAAGAATAAAAACTGAACAAATAAATGTAAAGGACTGTGCAATATACACGAGTATGTGAACATCATATAAATACAAAACTCACCAATGACCAACAACATAAATCAAAGTCTATATACAAGTCAAGAATTCTGTAAAATGTAAAAAAAGAAAAAGAAAGAAAGAAAAAAAAAAAGAAAGAAATAATGCAAAAAAAAAAAAGCCTTTGATGAAAATATGTAAATGTAGTGGATGATTATGTACAGTATAGTCCGTATGTATATATGAATGTGATATTCAGTGAGTGTGCAACCTGCGCTTAAACTATGATGTTCCTGATTTAATGTTGTCCAAAAACACAACTCACAAAAATAATTCAAAGATTGAGAGAAGGAGAAAGAAAGATTACAAACAAAAACAATACTATTATTAAGTAAACATGTTTGTTTGAGTTTATTTTTGCTCACGTTATGCTTCCAGATATCAATAATATCCATTTGTATGTGTAGCTACAGGTCAGATAAAAGTTTCATTGGACTTTTATTATTAATGACAGATCATCAATGCAACACTTTGATACACTAAGGACTGCTGTGAGGACTAAATTATATTTAAATTCCTCTATGCAGTCAGAGCCACTGTTCCTTTTGCAGCAGGAAACACAGATGACTCAGGGCCACCTGGTGGGTCAGTCCGACCTCACGCACAGTTAGACATGATGGGACTGAATCAGTCTCCAGGCTTAAGTGAAAACTTACAAGACTGGTTGTTTGGTTTGAAGACTGTCTTTGATAGGTGGGGCAGCGTGTTAATAAAGACCAATCAGCAAACAATTACCTTTGATTGTCTACATCTGTATATTTTATGACCTGGGAACATTACAGATATTATAAAGCATTTAGTCAACTTGATAAAATTCAAAGTGCTGCTCATTAACCAGCTAAACCCAAGTACTGATGTCTAATAAAACAACAGTTTGTTCACAGTTGATTAGACAGCATGTTTGTTCATTTCAGTGCTGAAGTTATCTCTCCACTAGATGGAAGCAAAAGCAAGATGTTTAACCTGCGGGACTGTTTTCACTCTTTCACAAGAATTTCTCCTTACAATTTGTGGGTTGTTGTGATTATGATGAATTAAGCTAACTGTGGTCTAATACCTCTGGTGATGAAACCATTGTAAACAGATTATAATTTTTATTTTATTTTATTGCGTGAAGTGATTTGACTTTGAAGTCTTGTGTGAGGAAGCATTGTCTTAGATTTGTTCATACTTCTCTTTGTGACTTCCTCCTTTGCCCAGAATTGCTTTTAATTGCCAGAGGATATGTGTGGGTTTTCTTGCACTAAGTTTTGGTCTCACATGAAGAACAAAGAACAACAGTAGAGCAAGAAAAGTTTAATATTTTCCTGTGAGGAAAACAACTGTACACTGATAGAACTACTGGTTGTTTATGACAGTTTATGCAAAGAGGCATTATTGTAAAGAGTTTAAGATGCTGATAAATGGTTGGCTCTAAATCCGTTTTTATTTCTGATTCTGAATTAAATCAATAATGACATTACAATAAATTCACCTTTACATATGCACAACCTGGACTCTAGACAAGAGCTATGAGAGGTTGACTTCAAAACTGGAACACTAAAATGTCTAACAGTTGATCAGGTTTGTGCAACAAAACTCACTGTGTTTGGAAATGTCTCTGTGGCGTGTCCTATCTGGCCAGATGTCTGAAAAACAGAAGGCACAAACACTAATATGCATGTTTAAAGTGACTTTTTAAAAATCAGTATTTCTCCCTGCAAGTCAAAACAGCAGAAAATCAAAGCACCCACATGCTCCTTTGGAGTTTCTATCCATTATTGCCTTCATGAATAATGAGAGTTTTTTTTTAAAGACTGTGTTCCAGTTGGCACCTGCTGTCATTTCTTGAGATTTCAGGCTACCTAATATTTACTGCTGCCCTGCAATGAATTCAAAACAGAGTCACAAAGTCACAGTGCAGTCTTCTCCCTTTAAGCTCCCAGTCCTATTTGCTTTATTTAACCTTGCTGTGTTGCAAGATGCTTCATAATGTTAATATGTCTGGTATGTAACTCTTATGCTCTTAAGTATTGAAGGTCTATTTGTGCACACATTTAAAAAAAATATTCTTTTTGCTATTTTATATAGTATGTTTGATGTATTTAAGGTATATGCTTCACTGAGTCATAAAGTGAAATTGCCATGGTCATTATTCTGAAATTTTAAGACATATTTCCATAGACATGGAGCTACAGCATTTTATGTCAGTTGATGCAATTTTGAATTTAATTTGCCTTTTCCCCAAATATCAGAAAACTTAAGCAGACTTCAGTTTTTCATTTTTTTCAGTGGAAGATTTGCAATTTTATTATTCGCATCATATTTACAGGGCACAACTCTGGCATTTACATTTTGATAAGTGCTTGGATTTAATTCTGTATCATTTTAGCAGCAGCAGAGGGCGCTTCAGCACCACAAACTGCAATGATGAGCCAGTCCTCCATACGAGCAAATCATGAATCATAAGAACCAAAACCTCACTGAACATCTGGAAACTTGAAGAATATCAAATATCCTACAGCACGCTTTTTGTTGGCTGTTAAATTTGAAATGATTCGAAAAATTCGGCAATTAAAGAATCGATAAAACAATTCAATTTTAGCTATCATGACAAAATGAAATATGTGCAGGTGTTGATAATAAAATGTCATGTATAAAACAGTTATACATGAGAACAGGCCTAAAATTTTGTAGCTACACACGAAAATATTTTCAAGCGTTTTATGAAGAAAAACTCTTTTTTTTTATTGTATCATACAATATTGGCTATAAACCTTTAAAGACTCTCCAGCACCACATAAATCAACAAGTCTAACCGGATGTCATACGCAAGTAAATTAGCTATGGACCATGTTGTGACAGACAGTGTGAGAGGTCAAGTAAATAATTTAAAAAAATTGCTACATTGTCATCACATGTCAACAAAAACTTCGTCGAATCTAGGGGATTAAAATAAAAATATATGATGTTGGTGATTCCTGCAGAATGTGTCGGGCTGCTGTCAGCCAGGTGTCTGTGTCAGTGCCTGTTTCAGATTTTAAAGGCTTGTGACAGGCAGGTCAGGGAGGAGGACAGACACACCGCTCGGTCAGGGCTTCTGTCTACGGGGTGTTTAACAAGTCGCATGCTTGACTTGCACTTGATTCCTCAGTGGAACAGTCGTTTCCTTTAATAAAGAGAAAGCAAACGCAAACCTAGGCCGAGGTTTACATTTAGTAAAATAAACCAGTAAACAAACAATACCCTACAGATTGCAGATTGCATGAAAACGTGAAAAAAAAAAAAAAGATTTATTTTTTAAACGACAATCTGCCTGTTGTTTTACCCGTAAGATGAATGAGGTGCTGATGTAAATGCATGACAACAACTTGGTTTTTCTGCAGCGTAATAAACCAGAATGTCCTTCTGCTCCGCACACATTACAGACACATTGCAGATTGTCATCTGCTGCTGCTGCTGTTGGCCTTTTCGCCCCTGACGAAGACGAAGTGCAGCAGGTTGCAGCTGACTGTCTGTACCGCTGTGCGCCCTGGTGAATGATGCAGGGAATGCAGATGGATAAATAATGTTGTGACTTCTTGACAAGGAAAACAGAAAACCCGTGAGAAGTGATCAGGGAATTAGGCTACCGGCCAAAAAAACCTTTGAGTAGGGGCGGATTCAGTCCGGCCAAATCAGCCAACTTATTACAGGAGAGAATAGACGAATGGCTCCGTTTGTACCCCATTATGCCTCGAATATGCTAGTTAAAAAAACTGATGTAAATGATCAAAATGTTGCAGGACAAAACAAAACAAAAAATAACTATTAATTAATTGTCACACAAAATATTTTATTTATTTTATCTTTATTAGTCTTTCGATTATAGCTTAAAACTGCTATGTTAAATTTCTGAATTGAACAAATATCTTTCTTTAGAGAAGTAACGAAATGATAATAATAATAATAACAATAATAATAATAATAATAATAATAATAATAATAATAATAATAATAATAATAATAATATGCATGTGGACTGTTTGCACCGTTTTTTAAAATCTCTTTTTCGATGACCATTCTGAGCTTGAAGTGCATATATTTTTGTGAAATCTTTATAATTTACTTGTAATTACACTATAAACAAATTAGAGATTTGAAGCTACTGTAAAAAAATTTTAATTTACCATAAAAATATTGTGCCTTGCTTGTGTCTGTAGACTTGTTTTCATGAAGATCACAATCACCATCATTTTAAAACACCTTCTTCATGTCTCACCTCAGGCCTACACTGCAAAAAAAAGTGTTCATTCATTTGAGTCACGCAACCTCATGTTGAGAATTAAAATTGTAGATTTTAAAAGATTTAATGAGAAATTTCAGCGTTGGGTTGTCAGTGAGACCATTTTATATGTATTTATTATTTTCCTTCTGTATCAGTGTTTCTTTCGTCCTTAATTAATTGTCCATAAATTGATAAAGCGCAGAATAAAGGAGATCTCCAACTCTATTTTTTTTTTTTTTACATATTTATTCTATACAGTACATTCTAATTCTTAAAACAAGTTAATTTGCGCAGCAAAAACTGGTATTACTCCCCTTATGTTTCCTTATTTTTTGTTAGCATTTTTTAAAACGAAATATGATTTTAAACTTTAAGGGCAGATGATCCAAATATTACTTTTTGCAGGGTAATTTCGTCCAGTTCCTGGTAACAGTGACTCAAAGACCACGTGACCAGCGTGCTCCTATAAATACCTTTGAGAGCTAAGGAGGAGAGTGTGATAGTCTGGCTGGATACTTCCCCAATCCCGTGCGTAAAAGAGATTTTGGAGAGGCACTTGGATAACCAAAAGTAGCTTTTTTAAATGACCTCCAGAATAAACTGATCACAGACGGAAACAATCACATCTGAAGACGACACAAGTCCAGATTGGTGCAAGATCGATGATCTTTGACTGCTTTCTTTTTAACGAGAAGTTTTCTGCTCGATGAGAAACTCGCACGGCCCTGCTTGACCAGCCTCGGACGACCAGGAGTCGCCAGATCCACAGGTCAAACCCACAGTTATTTCTCTCTTTAATAGCTTATAGCCATGTGTGCGTTCAGTAGTTGGAGATAAAGTCTGGTGTGGTTGTGAGGGGGAGAGGGAGAGTGTGTGTGCGCGCTCACGCTCCTCGCCGGACTGTAGAGGAGAAGGAGGAAATCTGGGAGAGAAGCGGCGTCTCCAAGGATGACTTTAGGGACGGATATGTCCGACAGCTCTGCATTGTCCGATGATGTGGACATCGACGTGGTTGGGGGCGACATATCGGTTGGAAAGGACGGCAAGTACATTCAGTTCAACTTGGACAATGACTCGGACGATAATTACTCCCAGAACGCGGCAGAGAGGGTGTCCTCTCCGGGGCTCAGCAGCTCCGACTGCCCCTCAGATCAGATGGGCTCCAGCGCGGAGGTCGGGGGCACCGTGATCGGGGACAAACCCCGAAAAAGTGCACTTGTGAAGCCACCCTACTCTTACATCGCCCTCATCACCATGGCCATCCTGCAGAGCCCCAAGAAACGCCTCACACTGAGTGAGATCTGCGAGTTCATCAGCAACAGATTCCCCTACTACCGGGAGAAATTCCCTGCGTGGCAGAACTCCATCCGCCACAATCTTTCCTTAAACGACTGCTTCGTGAAAATCCCACGGGAGCCTGGCAACCCCGGCAAGGGCAACTACTGGACTCTGGACCCGGACTCCGCAGACATGTTCGACAACGGGAGCTTCTTGCGCAGGAGGAAGCGCTTCAAGAGGCACCAGGCGAATGAAATCCTCAGGGACTCCGGTGGCTTCCTCCCCGGGTTTGGATACGGCCCGTACGGATACAACTATGGACTGCAGCTGCAGAACTTCCACGCAACCCACAACCCGTATCACCCGCATCACACAGCAGGTGGTTCATTCTCGTTCCCCAACGCCCCCTGCACCTTGCCCCCATCAGCCTCCATATTCCCCGCGCCGCACCCCCTGCCAGCGCTTTTAGGGGCAGAGTTGAGAAAGCCCTTTTACCCTCAGCTGAGCCCGTCTCTGCCGCCCCTCAAGACGGACTCCAGCGCCCCGACCCGACCTTCATTCTCCATTGACAACATCATCGGTGCGGCCAACTCCACCGCCTCTTCCTACAGCACGCAGCCGGGCAGCCAGGCGCAGATCCTGGCCATGTTGACCCCAGCTCTGGCCTCTGCTTCCAGCCATTTGAACATTTCACAGGACAGCATATTACAGGCCGGGCCGCAGGGGCAGACTTTCTCCAGCAAGAGCCCCAACATGAACACTTGTCCTTTCTAGAAAAAGAAAGAAAAAAATCTTTTATTAAAAAGCCAAATTGTGGCGTCGTCCTATGTGAAGGTAGGCTGAAATAAGAGCGTTTGACTCTCCCTGGTTCCTGACGATGTAAGAGGAGAGAAAGGTTTATTTATGGTTTGTAAATATGTGTATAATATTGAGAGACAAAAGCAAGATGAGAAACTCTGGAGGAAGGAGCTTTTTAAAACAATGCCGGCCTGCAATCTGGCTCTTCATTTGACAGTGGGAGAAAAAGAAATCCTGTTATTTTAACATAAGTTAAAGGTGTCACTCGATTTTTTAAAAATATAATTGATGAGAAATTTATTATGATTTACGTTGTTTTTATTTTGTGCGTCGTGAGAAAATGGCACTGTTGTTGTTTTTGACATAGGCTGACAGAGACGGCAAACTCAGGTTTTTACTTATAGAAAGCACATGGAGACAAAGGGGGCTAATTCTGACACAAAAATAACCATTTCCCCACTATAACACCCACCACCCTCTGAATCTCCTCTACATGGTGATTTTGTGATCATTTCATGTTGTTGGTGGACACGTAGGCTATGTGGTTTTTGGTATAAAAGAGCGCATTACCTCTCTCAACCTTTTTAATTGTTGTTCGTTCGTATCTATTTCACGATTTAATCTGTGAAAACATACAGTATGTCATGTGTTGCCAATAGAGAGAGACACCTAAATGTTCATAGGTCATTTTTTTGTTGTAACGACAAGAATAATAAATGTTTGTGAATTTGAAACGAAAAATCGTTAATTTTTTTAATTCTTATTTTTTGCTGGAGAGTATTTGCTGCAGAAAAAAATGTCATTAGGTGAAATTAAATCAGGCTATATGCTGATTTTGCAACCATTTTTCTCAGAAAATGTGAAAATTAATCATTTTAAAAAGACTCACATATCCCCAAAGTTTTATTTGTTTCCCTTTGTTTTTTTATTCAGCTATTTACACATTAAAATCAAATCTTAATATCAATTTTTGTTCTAATAGTGCAGTTTAGGCCTATAATATTAACCAATCCAGGTACGAACACTGAGCAAGTCGAATTACGTGAATTAAGTTAAATTAAATCAAGATATATGCTGTTTTTGCAACATTTTTTTAAACGTGCAAATGAATTACTTTGAAATTACTAATTTTTATTGTTTAAGTTAAGTAAAATGAGTTTTTTTTATTCACCTATTTGGCCATTAAGATAAAATATTAATATTTATTCTTCTTCTGATCATGCGGTTTTGGCCTACAATCCTAATTAATCCAGGTGTGGTTTAGTTTATTATAACCTGAAATCACAAAGATCGCCTCAAAAGGCTGCACATTAAATGAAACATTAAGAACAACATTAGCCAAAAATATACAAAGACATAAAATAGTAAGGTATTAGAAAATATTTAAAATTTAAACTACAATTCCAACAAGGTGATCAGACTAAAGAGATTAATCTCTCAGTAATGCAGTTAATTAAGACTCTTTTTTTAGGTGTGAGAAACGCTGAAAATTCAGTTTAAACATTTCAAACACGACTTGATGTGTATAACAGTCATGAATATCACGCAACAGTGGGCAAGTATTCCTCTTGTGTGGCTCTTGCTCGCTTGTAAAGGGCTATTTTCTAGCACGTTACAAAGGCCCTAAATGAATGGGGCGCGTTAGCAGGCCTCGGCGGGCTGTAATTGAAAGTGAACAAGGATATACCCACGGTCCTTTTGGGGTTTTCGTTGCTAATTTGTAGCAGCATTTTTCATCAGGCTCCTAATCCACCATAATGCGGCTTTTTGGCCGTTTGTTGATGTTGTCAGTGTGGACCCCTGGCCCAGGGGAGTGAATGTGCGCACAGCGAGCGGTCCCCTCTGTGAGACCATGCAGCCACACACATTTACCGCCCTGAAAAGCAATCTTCTCTAAAGGCCCTCGGCTTGCTCCGCTTTCATGTCATCTGTGTTGTCTCGGAGTACATAGAAAAGAAGCAGTGGGACTCGTCCGGCTACAGAAAACAGGCCCATTGGTCTTTTTCAGAGTTGTTGGAGCACATGTTTCCAGACAGAAGGGGGTGTGTAAAGCCTCCTTTATTTACCAGATCTCTGTGTGCAAATGGTTAAATTAGTTTGTGGGTGTTTTGACAGATGATTATTAAGGCTGAAGGGTGGGAGGGCTGACTCCTCTGTTTTCCCTCAGCATAGCTCACTGAAAGTCTTTGAAACAAAAACCAACACATGACTACTTTCTTTATCCACACCCAGCCTCTTTCTTCCGCTTTTCCTCAGAGTGCAAATTGGACAATCGATAAATATCAGCATCAGGATTATGTGGGAAATAATTTTGATTAGAGCTTCTCTCGTTACATCCATCCAGACGTTAATTGATATCCTGCACATATAATTTGCAGAGTAAATGAGGGGGAAAAACATTAGCAGACTATTGAAGTTTTCTGCAGCACACTCGCCCTGACAGGGAGTCATTACTCACCGCATCAGTCCATTAAAATCCACATGAAGCGTTTGCAGAGGTGGTTAAAAAACCATTTAAATAACGGCAGGGACGAAAACTAAGCCAATAAAAAATCACTAGACACAAAGCATAAGGCGCGTGCACACACACACACACACACACACACACACACACACACACACACACACACACACACACACACACACACACACTGGATCTGCTGTAGGAGGTTCACACTGTAAAAACATCATCCAGGAATTTAGTGGAATCAACTAATCTTTTATCATGAATGTAATGTAAACATACGGAATAATTACACTTAAAATGTACTGTATTTATTTTCAGAACACTTCAGAACTTATAAAGTCTTTTAATTTGAAACGAGTTGATGTACTTTACAGAGTTCAATCAGTTCAATAAATTAAGTTTCTAAAGAAACATGATGAGCATATTAGCAGACTTACAAACAACCTTCTTTGAAGAAAACAAATATGATGGAAACTTGTGTGTCTCTAATACACTTTAATAAAGTCATAGTTGTTTGTTTTCACAATAATGAAAACACTACAAACCATGATGAAGGTTAGTATTGAATTCAGTTGTTTTGTTTGTCAGTGTGACTGACTTGTTAAATCTTAAATCTTAAGTTTATTGAACATGTTTTCTCAAGAACTAAATTATTATTATCAAGTTTATTTGATTAGAAAAGCTTATTTGCTTTGAATCATTACAAATCATTTCAACTCATCTCTTCAAATTCAGTCAGCTTAAAATTTTAAGGCAGCCTAGACATCAACTTTTTAAAGTTAAAAAAATGTTTTTTTGTTTTGTTTTTTTAACAGTGCACTTTGCACCATAATGAAGGTTAGCATTGAATTCAGTTGTTTGTGTTGTTCGTCAATGTAACTGAGGAGTTGTTGGGTCAACGTAATATTTTAAGCTTATTAAACATGATTTATGACTGAATTAATCTTACGTTTGACTAGAAAAGTTATTTTTTTTTAGAATCATTACAAATTACTTCAACTTGTCTTTTCAAATTCAGTCAACTTAAAATTTTAAGGCGGTCCATACACCCTCTTCCTTTTAAAGTTAAGTCAGTATTATTTTTTTACAGTGCAGCCAAAGCTTTGAAAACGATGATGAACGACGATTTGAAACTTTGAACTCATTTTTTACGGATCTTCAGCTACAGTGCGCACAAACTGTCCATCTCTGCTGTAAGATTACAGACTTGCGCACCAGAATAGACCCGGAACTTGCTCTTCCTCAAACCACCACAAACACTGAACACATTACATCCGCGGAGCATCTTTCCAAACGCCCTTTAATTTTTCATGTGAGTCCTAATGGGATATCACCACCGCTTCTAGGAAGCGTTAAAGATGCCGGTTTCCGTGCGGGGTTTGTCACTTCAGGACCACCCACACTTTGGGCAGCAGAGAGTGTCTTTATTTGGGTGATGACATTCGTCATTTTGCGTGACGTCTTCTCAAACGAAATAAGTAGTGAGTGATATGTGAAGTGACAGCCAAATGACTCAACAGTCACCAAAAACACATTTATACATTTCAAGGCAATTCCCGTCTCTTTCTAACCGCTCCCATATGTTCTGTTTGGGCGCGATTAAACCCGTATTTCGTGCCGCTATAATTTATTTATAGACTTGAGATGTCAACATATATTTAGATTTATCTCTTCTTTTTACTCCTGATATTTTGTCCTTTACCGCTAATGGCATGGAACGGTTATAGTTAAGTGTATTATTATTGTTAGTGGTATTTTTTCGTTATTATCATCACATTTTCATTAGTTTCAACAGCACATGACAGCAGGGGATTAAATGAAATCGTTTTTGCTTAAATCTTTCACTGCCTGCCAATAACGTTACGTCCCTGATCAATACATCCCTCCCCGCTGCTGCGTCTTGAAGGACACCAGGACAGAGACTGTGCTGCTGACACCGTCTGTGTGGTGTGTCCTGTATGCATGATGTGTGCATGTGTGTGTGTGTGTGTGTGTGTGTGTGGGAATAGAGATATCAGACTACTCTCTACTTCAAGGTTAGGCTTGTCAGTTGAAACAGTTGACAGCCATTCTTAACTGACTGTATACAGAGCTATAACAGAATAGAAAAGAATAGAACCGAACAGAATAGAATAGAATAGAATAATACAGAAAGAAGCAACAAAGTTTAGGCCTATAAAACAGATTGGCCTATTTATTTAGGCCTACTTCATAATAGATTTTAATGGTGTGACTGATTGGCATCATTAATACTGAGGCAGTGACATGGACACAGGCCCGTAGAAGATAAAGGGGTTTATTCTCCCTGAAATCAAGATAGTATAAATTCTAAATAATAAAAATACTATAGTATATAGCCACTTTAATACTTTATGTGTGTGTTTATGCAAGATGGTGCAATGAGACGCCAAGACAGAAAAGCGCTGGTGCTTTGGCATCTGTAAGATTGTTTTTGTTTGTTTGACCATTAAGGGAGAAAAGGCAGTCCTTATATTTTTAAAATGAATCTTCTGAATCTTAAACGGGGGCCTCCAGAACCAGGGGTTTCCGAACTCTTTCATGTCAAGGGTCCCCATAATAAATGCACATTAGACTACGGACTCTCACTTTGAGTTTATTTTGTTTTAAGCAATCCCCTTTAAAAAAGGTCTTCATATCAAACCAGGATCACTATAAATTACAATAATTAAAACGGCCAACTGAATTTCCTCCCTCGTTGTTCAAACTTCCCCCCAAAATGTGATAAAAGTTAAATATTCTATTCCCAATCAATGACCCTCTGCATGAGAACCACAAATGCACTAAAATAGAGACAGGACAGGCCGTAGGTCTGCCTTGTATTTTAGGGAGTGTAGTAATAATCAAAACACACCACTCGAATTTTAATTCTTGGGACATCTTGGAAAACCTTATACCTTCCTAACACAGGCCTACAGTTGTCCACAAAGTCCTACTTGTGGTCCTTGGAGACCATTGAGGACAGACTTTCTGCCTCTGTCCCCCCATAAACCAGTTTTTACTTTATTGGAGGTTACACATCAACAGACCGTACAAAAGCAATGAAAGGAAAAGGAAAAGAGAAAGGAACTTTCAGAGCCTATGAGCGTCAGTTGCAGGTTTGTCCAGCGCTTTCACTTTTCTATGAAACAAATAGGACTACACCCCACCCCTCTCTCTCTTCTTCCTCCGTGCGTGGCTGTGCACGCCGGCAGACGAGCCTGCTCGCCCCCGCAGAGGAATGTTGGCCCGGTCGGTCGGTCGATTGGTCCGCGGCGGCTCCCCGGCCGCCCGGAGGAGAGGGGAGACGAACCGCGGCCCTTAGCTGCACAGCCGCTATAAATCACAGCCTCCCCTCGCTGCTCCCAGTCAGTCTCCCTCCAGCCTCCGTGTTTTTGCAACAGACAGAGGAATCCTGCGCTTAATTAATTTAGAATGTGTAAATAAAGCGAGGACAGTGAACTCCCCATCATCTCTGGAAACACAATATTAACTTTGGAAGATCTTCGCCATGCAGACTCTGACACACTAAACGAACACCTGCTGCAGAGGACACACACACACACACACACACACACACACACACACACACACACACACACACACACACACACACACAGGGGCAGGCAGGGGTATTAATGACTGCAGATATTATCCTGCAAAGATCACCAGAATATGATAGCAAGTGATAGCGTTCAACCTGTTATAGAAGAGTGGGAATCTGTGTTTACTGTAAAGTCTGGTTGGTAAAAAGAGTTTTTCAATTATATCTCCTGACCAGAATCAGTTTTACATCCTTTTATTTTTATTGGTTGATCAGGTTGGGTCCCTTAAACATTTTAGGTCAATATGATGTCTAAAATTGATTATAAAATACATGGTCAGTGTTTAAGATTGGAGCAGTTTTGGAGGCTGTCTGTGTGAGATTCATCACACCTTACCTTACTGATATACATTAGTGATAAGAGAATACACCCTGTGTTTCCTGCAGACACATATTAGCTGTAGCCTATGTGCTGAACGTGACCACTGCGCACTGGTAAACAACAAAGGCTACATAGTGACACTTCGAAATTATAGCCTACTTTACACAACATGACAGGAGCAGGACTTTTATTTTGTCAAACCGCATGCCCGAGAGCCTTTCAGCACTGTATCCCATTATATTTTGAATTGTCACCTGGTGAATTTTGACATTCCCATTATAAACTGCTGCAGAAACTGCATACATTGTTGCTTAAAAATCAAGAGTGCAAGAATGCAAGAAATGAAGTCTGACGTTGAAATTTCCAGTGAGAGGACTTTCAAATTTTGATTGAAATGCCCATCTCTTATTAAAACAACAGGAGACATTTTGCAAAAATCATTAGAGTCTTATTATCAGTTACAGTTATTATCCTGCACTTTTGAATATATTGCATTTTAGGCCAGACGGGTGTAAAGTCCAAAAACACTACTTTCTTTTCTGCTATAATGAAAATAAACTTTTCCCCCCCTCAGTTGAAACCCATTAGGCGCCTTTCAACGTCCCTTAGTGGTCCTTGAACTTCATATTGGGCAATATGAGTGTTCTCTGTCACGTACTCTTCTACTGTTGGTTTGGCTCTCGGACCAGTGAAGGAAAGGCGAATGTGCAGCAGCACTTTTCTCTATTGCTCTGATAGAGAGGCGCAGCTGCTGATTGCTCTCACTCACCATCAGCAGCAGTGTGTCATGCGGGCGCTTCTACAGGCGTCTTCCCATTTGACCTTTGATGTAGCGCATTACACTCACAGCCAGGATCCACTGCGATTAATGGGAGCCATGTATTATATCCCATAATTATTGATTTAGGATGTAAATGCACCACCCAGTCGGTTCCTTACATGCACTGCGCAGAGTAATGATTAGATTTTCTCCGCCTAGGCCAAACAACAAATGTATTAAAATGCCTGTAGATTAAATTAATTTTAAATACATTATCACAATTTGAGTCCTCGAGTTGTCATAACAGCCTAGAAGTCGAGGTCGACCTGGTTGAACTGAGCGTCCACAACAAACCTTTGGACTTTCCCTTAAATGCATTTAGCTTTCTTTACAACTGCAGAGAGAAAACAAGAAGCTTAAAATAGACAGTACATACATGCATACTTACTCCAATTATTAAATATGAGCCTAATTAGACTAATTAATATAAGCTAATTAAAATCCAATGACAACTGTGGAATCATTACACATTTTATTAACAAAACACAAGTGCTGCAACCATGAAGTCATCAAGCTTTTCATAGAGTGCGATGAGTCAATATGAGTCAATGTGAGTATCGCAATTTGTCTGCTTCCTTAACTATCATAGTGAAGGTATCCGCCTAATGGTTTTTTAAGTGTAACGATTATACTTCAGACATCAGTGAAGTAAAACAACAGGCAGCTCTGGGTGTGTGATTTATAAGAAATACCAAAGACACTGCAGCCTACTGTGTCCCTTTAAAAAAAAATGGTGAAAATGAAACTTTGTTTATCTAATCTTTTTCAGCGTGAAAGTGTGTTTTCAAAAAGTAGGGGAAAACCTCGCGATAAAATTGAAGTTTACTATCCAGAGTGAAATGCGATCACGCTGAGGTCGTGGGGCCAAACTTTTTAAGACTAATGTTTATTTAGAGAAGTGAGCGCTGTCTATGGGACTCCCCGTTCTCCCAGAATGCTGCAGCACTAATGTCTTTACCAGGCCTGAGCAGACCACCAGCAGGACTGCATGCAGCAGCAGCAGCTCCCTGCAGCAGCAGCAGCAGCAGCCTGCTGGTGTGGCCTGTTTAAAACATGCAGGGCCACATTCAGAGCAGGATACTGTGTCACACTAACCCAACATTAAACCAGGCTAAAGATTATAAAGTGAACAAAGATTACTCTCTTTCTGGATGAGTTGCCCAGTGAGATCCTCTTTGCTTTTGTAAAACAGAAGCCCTGAGTCACTTTTTTGCATTTAAAATTTATGAAAGGCTCTGACATTTAGATTCCATAGATTTTCTGTTTCTTCCTATGATTTTGGACTTCTACAAGCAAGTATAGGGGAGACTGGGGGCAATTGCAACAGAGGGCAATGGTAACACTCAATTCCTCCAGAGTGATGACACTTATGCTGCACATGCTCAGTAAGATTCTCTCCAGAGGAAAAGCCACTGGATCATTTCACCTCTTCAGACATTTTCAACAAAACAAGATTTAGAGGTATGAAAGTTACTTTTTGGATGTTGCGTATTTTGTGAATTTAAACTTGAATCAATTTTATCTTTAGGTTACTGGTCAAAAATTAACATGAACAAACTATGATAATAAAGGTGTTGCTAGCTAGCAAGATTTTATCATACAAGATCAGGAGAAATCACCGTGTTATATTTGCCCCCAAGCCAGTGTGCGCACCTTGTCTGTCTGTGTTGACATACTTTTCTGTTAGAAAATGAACATATTTCACTATATTTAAATGTAAAATGACTTTTAACTCAATTTAAATGATTAGAATTGCAACTGGAAAATTTGCCTTGCTGCACAAAGAAAGAGTGAATATGATGTCTGACATCTAAAAGAATCTGAACCATACACACAAAAAGATGATCTTCTCACAATACAGCATTTCTGTGATTACTTTGAGGTGTGCTTTTATCTGACACGTAGTAATTAATAATGACTTATTTTATCAGTTTTACAACTGCCCCCAATTAATCTGACTTTTGCATTAAATTTAATATTACAGTCTTGTCCATATTAGTGAAAATATATCAGTTGTATTAATAATTACTATAAATATATGTTTCTTACATCAAAAGATGAGTCTGTATTTTAAGTTTTCTGTGATTTATGAGGGAAAATGTTACAATTAGCCCTGGTCTCCCCTTCTGAATTAATAATTGCATTTTAAGAATTTACAGCATTGAGTCATAAGCTGCTAGCTTATTTATTGTCAAGAAAAACAAAATTGTAATATTGAACTGAAATATTTCTAGGCCACAAATCTACCTTATTTCAAAGTAATGACTGTGAGTCATTATTTCACCAGATCTTTTTATTTTTATACTAATTATAAAAAAAAAAACATTATGAAGTGTAAAAACGGACATATTTGCAGCGCACGTCCCTGGTGCTCGGAGAGCAGCAGCGTGTTTTCTTACAGTTTGTAAAATTGAATTAGATACGGTGGGGAATCTGACCTCCCGCCAGAGCCGCATATTTTTCACCCCTCAGGTTTTAGTGTTCCTCGGGTATTTTTGTTTTCTCAGCTGGAACTGCCATTAGACATTGTGTCCGTGCCGTCCATTTCTATCTTTACCATCTCTCCTCTCTAACCCCCCTCCGCACCGGGGTCCCCCTCCAACACCTCACTCTCTCCTCCTCTGGGCAGCTCACACCCCGCCACCAACGTCGATCTGAGACGCAGACCGGACAAGACTGCAGCTCGGGCGGCTCTGCAGAGTTCGGGCATGCGCACTGTGCACGCAGCATGTCCGGAGGGAAGCACGTGCACACAGACTGAAGTGTGTGGGCCCAGGGCCTTCTGACAAGTGACAGCGCTAATCACAACTGTACTCCGGCCAGTTTCTGACAGATTAGAGAGGAGGAGGACCATTTCGGTGGCTGTAGAAAATAGAAAGTAGTGATATTATATTATATCATGATAGGAGATTAGATACTGGACATTGTTATAACGTGACATGGCATAAATATTGTCTTTTTCCGATGTTAAAGGCTGAATTGCTATAAAGTGGTAGAATTCCCGAACTTAGACTGCTCTGGTCTATTATTTGACCTTACCCAGTTAGTCATTATATTCACATTACTGATGAATAATGAGATCAAAAATAGAGAAAACCTGATGTATCAGTCAGCAGATATTTATTGGCCTATCACAGCTATATTGGTCTATATCAGTATTGGCATAGATGCTGTCTGATATGTGCCAATATGAAAAACCTGTTGTTGTTGTTTTTAAATAATTATATAATTATATATTTTATAATTATTTAGAATGATCTAAAATACCAGAGACAAATTTAGTCTGTGACCTGATGTCATTTTGGACAATAAAGCTCATTGTTAGATTGGAAAATGTCCTGCATCTGTCACAGATCTTGTTCATGTGTTTGATGAGCACATTTGAGGGATCATTTCAATATTGGATGATATACGGATATCGGAATGTTTTAGATCCAAAAATACAGTATTGGTCGGGCCCTTGTAAAAAATTTAATTGTGTTAATATTTTGTGAAAGCATCTAAAGTCATGTCTACAATATCTAGGTATTTGGTATATTTGGGATGTCTCTGTAGCTCAGTTGGTAGAGTGTTCACTCTCCTACAGCCCTTTGCTACAGTATACATTGTGATATTTGATTTTGTCCATATTGTCCAGCAGGAGTTAACATTCAAAAATCGAATTTAGTCAAATGATTCATCCACAGTTTTACATATTTGTGTGGCTCTACTCTGACATCTTTTTCAAGGATACCAAATGTTGTCTCATGAGTTATTAAAATTGATTTCATGCTTCAATTGTCATTAGTAATTTGAAATTTCCACAAAAAAAAAGATTCTGTATAGAACAAAAACAATTATTTGGCTTGATATTGTATAATGATAGGTATTTTGTCCAGATTCTGTTAGAGCTGGAGTATGAAGATCCTCAGTCACCAAAGATGGATGCCTTTCTCTATGTGAGTTATTGACCAAAAGTGCCTGTACAATTGCACACAATATAGCTCCATATGATTCTTCAGCACATAAGAGCCCTGAGGCGCCACAACAGCAGTTATAGAGTCGACAGCATCACAGCCTGCAAGCAGCCACTTCACTTGAGAGGCAGAGTGTACAGGAAGAGTCAAGGGACAGGCAGGCGGAAAAACGGAGAGACGGATGAAGAGAGATCAAGCTACAAACAAGCTACTGTATGTCATTACTATATATTTTAACATCTATTATTTTTCATAGCTGATGAAAATGTCACACAATTCATTTCAATCAAACTCTTCCATGGCTTTCTTGAGAAGAGATACTAATGGTTTAAGTTTTCTTACAGTTGTGAGTGGCCAGTTAGTTTAACAATATTTAATAAGTAAAAAAAAAAACAAAAAAAAAAACATTGCATGTAAAACCATATAGGCAGCATGAACTGTCAGTAATTGCTTTATTTCCAATGGTGTTTGACTTCTTCACATGACTTCTAAAGGTTTATGGAGAGCTCAAAACAACATGGGTCAGTGCAGATGGCAGAATTTTGGAGGTTGCTTGAATGTGTTCTGTACATGTAAAAATTACTTCACCATCTGCATACATCTGAATACTGATGTTTGGGTATACATCAGGTAGGTCACTAATACACAGCTTGAATAGGAATGGCCCAAGAATAGACCCATGTGGGACCCCTACAGGACAGTCAAGCTAGGGAGATTTAGTGCTGTCAACACACTCACATTGCTTTCCTCCCATCATCTTATGTGGTCTCATATGCAGGGAAGCCCAATGCTGATGGTATATTGCATAGATATGCACATGTGCACGCAGAGCTATTTTTCCTTTAACATGGACGTTATACTAAATTCAGTGTGTGTCAGGAGGTTTGAATTCATAAACCTTCTTCATACCGGTTCGAGTTGGACTTGCTTTATGCGGTTAAATGTAACCATGCATACATGCAGGTAGACAAAACATAATAAAAGTGTTATGAATAGCAGTCAGCACATATTCCCTCTAGAAAGAGCTGCCCTTCAAACCTCACGCACATGTCGACTCACATGCACTCACGGCAGCATGGATACCCTTTATTTACATTTATTCTCTCTTTTCATGTTATTAATCCAAGTCTGTTTGCACATAAAAAAGGTAGCACAGAAGATCTGTTTTGGTAAACAGGTATTCAAACAAAAATTGAAAAATACTAGGATAGAAAGTACTAAAATGTATGACAAATTTTAATATTTACAAGTTTGGCAAGTCAAAAAAACAAACATAAACAAGCAAGTATCATAATCCTGTACTAAGTACATCTATCCCCAAAAGTCATTAAATAGTACAAGACATAAATGAATAAAGAGTATAAATGTGAATGATTACACTAAGATCCACATAGATTAAATTGCAAAAAGGCATTCTAGAGGCTAGGGATAAAATACAACGACTTGTTCAAACAGTGCATATTCCTCACAAAGCACATTACAAGACTTTGCAGAACAGAGGAACTAATTCATGATATTTAGTTACTCCAGAATACACCAACTGAGCTGGGTATGTATATCCAATAAATAGATAAATAGATCAAATAAGATTAAAAAAGAAATGTAAAGGTAACATGACACAGAAAAAAACAAATTGTAATATGAACTGCAATGAATAATAATTATAGTGAAAATAGAATAGAATAAATAGCACAAAAAATAAATTGTGCAAATGGCAGCGATAAAAGCAGCTGCATCACTGCATTTCATTGTAACACTGTGTGTATTCTTCGGCTAGAATGCAATTAGTACTGATGTATCATAAATGGAGTGTATTTTTACATCTGTGAGTACATCTGTGTGTGACTGTATGTAAGTGCACAGAACACCCAGGTTCAAAGGCGAAGTGAATGAAAAGGCCAAAGATGATAAGGCCACTCTGAGGCTCCTTATGGAGGAGCAATGTCACACATAAAGAAAGGAAAGCAGAGCAGAGAAACAACAGCCTCCACACTGAGAGGCTGCTGATGCTGAGGTGAAGTAGCCCGAGATTGCACTCTGAGTAGGGGTAAAGGGGCATCTGATCACATGTGTGTGTGTGTGTGTACATTTGGATGGGGGGAGGTTAATGTTGTTCATGACTAGTAGAGTCATTTCAAAGGGCTAGAGGCGCGGCTCGATGATGGATTGGAAGCTGAAGGGGCGAGCAGATGGGTAAGTAGAGAAAGTGAGGTTAAGTGGCAGTTAGATGTTGCAGATCTAAGCAGATCAAGAGTAGAGGAGTGTGTGCGTGTGTGTGTGTGAAAGAAAGAGGGAGCAAAAGCAGAGTTATACAGCTATATTTCAGAGAGTGCCACCAACACACAATTGCAGTGTGAAAATTGTATTTGTGACACATTTCAAACTTTTTAAACTAATATATTTGACATTAACCTTAGCTCCTCACCCCCTCTAATGATGTGTTCCCCCAGTGAGCAACAGGGCCGACAGTCAACTTATCATTTTAACTTATTATAGTGGAACTGAGTGACCAGTGTGTGGATGATGAACAAGCATCATAGCAGTGTGTAAACTTTTCCTGTTCATTTTGGCAATCTGCAGCTTTAAGGGACCAGTGTGTAAGATTTAGTGGCATCTAACAGTGAGCTTGCAGATTTCAAACGCCTCGTCTCAACCTCCCCTTCCAAGCGTGTAGGAGAACCTACGGTTGCTGCAAAACATGTGAAAAACATGAAAGGCTGTCCAAGAGTGCAGATGTCATTCTACTTCAGGGGGAGACAGTTGTGAAATTCAGCCCTGGATGTATCTGCATAGACTATGAGTCAAGAGGAATGGAAAACAGGTTGGTTTTAGCTCCACTTCCGACATTATTTTGCTGTTTACAAGGTTCATTATTAGACAGTAGGTCAGCTCAGTTTATGTGAATTATTAATGTTAGAATACCCTCTGCTCTTAAACCAAACTCCACTCTTAAAGCAAGTGTTAAATTTAATTTCAGAGTAAAAACCTTATTTCTTTCTGATTCACCTCAATCTATCCATCACGTCATTCACTCTGTAACATCATTAACTAAGTTGTGATGAAGTGTTTGCTAAAGAGACAGACCACACACATTGATTGGTCTGGAACTACAGTACTTGTTTTCACAAGATGAAAATGACGTATTTAGTTCGGACCACTAAGCAGCACATTATTATTTCAAAAGTGGAGTCAACTACTGATTTTATTTCAACTTTCTGCTTATAAAGTTGGGTGGGGACTTGTCTCCCTCTTGCCCCCCCCCCGGGATCTGTACTCAAGGTTGTATCTAGAGCCACTGTTTGGGTTGTCCATTCTGGGCTACTGTAGAAACATGGCTGTAAAACATGGCGGACTCTGTGGGAGAGAACCTTGGAAGGGCTTGTAATAACAGATTATGTAATAAAACCCCATTATGCAATAACTCGACAAAATGTAAAACAGCTGCATTTTGTAATAAACAACTTGAACACAATATCTAATAAGTCATTACATATTATGATAGTTATTAAGCTAAAGAATACAATGACACCTGATATAGTTTTTGCTAAAGAAAGATACTATTAATCAGTTGAACTAATGGTATCTTTTAAAATGAACTTTGAGTCACTATTATTGCATAATGCACTGTACTATTATATTTTCATCAAAAAAGAGCAAATTCTACATTGTGTAGTAGCCCAAGAAATTACCTTCTAAGGTAACAAAGACACAGCAATTCTTATTTTCAGGTGAATATACACTAATGAATATAATATATTACATTTCTACCATATTCTGCCAAGAAATCTTATGCACTGGACCTTTAAAAAGTGAGTCTGCACTCTCAGGTTTATGTGTTGGTGTCAGTTTGATGAACAATGACTCCACCTGGCAGCAACAAAATGGAGGGGTTTGGCTATACTCATCCAAAGCTTACGGATACTGATACTGATCATGTTTGATCACGAGGGTCTAAAGTCAATACACTGAGTTTCGTTCTGCTGCTTGTGATAAATTCAGCATAATTTGCGAGCTCATTCCCATAAAATCTGAGTCACTAAGGCCCAAAAAAGATTACATGGTAAAGTGGACACAAAGTTCACACTATGTTCTGCCAACACAAACTGTTTTTTTTTTGCAAATACCACTATTTTGCAATGTCAGCGTATTGTTTTCATATGCTAAAATTTAACTTCAGTAAGAAACCATAAACTCTGATTAAAGGTTAAAGTAATGTTTAGAATGACAACTTTATGGTTGCTTTATGGTTTGGCAAAATACTTAAAAACCTTCACTACAAATTAAAGGTTAACCAACAGTAGAAAACCTCTTGGTATGAACTTTGAGACAAAGGTATCAGAGATTAGGGTAAATTTAAATATCACTCAAAACCACAAGAGAAAACAGCCATAATAAGCACTTGGTACCTAGCATATATAGCTATGCAGTATTATGAAAGGTGACATCCATAGGGGGTATCTGGTCAAAAACCTGCAATTTCATGGGACCACTAAATACGATGATACAATAACTACACTAAGAGTATGCAGCCACGTTATTGGCTCTGTGAGGCTGTGCTTAGGCACAGTTTGGCCTGAATGCTAACATCAGCATGCTTAACATACTCACAATGACCATGATAAAATGTTTCTGATGTTTAGATAGTAGTGTTTACCAAACTGAAGTACTTTTCTTTAGGACAAAAAATGTGTGATGATTTCACAATAACTACTGATCAGAAGGAAATAGGAGAAATAAATACATTTAAATATCTCAATGTCTAAAACCATTTAGATTAACCTCAACTGTTTTCAACTTATAAGATCTTATAAGATATGGGCAATATACTTTATAAATATTATCTCAATAAATTTTAGGCTATTTCCCAATATACATATATTATCTACATACACACATTTTCTCTAAAATAACAATAACAGCAATATAGAAAAAATGTCTAAGCGGTTAAAAGACAAATAATAGAACAGTCTGGTAAATTCAGAAAATTACATTACTTTAATTTCACACTATTGATATATTGCCCCAGAACTTGTCAGTCAAATGATTCAAAGATATAACAGCAAAAGAGTCGCTTCTAGGGAGGCAGTTAGTGGAGACTGCAGACTAACAACATGCTAAACAACAATTGGTCAGCGATCATGCTGATGTCTTTACACAGTCAGTGGTTTCTAGTCATAAAAGTTTTGGACAAGTTCACTTTTTAACCTCATGGTGGTGCTAGAAGAAAAGTAAGTGGAAGACCAAAGTTAGCAAGCTTCCTCCTCTGAGGACCATGAATATCTGTACAGATGATAAGATGTTTCGGTCTGAACCAAAGTGGAGAATCGACCGACACGCCAACACTACCATCACTGGAGCATCTGTACAATATACCAGAAAGCAGGATCTGATCTAAGCCAAAAGGCAGGTAAGCAGGAAAATGCCTAAGAGAAGAGCCTCTGTGGGCAGAGAGGGTTGAGCTAAACAGCCAGCAAGCTCCCCAACAAGGTTTGGGGAGGAGGTAAGTGAATTTTGCACATTCATGTCTATTTGTCTTCTCTGATATTGTGGGCTGGCTGGCTGGATGGCTGGAACAGGCTGTTCGGGTGGCAGGCCTGTCTTGGGCCTGTCACACACCACTGTGGCAGTGGGCGATTGATGAGGTGCAGCAACAGGATGACTAAGGGCTGTTGGGGAAACAGGAACAGGAAGAGGGGGAGATGAGAAGAGGAAGACGTGGAGGAAGAGAACTCAAGTTGCAGGGAGAGATGTGAGGCAAAATAAGATTGGAGATAAGAGGCTTAGTGAGGCTTTTCAGGACATCAGTGAAGTCATGACTGTTTCTTGAAAACTGGAAATTCCCAGGAAAATGTCAGAAATTCCTGTCTAAACTGGAATGTCAACCAATTTTTTTTCAAGCTTTCAAGCACTTTGTTGAATATTAGTCTCAGCTGGACATTGATAAAATGATACAATTACTTTGCTCTTGGACGGAGGCTATCCCCACACTCCTTCATCTTTTTCTTCATATGTTATCAGGGAAATTCTGGGCAAAGTCAAGTTCCCATTTAACATGTGTGGCAGAAGAGTTGTTGCTTCCCATCTGGCCTGATATGAAAAAGAAACTGGGCAGAATAGCAATCAGACTTGGGCCAAATTGTTTTTTAAAAAGTTAAAGAGCCAATAATTCATACCATTTTACAAATATTTAGACCACATCTTCACAGCTGTGATGCTGTAATGTGAGTTATTATGTTAGAGAAAGGGAATATTGAGGTGACTTTCTGACATTCATTATATGACAAACAGGACCTCCATTACAGCAAGGGTTTTTGAAGTTTTGATGACTGAGCGCCAAATTTAGAGAGCCAGAATATGATTGAGGGTAGCACAGGAAAACCCATTAAGTTGTCGTAGGATTCTTGATTGATCTCATACCAGTATGTAACACTGAAAATTCATTGAGCGCCGAATTCACGTATTTGCAGATAAAGCAAATAATTTTGTCTGGTCCTAAAGTCTGACAAAGTAAGTTAATACATTTTTCGTGGAACCTCCTTTTCTCTTCAACCACACAGCAATTTTCTGGCTTTTCAATCTCACCTCCACTTTAAACTGCTAAAGGCTTATTTATGCCTCCTTTACGTACAAAACTAGATATGTCTGTACAATGTAACCATCACTGCCCATGTACTTTTATGTGTTCTTTATGTTGCCATGGATGTTAAGCAATATATCCATTAGAGGGCGCTGCTCAGGGTCAAAAGTTACCCCAAAGAAAAGTCAAAAGTTTCTCACAACAACAAACATGGTGGAGGTTGCAATACTGTACCAGTGTTGTGTCTTGTGTGAAATAATAGCTACACTGCTCCCACAACTACCGGTGGCACTGCTCTGTTTTGTCCGAATGTGTACATTTTCTCAAAATATACAGAAATACAGACAAAAAGAAAGCAGAGTACGAACAGAAGGCTCAGGCTGCATATACATATAGGCATAAATGAACCTTAAGTTGGCCACTGAAATAAAGCACCAACGAGAGCCACTATTATCCTGCAATCAGTAGCTTTCTACAAGTTGTCATTCCTAACCTGTCAGGCACTTGTTAGAGGGGTGCAGTTCAACATAGTAGTCAAGGGGTGTGTAAAAGCTGCAGACTAATTCTGGAGAAACAAGATTGAAACAAGACCTGTGACCGGCCAAAGTCTCCCATCACAGCCTGAAAACAGAGGAGTAGCAGAAGACTAGTTTTCTTTAAGACCACTTGAATTACATTACACTTACAGGTTATTATTCAGCCAATAAAAAATAAACTGTCAACCTGCACTTTAAGTGAAGGCTATTGAAAGTATTGAAATGTACCAATGATTAAAATATAATGCATGCATTTCATTTCTCAAGCATGTTCTAGAGCTGCACAAAATGTTTCTGAGGGCCGCCACTGGCCCACTGGTTGCACTTTGAGAACCCCTGCATTACAGAATGTGGGCACTCTGTCAAGAGCTCAACAACGGTTTTGACACAATATAATTTCTGGCACGTTCCAAGGACTCCTAAAATCACTCAGCTCCCCCATTTCCCAGCAGTACTCCCAACTCCACCCACCTGCTACTCAGAGAAGGTTAAAAGAAACAGTATTTGCAAATAAAGTCTGGTCTTAACCTCTCTTTCCGCTGAATCTGCTCTCCCTTTCTTTCTCCTCTCAAATTGTCCTAATCCTTCCATCCACTCTGTGATGTCCCCCCCTTTCACCCCTCTGACAACTGCCAAGGGATGTAACGGCTGATGTACGAAGGGTAATGGTCCTCCTCTTCCTCCTTGCACCCCTGCTTTCCTCTCCTGTTGGTTTGCTCGGTGGCTCTCCCTCCCCTAATTCAATTCTACATGCTTTTCTTGGCTTGACCGGCTCCTGTCTTCATTCAACAATTTTTCTCCCTGCCTCCTCTTTCTTCTCTGACCTCCTTGCTTTCCCCCTTAAATCCTTCTTTGCTCTTTTTTTGAAACCTCATTTTTAGTCTCTTCTTCAACTCCCAGCATTCTCTGCCTCCTTTTCTCTTCCCTCTTTCTGCTCCCAGTTGCTATGTTTTTAGTGCTGCCTCTGATTTGCAACCTCTGGATGTACCCCGTCTTGCTCTCCCTCTCCGGGCCGTCAGCCTCCCTCAGAGGGAGCTGCTCACTGGGGCTGAGAGGGGTCACGCCTGGGTGAGGGATATCACTTCCCCCCCCATCTCCTATCTTTCCTTCCTTTACTCACCCTTCAAGTCCCTTTCTCATCTGTGTAGCTCTTTCTCTCCCTTCTTGTCTTCTTGTTCTCCCCTCTAGATATCCCTCCTCCTTCTCTTTCTCTCCTTCCTTCTTTTCCCTCCTTTCCTCTTCATATGACATAATTGATTTGCTGAATCCCTCCAGAAGCACATCAAGCCAAAATCCCACTCCAAGTCTACCTTTAAAAATGTCATTCCGCTATGAAAGGCATGTATTTGGAAATAAAATGATATTTATGATTTTAGCATCTGGCATATGCTGCATTCTGTATGCATATATGGGGTATATTTAAGGCACATACATACATATATCTCTTTTATGCCAACACTTGAATGATTTAGGCAAGAAAGCATGAGTGTAGGAGTGTGTGAGAGTACTGATGAATGACTGTACATGTGTCAGGAAGATGCTGCTGAAGAGCTTTGTGTACACACTCTCTTAGAAATAAGGGTTCTTCAAGGGTTCTTCCTGAGGGGCTAAAGTTCTACCAAGAACCATTTGCTTGCTGAGGAATGCTTTTTTGAAGACAGGGTTCGTCAAGGGTTCTTTGTAAGTCTCAAAGTTGCATTAGAAATCCTTTTCATTCAAAGCATCCTTTTTGGCAGAAAGAGTTCTTCTAGGTATGTTGAAAGATGTAAACTTTATAAACATTAGTACTTGCAACACATTTTGTTAAAATGATGGATGATGTTTGGTTTGATTGTTCTTCGCAGAACCCTTGGCTGACAAGAACTCCTTTTGGGTTCTACATGAAACCCTTGGAATATAAAAAGGTTATTGGTAGAACATCGTGGATGGGTTCTTAATGAATCCATTGGAATAGAAAAGGGTTCTTGATAGAACACCTTGGGTGGGTTCTCTGTAGAACCTCTCACAGGCCTTTCCATCAACATGGAACCAGCCCTGTAGAGGTTCAAGCACCAAATCTGGAACTATTCTGAGTATTTACGGCAGAAAAAACTAATTGGGAACCTGAAAAGTTGGTTCCGTGCTGGAACCAAAACATATCAGGTTTTCTTTGGGAACCAAAGTTGGTGTACCATGTTCTACAGGTTGCTCACCCTCTGTTGATTACATCCTTGATTACAATAGTTCCACTAAAAATGTGGTGGAAATGAGGGCTGGTTCATAGCACCTAGATTCCAAGAATCTTGAATGGCACCCGTTCAATAACTGGAGCTTTTTGGTTGAAAAGGGCCATCATAGGGAGTTCTGGATGGAACTTTCACAGATGGCTCTAGATACAACCCTCCAAGAGCGTTCCAAATTGAACCTTTCTTAAAGGAAAAGGGTTCTCCTATGGGGACAAACTGTTCTAGTTTTAGCTAGCACCTTTATTTCTTATAGTGCAGATGCAGAAAGAGAAAGAAAGAAGCATAAAGAGAGAGTGATGAGGAGGAAGATGGAGATAAAGAAAAAAGAAAAAAAAGACCAGCCGGTGTGTGTTCTTGGTTCTTGTGGGGGGCAACTGAGGGGATCGTCTTCCCCCCTTGGCCCCTCCCTGGCCCCAGCCAGAAGCCTCCGGGGGTCCCTGGGTTCCTGAGGAAAAACATCTCGGCCCCCATCACCCCTGAACCCAGCACTGGGCTGTTTACCTTGGCCTGGCTGCCTGACAGCTTTACTGATGTTACATACAGGCACACAGGGACCCTGAGTCAGAGAGGGAGCAGGAGCACAGGGAGAAGAGGAGGAGGAGGAGAAGGAGGAGGAGTGGGACAGATGAGGAACGGGAGAGATGAGGAGCGGAGGAGTGAGGAGGATGAAAGACGCGTGACAAGGATAGAGGATGGCGGGGAGGAAGAATGGAGGTGAAAAGGAGAGAACAGAGAGGAGTAGAATGCGAGGTGTGAGAGAGCGAGAGTGTTAGCTTACTCTGATCTTAATCGCCATGATCAGATCCATTTGGGAAGATCTCCAGAGGAGAGAGCTGTTCAGAGGGCAACAGAGTGCACACTGAGTACACACCAAGAAGAAATATTGCCCGGCAAAAAGTCAGCGCTAGAAATACAGGCATTAATTTTCATCAGCTTTCTAAGTAGATCACTGTGTATATAAAGCAATATTTTGTTTTTAGGATCATTGCTCAGTGTAGTATGTGAGATTTGAAAAGCAAATGTGGAAAGGAGACTCAATATTTTTACAGGAGGTAACGTTACTCATTACAGTGTGGTGTAGAAATGTATACACACTTTCCATACTGTTCATGGGGATAGACTGGGGCCGCTGCCACTCGCTATATGAATGTTGACAGAGGTATACCATATCTATTTTAAATAAATGATCATTATCAACTTGGAAACAAAGCTTTGCAACAGGCAAACTATCACAGTCATTCAATCAGAGCACATACAAATTATGAGTTAGAGAGGCTGATTGTGAAGTAGGGTTGCACCAAAATCTCAATATATGTTTTGGGAAAGCACAAATAATGTGATGAAAACAGATTTTTCTTCTATCCGAAGATGTTCATTAAAAAGTCAGCTCTATGATTACCTCGGCATAGTAAAAAAAGGCTGCATCCACCTTAATCGCTGATTTAATGCACCAAGATTTATTCCCTTCAACTACAGGATATTTTTGTATATTAGCATATCATTACTGTAGAGTTTCTATTTCCAATGCAAAGAAGATTTTTTTTAATTTATAACACTTTTGATCAGTTTTCTTATTTTTCAATATCCCCCAGTCAAAGGGGAGGTGGTGGTGGCTTCAGACAGTTCATAAAACTTAGTTTAGCTAAAAATAAAAAGACAGATAGATACAGTATGAAGATGTGGAAATAGTTTCAACAAAATATATTAATGATATGCCAGTAATAAATCATTTTAGTGCTGTGTAGACATAACAATTGCATTGCCAATTACAAAAAAAACACCTTTCCAAAATCCTGTCCCTTTTTGCTCCGTGCCTTACTAACAGTTGAGCAAGCTTGGAATCTGGTGGAACCTGTTTCCGGTACTTAATTATGCTATGTGCTAGCCTCATCTATGTTGAAGAGAAAAACAAGTTTTGAAGATGTTGGAGGACCAGTAAAAGTGACATATGGTCACATCTTCAGTTAGCTAGTGTTAGAAAAGACTAACTAGCAAGCTAACGATTGATGTAGAGCTAGCTAATAGGTTAGTGTTTCATTAGGTATCAGGTTTAATTAGCTAATGGTTGATGTATATTAGGTAGCCAGTTAGCTAGAATTTTGCTAATATCAGTTAACGTATGATTTGACTATATGTCACTTGTGCAGGTCCCCTAGCAACATCTTTAAACCATCTTCACTCATGGTTTTCTTTTCAACATATATGAAGTTAGCACAAAGCATATTTAAGTACAGGAAACAGGAAAGAAGAAAGTTGACAGAGGTTTCAATCGGAGCAGGACTCAGGAAGACTTCTGGCATAAAGCACGCCAATTTTTGGTCTTCCATCTGACTACAGATAATTTTGTTGGTTGAACAGATACAGATACATATAATGATTTCTCTGTGGACCTCTAAAGGGGAGCAGACTTTGGGTTTGGATTCAGCAGGAACATCTCAGATGGCCAATTTTTTCACACACAGATGATGATTTGAATTTGCATTCATCCTTCATCCTTTCAAGACAAAACTTCCCCCTCAAGCCTGGCAGTTTGTCTATTTGTAGGCGTCTGTTTGTCCATTTCTGAGCCACAATGCTGGGCTGGGCCGGGCCACAGGGGTTTGTGCAATGGGGTGGGAGGTCTGTGTTTTGCAGCTCAGAGCTCTAAGTCTTGTTTGTCTGTCCTGAGCAGCTGGACAAGCTGTAATAATACAAACGGGCCTTTGAACAGGCTGCTGTGTTGTGCCGCTCAGGCTTGGGTTACATCCCACACATGCACAGTTTGCTCGTTCAGAAACACACACACATATGATTGGGCAGACTGGCAACTACACACATGCGCACAAATTCATACAAAAAAAAATGTTTACACGCTCCTGAATGCAAATGTACATTCAGACCTGCATACACACATAATATGCACAGATAGACACAATAATACACCCTTGATTGTGATTAAATTAGCTGCACTGATCTCTGCCTAACTGTGATTGATCATCTTAAACTCTGCTGCCACTCACACTGATAGCCTGTTTGTCTGTCTCCTCTGTTTGTTTGTTTGTTTGTTTGGACAGACGGGTGGCTTGCTTGTTGTTTGTTTATGGCTGATCATTCATCACAATAAATCATTAGGCAGACACGCACGCGCACACACACACACACGTGCACACACACACCTTTGAGCCCCCTGGATTGTTTCCATCCATCTCAAACTGATTTAGGCTTACCCAAACACTCACTGCGCTGTCACCCTCACATGCTGGAAGCTGCTGCTCCCACAGAGGGAAAATAGGGACATAGTTGAGTGCCACCCTGACACTTCACTACACTGACGAATGACTTCCTCTGTCATTATGTAATGGAGTTCGGGGCTTCACCTGCCCTGGCCAGGCCAGCGGCCTCTGTGCACACATCAGGATATGAGAGGACAGGGAATTGGCCTGGAGGTTGCTGGGTCACTACTCGGGGGATCTACATCAACACCAGCAGGGGGAGGAGTGGAGAGGATGTTGGGGGTGTCCACGTATACAGTACATCAATACATATTTCACTTGATGTAGAAAACCATAACATCTCTTTTGCTTCTTGTATTGTGTTTAGTGAGTATAATCTCTGCAGGAAAATATGCATTGTGTCACATCAGGCTAAAGCTGTATAGACACCAGTAAAACAACCTACATTTGACAACTTTTTGGATAAATCCGAAGAGATATACAGTCAGTGTTCAGCCAGTATTGTACCTGCAGGCTCTCTGGAGTGGATCGTTGGTAAAAATGAGTTGAACAAAGCTATCATTAATGTTATTAATTACACCTGTGCTTTTACTGTTAAAACAAGTCAAAATGTTTATTGTGAATAAAGATCTGGGGCTTTTTATTAGTGCTTTATTGAATACAGCTGCAGTGGGAAGGCCAACCAGTTAACCCAGTGCACTGTACTACATATTAAAACCCTGGCTGGTGCCAATTATAAAAACAGTTGTCTGCTATAGACCCTTTTACAGCCGACATCATCAAAAAGCTGCGTGCACATTTTGGCAACACAAGTAGCGGTCTCCCTCAGTCATCCGGACGAGTTATCAAGCCGCAAAAGGTTGAATTAAACATTTTACCAGCACCAAAATCACCATAATGTCTGTTTGTTGAGTATATGATAATTCAGAATATTCCAATGGTCGATGTAAGTTGTTCAAAATTCCAACAGAATCATGACTGTTTCAGAGTAACCAGTGGCGTCTACGGCTGCAAGCTATTAAATGTGTTGACTGGACTGAAGAAATGTTGGCAACTATTTTGATAAGTGATTAATCGTTTCAGTCATTTTTTAATCAAAAATTTAAACTTAAATATGAGGACTTGCTGCTTTTCTTTGTTATTTATGATAGTAAATGAACATTCTTCAGGTTCTGGACTGTTAGCTGGACAAAAGAAGTAATCTGATCATGTCACATTGGGCTATGGGAAATTGTGATGAGCATTTTTCACATTTTCGGTTCCTAGATTAACGATTAATTGATTAATCATGAAAATAATTGGTAGATTGCAACTCTTGGTGATAACTAGTGCTTGATTCGCATGACAAAATGAACATCCTGCATTGGATGAAAAAATGGAAAGTTCTATTTGGACTTTATTTAGAACTGATTTGATTTAATAGTGTCTTGGCTTTACCTGAATGAGAATGTGACAGTGCCAATGGAGAGAGAGCCGAGGAGGGCCTGCCTGGATTATCCAGCTGTGGGTTACACAGAGTTGAACATCTGGTCACAAAGAAAGCAGATATAGAGTTACTCATCCCTGACAACAAGAGACACAGACACAGACACAGAGACAAGTAGACAAAGATATTTTTGCAAATTTTTCATATGTTAAAAAGGATGTCAAACAGTCTAACACCGCTTCCCAACATACAGTGAGTGAGCGAACTCCAGCGGGTGGAATGGGAAAATTGTCGAAATATACTGTGAGTGATGTTGCAGGGGTGTGCTTGTAAATTGTATAAGTTATTTATTGATAACTGAAATGATTTTCTTAAGTCAGTCTTGTTACTAAATAATTGTCCAACATGTTTGTTACTTTTAACTCCCAACAGCTCCCTGAGTACCTTCCAAACCTCATCCTTTTTAAAGATATCTTCGTAAAAGGATTCTGTGGATCATAAACTGTCCTTCTCAATCTCATAAATTAGTCTCTCGTCATCTGCTGACTGGAGGGGAAATGGAAACATCAAAGAGCGAGCGTCAATTTTGACCAGTGAAAACTGGTTAGAGGTGAAGCAAGTGTGCAAAACTTGGAAAATAAAAAATACAACCAGGACAAAAAGGCTGGTTGGTTTTTCAAAAAAGGCAACATGTCACTCAGCCTCAGTGACTTTCTTGTCTTGAAAAATTATCTTTTAAATGGACATAACAGGAAAAGCACTGGTGTGCTTATGTGTAATTGAAGGTACAATTCAAAAGGGAACCAAAAAATTATTATCGCTCAACACAGACTACAGATATTTTTTCTTTTTTTTGCAATATAATGTTCATAGATTATGCTATTAATTCATTTTCCTCTTCATGACAAATCCAGTTATGGTCAAAACAATGAACCCAAAAGAGAAAATAAGAGACAAAGGTAAAGAGAGAGAACTGAGAGAAACAGAAGAAAATGCAACAGACGGACAACAAGACAACATTAGAAAAACAAAAGTGTCTCTCTGTCCTGTCCTCCCAGCCCCTTGCTGCCCTCTGTTCCTGACCTTAAGGCCTTGGGGTGCATTTGTAAACTGTTTCTCAGTGACCTCAACATCTGACCACCCTGTCCTCTACCTGCAATAAAACACATACAGCAGCACGAAGAACGCAAGCCAGCAGCCACATCAGCAAAGACCAACAAGCGGGCCTCACTGCGGTGTCTGCCTCAGCAGAGAGAGAAACTCTTTCCAAAACACTACAGTCTGTTATCACGCTGTTCATTTGTCTGCCTCTGTTGGTACTTCCTCATTTTTATGTTGAATTTATGTTGTGTGGAGATCAGCTTATATGCGTATGTGGGTGCACACACGCAAGTCCTCGCTCCATTTATTAGCCATATATTTACTTTAGAACTTTTCAGGGAGTGCACAAGACATGGCTCATTTTTTCCCTCTCAGTCTCTGGCCACGTTTTGTTTTTACATGACATGCTGGGATTTGTTGTTTTGTTTGGTTTGTGAAACTCCTCAGTCACAGGCTTCATTAGATAATGAAGGGGAAGAGTATTTGTGGTGGGAAGGTGGAGGTCACAGCAGTGTTTGGAATACACACGCATGACTGGTCAGTCAGCCATGTTGAGCTATGCAGACTCTGATGAATCAGCAAAAACAACTGTTGCACGTTTTCTGGAGGAGAAGCTAGTTATGCTGAAGAAAGTTATGTGTTAGATTTTATTTGATTTCTGGCAAATCTGTAATTATGTTTCCAATAAACAGTTTTAAATGAATTTCTGAAATTTCTGGTAAAAAAAAAAGTATGAGTTAATGTTTCCATCAACTGTCTTTATGTGAATGTACACCTCCATTTATCACCAGTGCAGAATAAGCAAATGAGATAGTTATTTTTTGAAGCGGGTTTGAATGAAGTACTTATACAAAGTCAGCGTATTATCAGTAGAAAGCAGTTAGTGTGCGCCCCCAAATGGGAGAAATAGGATGAATGCCAGTGTAGGAAGCTGAACAAGGTACTGCTGTGGACAGGGTTAGCAATAAATATCAGTATATATCAGTTTATTTAATTTGTCATTAGACAGCCTTTACTGATGGGAAACAGCTGTTAGATTCGCCAAATATCACTCTCTCCGAAGCCACCAGACTCCTTTGGCAAAAACAATGATTTTACCTTGTAGAACACAGGAGTTGCTGGTCTACCACTGCCTTGATCTGTTAGTTTGTTTGTGTTATTATGTAACTTTGGCAAACCAAAAAAGCTATTTAATAAATCTGAACCTAATAGTTTTGAATAAAGTAATTTGTAGTTAACTCAAATAAAAACACAGATTGTGCCTTTTAACTAAACCCAGAGACTGGGTCATGACAAACAGGTGGATCACAGGAGATTTTATTTGGGTTGCCAAATAAATAAAACACAACAGAAGAAATTTTGAAATTTTATATCTACAGTACAGTATGTGTATATTGTTTTACTGATGAGAGGAAAAAACAGGAGCCTGTTAATTCTGCCTAAATACACTTATTTTTGTCTAATTTTTATATTTTTATATGCAAAATGTCCTATATAGTTTCATTATGAAAGGAAATAAAAGCAAGATGGCCTTTTAACTCAGCCTAAAAGTAGTCATTAATCATGAATTTGTGCATATGCTTTCAATAACAAGTGAAAGTAATACAAGGTGAAGGCACTAAAAACAGTAATTTATGCAGTGTTATGCAAGTTCGAATTTAAAAAGAACTAGGTGAAAGTTCAGTTCACACAGATCAAAGTGAACTATATTTCATGTTCATTCCTTCCGTTTCTTCAAATGAATGACATCATTATAGAGACTGCTGTAGTATTTATAATCACGTAATAGTAAGTGGTGCATAATATTCATGTTTTCATTTTAAGTACCAAGATTACTAATAACTATAGTCATTAACAACAATTCATAACGATTTGAAAACATTTTACACTATAGCACACAGCAAACAAACATACATATACTGTTGAAATTTCCAACTGGAAACTCGAAATTCCGACTTTCCAGTGTAATCTCAACACCCCACAATACATGGGAACTACAGGGCGATTACGAAGGAATACAACGTTGATCTATCAGTGTCTTACTATAACACAATGTCCAGGTCTACAGTGTAGTTCATACACATCGGGCTGCATGATCAACCAAAGTTTTTATGCTATGCCGACATTTCTGTCCACATTCGCACGCTCTGTCTCTCTCTCTGCTGCTAGCAAACAGTTTTCTTTTTTTATCAGTTAAGGCTAACGATGTGAGCGCCGTCATCTCATGTTCACTAACTGCAAACTGATGATTTGTCCTTTCAAAAAAGAGAGTCCCCAGGATTAAAGATCGGAAAACACTGACTTAAACTCTTCATTTAAAACGCATCAGTGGTCAATCAGTGGCAGGTGTGACAGACAGGCAGACACAGAGGAGCATGGAGGGAACGAGCAAACAGGAGAGAAGAAAGACGCCCACAAACAGGAAGAATTTGTGGCAGTTGTTTGTGACACCAGCACTTTTACCTACCTAATTCAGTAATTTAGGCTGAACGTTGCTCCTTGTGTATGTGTGAAAACGCGTAGCTTGTTAGCCGCTATGCTAGCGATAACGATGCTAACCGCTTAGCTAACGGTTGCCACTTAGCCTAACCGTGTGCGACTTTTTGTAGTAACGGCTAGTAACCGCCAGTAACCCTCAACCAAGAAGAATAAGACTTTTAATTAAGACGTTGGACTTGTGGGATGTTACCAGGTCAGACGGCGCCATTAGTGACCGGAAAACCTGTTTGGTGCCACTAAGGAATACTCCAAGTTAAATTCCCGATACACACTCCATACCAGTTGGTGGCGGTAATGCACCATAACGTTGTAACGTTGCCATGAAACGCGAAGAAGAAGAAGAAGAAGAAGAAGAAGAAGAAGAAGAAGAAGAAGAAGAAGAAGAAGAAGAAGGAATACTCTACCCTCCACTGCTACCTGCTACTCTGCTGCTACTTCCTTCCAGCACTGAAACAGAACTGTAAGTTAAACATTTCATTCATTTTCACCTGTCTGAGATTTGCCTGTTAGTTTTCTTGTGTGTGCCCACAGAAATACACTTTCTGGCCAAAAAATGTCACCAACTTGGTTTAACAAAGCAAATAGGTAGAGCCTTCCATTGGATAATTACTGCAGTGCTTAATGTATTTCAGCTGGCAACAAGTTATTTAACCCGAACTGACACAGCAAGTACCTTCTCATTTCTTAAACAACCATGTTGGAAGACATATCCTGTGGTCATGGAAAAGATGTTACTCTGTTTCAGAAGAATCAAATTATTGGCCTGCATCAAGCTAAAACAACAACTAAGGAGATTGCCGAAACTACTAAAATTGGGGTTAGAACTGTTCTATGCATTATTAAAACTTGGAAGGATGGTGGTGATCATCTTTGAGGAAAAAATATGGTCAGAAAAAAATCTTGAATGATCATGATCGAAGATCACTTAAAGATTTGGTGAAATCAAACTAAAAAATCAATAGTACATGTAGCGTAACTCATGGCTATGGTTAATAGTGAGAGTAAGAGCATTGAGCAGTGATTGGCACTAAACAGCTGCATAGCTTTAAGAAAACCACTTATCAGTGAGGCAGATTGGACTCTGGAGCGATAAATAAGGGTCATGTGGTCTGATGAGTCCAGATTTACCCTGTTCCAGAGTGATGGGTGCATTAGCGTAAGAAGAGAGGTGGATGGAGTGATATACCCATCATGCCTAGTGCCTATCGTACAAGCCAGTGGGGACAGTGGTATGATCTGAATTTGCTTCAGTTGGTCAGGTCGAGGTTCAGCAACATTTATGTGCCAGAAAAATGTGGGCAGCTCACTCTTTGAATATAGTGAATGACCAGGTTTTTCCATCAATGGATTTTTTCTTCCTTAATGACATGGGCATATTCCAAGATGACAAGGCCAGGATTCATTGGGCTCAGATTTTGGAAGAGTGGTTCAGGGAGCATGATACATCATTTTCACATGTGGATTGGCCTCCATAAAGTCCAGACCTTAAGACCATTGAGAATCTTTGGGATGTGCTGGTGAAAACTTTGCGGTGGTCTGACTCTCACTTCATCAATACAAGATCTTGGTGAAAAATCAATGCAACTCTGGACAGAATTAAATATTGTGACACTGCATAAGATTATCAAAACAATGCCATGGCGAATGTGTGCCTTAACCAAAGCTGAAGTCGATTAGTCAGTTAAGACAACACTCAGACGGCAGTTAAAATTGAGCAGAATCTATTGATTTATAATGTTAAACATGTCCGAAAAAAATATGTGTGCATTAAGAGCCATTTGAAGCCATTCATCACAGTCAACAATCGCCAAATCATACTTTAAATGCGGCTGATTTGTGTGCTATTTTGCACTATGTAATACAAACCTTAAACATTAACGCACATGACAGCAGCTCACTAAATGCTTCACCTTTTCAGACCAATGAGGATGACAGTGTCTGTGGGTAAAGGACCCAGAGCTGGCATTAGCTGCCAGCCTGCTACACAGTGTGGTTAACGTTAGCAGTGCCAGCAGCAGCAGCTGCTCCACTTGAAGGTTTATGTCCGTGTCTGTGATTAATCTGGTCACATGTTGCTCTAATCGAGTGAATATATATATCAGCTTATTCTGTCAGAGTCTACATTCAACATTATTTCCATTTTTCTACATTAAAACACTGCCAAATTGTGCTGGTTGTACGAGCTGTCATCCGTCCGACTTTGCTAATATCCGGGGTTGCATAAGTGATTGGGGCATATGCACTGGGCGAGAGCGGCCGTCGTCTTACAGTGCTGCAGCCGACTAGTGGTGGGCAGCTGCATAAAATCTTTGAGGCAACAGGTAACTGGCATTGTGCTTGAATGAAATATTGATAAATAGTTTAAACGACTAGTATTCCTGGTGCTGATTAGGGAGGGTGGGGACGTTTAATCGTATAGTCGACTAATTGTGCGAATCCCTAATAGGATTATTATTTTTTGATAAAGGAAAAGTGTGACAAGACAGCAATGAAGTACTGTAATGCTGCCTACAAATCTTGTTCTCCAGACTTTGTTTGTTTGGTACAGACCCCAATAAATGTCACAGCACCATGATTTTAATAGTTTTTTTTTTCCCAGTGAAAATAAAAAATGTGATGGGGAAAAAAAAGTTCATTCACATTTAGAGGTATTGTGATATACCTTTATCAATGACAATTCAAAAAAGAAACAGTGATGTCATACTATGATAATATTGTGTAAATTATCCAGCACCTCTTAAACATACTGTATGCTCTTTGAGTGTGATTAATTTGCCAAAAAAGTAACAGAATGCATAATAAACAAAGTTTATGTAATATAATTTAAATGTAAGTTATGTATGTAAGTTAAGGATGAATTTAAAAAAAATATAGATCTTGAACTATACCTACACACCTACTGTATGTCTATGAGCTGCAGTGAGGATAAGTGTATGTCAGCAAGTGTGTATTACTTTTTGAAGTCTGGGTAGGTTTTTCTGTATTCTTTAGACCTCCTATGCCTCCTTGTGTTGGGGTCACATCAGTAGCAGCATGCAGAAACATAGCTCATGTCTCTCACACACAGTCACGCCTTTTGTTGGCTTCTTCCAGTCCCAACTGGCCACCCATGCTGTTTGTTTAGTGTTTGTCAAGTTTATGATTGCCATGTCTAATGCTCTGTAATAACATGTGTGTTTCACATTAGAAGAAAGGGGATCCACCTTAGAGAACAGGAGAGTGATAGGGGAGTATATAATGAGAAATGGACAGAGAAAGGAAGGAAAAGAAATGAAGATGGAGAGTGAGGGAAAGAGGTTTGAAAGAGAAGAGTTTTGCTGAGCTCAGGCCTTGTAACAGAGTGACAGATGCTAAAGGGTAGGAAAAACAGATCAGGAAGTGCCATGGAAATGAAATTGGGAAATGACTCTGAAAGAAGAGCAAAGGGAGGGGGATAAGCTGGTGGGAAAGAGCAAGAGGGCATGTGGAGGCCACGCGAACCACAAAAAATGCGTTGAAATGAAAAATTCGAAGCTCTTCAGGCTAGTGGGGGCCACGTTGAGTGGGTGGGAGGGATGGGTGGGGACGGGGCTTTAGCAGGGCTATCGGGAGCAGCACATCTGCAAAAGTCATTAAGGAGTGTGTATGTATGCAGCGTGACGCTGTGTTTTCTCTGCCAGGCCTGGCTTGGGCCTGCGCGGCAAAACTAGGATCGGGTTTCGTCAGTGTGCAGTGGGGGGCCGTCTCCAGTTGACGCGTGATGATTTAGTCAGGTGTGAGCGTGCACTTTCCAATTTGGAGGGAAATAAATTAGAAGTGATTTTTTATGAGACCTCTGTCCCAGGCTGTCTTAAGGCTCTCTCTCTCCCCTGCTGTGCACTGTCAGCCCAACTGATGTGTTTATAAAGAGTGCTGCAGTGGGAGCTGCCCCCACATAAACACACGCGCAAACATGCACAGTACGTAGGATATACAAAAACACACGTGTATGTCTAGACATGAATAATGCAGAAAATGGGATGCATGATGTAGCTGTGTCTTTGCACATTGTAAGGTACACACAATATCATATTTTACATGCTTTTCATGTGTTTGCTCTTGTGAAACTGAGCAGTAGTGGAGAAGATGAGATGTGTAACTAGCATTTCATTTTTACTCTTTCCTGTAACAAATTCACCAAGAAGGGAAAACAAAGGAACAATAACATCAACTACAGACAAAGACAAAGGTGCTCATTCTCATCCTTATTACAAGCAATTCC
Organism: Lutjanus erythropterus; assembly: GCF_056507025.1. Taxonomy (NCBI): domain Eukaryota; kingdom Metazoa; phylum Chordata; class Actinopteri; order Lutjaniformes; family Lutjanidae; genus Lutjanus; species Lutjanus erythropterus. The sequence goes on along the minus strand of NC_139323.1, from coordinate 18,858,139 downwards.
TCAGGTTGGGCTGTATGTTCAGTAGCAGCATTTAGTCAGCGTTACTCAAAAAAGTAAAATTCTTCCTGTTGAAGTAGCAGGTCTATCTAATATTTAAATAAAAACAGATAAACACAGGTGTGTTAGTAGTAGAGGATGTAGCGCAGAACAGATTCAGGCAGAGATTATGGTTTTCTAAGGTGAATGAGACATGTCTGAGCTTCACTGGGGTCTAGAAGCCGGAAACCCAAATCCCACCTGACCTCTGACCTCTGCTTGGTTCCCCTGCTACTGCTCCCACACATGGCTCTGGCAGCCTTCACTAAATGACTGCCTGACTTGTCTTGTCTGCCTGACTCTCTTCATGCATGTTTTTTTTTTTATCCCTGTCTCTCTGCCTGAATGAATGAAAGATTCTCTCGGTTTGTTGCCACCCAGTCCGCATTTTGTTGGACCATTTTAATTAGTCGTTCTGAAACATTTTTTTCAACAATATACGTACCTGTTTTGAAATACCTTTTCAGCCAAGTACCCCCTGACCAGTGGAAATGTTTTTGGTGAGAAAAGAAGCCTATATAAAGAGGTACATTATTGTGCTGTGCTGTTAGTGTCAGCTTGTTTAGGTAAATACATTTAAAACATATTCTTCCTTATACTGACTGTATTTTCACTTGTTTCTCCGTGTTGTAGTACTACTACTTTTCAATCACAAATCCATTTTCTTGATTTCTGTTTGTCATTAAATACTGAAACCATCTTCCTTCTCACAGTGAACATGATCGCTTCCTTCTTCTGTGAGGTTTTATGACAGTTGACAGTTTTTCGCAGTTAACAATGATATTTTAAATAGAAATATTGAATAGAAGATGTGGTTTCATCAAACTTTTATCTGCATATGTTGTTGTTATTATTATCATCGTCTATTATTATCATCATCATTATATATTACAGATTTTTAAATTAACATAAAAAAAAACCTGCTATACATGCTGCAGTACTCCAAAGTATCCCTTGGGGTACTAAATTAAAATTCTATTATACATGACTTTTAAAAGTGTCAGAATTATTCTCATGTTTAATGTTTATTATTGGAGTTAGACATCCTGAAAAGGCATTGTTGGTCACTAAAAAGGCCTCACATAAAATTCAGCTATTAAGTGCATCGTTGAAACAATGTTATGTTATTCATAACTGCAGAAGATCAGGACATCAATGGCCCTATACTTTTGAAGCACACTAAAATATAGATGCTTGTAGCTGAAAAAAACAAACTGAATGCACCCAATAAATCTGCCATAGATGTCCACTGCACTGAAAAAATGCACAGACACACTGCTACTATTTGGGAAGTACAACAGGTCAAAGTGGAATATTTCAGTTATGTTGTGTAGATTTTATCCTTTAGCATTTTAGCATCAATTTAACTAAGCAATGTTGTTTTCAGAGAGATATATTCAGGAAAGTTAATTTTACAGGATGGTATCTCTGTTTGTGGCCTACAGACAACAGATCAAGGCATTATGGTCATCAAGACAACTTTATCTGCCAGTCCTGTTAAAGGTGAGCACCTCAGTCAATGAGTAATAAAATTGGGATATGACACACTACAACTCATATATCTAATATCCACATGGATGTTAAATAATGAAATAACAGTAATATATAGATTCGATACAGAAAATTTCCAAGGTTTGCTCAAACAACAGTTTGGACAGTATGAAAGACAGTCTGTTTTTGGTTATATTGTCTTGCTCCCCCTAGAGGAATATACTGCACCAAACATGTAATTGCAGCCATGGAAAGGGGGTCATGTCCATCCCAATATATAAAATATGAAAGTTTCACTCCCAACGTGTAATGACCAGTCATAAAATTCCTCCACAGGCAAAAAGCTAATTATCTGCTCTCAATATTCAGTGTAAAACTGTCTCCAAAACACACTGGATTCTTACTTCACCTGCTTCATGTTTGTGTTCATGTCAGTCAGCAACAGTAATCACAACAGATGCATGTAGATCGTGAGTGCGTGCTGATATTTTTGGTTCTGTATCCTCTGTGCGCACAGATTTCTGATACACAAGTTGATCGCTTACAGGTGGACTATACACACTAACACAGTCTGTTTAAATTGCAGCATCACTGATGCGCATGCCAATATAAACCAGTGTGTTACTGCTGTTATTGATGAACACATTGGTTGTTTTAACTGAACTCAGTTACTTTGCCTATAGTTGATTTATCACTGTACTGTGTTGATATTAACTGACCAGGATATCATGGTGTTGGTCAAAACATGCACCCACACACACACACACACACACACACTTGTAGGTGGAAATTCTGAGGCATTGTCTGAGGCGTGTGGTTCATATTGCTCTGTTCTAACTAACATGTAGCTTTCTTTTTTCCTGTCATCCTTTCTTATTTCCTTTCAGTTTTGCTGCCTTCCCTTTCTTTATTTCCTTCTTTTCTTCCTTTCTTTCTTCTTTCCTTTCTTCCATCTTCCTTTCAATGTCTTCCTTCCCTCTCTCATCATTCTTTCCTTCTTTCTGGCTAGCTTTCCTTCTTTCATTCCCTCCTTGTTTCCATTCTACCTTTTTCATTCCTTCCTTGTTTTTTGTTTCTTTCCTCTTTTGCTTCCCTCCTGGTTTCCTGCCTTGCTTGTTTCCTTCTTTCTTTCAATTCTTATCTTTTTCCTTCATCCCTTCCTTTCTTGTCTTTTTTCATTCCTGTCTTGTCTCCTTTTTTGCTTCGTTCCTTATCTTCTTTCTTTCTTTGTTTCTTACTGACTTAATTACTTATATAGATAATCCTACTTTTCCATTCCCATTCCCACCCAATCAGGTTAGATTGGTCCCCCTCAATGTCTGACTGATGATTTTGTTCCTCTACTGTACAGGCCTTAAAGCGGAGAATTTTGATGCAGAGTTGTGGGTGAAGTTGGAGGGTGTCCAATAAATCTTCTCTGTTCTTCTCTGATGGCAGGCACTTTGGGTTTTGCATTTCGTTCACTGTAGGCTTAAAAATGAAATCTCATCTCAGCAGTGTACCACAACGACATTAAGTAAAAACACGCTGCCTCATCCAATACCTCAATTGAAAAACATCCAGTTTGAATGTCAAAGCAGTGGTGTACATTAATAGACTAAACAGTATGATGCAGTATCCATCATTGTTGATGATATGTAACATTAATATTTTAGAAGTATATTGTTACTTAAGTCTGAAAAACTGAATTAATATGCTACAGTATTAGACAGGTAAGGATTACAGTTCAATAAAAAAAAGTTGGTGGCTGGTTTTCTTTGTTTCAGAAAGAATGGCCATGGCATTTACAATGAGTCTTAAGCCTTTGCAAAGGGCTATAAAACAGTCAATAGTTTATTTTTCCAAAACCACTTTTAGCAGCTGGACATTTACAATGGAACTTTGGACAGGAAGTTAGTAGACAGCTGTCATCTCGAGGAGAGTCGCTCTGAATTTGCCTAACCCTCCTACACAGAGCAGATGAATGAAAGAGATTGGGAACTTTTTACTGAGGAGGTCAAAGTCTCCTTCCTTTACGAGTTGTTACAACATGAATGGGAGCACTGAGCAAGGGAGGCAGGAACTAGGTAGGGAGGCTGGAAAAGCGGAGGAGGGGAGAGAGCGAGGGAGGGAAGGAAGTGAATGGTGTAGTTTTTCTCAGCTATAGCACCCCTTAGCAAGGTGAGAGGTGGGGGCAGGGGGCACTGGCTGGGTGGTCATCATGATCGGTGACCTGTGTGTGTGTTTATGTGTGTGTTAATGGCTGTGTGTGCATGTAAGGAAGTCAGAAAGTGAAAGGCGTTCCGTATGCTAAGTATCTAACCATGGGAATAATCAAAACCATCTCATATTTCTCTCTAGGCAGTCTGATCCTTTTTTCTATTCTTGTTTTTAATCAGTTTTCTTTTCCTCAGACTACTACTTCTATTCTTGTGTCATTGTTATTCCACACAGAGCTTACACATGCACATTTTCTGAGGTTTTCTCTTTATGGGCTGCAGAATGAGGTGTAGACCAAAATGACTACTCTAATCGAGTAGCCGCATGGTCCTAAAACAACAGACTGCATTTAGCCAATATAATTCATTCCTCTTGACCATTAAATATCCAGGCTTAATAAAAAAGGCATCAAGTATTGAAAGCTTAAGTGTTTCACATCATACAGACTCTCAGTAAGAAAAACACAAGCAGAGCCATATTCAGTTTTGTGATGTGGGATGATGCTGTTGAAGGAATGGTTTGACATTTTGTGATATACACTTATTCGCTTTGTTGCCAATAGTTACATGAGAAGATTGTTACCACTCTCTTATCTGTACCAGCAACTCTGAAGCACACTAAATAACAGTGTGTGTCAAGTTACGTAAGGAACAGGTGTGTAAGATTTATGTGGATTTATTGGCAGAAATTGAATCTAATATTCATAAGAGTGTTTTCATTCGTGTACAATCACCCGAAAATAAGAATGGTTGTGTTTTCTTTACCTTACAATGAACCATTTATAACTAGAGAGGGTGGGGGTCCTCTAGTCTGCCATGTTGAACCGCCAAGTAGCTCAGAATGGACAAACCAAACACTGGTTCTAGATACAGATGTTGGCGTTTTTGCTGCAGTGCTGTTACTGCCAGCCCTATCTTTTTACATTGAATTTGCAGAGGAGTTGTGAAGAAAAGAGGTGTAACCAGAAAGCAGTATAAAGAAAAAGAAAGAAAGAAAGAAAGAAAGAAAGAAAGAAAAAGAAAAAAGAGAGAGAGAAAAAGAGATTGCCCCAGAAAAATGCAACCTTCCACTCGATTTCTGTCTGTGACATTTTTTTTTATAGATATTGAAATCCTAGTGAAAGGTGTTTTGTTGCTGGTATAATGTTCATCATTTTCATTGAGAACTATGCAGTTAAAATAGGTGAGGCACCATATCTCTGTATGAAGTGTGGCTGCAGTTGTGCTGCTCACATTGGGATGTGTGGCTGTCCTTTAATAGATACATAATACTTGAAATCACAAAAGTAACTTCACCTTTGTTGTTGACAGCCCCTCATGCCGTGTATTCTGTATATAACATGTAGAAATACAAAACGAGACACTGTGAGTTAACAAGCTGCCAACCCATGTTTTGGAGGTATTTATTTATTATCAACAGTTTAATTTAAGCTCCAGTGACTGCATGAGGCACCCAGAAGTCACATGCTCACAGTTCACACACCTTCTAATTTGATTTGATTTGATTTATTCTGAACCTTTAAAAAATAATAAATTAAAAAAACAAAAAAGAAAATTCTGAACAAAACCAGCTGACTTGGGAGTATATTTGTCCTCTTTTGGTAGAGGTGAAATAACAGTGTTACTGGGACACATAAATGCTAATCATCACATTATATCTAATTTGTTACATCTGTACAATTGCAGGAAAATAAAAATAACATTTACAAAGTTTATAGCTGGTTTATGCTAGGAGAAACTAATGAACTGCTATTTATAGCTTCATATTTACAATATTTTCATTAAACTTTTGGCAAGAAAAAAATAGAAGCATATTTCCCAAGATGTCAAATGATTTCAGTTCATTCGGGTTTTATTTGTCACACTTTCCAAGCTGATTTGTAGACTTATCAACACTCTGGCTTGCTTTATTTACTCATGTATTTGGCCATCCCTCCATCCATCCATCCATTCATCCATTCATCCGCCCATCTATCCAGTTGTCAGTCAGTTGTAAGTCACGCTGTAGCATACAGTGTTCTTGCAGTCTTTTGAGTCTTTGGTTATTCTTATTCAGGCTGTAGCAGCAGTGTGGGCAGCTTGTAGCCACATTCAAGAACAGCTAGCTGTCATCAGACGCTGCTAAACCTAAACACTAGCAGCCACAGACCCTATTCCCTCTCACCCTGTTACTACACTTCTATCGACTTCCCACACCAACATTAAACATGCACACATGTTCTCGCTCCTTCGGTATTACTCTCAGAAATATTTTTTCATATCTTCCCACCCAGCTCTTTCTCTTATGCCGTCCACACCCAGCATCTTTGATCTTCTGACTCCTTTACTTCACGTGCTGTCTCTCAAGCGGATATCTCTGTCAAATGCACACATGGTAAATAGGCCCACATAAGTCAAACACAGTCAAAAGTGAAGCATTGTAAATTTATTAGGCTTTGATCCAGAGGGTTCATGTGTGACAAAATGTGTTTGTGAGTGGGGCGAAATCCAAACCTGGCAGGAGTAAGGGGATGGATCAACAAGATCAAGCGATGTGGGGCGAGAACATTCATTTCAGATGGCCCAGGCCGTGACAGAATTGTTCCTGCATGCTGTTTTCCACCGAGCATCGGTGTCATGTTCGCAGGTTCCATGTGTTGTAAAGTCAGAGTGGTTTTGGCACGGGGGGCGACGCCAGCTCCTGTTCTGAGGGTGAACCCCATCCTGCCCAATGCGTGGTGGGCCACAGAGTGACGAAGAGCCAGGCGAAAGGAGTGAAAGTGTTGACAATGCTGAAGCTGGAAACCTAACCCAGCCCTGACACTGAATACTCAGTCTGCCACTTCATGTTCCCCTTCACAAACATCAACCCCCTCCGTAGCTGTCTGTCTTTCCCTCTCACTCTTTCTGTGTCTTTGTGTCTCACAAGCTACTTCTTTTTATTTGCCCCTGTCTCTTAGTTAGGTTTCTAGTTTTTATAGATAAAGATGTGTTCAGTGGGAGAAAAAGAAATGCCAAAATTCAGTAAAAACAAAGTTTAAAAGTCTGTTTTACTTGCATGAAGCAGAATTTTTCCTCAATCTTCTGCTTTTTTTGACTGGTTCTGAACTAATGAATATTTTCATTATCTACTGATTTGTCAGTTATTTTGTCACTTAATTGATCAGGTGTTTGATCCATATATTTTTTTAAATTGTGAAAATTGTTTAACTGCTTTAGGTGATGCCCTCAAATGTCTTCTTTTGTCCACAACCCCCAAACAATTTAGCTTACAAATCCAGTTTACAAATCAGTGGTCCACATAGCAAAACTGGTCTGGCCCAGTGACGGCCCACACAGCTGACTTAACACTTGGCCCAAGTACAGCAGTGATTTTTCGGGCCACAAGTGGTCCAGATTTGGTAGCCACATCTGCCTTCTTTCCTTTCTCATTTCCTCTCACCTCCCATCTCCACGCCTCTCCTCTCCTTCTCGCAACACCCCGTAATAATCAGGATGGTGGTTGTGACCACCACAAAAAAAGTTATACTGCAGAAAGTCAAGGAGATATTCTGGAGCTTGGTGGGAGTTTGGGACTCTGTTGGAAACACCACTGCCCTGCGTTTCTCAGTTAATGGTGCTGCTGTCAGACTTTTAAGTGGCCTACTTTGATGGCCCGAGTCATTAATTGGAATATATTTTTTGAGAAACCATCACTCCATCACAGTTGTTCTGTGTGATAGCTAGTGTAACTGGTTATAGTGGCTTGGTTAAGCATGACACTGTGGCAGAAAAGTGGCGAAATGAAAAAGAGAAAAAATTATATATATATATATATATAATTTTTTTTTTAGATATTTGGCATATTTTTGAGTGTTTATCCCTTATGTTGAATGTCATTAAAGGGCTGACGTTGCTGAGAGCTGCTTCCTGGATCTCATTCAATGCTGCTTGCAACAGTATTTTTATTTTATTCTCCACAACCCTTTGGGGACCTTCCGAAATCATCTGCTGGCACCCATGAGGGTCCCAGCCCCCAGATTGAGAACCACAGTCATAAAGAAACCACAAAAACAATACAAAACCAAAAAAAAAAAAATTGAAAGCTGAAACCAGAGAATTTGGACACTTTTTCCTCAATAATAATGACTATCAAACAACTATCAAAATAGTTGGTCTTTAATTTAAAAGTTGACAACCAATCAGTTAATCATTGCAGCTACATTTCTGACTGCTCTTGTAGTTTTGGTTCTTTTGTCAAGGTCTCTTTATGTGTTACTGTCTGCTGTCACTGTCCTTCACTCAGCAGTTTGCCCCTCATGTGCATCATAAAACTGCACAAATGCTGTATAACCTTGAATCGCTGCATCATAAAAAGTCATAGCATAATATTTGCACTTGCCAGAAGAGTGCTGCTGGTGGTTTTTCTGTGGATTTTATGTGGAGCCCTCATATTGAACATGCCCATTTAGTCTCGCCCATTATATATAGGCCAGATAGAAAGACATTCAGTCAGTCAGACAGACAGACAGATGGATGTCACATTCCAGTGTTACTGGAAAGGGAAAGATGACTCCACAGCCATCAATTCAGATTCTCCTCATTCCTGTCCACACAGAATTATTGTCCTCCAGAGGGGAAAGAGACAGGTGGCCACATTGATATGACACCCACCCAGATTCATGTAGTGAACAGACTATCAGACACCATTAGAGTACAATTTAAAGGCAGCAGGATGGAATAGAGAGCCAAAAGAAATGGGAGACAGTGAGGAAGACAGTGCATCCTAACCAGCTGCAGTGGGCGCTATTCTGTTGCTGACACTCAGCTCTCACCTTCCTGTTTGACACCATCACAGAGTTTAATATAATGATGGATTCTGATGGTGATGATGATGGTCGTTTTGAGAGTGGAAGTGGTGGCAAAGATTTATGTTTAGTGGCACTGTAAAAAGCTGATAAGGAGCAAGACCTGGCATGTCGTTCTGCAGTAGCTGCAGATTACCGTTGTTCACAGTATCAAAATCTGATAAGGTGTGAAATATAACTGCTCATATCATGGTTACATAAGGAGCAGAGTAATGAGGATGGAGTAGAAAGAGAGAAATAAATGAAGAGTTCAGGGAGTGGTGAAGAAAGTAGGATAGTAAGAACAGGTCAGAAGGAGGGAGGATGGGTATATGAAGAGGATAGAGGGTATGACAGAAGGAATCTTGTTGTTTTAAAGCTGGTAAAAGAAAAGCGCTGGAGACTTGAGTTAATGTTTAATATGACACAGTAAGAAATGCACACATTTTGTCATTATAGCACCTAGAGCCAATGAAACTACCACACAAAGCATAAAATTCCTGCATAATATTTGCTTTTCTCACAGCATACTGTAATTCTGCTTCCCCAGTCTTAAGTGAAGATATAATCAATACTCTTTGTTGCTCCCCCAAAATAACCCCATTCTCTGGTGTACAGCTCCAAACTGTTATGACTCATGTTATGTCTAAAAACTCTGATACAAACACTTGAGTCCCTCCATTATGTGACTGTACTTTCATGCTTTAGCACACAAGTGGATGAAACATTGGTCATTAATGTGCACCAGCTCTCTCAAATCCATACCGCTAACAAAGCCGACCCCTGACACTCCATCAACCTGTCCCTGCTTTTCTGTTCCCTCAGACTTGTACAACAGAAAGCTGTTTTTCCTATATGCACCAGCATTATTCAGAATCATTAACAAGTTAATTAAATGCACAAAACTGGATGTAGCATTGCTCTGATTGCCAGTGATTTTTGAGCTGGTTTTCCTCATAGTAAATCAACTTAAAACAAGGTCAACAGCTTTCTGTATACAAGTGTTGGGGGAAAAATTAATGCAAACCGCTGATTTAGACATTAGTGCCTCTGTAAATCACTTGTAAATCAGAACTCTGACCTTGAGCAAATTTGCGCACGAGAGACTTTTATAAATAAGGATCCCGATCACTTGTCAAGCTCAAGTTTGTGTTGGGGCATGGAGAGAACGACATAACTGCACAACAGCTTAAGATAATCCCCAAGATGGCTCTTCCCTCATCTTATCGTCTCCTCTCCTGCTTAATGAGATGTCTCTCCTCATATGTCTGAGACTCTAGTTTGATTAGCTAATGAGGCAGCGTTACATGTGCACTTGTGGCTAATGATTTGGTGTCATGCATAAACACTCAGAGGCAGCTGAGGAAAAGCTAGTGGGTCCTTTGGTTTTCTGAGAAATTCAGTTTATTTAGTGATTATGTGGTATGTTAAGAAACTGTATAAGTAATTAAGGAAGGACATTTCGAATACCAATAAAATTGATTCAGCTTTTGAAAGTAAACAATATTGTCTACATTTCCTAACAAGATTGCTGCCATCGGGGCATACACTACCGGTCAAAAGTTTTAGAACACTCCAGTTGTTCCAGTTTTTTGTTGAAATTCAAGCAGTTCAAGTCCAATGAATAGCTTGAAATGATACAAAGGTAAGTGGTGAACTGCTAGAGGTTAAAAAAAATGGTAAGGCCACCCAATACTGAAAAATAATGTACATTTCAGAATTACACATAAAGGCCTTTTTTCAGGGAACAAGAAATGGGTTAACAACTGAAAGGTGTTCTGTAGCAATGGAGGTTGATCAAGCCTTGAAAGTTGGTGCTACCAATTCCTACAGGTGTCCCAACTTTTCTTGATTCCTTACAACCCCCTCTGTCTGCATAAAAGTAGTATTTGAACACACTATGGTACCATACCCTCATGAGCATTATTTGAACAGTATTGTACTGCAGAAAGTAGTGTGTTGCTATAAAAATTGCAAGAAAAGGCAATTAACAAGAAGAGAGACAGACCATCATAAGACTTAAAAATGTAGGTCTTTCCTACAGAGAAATAGCGAAGAAAGTCAAGGTGTCAGTGAGTACAGTTTCCTTCACCATCAAAAGGCACTCAGAAACTGGGGGAAACTGACAGGAAGAGGTCTGGCAGACCCAAAGCTACAACAGAATCACAAGACAAGTTTCTGAGGGTCAACAGCTTGTTGTTGTTGTGGTGTTTACTAATCATCCCTAATGTGTACCAGTTTTGAAGAAATTTTCTCAAGGTATAATGCCTATGGCCATGGCTGTCGCTGGTGTGGAGCCATCAAAAGGATTCCAAAAAAGTTTGAATCAAAGAGATCCTTCAGCATACAGTCATCCATGTGCATAAAAAATAGGCTGATCATTCCAGTAGTGTTTGTGATTAGCTGAGGACAAGATGCAGGTCGAATGATCATGCAAACGTGGAAGTGATTGCATTATAATGATTTAATTCTAAAAGCTTTTAACTTGGAAAAAAAGCAGATGTCATGATGGTGACAGTTATTGTACTGCTTGTAACCTGTTTGTTATTCTAAGCTGCACAACAATGGGAGAAATAAACACTGCATTTATACACAGTGAGGTGTGAGTGACAAAGAAATAGCAAAGCTTTAGCAATGGGGTCATTCAACTCAGCAGCGTCTTACTCAAAGCAATGATTATCTCTGATAGGAGGCCCCTTTCTCTCTCTGACAGTGTTAATCTCAGCTATGGGTTCAGCTGAGAGCAGGTCAAGCTCTCTGTACAACAGGAGTCTCCATTCACTGCTGGTTCAATGACTCCTGTAAACTCCAAAGTCATTCAGTCCAGACATGCTGTCTATTAGATCAACACATACAGTATAATATTATTTACTCTTCTGTTCACCTCTAACCTTCAATTCAAAATGGATTAAATGGCACAGAAACTGAAAGATATTATACATGCCTCACTCCATAACTAGATAAAAAGGCTTTCACACATTTAACCAAATAATTGAAAAGTATCCTGCAAAATTGTGCTGGTTTTACCAGATGCCATCTTCTTTTTCCTACATTCCACTTGTTTTTTTTTTTGTTTTTGTTTTTTTTTTTACATCTGAGCATTAGCACCTCAGTAGCTGTGTAACAACGCAACAGTTAATCAGCGCTGTAAACTATTAATTTCTGGTCAGTAGCAATGTTTAATCAAGATGACAAAAGGCAATTTCACAACACTGTGCGGTGACCACCTTGACAGCTTACCTAGAAGAGCATTTCCCCTGAAATTAGATTGCTTTAAAAATGGCAATGGCAGGCAGGTGCTTCGGTGAATGTCGGCATCGGTGTTAGTACAACCCACCCAAAATTCTAACACGTATAAAAGTTTGTTGCCCCAGGCCCAGAATTTCTTCTGGTTGTCCTTGTTTGTGGCTAGTGCCAGTGCTGTGCAACTCCAAATTTTCAGAGACTGACATTATCAGCTCCTCCATGATCCCTTTTTGCTGACCTCTGATGCTGGCAATTTCTGTGATGCCCATCCCCTTCTATTTGTTTATCCAAACCCAGGTGGCAAATACCAGAAGTTCAGCATAGTGAACTTTGCAGAGGAGCAAAATCTGCACGTTCGTGTTGGTGGCAACTGCTTCTTACCTCTACCGCCATGATCGAAACACCTCCCTTTTGTTGCATTTCCCTCATTGAAATGACTGGAGGTGGTGAGTTGCGGAGTTGGTGTGAAAAGGCCATAATTGTACACATCCTTAACTCTGACATCAGGATCCTGTGAGAAACCATACCATCCAACTATGTATCTTACTTTAGGCATAGATTTTGCAGAGCGGATCTATTGGAGATAAAGTTCATTATGAAACCATACTTATGGTAGCCTAAATAAAATAACTTCCTGCCTCACTGTAAACTAAGCCGTCACTGGCCATTGATGTCTTCGCTTTGTCCTGAATCTGTTATTCCATACTTAATATGCAGGTTATACATTTCAATCATATTTTAGATGACACAAACACCTTGTGCTGCCTTCAAATGGAACTTATGAGTTTGTGACATGTGAAGTTCAAAAGAAGCCTGCCATTGTGGTTAACTTTTGAAAGCACTGTTGCAATTCAGCTGACCAACATAAAAGGAAACCCAAACAACTCTCCTGGTTCTCTTTTCAAAGCCTTTGTGAAGAGGACTAGACCAGTTTTTCTGCCCTTTGATCAACAGAAAAAACTGTAAATGAACAAGCATAAAGGAGCATGCTGACAGTAGACCGCATACATGCACCAATGGATAAACACAGGAAAAAGTAAAAGAAAACAGATGAAAAAAGACTGTTTTTCAGGAGTGTTTATTTTCAGATATATTGTTTGTAGATTTGGTATAGGAACAAATATGCAAATGTTTTGTAAACAATACAAGAAGACTGATCAGGCCCCAGACTGAAGTTTCTCAGATTATTGGGATGTCCATGTGTGTGGATCATATACATAAATGTTGTTGTGTTTAACATGCAATGACAAAAAAGCACCTAACCTAAATGTAATGTAAATATAAGTCATAATGTTATCAGTTCTCTTCATGTTTGAAGTAAGGTTCCCTCTCCTCTCTTGCCTCATTTTTGGGAAATAAAGTACTTAACCCACTTTCAAAATCTCAAGCAGCCTTGACCTCCACCTTGGATTTCTGTGCTTCCCCTTGTGGCTCCACACACACACACACACACACACACCCTCATACAGTTACAGAACAAGAACAACAGCTTATGGTGGAAGTAGGTTGGCGGGGGGAAGAACAGGGTTTTACTGCCCTGACTAAAATAAAACATGAGGACTTTGTGGTCCACAGTGCAGTTGGAAAGACAAATATTATTTTTTTTACGAGCGAGAGAAGTCCGGGGACAGGCTTTATAAAACGCCTTAATGATTGAATAGCTGAAGTATTAAACCTTGTAACTTTGGCTGTGGGGTCCTGACCTGGAGGAGGGGGAGGAGATAGAAGAAACAAGTCCTGTCAGAGCAGTTTGATTGGGTAAAAATCCTATTCAGACATTCACACACACATATCAACAGGCAACTATAGTGACACACACCCCCTTACACTTACCTTGGCAGACAAGCTGCCTCAGTAAATCTTTATGTTGGAGAGAACATTGCAACTTAATAATCAGTTCTGAATGAAGACTGTTGAATCCCTTTAAACACAACTGGCTATATTTAGGTGAAAAAAGGTCTGGTATTTATTTTCGTTTTTTTTTATTACAGGGATGTTCCTGGCAGCTAAATTCCCTTTCAGTTAAACCAAAATTTTGATTTAGAAGAGTTGACCAGTCGAAAAGTAAGAAAACACTCAGAAAACAGTTTATGAATAGATAAGGTTAAACATTTTTCAAAAATATCATGTATTAAGAGCCCTATCGAAGCAGTTAATCACATTCCTCAGTGACCAAAACGTATTTTAAATGGTGCTGAAATGTGTGGTACTTTGAACTATGCATAATGAATATTGCACTGTATCGTACAAAACATGACAACTTGTGCAGTTGTTTTGACAACACTACTGGCACATTGGTATATAACATCTCAACTGGTGTACATTAATAAAATATTACTAATTAGTTAAACAGATTAGTAATCATGAACATTCTTACTTGTTAACGACCTTATGACACTTTTTATTCTGCTTTATATCCAGCCTAATAAACACATTTTATAGGTGCAGCTAAAAAAATGTATAATTTCCTTAAGTCAAGTGTATTTATAAAGTACGTTTAAATCAACTGAGAAAAATAAAGAAATGAAATAAAGAAAAAAAGGAATAAATTTAGTCCACATTGGGTAGCTTTTAGGTTTTTTTTCTGCATGGCAACAATTATAAGTCCATAATAATTTTTTAAAAGTATGTTCGTGACAGAGTTTTGAAGCACAGCCATAATCTGGCACCATCAGGTTCTCTGATCCTATTACAGCCAAACCTGAGATTTCTTCCTGCACTCAGGCACTTTGAACCCAGTATGCTAATGTTGACATACCAGACCGACAGATCTCCGTCATAAAGCTCATTATCCATCTGCTACCCTGTAGGATGTTCACCATCATTACTCTGACAGAGCTGACACATCCATTCACGGTGCCGGTCAGCATTTCAGGAAGGGCTCAGATTCCAGGCGGGTTTTTCTCACGCGTCCCCCAGGGGGATGATGGAGCGATGGGTAGATGGGATGGATGGTGGGATGGGTGATAGGAAGGCAGGAGGCAGATGAGCTTGCAGGCATGTTAAATATGCCAGGGATGTGAAATATAAGCACATACACAAATAAAGGCATGCACAGGGTATGCATGAGAACAATTTCTGACTGTGTTCATCCCTTTTTGTGTCCTTCTCTCTCTCTCTCTCTCTCTCTCTCTCTCTCTCTCTCTCTCTCTCTCTCTCTCTCTCTCCTCTCTCTCTCTCTCTCTCTCTCTCTCTGTCTCTCTCTCTCTCTCACACTCTCACACACTCACACACTCACACACTCACACACACACACACACACACACACACACACACACACACACACACGTAACCTTGGTCTTGTGCACCTATCTCAACCACAAGGGGAGAAAGAGCCACAGGTGGTCATGGCAGACACACATTTATATAACATTAATACAGATGAAAATGTCACAGCTCTGTTATTCCAAACTGTGCTAATAAAACAGATAAAATTAAAGACATTTTCCACCACGTGTGTTTGACGTTTGAATGAAAGACTGAATGGTCTCTGTTGCACATGCACCCCACTTCAGTGTGTAGTTTGTGTCACTCTTTGCTTGAACGTGTGTGTGTGTCTTTGTCCCTCTCCCTTTCCAGCTGCAGCTCTCATGCTGGGGCCTCCTCCTGGTAGCCATTACGGGTGTGTTTGTGTGTGTGTATGTGTGTCTGGGTGGTCTAGTCCCGTCTCCCTCCTTCTAATAGTTTTATACTGTTCTGCCCTGGCGGTGCCCGAGGGCAGAGAAGGTTTGGGAGGGGCTGTAAGGTAGGGTGGCGGGTGTTGCAGGGGGGGTGTGAGCGGCCCTGTTGAGAGGAGGAGACGACAGGCCTAATAAAGCTTCACAGGGTCTAGGCCCATCGCTCTCAGCACTTCCTCCCTGCTGCCCTCTCTGCTCCCTCCTGCCCCCTCGGTCCGCCACTACCCCCCCGCAGGCACATGTGGTCCGGCCCTAATGGGACCCAGCTGGACTCCCACCTTCCCTCTCATACGGACCCCAGCTCCGGTTCTCTTTCTCTCTGTTCTCCTCTCTGCCTTTCAACGTTCAGCCCCAGATGGCACTCCTTCAGGCAAGATATTCATTGCTGGGGGATGTGTTTAGTATCATCTTTGTCTTCTTCGCCTCCCTGTCTATCTCACTTCATCTTCTTCTCTTGTCACAATGCATGGCGACCGAGTGATGTGGCTAAAGTCAAGATTCTGCTCCCCAGTGAGACTGAATGAGGAGGAGAGAAGAAGAGAGATGAAGCTGTCTTGTCACGCTGCAGACCCTCACTGATGCTTGGGATCCCCAGACTCTCCCCAGTCCCACCACAGTCAGTCGTTCACACGTCAGGCTCCCCACGGCC
Source organism: Lutjanus erythropterus (assembly GCF_056507025.1). Taxonomy (NCBI): domain Eukaryota; kingdom Metazoa; phylum Chordata; class Actinopteri; order Lutjaniformes; family Lutjanidae; genus Lutjanus; species Lutjanus erythropterus. Next base: position 18,842,037 of record NC_139323.1, on the reverse strand, counting down.
GCCCTAATCAGTGCCCCTCTGTGGTGAGGTAGTGTGGGGAAACATTTGTTCCCCAGACCTTACTCTGCTTCATCTCTCTGGAGTTGCAGTCTCGGCATGTAAACAGGGCGGTGCCAATTGCCCGTCCCTGCGTTTTTATGGTACCGAGGCAGAGCAAACAAACAAACTGGAGAATTTTACGCAACAGCCTGCGAAACATTCTCACAGTGCTAGAGGGGACAAGTGTTGCCAAGTCCCCTCAGCTGTAATTCAAGCACGTCCACATGGAAACATGCTGACATGAAAGCAAATGTGCATGAATTCGCACACACACATACCATAGCCTGTGTTCTTTGTAGCACATGTGACATGATTGCCAGAAGTTTATGATAGTCTCTTGTCATGCATCACTTAATCATTGCGGTAACACCAAAGTGCTCATGGCCTCCTTTTTTTGGTTTTTAAAGATTGTTTTTGACAGTAAATATTTAAAACTTCAGAAAGAGCGAAAGCGTGACGACTGGGGTGTAATATTTTTTGTGGCTGGGAAACAATAAATTTTTTAAACACTTCCTCTTTTCAGCAGTATGTGCAGAAAGAGTGGGATCTTTTTATCGTAATCGAGATGGGGACAGACAGCCCAGAGTACGCAGTTTACCATAACATCTTATCATTTTCAGACCATAACTAGATGTTCACACTGATGAATGGTTCAGCTCCTGCTGTGTGGTCCCTCTCTGCTCCCATGCAGATGGTGTTACAGTGGTTCCCCTCCATGTCAGAGATGAGAGGGAGTTGGGTGCGGCGACACTGAGTTTGTGCTCTTGAATTCATTATCTCTGACCAAATCCGTCCCTGTGATCAGAGCAGGAGTCAGGGTGGTGGTGGAGCAGGACAGGGAAGTTCTTCCTGTTCATCTTTTAAAACAACAATCTGTGGTGGCCTCATTCGCACACAAACACACATATACATTGTTGTTGTTAGTGTCACCTGGCATTTGTGTGGGAAAGTGCTCCCCATTTTTGCACTTTTTCCTCCACCAGTGTTACCCATGACCAGGTCTGCACAATTAACTGAAATATCATTGAAATCGCAATATGGCCAAGTGCAATATCAAAACACCGAAGCTGCATGGTTAAGTTAAAATGTGTAACAAAACAGCATTATAATGAAGTACTGTATAGTTCTGCAGAGATGCTCTGGCCTACAAATGTTTTTACCATTTGTTTTCCAGATGTAAGAAAATGTGTTTGTTTGGTACAGACAAATGCCCAACAAATATTTTTTTTTATTTTCAATTAGAGCTGACCTTATGTTAAAAAAATCATATTGTGTCATATTCTGACTGATATTGTAATATGATTCACCATCAGTGGAAATGAGAATTTTTGCATTGCAATTTGCATTGTCACTGAAAAAAAGTATTTAAATCATGATGATGTGACATTTGTTAGGGTCTGTACCAGACTAACATGTTTTCTTATTTATAATTTATTATTCTAGATTTGTAGGTCAGGGCATCTCTGCAACACAACAGTTCTTCATTATACTGCTGTTTTGTCACATAGTTTTCCTTCATGAGTAAATTTAAGCTGCTGTGATTTGGATATTGCATTTAGCCATATTGTAATTTTTATTATATTTCAATTAATTGTGCAGCCCCTGGGAAAATGAAAATTGAAAATGAAAATCATTCCCACTAATTGTGATTCTTACTGCAATCACAATATCTGTCAAAATAATTTGAATGTTTTTTTGCTGTGTTGTGTAGCTCTACCCCTGACTGCCATTATTATCGAAACATTTATCTGAAGGAAAATGTCTATTTGAATGAAAGCAAGTGTTATGACAGTAGAGAAAAAGTAATTCACCTTGGATGGACTAATTAGTCTACTAATAAAATTATGAACTTCAAATGAACACTGCCACCCATGTAACCACCCATAAAATTGGCATGTTAACATGTTATTTAAGTTATTTATTTTCATATTTACTAAAGAACAAAGGGACAGATTGAGGTAGTTAGAGGGGTGGATTTGACCCTCAGGCCACCCATTGATTGTTGAAAGAATTTTGTCAAAAATGTTGCACATAAGTTTAAAATATATTAAAAGAAGAGAAGAATCCATTCAGCACATTCGTTAAAAGGATAAGTCTGGCAATATCTGTTATATTTGTTAGTGTCAACAAATCCTGAAAAGACCACAACTAACTGTATGTTAGTCTGTAAATATGTTCTGACTTCTCTGCCCTGTCTGTAGTCCTCAACTGCAAGTCCATTTATTCCAAGACTAAATGTTTAAAAACATCTCAGATTTATACTTTCATTTAAAAAAGAAAAAATATTTTGTAAACCTGCTGGGCACTGTAGATTTTAGCCAATGTTGCTCAGACAGGAGTTAAATGTGTATTTGTTTTGACTGTTTTCATCTTAAGATTTAGTGAGCTGTAGCGTATTTACTTCAGAAGGACATTGTATTTGTGAGTGACTGAATACAAACTACAGTTCCCATTTTCATATAACGAAGCAACATATTTCCTAGTACAGTGTGTGGCTCAATTTTGGACATTAGTGGAGCTCTGTGGAACAGTGGAAATCCAGTACCTGTAGGATAAAATCATTTATGGTTTTATAGGATTTGTTGACAACAAGAAAAATGAAGTTTATCACCAGACATGGCCTTTGTGTCTCAAGGAGATGCACAATGTTTTTGGTGAGAAACACTGAATGTAAACACACTGTAACTATGTTTGTTTATGAGGAAGTTCCATAGGGTATCTTTAAGCTCAGAGGAAAAGGCAAGTTTAGTTTTGGGGGTAGTTTAAGTTAAGGGATCATCCCTCCACAATGCCTCCTCCAGTCAGTCTGTACACTGGCCTCCTCTGAGGTGGCTTTCCAGGGGGATTGAAACCATGTCTCTTGCCCCCCTCATCTCCATACGTCCACATATCCTGGAGCACAGGAGGCCCCAGAGTGTTTATGTGCGGCAGACGCCCAGGCTAAACAGGAAGGGACAGGAGACCGTCACTTGGGACTCAGAATGCAGACCCACATCAGCAGGCCCTCTCACTGTGGATCAAGTTTGCCATCACTCCTTTAATTGAATATCACAAACATTACTGTAGGCCAAACGCCTATAAGTGACCACATAGAGGCTAGAGCACTGTGGGTGGCAAATGTGCACGTCACAGTACGCTGCTGTGAATGAATATGTGTTCACACCTGCAGTATGTGTGCATTCGAATTTGTTTGAGTGTTGATGTGTGCCTGGAGCCGGAGTGCAGTAACACTCGTGACAACCCAGGCAAGAAGGCAGACGCTACACTGTCCATGCGGGGCTTTCTGTGAGCCGTTCAGACAAAAAAATAAATACTGCCAGAGGAGGAGAGGAGAGGAAAGCGAGTCTGTTTGAAGTCAGGGAGCTGCAGAGTGGAGCTGAGAGACAGATGAACCATCCTGTTTCAGAAACCTGAACGCACCCTTGTTAAGGAGCAGTTATATGTGTTTGTGTGTGGCAGCAATAACACAGTTCCAAGACTTGGCTCTGTGTGTTCACATGCGCCTGTGTAACCCTACACACCTCCCTGATGATGTCAGATTAGCATTAAGCGTGAGGCTGGGGCCTGTGTTTATACACGTCTGAATGTGTGTGTGTTCAATGTGGTGAACAAGATGTCTGGTATTGTTTTTTGGGCAGTAAGAGAAATGTAAACAGCGGAAGGTAGTGGCTCAGGGAGAGTGGAAGAGCAGCTACATGCGTGGGTTTGCGTGTTTGTGTGCGGCTGAGGAGAGGATGACATCAGCGGCTGGGCAGGGAGAGGGCGAAGGGGCTCTGGTCAGTGTGAAAGTCGAGTCTGTCACACAGACATCGTCCGACTGCACGCCACGCTCACAACAGAGCACTCAGCCACTGGCGGAGGCTTGAGGACTGGCTGACGGTGGTCTGCCAAAGCCTGTCTGCTCAGTGGCAGCTTGAATGTTTCAGTGCGGCAGCCTGGAGAGAGAAAAGTAGCAGTCGCAGCAAATGTTGGCATTGGATTTCTACATTAAAAGGTTTCTATTTTAACTTTGCTGCCAAGCTGAAAGTCAATGGTGTGTACTTTTTATGGTAAATTGAACATTTTAAGGTCAATTAGAACATAGTTGATTGGAGTTTTCTCTTTTAAGTAGATTTTAAAAGAGTTCAATTTCATTACAAATAGCCCCACTCCCTTAAGGAAACCTAAGAAAAACAGCAATATAGTTGAGGGGTAAATCCCTGTAATCTGCAGAGTAGTTCTGTGTCTACAGCAGCAGCATGCATGTGGCCGTGTGCCAGACTAGTGTGGATGCTGCCAATTCCGGCAGTGGGACATGCAAAAATGCCCACCTGTTTCCTTTCCTTCACTTTTTATATTCATTAATACCAGACGCTTCTGCGATGAGTACTCATTTTGCACGCGTATCAATTTTGAGCGAATAAAAATTATTTCTTTTCTATAACCTGTCATTTAAATCACTGCCCGGACAGACATCTTTTCTCTTTACTGCCAATTTTTTTTTCTTCGAGGAGTTCAGCCCCTGCACAAGCCGGCATCTGCAGGTGGCTGAGTGGTTAGAGGCAAATGTCAAGGACGGTATCAGTCCAGGAGGTGTTTCTCTGCCATCAGTGTTTGAAATTAAGGATATGCTGTGGTCCTGGGGACAATTGAAATAGCACAAATTGAAATTTTTACTTTTAGAGGTTATGGAATATTTAGCATTTTAATTGTTTGTTGCTGTCATGTGCATGCTTACACACTGTAATGATAAAAATGTTAACTATAGGATATGTCGGTTAGAAATAGAGCTGCAACAAATAATCGATTATTAAAGGATTATAAAATTAATTGGCAAGTATTTTGATAATTGATTAATCTGCTTGAGTAATTTTTTTTTTAAGAAAAAAGTCAAAATTCTCTAATTCTCTGATACCTTTTAATGAAAGTAAACTGAATATCTTTGGGACGTAGCCAGAACAAGACATTTTCTAGACCAATCAAATAATTGATTACTCAAAAAAAAGTCATATAAATAAACAGTGAAAATAATATATATTAGTATAATATTAGTTGCAGCACTAGCTAGAAATTAACAAACAGAAACAGACTGACTATAAGAATAAATTAAAGTTGTGGCCAAACCCCTGGGGTGATTTCAATTTTTTGTTTTTATTAAGATATAAATGCAAGGAACAACTAACAGAATATCCATCACAAACTAAAGTGAGTTATTGAAGTGACACAAGGTGTGAGGTAATTGTAAATAAACTGTATTTATTATGCAGTATTAAAAAGTACAATGGTTGTGGAGTTCAGGACAGCTGTGGGACACTGAGGAAAAAAGTCAATTTTCAAGCCCTGTCTGCAGCTGAACCAGTGCCCTGACCTCCACGAGTGAGGCCAAGTGTAAAGAATATTCCCAACAGGGATCAATGAAGTATCACTTTTACAGTAGTGTTTCATTAAGTATTTTGGTTGGGACCACCAGCAAGGAACGGGGCCCAAATTCAGACTGAGGCATGATGAAACTTCTCTCAGGCCAAGGCTCATCGGTTCTCTTTCTCCCTTCACCAGAGGAGGTGGTCCTCGCTTTTTCTGTAGTCCGTCTTTGATCCCTGTCGCTCTTCTTTTCCTACGATTCATCCTTCTGCCACGGACAAAGACTGCCCTTCCAACAAACGCAGCCGCTGCCTTTCAGGGCCAAGCGTCAGGCTGTTGAGGAAAGGAGACAACAGGAGAGGAGCAGGGGAAGCTGGGAGGACAGAGAGAAGAGGAGAGGAGAGCATGCAGTTTCACCCACCCCGGAGGTCTGTGGCAGCCCCCAGCTCTCAGTACCCTACCTCCAGAAGACCTTATTCAGAGACTCACCTAATGAACACTCCTGCCCTCATTCAGCCCCACAATGGAGCCCTCCACTGCCATTGAGCCCGCTCACAATGGAGAACATCGCTCCAATTAAACCCCAGAGACAATGAACTGGGGTAGGTGAAGGGGTGGAGGTGTGTGTGTAATATGTGTGCGTATGAGGGGTCGAGCTGGGGGGTCAGCAGGGTAATGAACAGGCCCAACCTGGCGGATCTCTTCGGAGGTCCACTGAAGTGCCGTTGCCTCTGATGTGCTATTTGGATCAGTAAGAAGCAATTAGGTGCCCATTCCCAGCACATCCTAAACCCTTATCCTCCCCCAGGCACATCTAGTGAGTGTGTCTGTGTGTGTATACGAAGGACAAATGGAAAAGAAAAGGGAAAAGCAATGACAGAGTGCAGGCATGAGGCTAGATCTGATATACAAATAAATTAATACACTCAATAAAAGCATGAGTGAAACACATTCCAATTTTCAGTCTTTCCAAGAAATATAATTAACAGAATACACAAACATTTTTGCAACTTTGTAAATGTAAAAGTGTAAAATTGGATGTTCGGAATAAAACACTGCCCATTAAATAAGTTTTACATTTCCTCCAAAAGTGCTTCAGGTTGCAGCCAGGGCTCATTGTATTATTATATTAAGATTATGTACCAGATGGAGCGCAATCTCTTGAGCTCTTGTAGGGAATGTGATTTCACATGATCTCATGTGGAAGTAGTTTGTTTACCAACTTGGAGTCTGACACAGTTCAACAGTTTGCTGTTGGTAAGCTTTGAGAAGAAAAACCGAAGCAGAAAGTAAACGAGTCAAGTCTGTCAGTCTGTGAACACTAGCCTGAGGAGCTAGAAAGTTTACCGTTGTTTGGCAACACTGTCACCTGCTTAGCTGCTCTGTCTCCTTGTAGATGATCTGTCTTCTCTTTATTCTATTCTCAACTGCTAACGCCAACCTCATACAGGCATGTGCCTGAGAGTGTGTGGCTGTGACCAGAGCTGTTGTGGCTGTGACATTGGTGTATGTGTCACTGCACATGCTGTGTGTGATGATACCGTGGTGTGGAGCACATGTGACAGTATGACCGGTGCAGAACTGGATATATGATGCTGACTGGCTGGTAACCAGTCAGGGCCAGCTACTCTGAAACCAGCCCAATGAAGTAAAAAGCTGTCTTACATACGCACAAAGGGTTTATTTCTCACAATTTTTGTTCACAAATTTGTTAAAATCCATGTTAGTGAGCACTTCTTTGCCAATATAATCCATCCACCTGACCTGAATGTGGTATATAAAACAAATTAAACTGCGTGATTATTGCACAGGCGTTCCTTGAGCTGGTCAGAATAAAAGGCCACTCTAAACTGTGCAGTTTTTAATTTCAACTCATGAAGAATGGGAGCAAAAACAAGTGGTATATTTTTGTTGAGTGTAAATGCTAACATGAGTAGTGTATCATTACTTGGGCTGTGTACAGCACTGTGCCTTTTTTTACTTGCACGGCTGATCAATTAATTGTAGAAAGTGTAATAAAACAGGCAGGACAGAGTAAGAAAAAGGAAGCAGCAGAGAGGGTACACAAAAAAAAGGAACTGGTCAACAAAGGAAGGGGAAGAGATAGGGGAAAAAAAGAAAAGAAGTATTTTTAGTCAACAAATATGACACAATAAAATCTAAACATATCCTTCAAAATAAAAGCAGCCATTCAAAAAACACCACAGTGATTTAGGTGTTCGTTTGTGTTTAGGGATGTGCAGAGGAGAGGGTAGAAACAAAGCACAAAACCACACACATAAAAATGTATCAGTGTCTGACTGTGAGCAAAGGGTCCACAGGCTTCCATAATGTTGTGCGTCTAATTATTGACATTGATGCTCAAAATACAGAGTCTGTAGAGACGTGACATTTGATGGAAGCAGCAGCAGGCAGGAAAGCCAACAAAGGCCAGAACAAAGGCAGGATGATAATGCAGCTCGGTGCGGATCCCACTCATGAATATGGCAGCTGTGGTGGTGACAGTGGTGACGGCATAAATAGGTGTGTGTGATGCATGCATATACTGTATCTTACTGCACATGTTTGCTTGTGCGCCCATGTCATTTGACCCAGAAATTATGCATGTCCTCACACATCTGCTTTCTCACTGACATGTGCATGTATTAGTAGATCAAACCCACTGGTGTTAAGGTATTTATGTGTCTCTATCTGCCTGCCTGTGGCTGGCTCCCACTGGGGCTAAAAAAGTCAATCAACTAGTCTGTCAGGGGAGCAGGACACACACTCTGCCCAGGGATCAATGCCCTTCACCTCTGGGACTTAGTCAGTGGGGGCATCAAGAGCCCCGCAAAGCTCCTTAAATCCCTCATACTGCTCTGACAGCTGACTGCAGGGGACACTTCTTTGTGTGTGTGTGTGTGTGTGTGTGTGTGTGTGTGTGTGTGTGTGTGTGTGTGTGTGGGCACGTGCGTGTGTTTAAATGTGTATGCTTTCATGTGTGCAGGTGTTCTTTTGCACATTGAATGAAGCAAAATGGGTACAATGTCACTGTTTTAATATTTTTTCCTATTTAATTTGGTGTTGCCCACATGCTATGCATATAAATGCAATGTTTGGGACTGCATGATATTTATATGTGTATTTGTGACAGTACATTAGGTATGTTTGTAGGCTGTGCTTCTGTACTTCCTAATGTTTGTGTGTGTGTGAGTGAGAGTTTGAGAGTGTGAGAGACCACTGGGGCTACTATCCATGCCTGTACCTAGTCTCACATACTGCTGGAACCATCAGCCACATTCTGTTCACAGTTTTGGCCGTATGCTCAAAGACCCCTCATGGTTGGGGTGGTTCACAGTTTTTAAAAATCCATTTTATTGATTGCTCTACTTTATACCAACTGCTGATTTCTCACTCCTCTTAAGGAGGAGGAGCTGCAAGTCATCAACAACTGAGCTTAAAATATAAGGCTTACCTAGTCTGTTTCAGGCCACTATTTGTCCTTTGTCATGCCTCAGAAACTGAAATCTATGTAGAAGTTTGGTCTCATTTAAAGTTGAGCGTCTGATAAACTCCATACCCAATATCTAATGATCCACGAGTTAGACACAATGTGAGATGAATAAATCCCTGAGTGTTCAAAGCGATGCAGACTTCACTGCAAAATAAGCGGTAAGTCTGTAAATTCTCAACCGTTTTTCATGAAAGTTGGAATGTTATAAATCTGAGAAATTGAATATGATAGTTGACACTTGTTGGAAGTAAATTCAGTGGCTTGGGGCAATCTAATTAGTTCTATGTCAAAACATTAACCTTCAGAATAGCCACAGCTTCCACTGTGACATGCAGGATCTGACCTATGAAAAGGCAACATTAAGTGTATATCATTTAGACTTTTTTTTCTTAAAAAAAAAAAAAAATCAAACTGAAACAATAATCAAAATAGCTGGCGGTTAATTAAATCAACACTGAACCAATATCCACTAATGCAGTAGTACATCTACTTCACTACTATAGCAAAACAGGTCTTAAATTGCATTCACGGTGGTCTTTAAAAGGTCTTAAAAAGTCTTAAATTTAACTCGTTGAAACCTGTCGAAACCTGTACAAAAAAAACTTCATTCAAAGCTTTAAAATCTCCACTGCTTGCATTTGACAGTTGTCGTGACATTGCAGTAGTTGCTTCACCATCTTTTGCCTGGCAGAGATCTGCACTCTATTGAGTGTACTCTTCTGGTTAAATCATCAGGTATCTTTATAATTCTACACCATAAATTGGTTTACGGAACAGGATTCTGTCTGACCTTCAAACCAAAGGCATTAAGAAAAGAGATAAGTGCTTCAGATGCTTGAACTCATTTGTTGTTATTTATTCTGTAGTAGAAACATATGGCTTTGTCCTGGATTTTTGTATGAAAATCTCATCTCTCAGACAGAAGATAATAGCTTTGTCTGTCTGTATGCATAGCCCCCCTTTAAGCTTTTCTGGAGCAGCAGCCTCCATTCTCTACCCGGGCAGTTTTTGTAGGAACTAGCCTAGCTTTGTTCAGGATCTCATCTGCCCCCAATTTACTCTCACGGTGACCTCCCAACCCTGATCTGTCAGTGCAGCGTTCCTTTCTTTATTACTGAAAGCCGTATTGTTTTCAAATGAAAAAGGACATAAATACTCGCTGATATTCTAGAGTCTCACTCGAGTGGAACAGAGAGTTGCAATAAATCAAAGGCCAAGAAGAGGAGTCCCACCACTGTGTCCATGTGTCCATGCTGTGTGTGTGTGTGAGAGGGAGCTCTTTCTTTGTGTATGTGAGTGTGTTTTTGTTTGACTCACTGACTGTGCATGTCTCTCCTGAGTGTGGGAGGGTGTTCTCTCCTTTTTACTTCTTAATCTCCGTCGTCTTCCTTGCCGGTGTTGCCACAGACTTCTTTCTCTCTTCCTCCCTGGTTCCTGTGGCCTCCCAAGGCTTCCTCTAGCCGTCAAGATGTAGGACTGCTGAGGGAGTTGGACGATGGTGGTGGGGGTGGAGGTTTGGAGGCGTAGGGTGGGTATCATGTTCTCTCTCTCTCCCCTACTACAGATTTATGGGGGCTCAGTCCTTCTCTAAATATTTGCCTTTCCCCCTGTACTGTGGGAGATTGATGGCCTTTGATGTGGGGGGGGTGATGGAGGATGGAGGTGCAGAGGCTCAGGGTGTTGGGATGGAGGACGGGAGGAGTGTATGGATAGGTAAAGACCTGGTTTAGGGCCCCTCAGAGGTTCTGGTGTACAGTATATGATTAGTTAAGGTTAGCGTCTGCATGCATTTTCTGAGGAATCTTCATTTACCTCAGTGGGTCGATACGGTTTATACATCTTTACAGTCGGGTACATGATGAAACCAATGAACCGATGATTTTAACATAAATGTTTTGGAGTAATGGAACAAGGTCTGCCAATTACCTGTTCCGCAGAGGATTATGCTGGAAAAACCTGAGTGGAGCTGCTAATAATAATCCTATCCAGAGTCAATCACGAGTTACAAAAACATCTGTTATAAAGCTAACCCTCAATCTCTCTGAATCTCCTTTGTAAATAATTGGTTTCAGATTCCCAAATCTATTTCCAGATCCAACAAAAGTTGCATCATCTGGAGTTAAATTTGTCGACGTCTGTTTTCTTTTTGAATACAACCCTCGCTTTCACTCCCCCCAAAGCTAATTGCATGCTCCCCACAGCAAAGGCCAACTTATCCCTAGACAATGATGTTTATGTATACGTAATTGTCGTAACTGCTCAGCATAGCTGCCCCATTCTCCCTCAGTCTTGTTGTCTAATCAATCCAAATAAATCTTATATAGACACGCAGCCAAAGTAGTAACTGCGCTGTGAAAGCAAATAATTGCTGCGGTTATTAGAGCTGAAAGGAACATAAACAAGTAATTTCAGCTATCATGGTGGTGGTGACACAAACTTTCTTTCTCTCTCTCTCAACTGCCTCCACGTCATGGTTCTTATAGTGAACTAAAACTAAACTAAAAGCTAAAATTAGGTGTGAAAAAAACATTTTAGTTAACTGACATAAAAATAAAACCTGACAAATGATATTGTATACTTAGAAAACTAAGTAAAATAGAAAAAAAAAACAGGAAATGTCTTTAGTTTTAGTCTTTGTCATTTTGGTTAAATTTGTCAACAAGCATGAAGAAGACTTAGTGCTTTATTTATTGAGACTGGGATGTCAGTTGCGTTGTGTTTGTATTGTAATACCTTCTCTTAACTTCTTAAATCTTACACCTGACAAAAAACCCCCTATATAATAAAAGAAAACTAAAACTGAAACAAATGAAATCTAGTCTAAAACTTAACATTTTAAAGGGCCAATTCACACAAAAATCAAAAATGTATATATTTTTCCCTGGCCTGTAGTGCTGTTTGTCTATTTTGATAGTTTTGGAGATATCAGTTGTAGAGATTTTTCCTTCTCTCTCTCCAGTATAGTGGAACTAGATGACAGTTGGATTGTGGTGCTCAAAGCACGCAAAAAATATATTTGAAAAATTCTACACCATTGTTTCCTTCCAGAAATCGTGACCCGGTTATTCTAGATAATTCTTGCTTTGAGCAATTTCATGTAGGAACTTTATGTCTGTGGTAGAATCTACCAGAACTACTTCTTTTCAATCGAAAGTTTCCTACATGAAACTGCTCACAGCAAGGTCTTTTCGATTATCTTGTCTAACTGGGTCATGATTTCTGTAAAGAGACACTGGTGTTGAGTTTTTCAAATACTGAAAAATGTTGAGTGTTGTCTGGTACCATTATATTCAGGAGAAGACATATATCCCTATGGCTGGTATCTCCAAAACTTGGCATCGCACTCCAAAACAATGTAGGTGGATAAAAAAGCCCTATAGACCAGGGGAAAAAATATGTATTTTTGATTTTGAGATGAAATGTCCCTTTAAACAATAAAAACTAAACTAAAATGAGTAAGCCCACACTGGAAACTAACTTGCACTAAACTAAATTGATAACAAAAACTAAGAAAACCAACAACAATAAAAAGTAACAATAAACAAAACTTTAATGCTGCACATCTCCACTTCCACACCCACCATGAAACACACACGCACACACACGCATGCACGCACACACGCACGCACCCTCCACCCACTCTACCTTGCACATCTCCTTTTCTACTTTTCACAGTTAACAGCTCAGTGTCAAGGGGTAAGTACTGGGGCCCTGCCTCTGCACCCCGCTGAGTGGAGGAGCTTCAACCTCTCTCACATACATACACGCATGCCGCACACACACCCACACACGCCCACACTTATACTCAGATTTTCACACACACACATCATACATGTAGGCATTACTGCAGAACTGTAAAAACACATTCAGATAAACACAGAAAAGACAAAATGCTCTCACGTACAGTATATACACACTTTTTCACACACATGCACACACAAACACACACACACGCACTGAGTTCACCTCTGGTTCCTATTTGCCTCCTTCCTCCCCAGGCAGCCATTGCTCCACAGCAGCGCTGTGCTGGTGACACGGAAGGGAAAGGGGAGGAACAGAGAGGTCATTCGGATGACTAATGGTAGAATTCACAGGAAACTCCAGGAACATTCTTCCTCAAATTATGCTATTAGCTGCTTGGGGGAGCAAAGAGTGGGGGAGAGATGGAGAAAGAGGAAAAAAAAAACAGGCGAGGATATTATGTGTGTGTGTGTGTGTGTGTGTGTAGGAGGAGGGGGCAGGCCTTAAAACAACAGAAACAGAAAGAGAAAGGAACTTGTAGCCGTTTGGCCTCCTGTTCTTTAGCGGAATGTGGTGCAGTGGCATTTACACGTTCGCAGTGATTTATCAGTACTGGCGTCCCCCCCTGTCTCTGTCAATACAGGCCTCTCAGAGTCAGGAAAAGAGCCTAAGCCCAAGGAGACAGTGGGCCTAGACTATTCTCCCTCTCCCCCTGCACCTGTTCCCTTGGCGGGGGGAAATGAGAGCCTGTAATTATGTGTGAAAGGGGCTCTGCCGGATAGCCGGTGTGATAGTGTCAATCCGCTAATGTTTTGTATGGGGGGAAGATATGATCCTATGAGCACAAGGGGGCAGCTCTTTGAGGATTTGTCTCGGTGTTGTGTCACACGACAGGCATTTACATATGGTTTGTGGTGTGTGTGTGTGCGTGTGTGTGTGTGAATACGTTATTGTCAGATGCGTTTACCTTGGTTTTATTTTTAATTGCTTGTACATGACCTTTACCTAAGCTTAGCGCTAACATCCTGCCTTAGAATCACCTTCACTACTTTTTGCTCTGGTAATGGCAGACAATAGCTGCTGTAACAGTGGTGCCATGCCATTGTTCTGATTTGCTTGCCCCTTATTACAACCCACATTATTCTGAAAAATGTCTCACTGGACTGACTGACTGGCAAATTTGCCTTACAGCCCTTTATTCCAGAAATAAACATGGCGCCTATAGACTGATATTTCAGCAGTCTAAACAGAAATTTTATTGCATGCCACACTATGTCACATGGATCAAATAAACTTGTTTGCATACACCAGTACAGTACAATGGTCACACAGTGAGTTGTAGACTACGATGCAGGTCAGTGTACAAGAAAATGTCATCAGTGTGTGTTCAAAGAAGAGGAGGTGGAAGAAAATTATGGTGTCCCCGTTGTGGCGAGGGAGAAAAAGCCAACTTTGGATGGAAATTTTGCAAAAAGAGCTTGATGTAAGTTTGAGTAGCATGTAGAGCTGGGGCAGTGTCAGTGTAATTGACATCATCAATTACAAAAGTATGGAGATTTGCATAATGTGCGTTGACACTTTGCTGTGAACTGCTGCGCCTGGTCAGAGCATGGATTCACACGGAGAACAAGCTGCAGAGAGCAAGCTTTGCTGTGATCATCAAAAGTGTGGGAGTAGTTCAGACAGAAATGCAACAGTTTGGCTCTCTTTAGCTCCACAAACTGGACATCTCTTATCACAGTGGGACAACTGCTCCATACAAGTGCTGGAGGTGAAATACCGAGTGCTCTGTCCTCCTGCTGCAGCAACAATGTATATGAGTCAGAAATGGCTTAAACTAATGTTACAGACTGTCTGTAATTCATTTCACATATTTTCTGTGGCCCATATTGATGCAAAAATATATTGCCAGTGATCATCAGTCAGATCTGCATATGACTCCAACGATGAAATAACTCGATGTCATAAGCAGTTAAAGTCAGTGAGGGTGTCAGTGATTCGTTATTAAATGAACATACATTGTCAGGTTAGGTGCAGCCCTAGTACTTTTGTAGCTGTGCATTGTAGTGTGTACTGCTATGATCCGTCTTGGTACTGTGTCTTTGGTTAGTGGACATAGGATGTAGCAGCAGTCACACTGTAAGATGATTGTTCTAAATTTCTGACAATGTTGGAATTTAGTCATCATTTCATCTCTCTCACAGTGTGACATAGGACCATTATTTTGGAGTCATGACCAAACATAATGCCACATTTCTTTCACATTGGTCACCTTTCATTTGGGATAGCCGAAAACCACTCGTGATTTTATTCCAACATTGGAGACAGTAAAATCAGCATAAACCTTGTAATGCCAGATAAAAAGCCTATTAAGGGCAAAACCATGTGGATTCAGCACCATGGACAGGGCTTTTAAACACTGAAATAACAACATTTGCTGTTAGCCAAATGAGACAAAATTTCTATTGCTTTTACTGCACTGCTAAGGTTTGATTATCTACTGATTTGTCACTATCAAAGACTAGAATGACACAATAAAGTGTGTAGGTAGTGTGATGTTTTGTTGTTCTATGCCGAATTAATGATTTGGGACAGAATGTAATAAACTGATTCGTTCAGTGAGTTTCATATTGATACTCAAAATGCTGATATTATGAAGTGTTGCAAGTTTTGTTGCACTTTAGTAGTCTTTTTGTGTTGTCTTCAGAAACGTTTTGACCTGAGATGTTGTCATTAATCTTACTTGCTTATTATAGTCACTTATTATAGTCACTATACTGTAATGCATACAGACATAAGAAAAGACTTGAGAAAGTGCTCAAAAGTACAAGTACCCCCGAAATTTACTTAATTCCAGTAATTTGAGTAATTGTAATTCTTACTTTCACCCCCAACACTCGGTTAAGTTCAACTTTTGAACCAACATGTACACTTTACATCATAAAATGCAAAAACATCTATCACTTTACACATTCCCCACTGAAAACATGGACTTATTTCTGTAAAAGCTAATGGTTTACTGCTTCCAGCATTGCAAGATAATATAATAACGGGTAAATCTGTGTGAATTTTTCAGCTGTAATGTTGGTTTTACTTCTGTGTCAGGTTTCCCAGTCTGAACATAGCCTGAGTATGACTTAAGTTGAAAATGGCTGCAGTGGGAATAAGGTCAGTTATTAAATACCAATTTATGTCCTCCAGGTAGCAGCAGCCTATATATTCAGTGGTCTGGGGAAGGCAGTGCTAACTATAGAAGCTCTGATGTCTTTGGTTGAGAAAATAAAAGGCAGCAGAAGGCACACTGGAGGAAAGGAAAGGACTTTTTAAGTGTATGTAATGTTTTCTGTGGCAGCCTTAGACTGTATTCTCGCACTCATCCGTGAGCGAGACAAGGAGACAAAAAACTTATTTCAGTTTTTCCAGGAATTGTCTGTATTGTGTGTGTGTGTGTGTGTGTGTGTGTGTGTGTGTGTGTGTGTGTGTGTGTGTGAGTGAGTGAGTGTATGTGTGAGTGTCTCTACAGCAGTCAGTATATACAGGAAACCACAGAAAGCTAACATTTATCTCCATAAAATGAGGGAAAGGTTTTGCTCCACCTGCCTGATGCAGAGAAAATCACAAAGCACAGTGGTCAGACAAAATAACCAATGATTTCTACAGCCACCACTAACTTTATAAACCATCTGACCCTCTGTGTGTGTGTGTCTGTGTTTGTGTGTATGTGGAGCGACACTGTGTGAGTCATAGCAAGGCTGCAGGTGATTGGTCAGGAAGTGGTCATGTTATTATCTCTAATTGAGGGGTAATTGTAGAGCTGAGTGTACCGTACTGTATGTGTGTGTGAATGTGTATGTGTATCTTTCTATGTGTCTGTGTTTGTGTTTAGGTGTATTCAGAGTGGAAAATTACATCGAGAGTTTAGGCTTGCTGTGATTTAAAACAAAACAGAGTAAACACTGGGCTTTAGTGGGCAGCAGTGGGAATGGCTGGATGTTCTGCATCCTGTGTGTGTGTGTGTGTGTGTGTGTGTGTGTGTGTGTGTGTGTGTGTGTGTGTGTGTGTGTGTGTGTGTGTGTGTGTGTGTGTGTGTGTGTGTGTGTGTGTGTGTGTGAGATAGTGTGCAGCAGCTATTGTCAGCCGGCAGACTGTGATGAAAAAAATCCTGCCGACAGGCAGCCAACACACCTACTGAAGTTGCCAACTACAACTGGTCCTTAAGCAGGTTATTATTTTAACCTGATTTTTATTATTTCAGCCATAAATAATGAATCCTCAAAGTCCACTGACAGGAACTAATAAAAGGCATGTGGACTCGATTCATAGGACAACACCATCCTAAAACATGTTAATACTGTTAAAACTTTTCGACATGCATGCTTCTCTGATTTCCTACACTACAATGCAGGGAAATGCAATGTCAGATATATATTATGTCCTCAGCAAATTGATAATTTAAATATTTGAATGGGCAGAGACCTTTAGGCATAAGAGACAAAATATGTATTTTTGGGTGTTTTTTATGTAAAGTGGATGAACTGATTCCTATAAAGATGAAGGATCTCTTATCATGGTTAAAGGTAAAATAGGTAACAAGACAAGCAACGGTGAGTCCTACACTGTAAGTTGATAAGCTTTTTTTTTTTTTAACTCTGTCAGTTGTCTGTTGGCATAAAACTCAGCCTGTTATCCCAAAAACAAAGCCCATTGCACCATAGATGCACACTCTGGAGCTGGAGTTCCTGCCAGACTCTATTAACATATTGTTCAGTTTAACCATTTTAAAAATGTCTTCCTTCTAAAAGATTAATTATTTTTTTTACGTAAACAGGCACTTACTAATTCTGTGAAAATTGAACATATTTTGGTATTAATTTTAGCTCCATGTAAAGTGAAAAAAAAAGTTAAATAGGCAGGGTACAGAATCACATGGGCTGAAATAAAACCAGGTTTGAATACAATGGAAATTTCAAAGGAAAATATGCTGTCTGTAGCATTGTTGTCTGAGAAGTATTTCAACTTGGCATGTTTTCTTAATCTCTGCTGACATTTCATGGGCATTATGTGATTTAGTAAAGTAAATATATTACAGATTTCTGCTTTAACATTTTGTCCTTCACATTTGGCTCAGGGATATTTCATCTCAGTTAATAGTAGCCAATACATGTTGTGTTTTTAACACCGTTTCTACACAGAATGAGTTCAAGCACAGTTCTGAGTGTAGGTCACCTGTGTTTTTGCAGTGCTCAGAGACTAACACACAATCATCGTATGGATGTAAAATGGAAAAAAGACTGGAAGCGTAAAAATATGATTTGGTTTGCTTCAAGAGCAAGTGAAACATCAGGCATTTCTCTTAGACAGCTTTATTGATTAAAATTCTGTCAGACATGAATAAAATGTCTCCTGTGTAGACACTGTGCAAGGTTCATGGACATTATTGGTAATGTTTGTGAGTGGGTGCTGGCTGTACATGTGTATATGATGAAGGCTTTGAACAAGGTCACACTACATCTGTAACGGTAACCAAGGCTTTTGAAGCACACAGAAATTTGGTAATTGAAGCTGAAGCAGATGAGGCAGTTTTGGGGAAGTCACTGAAAATAAACATCCAAAAATATGTAGATTGGGCATACACAAATCAATAATCCACTGACATCTGTGTGGTTTCGTTGAAGCTAGATTTATTGTTGATTCAAGCAGCTGGTCACAGGCTCTCCATCAGCACCTACAACTTGTTGGAGAAAAAACAACCAGACAAAACTGACCAATCAAAATTCTTGTGCTCTCCACATATTGCCTTTGTAGCATCGACATGTAGCTGGATTTTTGTGAAAGTGCAACTGTGCTATGATGCAGACGTGGCCAAAATTAGCACCAGCTATTGGCCAAATGCTGCTAAAATGTGAAAGTCGCTACTAGATTTGCTTCATTCAGCAGCCAAAAAAACAATCTGTTGAGTGGCTGGTAAAATTTGAACATTCTCTACCCATTTGGCTGGTGGACAGAAAAGCTAATTTTGCACCCTGGATGCAGGTAGTTTTCTGACAAAACATATTTGCTGATGCAAACTAGCTGTATATAAACATCATTTTTTGGACACTGGGTTGTTTATTTTGGCATCATTATGACAGCTTGCGGTTGTTCTTAGCTTTTCATGTGCTGGAAAGATTTTTTCTTTAGCTCAGAGCAGGTCTTTTCTCATGTCACTCTACTGTAAAATTACAAGATGGACTATATTTCAAACTGACAATCGGGTTATGTTGGGTTATGAATCTACATATTTGTGAAAAAATATCTACTATAGGGTGTCATGTTAACAGAATTTTAAACTTTGTTACAATACTAGTATTTAAGAAGTACTGAATACCATGGCAAAAAGTAAAAAAAGTCCTTGGCACACGAAATAGGATATGTTTGTTTTTCTTTCTGTCTTTTTAATTAACAGCCTACACACACAGCAGATACGGAAAAACAATCACTCAACACTGTCTGGTTTTGCTATTTTGTAAGCTGAATTTCAGAGACATCAAAACTGAACTGAGGTCTTGAACAAGCACTAAGATCGTTTCTTTTTATCACTTCACTTCTTTCAATTCTATCAAATGTAAGTATTGTATTGTTTTTAATCATGTGCTATTGAAAAGGTATTTATTCATTTATTTTATTTGATTCATTTATTGAAGTATTGATACTTTTGACATCTTCTGGTATCTACAGACTCATCATCACAGGTGCAGGAGTAAACGAATAAGTAAACAAATAATAAGGAGTAAACGAATAAGTTCCCTCTCCCTGTCCCAGCCTTTTCCCCTCCCTCAGTGCAAAGAGGAGGAAGAGTTTTTCTCACTGTCTGACTCCCCAGTTCTCCCTTCGTGCCGTCTACTGATTTGAACCCCTCCACCAACCCTCCCCTCTCCAGATAGCTGTCTGTTCTCACCTACTCTGAGCAGGGATCTAATTGAGGGCAATCATTCAGATAAAAAGCCCCCTACAATGATGCTGCTGTGCTTGCGTGTTTGTGTACGCACATGTTTATGTGTGTGTATGTTTGTGTGAGAAGAGACAGAGGGAGGGGTGGGTGGGGTCCTCTCTGCTCCTACCACCATCCAACCCCACCACCTCCTCTCCTCTCTCACTCTCTCCACCACCATTAAAATGCCATGCCGCTCTCTCGACCCGTCTACCCTGCCATCCCCCCCAACGAGCCTTTTGTGTGGCACAGAGAAGAGATGGAGGGGGAGAGCCAGCTCCTGTTGTTGACTGGTTGTCTCGGACCTCTGGGAGCACCTCCTTAACATCAGGAGAGCCGAGGGTGCTTCCAAAAGCGCTCCACTTTTCACTCCTCTCCCCTGTCCTCTTAGCCCCCCAACCACCACTCTGACCCCACCCTCCGATTCACAACCCATATCATTTACTTATGCTTTTTTTCCTTCTTCCTCGAGGTGTTTTGGTCGCTTTTCTGGCTTTTTCTATTTAACATTTACTTAGAACTATAACTATATGTACTACTATAATACTATATGTAACATTTCTGTATTTAAATGTCTAACAATGCTAGACATATGTTATGAATTTTGTTGTTTTGTGTAGTTACATTGCTCAAAATGTTTCCAACAATGTTCAAACCTAGTGAATTATGTAATTTCTTAAAGGTAAAGTTGTATTTCCTACTGGCTGCTGGTTGCGAAAACTTCCAGGATATGAGTTTAGGATATGAGGATATGTTGGACACGTCAGAGAGTGAGAAAGGAAGTCTGCAAACGTGACTAAACATAACATGAATAAAACTTTAATATTATCTTGTTCGTGAACTAGAGCTGTATGATAACTGCTTTACTGCAATACTGGGGTCATGTGTTGCACATGGTAGGGTAGAGCTCATTACTGTCATCACTGCAATTTTTGGTTTGAAGAGTCAATCCCACAATGCATTTGAGGTCAGGGCATGGGTCTATTAATATATCTATGAATCTGTGGCACATAAAATGAGTCAGGAACACAGCCTTTGATTGGTCAACAGACTCAGAATCCATTCTGAATCCATCTTCTTCATTAAAAAGACATTCACTATTGGATTAATCATTATGGATGTATTATACCACATCTTCAAATGACATTGCATTTCAAGGCTGCATAATGAACCTTCTGAAACAGATGAGCGCAATGGAGCTAACATTGTAGGCACAAAGGTAATGCTGTTGTAAGCTTTTCCTCCTCAGCTTACTTACTTTGGGGCTAACCCCCTTTACTTTTCAGCAGTTGGGAAATAACGGTCAAAGACTTTTCTTGATCTTGAAAAGCTGTAGCATTTACTTACTGACACACTGTAACCTGTACTGCATGGTTACTGCAAGACTGACATAGTGCTAAACTTTTACTCTGCTCTGCTTGCAACACTGTCAGTCTCAATCTGCTGCCCACTTCCACACCACACACAGGTTACACACTCCCCTATTACTTTAAGGAACTACTGGAGTTATTTTGCCCATTATTGTAAACTGCCATTCTACAGGAAAATTTTGCTTTATCACAGCAGTAAGAAAAAATACATACCCCTAGTGGTAGGTGATTAACAGTGAAGAAAAAAAACATGATTCTACGCTATTTCACAGTGTCCTCAAACTATAAGACCCCTAGCGGCACTTGTAATTGCATATTGTGTGTTTTAAGTTTGTGATTCCCTACATTTGCTCTCATTAAAAGTTGGGAGTAGGCTTTGCATTCTGGTATATTGAGGCTATGACTGGCAATGAAACTGGTGTTACTGCCTCTTCCACAGTGGTTTTCACCCAGTATGATTGTTGAATGCTGGTTCAAAATAGATTTTCTATCCAAGATCCTCATGGCCAGACACTGAAACCTAACGTTTGCACATGATTTTTTAGAGAGCTTACAATGTTCTCGCTGAAATTCCACTTTGCTAGAGCACAATGTTACCTCGCCCATCAGCTGGCCAATTGTCCTCTGGACGGAGAAATGTAGATGCAATGCAAGAAATGCCATGCAACATTTAATAAACATGTTTTTTATGTGTTCGATTTTTTGTAAAATTAGAGCATGATCCCATTAGCGATGGACACCCACAAACGTCTGCTGCACCCATAAAATATGCGCAGTGATTGCAAAGCCCTCCATGTGAAGAGTATCCCACCATCCTCTCTCTCTGTCGTTCCCTCTGTCTGTCTCTCCATTCACCCAGTAAGAGGCAGTGATGGTGTCATTGTAGTGTGACTGGTGGTGTGACCCCACAGAGCAGGGGGGCAGGGTGGTGGTGGTAGGAGGTTTGGAGAGGGTAGAGGTGGGGTAGCTCAGAGGGTAGTAGAGTAGGACAGGCTGTTGTTGAGTGATCCAACCCCACTTGGCACCACTCTGCTCCCCATAGTGTCAGTATCCCACTCAGAGTTCTTCTCATTCCTCTGACACTCCTCAATTCACTTTCAATTTTATTCAAGAAGTTGTATCTGCATGAGATCATTATAACATCTCTCCAATTTGTTCCGCTGTGCCTCACAGTTTCTTCATCACTTCACCAACATGACATGTTTATTATATAACTGACAAGGAGGTATAGATTTCTGACCACCATTCTTCTCCAATCATTATTCAATCACTATTATGAACATCACTTGTAGAAAACAGAAAGCTGGCTTTCAACTATTGACATCATACATTTTTGGATAATTATAGTTTAGAGCAGCATCGCTTTATCAGTTATTTGTCAACTATTAAATCACTCGTCAACTATTTTGATAATCTATTAATTGTTTTGAATTGTTTTTAAGAAAAAATATCCAAGTTCTCTAATTTCTGATTTCTTCTCAAATGCGAATATTTTCCAAATATTTTTTGTTTGTGGACAAAACAAGACATTGAAGGACTTCACATTGAACTCTGGGAAACTGATCAACATTTTTCACCATTTTTCGGAGATTTCACGGACCAAACAAGTCAAGTCATTTTATTTATACAATCCAATATCACAAATTGCAGTTAGCCTCAGGGGGCCTTACAGTATGTACAGTGTGGACCACCCTCTGTCCTGTAGAGCTTTGTTGGATGAGCATCATCACAGCATATTATAAAATATTAAGTTTCTTTCAAGGGGGGTGGGAGTCTCATAGGGCAGGTGGGCCGTCATTCCCAAAGTAATGGTAATGGAAACACTGGAATGCTTGAATTATGTCTGCTCAGTTGCAGAAATTAAACAATGCCACAATCAATAGCAGTCATTTGATAAAATAAAATATTAGAATAAAATAATCAACCATGTAATACCACAATATATATTATTGTACTGTACTGAGACATTTTTTTATTGCAGTATGGTGATATTCGATATATTATTACATCCCTAGTTGTGGCGGAGTCTGCCTTTCAGACATTGTATTCAAATTACTTTAACACACACAGGAAACGAGGCAGCATGCAATCCAGCATTACTAATCTTATTTTATTCTTACCAACCATTTACCAATCATTCTCCCACAGCTGTATTATTTTTTATGCAAAATGCAAACAGAACATCTTTTACTTCTGGCAATTTACATTAAAAGCATTCAAGTGACAAACACCGAGTCAGATTTTCTTGTGAAGTCAAAGGAAGCACTAAGTATTTGGCACAGTTTACTGTTCATCAGAAGTGCATCAGCAAAACAAGAAAATAGCAGTTTCTGAACTTTTTGGTCAGTGGAGCTCAAAACATGATATTAAACACAAGAGTTGCTAAATCAACCAGCATTGAAATCTTTAGGATAAAGTTTTTCTCCTTCTCTTCCACTAACAGTAACTCCCTACTACTCCTTTCATTCCTTTAAACATCCTGCTGATGTTTAGTGTCTCTCAGAGGTATTGTGGCATTCCTCCCTCAGCTCTCTCTCCCAGCCCCAGTACTCTAGACATGGCTGGGAGTTCAAAGGCCATCTCGTGACCCTGGATCCTCTAGCTTGGTATCTTCCTGTGCTCCAGCAGACCTCCTTCTCAGACACCGTGAAGTTGGTCCCTGGCGACTATTATGTTCACTTTGTTTGCGTGCGCCTCATGTGTGCGCCAAGTCATGTGTAAGTGAGAAAAAGGGAAAATAAAAAGGAGGAATGTTCAGCAAACTTAGGGTAAGGTCTCTTTGGGAGGCTTATTATGCATTTACTTACATTATAGTTGGCAAATGTATAAGAGCCACTAAGTAGAGCTGAATGAAAGTTCTGCTTTGGCTCTAATGTGATTTGGAGCTCTGGCTTGTATGTGCATTCTGTGGGTGGCTACTGTACTCGTAACGTGGTTTTGTGTGTGTGTGAGTGAGTGTGTTTGGCACCGTGGGCTGGTGAGCAATCCAGCTAGAAGACCCCTCTCCAGTATCAATTAAAGTCACCATCTCACTCCACTTGCTGCTGTCACCCAGGTTTACCCAGCTCTCTGCTGCAGCCAACACACCAGCAGGGAAAACATTAACATAAGTAAGCCCTCTACTCACAACTCTCTATTTCTCTCTCTTCTTATATTGCCCTCTTTTCCACATTCTCTTTTGCAATCTCTCCCTTGTCTCTCTCCGACTCTCCATCCTTCTCTCTGTGTCTCTCCAGCAGGGAAAACATCATTGTCATGGAGAGAGGGATGACAACAATGAAGCGGCTGCAAATCACACTGATTGTTAGTGCTGGACCTGGTGGATGGGGAGAGGGCTAATGTAATTGTCCAGGCCCTTGTCACTGTTGATACAGGCTCTTCAGAAGGCGGGGTGATTTAGCTAAAAGCTATCTCTAGGCCAAGTAATTAGACACACCATTCAGGGTGGCATTAGCTCAGGCTGCTGCTGCCACTGTGTCCCTCGCACACACAAACGCACCTCGCTAAGGCCTTATCACGCCACTCTGGGTGTTATTCAAACCATTAGCAGGGAGCATGGTGTTCTGGGCTGGGAACAAGTGTGTGTGAATTTGTGTGTGTTTATAAATTTATGCTCTTTCTGCTTGTGTGCACTCGCCTATATGTATCATCACTATCGGCTGTTTCTGCCAGCTGACACGGGCTGTCTAAGATCGAGTTGAGGTAGTGCAACACACTTGACTTCCCTAAAGCATCCCGTGTTTCCCATCTCCCGGTGTGACTCCATGCTCTCCCATTAAATCAATTAAAGCAATCCAACACTCAGCTCAAAACAGACGGGGCAGAGAAGAGCAGGCACTGTGCCCCCCTGTTCAACGTGTACTTCAGTGGCATTCTAACCTAAAACCCATGGGAATTGGACTGAAGTGTGTTGGATTGTTTAGCTATACTCACTCCAGGATAATGTCTTTTGTAGAGGCCCGTTTTCATTTGAGGCCTTGAGATGAATAACAATATGTCCATTCTGATTTCTATTTTTTTACAGTTGTATGGTCAATCCAAACTATTTGGGACATGAATGACATGCAGCATATCACCTGACAGAACACTTGGTATTTGGTGAATTTTGCTGTACTTGATTCTTCTATCAAAACAATTCATTTTGTACCCATATATAATGTTAAATTATATAATTAAGTCTAAGATTAAACTTGTACAAAGTAATACATAATTTGTGATTTTTATGCAATTCTGCAATCATGGCCAGCACATGGACCTGGCAATGCTCTATGTTTATGATTGGCTCGTTGGTCTGTGGAAAACCAACCCAATCACTTATTCCTCCGCCAAAGTAAACCTACAACCAACAAATTTATGAGGATAAGAAGAACAAGAAGAAAAAGCAAGTAGCAAATAAGGCGTGCTGTATGGCAACACAAAGCTGTAGAAATTTTTACAAAGAACCGTCAGGGTCGGGTATTACTGCTTTCTTCTTCTACCACAACATTCTTGTGTGCTGTAGATTGGTCCAGAGCGCCCGAGTGTCAGAGAGCACTGACAGCAGTGAACAGGCCTGAAAATAGGGTTTTTCCATCATCACTTTTTTTTCCACATTTCCAATGCTAGTTATAATGTGCAGTATTGTGCCTGTGGTGAACCATCTCCAGAGTAGGGCCAAAATGCTCCCAACCCACCTCCAGGCAGGTTGTGGTGACAGCTTGTCCACCACGGCCCACCAGCGACGACCCTCCTTGCTCCCCCTCAAACAAGCGGGTGTTGGGAGACTCCACCTGGGCCCTGGACTGTGCCAAACACCTGACACAGAAAGGGAGAATACTTTTGTTTGTGTGCAGTTAATTGTGTGGTTGTTTACTGTAGTGATAGTTTGTTAGTTTTTTGCACAGTTAATATTGGGTTAGTATCAAAAATAACTGCTATATTTTGAGTTATGTTTTTTTTTATTAGTTAATAAGCATTTTTGCTTTGTTCTTTCTCATTTTTTGGGTGAAAAAATATTCAAAAACCTGCATCCTGTACCTCCCCAACATAAGCAAGAAAGAAATATTGTGTATCCACATACCCACAATTATATCCTGACATTAAACAGCACTCAAATTTAAAAGTGTGCTAATGCACCAGGGAAGGTGCATTATAAAAAAGGAAATATTTTCAATCCTTCTTTTACTGTCACTGAGATCAAAATTTGAGATTTTTTTTTATCACACTGTGGTATTGCAAAGGGTCTGAATACTTCTTTCACCAGTGACAACTGTGCTACCAATTATGAGTAAACATGTATTTTGCGCTGTCAGCCTGTTAAGCTGTCAACCATGAAGACTTTAACATATTTGGCTATCTCAGGTGTCAACAGACAGTAAAACAGTGACAACCACTTTGTAATTGTAACAGCCATAAAAAAAAGACTGGTAGCATTGCTGGTGAGTTAGCTTTACCCTGCAAGCATCCGGATGGCCTGAGGGAGGTTTGTGTTTAAGTTGAGGCCAAATGGAAAGCACTAAAACTTCCCCCTAAAAATCATTCCCTGACTCTCTGTTTTCCACCATTCACCCCTCTCTCCTCTTTCCCCTCCTCTCCTCTCCTCCTGCTCTGCTCCCTCTTTATGGGGACACCGGACTCCCTGACAGTTTGTTTTAAATTTGACCGTGCAGATGTTTCTCTGGGTGACTGACTTTTATAGTTTAGAAAAGATTATATCAGCTTTCCCTAAGATTGTGTTACTGTATTTAAAAATGGTTGGAGATCGAAACAGGAGGGTAGGGGTGGGGGGTGGTTGTGTAGTGGGAAAGGGAGGGGAGGAGAAGGGGTTTGCACTGTAGGTCTCTAAATCCTGGGTCTCCCTCTTGGTCTTAGCAGCACAGACTGGACAGGGAGTTGCTGAGAAGGATGGAGGATAAAGGGGGGAGATGGAAATCAGGGGAAAGAGGTTAGAGTTCACAGCAGCCAGGTTTGGCTTATTGCATTAGACACAGATTCTTTCTAATTTCAAAGGACAACACCAGCGTTAAATTTGAGGATATTAGTTTTTGATAGGCAGCTGGGGCAAAGCACACAGTAAGAGGGCGGGTGAGGAGGACAGGGTGAGTCCTACTTTTTCACAGCACAGGCCACATAGCCAGATGGTTATTCCTCTTTGCCATTATTTCTTAAACATTTAAAAATTGTCTTTCTGTTGGATCTGTCTGCAGGGATCTTTTGCTTTCCCTCTATTCTTGCAACATGTCAGCCACTTTTTCCTTTTAATTAGTGTAAAGTCAACTGTAAACTGTAAGGGTGTTAAGAAGGTGTTAACACTTGGATTTCTAGTTTGACTGTCAAATGGTGAGCAACTTTTTTCTACCTACCTGTGTGAAGACTCAGATCAAGACCCCAAGTACAACCGTTTCACAGTTGCCACATCTGATACAAGTTGAGCAAAGTCAGTATCTCATTCAAATTTCTTCTATCTTATAAAAGCTCACATCTTCAGTTAGCTAAATGTTAGCTATCTAGCTGGCTAATGATGTATATTGGCTTGCCAATATTTTCCTAAGATTAAGATGTCCCCAGGTCCCCCAGCAACATCTTTTAACCATCTTCAAAATTTGGTTTTCTTTTCAACGTAGATGAGCCTAGCACATTGCATATAAGTACAAGAAACAGGAAAAGAGAAAGTTGACCAAGATGCCAAATTTTCTCAGCTCTTATTGCAACCAAAATGGGTGAGACTTAGGAAGGGTTTAGTTGTAATACTGAAGCTGTAATTCAAATGTGCCACTTTAGTTTAAATTATGCAAATGTAACTTAAAAAACTGTCCCAAAAACTCTGCAATGTCCCGTACTGGAAAACAGGCTGAACTTTCTCTCATGGCCCAGCAGAAGGGGCCCTTAGGGGTGGAAATGAGACGAATAAAGGACGAGGCCAACGGACATGAAAAAATGCATATCCTTTATCTGTAATCTTTATATCAGACAGTCTTCCCCTTCCTTATCGGTGTCATGACGAATAAGTTTTGTGATTCATCTACATTCTCACAAAGGGCAAAACCCATCAGCAGTAACTTCTAATGTTTCCTTATGAAAATATGCAGAATAGCAACAGTAACTGTAATTGAAAGATTAAAGAAATGGATGGCAGCCATTGAGTCTGGCTCATTCTGTAGGTCCAGGCGATTTTAATGAGAGATGAAGAAAGGTTGATGTGGAGGTTCTCTTCACAGGTTCGGCCTGTTTGTTTAACAGTGAGCTCGGGTTACGTTCATTAAACCTCAGGGCTGCTGCTCCACTGTGAGGGTGTAATGCATATGTTATCAGACTGCATGGCAGGAACAGTTTTGTACTTCAGAGTGTGTCCTGTCTGACTGCCTGTCTGGTGCACTGACTGACTCTTTGCTTGCTGGTTGTCTAATTATCTGATGACACCGGATGGCTTACTGAGAGATCAAAAGACGGGGAATGAATGTCAAAAATAAAATATCTTTTTGGGTTTTAAAATAGCCCTCTAAGGCCTACATAAGGGTGAGTAATACAGGACAACAATGCTCATTCTCCAATGAAAATTCAGCAGCAGTGCTGTCTGGGGTTAATTACAGTTAAGGTTAATTGTCCATCAGTTCCAGTTGTGGTTCTGGTGCATGTAGCAGCATCAAAACAGCTCTTACCATTGGCCCTGTACTTACTTGCCCTATGAGAGGAAATTGGGCTTAGCGCTGGTAATTTTCTTGCTGTGGTGGCCCACCCCTGCTGAGGAAATGCATAGGTAATGCTGAAGGACAAGACAGTGACTACACAGGCTGTGGTGGACTGACTGGCTCCCTGACTGACCTGATGTCTGACTGACTGGTGTTCAGTCTGAGTAATCCATGTTGCTGAATCACCACTTCCTCCTTTTCTCTCTGCTTGTGAGGTATGATGTTTGAAAGAGTGAGGATTACTTCACAGTGCTTGACTTGAGATATATGATTCATACACAAGGAGTGTATGTTGGAGTCAAAAGGGCAGCTGGAGATACTTACTATGATACCTGCCTGAAACACATAGGGCTGTGTAGGCCCTGATGTCTGCCAAACTCTGCTCAGTTTTACAGGAGGAGCAATTGTCATGTCACACTACAAAACTAGAAAAGTGCACTCAGTAGAGTCGGGTTGATAAAGAAGCAACAAACTAATAGTTAAAGCTTGTTTTCAGCCTAGCAGTTGTTGATGAATAGTACCTCCTACTGCGTGGTTAAAAGAGTCAGCAGTAGGAATAAAACAGAGCAGTCAATTAAATTGGTTTTTCAAAGTGTTTTAAAAATTGTGAATGACTGCGGCCACAAGAAGTCCTTTAGCACTTCCTGTCTCATGCTTCAAGTCACTTTTGACTCTTTGAGTGTTTAACCAATACCCCAATCCTTATTTAGCCTTAACATATGTGTGCCTAAACATAACCATAAAAAGTGTAACAATGTTTTGGCTGCTTCAAGTGAATATTTCAATGTATTTACCATTGCTGTCTTGTATTTGATTTATTTTTCCACTGCAGCCAAAACCCACCAAAGTAAGAAGAGAAAAAGTGTTATGCAGGAGTTAGTTGTGCCACCACCTCTTCACTTCTTCCTGCCTTTTGGTCCTTGTGGAGGAAGCACAGATTGGTAGTTTGCAGTAATGTACATGTAGAACCCAACATGATTGTCTTGAAATAGATGAAAGGGCACCCCTGCCTTGAACTTTGAGTGGCTTCCATCTTTTTATCATCTCCCGTTCTGTTCGCCCCTCCAGGCTACTCAGAGATGAGGAAGATGGCAGGGGAGACAAAGAGCCTGTACCTCCACCACCTCGCCTTCCCTTTGTAGCGCTCTCTCCATCACCGTTAGTCACACATGATTATGCCCTGTCGACTGCCGACCAAGTGTTGCTATTTGCCTGTAATAGCATGACAATCAGTGTCAATCTGTGCTGGGCTCCAAATGTTGTTCACACTGTGTGTCCTTTGACTATGTGTTTTACATATGGTTAGCATACACAGATGTCGGCTTGTCTCCACTCTGTGGATCCTGTTTATATATCTATTCAATGTATGAGAAGATGTGCGGTACATATATGCTGTTAAAATCTACATCTGTCCAAATACCCACTTGGGACAATATTGTAGCCTACATCTAAAGGATAAACAGTTGACTGTGTGCACTTGTCAAATCAGTTATGTTTCATTGGTGAGTATGTTGTTTTGAATTTTTTTACTACGATTGACACCAAGGAAGAGAATAAGATGAGGGTTAAGAAAGACAGGACTGATGGGAGCGATATAGAAAAGAGACAAGGCATTGAGGAATCAACATTCATCTCCTTTAAAGGAATAGTTTGGATTATTTGATGTGGGGTTGTATGAGGTACTTATCAGTAGTCACTGTATTACCTACAATAGATGCCAGCACCGGTACAGAAGCTAAGCAATGTACTGCCATGGACAGGGACAGCAGAATTTTAGCCATTTAAAAAAGCTCCACCTACTGTAAAACAATCAATATTCATTTAAGTGCTATTTTTTAATATTTTAATTACTTAACTTTGCTATCAGACAGCCTTTTTCAAAGGGAAACCGCTTTTATAGAAGCCAAATATCACTCATTCTTGCCCAATCAAACTCCATGGGTGAAATCAGTAATTTTACCTCACAAAATGCAGAAGTTTCTGGTCCGCAGAGTGTGAGCACTTGAAGTTGTATATTAAACAAGAATGACAAAGAATTTCACTTTCGGAATTTCAACAATTAGTGTCCTCAGTTTTCAAATGCTCACTGAGTGTTGTTAAAAGAAAAGATGATGTAACTCAGTGGTAAAGTCCCAAATTGGGACTTTATGGCATCAAATTCAGAATGAGTGTATGTTTACAAAAAACAATAAAGTAAATCAGTTTCATCATTAAATATATTATCTTTGTACTGTATTCACTTAAATACAGATGGAAAGGTTTTTGCAAATCATTTCATTCTGCTTTTTATTTACGTTTTACACAACGTCCCAGCCTTTTTGGAATTTGGGTTGTACCTGTTGTCACTGATCTCGTCCACAGCAGTACATTGCTTAGCTTCCATGCCGATGCCTCTCTTTGCTTCTCTTAACTGAGGTTGTGCTGAGTGACATCTCCTGTAGTTAAAACACTGACTATTGATAAGTGCCTCATACAACCCGACATCAAATAATCCTTACTATCCTTTTAAATGGCTCTGCTTCACCTTTAATCTATGGAAATGTATGGAGCAGATGAAGTATAATTGTAAGGTGGACTTTGACCATTAAAATCTCTCAAGGGCTCATTGCAGGAGGGGCCAGAGGGAGACCACGCAGTAATCACTACAGGTTCACTCTGCTGATGATGGGGAGGGAATTAATTTACCCTGGAGAAAAACAAATTAAGGCTCTCCTCAGCCCAGCAAGCCGTCACACAATAGCATATATAAATATTTTATCTTGGGTGATCCAGGTTAGCAAAGGTTTAGTACATCTCCATTTTCACAAGGGCCTGCTCTCCACGCGGTGGCCTCCGCTCCCCTCTCGCCTCTCCTCCTGATGAGTGCCTGCTGTCCTCTCCTTCACCTCCCTGTCTTCCTCCTTTTCACTTTCCTCGCCGGCCTCTCCATCTTCCATCCAGCAGCGTCTTTCTCACTCGCGTACGTTATTTCTCCTCTTGCGCCCTCCTCCACTTGAACTCCCGCTGTCTTGTCTACACTTTTCCTCCTCATCCTCCAGTTGTTAAATATGAAAATCCAAATATTCTAGACTAACTTGTGCAGCTCCGATGTCTTAATCCCCTCTGACACAGACGTATCACTTGTTGACAGACAGTGTAGAGTACACCGTGAAAAACAGGATTCAGCTGACACAGTTGAAAATGTCACAGTGATTTATGGAGCTGCGTATAAATCATGTTTGGGGCTGCACTGTATTATAGAAACAACTTACTTTTCCTATTTAAAGTAGAACACCGACCCTGTTGGATGTTTTGGATTGCAGTAAATTTTGCCCTGGCAAAAAAATATGGGGTCTGTTATTTTAGCTTCCTTTTTCACTTGCTTTCCAGTTGAACAATAAAAAATAAGAGTGTGTCATACTATATTATAGGAAATAGAATAATACTATAAAATAGCTTTCCACTGAATTGGACCCTGCTACCATTGCTGCTTGTAAAGAAATACCTCCAGTTATAGGTCCCCTGAATGCATCTTCTAGCCCACAGTTGGATTACTACAGTATTTATCAAATTAATAATAATAACTGCTGTGTTTATCTAAGAATAAAATGATTTTTTTGTTTATATCAGTGGAAGTTATGGGGGCCTGTCCAGGGAGTTCTCTGCCTCTCCTCCAGTGCACTCTGGAATACAGTGGTACAGAAATATATGGTTGGATTTCTGACAGTGGCTATGGAGAGGTCAGTCTTTTTATTTAACACTGACTGACTTTTTGTGACAAGTGGTGAAATGTACCTCCTTATATTTATAGGACCAGTGCACAGGATTTAGTGGCATCTTGCAGATTGCAAACACCTTGTCTCACCCTGCCCTTCCAAGCAAGTAATAGAACCTACAGTGGAACCTCGCACAAAATGCAAAAGGCCATATGTGGTCAGTCACTGTTTGTCCATTCTGAGCTACAGTAGAAACATGGAAAAAAAGGTCTCTTTTGGTAGTAAAGGATGCTGACCCCTGTTCTTAGGTGAAGGAAGCACAACAAGTCTTATATTCAGGAGATTATACAAATGAAAACATACATATCGGTATTATCTTCCACCTCTGCTGTATTCTGTCAATAAAATTTAAATAAATCTTACTCACTGGACCTTTTAAGTTATATTAGTTGTTGATGTGTTACTTATGTGTACATATTTTAGATACTTGCTCTAGACTTGAATATTTCCCACTTTATAGCTAAACAACTCTAAAGGGAAATACTAGAAATATTACTTGATGATTTTGAATAGATTAAACTAACAGTAATCAACAGTGTTAATCTAACAGTGTAAAGAATTCTGGAAAATTAGTACCAGGGCAAACAACAGTAAAATAATACTTATAACAATGTAATTATATAACATTCATGTGTAATATTCAGTCACAGAGGTCACTTTTACTGTTGATTCAGTACATTTTTCTGTTAATATATATTCTTACTCTGAAATAGCACTTCAATGCATAACTTTTGTTGCTACTTTTACCCAGTGGTGGAAGTTACAACCACCCAAATTACTGTTATTAAGTAATATTTTTGGGTAATTGTACTTTTAGTATTTTTTTCACGTCTGTAATTTTACTCTTATGTATAGGCAAACATTGCAGGATTTTGACCCAGAAACAATGCATAGACTCCTACAATCATCATGTCGGACCACCTGAAGTGTGTGGCAGGGCCTGTATCTACAGAGACTCCATCTATACCTTCTTATTTTCTCATTATTTTGTTGTGCTTGGGACGCTTTACCAGCCCAAGACGTTTAAATTTGTCGTCCTGTTAATGAGACTCAGCAATCAAGCACCTGAAAAAATACTACTTATTCTACCTTATATACTAATGTAATATATAATAATGTACCTAGATTAGAGTAAAATCATAATTAACTACTGAATATCCCTACATTCCTATTCCATTTGTATTCATATCCAAACATTTAATCTGCGTTTTTGCAGCCAATAAGGCTAAACGGACCAGTGAAAACCATGACACATGGATGAAAAAAAAAATCCTACAGCAGTCACAGGTTTGGAGAGGTGACTGTCACCACAGACCAGAGCAGTGCAGGAGTTTGAAGTAATTTAGACTGAAGATCTGGGGAAACAGAAACCCCTTTTGATTGAACACATCCCACTATGTATGACAACCTCTGCTGCAGTTATAATTTTAATGAGCATAGGGTATGTTGTTGTACTTGTTGTCAACAAAACGAGGTAATTAGAGCCACAGCAGGTCAGTAATGACTGTGGTATGGAGGAGGGGAACACGCAGTGTATGGGATATGAGGGCAGAGAGACACCCGATGTGAGAGTGAGCATGCGGCCCTGCTCCGTGTCCCGCCTCACAGCCATGAGGCTCGTGCTGTAATGAGAGGGATTTAATGGATTTATAGGCTGAGGATTCCTGTGTGTCCGCATGCTGTTGGCTCTGCTGACTAGAAAACGTCTGTAATAATTGGTGAGCCGCCTCCACATTAACACAAACCATAGACAGAGGAAAAAAAACACTGCATCTCCTCTCCACTGCTTTCCCACGGACACGATGAAAACAGGTAGCCTAGGCCAACACAGATGCTGCGCAGGGAGAAGAGGATTGTGGGAGTAGTGTGAAAAATCGCGTGTGAATATTTGTAGACGTGCAGGTTCATAATGAGGGTAATTTTGCTTAGATTTTTTTATTTGGCTGTGGCTTTAACAGAGAAGTTCTGTAGCCAAAAGTGAAGTTTGTTGGGGGTTGAATCATTCAGCTGTGAACTGACACCAGTATTTAACATGGTAACATAAACATTACGGCAGGTGTATAAATACAGACGAAGCTAACATCTTTCTATTAAAAATGCATTACTATATTTTCTTTCCTTTTATATTATTGTTCTGCATTTTTATGATAATGATAAATGTAATTTCAGTCTTTAAACAATGAACTTTCACTGGTATTTTAATAATTACAAAGAACTATAAAATATTAATATTTATCCATTAACTTAGCTCCACAGAATGCTGACTAGAAAACCAAAAAGAAAAATTAAAACAGTTATGTAAAAAAAAAATTATATCATTGCATATTGGATAGCTGTGATAGGCCAAATATCGTCTGATCAATATATCGGTTGGTTTTTACATCTGTACAGGGAATACAGATGAAAAATAGCCTTTTGCACTGTCCCTGTTAAATAAATAAACAAATAAACATTATTTGTACAGAACATAAATATTCTTGTGTCAAAAACTTTTCTATTTTTATATGTTTTATATTGTTCATGAACTGTTAAATAAATAAAAAGAAAGAAATGGATGGCAATAAATGGAGAATTTACTTTTATTAAACAGATTTTGATTTGTATTGGTGAATGTTGTTTAATTGCTATCTGAAGGTCACACTCTGTCTTTATTTGCCACATTACCAAAACATAGCCTATATTTCTGCCAATAAGGCTTTGAAGTAAGAGGCAGAATTCTTGGTGCTTTGCTTCGCTTGTAATTCCTCTTTGATCCAGCCTTTTCACACTGAGCTACTCACCAGCTGCCACGACTGAGTCACAGTGTCCTCTGCTTTGTGAATCGATTGGCCTAGTCTGCTAATTTATTGTTAATATGTCCATTGATCAAGTGTCCTCTGGGACCAGATAGAGAAACAGCACTTAAGCCTAGTTCAACTAAATCCTCAAGTAACATCACATTATATAAATACCATCAAGGGAAATTTCCATGGTAACCAATCAATCATAACTGATAGATTGGATCTGAATAGATTAAAACCCCACTCCCAAACTATATTACTGCCACTGAATTTTATTTTTCTTATATAAAAAGGGTATAGAATTGGATGGGGATGGTTTGGAAATATCCCTACCATCCAATGCATTTCATTGGTTTGATCCATGGTTATGGATCTCTTTTTACTGACAAAATGTGCAATATATGAATTAAGCAACAAGCAACAATTCTAGCAAGTTATTCAGATAATCGGGGGAAAGTGAGAAAATATACATAAATCTATCGTTTTGTAATTTATTCCAATGCTTCTGTCATCACTCTCCTGGCAGCAGACCAACATCTCCCTCTCTCTGTCCTCACACCTTGTAGTGGACACTGATAGCTTTTACTCTGCTTACAGGGATGCTCTGTGTCTCTGTCATTCTGAAACTTAGTGACAACAGGCTTGGACATGTTTATTGTCCTCACCAACCTTGGCATGACATATCTGCACTTCCTATATAGTGGTAATTTCTGACTATTAAAGTAATTCAAAAGCTATTAAAATATATTTCATTGTGTGTTTTTATTACATTGCTGTGTAAATGTCAAGCTGGCATGAGTAGAAAATACGTGATTTTTCATTTCCACATGCAGTCATACTCGATAACGAACACGTCAACATTTATATCACATCTGACCCAAATATCCTGCCTTGCAAATCTCATCTGATTTTAATAAATTGCATCAAAATGAAAACACCGGTTACAAAACCATGAGCACTTATTGAGTTAACAAGTCAAATTTTCCTTCCCCTCACAGGCTGACGAGACTTTCAGGACAAAAGAAACATTTAGTGTCTGCTTGTTTATTCCTGTGCTCGCTCTGTATTTATTCACTCCTGTCACTCATCTTTTTTTCCCTTCTCTCCGCCTAGCTCTCCCCTGCGGCTTTCTCTCACACACAGGCGGTGTGACGGCGCTGCAGCACAGGGAGAAAGATCTGGGTGACCATCTGAAACCAATTATGGCGGCGCTGCAGCCACCCAGAAACTCAGTGACGGATGGGGATCTTGTATTTATAGCTGGGGTAATTGGCAACACTCAGACACACACACACGTAACACGCACACAAGGAAGTACAAAGAAATAGACACTTTTAAAAGTACACACATAAGGTGCAGTTTGTGTTTAGACATCACACATGCACAGGCCTCACAGGGAGCAGAAAAAGGTGCAGAATCCCTCACTGCAGTCACATTGATGCATCCAGTGCATGAATCAAAGATCTTTGTCATGGGAAGACAAATAAGTCTTATAGATGGCTGGAGAGGCGTGTTTGTGTTTTCCATGGTCTAATCAGAGCTGATGTTTACAGCCGATACTGCAGCCGGGACAGAGGTTGTACATCTCAGCTATCTGTCTCAGCCTGTCAGCGCGTCAAACCTGCATGTGAAAACATATACAAAACACATCTGCCTCTTGTTAGCCCCCATAAATGGCTGCCATGTGGTCTGCTGATAAATAGTCCAGTCTATTTATTGGAGCACAACAAATTGGCTACAAACACTGACAAGGAATTGAAGAACTATAAATATTGCGATGTGATGAAACCTTTAAACATGCTGCAGGTATTTTACGAGGGATCCCCGCTCCTTTTGCCTTTTTTTATGTAGTTGGAGGTATTTCTTTTGACTGCTTTCTTCTTTCACACACCGCCTTGTTAAATAGGTGGGGGGGACAATGGCACTCTCACACTGAGCAGGTTCCAGGGCTGTGGAGTGTGTGTGTTAGTGTGTGTGTGTGTGTGGAGGGCTTGGCCGCAGCTAAGCTGAGCAGATCCGCCACTTGAGAACGATAAAGAGCCCTGTTACACCCGAAATCTCAGAGAGACGTAACCAGAAATTCCTGAATGAATCGGCAACAGACAAGCCCTAAACCCCGTGTAATTACATATTTGGAGTTTATCGGGGTTTATGCGAAAATGCACAAGTTTCCCTTCCCTGGTGGTCCTTAAACACATCCATATGTTTCCATTTCTGCTCCTCCCTCTGCTCTCTTTCCCTTTTTTTTTTATCTTCCACCTCCTATTTTCCCTCTGTGAAAAATGGCCGCGGCGTACAGATGGATGATATGACCCGTTGGAGTGGTGTTTTCCTATTGTTAAGTTGTTGTTGACTCTCTAGACTCACAGTGGGACAGATCCAGTTTGGTGTTTTGGAGTGTGTCAAGGCCATCAGCGCCGGGGCCAGAGCTCTTTGGTGGAGCTGTGTGCAAACAGAGGAAGCCGCAGCCTGTCCACATTGCAAAGACTGGAACACACACACAAATCTGGGGAGGCCTTCTCTATCGTGTGTGGGCCAGTTTTTTCATTTCTTTTCCCTCCCTGTCTGCTTCTTTCGCTCTCTCCTCCTCTCTGCTTCTCCCTGCTTGAGAAAACCGATCTGTTTTAAAACACGTGCTAAATATTACCATATTTACATTTTCCTGTTTCAAGAAGGCAGCGGAGGGGGAGTGTGTGGTGTGGATTTTTCTTTTCTTTTTTTTTCTTCAGTGGAAAAGGTCTTGGCCCGGGGTTAGGCTCTGTTTGAAACTTTAAACCTTTTTCATGCTTATTTGTTTTATGATTCTGCAGGGCACTGTGTTTACACTAAGAGTGCAACATCTGGATTAGATAATTTGTTGGGAATTAACCGAGCCCGTATGCTTATCGACCTCATCTGATTACATCTGTTTGATGTTTGGTGCTCCCCCCCCCCAGCATTTCATTATTTTTCAGCCAGTTATTCAGTTTTTGCTGTACATTTTTGTTTGATATGTTTGCAGACAAATGGAGGATTAACATTGTACAGCATTAACCTCTCCTCTAATCAGCAGCAGGCCCTCCATGCACTGTCACATCTCTCCAGTGCTGGCCTTTC
Source organism: Lutjanus erythropterus (assembly GCF_056507025.1). Classification (NCBI taxonomy): domain Eukaryota; kingdom Metazoa; phylum Chordata; class Actinopteri; order Lutjaniformes; family Lutjanidae; genus Lutjanus; species Lutjanus erythropterus. Next base: position 18,803,786 of record NC_139323.1, on the reverse strand, counting down.
CATAATGGCTTATTTCCAATTAAATCTCACTGGTAATGTTTGACTTTCCAGTGACGCAAGAGGCTGCTGGAGTGGACGTGTCAGCAACAATTGCTGCCATGGTTGTGCACTGCATCGAGAGGGCTGATTAAATCCTAAACCCTTGTCAAAGAATAATCTGGACCCTGATGATGTTAATAAAGTTTATGTAGAATTAAAAAAACAACAGCTCATTAAATATAATAAATGGCTTTGAAGCAACTGTCACTGTCAGTACTGTCATCAGGATTGTATTATGTTTTATGCTAGTTATAATTGTATCCATGATTTTCTCTGAAACATTTTGCAGTCCTCCCTGTTTACATTCTTCCCTCATTCCTCATGTTTCTCTCTCTTAATCACTGCCTTTTGTGTGTATTTTATTAGCTGCACCCAGCAGCTAGAATACTTCACTCTGTCACACAGTTAGTCATTTGGTTGTCCCAAATAGTTCAACAAACTTGACATATCCATTAGGACTATTTGAGACTAATTACTCTGCCACTTTTAAGTGTATTAGAGGTTTTTAAGCAGAGTATTTCTACACTGGAACTCATTCCTCAGTGAGTCAGTTTAGCACCAAACTGTTTTCATGAATTTCAACTGCATTTGCCCAGAGGCCAGAATCTTTCTAAGCAGACACTGTGGGGAAGGGAAATTTTCAAATCCTAAAAATATTCCTAATTAGCCTATAATTGTTTAATATTTTCACTTTCTTACAAAACTGTTATTTTTGTTAGCATATATTTGTGAAAAAAATATTGGAAATTTCTAATGATAACTAGATTCTTAACCAGAAAATACTCTCAGACCTCAGTCAAGGAGACAGTTCACTGAGGAGTGATGATTAAAATCTGTAATTCCAGATATGTGATTGTAGAATTCATTTTTGATTGGCAGGAAATATTAATTATGTGTAACTGGTTTTGACACGCTAATACATTTGCCCTGTTACTCGGCATGTGACACCTGTAGTTACTGGTGGTAACAGCAAATGTGGTTTAATACTGCAGCTCACAGAATTATAGGGTCACCAAAACAGACTATTGACAGTTAAATAAAGAATTCATGCAACAACTGGCCTTTTTCCATCGTTCTGTCAGCAGCTTTGATCTGATTTTATGCTGCACATTGCATGAGTCTGTGATAAGCAGTGCACAGTGGAAAGAGTTGGTTACCTGACAGCGAAGTTGTGCAACCAGTCGCCTACTGCTCTTTGTCTAACAGCTCACTGTAGCTGCTCCTTGTTGTTCCATTACTCACTGCAATATTTCAAACTGAGCCACTGTCAAGAAAAGTAAAAAATGACTGTAGTATTGTTTTGTAGATGCACTTTTGCTTTCTGCTTTCTGTGTGCCAGATGGGAAGCTTTGGCAGGCCTGCCATGGTGAGACAATAGAAATCTTCAAACAAATTGTTAGAAATTTTGCCATTCTGTTTATACCACGGTAGTTCTGCTTTTAATATATCTGAATGTGGGAGAGCTGAATGGGAAAGTCTGTATGGCAATACTAACTTAACATGACTGTTGCATCAAAGTGATGGAATTGCTTAATTTAGCCAAAAATAGATAGAACAGTTTCTTAAATTAGTTTCAAGAAAATTGACAGTATCACAACATATGTAGATTTCACAATGTTAAATTCCATATATCCTGATAGTTTTTTTCAAGGATGCCTGTAACTTTCTATGTTGCTGCTGTCTTAAAAAAAACAAAGGCGATCTGATTTAAGATAATGTCTCAATACACCCATTTAAAAAGTCCCTCAGCAGTAAGCTAATGGACAAATGATAGGACATTTATTTCTGGCTCTTATCCATGCTACTGACTTTATCTGACTAAAACACGTCCCCCCTGGCCTCTACTGGGCTTTATCTCCATTCTACGATCCATTACAAAGCTGCCTGCTGTCCCCTGGGTGATCTGCCCCGTCCCCTCTAATCTGGCCGAGCTGCTGTGATTCCATCACTCCTGTCGAACCACACAGAAAGATTAGTCAGACTCTACGTACAACAGATGTGTCCAACACTTGATTTGTGTGTGTTTTATTGACTCTGGCCATCTGTTAATACAGTTGCTGGTTCCTCCTCTTGTGTTTGTTGATGCACACAGACAGGGGAGCTGAGTGCCAGAAGAAACATCCAGCAAAGGAGGAGATGAGAGATAGAGACAGAAAGACAGAGACAGAGAGAGTGAAGCTGGAGGTAGGAGGATAATATTTCATAAAAGGCTGCTGGTTTAAGTGTTAACCTGTGGCTTGATGTATTTCTACATATAGAACAGAAGCATTTGTCCTTGTTTTTACTTAAGTAGAAGCATTGATTCAGCGTGGTGCACAAGCAGTGTTAGTTGATGAATGAGTCTCAGATGTTCAGTGCTTTCTCGAAACAGTAAGAGGCTAAATTCCTTCACTAGGAGGAAAGTGAAAGATTGCTTTAGATATCTGAAATTCCTCATGGTACCATTCTTCAGATTCCCTCTCTACACCGAAGGAGCAGTTGCTGTCAACATTCCTTGGATTGCCCATTTGTGTGTGCATATATGTGCCTGTGCATTGCAGAAATTTAAGCCATGCAAAAGGATGATAATGCCTAACAGTTGGTAACAGTCACTTGTGTTGGGTTGTTGTCTCGTGTTTTCTTGGGCATTCCACCCGACTCCATGTCTTCCTCCTTTCTGTGTCACTCCTCCTCGGAGCCTTTACTCCCATGGTGTCTTTTTCCTCTCTCCTCCTGTCTCACATAACATTTGTATGAATGCCTTGGAAGCCACAGAGCTTATGAAAACTTTTGCCTCACATTAATTATCCCCTGTCTTACTAAAATGCCTAAAAGGTGAGATAGATTACATCTTAAAGCTTAACCTACTCACTCAGCAAGAATTACATCATTTAGTCATCATAATCTCAGACAATATTTTCACTGTGATCCGTTTCATCTGTCCTCATCTCGCTGGCTGCCCTCCTTCACTGCATTCCTCCTGTGAAGCTGCCTATTTGCCCACTGAATGGAAAGTTAAGAGCCCTCTTTACGACAGCGGTGATGTTGCTTCTTGCTACCCTCTCTGCCGTGTCATGATGATGTGATTTCTTGACACTGGCGTCACTCGGCCAACTGAAACCCCAGAACTCCATATGAACCTGCTGAAAGGGAGGTGGCGTCCGGCCTGGGTAAACACAGTATGAGGGGGGAGCCAGGGACACAGCCTGTTGGTCCTAAATGTGGAGGAAAAACGCTCCAATAACTGGGCCTGTGGGGAGTGAGCAGGGCCAAGGCTAACTCGAACGCAGGCTTGCTGGGAGCAGGCACAGGAGTGAAGTTGGATCACAGCTGCTACAAGGGACCTGTACACTCTTAGAAATAAAAGTGATAACTAGAACCATAGGATTCTCAGGCTTGTCCCCATAGTAGAACCCGTTTTAGTTCCTGGTAGGACCCTTTATAAAGGTTCAACCTTGGCCCTCTTCCACCTAGTTAGCCCTGGCTCTTGAACGGTTTAGTTCAAGATTCTTGGAACCTTGATGCTATCTAGTGAACTGGACCACGTTTCCACCAGTTTTTAGCAGAACCATTACAATTAAGGATGTCATCACAGATGGCGTTGGACAGCCAGTAAAATATGACACACCCACTTTTGTTCCCAAGAAAAATGTTTTCAGGATCTGAACCAATTTATTTTTGGTGGAAATGCTCTTAAAGTTTAAAAATTAGGAGCTTGAACTGGAACAGGGCTGGTGTCATGTAGCTGGAAAAGGCCTATTATAGGTTTTTACCTTGAACCTAATATAAAGGGTTATACCTAACCTACCCATCTGCAAAAGGTTCCATGCAGAACCCCTTAGCAAGCCTTTTTCACCAACATGGAACTGGCCCTGTTCTTTTTTCTGTTCATAATATTTAACTCTTTGGAGCATTTCCATCAAAAAATAAACTGGTTCAGTACCTGAAAAGTTTGATCCTATCTGGAACCGAACACTAGCAGGTTTTCTTTGGGAACAAAGTGGGCATTTCATATTCTACAATGATTCCAGTTAAAACTGGTATAAATGGTATAAATGCCTGCTGGTTTGCTCCCAATATTAAAATTAGCTCTTGTTCTCGTACAGGCTTGCTGGGATCAGGCACAAGAGTGAAGCTGTTCTGAGGGACGTATGTGCTTTGAGAAATAAATGTGCTAACTAGAACCATATAAGGTTCTTGTCCCCATAGGAGAACCCTTTTTAGTTCCTGTTTGAGCACTTATGGGTTCCACCTGGAACCCTTTGCATTTTCCACCAAATTAGCTCAGGTTCTTGAATCAGTCCCACATATGATTCTTAGAACCTTGATTATGTGTATTCAGCCCACATTTCCATCAGGTGGAATCTTTGCAATGAGAGGTTTTCCACCTTTTGAGGGTGCTGACAAGAACCCACCCAGAATGTTCGACCAGAGCCTTTTTATATTCCAAGATTTCATGTAGAATCCACCCAGGGGGGTCAAGATGTATATTTTATGAGAATTTAACCTATAACCCTCTTTAGAGGGTTCTATGAAAGACTATGTTGTATTCTACATATTAAAGTATTTATGTTATAATTACTTTTAATAACTTTTAACACCCACGGTTTCAATCCTTGATGAACCCTTTCTTCAAAATGAGTTCTTTAGAGGCAAATGGTTTTGGGTAGAGCCTCAGCCCCTCAGGAAGAATCCCTTTGGAACCTTTATTTCTAAGAGTGTAGGTAACAGACGGGATTTGGACCTGGGTCTTGCAAACAGGAAATCATTTTCCAGGGGGCAGTATCACCTTTGCAAAGCAGCAAAGTTTAATTCACTTCTAAGTCAACCTACCAAGGAGATTTTCTTGACAATAAAAGTTGAAAATCACCATAAAATTGCTCCAATAATCTATAAGGAAGTGATTTGGGATTAAGAGTATTTTATCGTATAATGAGTTGCAGTTTTGAATTACATGTTAAACAGAGTAAACTGAGAGCAAATTGACCTCAACTCTACAAGGGAGACATTTGAGCTTTACATGGACATGCACTGCTACTTATGTATCCGTCCTTCATCCTGTGCATTCGCCCCTCTGAAGAGGTATGGATATCGCCCTTCATGCTTTTTCACCTCATTGACTCTCTGTTCCCCCTTCAACTCTGACCGCTGAAGGTTGAAGCACAGTCCAGGCGAGCAGCAGGGGTTCATGGAAGAAAAAAAAAACACACACAGAGAGAACACTGTATTCTGCACAGAGCTGGAGGTGTTAACAGTAGTTGTGTCTATGTGAGGGATAACACAGCCAGACGTGGGTCAAATATGCAGAAATAATTCTTACTGCATATTTTAACCTCCATGAAGTGGCAGGTGGGCTGAGCTTACCCAGTCAGAATAACTCTGATGGTATCAGGAAGATAAGTAGACTTAATTAACTTTCAGAGACTTTCCTGTGTTTGTCTAAACCTGTTGGCACTGTCTGATGTGTCCACCCACACAGCACCTGCAGGATTAAACTATATATCCATCTAGACAGATATGAGCACCAAGCACAGTTTATTTTTTATGCTATATTTAGAATGATTTAGAATCATTTCATGCCTTAAACTTTCTGTCACAGTCTTTTCCAACAGGAAACTACTGTTACATAAACTAAATATTGCTTTCTCACTCAACCAGACTCGACTGACAAAATCAATTATTTTACCTCGCAGAACATTGGAATTGCTGATCCATGTCTGCTCAATTAATGGTTTGTTTGCTTGAGTTATTGTGTGATTTCTGTGTTTTAAAATATTAGTTAGGATTCTGTGCAGACATCAACTAACAGTAATAACCTACACATTATTAATTACAAAATTGATATGCAGAATGTGTAATAAAACATTATCAAACAAGTATTTACTTTTGTCCATTATGTTCCTACATATATGACGTCAACCGGCAACGAATTGTCAATTCATATTGCAGAATTTTCTCTGACTCTCTGAGTTGTTGGCCTGACTTCAGGGGGCGTTGACATTAATTTTCCCAGTTGGGAACTAATTTTTCCTGTTATTCCGACACCGCATAAATGCGGGATGATACTCTGACAATCGATAAGTGCCTCGTACAACCCCACTTTAAATAATCTGAACTATCCCTTTAATGGTTGGAAAATATCTGTGTTTTATTTTCTGAGACCTTTTACTGTGCAGTGACAGCATTTAAAATGTACTGAAGTCATCCTTCCTCTCTGCACTGGCCAACCGTCTGCTCTGTCATTGTGTTTAAGGAAATAAAACCCTTTTGAACTTGTTCTGGTTTCAACCCCGTGGCCACTTGCGCCACATCCCACCTCATGCTACCTCACAACCTCCGGGAAGCAGTTAATGCTTTAATTGGCACTTAATTAGTTAATTGACCCCAGCGTTGTTGGGAAGGGAGGTGGGGTAACAGGGTGACAGGGGCTTGGGGGTGCAGGTAAGGGTGGAGAGGATTGGCCCAAGGTTCTTCCTGTGTCACATCAGCAGCGGAGCGGAGGTACCCATCAACCCCTTTGAACTGGGACACAAACACTGGAAACACTTTCATCGGGCCGATGTGTCATCACAGCCGGGTCCCATGTATATGTATGGGACTGTCTGAAAATATACAAAGTCCAATTTGCCCGGGACAGGCCAACCTCAGGATAATGAATCACATGTGATGTGTATCTGATACGCAGCCTGAGTCATCACCAGATGTTTCAACAGGATTACTTCCAGTTCTGGAGGAGAACAGTGGATTTTCAAAGAGAAACCAACAACGCTCCATCAAGAAAGAAAAAGAAAAGAAGTCAACAAACATTCTCTGCCACCATGAGTAAAACAGAAGAGTTTATTAAAAATTCTGCTCTGGATTGCTCCCAGTGCCTCTGGAAGGCAGACCAAAGTGTTTCTTCTGTCTATAATTGGGGGTACACATGCCAAATAAGAGGAGTTTTGAGGTCATGTACAGAAGAGGAAGTAACTTGGGCACCAGGCCTTCAGATAAAAGCTTACAGGTGGAACTAAGTACAGTCCTACATATGTAAGCAAGCTGTGCTGCTTGTTTGTCCTGGTGTCTGTTTGTATGTGGAAAATGCAGCTCCCAGCGCATAATGTGTTTGCTCAGTCGAAGCATAGCATGCACTCTGGATAACATTGCCTGTCTCTTTCACTTGGCAAAAACACATATGAACCTGTGTGAATTTGTGAGGCTATGTGCAAACCTCAGCATGCTGACATAACCCACACAAACACAGAGAAACACACCTCACATTTGTTCTCACACACACGTGCTTGTTGTTCCTTCACTCTCACGTATGCAAAATAAAATCACATTTCCTGAGTTTAAAACATCCTGCTTGTTGTTTCCGTAGAAATTAATAATAGTTTGGATCCGTGTGTGAATCTGTGTGTGGGTTCCTGCACCCATGTGTGTGCATCAGAGAGGGATGCCCAGCAGGCAGTGTTGTTGTAGGTGAGGGTGAGGAGCCCCCTGATGGGCAGCTGTGGCAGAGAGGCCAGCTTTGATCAAAGGCCCAAGAAGAAGAGAAGGAGGAGGAGGAGGAGGATGAGGAGAAGGGAAGGAGGGGAGAGAGCCAGCAGGCCGTCCAGAGGAGGGAAGAGGTGAAGCAGGCGGGCTGCAGAATGGGGGACCCAGGATGACGGTGTCCTTAAGTCTGTGGTGGGACCCTCCAACAACCAAGAAAAACACCTGCTTCTCTGCTACCATCTCACTCGCTGAATTCTACTCTTCTGGCAACGCTGAAATATAGTAAATGTTTATGGAAGTTAGTGTTGCAAAATAGTGCCAAAGGTGCACTAAAAAGTGGATTTTCTTTCTGAATTAATTTCCTTTTGTAACATTTGGAGCACCATTGAGAGGATGCCAAATCTGACTCAGTTTCTGCGTTAGATTTCCTCTTCTGACGAGATGAAAAAAGGGGGTGCATGCAGCTGAGTTCTCTAAATAATTGAATCATGTATTTATTCAATAGGCTCTGGGCAGCGTATTGATTGTCGACAGATTGAGTTACGCTGAGGATCTGTGGGAAGTCTCGCTAAAAGGAGACGACCTAACCAAGGGCATGTGTGCAAGCAGCCGTGTGGCCAGACAAATGTATTCAGACGAAATTCATGTTGCTTAGGTCATTCTGGCTTCATATTCACCCTGAGGGAAACACAGTTAATTTAGGCCCTCAGTTTTTCCAAATAAGATGCTTTCGTTCTGACCTCCTGCTACTTAATGTGGCTTTTCTGGGCTTCCTGATCATACTGAATTGGGGAGTGTAGGGCTGTGATTTGTGTTTCAAATAATTTCAAAATAATTTTTCTTTATTTCTCACAAATGTTTCTCATAAAAATAGCAAACCTTTTTTCAAATAAATAAACTTCCCAACACTGGTGTGAGTTTGAATAAAATATTGGCCTGTGACTTTGGTATTTATAGCAACTTCTGCCACATTTTGGAAATTCTGCCAAACTCAGGAGCTGGGAAATTATATTTAAGAATGAAATAAGAGTAGTCTTTGAAACACAGGGTCATGCAACACTGAAACAAGCCAGCTTTCTCTGCCAAGCACAACTACAAACATCCCTCCAAATCCAGACTTCATTGGCCTTGACACACTCACAGAGAAAATTAAATTTGACAAAATAAATTAATGCCAGCGCGCCACTTCAACAGACCACAGCTGCACTGACATGTAGCTTATTCTGCAGATGTAACATTTTAAAATGTGTTGGCTATAAGGTGTTTTTTTCCTTTGGTAAAGGGGTACTGAATTTTTTAATACAACAATGCTAATACTATTACAAAAACAATTACAGCTTCAGCAATTTATCAATTATTTGACTAGTTTTAAATTAATCACCAACAGTTTTCATAATTGATGAATCAGACTGAGTATTTTTTTTTTTTAAGTCAAAATTCTCTTTGTCCAGCTTCTTAAATGGGAATATTTTCTGGAAACATCTAAACATTAGTTACAGCCCTAAAAAACAACAATAATAATAAATGAATGACAAAGATGTAATATCATTATTATTATTATTTTTAACTAATAATGTATGTAATTCAATAATAAATGTATATGGATGAATAAAAAATAAACTAATGTCTGCTCAATTAATAAATCACTTAGATCTGAATTTTATTATTTAAATTAATTATCTCGAGCAAATTATGCTAAGATTGTTTTTTAAGCCCTTCAGTATTATGTAATGGATGATGTTATTTGGTGGCCCAGGAGTTTTGGTCTATGAATCACAGCAGCGTCAGGGACTGTATATGGAAATAGAGAACATGTGTTTCAGCTTTGACTACATGATGCAGCTTTCATGCCGTTGAGCGCTTGTTGGTACAATCATGGTTTTCTTAACCCCTTTATTCACCTGCGCAGCGTCATTTTTGCTGTGTTACAATTAATGACGTTTAGATAAGGATGAAGGCGGATTAGAGCCGAATAAAAAATGAATGAAATCCGGCCTCTGCTGGGTGTTAAATAGTCAGATCAGCCTGTACTGAATACTATATGACAAATGAGCAGGGGCTGCTGGGCTGTGCAAACAATTAAAGGCTGTAATTTACCGACAGCTCCTCGCTTGTCATTTTCGAGCGAAGTTGGATTTGATTTTTAAAGAAATAAGCATCCTTATTGAAATAAAAGTAACATTTGGCCTATTTTCCACAGAACAAGTCTATTTGCATTCAACTAAAAACAAACTATTTTTGCAAAATGCTGCACCAATACCAGATTTTTGGGGCTGTGACCAATACAGATAAAAGGGATTTTAAAATTCCAATATTTATACCTATTTTTTATACAGAATATTAAATACAGAATATAAATTATATACATAAACACACTTTTTGCAATGATCCCCCAAAAGTGGTAAACACTTGTTGAAAATGTATGTAAAGGAGGCGGGATATTTTACAGTTTAACAGTAACTTTTTATTGTCCAAAATGACATCAGAGCACTGAAGGAGTAAACTTTCAAATAAATAACTATAGCATCAATGCCAATACTGATATAGATTGCTGTGACAGGCCAGTATTGGGCAAATAATATCAGTCAACAGATATATCAGTCAAGCTTTACATCTAAAGGCCCCAAAACATGATCAGCGGTAAAAGCGCTTGTTTACATGCGTTGTTGTTTTGAGAGAGCGCTACCCTATAGGCATGGTGCACCTACACAGAGGGTAGAACACTACAGCTGCTGAAAGATCGAAAGTACAGGTAGAAAAATGTGAGTGATAAATAGAAATATGAAATTGGGTTAAAAAAATAGAATAAAATATAATATATAAGGCTAAAAAAATATGAATTAAAAAACTACACACAAACTATATGCACCTTTCACTAAAGACTTTTCATTTACTGTCACAAATGGCAAAAAAAAAGGAGTAGCAAATCCTTAACTGATTATGAATGTAATTTTCTTGTCTTTGCAGCTCCAGTTTTGCCATAATTTGATTTTTTTTCCACACAATTTTCTCAATGAATGCGTGACCTCAGCAGCTTGTATATTTTCAGGGTTCTTCTTCATTGATGCTAAAACGGACACCGACTTCCGTTATAATTATGGCTGCGTTGATCTCCATGCAGAGAGAGGAGGATGACGCTCGCTGGGCCACAAGCCCGAGCCTGCTGCTCTGCATGCAATGGGAAACGGCGGCCCTGCGCAGGGCTGTTTAGTGTGGTTTCAGAGGAGTACCGATGCCATATGCGCTGCCTGTCCTGCATGATGCATGTGCGCCTTGTGGGGTACACTAAAAAAGAAAAACAACAATTAGACATGAATGTGTGTGTCCAAACAAACGAATCAAAGGGCCGTTGTGTTTGCGGGAAGATGACTGGTGGTGATGGGGGAGAGATCTTCCCCCTTCTCCCTCTGGGCTGACCCCGTGTTTGAGTCCTGCGGTGCGGGGCCGAGACACACAGATGGGCTGCAGTCTCTCCTTTCTGTCGCTCCTCTCACTCTTTCATTATCTGCCTTTTTACTCCCAGTTCAATTCATATGAATTCAGCGCAGTTTAATTCAGCTCAATAACTCAATTCAGGAGCTTGTTTGCCGCCTCAAATGATGGTGTGAATTTAAAAAATAAAGTGGAATAAAAACAAAAACATCTATCATAAAAAAAAGTGCGTTAAAAACATCTTCTAGTCTGTGTCTCCCTCCCACAACAAACAAACAGTCAGTCAGTCCACGCCTGGTTGTCCCAGACAAGGAAAAAATACAGTGTTGTTATGGTTTTCCTGCACACACGTGAGGATGTGGTCGCGCTCCATCAAATATAATAACAGGACCAAAACAACTGTCATGCTTACGTCATAATGTCCAAGAACAATATGATGGTGATGATTTAGTTAACATGCTGCCCATGTTTGGAAATGGAAATTGTTGCAAGAGTGAAAAATAAACAAGAGCAAAGATCCCAAAAACTAACAGCAATTTTAGACAATATGTCTCACAGAATAGGGGAGAGTGGGGAATTTTGCCACACTTTTTTGCTTTGACTTCAATTTCTTGGTCTCAGTACATCTCAGTGACTAATTTTCCATATTAGATAAAACAATAAATTTGTGTGCATAAATGTAGAATCTTTAGATTTTTACTTCTCATTTTAATATAATTAGAAATGATTAAGTGCAGAATTTGCACTTGTGCCAAGTTGTCCCATCACCAGTTAAGTACTCACACTCTGTGGTGTAAAAAGCCACATATTTTTCAACAAATAAGAACACATATAAAAGTAGAGGCACTTAAAAATCTGATTTCATTAGACAAATGCTTTGTATATAATAATTTCCAGCTTTACCTGCCTCACTGCCCTCAGCATTATGTTGGGGGGTTTGTTGACATTGCTGATCTTGCTGATCTTTCCTTTTCTTCCTTCTTTATTTTTCTTGGTTTCAATTCACTGCAATTCAAATGGGCTTTGTTGACATGGCAATAATAAAATACAGTATTGCCAAAGCACATTCTACAAAATACAAGAAACAATAAAACATAATGTTGCACTTACATTAATGTGAAAAGATAACAGAAAACCGATGAATGTCAGCAGCAATATAAAAATGAATAATAATTAAAACAATAATAACAAACTGTTTCTCCTTCTGTTTGCATATTTCTACAAAAAGGCCTATTATGCTCCCTCCTGTGTATTTTGACAATTCAATTACTATTGCCAGTACTGTACACTTAAAAAAAATCACATTAGAATTTAGTGGAATCAACTAATATTGTTTCATTAAATAACAAAAATAATCAAGTTTTGTTTATTCAAATGAATTAAACTTACCTTTCAGAACTTCTAAACATTGTTCCTCTAACTTGAAGCCTTTTGACTTGAAATTATGAGTTTGATCTGCATATTAGCTGACTACTGATCATGCATTGTTTGAGATTTAAAACACTCCTGACATCTTCCTTTTTTATAGAAGAAAACATACATGATGAAAACTTGCTGTGTCTCTAATACAATTTAAGATACAGTTGATTGTTTTCTCAAGTGCAACTGAATTAAGTTTATGTGACTATAAAAGTTTATTTGTTCTGAATTTTTAAAAATTACCTCAACTTGTCTCTTCAAATTCAGTCAACTTAAAATTTCAAGGCAGCTTGGACACTTAAATCAAATACTTAATTTTTACAGTGTGTGTGAAGCAGTATATCAGCACACAACACACTGTCGTTTACATGTGGCATAGCAACCACAAACTAGCAGATAGCAGAGTTGTCTTCTACAGGGCTGGAGGTGGATGACACATAGTGGCACACATTGTCACATGTGATGATCTGCCCTGAAAGCACTGAGACAACTTGCCCAAGTGGAACAATATAGCTATTGCTAGCTATAGCACGAACTATCTTTAGTACAGGGCATTGGTTTAGGTATCAAAATACACCTTTCTGCTCCTTCATCATGTGCAAAACAGTTTTTAGATTGCACCCTCTGGTTTTGGAGATTTAGTCCGTGACGACTTACCCATGTCACAAGATGCCCTGCTCTCCCCTACTAATGTCTGCTTTTGGTGATTTATATTTTAATTAAATGATATTTTGAATTTTGAATGCATGTTTTAGTAGTTGTAGAGTAAAATAAACCCCTAAATCTGCTTTGCAATAAACATGCGTTTTTCCCGCAAACTTCCACTCTAAAAATGTGTGAAATCTCCGCTCAGCAGCTTGTGTGGCCCTGCAGTGGTGAAAAACCTCATGTCCGTTTAGCTCCGCTGTCCCGACACCAAACTGTCTGAGCCTCAAACCCTTCTCGGTTTCTGTCCCCCCTCCGCCTCCCAGGCTGCTCAGAGAAGGTATAAAGCTCCAGAAGTGCACAGAGTCTGAATAGACCAGGGGGCCAACAAAGCGGTGGAGCCGTGGGGCCCCGGGCCGTGCAGTAGGGTCTGTGTTTGCAAGCCTCCGGTGGTTGAGATGAGGCGGTGCATGGGGCTCAGGAGGGGTGGGGGGCTCCCTGTGCATTAGGCAGTAATAGGTTTGGGATGACTTAAACGATTTGTTGACTGGGACAATAAATCTGTTGTGTGTTTCTTGGCATGCTGAGGGGAGGATTACAAGTTGTCACACAAAGGAATGCAAATTGCAAGCCAAACTCTCCGAGAGGCCTGTGGAGTAGCCAGCTATTTAGAGCATTTGTGCGGATCTGTGCCTCTCTCTCTCACTATTTTATGTTTCTCTATTAGTCCTAATAACTGTGAAGGGCCTGAGAGTAGCCACTGTATTCATCTCAAATCAATGGCTTTCCCGCACCAGGCCCTATAGACCTCCACATTTGCATGCCATCGAGCGAGATGACCAGCAGGACAATTGGCATTAAGTCTCTTTCAGGCAGCCAAATGGAAATCTTGAATCCCAAATGACATTTTTTAAAATCCACTCTCCATATTATGATTATTCTCTACACAGAGTTTCTCACTGGTTGAACCATGAAGAGGCCAAAGGTGAGATTCAATTATATATTTATATAATTTAATATCATTAAAAATTAAAATATATAGGACAGACAGGGGACGACTACAACATTTTTCTCAATTAGTTGGACTAGACCAACTAAGTCTTGATATATTACTTATTAACCTACATCTGTCTGCTAATTACCCATACCATTTAAAGGTGATTACATATGGCATATTGTTTGCAATAGGGCTATGTATTGGCAGGAATCTGGTGATTTGATATGTATCACACAGGGGTCCTGCTTCAAAATATTGCGATGCTGGAAGCAAAGTGATATATAGATTTCTTAAATCTATATATGTTATTAATTTTAATTTTAGGAAAACTGTCAAAGTCTAAAGAACACACTACCATATGCATGAAAACTGAGTTAAAAACTTTTTGAATGCAGTCAGAACAGTAAAGTCACTGCTTTCTCACGGTTGGGGGTTTAAACACAACACAACTGCTACACGTTTTTGCATGTATCACAATATCACAACACAGTGCTAATCGATGCAATATCACAAAGCATAATATTGTGTTACCCAAGCATATCTATATTTTCTTATGCCCCTAGTTTGTAATCTTTATTTGAAAGGAAGAAGTCAGATGGTTACAGTTGCAAAGATTAAAAATACATAAAATTTCATTAATTAGCTTTTGCTTTCAGGCTCAGTAAGCACATTATTCTGAACACATGCATTGTTTTGCAATAGTATTATAGTATCATTTATTTAGCTAGTAATATTTAACAAATAGCAGTTATTGTTTGCCTATGCATAGGCCTACATTGAGTCAGTATGCAAATGCAGTCTCTACATTTCAGTGTGAGACAGTAAGGATGGAATAATTTGCAATGCAAAAAACTTATCAAACAAGTAAACTTGAAAAAGACTGTTGTATGGTCTGTTTTTAGCTTGAGGACAACGTGCTGAAACCATCCAGTCATGACAGAACATCATGTCCTAACTGGACACATTGACCTTGACACATGCTAAACATGCCACCTAGAAGTGATTGATTAATTTGACTGATTCATACAAAAGACCAGGAGAGTGTGTCAAAAATACAACTGTTTAGATTAAATTTAAACCTCCAAAACGTTTTTTACCCATTAAATGTGCAGCAGCAGTCTTCCTGTTTTCTGTCTTCCTGGTGGACAGAAGGTCTAACTGAGCATATTCAGTGTGAGTAGCATCACTCTAGCACGTCTCTGATTAGAGAAATAATACTTTTATCAAGCAGATTCTGTTGCAAATGTCCCCGGTTTACCCTACACATTTATTCTCAGTTGTTCTCTTTAATTTATGTCCTTATTCATCGTCACATTTTCACTCTTGCTTCATAGTGCAGCCTTTAATGATTTCACTAGAGCTGAGTTTGCAGTTCTCTGTGCTCTGTGCAGAGAGAAGAGGATCAGCCTGTCTTCATTCATACCTCCTCCTAGCGACTGCAGGGTGAAATGCATGTAGAGACAGCAGCAACCTCCTAAATTAGAGTCCATCAGCTGGACCGCATCAGCAATAATAGCAGGTCGACCCTGTTTGAACGAACAGTAGCAGGATTATTCCACTTTCTGCCTTCAGCAGACAGACAATACCGACCACTTGACAAGAAGCAGAAAGCCCTAGTTTAGTGGGGGTACTTTTCTTCTCCTTCTTTTATTTTTAGTGTCAGTGTTCCTCCTCCTCAGGTTAAATCGGACTGTGGTCTGTGCGCCAACTTTCTGTCAGGCAGCAGATGCCTGAGGCCGGCTGGACGAAACCGCAGGACGCGGATCAACACGGAGATAGCGGAATTATTCCTCTCAAATCTCAGCAGTGGTCGGTCTGACCCACCGC
This sequence comes from Lutjanus erythropterus, assembly GCF_056507025.1. Taxonomy (NCBI): domain Eukaryota; kingdom Metazoa; phylum Chordata; class Actinopteri; order Lutjaniformes; family Lutjanidae; genus Lutjanus; species Lutjanus erythropterus. The sequence goes on along the minus strand of NC_139323.1, from coordinate 18,787,972 downwards.
TACTCGAGCTGAGAGAAATTACAGACAGCACAAGCTGCCGGATCGAGTTACTTACTGCACTGTTTTAAGCGATCATCCCGACACAAACTCCCACTGAAAGTCCCGACGAATTCCACCAGAAAATGAACCCCCGCGTTAATCTGATTTACATATTTGACTGTGTCGTTACGGCGATATTTCATTCATTGCAAGGCAGTAATAATACCACCATAAGCCAGTGGATCAACGTAAGCTTGATTCATAACAGATTTACCAATTAATTTCTGCAAGAATGACAGATAGTCTGCATGTAGGTTTATCAACAATAATATTATTACCAACTGGGATATAAGCAATAAATAATTAGGGGCTAAAGGCCAACTTTAGTAGCTCATTCAACCAAATCAAAAACCTGTTAGATTACTTGGTAACACTTTATAATAGGGGTACAAACACTCTGAAGCTGCCATGATGGATATATTAGTTGCCAACTATTAAATTAATCACCAACTATTTTGACAAGAGATTAATAGGTTTCTGTAATTTTTAAAGAAAATTAAACAACTTTCAATTCTTGGCTTCCAGTTTATTAAATATGAATGTTTCTTACTCCTGATAGTAAACTGAACTATGGGTTGGTTTGTGGGTAAAAGAAGACATTTGAGGGCGTCATCTTGGTCTCTGGGAAACACTGATCAACGTTTTTCACAGTTTAATGGCATTTTATAGAGAAAGTAATCGCTGGTTGCAGCCCTGATATACTTACATATGTATAATGCTTACATAGTGCATGGCTCATGATGATTTGATGCATGAATTAATGCACGATGTATCATGAATTCCTGTTACTCACCATTAACAAATGATCAAGTTGCTATGGCTTCATGTAATTTAAGTTAAGGAAAGTCATTGTTACTTCATACAATATATCAAGTATTACAAGAATATCGTGATTCGAGATTAGATATTGTCCTAGATGTGAGAATGCAAAAGCGTTGTTTTAAAGGCTGTCTTACAGTAAAGTGAAAAAATTCTGAACTGACCAGACAGCTCTAGCTGTTCTATTATTTGCCTTTACCCACTTAGTCATTTTGTACAGATAACTGATGGTTATTTATTAAAAATCTTATTGTGTTAACATTTTGTTAACATTTTCATCCCGTACACGTTCTGTAACTAATAATCAACTATTAATGTGAACTAATCACATAAAGTCATGGTGACCTTGTCATTTGCTAATAATGAGCATTAGGAACTGATCCATTAAGTCATTATTTGTCTTGCACTAGTTAAGCATAATATGCAGTCTGTTCCTTAAAAAATGGATGCGCATGTAAACATAATCCCTGTCAGTCATCACTTATGATCCACTAGAAGTGTTTGGTGTTGTCTGTATATGCACAGACCCCACCCTCTGCCTTCTCTTTTCTCATTATTGTGCCGTGCTCAAGATGCTCAGGACCAACCCAAAACATCAGAGTCTGACATCCTGACATCTTTCTTGTGCATTTAGAAACAGCTTGGACAAATCCTACTCATTCTGTCTTTAAGTATATGATTTGTACTGCCATTGCAAAGTATTACCGATTATTATTTAGACTTTTTGTGGGGTCAGTGCTCAAATAATTACATTTACATACAGTAAATAGTTTAAACCAGACACTTGGCCTACACTACATGGAAAAAATTGTTAGAAATATCTAAAAATCAGATGTGTTGGCCGATTAGTTTAAGTGACACAGCTTATCTTGGGTCTCTGTAGCATGCATGAAGGCTCCACATGTTAATGCGTATACAGTATGTCTTTGTTATTTGTTAGGCCTGTGAGACCTCAGTCCCGGTTTACGCACAGTGTTTAATCGGGCCAATATTCTGCTCCAGGTTGTAATCTTGTAAGTTGAAGCTGCTTCAGAAGGCTGATCACCTGATTCCTGTAATGAGCTCTGATGGTTGATTCATAACTGTGATTGCAGGAGTCAGTTTCTTGTTTTGACTGAGCGGAGGCTTGTTTTAATTGGCGATCAGTCTGGAAAGTGCACATACACACACATTATTAATGCATACACACACACACACACACACACACACACACACACATACACACACCAATGCTACCACATAAAGAACCTACAATACTCCTTACAATCCCACAATGCATTGTAGCTGTTTGCCCAAGGTTACCATATCTATGTGCCCTTTCCCCCCAACTCCTTTACGCAGCACAGCAGATAGTTTAATTAAAGAACAACATTATCTTAGAGCAGCAGCACTCCTCGCAGAGAGGAATGCTCTGTTTTCAGTGCTGCATCAGGAGAGAAAAGAGAGCATACTGCCTACATTCGCCGCTGCTTACCTTCCCCAATCCCCTAGCTTATATGGCCCATGCTCTCTCAATAGGTTTTAATGGTGCGATTGTAAAACATCTTGTCACATGAGGGAGTTGCAATGATGTTTTACAGCCCCCAGCTTTCAAAGATGAGCCATGATATTGCCCTCCGTAACTTTTAAAACAGGCTCAGTATGTGCAAAGAGTTGCATAATGCCAAGGACCATTATTTTTAAATGCACACTTCAAGACGGGAGTGTGTGTGTTCTCGGGTACTTAAACACAAGGCCGCAGATATGGACATAGATAAACATAGATTCATGTTGCACACACACACACACACACACACAAGCCTGAGCTCACACACATGCACAGAAGCAATTGATATGTAGCAGAAAAGAGAGATATTATCTTGTTTGACAAAATATTTGTTCTATCCTTGAGCATCAGAGAATAATGTTGAGTCTGCAGACATAAGCACAGGTAGACAAAGAAGTTCACTAGGGCTGCAGCTAACAATTATTTTCATTGTTGATTAATCTGCTGATTATTTGCTTGATTACTCATTTAAATTATTTTGTCTATAAAATGTCATAAAATGGTGCAAATGTTTCACATAGCCCAAGATGATGTCTTCAAATGTCATATTTTGTCCACAATCCCAAAAATATTCAGTTTACTGTCAGAGAGCAATAAGAATCCAGAAAATATTCATATTTAAGAAGCAGGAATAAGTCAATTTTTTACTTTCTTTCTTTAAAAAAAAATACTCAAACGATCAATCAATTAGCAAAGTAACTGTCAATTAATTTAATAGTTGACAAGTAATAATTTCATCATTGCAACCCCAAAGTTCACATTATATAAACAGACAGCTAATCCCTGATTGTCCTTCTGTGATACTGGGTTGCTCCAACTATTCGTTAACTCTTCCCTCAGCATTACAACAAGCCCTCATGTTTGGTTTGGTCATGGCAGAAAGGGTTATTCTGAGAGAGTGGAAATCTGTTTGCCCTTATTGCTTGAAAAAATGTCTGAATTACATATTTTCTTGTCTATATCTTAAAGAAGCTCAGTATACTCTAACCAGTGCCCACCCCATTTATTTTTAAGATCTGGAGACCCTTTATTGATCATATAATGGGGGATGGGTGTCAACCTGGCAACTAATTATATTGACTGTATTTTACTGTACTGTTTGAATAGTATTGTGCTTTGATCCACCAAATTGTTTTTCTGTCCTTTTTCTCTGGCATGTTAGGCCTTCCTGGACTTTGCTCTCTTCGTCGGTTCATTTTTGTTCCCTTTTTGTTCCTCGTTCATTTTGTTGTTGTAGTAAGAAAAAAAAGTATATTTAAAAAAAAGAAAATAATTTGCAGGTAGTAATAGCAAAAGTATAGTATAGTAGTAATAGTAATAGTAAAAATTGCAGCTACAGTGCAATATTATCACAATGTTGATAAATATTGATATTGAGGTATTTGGTCAAGAATATTGTAAATAGGGCTGCATCTAATGATTATTTTCATCACTGATTTATCTGTTGATCATTTTCTCAATTCATCGATTAGTTGTCTGGTCTATAAAATGTCGGAAAATAGTTAAAAATGTATCAGTTTTTCCCAAAGTCCAAGATGATGAACTCAAATGTCTTGTGTTGTTCACCAGAAAATATTCACATTTAAGAAGATGGAATGAGAGAATTATGACCTTTTTTTTTCTCTTAACAAATTACTCAGACAGATCAATTAGCAAGATAGTTGGTGATTAATTTTATAGTTGACAACTAATCCATTAATCATTGCAACTCTAATTGTGATGTCTGATTTTGTCCCTATTGTCTAGCCCTGTTAAATACTTTTGAGTAGTTCAGTCAACAGCAATACATTATATTATATAAACTCATTATATGTTTGCACTATTTGAGAATTAACTTGGTATTATGTAAAAAAAAGTGTGTGTGTGTGTATGTATATATATGTACATATATATATAGTGTATCATGACATAAAAATATGAAGATATTATGTATAAGCTATATTGCCCAGCTCTACTTGCAGCCAGAAAACAATCTTGAAAAGTCAAATAACAAATAAGAAAGACAAATTCACAGAGGGCTGACAGATGGACAAGGTCACTGGGCTGTTTGGAGAGGGGGAAAAAGGAAAAAATTGAGCCCTGATCATCTCCTCTTTTTTAAGATTTACTTCACCAGGACAAATGTAGAGTTTGCATGCACTGGTTATTTATTTGCTTTCCATTATCTTCCTGTTTTCACTGAACTCTGATGTCTGAATGCTGATCTGTTGGCTCGCCTGTCCACGCAATGTCTGAGGCCAGCCGAGAGGGCGGGCCATTTAAACAAGATTTTTTTTTCCTAATCAACACGATCGTAACCCCCGCAGAACAAAGGCATGAATATCCATTTCCAAGGAAAAGGGTGAGTGCCCTCTCCATGCCCCCCTCGCCCTCCCCGCCCCACGGTTGTACTGTACTCGTTACCCTGGTAACCCCATGGGCAGAATGCAGATCAGGGGGACCAACGAAGCGGCCCCTTGTCTCCCCTCACAATTCACCCTGATGATGACTAACACTTTTGTTCATGGAGAGGGCAGGTGGGAGTTACAATACGCTTCAAATCATTGCCCTCCCATGATGTCTCCTTTACCCCCTCCCATCCCCATCTTTCTTTCTTTTCATCTTTCTTACATATTCACATATTCCTTCTTTCTTTAACCCCATCTCTACATTAGTGAATAATCCATTTTCATTTTCTTTTTCTTTTTTTTCTCTTTCTTTTCCCTTTTTTGTTCGTCCTTCCGCTCAGGGTTGACTATGAGTCCCACAAAGCTCACTCGCAACAGACGGTGGCAATGGTTTGCGAGAGGTCAGTGTTATCTAAACAGACCCATTGGGCTATTTGCTATAGCACCCTCCATCAGGCAGGAAGCTCTGAGGAATCAGCCCATCACTTCAATCAGCCACGACAGCATACAATGAATTTATAATGGCTGGAGCGGGGCGAGGAATGAAATCAGATGAAAACCCGAGAGATGGAGAGAGAGAAAGAGAGGAGAGGAGGACAAGCGAGCAAAAGATGGAGCATCAGAGAGAGGAAGCAGAGTTCAGTTGCTGTCTGTGTCAATGACCACTATGTGTGGGAGTGTGTTGTTTGTTTGTGGTTTGAAACAAACAAGTGATTGTTGAAAGTGAGGAGATGGACTATGACTGTGTTTGACAGTAGACTGTACAGTATACATGTGTGTGTGTCTTTGTGTGTGTGAGAGAAAGGTTATATCCAGCCATGTGTTAAGTACATGTAGCTCTGTTCACAACAGCTCAGACGAGCATTGCTTGGGCACATCTTGTTTCTATGATGCATCCTCGTCTTTACTTGTTACACATCAGATTTTTACATGTCAGATTGTAACCTTACACCGTTACGTATCTGTGAATGAACACAGTACAAATACTGTGAAAAGAGGTTTTGTAACATATTATAATAATATATAATAAGGCATTACATTGTCAAAACTGTCATGACACCTGTTACAAACATAAAGGAGTGTCTAGACTGACAATGGCCAGTTTTACAACAGCGAACAGAGTATCACTGTGGTTTTCTTGTTGGGTTTGGTTTCTGGCATTTCAGGGCTGAGTCAGTTAATTAGGCAGCTAGCTTACCAGCTAATGGTGCTAACTAGCTAAAGCTAGCTACAGATAACAGCAGACAGTGGTTACCCTACTTGCTAGCAACAAGTAACCACTGTCTCTTCATCAGCTAACTCTTGAAGCTAAATCATCTTGTTACTATATTCTGTTCTCAAAGTGGCCTTATATCATCTAATTACATCTTTATGACAAGTCCAAATGCTACCTCTTTACTTGAGGTCAAGGAAATATTAATGACACACTTCAAATGGTCTCATGACGGTCAGTGTCAAATCCAACCACATATAGCAGTTTAGTGTAGTGTAAAAACATAAAGCTTGAGTTTCTTTAAGTTAGATTATGTCAAGTTGTCCTGACAGAGACATTGGCAGGTTATATTGTCTTGGTTAATGTGAAATTGTCATAAGAAAGACATTTACACTTAACCACACATCATAAACCTTCATAAAGACTCCTTCATGTTCATGACAGGCATCCTGACATGGTTATGACAGTGTAATGACAGTGACGTATTATGCACACCTCTTAAAAGAAAGTTTTACCACGGGGGTGAAGTCCTTAAAAGTCTCTTGAAAGTCTCTTTTACAGTCTGCTTTAGTTTCACACGTAAACATATTTTGAATGAATGAAAAATAGCAGACCCTCAAGAGACATCTGCTCACCAGTCTCTCAATTAACTCCATTGCAGTGGCACCACAAATGGGGAACATTAGTTCTGGAGAAGAAATGTACAATATAAACAATCAACTAATGTATATGTTTTTAATCACATATGTTAATTTTAGATTTGTACACATCCAATTGTAACTTTACATCAGATGAATTATTTATGTATTTATTTTATTTTTCTTGCATGAAATTATGACATCGCTTATGAATTAATTATATCACAAACACAGAGGATTTGTGTAGCAGCACTTACAGTAGATGTTGGCCTGTGTACAATGTTTTTATGTTAGTATATGCACAAATACGCACACAGTAGAACCTACGTGCAGCAGTTCACATGCATGCATTTTTGTGTGTGTGCGTGGCCGGGTGTGTTTATTGGCCTGTGTGCAAAGAGAAGTAGTAATCTTATCGTTGCTCAGAGGGTAAGTACATGTGACAGTAGAGATATACAAACTCTTGATCAATATCTTGATAGATTGTCAGATAATGACTCTTCGGGCAGATATGGACAATTGCTTCAATATGTATGTTTTCCTGGCTTGTGCGCAGACAGCTTGGCTCGGGGCCACCATCCACAATTCACGGTCCAAAAAGCTGAGCGCTTGGTCCAGTCTTGACTTGGACTGACTGCAGCCGGCCCCCTCACTCGCTCCCTCTTTCCCTCCCTCCTCAACACAGCCTCCTGCCCTTTGACCACATTAACCAGTGCAGTCAGACTCATCTCACAGTCTTCTCTTATCACCTGGAATCAAACATTAAAAGAGGGAGGGAGCCAGAGTTACTCATAAAGTCAAAGAAATATGGGAGCCAAAGGGGGGGAGAGGTAAAGACAGTGAGGGGCAATGAGGGGGAATTCAAAGGAATAGTTCACCCCAAAATCAAAAATACATATTTTCATCTTACCTGTGCTGCTGTTTTGTCCATCTAGATTGTTTTGGTGTGTGTTTTGGAGATATCGGCCATAGAGATGTCTGCCTTCTCTCCAATATACTTGGACTAAGGCTCTTGGCTTATGGCGCTCATAGCACCAAAATGATAGATTTAAAAAAAAAAAACAACTCAACACCAGTGTCTCTCTTCAAAAACCATGACCCAACTCAAGATAATTCACAAACCTTGTGAGCAGCTGAATATAGAAACTATTTTCTTTGTTGTAAAAAGACAGTGTTTCCTGTAGATTCTGCTGCAAGTGTTTCCTACATCAAACTTCTCACAACAAGGTCTGACTCTGCACATTATCTTGAGTAACTTGGTCATGAGTTCAGGAAAGTGATGTAGGCAACTGCCTTCACTAGATTTTTGAGTTTTGAATCTAACAAACTAAACAACAGTTTTTGCTGACCTATAATCTTTTGTTAAGATGATTTACTTTTCTTCTTTGAATACATTTGTATCTTTGAGTGTTTTGTATTTCAGAAATAGTTCACATTGAGCTGTGAACCTGTTATTTTTTGGGTGCTTGAAAATCAAAAGTTTGCAACAAAATATTAACAGGTATTCATTTCCACCTAAGTGAGTTTACTTCACAGTTCTGAAATACAGTTTTTTTAGGGTGGCTCTAAAACTCAAAGATCCAAGTCTATCTAATGAAGAAAAGTAAAGTATCTCAACTGAGTTGGACTCAAAACTTGCATATCCTCAAATATCCTCAACTTTTTCGTCTTTACAGTGTGTATTTTTTTGTTCTTAGAGGACCAAGCCGAGCGCCATCTAGTTCCATTATATTCAAGGCAAGACAGACATCTCTACAGCCAATATCTCCAAAACTCTGCAACTCAAACCAAAACAATCTAGATGGATAAATATCGCTACAGGCCAGAATTAAAATATGTATTTTTGATTTGGGGGTGAATGATCCTGAAAAACAAGGAGAAGCACACAGAAGAAGAGGACTGGTATGAGGACAGAAGCAGGAAAAGGGGGGTGAAGATGAAGAAAAAGGGACAAGTGAGACATAAAGCAACACCACGCCATTTCATCTCGACCTATGAGCTGTTGCTTCCCGCCTCTCCAAGTTTGGCGACTAAAACAAGCAGGGCGGAGTTCAGCTGTCGGCAAACAAGCTGTTTTTACGAGTACCGTTCTGCAATTACCTGTTACCTTGACTGTTGTGGGTTTTAAGAGCGGCCTGGCCTTGGAGTTACCTGGATACACCTGGAGGAGAGCGATAAAAAGAAGAAGAAACGCAGGGTGGGAATGGGCTTCTATCTGAGCAGCCGCAGCCTGCACCCAAAACTCCATCTGTCTGTCTGCCGTGGCACGACCGCTGGCGCCCGCACATACACACACACACACACACCCTGCCTATCTGTCTGCCTGCCTGTCTTAATGTCTGTCTGACTCACTGTGTGCTCCAATAAAGCCAAGTTGTTTCAGTAGTTTCATCAGCAAAGCCTATATATGCTCCACTCCTTCATGCACACACACACACAGAGTCACGCGTGCACACACAGTTGAAGATTTCAGGCAGGTGGTTTGCTGATAGTGATGGGTAGGAAAATATTTGATGTCCCCAGCTTGGCCATTTAACATTCTCACCCTGTGCTCTGACCTTAAAGAGTGTGCATGCATGCATACAGCGTGCATGGGTTTGTGTGTGTGTGTTTTGTGCTCATGTGGATCAGCACAGTGCATCGCTGTGTGTTTGTTCACTTAGCTTTTAGCCCCAGTTAGCCGGTCAGACCCCCACACAGCCCTATCCAGACACGCACACACACATACAGCGTCCTATTAGCAGGACTTATCAGAGCCCATTTGACCTCCACCTTCTCCCTGACCTCTAGAAGGTGGAGGTCTCCATCCCTCGGGAGAACGGGTCAGCAAGGCGAAAGTATGTGTGTGTGTGTGTGTGTGTGTGAGTGTGTGTGACAGGAGGATGGGGGGCTGCTGTCTGACTGTGAACAAACACTGGTGGTCAAACACACGGCCTCCTCCTCCATCCTTCATATTCTTTCTCCACCCTCCTCTTAACAACTTCACCTTTTTTTATGTGTCAAGTATACAAGCAAAAATATAGTATTTGTGGATAACTGTAACATAACTTGTCTTTCTCAGCCATGTTTTCATATATTTACTAACTTGTTTGGAATATTATACTTGTCTTAGATGTACATTCTTTTGTGACTTCATATATAAACATACTTTATATAAACTCTTTGCTCTTGTTGTGGATGTCGTCATGGATTATGGAGGAAGTTGACATTAGATTCCTGGGTAGCAGAGGGATGGGGTTGGCATGAATGAATGGATTGTGCTTGTAGTTGTGCTTCTGTTTGCCATTTTTGTGTCTGTTTTAGTGTTTTTGTGTTCTTATCTATGTAGGCTGCCTTGTAGGGCTGCAACTTAAAATTATTTTCATCACCAGTCGATCTATTTTCAGAACTGATCAATGAACTGTTTAATTTAGAAAATGTTAAAAATCGTGGAAAATGTTCATTACAATTTTCCAGAGCCCAAAGTAATGTTTTCAAATTGCTTTTTTTGCCCAATCAACAGTCCAGAACCCAAAGACTGAAACCAGCAGATGTTTGATATTTTAGCTTTAAGAATAACACAACTGATTAATTATCAAAATGGTTGCTAATTAGTTTTCTTTCCATTGACTTTCCATTGACATCGATTAATAGGCTAATCATTATAGGAGCAAAAAAAAAAAAATCACTTGGGACTTGGGATACAACTTCAACATCACCCCAGAATCAACACTTTTCTGATACTTTCTGTCTAAAGCAATAAGAAATATGTGTTCTGAGTTTGTCTTTTTATGATTTAAATTTTAATGATAAAAAAATCCTAAGTATATAAAAGGTTTCAGAATTCTTAAAAAAAATCTTTCTCTGCTCTGAAATTTTCGTTTTGTTTCTGCTCAGTGTTGAAACCATGCCCAATTTGTGCACCTTGAAGTGTCAAATACCAATATGACCTGAACTACGGATTCAGATTTACTTTATATGTCTATACATTTATACTTTTTACGTCCAACTTTAGTGCGTCATCAAACTGCTCCAAAAATTCCTGAACACAGAAATGGTGAAAATCAATTTAATAGTCTAACTACACAGTGCAGTACAACATAGTTCACAATATTTTCATGTTTTCAGCAAACATTTTTTTTAACAAATATAAACTGTTTCCTTTAAACAGACTTTAAATGATAAATTTCAAATGTATATAGTGTCATAAATCACAAAATAACCATGATATGTCATCAGAGAATAAAGAAACATGTTATGTTGATATACTTGCTTAACTGACATCAATGCTGAAGCTGCAGTGTCCTCCTATATTCATTATTCATGGATGCAAAAAATGTGTTACGATAACTGAAATTTTAGAGGAATAAATGCACTCACTTCTCCTCCAGTAAGATATAGTTTATAGTGACAGGATCGGCTCCCAGCCATGCTTTGCTTTTCACCTCCATCCTCCATGCCATCTCTGTTTCTCTTACTTGTTCCCCTCTACTGTATCTCTCCAGGTTACTCTCATGGGATGTCTCTGACCAAATTGTCCCTCATTCATCTCCAACAAACCCATTGCCAAATTTACCATCCATCCAAATCTGCCCCACTCACCAGCTTCCAGCATAATCATACAACCATTTCCGCTTTTAAAAAAGGAACCGACAATATATCACGTTGTGGTCCTTATCCCTCGTGAGCTCTGATTTGTTTCTCTGTGTAATATCTGGAACTGTCGGAGCTCGACTGGAAAATGCAGGCATATTGCTCGGATTTCCATTGTGTAAACTTTAAACATAATACTTTCCTTTAAATCTCCTACCTCCCACAATCAAGTTACCAGTTTTTCCACAAGTGGGACTTCTGAGGCATTCGATAGAGCCAAGTGTTTGTGCTGCGGAGTTAGTTTTGCCGTCCAGATTGGGTGAATTTCAAATCAGGAAGAAAATATCTGCTGTTGCTGTGAAGAAAAGGACTTAAGTTAGAGCAGCAGAACACAGCACTCTCTTTGGAGGTCTCTTTTTTCACACTCCTCCATCCTGTGTTCCCCAGCAGACAGGGTCTTCTATTGAAGGGGAACAATAGGGTTCTTAATCAGCAGACCTTTCCCCCTCGCCAGTTCCTGGGTCAACTGATGGCCCACACTGCTTTGTAGCAAGTGAACGGCATAAAATATATGTTTATGAAAAGGAGAATTAATCACAGTGGGTATCTTTGGATAAAGTCATATTTGTTGTTTTTTATACCCTTTCTCCGGCTCTGTCTAGGAGGGCTTTCATGTGGCTGTAATTACCATATTTCATTAGCGTGTGGAGTGTCACCGCTGGAGCATCAAAGCGGTTGGCTCTTCGCATGTGCGGCAACCACTGCCAGGGAAGTACACAACTATCTGTTTTTTTCCCAGAATAAATTCGCCCGTGCCTGTTTTTGAGTGCACTCTCTCCCTCAAGCTGCTGTCGATATCAAAGAGAACCCATTCCGCATGTGAAGTGCCCCTTGTGCAGAATAATAAAGCAGTGCATCATGGCAAAAAACTGTGAAACACAACACTCTCACCACCATCCTTCAATGCACACACAAGGACACACATGCACATATACACATGGTCAGACACGCACAAGCACACATGGTATTCCTCTCTCCTTTGTACCTACTTTACCCTCCTTGGTACACATTCACTCCTTCTACCTCTGCACTCAAAAACAAACTATTTCGCCCTACTGTAGGCTGAAATACAGAACCAGCAGTGTAACATGCCTGTGTTTACTAATATCACACTTGAAACATAAGTTTATTTCCAGCACATTATGCATTATGCATGCAAGTTATATTTACTTCATAAATTTAATATACTAATTACAGCCTTTGGGGATAAGGCTGGAATGATCTTTGTCCTTTTATTTATGTAAAAAAATATTTTGGCAAAAAAGTTGAAAAAAAAACCCCACAAATTGGAGTTGTAACGATCCACGATACGAATTGAAACCTGGTTTTAATGTTAATGATGTGACACACAGACCCCTGGATCGACTGAAATGTACCATGAACAGGTTGATGGCTCAGTTCTAAAGTTATTAATCAGTTTGATGGAAGCTTTGCTTGTAACTCTGCACAAGCAGCCTAAAATGCTTTAAAATTAAAACAACACAGACAAGAAACAAATAAAAATGAAAAAAATAAAAAAAAAAATAAAATAAATAAAAAATAATAAATAATAATAAAATAAAAAAATTGCAAGAATAAAAATTCCAACAATAAAACAACATTTAAACAAAAAATGAAGTAAATGAAGTCAAAAACATTAGCATATTATTTCTTGCAAGGTAAAAACAAAAACATGTCTGACAACACTGACATGGTTTATAGTACTCATATTTAAAATCCAAACTTTAGAGGTCATTTGGATTGTATATGAAGGAAAGAAAATTGGACAAAAGGTATGTCAAAATGTTTGTTCATACAGTAAGTCATTTTTTGTCTAACTTTGTCTACTTGACAAGTAATTCACAATGACATGTAGGACTAATTATGAAATAATACATTTGTCTTCCATTTTTCCCTCCATGCCATAAAATTACAAAAATACTTGGGATCCACTGGTTTTGTATGGAATATATCTATTTGAAGGTAAAAATGTTGCATTTGTTTATATTTATTTTCATTTAAAATGAAAAATCTACATGAACTGTGTCAGATTGCATGTCATTGAATTGTACAAAATGGTTCAGTATTAAAACGTATCTTCCCTGAATTGTATCCTAGCCCATCTAGATACATATCATAATGTCTTATAAGGGAGAGACGCACACTCCTACCATAAATGTATTCTGGTAAAATGTAATATATCCACAGCCTCTTATAACTGGTGCCTCTGTGCTGTTGATCCCTGCTGTTATTCATAAACTACTTAAAACACATTAAATAGCCATACAGCTGCAATGGGTGACATATTCCTTTAGTACAAAGACAATGACCTGCCAAGTTTATTTCTCTAAGGCAGTGTAAACATGAAACTGTGTCCACAAGCTGGATGTCTTCCAAAGATCACAAATGCAATACCCAAATTGTTTCAGAATAAACAACACACCATGTTTGCACTGAAAGAATAAGTCACCTAATGCATTAGTAAGTATTAATGCACATTAGTAGTTTCTGGATAACTTTGGAGTTATATGAGTTATAAAAATTAATTCTTGGTTTTGGCAAGTGATAGACTGATTAAGTGCTCGGCCGATTAATTCGGACATTTATCTAACATTTTTGTTGCTCACAATTCCGATAAAGAAAAGATGTCTGCAGGCACATCTACAGGCAGCCTTGTCAGTGTGGCTGCTGTGGTTTTGGTAAAGTGGTGGAAAAGTTAAGCCTAAATGATATCAGTCTCTCATCCTAAATGACAGAAAATCTGACCTAAAACATTACTGGCTGGAGTTAAATATATATTACATCATAATATACAGAATAATGCAGCTGAATGACATACTTCTGACATACTGTAGCCCGCTCTAACTTAAATACCAGTCAAGTTCTGAAACCTACAGCATAACCAAATGTGTTTTTCTATTTCAATTTATTATAAAAAAATCCATCTAAAACATCAAGTTATTAGTTAAAATAACCATGTAGATTAGATTGTAAAGTGCATGGAATAAATGACTTTTGTTTGTTTTGATATCAGCATTATACACCAGCTTTATCCTTTAATTATTGCCCCTTGTTTCATCTCTAATTAAATTTTAATCATTGAGAAGAGGCTCACTGACTCAGTGAATGTAGTCACACTAAATCAAAACCACACAGTGTAATATAAGCACTTTATTATGAGGAGACCTTTGATATACCTTCATCAGACGGCGTCTTGCCTGGGAGACTTGCACCTGACCGGTGTTAAGGCACTACAAGGCCACAGGGCTCAAAGCTACACATCTTCAAGGGGACTCGGACAATGGGAGAGAATAATGTCTCAACCAGCACAAACATAGATGAGCTGTGAGTTAGCAGAGCTCACTCAAACAGCACCATTTTGCCTCTTGCTATCAGAAGGATTATCTAAAGGGAGAAGAGCTATCTGCCCCGAGGCTAAACACACTTTTGTTTTCCCAAAGCTTTATGGCTTTCCTCGGCTAGACAGAGAATCAAAGCTTTCAGCGAAATGTGTGGTAACAACATCCACCACACAGGACATGGTTAGGGTAGACAGACGCTCCCTGAAACTCACAATTACAGATCCGACGCTAAAAAAAATGACTCTTTGAAAACATCCTTCGACAACAGCCAGACAAAGCTGCCGCTCCTTGTGTGGATTTCATGTCTTACTACAATAGATCTGATAATCTGAGGGACAACAGTGTGATGTGTTGGCTGTGTGATAACAAACTCCTCTGTGTGTTACTGCTGTGATCGGTGTGCAAGCTGCAGCTCAACAATCAAAGCAGCACACTTGAAATGCTCTTAACAGCTCCAGCTGCCGAAGATCGATGTTCACCTTGGCTCCGGTGACTTTCACTCTCTGTAAGGTATTGATCAAAGATGAGGCCACAGCGCTGAGATGTGAAAACACTACAACACTTGTGTTTCTTTTACTATTGTGCGTTTCCTCTTTTTTCAGGTATTTACTGTGCTACATGTGTCCTATACATTGTATAGTCAATAAAAGTAGCTTCTATGCCCAAGACCTTGGAGAGAAGTTAACAAATGATCCCTTATCTTGCTCCTATTACTTCCTCGCCATCATTTCAGTGACTCACTGTGAGATCCTTAACATATCTGGGCAAACACAGCAATTTGATCCTTAATCCTTTTACCAGGGGTGATTTTGGTCACACTTTATTTTACAGTACAGACATAACAAGCTATACTTTCGTATTATGTTCTTTATAAGACATTAAACAAAGACACCATGCACCCAAAGGTACACTAATAAGACATAACAAGCTGTACTTTGTATTAAATATGTTCTTTATCAAGCGGTATTAAAACCTTTATTAGACTCTTATTAGATTTTTATTAGAGCTTAATTAGGGAAACATTACAACAGAACTGGACTGTAAACTAAGGGATATTACATATCTAATACTTGCTCATTTAGAAACAATATGTGAACCACATCTATTAAGTAAAGGCCAAAATTATAGTGTAGAGGAATATTTTTTTTCTGTTGGTGACTGCACAGACTTATTGCAACACTGTTGGCAGATAACCGATTGTTGTTTATAGTACAGTTCTGTTGTAAATTTGTCCCTGATTTCCCTCTAATAAAGTCTAATAAGGGTTATGTAAAAGGACTGATTATTTATAATAAAGACCATATTATTTCTAGCTTGTTACATCTTATTAATGCACTGCAAAATAAGTGTTAAAAAATTGTAAAAATGTGCAACCATGATTGTTATCAACTGCCCCTTTCAGTGAAGTCAGTGGGTCTGAAGGCTCATCCACTGCAGAGGCTTCCTCAGGCTCGGTAAGCCTTAACCTTGGAGCCCCCCCTCTTACCCTACCCAAGAGGCCCAGGCCAACAGGGAAGGAGATGGAAGGGGAGGGCTGCCAGAGGTGTGTGGAGAAACCCAGGACCTGCCACATTATATGCTTTAACATGACTGGCAAATCCTGCACGGTTAAACAAACTTAACCTTCATTTGTGAAACGGTGCAAATCAAAGGGCAAAAAACGACTTGTGCAAGTAATTACCACCGGGGGAGAGCAACAGGGCAAAGGAAGGATGGAGGGAGGAGAGGAGGGAGGGATGAGATGAGGCAGTGGGGGTGGGGTGGTCGGTCTCAGGGACGGCTAGGCGTTAACAGGTTGAATTGAAGGAAATGGGAATCATTTAAGGTGAGGGGCATTTTTAATGAGTTTGCTCAGAAATTGATTTTCCACTGTAATCTTTTATTTATATGCGGCTGGCGGCGTGTCCCTGGCAGAGTGAGGGTCAGCCCCTCAGAGTGCCTTGTCAAGGCCCCCACTCCTTCAAACAACACCCCAAAGTCCAGGGAAAATGGTATTCTAGCTAAGGCAAATATTGTCCTGTCTTGGCTTAAGGGGCGAAAAAGCTGTTTGTTTTAAAAAACTTGTTCTTCAATCCTTTTTTTCCCTCTCACCGTTTAAGAGGAGGCTATTTAAGAGGGGATGGCCCTCTTGAAAGATGATAAAGATGAAATTGAATTTTAATTATTTATTCTGTTTAATTAATATTGATTAGAAGCATCTAATTCAGACATTTTAAAAAGATTTGGTGGCATCTTGCCATTACTAGTTTGAAGTTTTATCAAAATTAAACTACTATATTTTAAATATATTTAACCTACCTATTTGCCTTATTCTGTTTTTACTGATTGATTTAGTGTCCAAACAAGGTTTATTTATGACTATATTTATTTGCCCTGCTCTTTTGAAATATTACATTGGATCTTGTAACTGGTAACTTAATATGTGAATCAGTAAAATAAAATAAAATATATATCAGCAATGCACTGTGGTCACTAAAATGTATTTCAACTTAAACCAACTGCGAAATGTACAGTATTTAAATTTAAATGACTGAGGCAGATCTAAATTATTCAAACAAGCCATTATGTTCCTTCTAGTTTATTTTCATTATAATTATGCATTCAGACATAAAACAACATTTCTTGTTTCGTCAACGCTCAGAAATATGAACTGAATTAGCATAAACTACAATATATATCAGAAATGGTTTACATCATTAAAATTTTCTTGCAAAAACACGACCTAAATAAATAATAAATTAAGTTTTTGTTTTTGTTGATATTTTCTGATCAAGATAATGTGCTAAATATCGCAAAAACTGTGCTGTTAATTTAAAAGAAATCTATTACTTTTACATTTAGAAATGACAAAATATTTGTGAATATACTTATGTCTGTATTTGCTGAATGATTTTAAAATACAAATTCACACTGTCTCTGAACTGTGTGGACTATCGAGTTTAAATCAGAGTGGAAGATCCAGTTTTCATTGGTTTATTCAAAATGTATAATCAAATATTATTTTTTGGATTAACTATCACCTTATATTTTATTGTAGAATTTTTGTTTGCATTTTTTCAAAATAAACATATTCATATTCAGATGTGTTACCCAAAAGGCAGTGCCTACCTGTGTGTGTGCATGTCTTCAGTCTCAGGCTCTGGTTATGAGGCCTTCAAACAGTCTCACAGTTGGTGCTTTGTGTCATTTGAGCTGTTACTCAATTTTTTTCTAGGACTCTGGTGCCACTTAGTGGTGAAATTTATAATTACAGCAGTGCAACAGTTACGTTTTACCTTTTTAAAATAACTTAACCACTTTAATATTTAAATTGTCTGAGTGGTGAGGGACACTGTGCATTAATATATTTATTTATAATGTTGATAACATAGATTTATTCAGTGCAACCATAAAGTTCTTGCTTCGGCCTCTTAGCAGTTAAACTGGAGCATCTTGGGGTCAAGTGTCTGTGCACAAGGGCATCTGGATGATACTTGTAGACCAACCATTCATCTTTCACTTTATTGTACTGCAGGCTCTCAAGCTGTGAATGCTCCTCCATCTTTGTGTTGTTGCTTCTCAACCCTGTAGGTTGTATAGTTGATGTGTATCATCTTGATATGGCCCTAAAAAATAATATCACAATATTACAGGGTGTTTCTCTGACAACAATATTCTTGACGTTATGACAAAATTCTGAAAAACATTTTTGGTTTAGGACTATGAATAGCTGTTGAGCTCTCCTGGCTTCTTCTGCTTGTGGTGGTGAAATGAGTTTGTTGTTGTTACAGCCTTTTCGCACTTCTTGCATATTACATTAAACCATTTCCATAATGCTGAAGTCGCTCCCCTTTTGTAACTAATTCCTCCATTGTAGAGCCTGCAGAATGTTGCCTTCACTTTCAGACGTGACAATGCGATGTTGTTGTAATATACAGCCACAGACAAAACCGGTAATAATTTAAAAGGCCACTTTTGATAAACTGAAATTTGGAAGGTTATCCTTTTTCTAGTAATGAACTTTCATCGTCTCACAAATGTATCGGCTAAGCTTTGTTATAAATAGCATTGCTTGCATTAAAATTCATTCATCAGGGCTGCTCATCCAAACTAACCACACTTAGCAGTCTTCGGATGGAATAACGTCTTAATGCTTCTGCAGATCTACTGAACAAGATCAGAGTCCAGACTCCCATGGCTGAACCTGTCACTGATATTAACATATTTAATGTAGAGTAATACAGTCAGTCAGCTGCCAGTGCTTGCTTACTTCGTAATGACTGATATCTCCTTCTAACAAGGTAAAGACTGTGATCCATGTTGTTGTTTTTTTTGTCGTCACATTTTGACTTCCTCAGCTCTCGGTACCCCGATTCCACGCGCCCCAACCTAACCTCTCTATTCTTTCTCACTGCATTTGTCTTCAAACCTTTTCTTCCTGAGTCTGATGATTTTGATTTTATGGTACATTATCCCATAGGCAATTATAAAGTGTCTCATAGCCTTATCAGGTAGTGGGAGGTGAATGAAGTCTGATACAATTGTAGTGTTGAGAAGCAGGTCAAGGCGAGTTGTGTTTTCTTGTTTTAGCCAGCAGGTGGCAGACTGAGATCACCTGTTGCACAGGTGGCTGCAACAGGTGGGTATTTACTGTGTATACTGTGTACAAGAGTTGGTTTTTCTCAGTCTAACATAATATAGATTCACTTTTGCTATTTAGAAAAATAATAATAATACTTTTTGACTCAAGTTTTATAATTTGCCCTCTTCTACACATGTCATTAAATTTTGTCTAATTGTGGAAAATATATCCTTGGGGTCAAGAATGTACATTCTGCTCCTCAAATATTGATAAATGAATAAATTAATGCTGTGTGCCTCATTCATGGAGCGCTTACTGTAATTAGTCAATATTAAAATTAAATTTCAATTTCACAGATAATAAGAATATATAGAGAGAGCAAACATACAGGGGCAAGATGTTTTTCTTCATTGCTGGCTCTCTTTAGGACACTGCTGTTGATTTAATCTAGGCCTATTTAATTCTATTTTTCCTCCAAGATTGGGCTGTGAATGTCCGGTCCAAATGATCCGAGGAAGGAAATTTTCAAACACAACAGTAGTTTTCAAAGTTTATTTTTTCATTTATCTTCAAAAAGCAAGAAAATATAATCTTTTCTTCCAGAAATAATAAATATACAATATTTTTTTATGAACAAAATGCACAATTTACAAAAGTGGCAACTGAGTGCTCCACCTCCTACACAGAACTGTCTGACTGTCTGCATCCAACTCATTTATCACAGAGTTATAGCTGTTATTAGTATGTTCTATTCTCATTAATGTCAGTCTTATTTCTCTACACAGTATTACAGTTTTTATTTATTAGGTAGAAGATTCCACCACACAAACTCTTCAATATTACAGGTCTTCATTGTGCTACGTGTTTGTTATTCTACCATAATACTTTCATGAGGTTTGAAGACTCCAACACAGTCCAACACAGTCCACATGGTGCTTCTTTCATGGCTGAGAGCTTATTCCACACATTTTGAGACAAGTTTGTAAGGACTTGGCATTTTGACCGGCTGGAGCTGATCCCTCCCTGTAGGTGGAGCCTAACAGCAAGATCGTCCTGCCTCAGGACTTCCGGTCCTCCATCTTTGTTCTGCAGTCCTTGTTTATCAGGTGCATTCCACTGCTCCTGTGTTGACGCAGCAGTGTCTGCAGTGTTTGTCTGTGAGATGGCACTGTCCTGTGGTCAGGAGGTGAACAACACGTGTGATAACAGCCAGGCTAACATACAAGACAGCGTGAGTGAGCTGTGGACAACAGTTGGCTGGGCCGAGCTGGGGTTAGGTGGAGTGGAGGAGGCTGGGCTGGGATGTCGCCCTGTGGCGCCGATCTCCATCTGTCTGCGCTGCTCTTGATGGGTCAGCGGAGGCTCCACTGTCACGTAGCCATTGATTATCCTCACATTAGGTGGTGGAGTAGTGCTACAGTAGAGAGGACACAAGAAATCAGGGTTTCATTCGTTAATATAATCAGTCAACGTGATTTTGATAATTTGATAATTTGTTTGATTTTGCTTTGATGTCTGGACAAAACTCACAATTTGAGGACACTCAACAAGACTATCTTCTGCAATCTGGAAGTGATCTGTGTGACTATAAAGGTTTTGTTTTGCTAAAGAAAATCCTTATGCTGTGAAGCCTTAATTTTGTACAGATAATACACCAAAAAGAGTTGCCAGTCATGTTTGTCACTTTTTAAGTGCTTAGTCATATCTACTCAGTTTTGCAGTGAACACTCCAATAATGACCTTTCATTTATTCTGAAATACACTTGGTTTCAATTAAAAAAGTAAAGCATTTTCAATCAATTTTCTACACTGAAGTCTTGCCATTATTATCATTCCAATAGCGACTTCTAAAAAAAACCTAAGGACACCTTAAGTTAGTCACAAAACAGTCTGCATGGAGTGCTGCTGTGAAAAAAATGTTCATCTGGTGCTTTTCAGTTAGAGAATCCAAAGTTAAGAATATTTGAGAAAATCTGAACCACTCTAGAGGTTAGTTATTTAAAAAGGCTTGAATTTAAAAAGACTTTAATAATTCATGGCTATTTAGTCATAGTAGCTGGACAAGTACTAGTCATACTTGCCCTAATGAAGGCCTTAATGGCTGAAATGTGCAGGCATGTTTTTAACTGCTACTATGACTGAATAGTCTCAAATTATTAAATGAGTTTTAAATTGCTACTCTCTTCAATGTGTCAGATTTCTTCAACAATTCTGAACATCTTAAAGGGATACTTTACCCTAAAATCAAAAACACACATTTTTCCTCATACCCGTATTTTTATTTATCCATCTAGATTGTTTGGTGTTAGTTACCGAGTTTTGGAGATATCAGCCATAGGGATATCTGCCTTCTCAGGACTAAATGGCACTATTCTCTTTCTATGGTAGAATCTATCAGAACTAGTAGGAACTACTTTCTTTCGGGTAGAAAGTAAGTAGTTCCTACATAAAACTGCTCACAAGAAGGTATGTGGGTTAACTTAAGTAACCAAGTCATGATTTCTGGAAAAAGAGGCTGATGCTGAATTTTTCAAATGTATTTTCTTTAGCTCCATAAGCAGAGTGCTATTTAGTTTTATTATATTTGAGAGAAGGCAGACACCTCTATGGTTGATATCTACAAAACTTGGCAAAGAGCTGAAAATTACTATAGTAAACCAATCATGACAAATATCTCACCTGTCCCCGATGCGGACCCACAGGTCACTGAAGAGGCGAGGTCTGCCATGGCCACGGTGGGATTTGCGAGGCCGTTTGTGTCGTCCAAATTCCTCCAGCTGGCTCAGGCTGTCGGGGAGGAGCATGTGGGGCAGCTCCTCATCTGTGAGGCCGGGCATGTTCTCTGGGTCCTCAAGCTCCAGCTCCATCTCAGGTGGACTGGTCAGCCAGCTGGTGGGAGATGTTTCAGTGGCCTCTTCGCTGGATCCTGCTGCGGGCTCTTCAGCTGGTTTACTCCTAGAGTGGGAAAAAAAAACAGATAGAGAGGATATAGAGTCATTTATACTCATTAAGGATCCACTCTGGATTTTTTTGGACAATATAAATCTGTGTGTGTTCAAAGGTATCACTTAAACTTTGATTTATAGATGGAAAATAGTTTTTTTTGTGTCTCTGAGCTGATCATAATTGAAAATATGGGACTGTTTCACTTTTCCAAGATTTCAAAGTGGCTGCCGGCGAATGTTATTGTTTGTGGTTTCTGACCACTCTATTGCTTTCCACTTACAACTCTTGACTTCAATCAAGGACATGAACCCCACATAGGGCGCCTTTCCCTATAAACGCTGTACTGAGTGGCAGAAATACCCAGCAGGCAACATTAGAGGAAGCTGTAACTCTTGTGGCCGCACTGCTGCGTCAAATCTGACATCTGCCCAACGCAGACCACCCAGCTCCTCAAAAACATTTGCCATGCTCTCCCCTCTCTTCTACCCATTACTCATACTTTCTCCTCTCTTGTTCTTTTCCTGTCAATATGGCTCCCATGTGACTTTGTGTTTCAAGGTAGAACATCAAAAAGAATTTCATGTACATGTAAGGGAATTACATTGAAACAAGGAGAAAGTCAAACATAGTGTAACAGGATTTCCTTATGCTCCTGTCAAGAGACATGAGATGACTTGAGTCATATTACTAAACATGACATAACAGATTATACACTCTTAGAAATATGGATTCCAAAAGGGTTCTTCCTGTAGGGCTGAGGTTCTACCCAGAACCATTTGCTTCTGAAGAACACTTTTGACAGAATGTTCATCAAGGGTTCTTTGTAAGACTAAGGACCTTTCTCATCCAAAGGACCTTTTTTGCAAAAAAGAGTTCTTCAAGGTTCTCAATAGAAACCCATTGGTACTTTATACATGAAATCTTTGAGATAAATAGTCTCTAAGAGATTCCAAGTGTAATCGTTATAAGTAAGGTCTTACCAGGAACCAGGTTCTCCTATGGGAGAGCTGAAGAACCCTTTAGGGTTCTTGTTAGCACCTTTATTTCTCAGAGTGTAGGGTGAATCTTAGTGATGATTTTCTCTGCTCACTCATGATTAGTTTAGACTCTCTGGTCATCATAAATTTGATGGTCTGCACTTCTACTTTTACAGTCTCAAACCCCCCTCGGTCAGAGTGATGATAGCTGCAGGCCCGCAGTCAAACTACTGTGGAGCCAAACCCAGCTGCTCTGCCTGTCAGTCAGTCATATAATCACTCCTGAAGACCTTTTGCCAATCGGCTCTGGTCTGAGGCTAACAGCTTTCATAAACACCTCTCATTCAGCCATCTTGTGGTGTTTTTCCTCGCCTGTCATGTCACCTTGTATCGGGGAGCTAAAAGTGTCTGAGTGCAGGCACACGTGTAAGTGTGTGGTCGTGTGGTTGCTTGGCGTGTGTGTACAGCGTACGCAAGTGTTTTGTGACCACAGTAAGTCAGTCCACTTGTCAGCTTTTAAAACCAGAACCACTGGCTAAAGCCCACAACTCTACAAACAGGGTGGAGGGAGATAGGGAGGCTGCATTTACAGCTGCAGTTTGCAGTAAGACGTTTGTAAAAGACTTGGCTGGATGAATGGATGGATGGATAGAAGGATGGGAAAATATTTACTGCTTTTAACCTTTTCCACTCCCTGCTTCCTACTATACACTTATTTTTTGTCTTTTTTAGGAGAGGGCAGGACATCTGAGGGGGAGAAAGCAAATTTACAGTATACGCCGCATAGATGAATAATTTGAGATGCAGCCCAGCACTGTGTCAAGTTTTTCTAGTCTTAAATCTGCAATAAATATTCTGTTTTCTTTAGGCACCTATTCACAATTTGAAAGTGTTTAAACATCAAGACATTAAGGAACACAGTGATTTGCTATCAAATGTTTTGACATCTGGAGGTGACTGTAAGAATTACATTTTTCTGCGATTAAATAGCGAGCACTTCTGTTCTGGGAATTGCTCAGACCCCTCTATTGTCCCTGTAGCTAGGAGAGCCAGACATCTTCTGGATGTCCAAGGTCTCTAAGTTTGTGGTTGTGAAGTTTCATGAGGCTTTGATTACCCTAGAGGTCACTATAGGTCATGTTATACAGTAAGGTCAAGTTTCAAAACATGGTCTCTCACTACAGTGAAATACTATGGGAACTAACATCACACATTAATATAATTGGGCTCATTGAATTCACAAGAGTCTCAGCTCTCCAGGCAGACCCAATTTACGATATTCTAGTACTTTTTAGGGACCACAGTATGCAGAAATATTTAAACAGAACAGAAAATACCTGCATAGGATTAGCATAAAGTTTGCTTTTCTGTAAAGGGGAGACAGCGTAGAACCCATTTTTATACCGATAATTTAAGGTGAGAGGTCAAGGGACTCGGATATTGCAATGCCAGTTTTGCAATTAGCAAAATTTAGCCTATCTTTGGAGTTTTAATTAGCCAACTTCCCAACAACCTAATGGCATGGCACCAGTTGATTCATTAGGTCTTCCAGTTTCATTTGAGGATATTCATTTGAGCTTTAAAACTGAGCCAACAACAGTCTCTGAAAGAGTCATGTCGGCTGGGGATGTCTGAGTTTAAGAGATGGCCTTTGTTTTGCCTTGTTTTTCCCTTTTTGCCCTGATTCAAGTGGCTTTTGTTGCCATTTTATGGGCCCGTGGCTCAACTCCCAGGTGAGAGGGGAGCTGCACTGTGCCAAGGAATGGGGTACACACACACACACACACACACACACACCAAGATATTAGGTGGGATTGGAGAAATGCAGCAGGACACCAAAGCCTCTGTGTGAGTTTGAGTGTGTGTGCACAACCCTGCTCCTTGGCACTGTACATACACATGTATGTGTGTGTGTTTGTGTGGGTACCAGTGGCTGCTGAGAATGGGGCAGAAACACCACTGGCAGCTCGCCTTTGGCAGCCAGGGGAGAGAGGGGGTAGAGGAAGGAAGGGAGGGAGGCAGCGAGGGAGGAAGGTGAGGGAGTTGATGAGGTATCAAAGGATTTCTACATAGCTGAGCTTTATTTGTTACAGAGCACAATTTGGACCGTATCTGCATTGCGCTAAAATAAATCTACTGAGGTTAAATAGCTGGACTCTAGAGAGAAAAAGATGGATTCAACCTGGCTGAGCTGTTTCTTTCTTTCTCTGTGCGATGGGCTCTGTTGATGTATGTCCACATGTATCTGCACGCCTGCCAAAAACTGAGAGTGCTAAAATGCTCTGTTTCACAGGTCATATTACCATAACATTTTGGGTGTGATGCTCGTCTTTTTCCATTCATTATCTTGTCAGGATAAGTCAAGTGTGGAATCTGGAACCATCCAGTGCTCATAATTTAGTTGCGTTGGAATTATTTAGCCTTCAAAATAAAACAATGCATATGTTCTTTTATCTCACCCTTGTGAGATTCAGTCATATCAAGCAATTACTGTAATTTTGTCATCAGATATATACAATTAGGAAGACAAGCTGCTTTTTCTATTTTTCAACAACAGATTTTTGTTTGTTTCTGTGTAACCACAGCACTTTAATCAAATTACATGCTCTATCTTCTGTTACGTCTCTGCTTACTCACTCTGGGACCGGCTCTTGGTGATCAGAGGGCATGTGGACGATCTCATAGCCCTCCTGCCTCAGGATGTCCAGCACACTGTGGTTCCCCAGGAAGTGACCTAACAGTAGACAAAATATCAAAAGTCATGAAGGAATCCAAGGAAAGCAAGACGGCGTTTTGCATTTTGTCAGTTTGACAAAATATAACTTTGATGGTTATTAATAAAAAAAACATTTTGATGTTAATAATAGGAACTTAAGTATATCAAAAACACCATTAGTTTGGAAGATATTCACTTCATTTGTCTAACTCAGACAATGAAGCCTCAGATTAACTTCAGCTAAGCTTTGAAATGCATTTTGTGCAAGATTTTGTCCCCTATCACTTACATTTAGATAACTGGTTGGCAAGTTTAAGTGAATTGGAAAAAACTCTCTCTGTGTGTATATGGGCATGTGAGTATTGTTTTATAATAGACTTAAAAATATGTGAACCTCTCATTTAATATTTCCTATGATTTTCACAGTGAAGTCTAGCTGTAGGGATGGTAATGATCCAGACAGATATCTTGACAACTTTTGGATGGGCTGGCATGACATTTTGTACAAACATTCATGGTTACTCCCCTGACTTTTAGCCATTTTCTTGAACCACTTATCCTTTGGAGGGTCGCAGAGGAGCTTGAGTCAGTTCCAACTGACACTCTGCAAGAGGCAGGGTACACGTGGGATAGCTATTCACCAGCCATTCACACATTCACTAACAGTGGTGGACAAAGTACTCAACCCCAGTACTTGAGTCAAAGTATAGATTCTCCTGGTCAAATATTATTCAACTACAAGTGAAAGTTCCTCAGTCAAAATTTTACTTGAGTTAAAATACTAGAGTACATGTTTTTAAACATACTTAAGTATTCAAAAGTACAAATTACAAAGTACATTTTCTAATATCAGTACATGCTGTATTGTTTTCATAATGCATTTACAGAAGCTTGTAAATCTCTGAAACCATCTAATGATGCACTGATGCTTGTAGAACCACTCTGCTACACAAAGCCTATAGAAACACCTATAAAAACTTCAGCATAGAAATACAGTCAGAAACTAAAAGGACAGCTGTTGTCATTTTCTGATGTAACTGTATTAAAATCACTGCATAACATTAGATTTAAGATAACTGCAAGGAGTTCTCCAAGTTAAATAACTGAGATTTCTTTCTGTCCTCAGAGGCAGTATATACATGAATTATGCTGTATTTTTCACCCTGATAAAAACAATCCCACTTTAAAAGCTACCTGGAATAATGAATAATTATAATAACATCTTGAGATTTAATTTTGTCTTTCTCAGGCCATCACCATTACTGCTTTTTGTTTGAATGAAAGAGGGAGAGCTTGTGCTTGTTAGTGCACCTGGACGTATTTCTTCTTCAACATCAGTCCCATTTGAGAGGAGCTACTGTGATTGGTTTCTTTCTGTGAGGAACACAGCATGTGACCAACTGCATTTTAGAAAAGAAAAAACACCAACAGCTGACTTCAATGATGTGCTCACTCAAGTAGCAACAACCTTCCTAGAAATGTAGTGGAGTCAAAAGTACAATATTTGTCTTTGAAATGTAGTGGAGTGAAAGTCAGAAGTTTCCAAAAAAACAAAACAAAACAACAAATACTCAAGTAAAATGCAGATACTCAAAAAATGTACTTAAGTACAGTACTCAAGTAAATGTACTTCACTACTGTCCACCACTGGTTATAACCACTAAACCAAAAACATTATACCTACTAAACCTCAGCATAGTAGAGTTGTGAACAAGTCATTGTGAAAAAGTTTGCATGCTTAAGTCAGATTTTAGCTTACAGCAATGCTGCACCCAAGAGCTGCTTCACAGATCTGCTCTGGAATTTAAGCTTAAATAACTGACTGGACTAATTACTAGGCAGCAGGGCCAAAGCTCAGTGTAACATGTTACTATTTTCTGCATTTTAAATATTCTCTTCGGTGAATTACACAGGTACAGGCAGCTGCATGAAGAGTGAAGCCTGGTTTATACTAGACGTGTCTGGATGTGTACATGGACAGCTGTGGACACCATGGATGTGTGAGACAGCTACCAGTAGGGGGACTGGCTGTGCCTGGTAAAGCTCCAAGATAATATTTCCTTCTGCCATCTTCTTAGAAGTGGTGAAGTGGTGTCTTTGTCTTGAGTAAAATGTCTCAACAACTATTAGATCACACATGTCAAATTCAAGGCCCCCGGGCCACATCTGGCCCGCAATACAATAATATAATTTTTAAAATATAATTTAGATAATTTCATGTGTCTGTTATGAGTGGCCCGCCGGTAAATAGCACTCTCAACACTTATACTACAAATCCTACAATGTACTGTAACAGCTGCCACTGTTGACCTGTACACCAGCCCCTCCTCCCACTGCTTTAATGACACACTGATCAGTGGTCAGCGGATGAATGCATCGGTCAGCACTATTACAGTGACACTTAAGCTAGCCACCCAAAATAAGTGGCCAAATGAAAAGTGGACTTTGAAAACAGGGACTTTCAAAGCAGGTGGGAGGCAGAATACATGTTTGTCGACATCAGAGGTAACTTGTGTACCTTGTTTGTGGAGTTAATGTGGCTGTAATTAAAGAATATAACATAGGACCACACTATGAGACATAACATCAGGACAAGTACAAAAACCTGGACACACAGCAGAAGCTACAGAAGGCAGAAGAGTTTAAAAGAGTGATGTCACAGCAGGCTACGTTCACAAAAGCAAAATCACAAATTGAAGCTGCTGTGAAAACTAGTTTTATAGTGGCAGAAGAGATCAGCCAAATCAGCCAAATCAGCCAAATCAGCCCGCCCATTTACGGAGGGAGAGTTTTTGAAGTGCTGCATGATGAAATTGTGCAAAGTCTTGTGTCCAGACACAAAGCAAGCATTTTCAAATGTAAGCCTCAGCAGAAATACTGTTGCTGATCGGGTATGTGAGTTTAATATATAAGCTGAAATATTCTTATTTTGCTCTATGTTATTGTTGCAATCTGACTGTTCAACTTCATATTTCTGAATAAAACATAGTCCGTTTTAGACTGTTCAAGAAATGTTAATCCTGTTTGGCCCTCGACTTAGATTGTGTTTTAAATTTTGGCCCCTTCTGTGATTGAGTTTGACACCAATTTGTGTTATTGTTTGCCCGTTTCACATTAATTAGAATTAAATGTCGAATATTTGCCCAATGAGTAAGTGTTTGTTCATGAGTAAAAGCAGATGTTTATACCAGTTCAGTTGAGTAATATGTTAATGGAGTGCAGCAGGCAGTGAGACAGGCAGTCACTGAACTCCAACTCTAGAGTGTGTATTTTCAGAGCAATGGGCTTTTGTTTCAGGATGACAGACTTAACTTTACATCGACAGACTATTGACAGCTATAAACAGCTGATCAACTTACATCATAGGATTTGTCGTTGCTTGTTATTGTTAAATTACAGTGTTGTGCTTGTCTTGCACTCCTGCAGTGTTCCTGCAGCCTGCCTGAGCTTCCATGAGTCAGGGGATGAGGGGTCGGGGGAAACAACTCTATAAATTAAATGGGATTTCAAACTATTTAATATGCCGTCTATTGCTCCAACTTGCCAATTGGTCTGCAGTACAACTTTTTAGACATGCTATTGTTACATATTGTTTCCTTAACATTGGGCACAAGATCAACACAGGATATGCCCAACACTCAGTAACCCTCCCACACCAAAGACCATATTTTTCCATCTGTGTGTAGGGATACTTGTTTTTCACAGTCATGCTGTAGACAGGAGAAAGAGACACCTTGTATCAGATCTGTGAGATAACAGCAGCTGTTCAAATGCAGTCGCTCTTCATCTACCCGGCCCACTTGTTGCTCTGTAATGACCCCATATTGTCGGCACTCAACCCTCTGCCTCCTCTCCGCCCCTCTCCTCTTTCCTTCACCTCGTGTATGATTCCTTCAGACCAACATCAAACATGCGGGCCCCAGCCCCCCGCTGATAAAAGCTTTTTTTTTATTTCTCCCATCAGCCGATAATCCTGTGTGTCAGTCAACCCAGCAATAAGCTGTAATGTAGCCTGACATCACCCCGCTAACACAAGAACTCATATTTTTGCTCACAGACTCTCTCTCTCTCTCACACACACACACACACACACACACACACACACAAACCTGTACATGCAAACATTTGCACACACAGGAATTCACACACTCACACACCTCAGCTCTCTCCTGCAGCTTATTAACAACACGTTGACAATATTTGAGCCTCTTACTCGCTTTTCGTCGGGGCCTTCTGCTCCCACTCAGCTCCTCACCCCCTGCCAATTTTATCATTATAATGTTCCTGATCATTCCTGAAAGTCAAAGAAAGAGGCACGCGGTGTTACACTTTCTTGGCAGCCAAGTTCAAAGGCGGCGCTGGGATAGGCTGCCGAGTGAAAGGAGGCTTCTAACAACAGAGTGTCGGCAAGATCAGATGGGATTACACAGAGGGGAGAGTGTGAGTTTGTGTCTGTGTGAAGGTGGGTGGATGTATTTGTGTGTGTGTGTGTGTGTGTGTGTGTGTGTGTCTGTTTCTGTGTGTGTGTATGTGTGTGTGTGTGTTCTTGCTTTGCTATACTGTATATGCAGGCTAAATATCCTCACCATGGCTGAAGTGAAGATGTATTTCATATGCTTGTTTCTTTAAGACCTTTCTCAGGGTCAAGGTACTTAAAGTGAAACATGAGACAGTAAAAGAAACCATAGTTTTTATGAAGAACAACAGTCACAAGTGATCTTGTCAAGGCAATAAAATATTTAAACAACAAACAAATATAACATTAGATTTAAAATGAACTGTGTACAGATAGTCAGGGTACCCAGAGAATGAATTCTAATAACTTCATGATCCCCTAACATTGTTTCTAATGCTACTGGCAGGTCAAAGTTTTCACTTATAAATTGAAATATCTCAACATCTGCCAGATGGATTGGCACAACATTTTGTACACACATTAATGGTTCCCAGACAACGTAGCCTCATGACTTTGGCAATACCCTGACTTTTCCTTTTGTGCCACCATAAGGTTGACATTTAATTTATTGTCAATTTCTTTAATTTGTGGTCCAGAGTTAAATTACCCAATAACTGTTGGATGGATTTCCATCAATTTGGCAGATACATTCATGTTACCCTCAGGATGAACTGTAATAATAGCTATGGTGTTCCATTAACTTTTTCTTCAAATTTTGTCTAATACTTTGTTTTTTGGCTAAATGCTTGCAACACGGTTACATTCAGAAGTACAGCATCAGCTGTACATTGTGTTTGTGCTAATCAATAAATATTAACATAGTAAACATGGTAAACATTATATCAGCATGTCAGCATTGTCACTGTGAGTGTGTCAGTATAGGCTTGGTGGTTATCTGTTTTCACATATCTTCAGCTCCTGACATTTTACTGGAGAGTTAGGGTATCATGGCGGTATATCTGTAAAACTCATGTAAAGTGGCTCAGCTGGACAGTACTCCACTGTACTCTCTTACTGTAGGCGAAGCTGATCGCCATAGGAAAGAACACACACACAAACACTCAGTACCTTTGCTTTGGGCTTAAGAAGCTGCAGCTTTTATTCACTGACAAATTCCCTCTGCTTAGCACGCATTCACCATCACTTTCTGCCACCAAAGACAGTGATCAGTCTGCCACTCACCCACTCTCATGCTTGCTTAAGTTCACACTCACTATAATACGCTACTCTGACCAGTCAGGGTCTCAGACTTCTGTTGAATGAGCTTTAGTGACCTTCATTTCTGGAGTGAATACAATTTGAACAATCAAAGCCAACAATCAATCAAATAAGTTTACCACTGTATGTGTCATTTCACTGGTTAAGAAGAAGTTTTCTCTTCCTGCTTTGGTGACTGGTGAATTAGTCTCGCATTTGCCACCAAAATGTAGACTGGCAGGGGACAAGCCTGGACTCATGACAACGTGAGAAATGCTGGCATAATTGAATTATTTAATACTCACTGTGATATGAGATGTTCCAGCTCTGTAAATTCTGCTGATATGCACTCCAGATCAACACCAACCTGAACAGAACTTGACGTGACTGTATGACCAGTAATCGAACAGAATTTTCACCCCATTACATTTGTTAACATTAGATTTATGTTATGACATACAGTACAGTATAAAGTAGTATGTAATAAAAAAAAAACACTACACAAATACCTGCTTAATTACTGCCAGAATAATTCCTCTCCTCTCTTACATTCTTCTCTCTTTTCTTTCATCCCTTTCTCCTAACAAGACACGGGGGCCAGAGTCAGCTCATTCAGTGGCTGCATGCTGACAGATTCAACCACCCTCATATCTGTGTCAAGCAGCTATTTCATTAATTTCTGCAGGCCGGGGGCAGAGAAGAACACCTCCTGTGTGTTCTGCTGGGTGTGAGGTCAAGCTGACTGTTTGATGTGCTCACTTGATTTCCTCAAATCTGCTGTCATGCATAACACACCCAGACAAAAAAATGTGTCTGTGTGTGTGAGAGTTTGTGTGTGTGTGCGTGTTTGTTTGCATGATGAAATTGTAGTTTTCCTTCACAACCAGCAGACGAACACATGGTTTTCATTTCTGAGACACACCTGCTGTAAATCTGACATTCTTTAAACATTCAATCTTTGGATTATTCCTTTCAGTATAGCCCATTTGTTGTTTCCAAGATCCTGTAAACACGCACCCACTCCTTAAACAACCTACTGTACACACAAACAAACAGGCAGACAATGCAAACACTTTTGTCTGCAACTGCAGGGCTAAAAGAAGACACAAATAAACTGCAAACAGCTACAAACATACACTTATACACACGTGCTACCTCACACACACAAACAAGCTGTCATTCTTAGAGTGAAAAACACCATTTCTCAAACTTTGGTGACTTCCACGTTTGAACTTAAATTGAGGGATTGGACAGTTCCCCATGAGTTGGTGCAATTTGTCAAACAAACAAAAATGTTTCTTTGAGCTCCTCAAACTTTGCCCAAGTGTTTCATCTGACATCAGTGTCTTGTGCATTGTTTGTTTCTCTGTGGTTTGTCCCTGTGTGTGGGTGAATGACTGGGCACAGCGATAATAGCTCTTTCCATGCAGATGACTATGTGTTTGTGTGTGTGTGTGTGTGTGTGTGTGTGGTGGTGGTGGTGGGGAAGGCCAGGCTGTGGTGTGTTTGTTTGTGGAGTATCTAGACAGTAAACAAGGTGCTTCTGAAGCACAGAGCAGGCCCAACAAACAGCTCCATTAGCCAAGCCGTAATAAGAGGTCAGCTGACTCCTAATCGCTCCCCTGCTGCATGCTGTGCTCATAGGCAGACTGCACCAGTAGTACACTGTAAAACATGCAACTGCTACTATTTTTGAAATTCTTACAAGTCGCTTATAGTGAAAACTGTTGATCTGTGATGGATTCAGGTCCTAACCCTAATTATTACCA
This sequence comes from Lutjanus erythropterus, assembly GCF_056507025.1. Classification (NCBI taxonomy): domain Eukaryota; kingdom Metazoa; phylum Chordata; class Actinopteri; order Lutjaniformes; family Lutjanidae; genus Lutjanus; species Lutjanus erythropterus. The sequence goes on along the minus strand of NC_139323.1, from coordinate 18,754,735 downwards.
AGGTTACCAACTTAGGAGGTTTCTGTGTTCTGGCCCCTCAGGCGTCTGAGAAGTGTTCAAAATCCTCTGGCACACACAAAGTGATGAGTACTTAAATTAAAGGAAAAACAGCAACAGTGGTCTATTTTAAAGGAGTAAAAGTGGAACAATGGAAGTCATCATGAACAAAGCAAATTATAGCCTACAGAAACGTATTGTGTCTAAATGTCATACTATATACTATAATTTTCTATAGTTTTCAGCCAAGATACTTAAAAGAAAATGGACCACATGACTTTGGAAGGCCACCGCCAATTAAGCTCAACAATGAGAAAGAAAAATGTTATTCCAAAGATTTAATTCTTATTTTTTCCTTATGCTGTGTCACCACGGTTTGCATGTTGTTCTGATATTTTGCAGCTGTGAGCAGCTCCTCTATTTCCATGATTAATGTTTTTATGGTTATGTTTAGGCACTCACTCAGAGCACTTGGTTAAGGTTAGGGAAAGACCGTGGTCTTGGATAAATATTGAAAGAGTCAAAGGGTACTTGAAGCCTGAGACAAGATGTGTTTACTTACTTATTTACACTTAATTGAAACCAAAATCTTTCCGTAACTTTAATCAAAGAGAGTTTGTTGCCTAAAATTAATCACAGCCTGGACAGAAACAAACTCTTTATATCTTCATAAGGATAAGGATACTTAAATGTCATTCTAGAACATGTTGTACCTGAAAGGGAATGAAATAACATACTCAGGTCCTGATGCAGGCAATAAGAAGCACACAATAAAACATAGTAAAATAAAAGATTATAGAGAAATAAAAAACAAACAAGGTGACCAAGTGGGCCCAAAGTGCATCAATGCCCTGATGAACAGGGCAAATACTAATATCTAACTAAAAATAATAGCAGTAATGACTATGGTAATTGTAGCAATTGGCCCTTCCTAAGTCCCACCCCTTTTGTCCCTGTGCTCCAATAGCAGTTGAGCACAGTTCTTTTCAACATAGATGAGCCTAGCACATAGCATATCTAAATACAGCACAGAGGAAAGGATAAAGTTGGCTGAGGTTTACCTGATACCAAGCTTACTAAACGGATATTGGAGCACAGAGTGGACTAAGGAAGGGTCCATTGTTCTCTGGGTAGTAGCCGTTTTCTTAGGGACATCCAGAATGTTCAGTGAGATGCTAAAGTTATTAGTCTAGCAGCAATTCACGGTGAGATGGAGAATTATATCACTTTTTCCTCTCAAAATAGTCTAGCACTGAACATAAATGTGTAGTATACATATACGTATATGTAATTTCCCTGAGATAGGGTCGACGGGACAGTAGTTCAGTGGGACAATACATTGAGAGTGCACTCCAAAATCAAGTGTTATTAACTTCTCATTTTATTGAGTACACTTTATTATTTTCCTGTATGAAGTACATACTAAAAACTTGCTTATAATTTATATGTAGTGTTTAATTGGGGCACAACATCGGTGATTATCATCATTTACATCATAGTGTTTAATCTGCCAAGTGATCTGTGGCTCAGGCTCAGACAGAAGCAACGTAACTTGTGGTAATGTGGCTTCAAACCACTTCCAGCCACTTTCACCTATCACTCATCTTTCTTGCCACTCTGCTGTCATCACTCTAATAAAGCAGATATGCCTGAAATATTTTATATTATTATTAGATATTTTCTTTGCTCAGAAAAAAAGAAGATTCAACTGTGACTTTTTGCAGTGTGTACATTACCTTAGAGGGTGTTTCCCCTCCTGTGGCTCCTGAGAGCAGACTTAATGACCCAGTTACTCCTCTGTTTAATAACCTCTCCATCCTGATTTCCACTTACAGTAGCGACTTAATGTACTCCACTTCTCCCTCTGTCTGTGTTTACTGGAGCCACCTCCTCCACTATCTCTTTATCTGTCTGCTTTTCCAGACTTAAATCATGTCTTCCTGAAGCATCTGTGCTCGTCTGGTTCTCTTCCATCCTCTGTTTGTTTATTTGCTTCTTCTCTCTCCATCCAAGTTTGTGTATGAAGGCTTTAGTGTGTGTTGCAAAAGGAGGTGTTACAGCATGTCTCTCGTTGGTTGCCACCCAGGCTCAGCTCCAGCCATGTCAGCACCTCTTTACTCACAGCCTGTGCCTGTACTCCGCCTTATATCTCTCTAGCTCCCTTTTCCTACTCTTTTCATCCTTTCCTACCTGGACAACCTCCAAAGTGCAAACACCAGCTGGTAGTTGTGCAGGAGGAGAATGGAAACTTAGATTGATCCAAAAATTAAGAAAACTCACAGGAAGAGAATTATGTTATTTTTCAGTTTTGCACAAACAAATGTGTTTGCAATTACACTGTGTAAACAACGGATCAACTGATGCACACTAGTGGTTTTAAAAAAAATCCCATATGGCTTGCAAGCAGACCACCTCATATGAAAACTGCAATCAGAGCACAAAGAGTAAGAAAATGAGGAGAGAAAAGATGAGGGAGGAGAGAAGAATATAAAGAGTAAGGTCGCAGACAGGATAGATGGAGAATGGCCTGAGGGAATGAATGAAGGTGGAGAAGGAGAGTGAGGATGGAGAGCGTGATCAGAGGGGAAGAAGGATTGCATTGACGTACATCCTCCACCCGGCCAGAAAGCACGCTGGGTACTGTTGCTACATTATGATCTAAACAAACACAAGCTGTTGCCTCCCAGCCATTTGAACAACAGATGAAAGAGAGATGGGAAGACGAGGGAGAACGGAGAGAATACAGTGAAGAGAGAAGGCCGGTGAACACAGAGGAAAAATAAAACTGCTTTATAGTTGACAAGGGTGTGTTCTACAGCAGATTTGTTTGGAAATGTGAGTGTGTCCGCAGGCTGAGATGATGGGAAAATTCCTCTCATCTCCATGTGTTTGTGAATGTATGTGTAGGTGTCAAATGGGTGACAAATTAAAGGAAAAACTAACGTGAAGTGTTGGACCACCATGAGCCACCAGAAGAGCTTCAGTGCTCCTCTTCTCTGAACTCTAATTAAGCGACGAACATCAATCTTTCATAAAATATTCCCACATTTGGTGTTTTGATGGTTGTGATGGAGAATGCTGCCTACCACGTCAGTCTGACATATTGTGTAGTTGCTTAATTTACTGTGTGCTAAAGTCCAAACAGAGAACATCCAATAATAGTTAAGCAACCATGTCTCCATATGCTAAAAAATGTCATACTAGGTATACTAGGTTTGGAGGGTGGTGTCGGATTTATTGCTTTTCCAAAAATAAAGACACAAGAGCAAACATGTAAAGAATGGATTAAACTGCAGTTGATTGCAGCATTCGTCAGTTGGGTTGAGATCTGGTGGATACAAAGGCTACATAATTTTCTTACTCATCAAATAGTTCAGTGAGTCTTCATGCCTTGTTAATATTAATTTGCTAACCAGCGTGTGCTGTCTGCTTGAAACAGTGCATGCACACGCTATATTAGCTTACCTGTATGTGGGGAAAGTCTCTCTCTGACTTACCCTCTGTAGCACTAGCTCTCTTTCCTTAAACAACACATGAGTAATGCAACAAAGATTTTAATAAGCCCAGCATCCCTGCGCCTTGCTGTGCATTTCCATTTACAGTTTTACAGTACTGGGATCCCTCTATAAATCACACAGCAGCCTTTGGATTAACAGAGTGGAGCCAGAGAAACAACTACCCACGGCACTTCAGAAATAGTTGAACTGCTGCCTTGAAAACAGAGCAGCACTTTCACTTGATGTGTAAATCTAAAAAAGGCCGGATGGTAAATTCCACCTCTCCACTGGCTCTGGGTTTGTAGAAGAGAAATAATGGCAGTGTTTCCCCTCACCCACCCACATCTCTCACTCATTCCTCATCTTCATAATGACTTCACTTCCTATGCATGCGGCACGACGTCTGTCTGTCTCCCTGCACCACACTGAGGTGTTATGAGTGACAGCTGCTGACGGGGCCGTTCATGTCCAACCTCTGGTTGATGTTCCGGTTAAATATGGCGATCAAAAGAGGGGTGGGTTCAGATCCAGAGGCCAACTGCTGCGTGTGTTGGGCCTGACACCGGTCCATGTCAGAGTGGCTGCAGGGCGGGCTCAGCGGTGCAGTGTTAGAAGCTTTAAAGTGATTTCCCACGTTTAAATATTTAGACTGCGTGAGCTTGCTACAGTCCGCAAAGCTCTAATGGTGGGCAGAGAGAAAGTGAAGAAAGTGGGTGAGGTGAGGGAAAAACAGATGGGTGCAGAGAGGAGGAGCAATATAAAGGCACAGTGAAATAGAAAAAAGGAAGGGAGGTGAGCCGAGCCGAGCCTACAGTGGAGCTAACAAAATTTAGTGAAATTGTTTGTTTTTATTCCTGTCAGCTGTGGTCCCTGCTGGGATAAGAGTATAGGGAACAGCTGCACAATAGTGGAGAAAGACTCCTTCTTATGGACACACACACACACACATGTGATGGAAGAAGCCTTGGCATCCTGATGGAGCTCTGTCTCATGGCGGCCTTTATCTTTCTCATCTCATTCTTGCACTGTCGGTTCATTTCCTCCTCTCCGCCCTCAGTTAAACTTGCAGTTAAAGGGATAGTTTGGATTATTGAAGCAGGATTGTATGAGGTACTTATCTATAGTCAGTGTTTACCTACAGTAGATGCTGGGCGACACAGCCCCAGTTTGGGGAAGCATAGAGGAGTACCAGCACAGAAGCTTAGCATTGTCCTGCTGCAAACAGGATCAGCAGGTAAAATGTATTTTAGCTACATAAAAAAATCAGTTTAAGACATATTTGCCAACTAATCCTCCCGATTTTCCAAAGAGACTCATGTTTTTTATTGCCCTCTCCTGGGTTTCCTCCCACTACAATTCACCCGCATTTCTCCCAGTTTGTGACAAATTTCTGGCAGTGTACAGTGTGCTACAACTCTAGTCTACTATTTTCACCAGAACAACAATACAGCTGCACCAAAATGCCTGCTGTATGGCTTTATCCACTTACTTCATACATCAGGGCTCGCAGGTCATGTCTAGAAGGGAACCCCAGACCCGCAAACGATTTTGCAAATGTGATAATTTTTCCTGAATCTTTAAGAGATGTTTTTTTCCCCTGAAACTTACCCAGATCTTAACCACAGTGTTGTCATATTATATGTTGTAAAACATAATTATAAGCACAATGAAGAGACAAGTACAAATCTGCAAGATTTTCATAAATCTAGGGTTCCCCTCTAGACACAACCATGCTTGCATCTCTTCCGTCTCCTCAGAGAGTGAGAGATGGAGAGAGAAATTAAGTGTTAACACCAACAAATACCTAAAATTTCAGGCATTGTGGAAAGAAGAATTCACATTTATTATGGGAAATTTAAAAACAAGGGTGCAAATTTTTCTAAGAGCAGCCTAACTAACATACTTGCTGTGGGCCCATTGAGTTTCCAGCTATTAACTGTCTGTTATAGGCCATCTGCAGGCATCTGTTTGCCAAAAAATGTGTACTTACAATTGTGTTATTTTCATTCTTTAAAAGTCACCAGAATGCTAGTCTATGATACTCAAATTTTAGTTTGATCTTGAAACCCACAATACAGTGTTTGGCACAGGCAGTCGTGATTAGTGTAGTAATACAGAAGAAATATTGTTTAGAAAATTTAGTGTCAAAGTAATGGGCTGTAAAGTTGTGAAAATATCCTAAATATAGTGTACACTCAAATTGACATTAATATTTTTAGGTGGGGCTTTTTTATGTAGCTAAAATATGTTTTTCTGTTGATCCCGACTGTAGCAGTACAATGCTGAGCTTTCAGCCCGGTCTCCTGCTGCTTCTCCAAACTGGAGACGTGCCAAAAGGCATCTACTGCAGGCAATACAATGACTATGGATAAGTACAACCTCACTTCAAAAAATCCAAACTATCCTTTTAAGAAAGTACATTGTGTTTTCATGGGAGCAGGAAGGAAATAATCACAGATTTCCTTTCATCACAAAATACAAATGCTTGTGTGCATGGCATTTTGTTTATGTGATTTAACCAAGTGCATATTTGTGTGCAGGTGTCAGTGTGGTGTGTGTGCATCTGGGGGGTGTATGCATGTGTGTGCGTGCGTGCGTGCGTGCGTGCGTGCGTGCGTGCGTGCGTGCGTGTGTGTGTGTGTGTGTGTGTGTGATGCAGGCATGCATTACACAGACATGCTGCCCAGGAGGCATGAGCTCAGAGATAAAAGTAAGTGTATAGGTATGTGATTGTGTATGTGTCCTACAGTACTGTACGTGCATGTCTGTGTGTAAATGTGTGTTTTTGAGTGTGTATGTGTATTTCTCAGGACCAAAGACCGACTGGTTTTCATTCTTACCATTTAATCAAGGTCTGATTTACACCTGGGATACCAGGTGAATGCAATTAACTACCAAATAGGAAAACCAGCAGTACCACAGGTCTCAATAAGTGAACCTTTGTATTCTTTGATCTACACAGTTTTTGCTGCATGTAGGGTAATGTTAATGCTCAAAAGATCAAAGCAAGAAAGACTGAAGCATCCATGTGTTTATGAAATGTAGCATTAAGTTCATTGGCTCTAAAGAGGCTATGAGATGTTCTTTCAGTTGCTAATGAAGTGTGTAATCTTTGAACAAGCTAATGAGCTGTACTGATTTAATTATAGAGCCGGAATCCAACCGGCGTAGCTAAGAGTTACCATAAGATGTTTTCACGCAAACTCAAAGTTACTTTCCTGAACATTTAACAGGCAACTTAACCTTACATGGGTACCACAATAGAGATTTTGTTGCTACAATAGTTAAAAGGTATGTGTACTGACATCCCAAGTGAACTTTACCCATATGGGGCAGAAACAAATTAGGGTTATTTGACATTTTTCTACTGGCTTTTCCGTGTTTAAGGCTGGGGCTTTTCTGTGTGAAGTTTTCCCCCAGTGTGTGCGTGTGTTTTCCTCCCGGTGCTCCAGCTGCCTCAAACAGTCCAAGGATATGTAGGTTAGGTTTGTTGCTCTGTAAATGTGTTTGTGAATGGTTGTTTGTTTCTATGTGTCAACCCTGTGATGAATTGGCAACCTGTCCAGGGTGTACCCCACCTCTCGCCCAGTGTCAGCTGGGATAGACTCCAGCTCCTGCAACCACTGGATAAGTGGTTAGATAGATTTTTACAATTAGTGAGAGTATATAAAATGTGGAAAAATCTTATTTCTCTACCATTTTAAGAGGAAACACAGTTATCTCAGAGTAAAAATGACAACAAATTAAATAGTGTATATGAATATCGTTTTTTCTTAAAAATACTTAGATAGATATTTTAAAAATAAATTTAAAATAAAAATGTATGTTCCTTTGTTTCATGTGTAGCATGTTCAATTTTGGGTCTTTTTTGCATGAGGGCAGTGGAGAATTTTCTACAGTACTGAGACTGTGAGAAGGGCTAACTGCTCAGGTTGCAGTTAGAAATCTGTGTGTTGGGTTTGCTGCTGCAGAGGAAAAGTTTCTGTAAATGAACGGCACCACATGTTGCTACCATCCCTTATCAGCAGAGCAGTCTGGATCGCTAAGGGCTACTGTACTTACCAGCTATGAGCCATGCAAACTTAGCCAAACCAGTGCTCACTGAACTATGGTTTGGGCCAGAAATCTGGAAAAGGTAGAGCGAGCATATCACAAGTCTACAACAACTATGCACAGTCATAGATGGGTAGGTGAGGGGGGCTTGCAGTGACATTGAATAGTACTTTTGCTTGAAATGCCCATTGCTAGTACATTATACAGTGACACATACACTGTCACCCTGCGACAGATAATTCTAGCTTCTGGGTCAAACCACACTCCTGTTAAAAATAACTTTTTAAGTGTGTTAAGCCCAAACTGTCTGTAGGAAAGCAGTAATAATACTTTCTATATCTCTGCCTCTTTGTCTGTCTTCTCTGCCAAGCAGAGGACAACACATGGCGCACATACATGGTATCTCCATCACTTCATAAAATTCTCCTGCAATATGCAGGGGAAAAGACAGCATGAAGCAGAAAAGACACAGCTAGACAGCAGAAAGGGATGGCGTCAGTTTAATAAAGGCGAGACAACAAAAGATGGAAAGGACAGATTGAAGAGAGCAGAAAGATAGCAGCTTAAGACAGATAAACTGGCCAGCGAGACAGGTAGAGAGAGATGGAGTTAGAGCTAAAGAAGAGAGACAGAAAGACAGACAGATGAGAAAAAAAGGGCTGAGAAAAGCAGATATGCAATAAGAGAGGAAGAGCCACAGAGACAAAGTGACATGCACGCCAAGCAGACTCTCTCGCTCAGTCATCACTTCAACACCACAACACCGCAAGCGACTGCAAAACACATGGGTCCGCTCTGCCTGCACAATGGGCTATTATAGGCCTGAACATACACACAAAACTCAACGTTCAGCAAGCAGATCCAAAGTGATCAGACTTCAAAACAAACAACACTACATGTGTATTTCTGACAGTAACTTCTCTTTTTGGTGATAAATATCTCTGTGGATCATATGACTTTTGTGTTGCAAACGCACACAGACACACGTGTATGTGCGTATGTGTATGAAGTTGTGTCTAGGCCGTGGCAGCGTCAGGAAATTCCATGGGATGTTTTCAATAAGGCCGGGCAGCGGCAGCCAGAGAACTGGCAAATGAAAACCTGCTGAAGCACACCACAGAGCTCCGACAACACACTCCCTACCCTCCTCAGAAAAAATGATAACTGTGTGTGCTTGTGGACAGAAATCACAGTGTATGTTTATTGTTTGCGTGTGATCGAGACAGAGGGTGACCGAGAATGCATTTTTTGCTGTACAAGTGATGGAAATTTGTGCATTGAGGCTTGTATCTGTTTACAACAGCAACAGAACAAGTGTCCAATTTGTGTAGGATGTGTCTGCGAGCATGCTGCTATCATCTGGTGTTGCTGTGTCATTCTGTCCGAGGGGAAACAGTGATGCGTTCACTTGGCCTCACACAGAACACTAACGTCATGTTACAGTGGGTGCCTATGATTGGCCCTCATTACATAATGCTGATAGTAATAGTGAACAGCAGTGACCACAGTCATGTAAAGGAGCAGGATGAGACTGTGGAGGGAAAGAAGATGGAAAAGCTGAATAGCAATTTTAGAAAAATATTCATTCAAGGACACAATGTTGTTCCCTTCAGCTAAAAAGAAACAGTTTGACTTTGCCCCCCGTCCCCAGCTGTGAGACAGGGGTCAATCCTCTCATCTAATGCCACAGTGACTCGATTATTTGCTTTCATTGTTGTTTCTGGAAGTCGGTCCCTAGCATCTCTTCCAGTGAAAGGCAGCAAGCGATTGGACAAGGTAGAGCAATGTGTAGTCTGTCATCTCTTTTGGCCACAGTGACCATCATGATGTCATGTTTGTGGTAACCAAACAAATGTGGTGTACTTTGGTTTATTAGAGTTTTTTTTTTTTTCTGAAAAAACTGCTGCTGCTCCCTGAAAAAGAAATGAGAACAGTGAGACTGAGCCACATACTACTATATATTTTTGGGACTTAGAGGAGATACATGTAGCTAACAAATGCACATCTTAAAATGTGTACTGCAGTCCAAATAGTAACTTGGATCCAGAGATGGTATATTAAATATATTAAATAAGTTGAAATCCTACTTAATATACATTCCATGGTTGAAGCAACTTGTTGTCCCCCCAACCCTCCTCCTGAGACGCAAGGAAGCTCAGCACAAGACGAGCGCAACGTTATAAGTTGACAATAACAAGCAATGATGAATCCTACACTGTCAGTTGATCAGCTGTTCATGACTGTCAGTTGTTTGTCAATGTAAAACTAAGGCCGTTATCCTAAGAACAAAAGCCCACTGCTCCAAAAATACACACTGGAGTTCAGTGACTGCCTACCAGCCAGACCACTCTTTGTAAAAGATTATTCATGATTTGTTACAACTCACAAACAGACATGAACTTATTCGGCAAACCTTCTGCATTAATGTTGAGAAACAAACAATAACACAAGGCCTGGAAGAGAAATTTCAAAGGAGGCTGTAACATTGTCATCAGAGAAGCAACTATTTCAACTTAGTATGTTTCCTTCATCTCTAATGACATATCATGGTCATTTTAAGATTTATTACAGTGAGTAATCACAGATGTCTCCTTTAAAACTGTCTTCAAATGTCAAGTACACGATATGCTTGGTGTTCATGAGAAGACTACTCTAGGCAACGATGAAATGGACATCAAAAGACTCCTCGTTTTCTTCTTTTCGCCTCTTTTCAAGAAATGTTGACTCATTTTAATGTCAATGCAATGCAGTAACATATACATTACAAAGAAAATCTCAATATCACTAAAATGACTGTATATTAACTACCATCCACTGAGAGATGACCTTCCATAGCCTTCTGAAAACATCAGCAAACACATCACAATGCATGAAGTTGGAGTGTTCATGAAATTTGCACTTTGAAGGTTGTGAAAAAGTAAGAGGGGGACCTTCATTTAGACTCTTTTTTGAACACAGTAAACTGAACTGTGTGTACTGTAAATAATAATAATGTTTAACTGCCTTGACCTAAAGATAAAGTGAAAAGTTTCATGACCGAGAGTGACCTCTCTGTGACATTACATCACTTGATATAATGTCAATAAAAAAATAATGATTAGTGGTGTTTAACAGATGTATTGTAAGCTTATGGTAATGTGGACTCACTGCAAAAGAATTCAAAATATATTCTGAATAACAGACTAAAACAGAGAGACTCGAGTTGAGTGAGTTGCTTCGTTGGACCATCGATGATCATAAAATCTTGGCTCAACATCGGGCTCCAGTGAGAGGCTAATACTGCTCAGTCAGTCTCTTTTATACTGCCGGGGGTAATTCAGTTATGCCTGCTGGAGCTCTTTTACCTCTGCAATTTATATTAATAACCTGTTGGTGAAAGTGAGGAAAATAAAGAATGTCTGTTACAACATGTGCACGCATGCAGATGTGAGCAGAGTGGACGGGAAAGAGAAAGAAACTGCTTTAGCAAGTACAAAAGCATACATTTAGCACATAAAAGTACTTGTGCTACAGGAAGGTGTAGGTGTACAGCAAAAGGAAAGGGGGAGGCTGGGAAGTAAGGTGCTGAGCTGAGCAGAGATGGATTTCCTGCCCGAACCACTTTATACACACGCCGTATAGTTTAATTACCCTGCGAAAAAACTCCTGGATCTGGAGTACGACATCAGTAACTCTAGAGGGCCTTGACCCGAGTGTTGCCCCAGCTCTTTCCCGACAGCCCTGTTTTCCGTCTGCGCTCTGGACATGGTTCAGACTGGAAGTGAGGGGTCCAAGGGAAAAGCAGCTACAGGGGCCATTAATATTTATCTCTTGTATGGCAGAAATGCAGCTTGATAAACGTAAAAACAGTCACTTGACACAGACATAAATAGACAAAAACAGAAGATTAAAGCAACAGAGAGAACACTATCCATTTTATAATCCACAATAATGATGCATGTAGTCTGAGCCCACTGCCTGAAGTTACACACACGTCATGTTAATGTGATTTCTGAGATCTGACCATAAAGATTGGATTTTATGTGATCACATTATTGTACGCCCACATTTGGCATGAAAATGGCTGTTATACCTCTCCCCTGGCTGTATTTATTTTAAAATATGTCTGGACAATCTTAACCCTCACACCTCCTGTCCCCTTTGTTTCTCTTTGTCACTCAAAATACACATTGCGGTTAGATTGTAATCAGACTATAAGCAGCAGAAGTTCTTTCGCAAAGCAAACCGGACAACTTCCACAGCTACTTTTTTGAAGAATCTTGAACAGCAGTGTGGTTTCTGGTAGTCCAGGCTGTCACTTAATACATCCTGGCATCATTGGATGATAAAATTTCATGGCTGGTTACGGCTAAAGGGAAACTGGGACCAGCAGGGACAGTTACAGGACTGTAAATACATGAGTCAGCATCCCGGAGACAGAAATAATAGATGAGAGAAAGGAAGCTTTCTGATTAGAACTTGGTTAAGGTTGATTTATGATCCTTTTGCATCTTGCTTTTGGTAAATTTGCCCAGTTATTCATCTGGGACGCAGCTTATGTCAAGTCAGCAAAGTGGATCTCTCTTCTTTTTCTATATGCATTTATAGGAGGACAGAAAGTACTATTAGGAGGCAGGATGAGTGTGGTGGACAGATGTTAAGCTGAATTTCCTTACTCTCACTATACGAGTAGCTTTACATTTCTGCTGGTATATTTAGGAAACAATTTTATTTTAATAACGTATTTTGTACTGCAGTGACTTAGTTGCACTTTTTAACTGTGTGGTCACAAAACTTGAATTTTACGTTTATAGTACTGATACTACACTGTATCACTGTTGAAAGAGACATCACAGTGAGTGGCTTACATCATTTGAGAAGTATTTTCTTTTTGGAGTTGTTTGATTTTCCATTCATTGCTTTTTTATTCCCTCAGAAGTATGTTTAATTAACTACCACTGCTGTAGTTTTACAGACCTTACTAAAACTCTTTATCATTTGATCACTGTTTCTTTCAGTAATAGTTTAAAGATAAAATATGTAACACTGAAGGCCCAAATGCCTTCAAAGTGATGATTGACAAGCATCAATTGATGTGCTGGTGCACTGCTTGCATCAGATTTGAAATGCACAACACCATAGAACCAGCAGCATTTTGGAAAAAGTTTGCTATTTATAACTGGTATTTGTTTAGTATTGTTTTTATTATGTATCATGGTAATTTTTCATAATTTTGTACAGTAAATTTATTACATATTTGTCCTTTAATTGCAGTCTTAGTAAATGTATATCCTTAAGCTATTGTAATTGATATGTATTTCTATTTTAGTAGTTTTTGATTTTAATCTTGAGCTTCAACATTCTCCTTGAATGAACCTAGAAGGCAGCCCCACTAACTAGTTGCATAATTAGCTTCTGCTGTAGTAAATCAGACACTAATTACATGCAGATTGTGAGCGCAAAATTGGATGAACGTGCAGCACGAATTTTCCCTCTCTTTCATGTAAATCTGGCCCTCATTGCCTGATATCTGTTCTGCCTTCCTGAGGCCTTTACTGAGACGTCTGTGTTTACTGTATGAGTGTGTAAATATGCTGTTTGCGCACTTTAAAGTAGGCACATATATGTGCGTGCAAGCTTTTACTGTAATGGTTCTTATCACTTCACACTAGCTGTCAGGTCTCTTTCACACACACAATGCTGCAGCCTGACATCTCCAATCTATCCAGGCCAGGTTGGACACATGGGAAGATCACACATAGCTGCCTCACAGAGGGCAACCTGGAAAACAGTTAACAGTAACAAGCACCTATCTCCTGCAAAACATGTGACCTGTCTCTGTTGGTTCACTTCAGTTTCACAAATGACAAAAATTCATAGTGAGGTATGAAAAATGTCAGTTGTAGCTAGACTGTGTTTGAACATTGCCACTGTTTCTATTCCAAGTTCAAATGCTTGCTCTGAACTGTTGGTAGTCTGCTTAACGTAAGCTGACAAAGTCTGAGACTCAGCCGCAGACACAGTCACATATTTATCCGCAGAAGATTCCTTGGCTGAACACCATCCTTTTTTCCAAAGGCTACTGCGGTGTCTATGTCTATATACTTATGGTGTTCTGCTTATAGCGTCTGTCATGTGAATTTACCTGTCTACAACAGCCATGTGACTATTTCCTTGTCCATACTGATCATGTGACTACTTTCCAACCTGAATAACAAACAGCCCATAGTGACTATTTTGTACTCGCCCAGAGGAAAGCCTTAATGGCTAAAACATGTAGGCATGTTTTTAACTGCTGGAATGACTAAATAGCCATGAGTTAACAGAGGTTATTCAACTCATCAAATTTCTTCAACAAGTCTATTACAGTTACAGATAATAAAGATGTAATCGGATTACAGATATATTTAGTAAAAATGGGCATTATTAGCAGGATTACAACAATCAGGTCTCATGTGAAACCATAACTTACCTTACAGTTGCCAATTCCTTATCATGGCATCTATGGAAAAAAATGTTTCACTGAGTGGAAATTTCACAATTTTCTGTCTTTAAATCAACCAATAAATTACGCACAACAAAGGAGGGAAGAGCTGGACAAATTAATAACCCTCCCAACCCTGCCAGTACTTTTGTCCTGTTACTTACTGTTTTGAATGCAGGACTACTTACAACAGTGTTTTATACACTGAGTTTTTAGTACTTTTGCTTCAGTAAATAATCTGAGTACTTCTTCCACCTCTGCAAATCAAATAGATTCTATCCTGCAAATAATAAAATATAATACAATATAACTATCATGTAACAGCACATTGATCTTAAAAGTAATACTCTTTATTTTCAGTATGTTTCTGATAAAAAACCCAAAAAATTTGTCTTTCAGCCCTAGAAAAATGTGGTCATATCCCCCCCATCTCTGTGCGTGTATTAAACAGTGCAATATTACTAAAAACTTGTAATAGGAAACATGGCTGTTTTTTTCTTTACTTCCTTGCCACTCTCTACTCCATCTCCTCAGTGCGGTTTTTAGCCTAAGGAGTTGGACTAAGTCTGTTGGCTCTCTGAGTTCACATGACTTTCATTGTTTTATAAACACAGTGAGTAACAGGAGAGGGACGCATCATCAACCCTCAGTTATTCACCTACGTACAATTCAGAGAAACACCACTTCTTAAAGTACTGTTGCCCAAATTCATTCCTACATTACAGTCATTGTACATACAGTATGCTCTCTCGCAGTGTTCAGCCCATGCACACACACACACACACACACACGGACACACACATGGCAGCTGGATGGTGCAACAGCAGCCTTGTCCAAACATCACAAAGAGCAGAGGGAGCAGAAATGCTCAGAGGAAGGACGCAGGCATTCAGCATTAATCATACACTGTGGCACACACACACACACACACACACACACACACAAACTCTGGAAGCCGTACCACCCATTTTCAGATGCACAATCACAGACACACAGTCATACAGTAAACAGACACACAGACACCCACCCACCACCTGCTTTTGTGGGCAAACACACTTCATGCATGCGTATGTTGATACATGCACGCACGCACACACACTTCCCTGAGGACACACTACACCATTCAGGAAACATTAGCAGCATTAGCCAGGAATGCTAATTGAAACAAACAGCTCATGGTTTCTTCATTTCTGAGGTGGGAGCTGGCTGTAATTGAGACTTCTGTGTGTGTGTATGTGTGTGTGAGTGTGTGTGTGTGTGTGTGTGTATACATATGTATAGACACACAGTTTTTCGTGCCAGAGATCTGGGAACCATTGTACTGTTATTATTGTCCTGCTTTTTCTCCAGCTTTGCTTTCAAACACGAAAGAGAGCAAATTGTTCACCATAAACACACATTAGTGCTGACAGGATCAGTGTTTCAGACCAAAGCAAACCTGATCTCTCTCTCGCTTCACAACTGCATGCAAACACACACTCTCAGCTTCAATCAGGACGTGTTTGGAAAGACCGCATTTAATGCAAAATAATATAGACTCAGGTTGGAGTTGCTGCCATGTTGGATTCTTGGTGGGTAAACAGACACTTTGGATTGAAGTGGGGCTGTATGAGGTACTTATCAATACACAGTGTATTAGCCACAGTAGATGGCTATCTGCACACCCCCAGTTTGGAGAACCAGAGAGTACCAGAGTACCAACACAGAATCTAAGCAACATACTGCTGTGGACAGAGTTGGCAACAAAATGTATTTTAGCCACTTAAAAAAAGGTTGACCAAAAAAAGAATCAATATCAGTTTAAGAGTAATATTCATTTAGAATATTTTCACTGCTTTACTATGCAGTCAGACAGCCTTTTCTGATTGGAAACCACTGTTATATAAGCCAAAGATCGTGCTCTCCTAACCAACCAAATCTGTAGTCGAACTCAATAATTTTACCTTGCAGAATACAGGAATTGCTGGTTTACTGTTGCCATGATCTTAGTTTATTTGTGTTATTTTATTAGGGGTGTAATGATACATTGTTCTGGATCAGTATATTAATGCAATGTTCAATGATCTAATATGCTCAATACAAGGGAAAATATCAACCTCTGCTGTCATCTTTAAGAAATGCCTTTATTTTTCAGTTTCTATTGCATGTAAAAAAAATTTTCTTTTCTTCTTTTGGTGTTTAGCCTCTGCGCTGGTGTCCATCTCTGCTTCTCCTAACTAGGGGCATGTCGGCCATCATCTACCGTGGGTGATACATATGTACCTCCTACAACTCCACATTAAATAATTCAAACTATCCCTTTGAATGTCAGCTGCTGTGACCTTTTTTAAGGCGCCACAGGCGATAAACTAAATCTATAACTCACCCTGAACATCCATCATCTAGGATCTGTGACGCCCTTACCTGCACCAAAAGCAAAGAAGTATGTCTGGTTGGGATTTCTTTGCAGTAAGGCGGACACACGGCGAGCCATTCGCTCATTGCGTTTGTAGATGAGCTCCTGGCGGAAGTAGCTGTCGATCTGCTGGGCCGTCATGCGGTCATGAGCTGGCAAGGAGCTGTTGATGAAGTGAGGCATCTGGGAGAAAGGAGGAAAGGGGAGAGAAACATTAGAATTTAAAAAGCCTTACGGTGAAAATCTGTAGCGGAATAAAACGTGCATGAATCATTTACATCAAACGCACAAAAAGAAGGAGTTGGTGTTAAAGTAAATGAGATGGATGAAAGAGAAGGACTGAATGGGGGTGTTGGTGACAACCTGGCAAATGTGTGTGCCCATGTGAGTGTGAGACTTGGCAGCCGGGAGTGTCTGTGACGTGAAGCCTGACAGAAAATGACCAATGCAATGCTCTGCTGGGCAGGCTGGTTTTTAATGAGGATGCATCGATGAATGAGAGGGAGGAGAGCAAAGTGTCAACACCATGAGTGTGAGTGTGCAGGCTGTTTTACGTACACTAATGTGTTTATATATGTGTGGGTGCACATGTAAGTACAGTGTATGCACCAGGGTGAGCGTGTGAATGTGTGTTTAATTGCTGTGTGATTTATTAAGAGCCAGACAGGCAGAGACAGCACACGCTGGCTCTGTTCCACTCTTGGCTGCGTCAGAGGATTCAACAGGCTGTTAATCTGTGAGGATGAGCGCGGGTCGGCGGTGGGGTAGCCAGGATTTGGCATTGGGGTCTTAGCTGTCCAAGTCAGACAAACACAGTCTCACTTTCACTGTCTTTAGTTCAGGGTATCACTGTACCTGTATTTGACTTTTTCTGGCTCTTTTTCTTGATATATGTGCAATAAAATATGAAATATTGGCAATAGGTGAAATCCCAATACACCAGAGTCTGTCTATTTAGTCTGTTCCCTCTTCCTGGCATGCTGTTTGCTGCCAGTAGTAAATATGTCTTTTCTTAACTGAGGACTGGTTATGCTATTGTGGTGCTGAAATTCTTTTCCATGTGTTGTATGTCCTATTGTGGACATCTGGTAACAAAAAAAAAAAAAAAAAGAATTTAAACTTTCATGTAGAGCTCAGATTTACACTTCAGTCCACTGGACCTTTATTGCACTTGGTCTTTATGCTGACGAATCTATATATTTATATACATAGTCATTTTTTTCAATCTTTTTATCTGTTTTTTCCTGAAAATCAGAACATGGGATAGACAGGGATCTGAATGCTAAATACCATGCACAAAAAGCTTCAGAGTGGATTAGTATGGCTCAAGAGAGATGCATGGGGCTTTACCACCTTTTATGCTTTTATGCCTCTGTGACAGCTGTTGACAGAGGCCTTATGTTCTTCAGATTGTCCCTTGTCTGATTCTTGTAAGCGTGATATATCAGGAGGGCCTGGACAGAATTCCGGAAAACTTGGGACAAAAACATCCGCTCTCACTCAAGCATGAACTCATTAGACTGAAGAGGTCAAAGGTCACTGTGACCTCATGTCCGTTCCACTCTCATGAATGAGATATCCCAGGAACACCTGAGAAAAAGTTCTTAAAATTTGGTCCTCTTCATATGGCCTGCTTGGACTCGATGATGAACTCATTACAATTTGGATGTCAAAGCCCAACATCACTGTGACTGCATAAAACATGTTTTTGGTCACAACTCAAGAATTAATACAGTAATTATGAAAAAATCATGCAAATATCTAATAGGATATGATAATGAGATGATGACGTTTTATATCAGGTCAAAGGTCAGCTTCCCTGTGACATCAGCTCTCTATCAGTCCTCTGTACTCCTTTGTAAAAAATAGTCTCTAAATGAAGACAGCATGTTTCTCACTGGGAATTATTCACTGATATAGACTTTTAATATCTATTAAACTGAAACAGAGATGCTGTATTGATGTGATGTATTGTAGTGCACAGCATGCACTACCAGAGGTCAGTCTCTCTACTGGTGGAAAAGGCAGCACAGCTGAGCTGAGAAACATGGCATTTGGGGGATAAAGTTACAGGACTAACTAGTAAAAAAAAATACCTCTGACCTGGGAGTATTTTGGATCTAGTCCTGATGAAAAAGGTTAAGTAGCAAAAAAGGGCAAGGGTTCAGCTGGCCCCTTGCCCTTGAGAGAGAGCAGTCTGTTGTTGGTCTGGCAGTAAATGTACAATGAAGGTTTCTGTTTGTCAGCGAATAAAAGTTGGAGCTTCTCAAGCCCAAAGAAAAGCTCCTATGTTGTTTCCAAACTGTGAGAATAGCATTGCTATGACGATCAGCTCTGCCTACGTTAAGGGAGTACTACAGCATACAGTCGAGTTGAGTTGTTTTACACAAACTTAACACAAATGCCGTCATAATACTGTGTACTTTGTTAAAATGTCTGGAAGGTATGAAAAAACAGATACCTTCCAAGCCACTAAAATACATATGATAACTTCAGTTCTGACCAAAATACATTAATACCTTTTATTAAATTCCATCAAAGTCGCCACTACATATATTGCATGAGTCTGGACAGACATGAATGTTAATATTTTAGTGGGATCTCAGTGTCTTTCTTGACTTCTATCACCTCCCTTCACTGGTCTCTTTTGTACTACCAAGAGTACAACTGAGGTTATCCAGCATTTAGTTCTTCCTCTAAAGATTTAGGTTTGCATATTGCAGTATGTCTTTGTGTTCCCATGTGTACTGGAGTGCACTTATGCAGATGTGTTTAATCTGGAACTGTATTTGAGTGTGACAAGAACACACACATTATACAAACAGTCGCTGTCTAAATCTGAGCTACAAGTTGACACTACAGTAGAACAGTTGCAAATGGCGCATAAATCAGTGTAGTGTGTGAGTGTGTGTGTATGTGTGTGTCTGAATACTGAATACATTGGCGGATTTATTGTACCACATGTGAACAAGGTGCTGCTCTCCAACATCCATCCAAAGTCTGTATCTCACACATTTTCCCTCACTCCTCTGACTACTCGTCTGTTTCATATAATGGTTGAAAGGTTCTAATTCACACCTACATTGGATATTTATTTCTTTCATTTGTAATGTACATTGAAAAAAGGAACCAATTTTACACGTCGTCTAATTATAGGTCTCAGAGAGTACTACTGCATTATGAACAAAGTTGTGTAAAGCCTTTTGTGTCCCCAGAGGGAGCTGTGTGAAGTCTTATAAATTGCTGCAAGTGATGCAACTTGGGATGGTGCTGAAGAGAAAAAGTTTGAAAATGTGGGGGTGTGAAGTTAAAAAGAATTCAGCTTATAAGACCTCTGTAGCCCTCTCCTCATCTCTGCTTAAGGCTAGAAGCTCAAGGCCCCAACTAACACACCCACATCTCCAACCTAACTATGGGCAGTTGAGATGCATTGTAGGTAAAGTAGGCACCAGCTTTTGACAAGGACGAGGAATGATTCGAAGAAAGAAAGACAATGTCTCTAGTTCTGCTGCATTGATCTGTATACCTTTTTTCAAAACCAGTCCATCATGTGTATTGATGTTCCATCCCAGACTGTACAAAAAGGGGAACTGAGCTGTACTTGGTGAGTGGGATTAATTTAATCTTTGTGCCCAAAATTCACTAACCTGACACACCAGAGGGTCTTCCTTGGAAACTGTTTGGAAAAGGACAGGCACTTTTAAAACATACTTAGGAGGTGATTTGATCTTTTCATCACCTTCTGTTATGGGCTAACTTCAATCAATCAAAATCGCTCTTGGAAAGGAATAGATAAGATCCATAAGATCCGGCACCCCTCAAAGAGCTGTAATTCCTATCATTAAATGTGAGTCAGACAATGTTATAAAAGTGTGCTTTGTTGTGCTGCTACAGAAACAGTTCTGCTGTATTTTTTGCTAGAAATGAAAGATAAACCATGTATGCAGATTGCTTTTGATGATTGATTTTCTACTATCATAAAAAATGTCTTTTAGTGGGTTTCATAAACTATTATGAAAACTAAATATACCTAGAGAAGATTTAGGTGACATGTTATTACCTGCCATAGTTAGTTTCTTCTCACATTTTGCAGGTTGGTAGTTGTAAATTTCAAGAGGTGATTAAATCCAACTGGTGTGCATGACATAAGCCACATTATTCACTTATGTCACGTTTCCGTACAGATAGTTTCTCTGTGGAGTAAGAAAGCCAGAGAAAAATTCACACAGATATCTGTAGCCTAAAGCCGTGTATTGTCTCTGTGTTTTTTCAACATGAATGACCCAGGTTCATAAGGATTGACAGGAGTTCATGATTCATAAGTATGAAGCAGAGTTGGATGAATATAGGGAATAAATTGAAGAGAGAAAGAAAGGTGGAGAAGGAGCGCTTCATCATAGCTCTGATGCGTGAGGACAGCCTGAGTGTTTGATGACGAGAGTAAAAAGTGCTCGGTCGGAGCGGGGTCAAGGTGGGAGTGTAGCGGTAAATGCAGATAACTTATCACGGCAAAGGCCATTAGCTGCTTTGTATCCCAACTGGCACAGGAAATGTAGAGTGACAGGGAGATATTTCCTCCCCTCCTCACTACTGGTATCGCTCTACATTCACTTGCTCAGTCAGTCTGTCCTGCCAGAAATTTACTCTCCTCTATTCTTTCTTCAGGATTTGGTGCTTTGAAGTCCTTTTGTAACTCCTTTGTTCTGCTCTGTTAGCGGTTTATTTTCTTTTCCATTTCTTTTCATTTCCTTTCTTGTCATGTCGTTTCCCTTTTTCTGGAGCATGATTAGTTCCTATGCAAACATCTGAATAATCAAGTATTTAGGATGAATTTCACTGTACAAAACAAAGCAGACTGCAGTGATGGACAACTACATCATATCAACATTCTTCTTGGTGCAATTTTCAAAGTGAGCAGGCTATATGAAGAGCTATTCAACGCCAACATTTTTGCATTCAGCTAACAGTTAAATTCTTTGCTGTTTGTGTGTGTGTGTGTGTGTGTGTGTGTTTTTAACTTAACCTTCTACACAGTGATGGAAAGTAACGAAGTACATTCACTCAAGTACTGTACTTAAGTACACATTTTGGGTACTTGTAGTCTACTTGAGCATAACCTTTTGATGCAAAATGAGTGTGTATCAATTAAATACACACCCTCAAGCAGGTGCAATCTATGCTGTACTGGGCTGACAAGCTGAGTCAAACTGTGTCAAGCTAAGCAGCACATGTGTATGAGAAAGGGGGAAAAGAGTCAAAGAAGTTACAGAAGGTGTCCACCTGAGTGTTTCCATCACTGCCGATTGGAGCTGGAGCTGTAATGTACTCGTGACCACTGCAGACAAACTGCATTTGACCCGTGAATGAATGCTGATTGTACCCTTTCCCCTTGAAGACAAAAGCCAGATGTTAGTGGGGTTTTGTCCAGTGTAAAAGGGGCTATCTTTGACTTTATGTCCATGATGGATTTGGGACCATTTGGATGTTGAAAAGCATTAACCTGTCCTGCACCGCTCTGCTGTGTTCTGCTCAGGGGCCCATCATCAACCTCTTTCAAATATGATGATGAAGTTTGAACTGGGAGAGCTTCAGGGGTGTTGGAGGGCCTCTGGATTACGTCCTCATCTATCAAAAAACACCTGCTCTTTTACGGCCCTGAAAGTTCTCACACACACACAAACCTGCTATAGATCACCAGGAAGCAGGCACCACGGTCAGGCGTCTGATCGCTCTAGCATGTGCTGGGGAATGTTAATACATGTTATTATGACATGAGGAGCAGGGGCGTAATGGTATGATTTAATATGCTCATGCAGGAGACGACTGTAGCCACAACTGCAGGTGAAACCGTGGCTAACGAGCTCTTCACGGCCTCCAGAGAGAAAGAGATGGATATGTGCAGACAATGAGGGAGACAGAGGGAGAAAAAAAAAGAAAAAAGGGAGATATGTGTTTTTGTCAAGGCTTAACAACAGAGGCACAGTGAGATGTGAGTGTCTGAGCAGTGAGTTAAGCAGCACTTTCTTTGACTTTGTGTGTCTCTGGTGTAGATGATGTGGAATCTCTGCAGCTGAGTGGTGAGTTGAGGTTACATGGTGTGTTAGGTTTAATGAGACTTGAGGATCAGTGAGGGAGGTTGACACAGCATAATTGACTTATGAGGAGGGCTTTTGAGTAAATCTTCATTCGAGGGTGAAGATGGAGTGAGAGCAAGTGCTCACGGTGCCCATGCATGTTTGTGTATGTGTCTGTATATGTGCACTATATATTGAATGGCCTTTTGACAGCTAGCGGCCCAGGGCTGGGTGTGTTGACTGATGAGGAGGCCATCACTGAAGCAGCAGAGGCTATGTTAGGAAACACAAAGTTAGGGGAGGTCAGATGGTGTATTTACAGCCAAGTCCAGAGCTATTAAAGTGTCACACTATCAAGTAACTTGAGGTTGAGAGGGGATTAAGATGGCAATGTGCAGTTTTGTGGAATTGATGTGCAAGCCTAAAAGTTTGAGGTGACGATAATGTAATGACAGAGAAGTGGGTACGAGAGGGTTGCCAACTCCAGTCGAGGGTCTGACAGATTCAGGTTTTTGAATACCATTACAGATGTTTTCAGATTAAAGCTGCAAGGAGCTGGCATTTTGTTTGAATATTTTACTAGGTCAGGAACTTGACCATGCTTTTGTCCAACAAAACAAAACAAAAAGATTCACTTTCCTTCCAAATAATTTTATTCTTGGCAGAGTGAAAAAGCCTCTGAAACAATATTTATTCTAAGGCAGACTTGGTTGGCCCTGTAAAGTCAATACAAGATGGAAAGTAGAATTTTATGACACTAAAGGTGCCAAGAGTTTTCCGAGATGGTCATTGCATTTTTGTGATTAGTTGATGACTGTTAAATTCTCGTGGTAGACTACAGCTGGACCCTGATGACCAATTATAGTTTGTCATGTTTGATGACCAGGGACCAGTTGTTCTGTCTTTGGAGACAAGTGTTATGAATGAAAGTCAACGTGGAGCCATTCCTCGTGAGTTGGCAGTCTGTCTTTTTCTAGTTTCTAGTTCTATTTTCCACCTCTGTTTTAAAAAAAAACTGTCCACACAACCTTCTTTTTACAAAATATCTCCATACATATGAGAACACAAAAGCAATTTCAAATGTTCAAACAAGCATGCTAGGCCATTTAATTATTTACAGCTATTTGACACCTCTTTCATTACCTTTATTGATTTGATACATTTCTTGCATTATGGTAATTTAACATTGCTTTCCAAATGCTCTGTTTTATATGTATACATGTGCACACAGAAACAGGAGTTTTGAAGACTCTGCACCTTAGAGGGCATTTTCAGAACTCTCTGTTTTAATGTATGTGGACAAGAGGCGAAAACATAGAGGAAAATATGCATTTTCAAATATATCTGTATACATGTAGACAAGACCATACAGTGTGCAGACATCGCACTCACAGGTGTGATTCATTTAGTGTAATCCTCCTAAACTGAGTCCCACCCTTGTGTGATGTTTTATTTCACTGAAATGAAATATAAACAGAATTCTTCCTTCATCTTGCCATGTGTACACATGCACTTCTATCTTGTTCCAAGTTCCTCTTTAAATCTGCACGAACACGACAAGGTTTCAACTACAAATGAACCAAACATCGACTACAAATGTTGAAACACTGTGATGTTTATGTTAGAATTAAAGCATTAAAGATGTTTTAAATAATGATTGTCCTTTTGTTCCTGACACCTCATGTCTGTCAGGTTGGGCAGTGATCATGCTGATATCATGTAGTCTCATAAAAGTAATTTCATATGTGACCTCTTCTGATTACAACTTAACATACACTGAAGAAACAGACTGTTGGGAGCATAAAGGCAACAATTACATTTTTACCAGATTGATGTTGATCACGTAAAACTTTCTAAGTGGAAAATATAGGAGAAATACTTCTTTTATGGTCTTTGTTTTGCCCTTTTTATTGACTTCATTTGACTTCAGTTGTTCTGCAGAAGGTTGACATGAAGCTGCAAAAGTAAACACTGTCTTAACTGAAACACAAGTGAATAGATACTGATACATATTGATTTTTATTTTCCAAAAGTTTTTTGGCAAGTTGGGTAATTTAAAATCTAAAAGCGGAGACCAACCTGTGAGGTGTCATGGTTGAAGATGATGGAGCTGAGGTCTCCACAGTTGTAGTGGGTAATGAGGTCTTCAGTGGTGTAGGAGCCTTGCAGGCTGCCTGCTCGGACGCCCTCGTGCTGCAGCAGCGTCTGGTTCAAGGCGAACAGCACCTGCAGGAAGACAGGAAGAGTGCTGTTACTTTCTGCATCCACAAACTCTCCACTTTCAAGAGGAATTTGCCATGAAGTGGTAGAAATTGTGCAAGCACGGCCAGTGTTCCTCTTTATAAAATATAATGTGACCTTAATATACAAAGAAGCCGTTATTCCTGAGTGAAATGTAAGTTGTTTTGCAGCGTTTTCATTTCTTTCAGGATATTTTCATACACTTTCCATGCAGGCTGACTACAGGTAAAAGCAGACCACAAAAGGCATGGCAAAACTCCACTGACTTTCCTCTGAAGGAAGGAGAAAACAGGAGAGTTGAAGCGAGAGAAAGAGAGACCCTTTAAAAATAACCATTCTTTCTCTTTCACCAGGCCAATGTGCCGTAAATTTACAGCACCCATTAAAATCAAAAGTAAACCCTCTTTAGAGAGAATTTATAGCGTGCAGCCGCCAGCCAGCCCAAGGACTCCACAGCTGTCCTAGACACCAGGGGTTAACCTCCCTGCTCCCGCCCTCTACAATCCCACGCCACCTCTGACTGGCCTTGCAGCTGGGACTGAGCTGTCAATCACTGCTAAGCTCTCTTACAGGAACCAGAGGTGTGTTCTTAAAGAGGAAGGTTTTTTTCTGTTCTTTATGTGTACTGTTCACACAGTTCTATGTTGCACCCAGTAAGACTTGATTAGAACAAGTGACTCAGCTCATCATATCTTCAAACCACACCAGACTGATCCATGACTATGATCCCAATTACTGAGAAACCTGACTAGAGCTTCGGAAAATACTGCAGGGAGAACGTCAGAATCCAAGCCCAGATGATTTGTGGAGCAGCTTAAGGCCGATACAGCTGCACAACTGATTGAGCCCAATGTCAAAAGCCTGGGTCATAATTCACGCAATTAAGTTATGTTTTTGCAATCATAAATGCCCATATCGTGTATATTGAATGTTTCAACTCCAGGTAACCTTTATGCTGCCGGGATAATCACAACCAAGCTCTAAGCTCAACCTTGTGACTTCCTTTCTGCCTCTCTCTGAGATCATTGTGTTTGCTAACCAATCTTGTGGGCTCAGTTTGGCTCTAGCACGCTTTTTTCATAATGCAAAGAGACAACTGATGAGCTAACGGCATATATTACTCTCTCATTATCCCCCCCTTTCATGTCTTTGCTCTTCTCTTCCCCTGCTTTTGCTCCACTTTCACTTCAGAAGAGAGTCCATCCTCCTCCTCTCATCTCTCTGCCAGCGCCGGATCCTGAGCCTTTCCTCCCGCTGTACAACCAAGAACTGAGTCTGATCTTATTTATTGTTTTTGACGTGTTTCATCGAGCATATTTTCTGCTACACTCAGCGCCGCGCTGTCGCCCCGCCAGAGGTGGATAATCCAGGAATGGGTCTCGCAGAGGTGGGAGGACTCAAGAGTCAGGGACGGACTTAGTCAGGCTGGGGCCAAAGACAAACTCAGACATGGGGCTCTCCATATCCCTCATTCTCCCCCTTTTTCAGTTCTTAAGTAAATTATACTTCATAAAATGTTTATAAAGTATAAATGGATGTATGAAGGATGAATCAAGTACACTCACAGCCCCAGGAAAGAAGATGTTTTGTAATCTGGTGGTATGGCAGTGGATACTTCTGTATCTCTTGCCAGAGGGCAGCAGAGTGAATAGGCTGTGGCTGGGGTGGGTATTTTCTTTAGTATTGTACCGCTTGTGAAGCAATTTAATCCAATTGAACACAGCCTTTCTTAACTTTGTGTTGAGTATTTTTCCCATGAACTGTTATATGGTCTTTTCAATGAAAAATGAACTAGAATCCTAGGGTAGTTGAGGAATCTGGCAGCCCACCACAGTAAATACTTAAAACTTAAATCCCATTACAGTTTTGTTTGTTCATATTCTGCCTGTGTTTGTGTTTCTGGTTCTTATCTAAAGGTCGGTTCAGCGGTTTGAGTAGGCTTAGAAAATCTATACTTAAGTAGCATGTCAGTAGGTAGTCAGCGACAAGTACTGTTGACTGCTTTTGCAATATGAAAGAAAAATGAATAAGAAAATGTCAAACATTTGCTGTTGCTGCTTCTTAATGTAAGGATCTGCTACTTTTCTTTGTCATTTATGATAGTAAATGTTGTGACTTGCACTGACTTACTCCCACCTCTGGGATCTCCATCAAACCTGTGACCATTTCAGGCCTGAAAATAAATGACTGTCTAGCTTTTCTCAGCTCATATCTCAGCCTTCCCAAACCCAGAGGCCCCCCTGCTGTTTGAGCTATGACACTATACCTCATTTCAGAAATTTCCATCTCATGTGAGATTCTTTTATTGCTCTGAACTTCAGGTCATGCTGAGGTGTGATGCCAGGCCCAGAGTGTCTAATACCTGCCTGACTGGTGGCTAACTAGTAACAGTAGCTAATTCTGTGTCTGCAGATGCTGATTCTTTGCCAGTAAGTTGCCACTGCCCCTCGTCCTTGACCCACAGGGCTCTCTGCCACGTCTCGAGGGTTTTTCCAAGAGAAACACCAGAGCGGGCCCTGGGTAGAGTCAGGGCTGGAGCTGGCAGAGCACACACACCTGCCAGGCTGTTTGTAAGGCTGCCAGCTCCAGTAGTTTCCCTTTACATGGCAAACTGAGCCAGACAGACCGGAGGGTGAGCGCAGTAGAGGATGCATGGTAAAAAGGGAGGAGGGGTGTGTGTGTGGTTGGTTGTGTTGTTAAGGGAGTTGTTATTTCAATATTGTCCGTCTCCTGGGGAAAGAACATCTCTGCAGCTGTAACCATGGCGCCTGAGTTTGTGCTGGGCTGAATGAAAGAGCACGTCAATCACTGCGGGAGAGGCAGAGGGGGAGAGAGGAAAAATGCAAACATTCCCTCTCTGTGTGTGTGTGTTTGCATGTATATGCATTCGCGTGAATATGTGTGTGTGTGCACGCACGCATACATGTGTTGACTGACAGAGTGGGTGTTCTCATGCTGAAGTGGTCCACTCAGTCTGACAGACTGGCTCTTTTACAACCAGGCCTTTTCGAAGTAAGAAACACTGACACCGTTCACCACATAGTTTACTACTGCAGGTCTCCCCTCTCCCTTTATTCCTCGTCTCATCTAATACATGCGTGAGAAACTCCCATTGTAATTAAATAAAAGCTTTATAAGAACAAAGCTGGAAGCAGCAGAGTGCTCGGATGGTCTTGGAACCTGTGATCTGAGCACAGCACTCCAAAAATTCATTAGTGCGTGTTGGAAAGAAAACAGAAAAAAAGGGCTACATTCTCAGAAATAAAAACGCAAACCAGAACCATAAAGGCTTGTCCCCATAGAAGAACTCCTTTTATAAAGGTTGCACTTGGAGCCCTTCCAGAGAGCTCTACCTAGAACCCAAGATTAAGGATTATACCTATAATCTGAAAGGTTTCACCCAGAGTCCCCTATGAGAGGTTCTACAGAGAACCCTTCAATGGTGTAATGATTCTACCCACAGTCCTCTCTCAGGGTTCTATCCAGAGCATTTCCACCTTCTAAGGGTGTCAACAAGAAACCATAAAAGGGGTTTTGTCAAGAACCTTTTATATTCTAATGGTTTTATCTAATGGTTTTATCCTCCAGGATTTCAACAATCCCTCAAGAACTCTTTCTTACAAAAAGGGTCCAAAAGTCCAAAAAAGTTTTTTCAGAAGCAAATGGCTTTGGGTAGAACGTCAGCCCTTCAGGAAGAACCCTTTTGGAATCCTTATTTCTAAGAGCGTACAGCAGGAGTGGGAGCATCGTGAAAAAAAAAGAATCAGAGAGATCTTTTATGTTTTAGAAAATGTCATTTATCAGCATGTGTGTGCGTTGCAGTTATTGACCTTGAAGTGCGTTAAACCCTGGCTGTTTGCTAGCAGTAGTGTTAGCTTGTTTGAAGGTTTTACGGGTCTGGAGCATGAGTAGGTGCCAATGACAAGGTGCTGGAACTGAGAGAGTGCACTCTTGTCGGCTACATCACTCCCCTATTATACCTCCTTAAATCTGAATTGGAGAATGTGAGTGATGGATAGAGCTAAAGGGCTCCGGGCTGCGATACAACAGAAGGAAGTGTCAAACTGTGGAGGCCAAACGCTGAACTGAGAAAATAAAATACCCAGGATTATTTCTTACTTGACAGCCGCAGGAGTCAGTAAAAACATGCATGGTTTAATTGTTAACGAAAAGCACATAGCAGTTAATGCACACATTACGAAAAAACAAACACTGTCATGTATCAGTGTTTTTCCTTCTCTTATGTCCACTTTCTCTTAATTTCCCTATCCATTATTCACTTCTTCTCTCTAAGTTGTAGTGAGTCAATGAAAGACCGTATTACAATCCTGCAAATTGTCTGAAAGAAGAAAGAAAACAAAGGAAGGGAGGAGTAATAGCACAGGGAAGTCAGAGCAGAGAACAAAAGCCGGAGAGAGTTGAAAGTGTGAAAGAATGGTATAAGACAAATAAAGCCTTGTTCTCTATGAGAGGAGCCATGTGTTGTGCAGATGGAGGTGATTCTTCTCCATTTGCGCAGTGGAGTTCGGGTTAGGTAGCATACACTGTGTATTGGTAAAGGCCTGGCATGTGGGTGTAACCAGGCAGTCAGGTGCATGAAGGCATGGCGGTGCCTGCCAGCATCAGGCAGGAGATCTGACAGGGTTTGTTGCTTCACACATCTCCCTTTTTCTCCCAGCTTTACTCAATCTGTTTCTCTCAGTACATCTATTCATTTTGTTTATTCTTCTTGTTTTGCTCACAGATTTTTAACCCCCATTCTACCAACAAAACAAAAACAGACAGAGCACATGAGAACATTTTTATTTAGAAAATAAATCACAAACCACAGCGGGTCTATATAAACTGTGCCCTCCTGTTGGGCTGTTTCTTGCAACATTTATATTTTATTTAATAATGTGTGCGACAAGCCAGAGAGCAAATGTTTTGTGACTGCAGTGAAAATGTTGTTTTTGAAAGCTGTATGCCAACAATTATAAATACAGAAATTATTATATCTATCTTTTTTCAATACATTTTGACATTTGAACTTCACAACGCTCAGGAGATATTAGAAATCACACAAACTCTGTTCAGCATCCTACATTAGCTGTCCCAGTGAGTCTGTGACAGGCACTAGCTTAAAATACATGTGATGTTTGTAGATGTAGTGACCAAATCTGTTCATGTAAAAAAAAAAAAAAAAAAATCAGTTGTCTTAGTTACAACAAAACTTGTAGTTTTGTGCTTTTTTGTGTGATATTTATTCATTTTGGGAAATCCCACAGTTTCTTTGTTCCAAGGTCATTACAAAAGGTTGACCTACTTGCTTGAGTAGTAAACTAGGTTTCATTACACAGGAGTTTACTGTGTTGTTTTCCAGTTATTAGTCAAACCAATTGACAAATAATGATGTTAATGCTCATCTGCCAACAAAATAATTATTAGCATGACTGTGATGCAGTCTGGATTGTTGCGCTTGATCTGAGGTCCATAAGCATCACTGATGCAAATCACCCCCTTTCACATAAGATAGTTTAAATAGTTCAGTCTATTAAAACTGCAACTGAATTGAGTTTGACTGTGGTCCCCCTGGACCTTAACACACCTTTTTAAAAAAAGAAATAAGTAAGACAGAAAACAAACAGAAAACAATTATATGACATCATTAGCAAAAACTGTTAATGAAAAATTAGAATGATAGAATAAACTACCTGAGATACAACAATATAGTGAGATAGTCAGTATAGTCAGACCTCTGTGGTTTGCAGGAATATGAACTGAATAGTTTTAGAAACCCTAAAATGTAAAACTATCCAGTATTTCACAAGTTAAACAGCAAACATTATGGAAAAGTCCAGGAAACAAGAGTGACTAACAGTCATGCTGGCGGCTGTGTAGACACTATAATTATGCACAGTGGTGCTTTGAGCTAAACACTAACATTGGAATTATAACATTATCTGTGTGACAGAAAGCACATTTCCTTCTTTCTCTGGTTAATGGGAAGTGTGGTCTTCATTTTCAAAAAAATGCAGTAAAGATGAAATAAAATAACCACTAATAATGTGTTTTTGGTAATTACTGCCAGACATAAATAAGTTTATCAGCTATCAGTTGATTCTTAAAGGCTTTGTAGCATCTTTGAATATGTAAATTAAGCTCTTTCTGTGTCTTAATCTCTGGTCATTTAATCAGCCCCTAGTAAAGAAAACAGTACAAACAGTTTCAGGGTGGTGCGTTCCCCTCGACTGCTCTTGCCTCCCTAAGAGCCGCTTGTGTTTCATCGCCCGAGAAAGAGAAGAGCCAGACCCCTGACCTGGGACACGCACTGCTGGGTTCTTCTGGGCTGAGCCAGCTTCCCCCCTGGGCTCCGGCTACAGATGACAAGAGGGGATTGGGTTCACAGCACCCTGGGGTGACTGAAGGGAAGGAGGTAGTGAGTTGAAATAACATCCAGGGCAACCCAAGAATAGGAGAAGTGCGATAGCTCATCCCCATTCCCCACAGAGCAGCCCCAAAAAAGGGTGGATACCAATTTGTATTAGTGTACTCAGTAGAAAACCATAAAAGAATTCATAAAAAAAAAAAAACTTCTTGTGTCCATTTTCTTTTAACTACTATCTCAGTATGACTTCATGCTTGAATGTCCATATAACAGTGGTGAGGGGGTATTTTAAAAGCCTGCTGTTGTCTGACCTTTAAGTCCATGCTAGCTCTGAAAAGCACCTTGAATACATTAGGGTGGAAACATGGTGTCACACAAGACCACATCAAAGTTGTCTGGACAGTCTCACATGATAGCTTCACTGTTGTCTCCTACAGTTTTATCAACAAGATCCTCGAGACTTGTTCTTTCTTTTTTCCTCTCCAAGGGAATCATGTAACCTGTCAGGGGCATTAAAGGCAACACTCGAGCATGAAAAATGCCTCAAACGCGACCTCCAACGTCAGAGCATTGCCAAAATAGTTTTACAGCCCGTCGGCGCCTTTCTGCGTGTATCGTTTGCTCATTTGAAGGTAAGCAGCACTTTCAACTCATCACATCTGGCATGAGCTACACTCTTAGAAATAAGGGTTCCAAAAGGTTTTTCCTAAAGGGCTGCGGTTCTACCCAGAACCATTTGCTTCTGAAAAAAAATCCTTTTTAAAGACAGGATTAATCAAGCGTTCTTTGAAAAACTAGAGGTTCCATTAGGAACCATTTTTGGGGGAAAGTTCTTCAAGGATTGTTGACAGCAAAGATCCTCAACCTCAAATATTCAGATGTTTACCCATGATTCAAATGGTTTAATTTAAACATCGGTATATGTAACATAGAAATTAAAATGATGGATTTCCACAATATACAATCTATAGGATTAAATGTTTTGCCTCATATGTAGAACACAAAATCATTCTGTATAGAATTCACAGAAGGCAAGAGGGCTATGAGTAAAACCCTTGGAATATAAAAGGGTTCTCAACAGAACCACCTGGATGGGAGATAAAACTCTCAGAATATAAAATTGTTCTTGGTAGAACTCCCTGTATGTGCTTGATGAAACAATTTGAATATAAAGGGTTTCTTGGTAGACCCCCTTGGATGTGTTCAACATGAAACTATTGGAATATAAAAGGGTTCCCGGTAGATCCATGTGGATGGGTTCTCAATGAAACTCTTGAAATATAAAAGAGATCTTGGAAAAAAACCCTGGGTGGGTTCTACTTGAAACTCAAAAGGGTTTCTTAATGGAACCCCCTTGAACTTGGTGCTGACATTACACCATAGAAGGGTTCTCTGTGGAAGTTCTCATTGAGGGTTCTGGGTGTAACCTTTCATAGACGGTTCGAGGTATAACCCTTTATCTTGAGTTTTAATTAGAACCCTCTGTAAGGGTTCCAACTGGAAACTTTATAAAACATTCTACCTGGAACTTAAAAGGGTTCTCCTGCTGGGACAAGCTGAAGAACCCTATATGGTTCTATTTAGCACCTTTATTTTTAAGAGCATACAGCAAGCCAGAGCCTTGCTTTCATCCAACTCTTTATCCCTGTTAATACCCATGATACACACACACACACACTCATATACAACCACTCAAAAGCACACACGCTTATAATTATACACAGCACATTCCTCTTTGAACAATACCTGTATACAAAACATATATTGTACAAAATGAAAGAGAAGACATTTCACATCTTTTCCACTCACGACAGCATCGTTATTTTGAATATTGTTTCTCCTTTCTCTCTGCCTCTCTTTCTCTTCCCACTTCCTTTCCCTCGTCTCTCATTCTGTCTCTTTCTCTGTCTCACTAAGGCTCTCACCCTGCCTGGTCTACCTCCTGTCTCAGCCTAGGAAATCCAGGGATTACCAGAGGAACAATCCCAGTGGCAGAGGCCTGCTGCTCCCAGCTTCCACAGAAAGCCTCCTATTCTTTCCCCTCCTTCTTCCCTTCCGTCCAGTCTTATTTCCTTTCTGAGGCAGGGGGTGAGGGTCTAATGATGGGAGATACCCCTCTCTTAGGTCAGAATGGTAAAAGTCCTCTAAACATCCACCCCCTTCTTGTCTTTTCCTTATCCGTCCTTCCTCTGACTGAAGTAAGTTCTCTCTGCTGTCCTCCTTTCTCTGTCTGCTCTTCTCTACTCGTTTATCTTCTGCCCTTCAATAAAACCTATAGGCACCCACACACACACACACACACACACATATACTATATACACCCCTCCAGTCCCCAGAGCCTCCTGTATCTCCTTAATAAGAGTCTCCAGTGAAGGGGGGGTGGGTGTCGCCCCTACACTTGTCCACAAATAAACCCTGGTGTTTGACTTGGCAGCACTGCCGGTGGGGCCAGTCATCCCAGCTTTCCTGCCTCCCCAGAAAACAGAGAAAATAATAAAGTATCACTTGATCCGGAGTGAAAAAGCGCACAGCTGGTCTCTCGCTGTGAATGCCCACAAGCACAGGGTGTGGGGTGTGAAAGAGTGGTGGAAAATTATAGAGGGAAATAGTGCTAATTTTTGTTTTCTTTCAACATCAAGGGCCCAGAGCTGTTTAACAGGAATAAGACTGCATGTCAGAATATCAAGACAACACAGCTGAATATTACAGAGGTAATGTGGGAAAAAGTGACAGGTGGAGGAGGGGAAAATCTTTCATATTTCACCTCTTCGCTTTTGATTTCTAACTAAAGTACTAAAATCTTTAATTAATCCTAACCAACCTTTACTTAATCCAGATGAAAGTCCAGATGAAACTTTCAAGAGTATTTAGCTTTCATATGATGACACATTTCCAAGATAGGACAGGCAGGCAGGCAGGCCATAACATTGGGAGGAATTTGATTTGAAAGTTGAAAAGTGGGCATGTCTGGGTCTTGAATCTGTGCCACTAAAAGTTAGTTCAAGATCGATTGATGGGTAGATGTCATGATATTTATTGGCTGGTTCCAGCTTATGTAAGCATATGTCATATTTTGTTTAACAGGAGGAAAACATGATTGGATTTGATATAAGAATGCCATTTTTTGTATATCTTGCTAATTAGGTGCACAATATGATTGAGAATGTGAGAATGTTTTTTATTTCTTCTAAAGAAATTTAGAAATTTTCATGTCGTTTCTTAGTCAAAGTTTATTGCCTGTTGCACTTCCCTAATTGGCCAAAAATTCTGATTAAATTAAATAAAATTAAACATCACTCTTTTTGTGCATTGATTACGTATTTAGATACTATAACTATTGCAACTTTTATAACTAGTTCAAAGTGCAGCCTATGCTTTAGATTTTAGGGTCTACAATTTTATCTCCATTGAATCACTCAGAGCAGAAGATAAACACCATCTGTTAGCTTCATAAGTCAAGGATCATTATTTTTTTTTAATAGCCTGATCTGCTTTATTTCCAGACATGATGTATTTTTCTATAGGATCACTGATGTAAATAAACTGCACCTGATGCAAATGAAATGATCTAACCCAGTATCAGATCCACCAGATTTCTTCAGTTATTTGAAAGAAAATAAGATTAAAGGACTTTGTACACTAGATCAGGTCACTATGACCCTTATCTCCCTCAAAGCTCGTAGTCCACCTAAAACATCGTGGCCTCCACTAATCCTAACACATTTCACAGTCTGCTTTTTTTCTCCGAGGGAAAAACGCTCATTGAATTCCATCGGATTTATCCGGCTCCCATTATGATGTGTGATGCTATCCAAACCAGATGAGCTGGGTCATCTCCACGGCATGAAAACGGAGCAGGCAGAAAACAGCCGTGTATGTTTAAAACATGCCTCGCCGGCCCCAAACCAGGGCCCGACCACTTTCTCTTATCTCCCCCAGTCTGCTTTGGTTGGACTAATGGCTTTAGACAGAATAATTCCCAAAGAATGATTTGTCCTTTGCAAAGTCCACATCTGAGGTCCGGCAGAAACATGAGAGCCTCGCATAATCTCCTGCATGAACATAAATTTTGTAATGAAGTAAAAACCGGATCCAGATTGAGAAACAGTAAGTGTCCAAACAGTTAGCTTCTCCAGGTGACTGAATTCATTCCTTTTAAAGAGAGGAATCCTTGCCGAGGTTTCTGTGCGTGCGTGCAAGAGTCAAGCACGCACGCAGCCTTCAATCATGACACGTCGTTCAGATGATATTCAAATGATGTAATGCCAAGTAAAGTCAAACTGGTTTTTCCTCAAATAAATCACTATTTCAGCTCAGGTTCTTTGCAAGCATCCAAGACTGAATTGTTCTTGTTTGCACTATTTTACAGGCAGATTGGATTTCCCCCGCAGAGTTGCAGACACTAGAGTGTAATGCAGCAGACTGTAGTTGTAAGAAAAAACATACTTTCATATCAAAAGGATGTGATTTAAATGTCTTCATGTATGACTTAACATCTGCATGTTGTACATGTGTGTGTCAGCAGAGGAGTACACTCTTAGAAATAAAGGTGCTAACTAGAACCATAAAAGGTTCTTCAACTTATCCCTATAGGAAAATCTTTTGCTTCCAGGGAGAACCTTTTATCGGTTCTGTCTAGAACATTAAAGGGTATAGCTAGATCCATCTGTGTCCATCTACAGAGAACACCTCTATGGTGTAATGCTTCCACCCTGAACCCTCTCTGGGGGTTCTGTTCAGATCTACCTTCTATGGGTGCAAACAAGAACCCACCCATGGGATTCCATCCAGAACCTTTTCACCTTCTATGGGTGATAACAAGAGCCCACTCATGGGTTCTACTGAGAAGCATTTTATATCATGGTAGAAAAATCCCTTGACTTACCGTTGATAAAAGAGTTCTTTGAGGATTTCAACAATCCTTGTGACCATCTACAGAGAACTCTTCTATGGTTTAATGATTCCACTCAGAACCCAAAGGCTCTTTTCCACCAGATTAGCCTGTTCTGTTCAAGATTCTTGGAATCTTGGTACTATCTAGTGAACCAACACGTTTCCAAAAATTATGATCATCATCAGAGGGCAGAATGCACCGGTAGAATATGACACACCCACTTGGGTTCCCAAGGAACACCTGCCATTTTTTGGTTCCCGCTAGGAACCAACTTTCTGGGTTCCAAGCCAATCTATTTTTGGTGAAAATAATATGAACAGAAACTTTGAATGAGAATGAGTCCTGTCCCATGTCACCTTTCCACTTTCTGAGGGTGCTACCAAGAAACCACAGAGGGAGTTTCTTGGTAACCATTCTAGAGTTTCTGAGAACCCTTTTATATTTCAAGGGTTTCACCTAGGACCCAACCAGAACCCTTTTATAATCCAAGGGTTCTATCTAGAACCCACTGAGGGTGTTCTACCATGAACCCTTTTATTTTATGGTACAAATTACCTTTGACGAACCCTTGATGAAAAAGTGGGACCCTTACTCTTACAAAGAACACTTGAGGAATCCTTTTGTCAAAAGATGGCTCTGCAGAAGCAGATGGTTCTGGGTAGAATTTCAGCCCTTCAGGAAGAATTGAACCTGAATTTCTAATAGTGTAGAAGGTAAATACAGGAGGAGGAGAAAAAAATGAAGCAAGAGACAGCATGAGAAGAAAAAATGGAAAAAGAGAAAAAGTGGAAGAGACACAGCAGGGGGTTCAATGTAAAAATATGTCAAAAATAGACAAAAAGGCCAGATGTTTACAGTTAACCAGGAGAGGTAGAGAGAAGAGAGGAGGGAGCAGACCTATTGCCCCTCACCTCCTCCTCTTCCTCCTCTTCTCCTGTCTAACAGGTCTGGAGCACAGCTGGGCAGTTTTGTCCTCCACCATCTCCGTTCTTTATCCTCCCAAAAGCCCCTCCATCCTCAGCCCTGTCCCCATCCCTCCAAAAACAACTCTTCATCTCCCATCAATTCTCAAACCCTCAATCACCAGCCTTCCTCCCTTTCCCCACCCAGGTTATGACAAATCTCTAGATTATACAGTTCAGCAACAGCCCTTCATCCCTCTCCCACCCATCCCTCACGCTCTCCTCCCCTCTATTCTTTCATTTGATGGCGGCTCTCCTTCCACCACTGTCACCGATCTCTGTTTATTTAGCTTTCATGTCCTTCCTCCTTCCTGTGCTCCACTTGGTACACACTCAGCATGTGCACTTGTAACTCAATGCTTGTGTGCATATGTGCATGCACGTGGGCACTGTTTGTGTTTCCATATGTGTCTGTCTTCACTGCAGAGTTTATCCAAATTGCACAGTGCACTGACTGTCTAATAGACTGGAGAGCAGAAGGAGGAGTAAGTGGACCACACTTCCCTCTCCTCTCCTCTCCTCTCCTCTCCTCTCCTCTCCTCTCCTCTCCTCTCCTCTCCTCTCCTCTCCTCTCCTCTCCTCTCCTGCAGTCATGGCTCTATTAGACACGATGCTGAAGCTAAGCGTAATCCCACACAAGCACACCATTTCACGGCAAATCAACGGGAGAAATGTTCAATTTCATGCAAGCGGATTCAGCCTGCAGGAAAATAGACAGAGACAGAGCAAGATCGTAATATATACCTTTCTGGCACAAAAAAGACACAAACTGTGAAGAAACGGTGTGTGTGTGTGTGTGTGTGTGTGAATGAGTTTTAAAAAAGGGGTTTTCAGGGGCTGGGAAATCACACTGATCAATCATTTCAAAATGTTCTGTCAACACATCCATGAGGAAGCAGAGTCCCCTCAATGAGAACAAGCTGCCTGAGATGAAGCGTGGAAAAGGACACACAAACAACCTTCCCAACTATTGCCTACCAAGCACTGCCAGCACTTAACAACTGTGGGACCACCAGAGAGACTTCTGATGTGTTTGACAGATATAAAAAGTATTTTTACTGGTGGAAAATGTTTATTGGCTGCATCTTTTACAGTAAAGAGAGGAAGATTAACGCCGTGCAGTGCCATATGTCTGTCCATTGTAATTTTATGTTTGTGTGTGTGATTTTGTCTCTGTGCATTCAGTGGAGAGGCTAGTCTAGGACATGTTCTTTGGCCTCTGCCAAAAGAGGAGGAATGCACCTTCCAGTAACTCTTAAGTTGTCTTTTTTTGACATGCTGTCTTCTTATCTGGCTAGCTAGCCGCTGGTAAGCCTATGCTCAGGAATCAGCTGGGTTTCGTTCAAAGTTGGAGGGTGTGTGAATTGTAGAGTGCTGCGTGCAGTTTCTGAGAATAAGCTAGCTGTTGCTGGCAGTCTGTAAATGGCTCCAAACTTTAAGGTATCAAGGTAATTTATTATCATCATACACCACAGGGTTGCACCACAAGAAGAAAGTTTTAGTTCCCTCATGCTACACACAGATAATTAAAATCAGCATTTTTTTAATTTGCATCAGGCTACATGTAAACAGCAGCTAGAGAGTAATGATTGATAATATGTTCGATATCTGTGAAACACTGTCCGTCAACTTTGACTGCATCTCTGCTCTAAGGATCATCAATGTAAACACAGAATCAGCCTCTCCTCATCCTGTCAGCTTTGAGCATAGTCTGCCCGTCAAGTGCAACAGCTTGATCCGGGATGCTCTAGTGGAGCAGGTCTCTGTAAGATGTGGCACAACAGTCTCTGATTATCTATTGATTGACTACCTGTGTACCATTTCACCATCAGCCAGAAGCAGCCAAGCTAGGTTAGCATTTTTCTTATCCCTGCTCTTCTCCACTCCTCCTGGAGTGGTCCATGGTGCTGCGTTTGGTTGGACTGACTTAGTGGCTGATGGAAGCTGTGTGCGTTGTTGATTATCTCAAGGTCCACTGCCTTTTGTCTAATCCCTATGAATGTTTTTCTGTCCTAGATGTTATGTCTCAGCAATAAAGC
Organism: Lutjanus erythropterus; assembly: GCF_056507025.1. Classification (NCBI taxonomy): domain Eukaryota; kingdom Metazoa; phylum Chordata; class Actinopteri; order Lutjaniformes; family Lutjanidae; genus Lutjanus; species Lutjanus erythropterus. Next base: position 18,715,753 of record NC_139323.1, on the reverse strand, counting down.
TGAGAAAATAAGAGACAAACGCAAAAATTTAACAAAATTCTTAGGACCAAACCTTAGGCTGACTGCTTGTTTTCTATTTTTCCATGTGTTAAATGCAGAAAATGTAAATTGATGATGTCTTTGGAGTTTTAGATGGCACTTAATCAGTGCTGGGCTGTGTAACAGAAAGTACTGTAACTAATTACTTCTGCTGTAAAGTCATTACATAAACCACTGTTTTTCACGCACAAAAATTCACAAGCAAACACACCATACAAAACATCATTCAAACTCCTGCCATCGCTCCTTTTCTTTGACCCTCCCTCCTCTGTTTCACTCTTTTTCTGTGTGAATGAAAAGCAGATGAAGAGCAGTCTACAAGGTTTCATGTGCTGGACTGACCGGGGAAATCTTGGTACACTTGGACACTTCTTAATCCACTTCCACAGTGTCTGATCACATGGAGAGATATCACACACTCTCACACACACCCGCATAAAACTCAACCATCCTCACAAAGTGCTGTAAATTGCCTTCACAGGGGAGTGAAAGCTGCAGCTGGTGATGGAGACCAAACTAGAGAGGAAGAAGTAAGGAGAAACACAATATGACAGCTGAGGGGGAAAGGTGTTAGGGAGGAAAGTGAGTGTGTAAAAGTGAAAATGAGGTATAAAGATGTGTTATAATAGAAGTTCCTGATGTTTCACTTTATCCATACAGCATACATATGGCACCAGTGGTACATGGGAAAGTCAGTTGTTGAAAAGTACTGTCTTAAAGAGCTGTGCTGTTTAGAAAGTCTGAACCACATTTTAATGCCTCTTGCATTAAAAGGTTGTAATTGGATTGTAGTAGTAGGTGAGGTCAGTCTGACCAGACTGTCCAGAATTGTAAACAGTTATCCTGTCATGTTTGTCATGAGAATTAACCGTCTAAGTAATAGATAACATGAACCACATATGACCACTCACTGTGAGAACCATGGATTAGGGCCTGACTTTAAAATTCACCTGCCACCTGTGCATAATAGTTGATGCGTCTTCTGCTGAGTTTCACGATATTAATAACAAATTACCAAAGTTACAGTCTGATTTTACTCTAAATTATTCCATTTTCACCTTTCTCACATGACACTTTCACACCCAACTCCAGTGTCCCAAATTTCACCCATTCTCCTCTGGTCACCCTAGATGATGTAGCTTGTTGAAATGAAGCGTGGCTCTTACTAGAGTGTAGAAAGAAATTGAAATGAAAGTGACTCATCAATTATATTAACTAATCCTGGACTATTCTCAAAACATCAGCATCTGTTAGACTAGGGTCTCTTCCTCTGTCTCTACTCTGGCTGGCTGGCACAAAGAGCTGAACGCTTGGTGTTTTCAATGGATTTCTTTTGTTAGAACTTTCAGTGATGGGACGTATCTGATGATGTTATTACTGTTATAACTGTTATTACTGTCACTCTGTTACCAGACATCTCCTATTACCTTTTCAGCTGTTTTTCAGTTCTTAAAATCTGTTAGCGCTGCTCCTGCTAGTTTTATGATAGCTGCTATACAAAAGTTCCATAAGAAAACTGCCTAGTTTAAGCAACCTCAATTTAAGCTTTATTTTGAAATGTACACTGTATTTGATCTGTATTTGATGACTGTAACTTTGGATTTGGAAACTTATAAATTATAAATGTTAATTATTTTTATGTGAGCTGTTATAGGTCAGGATTTTTTGCCCTCTCAGGAGTATGTGGATCAACTGGATACTGTAATGGTGAACTACCCTCACATCCTGGAACATAATCTGAACTGAAAATGAACTGAATGCCTTTATTTTACTGGCACATTCAAGGTACTTTCATTTAAGTTTCAAAGTTGACAAATAAGCAGAATGCTTTGAGAGTTCTGTCCTTTTTATTTGGTGTTGTGTTCATTTTCTTTAAGTAGTTAGTGAGCATCAATAAACCCCTTGATTAGAAAATGTTTAACAGTTAAGATTTTGGGGGAAGAAAAACATGAGATTTATGTAGTTAGGATGTCAGCCAGAAGTCTCCTAAAGTGTTTCTCTTAATTACTGTGGTTCAGTTTTGGCCTCACCACACTGCAATTAATTAACAGAACCTGTTCAAACTGACAGCTAAAACAGACATCAGGCCTGTGCCGAAAATTGAACTGAGTAGGAATTAATCATGTTTACGAGCAACTCTTGAATGAGTCTGCCTGCATCATCGGAGTAACTAATCAATGCTGGAGGAAGGAGATCGGGAGAAAACACAGATTTGTGTTAGTGTGTTTGCTTGTGTTTGTGTGTAAGAGACAGACAAAATAGAGACAGAGGAAAGCTGTATTTGTGTGTGAGGAAGAGGGAAGGCAGAGGCAGTGAAGCCAACATGGAGACAGAGCAAAACAGACAAACAAACAGACAGAAAAACTCACAGAAGCACCGAGTGGGAGGCGGCGAAGGGGGAGAGAGCCCAGCGATAGGATATGGGAAATAACTCCTCTGTGCTGCCAGTGGTTTGGAGGTGGAAGGCAGAGTCCTGACGGCATGTGGTGGAGGGTTTACAGTAACACTGGCCATAGATTAGTTGCTCTTCCTCTCGCTGGCCTTGACTAGGAGCGGCGCTGGCTGTCGCATCAGAGACGGGGCATTTAACTGCCCTCATAAGACTCTCATTATTTCATAAATCTGCAGTTTAGGCGCTCAGCTCTGTTGATTTGAGCCCATGCCAAGGCTTAGAGAATGTTTTTACAATCTCCCTAATTTATTTACAACCTTGATTCATTTCTGAGTGTGTATGTGTGTGTGTGTGTGTGTGTGTGTGTGTGTGTGTGTGTGTGTGTGTGTGTGTGTGAGAGAGAGAGAGAGAGAAAAAGAAGTTGAGAAAAGTCAGAGAATGGTAGCGGACGGAGACAGATCCAGGTGAAAGTGAGAGCTCATTCTCTCTTTGCTTGTTAATTTGTCTGCTTTATGCACACTGTACCATGAGTGTGTGTGTGAGAGAGCTAATGTGATAATTCTTGCACAGCGCCAATAGGGAATTAAATTTCACCACGTCTGGTGCACACATGAATTTATTCCTTCATGAATCAGAGACACATATTTCTACTGCCAGTTTTATTTTGCTTTGTCACATTCTTGGCAGTTCTTTTATCTCTGTATTGTCTTTGTTATCAGGATTCTGGTGATGTTAGTGTCTGCTTTAAAGTTCCCATGAAGTCAAGATCAATGTAGAAGTGTTTTTATCACTATGTGTTGTGCTATATGTCACCTATACAGCTGTATCTGGCCCAACACTGACAAAATGTCATTTTTGAGGTATTCTTAGGTATTTTTAATGGTGTTATATAGAGTTTGGAAGCATGGAAGAAGAATACATCTATTCACCAGAGTGGGCTAGAATGTTTCTGGGAAACAGGCCTCACTGCACAAAAGCACAACTTTATAACTTTATTCACAAATTTTTTTGTGAATGTCCCCTCTGAAGAGTTTCCTGATGGATAGATAGCTTTAGCTTACCTTTTGCTAAAGTAGTTAATGGTAACTGTTAGCTGCCATTAGCAGGAAACAGAACCGACAGGGAATACAGTACCGAGGTGGTTTACAGAGTTTCCTGTAAAGCTTTACTTGTTGCTAAAGTAAGTTGGCTGACAGATAACTGCTGTTAGCTCGGTTAGCTGTGACTCAGCTTCAGGGTGCTGGGAGCCAAACCCAACAAGCAAGCCATGTCTGTACTGTAGTCTATTCCCTCTAGTCAAACTGGCCTCTGTTGGTCTATGAGGCAGTTTTGGTCCCAGTCTGAACGTTTTCATTGGGAGCTCTCGGTCTGGGAAGAGTCAGCTAATAAGACCACTCTCCCTCCTAGTATTACATCCATGCATCGCTTTAGCTACATAGCAGGGAAGTGAAACGCACAGTGCTCTTGGCTACTGTAAACACTAATCAATGTCTATGACAAGTCCTTCCCTAGCTGCCCATATACAGGAAACCAATAAGCACTCCACTAGCCAGTTCACAGGAACTCTAAGTCTGAATTCCTTTTGGTCTGTATTCCCACAGCTGAACCAGGGTTTGCTGAACGGCACCATCAACCATCCTCAAAACCATATATATACATAAACACACACTATAATACTAGTATAACTATAAAAGCATGTATGTATGCGTATTTAGGTTTATCTGTCTTTGCTCTTCCATGAACTCTACCTTATTTCCTTTGGAATGAATTTTGCTATTAAAACCCAACACGGATACCCTTTCTTTCTCTTTTTCTTTCTTAGTTGCCAGGCACAGAAACTCACATACACATCCATATTCATCCAGCCTCCAACCGCCCAGAGCTCTCAGCCCTGTTGCCTCCCAGGGAAAGTGCTTGGTATGAAGAAATCCAATATGATTAAGACTATGATTGCTGCCTCTAATAGTTTTAGCACCCATACCCTCTATTAAGGAAAACATTGGGTTTGGACCACAGCTCAGTACAGGCTTCTGACAGAGAGGATCAGCCTGTGGGAAAGACCCGTAATTCAGTGTTGGGAGTGTGTGTGAGTGTATGTGTGTGTAGGTGCAAGTTGTACATATGTGGGCACATACATCTGCGCGTCTGTGCTTTTTTCTATGTCCTGTGTGTGTGTGTATGTTTTTGTGTGTGTATGTTGGTGTGTGTGTGTCTGTGTAGCCCACAGCGGCTCAAGGGCAGACTTGGTCGGCCATGCTGAGGGTTTGTGGTCACCCCAACCAACAGATCACAGGATTGTGGCTTTAAATGGGCCGCAAATCATCAAACAGGCCACACGGATGGAGAGGAATGCTGAAGCAGACGGGAGGAGTGCTGGATAAACAAGATTACAACTTATGCAGTTTGTTTTCCCCGGAAGAATAAAATCTTTGGAAGAAATAGCAAGTAGTAGAGATCACTACAATGTTAAGTGTAGCATTTACATACAACATCATATTTGTTCAGGCCAGAAACTGTGATATACAAGAGAAGGTTGGCTCCCCCTTTTCCCCACTGTTGAAAGGTAAATTCAGACATTTAAGCTGTTGAAGAATTTGCAGTTTCCTATTTAGTGTTTTTTTTCTGTGATTTTAAATTTTTAAAGAGAGTTTTAAACTTTAAAAACTTTTAAATGTGTTTTTATTTACATTTAACCTCAATCTCAAAGCCTGATCACACCAGAAAGTGGAACAGCAACATAGTTGGTGAACTGTGATACCAAGCTAGCTACTAAAACTCCAACCAGCCAGGCTAACACTAGTGTGCTGCAATAGCTAATGGAGATTCTCTCTATTTTCTCTCTACTTTTTAACTCACTCTGCCATTTTGTTCACCATTTCGTTCAATAAAAAGTTATCCAAAGGGGAGAATAAAGTTCCCGGAGCTAAGGAGCTTGCTAATAGTTACTTAGCGAACTCGTTAACTTGGCTTGGACGCTATGGTAAGTTCACACATTTTATTCAAAAGATGTATTTGTACATCAACTCCTCTCTAATAACTGAAAACCAATTCCCATACAAAGCAGTCTATACTCCTGTAGACTAAAATAAAATAGAATTATGCAACACAACATACAAGTTGCGATAACTTCCTCCATTCTGTAGTGTCCGCCAAAATGCCCCATGAGCAAATCCACTAATTGCAGCATTTCCATTGGAATGAGTTGAATCCACCACAGGATTTTGACATTTAAAATTCTAGCGTGACCAGGCATTTAGGCTTATTCTTTGAGACAAACATTTAGTGTTAAACTGAAACTGCAGCATTGCAAGTTTACTCGACATGTGGACAGGCAAAGTTCCAAATCTGAGCCGGAAAACTGAAGCTTATGTTATGTTGTAGGAAAACACTGATTAAGAATTGGAGGTGCAGTTCCTTTCAGGAGCCAATTTGATGGTGCACAGACACAGAACAGTTGTTTGGATGGAAGTGACTGAACATGTGCAGCTACAACACACGTCTTGTGAGGACAACACCAATATGCACACATTCAAACATGTATACACACAGTCAGTGATGGACTGTCTGAGAGGCAGAGGCAAAAAAATAAAAGGGACGCCCAAGAGGGCACTTCATCACGTTTTCTCCACTGAAAGGCACCCTAGATAACCTTTTATCATGTTTTCTCCACTGGTAATGCATCCTAGAGGGCACTTCATCATGTTTTCTCAATTGAAGGGCACGCTACAAGGCACCTCACGAAGTTTTCTCCACTGAGTGACACCCTAGAGAGCATTTTATCATGTTCTTTCAACTGGAAGAGCACCCTAGAGGGCATTTTGTCATGTTCTTGACTGGAGAGTATTTCCAAGCACACTTCATCATATTTTCTCCAACAAAGGTAACCGTGGAAAACACTCCATCACATTTTTTCCTCCCATTTTCTCCACTGAAGGGGAAAATTGAAGGAACCACAACACGTTTTTGAGTGCAACTCATAAAAGTTCCGCAACTGAAAGGCACCCAAGAGAGCATTTGATCACATTTCACATATCACTTACTCACATTTTTTCCACTGGGATCACGTTTTCTCCAATGACGGGGAAATTAGGGGGAACCTCACCACTGAAGTGCACCTTAAAGAGTACTTCATCACAGTTTCACCACTGAAGGGCACCCTACAGGGCACTTCGTTACATTTTCTTCACCAAAGGGAATCCTCGAGGACACATCATCACATTTTCTCCATTGCAAGTCACCCAAGAGGGTATTTCATCATATCTTACCCAGTGAAGGACCCCCAAGGGGGCACTTCATCAAGTTTTCTTTGCTGAAGGATACCCTGAGACTATTTCATCACATTGATGGGTACTCTAGAGGGCACTAAATCCTGTTTTCCCACTTAACAGCCACCTAGAGGGCACCTCATCATGTTTTCTCCACTGGAATGGCACCCAGAAGGCAACTCACAGTGTTCTGACCACTGAAGAATACCCAACAGGACACTTTATCACATTTTCTTGCACATTGGGTCATTGTAAAGGACACTTTATTATGTTATCTACCTCAGGTGTGTCCAAGGAGGCACTTTTACAGTCTTTTTTTTTCAATCCAGGGTCACCAAGGCCAAACCCTCTGAGTCCACCAGTGTGCATACTACTTCTTTGTGACCCTGGCCTAACCTTAGTGTTATCTCTCTCCTGATCACTGCCTGAGACTACAGGCCAACTGTCTGCCTGAACCGGCTCTGGAGCCACAGACACACAAACAAACACATTTTCACAGTCTCACATCCGCACGTACACACACATGCACATATACACACACACACCTCAGCTTAATGGGCCAAGTCTCACCACAGAGGAAACAATTTCCTATCAAAGCTGCTTTGAGTTTCCAGGGCTGTTTATTTAGTTTTTATTGTAAGAGATGATATGCCTTCTACGTTCTAAGCTATAAAATAGACCACTGTTTCACCAAACGTTTGGTCTGAACCTAATCTTTGTGCATCAACATGGCCTGAATTGCTTCACCATGCCGCTGTCTATTTATATGACTGTTACTGGTGGTATTGTCTAAACATACAAGACCTTTTTTTCCCACACCAAACTCTTTCCATCTCACCACACTCCCCGCTGGGCCAAAGCCTATCTTAATTAACACTGGGTTTTTACTAGATCACTGTTGGTTTTTATACCAGCTGCACATCTTCTTTGACAGTAATTAAGTGCTAAAGTTGAGGCCATGGCTCCAGTGTGTTACTGAAAATGATCACACACAGACATGATGTTATCGACTTGAGGGTCACTGAAAACAATATCTGTCAAAGTCAATTGAGTAGAAGTGGAGCCACATCAAGCGGTGCCAAAGTCTCTGTGTGTGTGTCTCTGTGAGTGTTTATGTGTTCTCCTGCATGCATGAGTGTGTGCCAGTGACCCAATCGTCAGTGTGTGGTTACGGGTGAGTAGCCGTGGTTTGAATGGCTCCACACACACACACACACATTCACAGAGGGGCTTGCTGACAGATGCCTTACACAGTTCAGGGTTACAACAGAAGAATGGAAAAGCGCAATTGTGCTCTGTAGCTCCCACAAATAAATACTCTGTCCACCACAGCCATTGTTGTGAAAATACCATAAAGGAAGTAACACACAATCAAACACACACTGGTATAAACATACATACACATACAAACATGAAAGGACATAAAAGATTTTAGAAAAGCCAGCAGAAACACGCTAATGTTTGCAGACTAGGGACGTCACCTTTTGAACAACAGGAACAAGCTCAACAATGTTTACTTCACCAAAACAAAACTCTCCCTCTCTTCATTTTCTCTTCTTTCTTCCTCTTTTCTCAGGTCACCGTCTCTCATTTCCTCTCCCTCACTGACCCCCTGCTCTCTCTGTCCACACACCTCTTCCTCCCCCACCACCATCAACACCCCCACCTGGTTCATTTCAGGCCAGTCTGGCAGTGGCCATGGCAACACTCCAGGAAGGTGGGTGAGTCAACAGAGAGCCACAGAGGCCCTTCTCTCAACCTCCTCTCTGGGGGTGAGAGGGTGCAGTGAGGGGACCTCAACTTTTACTGCAAAGAGCTATGAATGACTAAATGAGAGATGGAGAGGAGGAAGGAGGAAATGGAAGAAACATTTCACAAGCTAGACAAAATGATGTGAACACTTAAGAAAAATACAAATGTAACTTCTTGCTTTCAACAGCAAGCACTTTTACACGAGTGAGTCATATTAGGGTGAATGCCAGTAGCACTTGTGCTGTAATTCTGGAAATCCAAACATGTTATGTTATTGTGATGTAGGCTCATGTTACTCTGAGTTTTTAAAGCAGTGTGAGCCAACCAATAAAGCTCCTAAGAGGCAAAACTGTCTAAGATCTGCAAATTTATGGTGGTCAACCAATAAGGGTTTTTCAGTGGCTGATGCAGATGCCAGTATTTAGAGAGCAGGGTAGCCAATGCCTGATATGTAATACTGATATCATAACAAAGAAAAGTCCATTGTGCCATGCACATCGCAATCGTAAACCTTGATTCTACTGGGCACATTGTGGTTTTCATCTGTCCTCCACACAGCTTTAGCAGCTTTTCAGAACGTTGTTAAATAGTTTGTTTTTTTGTCTGTTTTTATGATCGCAAGTCTGCAGAGTGTCTTTTATTTTGAAACTGCCTGGATTTTCAAAGCCATTCCTGTGTCTGACTTCCTGCCTGGCTCGATCAGCTCTGTGCCGCTCAATGGATGATGCATCAGGCTGCACAGACTTGAAAGACTTGGCAAATATCCTCTGCAGGCAGAAGGGCAGAGAGATGCTTCTGGGATGCGCTGTTGTGCTCCAGTTATGGGTGCTGACACGCAAGATTATCTTAGTCAGTAACAAGTTTCAAATGGATTTTTTTTTTCAATTGATGAAATAGAAAAAATATATTGGGGTATGCCGTTGATTTCAGAATGTGACTAGTATTTAAAGGAGAATGGGATACAATATGTCAGAACTGATGTCATTCAACTGTAACCAGTAACAGTTTTGGATAAGACTTGCTGTCATTTATCACTAAAAATGTGTTTAAGAGAAACATTCTCAAAATGTATATCAATATATGCCAAACAAAGAGATAGATTAAGTGGAATGACCATGATCAGAAGATTAACTTGCAGAGTAGGAGTACATTTGCGTCATGAAAATGATTATAGTATAAATTAATGAACAAATTCACGCTTTTTCTCCTACTGTTTTCTTCTAACTTTACTTCTAATTTTGTCTGTATGAAACTACAGAATGATGTTCCTCAAACTATATTATTATACACACACATCATTACAGTAGCTGTCAATTTACCAATTTCATGAACATGTTTCTGTCCTCTCTCTTATTTTCAGTGGTATTGATATTTTCTCCATGGAGCTAGACCCTGAGGAAATAGAAAGCAATTTAGTGTTGTGGTCTGGTGTTGTCTTTGCAACAGCAGTACAAACAATAATACCACTTACAGTGGTAATGGTGAAAGTTAAAAACTTGTCTGTTTTCACTTAAACTGCAAACAATCTTGTCAGTGTAGAGTCTGAAATAGAAAAAAGCTATCATATAAGCAGTGTCCTGCAAGCTGTCACTACGTTCAAGTGTTCAAGTTATTTTGTCCACTCCCTGAGGGTGTAAGTGAACAGCGAGTTAGAAAGCAGGTGAGGACAGGACTGAAGGAGAAGAGAGGAGCGGAGAAAAAGAGGAGATGCAGTGCCTTGCTATCTGGCTCTAGTGTTGTGTTGAGGGTGTGATGGATTGTGTCAGTTAACACTCATGCCCTACGTTTCCCCCGCTGCTGCCAAAATGGTGGACGAGGTGTCTGTGTGTGTGTACGTGTATATATCATCATCGGCACTGTCAGTGTCGGGAGTCAGAGTGTCTGTAACGCTGAAGAGTAGAGCAGAGAGTCCTGGGTGGATGGGTGACACAGACACATGTTTATCATTGAGGAGATTGGCTGGATTCCTTTCATGTGAAAATGGCTGACTGTTCCCTCGCTCCCAGCCTGACCTCTCGGCTGCCTTTATCTCCGTCTCACTCTATATCACTCTCACTTTCTCCTCGGCTCTCACTCTGTCTCTGTGGTTTGTCTTTGCTGTCTCCTTCTCTTTCTCTCTGGACAATTTCTCTTTTTAGGGCTTCTGTTTTTTTTATGGCTACAGCTAACAGTTATTTTCATTTTTGATTAATCTGTCGATTATTTTCTCGGTTGATTGACGAGTCATTCGGTCTATAAAACCTCAGAAAATGCTGAAAGATGTTGATCAGTGTCTTCCATAGCCCAGGATGTTGTCCTCAAATGTCTTGTTTTGTCCACAACCTGAAGATATTTAGTTTCCTGTCATAAAGAAATTAAGAAACCAGAAAATATTCACATTTGAAGCTGCAATCAGAGAATTTTGACTTTTTTTCTTAAAATTTACTGAAACCGATTGATCAGTTATCAATATAGTTGGCAATTAATTTAATAATCCATTAACCGATTAATTGTTGCAGCTCTATTTTTTTAATTGTTAACATGGAACTGAAGACACTTTGGTAAAACTCTTCACACAGTCAGTGAAACAGAAGTCACACTGTGAATGACCTAATTTTTTGTCAGTCATACTAACCTGCAACATATACTGTAACACACTTTGTATTTACAGAACATTTTTAGATTTTTCAGTTGCTAACACGCTGTTTTCAAAACTGTTAAAAACACAGACAAAACAGAATACATGAATAAATTTTGTGTATCTCTACAGTAACTATACTGAAATATACAGAAACTATTACCAGGATATTTGCAATAAAATGAAATGATAATCATTCCAAACATGACTGATTGCAACCTCAGCTGAAAACACAGGTGTCCTGTTTTTAGTAGTTTGTAGTAGTTATCAAACAGAAAAAAGAGAATGGTACACAGTACTATACAATATGAGTGATTTCTTTTTTGTGATTACATTATTATTGCAGCTCTGGAATTTTAGGAATTTATTATGCCTGGTTGGGGTCATGCAATCACTGTGTGTGTGTGTGTGTGTGTGTGTGTGTGTGTGTGTGTGTGTGTGTGTGTGTGTGTGTGCGTGCGTGAGTTTGGAATTTTTGAAAAACCTTCAAAAACCTTAACCAAGCCTTGTTAGCAATAAAGATTAACTATAGGCATGTCCCTATCTCTCCTTTCTTACTGACTTAACACCCATTTTATTCCTCTTCATGTCTCACTTTCTGTCTCTTTCACTACCCTTTGATCCATCTGCTTTTCATCTGAGCCCAAATCAGCGGAGTGGAGAAAACTGCTGGTTATGATAGAGTTAGGTGGGGATGGGTGAGACACATCCTTTACTACTGACTGATTGATGCATGTCTGCGTCTGTGTGTTTGTGTGCAGTTTAACGCCCACAGTCACATGTGTTTATGTGGGTACATTCCTGCATGCGTGTGTGTGAAAAAATAAGTGAGTTATTAAGCTTCGTCGGGGATGTTTGCCTTCTCATAATAAATGCACACAGATATTTGGCACGCTCTGACACCAGCCCCCCCCACCAACCCTCACAGACACATATACACACAGCAGTTCTCAGTGCGATGAGCTGTCAGTCCCTGTTAGGCTTGGCATTCTCGTTAGCACGCGGTTTGGATCCCCTTTCAGAGGAGTTGAACTCGGGACCTTTTCCCCCCTTGGTATTCCAGAAAGCAGCGAACAAGAAGGAAAGACAGACAGGAAGTGAGAGCCAAAGACCTTTCATGATATTCGAGAGTTTGTGTTTAATCATTTGTTGAAATATCTCCTGTGCTGCGTGAGTTTTAAAATTCACAGAGAGTTTCTAAACAGTTTCAAAACCCACTTCCATGTCGCCTCAAATAATTGTGTCTTCATCTAAACTGCTGCGAGATTACCCCTCGGGTGTATCAAAAGCCGGCTGTGGGAGAAAGAAATCAAGCTGAGCAAAGCACATTTACCTTATGAATAACTTTACCTTTAAGTTTCAATTACATTCCTTCAAAACGAGCCCCCGAAGAACCCACGGCTGATTAAAAGGAATTTATTTGTGTTTCTCTGGGAGAGAAAGTGGAATAGAGTTGCTTTTTACAAGAGCCAGATCAGCAGGTCCTCCTGGGTGGGCAGTGCTTCCCAAAGAAAAGCTGAACCCAAACCAGACATCCTTCAGAATGATTTCATCCACAATCACTGGTGTACTCCTGCGACTGCACCCTGTCCAAGATAAGCACTTATTATTTTTTTTAAGAAAATAAAGAAAATTGCTTGAATCTCCACCATTTCCACAGACATGCCCAAAAATTTCTCCAAAACTTGGCGCCCTCCCAACCAAAAACCTCCTCCTCTGCAGTCTGCACCATCCCAGGTTAGCCCAAGTGAAGATGGATGGAATTCCTGGAACATCTCGCAGACTTAAACCAGACTTCACACTTGCTGAATTCTTTTTTTTCTACCATAGAAGCTGCTGATGGTTTTGACAAATAATCTGTCTGACTCAGGGGAGTGTGGTTGGGATGTGGGTACAGGTGAGGTGTGAGGAGGAGCAACTTAAACACCGTATTTGCTGCCACAGGTTTCAGTGGTTTGGGGGCCTTGGGGGGTTCAGCGATTCAGGGTTTGGTTGTTCAGGCAGACCCCTACAGGACTGAAGTTACGAATGAAGTGTTTCACTTGTATAAAAGTCCTGTATTGTAGGGAAGTCAGTTAATTTAAGATTCATTTTTGTTAGATTTGTTCAAATTCTCCATACATCCCAGCAGCAAGCAATAAACGTGTAAAGTGCTCTGACAAAAATAGGAGAAAAAAATCTGGTCCCTGGGGCTTTTCTAGGCCAGTAATCGGACCGTCCAATCATTTTATTCGGCGCACATGAAATGATTGGAGGGTCTACCTACCTGCACTCACTTTGCCCTCACACTCATACTAACATGCTAACAATAGCAATATTCACTGTGTACGTTCATAATAATAATCTTGTAGTAATGTGGGATATGATTAGCGATGATGCAGTGTGCTCCTCTCCCCAACGCTTTCTCATGGACTCATCCCGTAGACAGTATATTAGTGGACAGAGCCACCATGACATCACCCATTGGTTAGTGGTTATAAAGCTTCAAGTCTGGCATTATTTGAGTTGCCCTTTTGGTCTTTTGCAACCAGACCATGCTCAGTACTGATGAGAGCATGGAGCTGGTGGATGATGTTCTACAACTTGGGCAAAGCTTGGTTTTAGTTCATCTGTGCAGCAGGAAATAATGGCACCTTACCTGGTCACAATCTTTCTTGTAGTTTCTTACACTACAATATGGTTATGAAAAAAGCAAGAAATAGGCAATGCAGCAACAGAATTTTATTTATTTTCCATTTTTGATCAGCACTGCCTAGTTTGACTGTTTGATCTGAGTTTAGGGAGGCCGGGGTAATTTATCAAGGCAGAAGTAGGAACGTTTTTTCACAAGGCTCTACAACAGTTGCCCCCTGCTGGCCATTAGAAAGACTGCAGCTTAATAGCATGTCTGCAATGGCTTCACGTTTCAGAGCTAGAAACTCTGTCCACTCATTTAACGCTCTATGGCTTGTCCTCCAGCAGTCAGGCAGTGCACATTCATGTGATTTGGTGACTTTCTTTAGAGGGAAGCCTTAAGGAAGGTACTAAGTTTCTTTTTGTTAGATAATTTAAAAATTTAGCTTTCTCTTGCTGGACTCTCCAAAGTTGCCTAACCAAGTTTTAAATTTAAGATTTATGTCTATGCAAAATGAATGACCTGATGTGGAGCAGCCCTTGAAAACATTTAAAAAATACGTTAGAGATCATTTTCTCGCCGAGTTTTAGAGATGATTCCTATCAAAGCCCCGAGTGACTGAGAGTAAATAATAGAATAAAGTCTTTAAATTAAAGCTCAAGTATAGAGTGAATTTAACAATTTACCTGTCATCTAATACTGTCCAGCACTACAAACGGGACAAAAAGTCAAAAGAAGCTACAGGACTCTTTGTTTTTTCTTTGAAACATATGAAATCCAAATGAAAGAGCACTTTTTAATGTCTCTGTTTGTTTTTCTTTCTCCTCTTTCACCACCTCCTTTAATTTCGTTCTTTCTCTTTCCCGTCATTCTCATCTTCTCTTCCCATGGTTTCCAGGGAGCCATCCAGCTTTTGTTTGAGTCAGGGGCCGTTTTGTGTAAACAGCAGCCGGGTTGAGGTAAGATAGCGAAGTTCATGTGGTTTATATGACCTGACCAGTTTCTTACATCAGTGTTCCTCCTCTGACAAACATGATAAAAATGGATTCTTGGTCTCTGTGGTTTTTCATATATTTCTTTCTTCTTCTTCTTCTTCTTTTTTTTAACATTTGGATTGATATAGTACATAGCTATTCATTACATATGCTGAGTTTTATGACACCGAGGCCAATGAACTGATTTACAAAATCCTTTGCTCTTCAGTCAGAGAGTAAGTACTCATTTATTGAAACCTTTTGGACACGCAAGCTTGATTTCTTCAGCAGCCGCAATAGACTCCCTTTATTTGGCTAAACTTTCCTCCTTGGCAATGCAGCACAAAACTAATCCATTACATGCAGCGACTGACAGAACACATGAATTACATACTGTACTATTTGTAGAGCTAGCATGCCACTTTTTATTATGAAAACCTATTAGTCAAGGTCAGAGGTCATGTCTGTTTATAAGTACAATAAATGTTCATAGCAGGGAGACTCAATATTTGTATATTTAGAAGCACAAATAGCCTAAATTAGAGAAATGAAAAAATACACACAGGGATTTTTTTTCATTGGTGTCTTAAATCAAGGGTTCCCAAACTTTTTCATGTTAAGGACTTCCACAATGGATGCACATTAGACCACAGGCCCCCAGTGTGGGAGGATTTAGTCAGAAGAATTCCCCTCTAGGGCTGCACAATATGATAAAAAATACCATAGTTCGATTATTTTGACAGATATTACAATTGCAGTTTGATTTGTGAGAAAGATCATTTTTACATCATAATTTTCATTTTCACTAAAAAAAAAAAAATCATGATGATTTGTTGAGGTCTGTACCAAAAAAACATGTTTTCTTACATCTGGAGTATTTATAGGTCAGGGCATCTCTGCGGCACAACAGTACTTCATTGTACAAACTTGCTTCATTTTATCCCAAAATTGCACCCTCTGTGATTTGGATATTGCACTTGGCCATACAAATTGCTGCAGGAAGTCCTAAAACCCACAAAAGAGTTAGCAAATTAACATTTCTGGTCCACTCATCCTGAAGTCAGTTGTGTTTTTTGGAAGGATTTTTTGTTATTTGCCTTAAAAAAAGATCTTCAGTTAGAACAGACTTAAGACATTTTCACAGTTTGTTCTATGACATAAAAAACATTAGTAGATACCTCACTTATGAATTTAGAAGAATTTGTGTGTCTTTAAACGGTGGTTGCTAACATGTGGCTAAATAAGACTTCAGAGGTTGTTGCAGAGATTAAACATCCTCTCGCTGAACACTGGTCACTTAGTATTAGTGAGAATGTGTCACGTGACCATGGTGCAGTTCATTTATAGCCTTATCTTAGCTTTTTTTTTTAGTTTTGAATAGCAACTGTATTTGTTCCATATTAACTAAAATTATAATGTGAAGCCAGACTTCTGGACTATCGACTGGGGCATTATTTCACAGCGGATGGGGTGGAGGTTGGTCAGCATGGTGGAATACTCACTGGGCTGGCTTGTCTTTCACTGCCTTCTTGCCCCCGTAGGAAACTTAGTAGTACAGGTATGTCATGATGCCAAGACTGACCCACATCTCCTGGTATGCCTGAGTGTAGTAAGGGCTCACCTTGCTCCACACGTTTGCAAATGCACGTCTAGCCATCTTTCAGTTTCTCACGCTGCACAGGGAAGGTCAGGACAGCCGCTTTATGTTAGCTTTTTACTTCTGGTGATTGCATTTACACTTCCAAAATAATATGTAGTAGTGTGTCGCCACAGAGTATATTTTCCACACTAATCATAAAGCCATCACTGCAGAACTGTATTGCAGTTTTTATAATAATTCAATCAATTATGCAGCCCTAATCTCCTCAAAGTATTTTTTATTTTTAGTTTTGAAGAAGTCAATTAAACTATGAACAATGTAAATTACAATAAATCAAAATGACCAACCCCCCTTGTTGTTCCAACCTCCAAAAGTCAAAATCTTCTATGTCTCCTTTTGCTTGGGACCCCCTACAACCCACTCAAGGACCCCTGCTGGTCTCCAAACCTCCACTTTTAAATCACTGATGTTCACAATAAACAGAGTCATATCAAGTGCACCGAATTCTCAAGAAATTGGTCAGAGCACAAAACAATGAAAGCAATTTTGTGATCATTTCACTCCTACGCTGAGCTATTGTGCTGGATATCTTTTGTCTTGAGGCAGCTGTAGGAAAATGTAAATCATCACTGAAGTCATGATCAACTGTGTCAAGGCCAAGACCAAACAAGAGTCAAGCCCAAGTCAGTTTGAAGACAAGCCAATGCCTTCCTCTTGACCATCGCCACAATAGGGTGCAAATTTGTCAGGCTTGTTATTGATGGTATATTGAACTTTTTTATTATACTTGTATTGGACAACGTTTCTCAGCAGCACATAAATCTAATTTGAGTGAGTGTGTAATCAGTAGCCAGCTGGACATTCATCTATAGATAGCAGAGCAATAAAGGCAATTACGCCTGTGATTTCCACATAATTGAGACTTCATTTGTGTCAGTCTCAGGAAAAATAACAAGACCTCAAGAAAAATACGGAGACACGACCAAGATAAATGAGGCTGGAGACAGAGAAAAGACCACAGCTTTAACTGTGATTGCTAGCAGCACGAAGCCCAGACTGCGCCTGACTCCGGCTGCTGTAGAGCCTGTAGCAAGTGAGGGCAGCGGTGCAGGAGTAGTGGTCAGCAGGGACTTTGTGTCCAAACATTGTCGTCACTCCCATCCTTTCTCCATCCCTCCCATCCTTCACCATATCCCTTCATCCGACCCCCATCCCACTAAATACCCCGGCTGTTAGCAGGCATTAAAAAGCCATTCGCACTGTTCTCAAGTGCTTGGGTTGGCCGTCACCAGAGCTGACTACAGAGGCTTTGAGGTGGCCTGGCCTGCCTCTCTCTGTCTCTTTTTCTCTGTGTCTCTCATGCACTCTCCCCTTTGCATTTTGGCAAGCTGATAAAATAGACTTGTGTTTCCATTCCAATACTCACTCACTCTCCGCGAGCTTCTCACAAAGATCTAGCGTTTGGCTGTCAACAATGGCACGCATGCCTGCGCCGTCTGTCTGTCAGGCCTCTGTCGGCGGCCCGAGGCGTTGACACTATTACCTGAGAGAATCAACAGCAGTGAAATCTATCAAAAACACGGGATTTGTTCATGTCGATCCAGAACATGGCTTGGCTCACGCTGCGGCCAGTCCATATTTTTCATATTATCAGATTCTGTAAAGTTGCAGCGTGACATGAGACTCTGAGGGCTGCATCCGTTAGAGACCAGTGGCAAGGAAATATCCCTTTAGAGCCCTTTCACCACTGGCGGACACACCATCACAATAAAGTCTGGAAGAACAGGGACAGATGCCATGCATGACAGAACCACATTCCACTGTGAACTATGAGCCAGACAAAAACCAGTTGTCAAGTGGAAAAGTGACCTCTTGCAAACTAAGCTCAATTTGGGACCACACACGTTTGATTTAAAAGCCAAATAATTTTCTTTAGTTTATCATTTGATATTTTTCCAGAGGAGTTTCAAAGTCTGACACTGTGGCCCAGGCAAAAATGAGACAATTAGACCAATGTGCTATAAGATGCTGGTTAGCTGCGGGCTACAATTTTTTCCCTGTTTTAGATTTTGGCAAATTGACACCATCAAAAGTACGCCGGATTCGCTATTAACAGTTAGCACATGTGGATATACAGACATCTATCACTGGATGACTTTGGTACCAAAGGAAACTTAAACATATGATCATTCTCAGGTGTGTTCTAGATTTAAAAGGAGCCTTTTTTCTATGGTTTCTGAGGCCTCGTGTCCACATAGAATTTTTTTCCTGGCAGAAAGACGCTGGCAGGGCGATGTGGAGCACTGAGGTGAAGTGTCTGTGCTTGAAAAAAAAAGAAAGAAAAAAAGACAAAAAAAAAACATTGCATGTGACAACAATAACTTGAAATATCCTTTGGCATTGTTGCACAGTTTATCATCACCTCTTTGATTTTTATCATTTATTTTATTTTTACTGCTTTTCTTGTAAAGCAGCAAAATCAGGAAACGTTTGGTTTTCATCAGCAGTAACTAACAACTTCTATCCTTCTATCCAGCTGAACGTGACATGAAACTGTAAAATAAAGCAGATATCTGAAAGAACAAACAGAAAAGGAAGAGAGAAACTAAACTTCAACCACTCAGATTTACACACAGAACTACAACAAGCTACAAAAATACAAAAAAAACATCTTTCTCTCTGGGCTCTTGAAACAGACATGAGTTGGGTCTCAGGTCTCCTGTGTACATCAGCAAAACAAAAAAAAAATGCTTTCATTTTCTTGGTTACCAGTGTGATAAGTTGCCTGAAAAATTTGTCAGTGATGTCACTGGCTTTCTGATAAAGTCAGAGATGTTCAACTTGAAGCGCTCGGTTTGACCAAAAAAAGGCGGAGTGCTCAGAAAAAGTTGCTGGGCACAGCACCTTTTCTCTAGACGACCACATGCAGCCACAGACACTCTGTCCACATTGGAAATAATTCAACAAAGATGCTGACGCTCAGAAAAAAAAATGCTATAGGGACAAAAGCCTAAGAAGATTATTGAAAATATGTATTAGGGGTGTTCCGAGCCAATCTTAAGGACTATTTTTCTTCTTCTTTATTAAGCTAAAATGAGTCCAATCAAAATGCAGTAATCTCTTTACTCAACCTCAGTCTGCTTGAGCTGCAGCACTACTCTCCTTCATGTCAGCTGCTCTATTCCATATATGAATAAAAATAAAAAAAATATACATTTTGTGGCACTGGTGATTGACTGCTCTGGCACCTGGGTTGGTAAAAAACATGACTTCCCTAAACTCAGATGGTAACAAAGCTCTAATCTTTCCTCTCTTTTTAGCAAAGAGCAGTGTCAAGTAAGAAACTTTCACATATATCATATTAATAATGTAAGCTTTAGCTTTTTTTATGTAGCTCATGAAAAATATGGTGGCCTAAATTTAGATGGCTATTGTGTTATTTCAGTTTGTCAGACACATATTTCATAATTTCTGTAAAATATTAGTAAGTATCAGACCAGGATCTATATAGGCACATATTCAATGTTAAATTATTCAGACAGGGATCAGATTTGACTCACTCTGAAAAGGTGATTTTGAGTTTATCTAAAATCTGTGCATAATAATTATGACACTGTACATTCTAATAAAAAAAACTAAAATAATAGGAACAGTAACACACTGATATGATGATAATCATTTTTAACAATGAATAAATCCACTAGTTACAACCTGTAAACCCTTTGTGAAGATGGCTGTATTTGAAAGTGCTTCCAAAAAAACAGCAAACAGACTTTATCAATGTGATTCAACTATTTATATTCTGGGCTAGAAAGTGACACGAATGTACACAACATAAAGGGGTTTGAGCATTTCAGGGAAAAACATGGTTGCCATCCACACTGGGTGGTATATTATGGGATGGTGTTACCATACAACAGCAGGTGGTCTGGCACGGAGCTGACAGGGGCATCAGAAACCAATAACTGTGTCTGCTTAGACATCGACCGTCTTCAGCCAAGTCAAACACACACATATGTGTCTGTTCCCACCAGAGTCAACTGTAGCTGAGAACAACACTGTACTTTAACAGAAAGAGACAGATTCTTCCTTTTCAGTATTTAAAGGCTCATAATTACATTTTTACAATGAAGCTGTGGATTTCTATTTTGCGTCAATTTTCAATATTAAATCCTCCATAAGAAAAAAAATCCTCATAATAATTATAGGATCCTTAAAAAGTAGTTTGATAATGTGGTAAATAATGAGAGATTTGATATCACTCTTATGTCTGTCTGTTGAATCCAGCAGCCAATTTATTTAGCTTAGCATAAACACTGGAAACAGGTGGAAACAACTAGCCTGCAAATCCACCAGCCAGCAACCCTGAGGCTTGATAATTAACACGTTGTATCTTTCTCAGCTGGTTGCTGGCAATATCATGGTGAAGCCAAGACTCAAGGAAGCTGCTTCTCCAAGCCAAGAAGTAACACATAACCATTATATGTACACTTAGACTAAGGTGACCAGATTTCTGAAATGCAAACCTGGCATATTTCCAGTTGGGTGGTCAATATATCATTAAAATATCGAATGTTATTATCTATTAAATAACAGAGGGGGACGATTCTGGTGTCATGTTGATAATGGTGTTTGTTGTTCTGTAATAAACTATGGTGCAGGTGGGCTGATGAAATTAGGCACTAAGTAACTTTGTAAACTGCATCAGAAATGTATACTTTTCTAATTAAGGGTATTTAAATGTCTATATGTACAAGACAGGCACATCTGGTCACCCTAACTCAAAGAAATGAGTTATAACAGCATGAGCTGTAGAGCCAGGCTAGCTCTCTGCCCCATTTCCAGTCTAAGCTAAGGTAATTTGTTGCTGACTGCACCTTAAGAATGAATGACTGTATTTCCAAACTGTCAAGCTATTGCTTTAAAACTCTACATAACATAAAAAAGGTGTAAGTTGGTGTGTGTGAGCAACAAACCTGCTGTGAGAGGTTTTAGAAATACGAGGCTGATCACACAATGAACTTCTGTTCAGTGTGTGCAGCGGTGCAGTATAGCTGAGCTTTATGGCAGAAACCAAAACTTGTATCCTCAAGTGTCCTCAAACCGCACAGAACCTCTGGAATATATGAGCAGAGTGCAAACATAATTTAATTTACTGAATGCAAATGAAGCATTGAGAATCTGTCTATGGATGAATACGTCTGTATTCAATATGCATGTGTTTAAAGGCTTGAGCTGTAGACGTTCCCCGCGTGCCCACGAGAACAAATTTGTCTGTGACAAAGTCAACTGCCCCACCTGTTCACCATTAATATAGGTTTTACTCCATCAAACCATTTCCCACACAATCCCACATCTGTGATTCACACAACACACACATTCACCTCCGCAGGCCCTCAGGCTGACATGTTTCCCTGCTAATCTGTTTGCACAACTCTGGTGTGACCACAGGCCAATTACACATCGTCACATGATGCACGCCCACAAGAGAGGATGAGGAAGAAAAATGAGAAAAGAGCCACCCACTGAGAGCCCCGTCTTTCTTAAATTCACCCCCTTCTCACCCCTCTTTTCTCCCCCCTGGACCCTCGTCCCTGTTCTCCCTCTCCTCCTGGCTCTCTCCCATGCCCTCCTTCTCCAGCTCTCCCACTCCGTTTGTGGCTGTAATTACAGCTGCCCATCATTTAGCCTCTCCCTACACTCTGAAAATTAACGGTTCCATTCGGGTTCTTCTTAAAAGACTGACGTTCTACCAAGAACCGTTTGCTGCTGAAGAACACTTTTTTGAAGAAAAGGTTTGCTAAGGGTTCTTTGTAAGACTAGGGTAGTGTTTCCCAAACTTTTTCTTTAACTTTAACTTTAACTTTTTTAACAATAATTGGGGAAACAACTGATAAAGAAGTTTTTAACCTGAATTTTAGTGAAATAAAGGAGAATGTGATGGCACCAGCAAACTCTGTTTGTTTGTTTTTTCCCCCATATAAATTATATTCATTTAACTTCATGTCACTTTACATTTCTCCCTTGGTTATCCACGCACCCCTGCAGTTTGGGAACCACTGGACTAAGGGTTCCATTTAGAACCCGCTCACTCAAAGAACCCTTTTTGGAAGAAGAAGTTCTTCAAGGGTTGCTGAAACTCTTTCAGCAAAAGTTTTTTACACCATTATATAAAAGGGTTCTTAGTAGAGCCCCCCTAGATGGGTTCTAGGTAAAATCCTTGGAGTATA
Source organism: Lutjanus erythropterus (assembly GCF_056507025.1). Lineage (NCBI taxonomy): Eukaryota > Metazoa > Chordata > Actinopteri > Lutjaniformes > Lutjanidae > Lutjanus > Lutjanus erythropterus. The sequence goes on along the minus strand of NC_139323.1, from coordinate 18,693,270 downwards.
AAAGGGTCATCTGTAGAACTCTCTGGGTGTGTTTGAGATAAAACCCTTGAAATATAAAAAGGTTCTCTGTTCAACTCCCTCAGTGTCTGTTCTAGGAATATAAAAAGTTCTTAGTAGAACCTCCAGTGTGGGTTCTAGATAAAACCCTAAAAATATAAAAAGGTTCTTGGTAGAATGACCCTTGAGTGTGCCGTAGATAAAGCCCTCGGAATATAAAAAGGTTTTTGTTTGACCCCCCTGGTTCTTGTTAGCATCCTCAGAAGTTCGATAGGTTCTGGATAGAACCCATATAGAGGGTTCTGGGTGGAAATTCTCACTCGTGCTTCTAGGTATAACCCTTTATGCTGGGTTCTAGTTAGAACTCTCTGACGTTGTACTGAGTGGAATCTTAACAAAAGGTTCTACCAGGAATCAAAAAGGCATCTTTATGTCTAAGAGTGTAAACAACAGCGCTCCTGCTTCGACTCTCTAAGTAAATTTGATTTCTCATCTCATTTACATTCCATAAACTCTGCCATATGTTTGATATTACATTTAAACTGTTCCAGTGGGCGCCAAGAGAGCGTATGCCTTGGGAAAGGTAGAGGAACTGTGTTGGAAAAACTGTGCTGCTGAATGACAGGTGAAATTGACCGTGATGTGAGAGAGCGGGAGGAGGAAAAAAACTCTAGACCAGCAGAAGAGAAGAGAGAGAGACTTCACAGCAGCATCCTTTTTTTATTGTTGTCTTTTTTATTTTGGCACTCGACAAACTGTTGAGTGGAGAAAGTGAAAGGTTTCCTGTGTTATTGTTGCTTTTGCTCTCTCCCAGTACCACCAAATTGAACAATTTTATTTTCCCCTCCTCTCTTTCCCGTCTTGCCTGAGCGGTGTGGGGGTTAGTCTGCTTCTCCCCGCTCCCTGCTTGTCCCTGTTACTCTACTTCTCTTTCTCATAATCCCTTTTTATGTTTCTTTTCTTTTTTCTTTTGGTCCTCTCTCTCGTGGTAGGGATTGACCAGGTCACACGTCAGCAGGGCAGCCAGTTTTATCATTATTTTTTATCCCTTTTACATGCCAGATGGACAGAATGTTTCACATAGGACTGTAGAAAAAGTGCCAAATAGTTCAGTGAATTACTTTAATGTACTTTCTGTCATTGTCCTGATATATGTAACTCATTTTATAGTGCAAAAAACTAAATATAATCTCCATCCATCCATCCATGTTTTCGCTAAACCGCTTATCTTGTTAAAATTAAATTTGCAAAGACTAATTGATTCTGGCCTGTGTCGTTACAAGGGACTGAAGAAGTCATGTTCAACAGCAGGGCAAGGGGGGGTTTGGGAGGGTGCTACTGGGGCTTTAGCCAAAGGGATGAGGTCATCCAGAGGGCAAGGACGAGGGCAACCGTCTCCCTCAGTCGATCCGGCTCAGGGAAAATTCTCAGAACTCTAATTTGAAAGGTGAAACAGAGGCCTGAATGCACAAATGCCTGAAATCCCCTGAGCTAGTGAGGGCACACCGGGGTAAAACAAATTTATTGACCAGGAGCTGAAGGATTCTGATGAAGGCTGACACAACATGATTACCCATCCAGGTGGTCAGCTGCTGGTTAGGGTCAGTTTTTAAATGAACGTTGACATTTTATCATGTGTGACCGTGTGCACACGCAGGTGAACCACATTGCAGGGCTGTAGGAGACTTGGATTACACCAGACGAGCAGTATGGAGGCTTTTTTTTTTTTTTACTCCATTTCAAAACTGGTCACTATTCACTTAAATTGTTTGGGAGATTCTGCAACAGTTTTCCTGTGAAACTCCAGCAGTATTTAGTGGTCTAAAAAACTAAACCCGGCTTTCAATCTGCATGAGGGTGAGTATATAATGACTGCATTTTCATTTTTGGTTGGACTATCCATATTATTTTCATTTCCACACAAGCTGTAATGTCATTGCAGCAGATACGTGGGACATTCAAGCAGCAAAACTAAAAACTGTAGTTATAAACTTGATGGGACAGAGGAAACTCTCCAGAGCAAAACAGAATTAAATAATCAAAGGAGTTGCACTGCTGTACCTTGTACACATACAGTCTCTCTCTCTCTCTCTCTCTCTCTCTTTGGGTATATGCAACCTCTTTATTGTGAAACCAGTTATTGTTTCATCTCTGCCATGGTTGTAACTGCACTACAACACACAGACAGAAATGTGCATCTACTCATGGACAAGAGGTTACAGTAGTAGGCTTCCTTCTGTGTGCTGATACATGTGGCAGGTGTCGTTTGTGAAAAGAAAGTAGTTGCTCCATGAAAGATCTCTGGATTATGTTCAGTAACCAGGTCATGATTTCTGGAAAGAGTCATGGTTGTTGAGTTTTTCAAAAGTGTTTTTAGTGCTTTGAGCACCACAAGCTGAGTGCCATTTAGTTCCATCTCTACATCTCTACAGCCGATATCTCTAAAAGTCAGCAACTCACACTAAAACAATCTAGATAAATAAAGAGCACTAGGTTGAAGTGTCCCTTTGATTCATACTAACCTGATGTGGCATTTGTAAAAGCTGCCAAATATATGTGAATGCAGTGCAATAATGTCCATCCACATGTTTTGTGTGTTTGATGAAGACAGACTCACATGTCCTTTAATACTGTATCTGTGCTTTGGCAACACATGTAAATGTCATGCCAATAAAATACAGTCAAGAAATCAATAAATCATTATCATAAATCCGTCTGTTATCTGTTACAGGGAGTAACTGACGTAAAGAGGATTGTGACTGAGAGCAGCTCTGCAGTGGGAGGATGAAAGTATGTACAGACGGTAACATTTTTGAGATCAGTGACTCAGCTCAGTTTGACCTGTGCAGTTCAATGTTTGTGCTTTCACTTATCTCTGTAATCTATCCCTGCAAAACTGTTTGTGCTGCTATCAGATCATCTGTGTCTGAAGTCTTGTTAATGGAACTGGAGCCTGTCTCCTGCCTCCTGCCGCTTGTCTGTCTGATTGTCTGCCTGCCCTATTGCCTGTCTGTTTGCCTAGCAATCCTCAGCGCTGCACCTCACTGCGTGTACCGTGTCTTCCCACTTCACTTCTTACCTGTCTTGTTGCTGGTTTGTCTGTCTGCCTACTTCAGCTGAGAGGTACTCTCAGATGGAGAGGTGTGTAATGGGCGTCACTCCACCCAATTGCACAGGGAGGGGGAGATAGCACGAATGACAGGATTTATGTGCTTTCTAATAAAGTTTACAAGTGGGGCCTTGTTTCAAGAGATCCAACTGGCAGTTTTCACATCGGTCAGGGAGCTGGGGACCAACGTCAGGGACCGGTCATGCACACTCAGTAAGTGGCAGCAAAAAAAGTAGCTATATTTTTGAACAAGCATGAAATCATTAGTTTACTAGGCCAAGCGGGGATATCAACTGCTTCCTGACAAAGTGTAATGTAACTCCGAGTCACCTGCTTCTCACTCAGAGAGGTTTATGAAATTATAGTTTGGGCCAGTTATGTCAGTAATTGAAGCCTTCATGCTGTGGATATTGACATGGAGTGCAGTACTGCAGACCATGGCTTAAATGGTAACTTAGACCCTATTTTCCCATGCATTTGTGTCTCAGTGACTAATGGGGATGACAATTTTTGAAACTGGTGCAATGCCAATAGCCGGCAGGGGTAAAAAAAAGAAAAAAAGAGCTGCACACCGTCAAAAGAAAGTGCTTTTTTGCCACTTACAGGCTCAGGCTGTTATTCTAATTGTCCAACAACATTATAGACAAAGATATATTTTATTTAACCAGAAAAAAATGTTTTATTGCTCTCACCAAACTAACCAGACTCCCTTTGCTGTAACTGTAATTTTCAGTCATCATCATCTTCATTCAAACAAAATGAAACTCACGAAAAAACATCTTGGCTTGTCTGTCCACTGCTCCAACAATCACCAACTCTGGTTGGTTCGTTGAAATAAACCCTTAATTCACCAAGGTAGATGTGAAAATATTGGGAGGAGTGAGAGGGAGGGCAGACTTCAGAGCAAAATGGCGCACACAGCTACATCTACCTGAGTGAATAAAAAGTTTTTCTTCTTAACCAGAGCTGGAGCAGTAGAAAGATGATCCAAGATGCTTTTGGTGAGTTTTATTTTGTTTCTGTTGAGTTTGAATGAAGATGGCGATGTTAAAATTAGTCTGTCTGAGTCTGGCAAGAGCAATAAAATAGTTGTTTCTAGTTTAAAAAGAGCATATCTTACTTTAAAAAAAAAAGGCAACAAGCATTTTGTAGAATGGCAAAGATCAGTCCTGGCTGAGCAGCTGTAATGTGACACAGCGTGCCTGGTGGAATCTAGCTGTTAGTTGTTGAGACATAAAAACATGGGAAAATAAGGTCCAGGTTGAAAAATACTGAAGTTACCCTCCACACAAACAGTGTTACTGAGAGGCCAATAAATATGAAAAACCTACATTTGACTCAAACACAGTCTCACTATAAGAGACTCTAACAAAATCAAAGTGCTATTATACAGGACAGATGCTTGACTGTGTGAATGTGTGACACACGGTATTGCCAGAAAAATGACGTACATGTTCCCGACAAGTCTGACTGGATAAATAAACACCAAAAGCACAACTGAATCATTATTATTTGACTTGCAGGATAATGCAAGTAAATGGTGTGAAAGTGAAAATGAGCGTGAACATGCTTTTGTAGAGGAGGGGTGTCGGAAGGTGAGAGGTGCAGGGTTAGGAGTGTGAGTGAAGCTGAAGTGCTCCACTGGGTTGTGTATAATGGGGGGACAGGGCAGAGGGGGCAGAGAAGACGCATGGGTCACATTAAAACCAGGTTCAGTGCGAGGACTCCACTAATGCTACCTAATCCCCGACAAGCCCAGCTCACAACAGCACATACACATGCACGCAGTTGTTCTCCGCTGGCACCTATTTATGACTGTTGGCCAGTGGTGTGTGAGAGGTGTGGTAGTATGTGTGGCTGATGTCACAGGGAGGCTGCGACGCTGAGTTCATCTCCGACCACTGAGCGTCCGACATGGAAAGTTGCATGCCATGGCGTACTGGCAATCTTTTTTCCATGTTCACCCACACTGGGAGATATTGATATGTCACATTGTCTGGTTACTTGTCAGCTGCTGCTCTGCCACTCTTTCTGTTTGTTAGCTCTAATAGACGGTGTTTTTATAGCTGTTGCGCATTTAGATTTGGTTTCCCAGTGATTTTTAAAGGTAGATGGTGTAGAAGGAAATCAATGCCTGGTAGTCACACACTACTACTTTGTCCCATTTAGCTCCAATTGTCTGTGTCTGTTTATGAGTGAAATTCTTGCTACTGCACTCCTGAGGAAGAGGAACTCAGGATTACACATTCATAAATCAACAAAGCAGTATGTGTTTAAAAGCAGACTAAAAATTGTAGAATTATTTAGACAGTCCTTCAAAGGAAAGTAACAACATAAGTTGTTGTAACAAATGCCCAGAAATGATATATGTTTAAATGTAAGCAATTAAGTACCCTGTGAGGTCAGGGTAGTTGGATGGGTCAACAAAATATTGGACACAGTTTCGTGCCAACATTGTTTTCTTTTTGCTTTTAGCCAACCTTAAGGCAAACTGTGCAGCATTTTCCCCAAAAAACAATGTACAGACTCATACAAATATAAATCCCTCTTGATCATCACCCATGAGCCACTGGAAGTGTGTGGCAATCCCTGCATCTGCAGAGACCCTCTGCCCGTACCATCATATTTTCTTATTATTTTGATGTGCTCAGGACACTTTACCAACCCAAAATGTCAGTATTTGACATTTTGGGAGATTCAGAACAGCTTGGACAAATCCTACTCATTCTACCTTTAACCAAGTAGTTATTTTAACTTGGACCATGATCTTTCCATAATAAAACTTTAATCACTATTAGAGCATAAAATGCTTTTATTTATGTAATGGTGATCTGTCGAGCTACAGATATTTTCAGTATCGATTAATGTGTCAGTTGTTCTTTAGATTAATTGATTCATCAGTCTTTAAAATATCAGAAAATAATGAAAAAATTATATCCCAGTTTTACAAAATCAGGTGATATAAAACAGAGAAACGCTGGAAATCTCCCTGTTTGAGAGGCTAAGAATAGACATTCCTGACATTTTTTGTATAAAAAAATTAACTTATTGATTAATTACTAAAGATACTAATCTTTAGCAATTATTTTAGTCTATCAACTAATCGATTAGTCAACTCATCGTTAAAGCTCTGGGGATTTGTGATGGTGGTTTTTGGAAGGTGCTGGCAAATGTGGTTGACGAAGTTGTCCTGCCAGTATGGGTGTCAGATGAGTCTTTCTGGGGGCCAATGACATATGACATGTTTTGTCATTTAATTTGGAGGACTTGCTGGAAATGGCAGATATATATGTTGTAGATAAAGGTTTAAGGCTGCATTTCCATCTGCAAAAACAGTCTGAACACCTGTTACAAAAAACTACCAATATGCAAAGTTAAGTGCTTTCCATGTATTTACAAGCCGTAAACAGCTGTGCTGCATTGAAGCACCGTCTCTAAGTCACAAATAGATCAAATGTATCCAAGCTTAAGAATGAAACTATGGTTGATAGCATCTAGAGGAAGGCACAGACTTCTTCATATCGCAAGTACATGCCCTGATCCTTGGTTTTAGCAGGGGCTGCCCTGGTTAAACAACAGTGTATTAAACAACAGTGTCCCAAAAGACAACAACATTCCAGAGGGGCTAAGAGGGTCTCTGAGGAAATCAGTCAGTCACATTCCTGTCTGTGATCAATCAGCCTCTGGCCCAGACAACCTGAGATTAACCTCAGCCTTCCTGGAAACTACCTGCCCTTCCCACAGAAAACAACCTCCAGCTCCGAACAATTTACTGCAGTTTCCCTTGTTGTGATGAGCAAATATGTATTATAGAAATATAACGTGTCAGTGTGTCTTGGAGACTACCTGCCTGCAGGAAAACACACTCAAACACCATTCACTTCACTGCAATTTCCACTGTTAGGATGACAAAATAATTATACAGAAACAGTGCAGTTTAAGTGTGTGTCTGTGCTCGTGTGGGCGTGTGCTGAGCAGCTTTGGTCCTGGAAGATGACTGTGCAGTGAGGATGGATCTGCAGTGTGATGTGAGGCCGTTACAACTGAAGCAGAAAGGAACGCTCATTTTCTCCACCAAAGGGAGGACGTGGGCGAAGGAAGGAGGGAAGGATTTGGCGCATTGAACACTAAAGTATGGAAGAGCGCTCCGACCGACCTGCCACGCTTAACTCACTGCCTCAGCGGCACTCAGCTCAATGACAATGTGGTGGAGTCATTACTGCAGGTCTCTCAGGTACAGTGAGGAGGGATGTGACCTCTGCTGGAATCACTGGATGGAGACAATGCAGCAGGTTTATAGAGGAGCACAGAGATTACAGTGAAGTTAATATGTCACTGTAGATTTAAGTTTCCCTTCATAAATATTTTTAAAATACTCTGTGTTTAATATTTTGTTTAACATGTTTTGCCCACATAAAAAGTTAAAAAACAGAACAAAAAAAAAAAGGAAATACATCTACGCTTTATCCCTCATTGAAATTCTGGATCTGGTGTCATGCCATGTGCACCACCAGTCTTGCACTTGGTCGACGAGTGAATGGGCAGTGTGTGTCAAGATGGCTTCCGTTGTGACTGTGATGGTATGGATGTTTTTTCTTACTGCAGTAACAAAGCAACATATTCCCTCGAGATGGCAGTGTGCTAAAGCTACGTTTTTGTCGGTGCCGGTGAGATTGTATCCCTTTCAGTGGCTTTGTAATCCAGCCTTAAACTGCAGCATCTTTCTTTGATTTGTGGTGAAAGAAATACATGATGATAAATTTAACATTGAATATTTTATTGGTTTTCCATTTTTCCATCTTAGCTGCCCACTGGCAATTCCAAGATGCCCTGGGTGAGTCTGTCGACTAATCAGAGGCTGTGTTCCTGACTTGTGTGTGACAGCACTGATCCTTAGGTGTATTAATAGATACATGTGCTGATCTCAGCATGAGATTGACCCTTATAAATAAAGTTTACAATGATGATGGTAATGAGCTCAACCCTGTGGCAGGCATCACATGACTGCAGTATTGCCATAATGTGGTTATTGTCACACTCCTAGTCTCAGTCAGACCCAGATTTTGATGAGGCGTCTTTTGCAAAATCTGCAACTAGCGGGCGTACCAGCACGTTAGGTGCAGTTAGGGTCCTTTATTTGTTTGTATTGTTTGTTAGCTTCTTATATCATAACTGGCAGTGGATGACACAGCCAATACTAACCTGCTTTCAAGTCTGCTGTGCACGAGAGGTTTTGGGTTTCTTTGCCCACATCACAGCAATTGGCTTTCAGGTTTGTTATGTACCAAACATGGCTTGCCCAGGTACATATGAATCTCAGACAGCCCAACATTAACAGTTGCCCAAATGCCTGGTGCAACTAAAAATAAACGCAAGTGGCAAATTCAGTATGTTACGCATGCTGCATGCATTCACTATGTCCAGTAGACAAAATAAACTCACAAACTGTCTAGAAATGACATGTTCTCACATTTATTTTCCATTGTAAATAGAGAAATACAACCGTACACCTTCTGAATTCAAATTTCTCTCTTTTACCAAACAAAGACGACTTTAATTGACTCATTAACTCTTTGGAAAAAACATGTAAAGCTCACCAAAACTGTCTTTGTTAGTCTGTTTACTCTTCCAATAATCACCACCTCTGGTTATAAGTGCAAGTAGGGATTTAGATGGGGCAAGTAGATTTGAGAAGTACTTGCCCTGCAGGGCAACTAGGAAAAATCCTTGTGTGAGAAACTAGTTAAGCTCAGACATTTCAGGGGACATAAACAGAAGAAAAACATATTTTTGATCTTTAATCAATACAAGTTCCACAGAATTTAAAGAAGAAAAAAAAAAACTTATTGTGTTCCCACTTTTGCTACATGTCTTTACTTCCACTTCATTTGGTGAATTTAACACTTGGAACTCAATTGAATGACTTAGTGGAGATATTCATCTTGATAATGGTGTTGATAAAAGTTTTCCAGTTAAGTAAACTAAAACCTAAGATTGTGGCACTTTTAGTGGAACTTTTCTTGTAGCCACACTAAGCTTCATAAAATGGACTTATGATCAATTTTGATCTGTATGCCTTATAATATATTATAATGAGTGATTTTTAAACTCTTACTATGATGGAAGTGGAAATGATTTTATCTCTAAACAAAGACTAGATTTGACTTAAGTGATTAATTTTCCTGCTGGTTATGTTGGGGTATAGCAATTTGGGACACATGCACCCTAAGCCTGTGGTGAACTTTAGCATTAGCTTTATGAATAATCTGATAGCAATTATCAATTAAAGGTATGAGGAATTACGCAAGAGACACTCCTAGGCTGCATGTTTGCCTTTGTCACTGTTTAGTCCATCAGATAATCTGTGTTGCCTTGTTTCAGTCTCCTTTACCATCTCTTCCTGGAGAAGAAAGTTTGTTTTTCTCTTTTGGTCCATGGCTATTGCTGATAAAATCTTCATTTGTGCTTCTTTATATGAGAGAAATCACTGACTGTTAGACATTTAAGTTAATTTGAGATTTATACATCAGAGGTGTGTATACGTTAAAAATAGCCTTCTTAGGAAGGTTTTTTCATGCTCAATTTTATGGATCGAACGTAAGCACACTGTCAGAAATTATCTTAAGACCTAATTCAAGTACAAATCTATGAGCGTTTTTATAAATGAGGCCCCTGCTTCCTTTCAGCTCTTGTCTATTTTTTTTAATCTCGTTTTTTCTCACAAAATATGAATCCGGTAAAAGAAATCGTGATTTATTCAGTTGTCAAGTGCACAGCGCCCCTGTTTTCTCAGCGTCGGTATCCAGCCTCTCTGCCTCCCTCCATCTCACCGTCAGCCTGCAGAGTTCTGGCCAGCACATAATTGTCTAAGTGCTTCTGGATGGCAGCGGGCTATTTGGTCATTAAAGGGCCTATTAAGTCATTAGTGCAACAGTGGGACTGCCGTCTGCCTGCCGACAGGACCAGATGATCGGCCTGATACGTGTTGCCTCGCAGTTTTCCACATATTTGCGCAGGTAATTATAGCTTAGATGTGAAACACCCTCAGATGTCACGCTTAAAGAGGGGATACATGTCGCCAGCACACTTTAAAGGTAATCTCCTCCCCTTCTCCTCCTCCACCTCCACCTCTTTTTCCAGTAGGGGTGTGTGTGCAGATGAGCGATGGGTTAACGATGGGACAACCAGAGCCTCGGGACATGTCAAAGAGAAAGATAGGGAGCGAGAAGGAGGGAACAGAGATCCAAAATGAATGAGGAGGTCAGAGGAAAGAAGAGCAGAGTGCAGACAAAGAATTGCTTTTTCCATCCGTCAGCCTCCGCCGCCAACACATCGCTTTTAACTCAAACTTACACACCCGTCACGCAATGTAAATATTTGGATATGGGTAAGGTTGGATGTTACTTAATTTCACCCTTTTAAGATGTCCTGTTTAGGTGAGAGCCGTCCAAAGAACACAACACGAAACTATTCTGCATGATTTGATACGATGCATGAGAATCTTATTTTGATTTCAGCGCCGCTGTTACTCTTGCCCGGCCTTTGGAGACATTCACTACTCTGGGCTCACAATATTATATTCACCGCTTACCATAAATGCTCATCAAATAACTCCCATGCACAGCCAGAAACCTCTGGATCCGTACGCAGAAAGACATTCCTCC